>NC_141691.1:341428910-342636160 GCF_964263255.1 Lissotriton vulgaris
AGCCCATTGTATCCAACGGAGATGTAACGCTTTAGTGTTTGGTACACTTGTTTGGGATAGGCGAAACTACCAGAATACGTTTTCCCTGCACCAGCGAACGTTCTTTCAGAATTGCGAAACAACTCTTTCAAGGGGTGATCCGTGTAAAAAATACTCCTTTGGCACAGCAAATATGGTGTGACATGTGAAGAACTTGCACCCCAAGAACTTTGCTCGAGCTGCAAGACGGAGGTTGCACGAGAACCCACCTGCTTCTGCACCAAGCACATCAAATGCGGCAGCAGCATTTTCAGCAAGCAGTCCACACCCACATATTGATTCTGACTTTGCTAAAGTTAAAATTCTATGCATTTATTGCGATAAACTTTTGTGTTATGGGGAGCAGACTATAGACTTGATGAAATGCAGGATGCAGGATCATTGCTGTCCTCGACATTAGTTGTTCTTTTTTTCATTCTTTTGTTCCGCTTGGAATTTGTTGAGAAAACACACAAAAAATACAAAACAAAAAAAACAGTTATTTTTAGAACTACCTTCACTGGTCAAAGAAAGAACTATATTTCTATGTTAGTGTGTAAATGTTTGACAGAATGAATGTGTAGTTCATAAAGAAATTAATGAATATGTTACTAGTGTATGGAGAATGTGAAAGTGCAGAACTATAAGGAACTGCTACAGCATAAATCTATAAGGTGTTTATCTATAGTATACTGTAGTATGTCCAAAGCACTTGAATGTATCATATGTACATAAATATGTTACTAGTCTATGTTTCAATTTGCGCTGCTGGTTAAAGTGCCTGGGTGAATTTGAATGTGTTAGGGGCAGATTTACAGTCCCCTTGTGCCTCTTTTACACAGCCGTTGCGTCACTTTTGTGGCACATCGGTGGTGCAAAAGATGTGCCATGGTGTGTGCTATTAACAATGTGACGCATCGGGAGGGTGTATTACATTGTAAAGCGCTGCGCCAGAAGAGGCTTTCTTGTGCAGAAGGGGGTGCAGCAAGGCCTCCTAAAAGTGACTGAGTGAAATGTATAACATTTTATTCAGTGACTTTTGAGGTTATGCTGCGTCAAAACCTTGCACATGCTTGAAGCAGGTGTAAGGATTGATAAAGCATTGTGAGCATAGGGCCGCAAGAGAATTGCTGGAGCTGTGTTATACTTGCAACCGACGTCAAGCAATAATTCATTCAAAAATTACTTTGCAATTTCGTTTTGTTATTATTTTATAATAAGAATATGAAATATAATCTAAAAAATAAAATAAATATAAATATTTATATAAAAAATGTAAGAAATTAGTATAAAAAGAAAGACCTAATCATTAATACATTTATAAATTATCATTTACAAAACCTAAGAAATTCACTGAAAAAACCATAGGTTTCACACACGTTATAGGTAGGAATTAGCATTTAAAAAAACTTGCAAAATCATTGAAAAAACCATAGGTTTCACATGTTCCAGTTAGCTGAACATTTCTCTCATACAAAACCTTTAAAATTCCTCGGTTATAGTTAGCTCAGCTAACTAAAAAATGCGCACCCGCAATGCACTGCTGATGACGTCACATATTACATCACTCATGACATCGTCAGTGACATTACTCATGACATCACTGATGACATCTCAAATGACATTCCTGACGACATCACTGATGACATCATCATTGTGGCACACCTCCTCTTACTGTAATATAACCTTTGATACACACGATCAAAAATAGAAACTAAAATTAAAAAAAAAATGGAGATACTAATTCCAGTTAGTACAACCTATTGAGTAATCCCAAAATCTACATACACATCCACTCCTTCACCAACAGTTCTATATAGTCACTCATACATGTACTGACTCATCATATGTACTCATACACCTATATATCCTGTTATACACCGACACTCATCTATAGAGTTAGTCACACACATGCAAATAAACTATCAAATATCCATTTACTTGCATATACAGCTATACACCCACCACTACACTAACTTCTACAGAATCGTAGACATACTTACTCTCTTAAACAATCACTTATAGAAACACATACTTATTTATACAGGAAGTCTTAGAATCTGTCGCTCTCAGATATACTCACTTATATTAGTTTAAAACATATGTAGTTAATCATAAAGCTACTATTGAGACAGTCATTCACTCACTAAGACACCCATACACACACCCATCCACCCATACAGTCCTGCACACATGCTGTCTTCTAAACACATACAAACAGTGAGACAGTCATTCATGCATCTGTGCGCTAAGTAATACACCCCACTGACCCGTACAAACACTCATTTTGGTACTCACAAAACCAAATAATAACGCATATACACACTCATGTCACTGACCATGTCATGAATGATGTAATATGTGACATCATCAGCAGTGGATTGCGGGTGCGCGATATATAGTTAGTGCAACTAACTATATATGGAATTTCATTGGTTTTATGTCAATAAAATGTCCAGCTAACTATATATGGTCTCTAATCTATGGTTTTTTCAGTGAATTTTCAAGGTTTTGTAAATGCAAATTCCTAACTATATATGGTCTATAACCTATGGTTTTTTAAGTGAATATATATATATATATATATATATATATATATATATATATATATATATATATATATATATATTACCTACTGGCGGTCGCCAGTAAGTAGTTATAGTTAGGATTTTTTTCAATGTTAAATCTCAAAATTCTATTTGGAATAACTTTGGCACCGGTTGACGAATCTGCCTGAAAATTTCCTGAAAATGGCCTCGTCGAGCTCCGGTTCTTCCTTGAAAGTTTGGGGGGGATACTTCAAGTGGGGGCCGAGATAAAAGGGGGGTCCCAAAACGCGTTTTCCCCATGTTACTTTCCATAGGGCGGTCGATTTCACTTTTAGCTCGAACGGCTGAATGGATTTCCATCAAACTTGGCAAAATTGTAGGGACTGGTAGCCCGATGTGCCTTTGCTATGTCTCAAGATATGTGCTCCAGTGGATTTTGAGTAATTTAGGTTCAAAAAAATATATATATCTATAGGCGCTCTCCGGTGCGCGCACCGGAGTGCGCTCCTGGCGCGACACGCGACTTGTGCGCAGAAAGCTGATTGGCTCTTGGGTGTCTGAAAACATTCTAAACAGTCTGGAGCGGCCGCCATCTTGTGTCTCGGTAAAATCGAGACACAAGGGGTTTGAAAAAAAAAGGGGCAAATGACCATAAGGGGGAAGAGTAGACCCCCTCTGACCCCCTAGGTTTGATGTGGGGGCTAAAATAGGGTCCTGCGGGGCATTACATTTTTTTTTTTTTTTTCGTCTTGCGCGGGGGAAGCGCATGGTACGCGCACCGGGAAGCGAAGCACGGGGAAAATCCAGGACCATATTTATGAAGGCCTTGCGCTGCCAGTTTTGCGCCGCCGGTGCGTCAATTTTTGTGACGCACCAGCGGTGTAAAAACATGCGCATTGTTACGCTATATTTAAAAAGTGACGCATCTATCTAGATGCGTCACTTTTTAAATATAGTGCAACGAGGCACATTTTTTTACACTGCTGGTGTGATGCGTCACTTTTCTGTGCGCACTCCTTATGACATTCCAGATGTGTCATATTTAATGTATGACGAATCATGTTGCAAGGAGTTACAGATACGTCAGTATTTCTGACGTATCTGTAAACATGAAAGTGACGCGAGGCAGGCGCAAGATTTTGACGCAACAGCATCCTAAAAGTGACGCAGAGAAATCTCATAGATTTCAGTACGTTGTTATTACCAATTTTTTTGTGGGGGAATGCCCCCTCTGCATACATTATACCTGACGCAGATATAATGTGGCGCAGAGTTTTAAAAAGTGACCCATGTACCTAGATGCGTCACTTTTTAAAAATAGCATCAGGTATAATGCATGCAGAGGGGGTGTTCCCCCGCAAAAAGCTTGGTAATAACGACGCAGTGAAATCTTTGAGATTTCACTGCGTCACTTTTAGGATGCTGTTGCGTCAAAATCTTGCGCCTGCTTCACAGCAGACCTTTCACATGGTGCTTTTTCCATGTGAAAGGACACATTACTGGAGTTGCGTCACTTTTGTGACGCACTCCAGCAATGCGTTACTTGGAATGTCATAAGGAGTGCGCACAGAAAAGTGACGCATCGCACCAGTGGTGTAAAAAAATGTGCCTCGTTGCGCTATATTTAAAAAGTGACGTATCTAGGTAGATGGGTCACTTTTTAAAATCAAGCGCCACATTATATCTGCGTCAGGTATAATGCATGCAGAGGGGGTGTTCCCCCGCAAAAAGCTTTGTAATAGCGACGCAGTGAAATCTTTGAGATTTCACTGCGTCACTTTTAGGATGCTGTTGCGTCAAAATCTTGCACCTGCTTCACAGCAGACCTTTCACATGGTGCTTTTTCCATGTGAAAGGACACATTACTGGAGTTGCGTCACTTTTGTGACGCACTCCAGCAATGCGTTACTTTAGTGTTTACAGATACGTCAGAAATACTGACATATCTGTAACTCCTTGCGACATGATTCCTCATACATTAAATATGACATATCTGGAATGTCATAAGGAGTGCGCACAGAAAAGTGACGCATTGTACCAGTGGTGTAAAAAAAATGCGCGTCGTTGCGCTATATTTAAAAAGTGACGCATCTAGGTAGATGGGTCACTTTTTAAAATCCTGCGCCACATTATATCTGCGTCAGGTATAATGCATGCAGAGGGGGTGTTCCCCCGCAAAAAGCTTTGTAATAGCGACGCAGTGAAATCTTTGAGATTTCAGTGCGTCACTTTTAGGATGCTGTTGCGTCCAAATCTTGCGCCTGCTTCACAGCAGACCTTTCACATGGTGCTTTTTCCATGTGAAAGGACACATTACTGGAGTTGCGTCACTTTTGTGACGCACTCCAGCAATGCGTTACTTTTGTGTTTACAGATACGTCAGAAATACTGACATATCTGTAACTCCTTGCGAATTGATTAGTCATATATTAAATATGACATATCCGGAATGTCATAAGGAGTGCGTCCAGAAAAGTGACGCATCGCTGTTTTCACGTAGCGATGCGTCACTTTTCAGAAATGAGGCCTCCAGTTTATTCACTGTGTCACCTCTACGACCCTTTCTTGCGTCAATACGCCCCTTTTGCATACATTACACCTGAGGTAAGAATAATGTGGCACAGGGGTTTACAAAGTGATGTATTTACCAAGAAACGCCACTTTGTAAATATGAATAAATAAGGTGCATTTTTTATTGGAATGTTGTGTCACAAAAAGTGATGCTTTGGTGGCGTTAAAGTGACGCATGGCTTCATAAATGAAGCCTTCTACCTTCAACTCCAGCAATGCATCTTTTCTTATCCTTCAACACTCCTGTTCTTTTTCAACATTTTCATTGAATATCAACATTCCCCATATTCACTCTTCTTCTCATAACTTTCTTTTCTAACACTCACCTTCTTTCATTCCTCCTACTTCACTTCTTTTTTCCTCTCATACCTTTCTGTTCTTTCTTACTCATTCTCCTTTCAATTATCAATGCACTATATTTCACTTACTCTTCATTTTTTTAAGAATATAGCTCTTTGATGAGAATTGGAGGTAGTTCTGAAAAGAACTTTTGGTTTTCTTCTTTCAACTGAACAGGAACAAAAACAGGGAATGGAAACTGCTCAACAGGAGCAAAAAGAAAACAAAAAAAATTAGGGGTGGGAAGGGCAGCGATGGTTCTCCAATGCTCGAACCATGAGCTGGACACTTTGCTCCCCATAGGTGAGGAGTTGATTGCAGTATCTGCATCTGAGGACACCATGGTTAAAAGCAGGTTGTATGTTTGGCACCTGCACCTGCGATTGCCCTCTCCCAGAAGAAGTTGCTCCTCCGGTTGGATGTAGAGGCCCCATCTCTGGGAACCTCTTGTGCCAGAGCCCTGACACTTTCCCGGACAAAATTCTGGGGGTGCCTCCTCTCCACATGTCGGATCATCGTAAAGTTCCCAAAAGAGTACTTTTTTTTGGGGTCACCCCGTGACAGGAGCTGTTTGCAGATCCTGCACTCCACTTTTGGTGCATTCACCTTCTTCTGGTCAGCTGGAATCTTAAAAAATTTCCATATGAAATGTTCCTTCACCTTTGGGGTAGGAGGCTCTTCATTGATGAACTCAGGTTCATCCTCACTGCTGGATTCTCTGGCAGCCATGGTAAATCACAAAAGATCCAGGTGCAAAAAACAGGTCTTTCAGTCACAAAAGTGAAAGAAGAAGTGAAGGAAATGGGTGGGGATTTCATTCATTGTAAAAAAAACTGTTAGCAACCAATGAAAAGTGTTATTTTAGGGTCACATGACTCGACGCGTTTACGCTGCGCGCTCCGGAGCACTTCCGGGTGCGTTTACGCAGCGCGATCGTAGGCGCTTCCGGGGCGCAAACGTGGCACGATCGAAGGCGCTTCTGGGTGCTTTTACGCGGCGCGAACGTAGGCGCTTCCGAGGGCACTTACGTTGCGCGCCGAAGTGACGTCATCAAACTTTTACAGAAATGCATAATCATTTTCCTTATAAAATAAAGACTGATTTTATTTGTATGGTACGAAATGTTTTGCATTATTATTAACTTTTCATTCATATTTTTTTTCACGAACGACAGTAGCGCTCTGGGTGCGCTTTCAGGAGAGCTCACCGGAAAGCTTACCGGAGAGCTTAGCTGAAAGCTTCCCTGAGCGCGCACCCAGAGCGCAAAAAAAAAAATTATATTAAAAAAAAACGAATACTTACAAAAAAACAGCAAATTGTAAAAAAAAAAAAATTGTTAGAAACTCGATATAGAAAGGAATTAGCATTTAAAAAACCTATGAAATTCACTGAAAAAACCATAGGTTTCACACCAGTTATAGTTAGGAAATAGCATTTAAAAAACCTATTAAATTCACTGAAAAAACCATAGGTTTCACACCAGTTATAGTTAGCTGGAAATTTTACTGATATAAAACCATTGAAATTCCCACGTTATAGTTAGTCGGACTCACTATAACTTGCGCGTGCAATGCACTGCTGATGACATCACTGATGACACCATCCTTGTAACACAGTGACAGACCTCCTTTCACTGTAAAGTAACCTTTGAAACAGTTATTCATATTTACCATGTCATGAGTGATGTAATATGTGATGTCATCAGCAGTGCATTGCACGCGCAAGTTATAGTGAGTCCGACTAACTAGAACGTGGGAATTTCAATGGTTTTATATCAGTAAAATTTCCAGCTAACTATAACTGGTGTGAAACCTATGGTTTTTTCAGTGAATTTAATAGGTTTTTTAAATGCTATTTCCTAACTATAACTGGTGTGAAACCTATGGTTTTTTCAGTGAATATATATATATATATATATATATATCTCAAGATGCCCTGAGCTTGGAAGCGCACACGACATCACTCAGCCAGCTGGCCTTCAAAAATGCAGCCTGCCTTTCTGCTCCCCATTATCATTTAATTGCCAACGCGTTTCAAGGTTCCACGACCTCTTCATCTCGGGCTGAAACAAACTCCATTTGAGGCTCGCATTGCTTTCATTTCCGGTTTTATTTATTCACCACTCTGCCCTCAATGGTCATATTCTAATTCTTAAGTGTCCGATGGGACATTTAGTTCTAATGCGAGAATAATTTTACTTCAGGTAAGTTCAAATGCAAAGTTTGTATTATTTTCCATCCATTATTGCTTATAGTAGGCTGAGTTGCAGAACGCAGGCCCAATTTGCATGTAGAGTCATGTGCTGTTCCAGTTATGAAAAGTTCTAACGGCAGCCTCGCTCACCTGGTTACATACTTCTTTTCCCAGCCGGTCGATGGTGCAGCTCCCCACGGCTGGACCGCCGTGCAATTGTATTTTGATCAAGATGCCCTGAGCTTGGAAGCGCACACAACATCACTCAGCCAGCTGGCCTTCAAAAATGCAGCCTGCCTTTCTGCTCCCCATTATCATTTAATTGCCAACGCGTTTCAAGGTTCCACGACCTCTTCATCTCGGGCTGAAACAAACTCCATTTGAGGCTTGCATTGCTTTCATTTCCGTTTTTATTTATTCACAACTCTGCCCCCAATGGTCAAATTCTCATTCTTAAGTGTCTGATGGGACATGTAGTTCTAATGCGGGAATAATTTTACTTCAAATAAGTTCAAATGCAAAGTTTGTATTATTTTCCATCCATTATTGCCTATAGTAGGCTGAGTTGCAGAACGCAGGCCCAATTTGCATGTAGCAGTTGTAATAATAAATAAAACCGGAAATGAAAAGGAAAAAAAAGCGAGCCTCCGGTGTTGGTTTTTGTGGCCCAGGAAGAAGAGGTTTTCATACCTTGAAACGCGTTGGCATGCAAATTACAAAGTGGAGCAGAGAGGCAGGCTGCATCATCAGAGCCGGTGGGCAGAGTGCTGTTGTGTGACCTTCCATTGCTTCAGGGCACTTTGTTCACAAAATTAACTCACGGCAGCCCGGCCGTGGGAAGGAGCACCATCGCCAGCTGGAAGAGACAGGTGAAACCAGCTGGCTGAGGCTGCAGTTTTTAACCATTCGAGACTTTTTCGGCACAGCACTCTATATGCAGATTAAGCCTGCTTGTGTACTCTACAACCTACTATAGGAAACGGAAAAAGTTTTTAATTGCAAAACAACATTTGAACTTACTTGAAGGAATAATTTATGCTCGCTTTTGGACTCTGTGCCCCATCATGCATCAAAGAGACAGAACTGAGCATACGCCCACTGGGGGCAGTTGTGATAATAAATAAAACCGGAAATGAAAAGGAAAAAAAAGCGAGCCTCAGGTGTTGGTTTTTGTGGCCCAGGAAGAAGAGGTTTTCATACCTTGAAACGCGTTGGCATGCAAAGTACAAAGTGGAGCAGAGAGGCAGGCTGCATCATCAGAGCCGGTGGGCAGAGTGCTGTCATGTGACCGTCCATTGCTTCAGGGCACTTTGTTCACAAAATATATATATATATATCTGGGTCTGTGCTCCACGTTCTTTTCAGGGAGAAAAGCGTAAGCGACTGCTCGTGTGAGTGGAGTGGTGCGATATATATATATATATATATCCTACTTGCAGTCCCCAGTAGATAGTTATAGTTAGGCCCTACTTTCCATAGGAAAAGCATTTTTTGATTTGCCAATATCTTTGGCACCGTTTCAAAACGAATGTGGCGCTCTGGTCAGTTCCTGTTCCAAAGGTTTTGGGGTGATTCGTCATGCGGGGGCCGAGAAAAAAGGGGCGTCCCAAATCACGTTTTCTCCATGTTAATTTCCAAAGGAAGTTTTGTCGTGGCTACAGCCCGAACTGCTGAACGGAATTACACCAAATTTGGCAGAGAGATAGCTCTTGGTCCCAGAGTGCACTGTTTGCTTTAAATGGTGTAAATCTGTTCAGTAGTTCCTGTGAAATTTAAAAGTAAAAAATATTGCTATTGATATCAGGTGACTGTGGTGGATTCGTGAACACTCCCGATCACGAGCTTCACACTGATTGGCTGCCAACACTCCAAACCAGGAAGTGTTGGCAGCCATCTTGTGACTCAGTAAAACCGAGTCACAAGAAAAAAGGTGAAAAAAAAGAAAAATCAAGAAAAGGGGGCAGAGTAGAAACACCCTGACCCACTAGGCCTGCTGCGGTCGAATTCGCACTGGGTGCGCGAATCCGGTAGAAAATAAAAAATAAAAAAACAAGCGCGTCTACAGCGCTTCGTTTTCCTTAAGCCACTGGGTGGGCCAGGTCCCGGGTCCATCAAAATGTATCTAGCTGGGGCTCGCGGGCCCTCACAGCCCCGGGAACAGTCACTTCCCCTGGGCTTTGCTGATAATGTGTGGGGGCACTCGGGCCCCCCCCCCCAGCCCTGGGGATCGCCACCTCCCCATGGCTTTTAAAAAAACTGCATGGGGGGCTCCTGCCCCCCTACGCTGCCCCAGGGACCACCACCTCTCGTGGGCATTTGGAATTATGGGGTGGGGGCCTTGTAGGCCCCCAAACCCCGTGGACAGCCACCTCCCCAGTGTTTCGTAAAAAAGAAGGCAGAGGAGGAAAGCGAAAAGGAAACAAATCCAATGGCAAAAAACAAACAATAGGCAGATGGAAATGCAAGTAACAACAAACTCGAAAATTATCCGTACCATCATCAATTTGGACAACAATGATCTGACGAAAGCGGAACAACAACTCTTAAGTTTAGGATTATCCTATTGTCTAGAGAGCAATTTTAACTATGTCCGCAGAAGGATGGATATTTTCAAATGTGTTCAGAAATTAAAATTGAAAAAATACTCCCTACTGAGGAATAAAGAAAACATATTGAACAAGCAAAACCAAGAAAATGCACAGTCACCAGCGTTCAATTTAACAATGTCTGATATGTCGCTTTTAAAGGACTTTCAAGATGTAGCGGAAGAAAATGAAACAACCAGCTTCCCAAGTGAGAAAATCGACAACATAAGGGGTAGCAGCATGGGCAATTATTCTGAATTTCCCATCCCATATACTTGCTCACCTTGTACACCATTTAAACCAAAGTCAGCATTCAACGTAATTACACCAAGAGACTCCATCAACATCTTCAGTGAGAAAGTGGTATCACAGATTAAACAACGTAATCACAGAGTACACAATACCAAGCCCAAATACAACAGGCGAAATGACCAATGCCACCAAATAATGATGAAATTACGGAACAATGACCAGATCGTAATTCAGAATTCCGATAAGGGAGGAAATATTGTAATTTGGTCGAAGGAGGATTACACTAGTGAAGCTTTATTACAACTCAATGACAGGACATGCTACAAAAAGAGCAATGCTCTTACCCCGAGTGCTATCTACAATGACTTCTATGCCAAATTACTAGCCTAGAAGAGTGAGGGCCTGATACATATGCAAGAATACAAATTCCTTAAAAAGATAAGTCCTACAATGCCTAAAATATATTTCATACCAAAAGTGCATAAGAATCCCTCAAAACCACTGGGAAGAACCACTGCAAGATGTTGAGTAGAAAACCAATACACGCATAAATCATAAAGACTGGCTGAGAGAATTGGAACATTACTTGGGCAACAGACCAGCACAAATGCTCCTACATAGCAAAATGCTGGTCGGCATGGTCAATTTCTGCCTTAACAATAATGTTTTTATGTTTCAGAACATGCTGAACCAACAAATGTGTGGTGTTGCTATGAGAGCCAGCTTCTCCCCCAGCTATGCACGTTTACACATGGGCTGGCGGGAGGAGCTGGTTCTCGGCAGCACACACAGCACACCCATGAAAGATAATGTAATGCTTTGGCTTCGTTTCATAGACCATCTGTTTATTATTTGGAGAGGCCCGCAAAATAATGCACTGAAATTTGTAACAGCAATCAATAACAACGAGTAAGGAAACTGTAAATGTTCTTGATGTTCAAGTGTATATTATAAATGACAAAACTGAAACCAGATTACACCGCAAAGAAACTGCTGGTAACTCAGTGTTACACACAAGCAGCGCCCAACCGAGGCACTTGGTCGAAAGCATCCCCGACGGGGAAATGCTAAGATTAAGAAGAATCTGCAGCAACAGTCAGGTTCTCAAAGCTGCCCAACTAAGCCAGCAAATCCAGATTCCTAGAACGAGGCTACTCACCTAAAACAATAAATGTGGCAATCACCAAATCTATGACATTAGAGAGGGAACCATACGTGTATTCCCAAGATGCCCCCAGGTAAAAACAATATGGGGGAAAATAAGAAACCAGTTAATACATTTAGAATAATCCTAGGTTTTAGCAAACAGGAACAAAGCATTAGGAAGATAATAAGACAAAATTGGCCCTTGATCCTTAATTACCCAGTAATAGGGCATTCATTACCGAAAAATATATCAATCACTCAAAGTAGGGGACCCTCTATGAGAAGCAATATTGTTAAAACTAGTCCAAAGGTGGTGGCGGGAACTAGCTGGCTGAAGCAACGCAATGGCTTTTACAAGTGTAAAACTTGTAAAGCCTGCCAACAGGGCTTAAATAAAACAACTTTCATGACCCCCTTCGGCAACAAGGAATGTACAATCACCAAAATACTGACATGCAAAACGGATCACGTTATTTATGTGCTGGAGTGTTCTTGTGGTTTACGATATATAGGTAGCACTAAGCTACAAGCCCACAAAAGAATACTCCAACACATGAGGGCAATCACCAACCAAGACCTCCATATCCAGTAGCACGCCACTTTAAAGACAACCACAGTGTAGAACACCACAAATATTACCTCACTGAGGCTGTACCACCACGTAGGAGAGCGGGTAACAGGAAGAACACTCTAAGTAAATGGAAACACGCTACATCTTAGAGTTAGATTTCAAACACATGGGTGGTCTTAATACAACAGAAGATCTTTATACTTGCCTCCAAAAACAATGAAATCGAATTAAATTAAAATTAATATTTTAAAAACAGTAATAATTACAATAACATTAACTAGGTGGCTTGTATGGGCATCAATAAATTACATAGATTGTCCAAGTATTGAGTAAAGATGTGAGGAATAAGTTACCCACATACTAGATATCATGAAAATTATTGCTTTGATACATTGCAATGCAAATGTCCAAATGAATGAATGATGAAGGCAACTATGTATTTGTACATGTATTGTGAACTAAACCAATGATCATATAGCTGCGAAAGCCCATTCAGAGGACAAAAAATGTTTTTATATCCAGAACAACCCAATTTTAACACTTGAGCACTTCATATATTGCTATGGGGTGACAAAGCACATGCACTTTATAGTATAATTTAAGCACTTGCACTTTAAGCGGTCTTAATGTTTACATAGAAAAATTACTATGCTATAGGAGCAGTTGAATTCAATCACACAGAATCATTGTTGCGATCGATACCACTAACAGCAATGAAGGGACAAATAACAATTATATATGGCTATACATAGTTTATTGTATTCATTTTATTCACACAATAGCCATATCCCTAATCTACACACTATATAAATACTTGTATACATATAGTATTGACAACGAGAAGTGGTTTACACGAGTTTTAAATGATGAAAATTGTAAACAGTTTATTTAAAGAATAGGCGATGAAACTATCACTTATGTCATGAATTACGAAAATATGATGAGCAAACGATAAAATCAAAAAAACAAGATTTGAAAAAACAAAAGACGAGACAAGACAAACAATGGTAACTGTTTCTCTATGTCTATGACTGCGTTTTTTGCACATTGCACAAGTCACTTTAAAATGGTCGAATTTGTGCTGCGGCGTTTGTTGTGTTCAAGGCCCACGAGGGCCGTAATGCATGAAGGCTGTACACAAATAAACAGATTACCTGCACTGATTCTGTGGTCCGTGCCAGTGTGTGATAGAAATGAGGAAAAGCAACAGAGTATTCTGATATATATACTTTCAAGCAGGGCTCGTTTTTGCTGCCACTTTGGCGCATACAATTGTAGAGGGTGCAGTTCTCCTCGGATGCGCCAAGCCGTGCTTAAGCCTTTAAAGATTCTCCCAGCAGCAGTGGCGTAACGATACTTGAGGGGGCCCCCCTGCAATGTACATGGAGGGGGCCCCCACACTCCGGACCCCAAGCCCAGCCCTGACCCTCAGTGGACTCAGACCCTCATCCGTCAGCCGGACCCCAGGCCTAGCCCCGCCCTGATCCTCACTGGACTCAGACCCCAAGCCCCGCCCTGACCCTCACTGGACTCAGACCTCACGTCCCTCAGCCAGACCCCCGGCCTAGCCCCACCCTGACCCTCACTGGACTCAGAGCCCTCATCCCTCAGCCAGACCCCAAGCCCCGCCCTGACCCTCACTGGACTCAGACCCTCATCCCTCAGGCCCCACCCTGACCCTCACTGGACTCAGACCCTCATCCCTCAGACCCCGCCCTGACCCTCACTGGACTCAGACCTCTCATCCCTCAGACTTCAGGCCTAGCCCCGCCCTGACCCTCACTGGACTCAGACCCTCATCTCTCAGCCAGACCCCGACCCCCGCCCTGACCCTCACTGGACTCAGACCCCTCATACAGACCCCAAGCCCCGCCCTGAATCTCACTGGACTCAGACCCCCTCATCCAGACCCCACGCCCCGCCCTGACCCTCACTGGACTCAGACTCTCATCCCTCACCAGACCCCAAGCCCCGCCCTGACCCTCACTGGACTCAGACCTCTCATCCCTCAGCCAGACCCCCGGGCCTAGCCCCACCCTGACCCTCACTTACTCAGACCTCTCATCCCTCAGACCCCAGGCCTAGCCCCGCCCTGACCCTCACTGGACTCAGACCTCTCATCCCTCAGCCAGACACCAGGCCTAGCCCTGCCCTGACCCTCACTGGACTCAGACCCCTCATCCCTCAGACCCCAGGCCTAGCCCCGCCCTGACCCTCATTGGACTCAGACCCCTTATCCATCAGCCAGACCCCAAGCCCCGCCCTGCCCCTCACTGGACTCAGACCCTCATCTCTCAGCCAGACCCCGACCCCCGCCCTGACCCTCACTGGATTCAGACCTCTCATCCCTCAGACCCCCGGCCTAGCCCCACCCTGACCCTCACTGGACTCAGACCTCTCATCCCTCAGACCCCAGGCCTAGCCCCACCCTGGACTCAGACCCTCATCCCTCAGCCAGACCGCCGGCCTAGCCCCACCCTGACCCTCACTTACTCAGATCTCTCATCCCTCAGACCCCAGGCCTAGCCCCGCCCTGACCCTCACTGGACTCAGACCTCTCATCCCTCAGCCAGACCCCAGGCCTAGCCCTGCCCTGACCCTCACTGGACTCAGACCCCTCATCCCTCAGACCCCAGGCCTAGCCCTGCCCTGACCATCACTGCACTCAGACCCCTTATCCATCAGCCAGACCCCAAGCCCCGCCCTGACCCTCACTGGACTCAGACCCTCATCTCTCAGCCAGACCCCGACCTCCGCCCTGACCCTCACTGGACTCAGACCTCTCATCCCTCAGACCTAGCCCCATCCTGACCCTCCCTGGACTCAGACCTCTCATCCCTCAGACCCCAGGCCTAGCCCCACCCTGACCCTCACTGGACTCAGACCCTCATCCCTCAGCAAGACCCCCGGCCTAGCCCCACCCTGACCCTCACTGGACTCAGAGCCCTCATCCCTCAGCCAGACTCCAAGCCCGTCCTGACCCTCACTGGACTCAGACCCTCATCCCTCACCCTTACCCTCACTGGACTCAGACCCTCATCCCTCAGACCCCAGGCCCCGCCCTGACCCTCACTGGACTCAGACCTCTCATCCCTCAGGCCTCAGGCCCCGCCCTGACCCTCACTGGACTCAGACCCTTATCCCTCAGACCCCAGGCCCCGCCCTGACCCTCACTGGACTCAGACCTCTCATCCCTCAGACCCCAGGCCTAGCCCCACCCTGACCCTCACTGGACTCAGACCTCTCATCCCTCAGACCCCAGACCCCGCACTGACCCTCACTGGACTCAGACCTCTCATCCCTCAGGCCCCGCCCTGACCCTCACTGGACTCAGACCCTCAGGCCCCGCCCTGACCCTCACTGGACTCAGACCTCTCATCCCTCAGACCCTAGGCCTAGCCCCACCCTAACCCTCACTGGACTCAGACCTCTCATCCCTCAGACCCCAGGCCCAGTGGCTGTTTCAATGTCGATGGTTGCCTCGGACTTGGCTCTGAGGCCCTTGGTCAGTGCAGACCATGGCCTTCTGGCAGTAGTGGACTGGAAATCTGGGCAGGGGCGATGCACCGCTCTCGAGGTGGTCGGGCATTGAGACCCGAAGTTTGCACCCAGAATTCCAAGCTTGATATCCGACCACCTTAAGGGCGGCGCCTGGCCTGTCAGTATGGAGGTGAAGGGTGGGGTGTGGGTCTGGTACTCACAGTCAACATCTTCTGCTGAGCGAGAGGCAGTTCCTCCGCCTTGTAGTCTGAGTGCGAGCTTGGTTCTGGGCTGAAGCAGAGGGCCTGTTGACCTAAAGTCTATGGCTGTGGTTCCCTCTCGTCTTCTTGGTGCATAAAGAGATCATGGGTGTCATCTTCTTGATGGTGCGCCATGGTGCGTCGAGTTAGACACTGATCTCAACAGTAATGAAGTGTCTTTTTGGATGTGTAGGCGAGGCAGGCAAGGCTGGATGCCTTGCGCTCCAGTAAGCGACACAAGTTGCATACCCGATGATGATCCGACTAGGGGTATTTCCAATGGCACTGTGGACAGTACCGGAAAGGGATACTTCCATTAAAGAGTCTGCATTCTTGGTGAAAGAGGCTGTGAAGAAGGCCCCGAAAGGAGGCAATTGCTCAGAGGGGGACATCGGAAGGAACCTGGATGGTGAAGTTGAATGAGGAGATGGAGAAGATTGATTCAAGCAGATCAGGGTGGAAGAACCAGGAGGTGCCGAGCAGTATAGGGTGTCGACCCGGAGCTCAGGGATGCACAGCATCTAACCATATAACAATGGAGCAGATGCCCATGCACATTACCAGCAATAGAAGGAGCCACTACACCTCGTGATTTGAAGACTTGATTGATTGATTGATTGCGAGCCCCCTCGCAGCCATCGCACGCAAGCACAACCTCAACATCCTCTCCTACGCCGACGATACCCAACTGATCCTCTCCCTCACCAACGACCCCACCTCCGCCAGCTTCCAGGACGGAATGAAAGACATCGCACACTGGATGAAGCTCAGCCCCCTGAAACTGAACTCAGACAAGACGGAAGTCCTCATCCTCGGCCCATCCATCTCCGCCCGGGACGACTCCTGGTGGCCCCCTGCTCTGCGCCCCCCACCCAAGCCCACGGACCACGCACGCAACCTGGGCTTCATCCTTGACTCCTCCCTCACGATGGCCAGGCAAGTTAACGCCGTAACCTCCTCTTGCTTCAACACACTCCGCATGCTCCGTAAGATCTTCCGCTGGATCCCCACTGGAACCAGGAAAACGGTAAACCAGGCCCTCGTCACCAGCCATCTGGACTACGGGAACACCCTCTATGCTGGGACCACCGCCAAACAACAGAAAAGACTCCAGCGCATCCAGAACGCCTCAGCACGACTCGTCTTGGACATCCCCTGACACAGCCACATCTCCGCCCACCTGCACTGGCTCCCCGTCAGCAAAAGGATCACGTTCAGACTCCTCACCCACGCACACAAGGCTCTCCACGACTTAGGCCCTGAATACCTCAACAACCGCCTCACGTTCTACACGCCAAACCGCCAGCTCCGCTGCGCCAGCCTCGCCCTCGCCACCGTCCCATGGATCCGCAGAACAACCACTGGAAGATCATTCACATACCTGGCAGCCAAGACCTGGAACACCCTCCCCACCCACCTACGACTCACCCAGGACCATCTCTCCTTCAGGAATCAACTCAAGACCTGGCTTTTCGAGCAGTAGCAGCCCCGCCCCTCCCACCCCCAGCGCCTGTAGACCGTAGCGGGTGAGTAGCAGGCTTTACAAATACTCTTGATTGATTGATTGAAGACTTCTCCAAAGAAAATCAAGTTGCACATGTCCAAACCCAACACTCAATGGCAAAAGTACGCACTGCATGCATAACAGCAGCTGCACATGCCATGAACATATATATGATACATAGATGTAAAGAACATTTTACATACCCTATAAACATCTGTTTGTGGCATGTAGATTCACATGCTGTGCATACTCCTGTTATCTGGTGTTGGGCCCGATGTGTGCAAATTCTTTTTCTGCAAAGAAGTCTATTGAGTCACATGTGATACTTCCTCTTATGGTTAACGAGCATTAGCTTCTTTGTTAGAATGTTTTCTCGCATGGCGGGTGTATTTGGAATGTTAAGCAAAGAGATGTATGGCGAGATGTTCATGCAAAAGAGGGAAAAAGGTTAGTAAGAGACGCTGTAACGGCCATAGGCAACCGGGGAGGAGGGTGGGCACATGTGAATCTACAGCACTACATGCAATGAACAGACGCTTACAGAGTAGGTAACATTTTCAGTTCGAGGCATGTGTGGCTGTAGAAACACTAGCTGCGCATAGACTGTAAAGCAGTCCTGCAAGAAAGCGGTGGATAGCCCGTGGGTGTTGTAGTAAACTGAAGGAGTGTACGGAGCACTATCTGACCAACATTAGCCTGTGGGCAGGCTAGCATATCCACACAGTAATGTTTTGTGAAAGTGTGTGGTGTGGGCCCAGTAGCTACTTTGCATAGCTCAGCTGCACAAGCTACTACTTGTGTAACGATATAGCTGTAAGAGACATTAGTTAGTGATATATTCCTTACCTTAAAATATCCCCAGGCGTCAGACTAGATCCGAAAAGTTTTGCTCAGCAGTACCCTTGCGCGTCAGTAGGTGGAGTCCTGCGGCTCCGCGTCCGTCACTGGCATCGTCACTTAGGCGCCACACATGCGCGCTGATGTCAGTTCTGTACACGACTTTCTGCGCCAGGAACGCAGTGCCATGCAAGATACTGACCATTGGTGCATAAAACTAGGGCCTTAAAAGGGGATGACCTTAACCCTAGTAATTAGTTCGCAGAACGGGGAGGATGGGTAGCAGTAAGAAATCTATCACTAAATAATGTCTCTTACATATATATATATTGTTACACAAGTAGTAACTTGTGCATCTGATAGAGACACGTTAGTGATAGATTACTTACCTTACAAAAGATACCCCAGCAATACTAACCCCGGTGGAGGGTCTGCGAACAAAATTACACCAGGAAGTCAAGGAGAACAGAATGGCTAAAGAAGCCGTTTCTCTGGACTTGACTGTCAAGGCTGTAGTGCTTTGTAAACGTGTCCTGCAAGGGAACGCCGCGTCCCAAGGCAGTATTGGCTGCAGTTGCCCTGGTGGAATGGGCACGCAGCCCCACAGGAGGCTATTTCTTGGCCAATGAGTAAAATGCTTTGATGCACAGAATGACCCACCGGGAAACGGTCCATTTGTGCACAGCCCAACCTTTTTTGGTGCCCACGTAGCCAACAAAGAGCTGATCATCCACCCGGAACGGTTGCATACGCTGCAAATTGAAAGCAAGCGCACGTTTTGGGGTCCAGACGGTGGAGCCTCTCCTCTTCCCTGGAAGGATGCGGAGGCGGAAAGAAGGTGAGCAAAGTGATGGTCTACCCGATGTGGAAGAGCAAGAAAACCTTTGGCAAGAAAGAAGTACGGGTCCTTGACACCACCTTGTTCGGATGAACAGAAAGGAAAGGAGGTTTAGAAGAAAGAGCCTGGAGCTCACTCACTCTTCTGGCATAGGTCATAGCTACCAGGAAAGCCGTCTTGAGAGTTAGAAGACGTAAAGGACAGTTATGAAGGGGCACATGAGAAAAGTCAAGACAAGATTTAAGTCCCATTGAGGCATTATAAAAGGCACTGGAGGAAACATGTGTGTAATGCCTTTGAGGAAACGGTTAACAACCCGGGACTTAGAGAGAGAAGGCTGATCAGGAAGCCTCAGAAAGGCAGCGATGGCAGAAAGATAACCTTTGTTAGTGCCCAGAGCAGAGCCCTGCTGGCCCAAGGACAGAAGAAACAGAAGAACCTCAGAAAGAGGGGCAGAAAGGGGATCCACAGCCTTTGCTGTGCACCATGCCACAAATTTGTTCCATTGGCAGGCGTAGACCGCTTTAGTGGAGGGACGCCTGGCTGCCAGAATGACATTACAGACCTCAGGAGGAAGGTCGAAAGCTGTCAACTGTCACCGCTCAATCTCCACGCATGGAGGTGGAGGCTGGACAGGTTTGGGTGGAGGACCGTCCCCTGCTGCTGCAACAGAAGATCCTCCCGAAGAGGCAGACGGATGGGGGATCGATGCTCATACTGAGTAGCTCGGGATATCATACTCTTCAAGCCCAGTCCGAAGCCACTAGAATAACTTGGGCCCGGTCAAGCCTGATCTTCAGCACACTGGGCAGAAGTTACATAGGCGGAAAAGCGCACAGTAGACCGCAGCTCCACTCGGGACGAAAAGCATCTCCGAGCGAGTGCCGCCTTGGAAATTCCAACATGCAGAACTGATGACATTGCACGCTCTCTTCGGTGGCGAATAGATCTAACCAAGGCTCTCCCCACCGCAGAAGGAGGTTTTGCGCCACGTCCAAGACTTTGGGAGGAAGATCGGAAGCTTTCAACTGTTGCCGCTCAATCTTCACGCATGGAGGTGGAGGCTGGACAGGTTCGGGTGACGGACCGTGTCCTGCTGCTGCGACAGAAGATCCTCCCGAAGAGGCAGATGGATCGGGGGATTGATCGCCATGCTGAGTAGCTCGGGATACCAGTATCTTCGTGCCCAATCCGGAGCCACAAGGATGACTTGGGCCCGGTCGCGCCTGATCTTCTTCAGCACTCTGGGCAGAAGTGGTACAGGCGGAAAAGCGTACAACAGACCGCACCTCCACTCGCAAAGCAAAGCGTCGCCGAGCGAGTGCGACCTTGGAATTTCCAACGTGCAGAACTGATGACATTGCGATGTTTCTTCGGTGGCTAATAAATCTAACCAAGGCTCTCCCCATTGCTGAAAGAGACCTTGCGCCACCTCCGAGTTCAGACGCCATTCGTGATCCATCAAGCACCGGCGGCTGAGTTTGTCCACCCTGCCGTTCAGAGAACCTGCCAGGTGTAGAACCACCAAGGTAATGCCTTGATGTTCCAGCCATGTCCAGAGGTGCAGAGACTCCTGAAATAGGGTCCAAGACCCACCCACCTAGTTTGTTGCAATACCACATGGCGGTGGTGTTGTCCGTGAACACCTGACCTACACTTCCCTGAAAAGAGGGAAGGAATGCCTTCAGTGCAAGTCGGATCGCCCGCAGCTCTAGAAGGTGGATATGGAGCCGGGACTCAGCCGGAGACCAGAGGCCTCTGATCTCCGCCTCTACCAAGTAGCCTCCCCATCCCAGGAGGAATGCATCCGTCACCACTGTGTGCTCCGGTTGGGGAAGGGAGAGGGATCTGCCATTGGCCCAATGGTGATTGGTGAGTCACCACTGTAGTTGTCGTGCAGTTCCCTCCGAGATCTGGACATGATCGGACAGGTTGCCCTGATATTGTGCCCACTAGAACTTCAGGTCCCTCTGCAGAGCCTGCATTTGCCATCTGGCATGTTGCACTAGCAGGATGCAGGAGGCCATCAGGCCCAGGAGTCGGAGGGTCATCCTGACTGAAACCCGGGATAGGGGCTAAAAGATCGGAATCAGAGCCCGAATATCCCGGACACGCTGCTCGGGAGGATCAACCCTAAAGTGCGTCAAATCCAGAACCGCTCCGACGAACGGGAGGTTCTGAGAGGGACTCAGGTGCCCTAGCAAATGCAGGAGGTCGGCCGTAGTCTGAAGGTGGTTGACGACTTCCTGGGGTGAGCCCGCCTTCAACAACCAGTTGTCGAGGTAGAGGAAGACTGACAACCCTGACCTGCGCAGATGAGCTGCCTACTGTAAACCACAGGTAACGCCGGTGGGCCGGCGGGACGGGGATGTGAAAATATGCGTCCTGCAAGTCCAACGCTACCATCCAGTCTCCAGGGTCAAGGGCAGTCAAGACCTGAGCCTGGGTTAGCATCTTGAACTTCTCCTTCCGATGGAAGCGATTCACGTCCCGGAGGTCCAAAATAGGATACAGACCCCCTTTGTCCTTCTTGGGGACCAGAAAGTAGTGGGAATAGCAACCACGCCCTACTTCTGGCCCAGGAACGCACTTGATGGCTCCCTTGGCCAAGAGGGCCGTAACTTCCTGTTGGAGAAGAACCAAATGATCCCCTGACATGCGGTCGCACCGAGATGGCATGGCTGGGGGTGGGGACTAAAAGGGAAGGGAGTAACCCTTACAGATTATCTGCAGCACCCATTTGTCTGACGTAATCTCGTGCCAGCGGGGGAGGTGGAGGCGGAACCTGCCACCCACGGCTTGGGGTGGTCCCTGAAGCTCAAATTAGGAGGGTTTAGAGGCGGGAACAGCGGGTGGAAGTGGATGGACCTGCACGCTGGTTCCCCGACCCGCCCCTGCGGAAACCGCAACCGCTGCCCTGCTGCAACTGGTTCTGCTTGGACCTGGTGGAAGGGCGCGCCTGGGCGCCTCGACCCTGGTTACAAAAGGAACGAAAACCAGAAGTGGCCGGAGCCTTAGTACCAAGACCCAGGGACTTGGCTGTAGCCCACGAGTCTTCAAAGCACTCCAGTGCACTGTCAGCCTTGTCGCCAAACAGGCGGGAGCCATCAAAGGGGATCTCTATGAGCAAACTCTGAACATCGGGCGAGAACCCGGTCGAACACAACCAGGCGTGGCGCCGCAATGCCACGGTCGTAGAGATCGCCCTGCCCAGGGAGTCGGCGGTGTCTAACCCACACCGGATGGCAAACTTAGCTGCATCCTTGCCCTCAACAATCACCTGAGAAAGGGTAGCCTGATCCTCGTCAGGACACTGAGGCAACACCTGAGGTACAGCGTCCCACACCGCGTGGGAGTAGTGGCCAAATAAGCATGCGGTGTTCAGCGACCGCAGCTCGAGGCTGGCAGAAGAGAACAACCACTTCCCAAACTGGCCCAACCCTTTAGAGTTCTTATCCGGTGGAGCCATGGAAAAGGCACTCTGTGACGTCGAGGCCTGAATGACAAGGCTTCCAGGCGTAGGGTGAGTGGTCAAGAAAGCGGGGTCACTGGGCGTTGGTCGGTGGAGTCTGGTGACGTTGTGTGAAGTAGTGTGGCTCACTGGTTAGAGGCGGTCCCGAGAGCAGAGGACGGCCCGGGACCAGGGTTCGATTCCCGGCGCGGCAGGTTTCTGGACCAGGGTCAGTGGACTCGATAATTCTCTCGCCTCGGTGCCCACTCTGATCAGCGATCACACTCGGCAACTCTGGGCATTAGCTTGCCTCATCTTCACTAACGGCCCCACCAGACCGCCGGGGATGCCTGGTCTCACCCTGGAGATACCCATTAAGGGACCATCTCTCAGGGAAGCCAGGAAGGGTTTCGCAGCGGTCGAAGCGCCTTGGGACCCTACGGGTAAGTAGTGCGCTATATAAATGCCTATACATTTACATTTACATTTACGTTTTTATCCACTGGGGCCCCCGTAGCTGGCCTCGACAAAGTGCCCAAGAAGACCTCTGTAAAGGCGTCATTAAAGGGAAGCAGTGGCTCCGCCGAAGTAGACGCTGTCTGGAACACCTCGGTGAGGAGGTTGGTCTTGAGGGCCATCGTGGGCAGGTCAAGATTGAGGGCCTCAGCAGCCCGATGGAGGACCACCATATAGGAGGTACCCTCCTCCATAGTAGGCAGGGAGAGGTGAATCCCGGATCAGAAGAGACATCGAGGTCGCTTGCATCCTCCAAGTTGTCCACCCAATCGAGTTTGGAGTCACATTGCGGAGCAAGCGAATCCTCGGACCCTTCCCAGTTGTCGTCCGCCTCTTGTGTAGAGGGGGCCGGTCGCGGCAGCAGAGCCGGAGAAGGGACGAACGGCGCCTGGAACGGCGCAGATTCCCAATGTGGATCCCAGGCCAGAACAAAATGGTCCGGGAAAGGGTGGGATAAACGGCACCCAGTGCTACGTCGGGGGGAGGGAGCCAAGGATGGCGCCGTGCTGGAGCCGAGGGTGGTGCGGGGTCGTAGCCGTTAATGCCGCACCTTATGGCGCCGAAGCCAGAGCCAGCGGGGCAGGATCCTGTGGCACTTGGGCTGGAGCCGCCGGGCCAGCAGGATCTGGATATGGGTCTGCGGGGCCCGAAGGCGCGGCGGGAGTCCGAAGCCTGTAAGCCGTCCAAAGCAGCAAGGAATTCTTGCATCTGTTCAGGAGTCGCCGACGGACCCGGGTATGGCGGGTAGGCCGCTGGACTCTCTGGCTCCAGAGGAGCCGCAGGGGTGAGGCCCCTGTCCCCCTCGTCCGCCTCCGAGGAGCGACGAGGGGACATCGGAGAGCGAACATGCTTCTTCGACTTCTTTTTATGGCGACGCCTACCAGAATCCGAAGGCGAAGACTTGGAGTCCGAGGAGCGATGTTTCCGGTTCCGCCACCGGTCCTGGGAACGGCCCCTAGACCAGGAGCGGCGACGCGACAAATGCTGGACCTCCAGCAACTTCCGATGTCGCTCCTGTAAGGCCTTGGGGGCCATGGCACGGAAGTCCCTGGAGTCGTGGTCGTCCTCCAGGCAGTAGAGGCAAACATCGTTGGGGTCCGCTACCGACATGATCGGTGACAGGTCTCACAGGACTTAAAGCCAGGCATCCCTACGTGCACCAAGAGAAAGGGTGTAGACAAAAGTCTCAAATAGTGGTCAAAAAGAGACCAAGGTACGTGCTCAATCCGGATCTGCACTTACTGGCACGGAAAAATAAAGAACTGACGTCAGCGCACATGGGTAGCGGTTATGTATTCTCCGTGACGACATCTCGGGGCTGACGACGCCAGTGACGGACGTGAAGCTGCAGGACACCATCTACTGACACACAAGGGTTCTGCTAAGCAAAACTTTCCGGATCCAGTCTGACGCCTGGGGATATTCTAAGGTAAGAAATCTATCACTAACATGTTTCTTTCAGATATTGGAATGTTCCCCAGGAAGGCTGCATAGGCTCCTTTCTTTCGATTAGAGTGGTTCTAGGATGAGTGGGCAGTCCTCTTCGCTTTAGCATAGCATATCTGGATGCATCTAACAATCCATCCGGCAATGCCGGACTTGGATAGAGCCTTCCCTTTATGGGGTTTGAAGAAAGCAACAAAAAGTTGTGTCTTCCTAAATGTTTGGTTTTGAAAATGTAGTATGAGGGCTCACTTTACATCCAAAATATGGAGAAACCATTCCACCACTGAATCAGGTTGTGTGAAAAAGATAGGAAGTTTAATAGACTGGTTAAGGTGGAATTGAGAGATCACCTTAGGGAGCAATTTGGGATTGGTGCAGAGGACAATGCTATCCCTATGAACTTGGAAGAAGGATTCCCCTAGGGTTAATGCCTAAAGCTCACTGACGCGCCTGAGTGAAGTGATGGCAACTAGACATGCCCCCATCCAATGGATTAACTGAAGGGTGCAGGGCTGACAGGCTCAAATTGAGGGTCCATGAATCTTGTGAGTGCAATGTATAGATTCCATGCCAGGGCTGGTGAGAGCCTCTATGAAAACTTTGATGACGAGAATCCTGAAGAGAGAAATGTGGTGTTGATTCTGAAAATAGGAAGCCACTGTGTCAAGGTGTAGTCATATAGAGTTGAAGGCTAGACCAGAAACCTTTTAAGTGGAGTAAGTAGAAAACAATATCCTGCACTGTGGTTTTAAAAGGATACATCTTTTGCGAGACAGTAGTACACAAACGTCTTCCACCTTGCCACATAGACAGTTTCTGTCTATGTGGGCAGAACCTGAACCAGAACGACTTGTTGTGACTCTATGGCTGGTTCCCAGGAACCACCCATAGAGTCAGAACAAGTCGTTCTGAGAGGATGCCGAAAGAGGCCCTGCTGACTCGGTGCCTTTCCCGATGCTAATACGCACAACCAATGCTAAAGGTTCAGACAAAATAGATCTGACCCACACCGCAAAAGGTGGTGAGTAATTTCATTCTTAAGAACTAGAATTGGCTCTTAATTTCACCGGTCCTGACAAAAGCCTCTAGAGATTCCAAGAGGCTGAAACATGTTGTCCTACATGACCACCAAACACCAGTGCGTAAGACCAGTAGCATAGTCTACAAACGCACGACTTTGCCCTTTTAATTTCCAACTTCACATACCTCCAGAATAAAAAACAAGAGGTACGAATTTAGGAATTTTAACTCGCCTTCTCCGAACACCTGCACTACCCTTTTTATTTCTGACCCTGGTGACACAGGACAAGTGGTCTACTCCCCCTTGATTTGTATAGTAACCATTGGAAGTCGAGTGAATCACAAGCTTCTTTTTCCCTCCCCCTGATGATGTAAGGCCCATGTTGGAGTCACCAGAATGAGAGTGAGGGACAGCTGCTGCAGCCTACGAACCACAAACTGAAGAAGAGGCTGAGGTGTAAAAGCACAGGAAAATCCCTGATCAGTTCACCCATAGTGCATTGCTGCTGGACTGTGAGTATTAGTGCCCGGAGGCCAAGTTTTAGCATATGGCATTTTCTGCTGTTGCAAACAGGTCTGTTTGTGGTAAACCCCATCTCTGGAAATAGCAGAGAAAGGACTTGCAGGTAGAGTTCCCACTTGTGGACTTGCTGCCTCATTCTGCTGAGGTGGTTGGCTGAATTGTTGTCCATCCCTAGAAGGTTCTCTGCGAGCAAATGGATTTTCCGATGCTCAGCCCAACATCAAATCCTCTGGGACAGCTGCGAGAGTTGTGGGGGGTCTTGTACCCCTATGTTTTTGAAGATAAAACATGGCTGCCAGTGTCCATCCGGACGAGAGGAACCTCACTTATCAGGTAAGGTACGATTGCCTTCAATGCATGCTAGGTGAATGGCTATGTTCCAGGTAGTTGATGTGGAGGCCTTGGTGTTTGGGTTCCCACTGTCCTTGGACAGTCCGCTCCAGTGTGTGCCCCACATTGTAATGGTCCTCTGTGGAACTGGGTCGAGGAAAGGCCATCCATACAACAGGTTGTTGTTGTTACACCACTGCATTCAGCGACTAGTGTGGCTGATCAACACTAGATCATACCAATGATCCTCCGCCTGAGACCACTGTTTGCAACTGACGTATGTTCATCTTGGTACCTATGGCAACGTAGGAGGCCATCATGCCTAGGAGGTACATGACTGTTCTGACCGTGACTTGTTGATTTGGTTGGAAAAGAGGGAGCAGTACCTGAATAGAATGGATACATGTAGGGTTCAATTAGGCTATGCCTACCTCCGAGCTGCGAATAGCTCCCCGGTAGAGTTGGATTTGGAGGGGCTGGAGGTAGGAATTTGTTACGCTGATGGTAAACCCTAACAGGTGAAGGTCCATTGTGATCAGTGTGTGTTTGCGGGATTGCTGTCGGATAGCACCCTTGATCAGCCAGTCTTTGAAGATGAGCACTTTGAATTGGTAATGTTTTCCACGGACCACAAACCTGAGATATCGGCGATGAGCCAGAGATATTGGTAGGTGAAAATAGGCGTCCTTTAGGTTGAACATAAGTCATGAAGTTGCCTTGCTGGAGTAGCATCCTGAAAAGTGACCATATGGAAGTGCTCTGAAAGGATGTATTTGATTAAGGGCTTGAGGTCCAGAATGGGTCTGAGGAACACATCCTTTTTGGGTATTAGGAAGTACTGTGAATACACTCCTTTTTCCTTCTGATGGTAGGGGGCGGGTTCTATACCCCTCTTTAGGAAGGAGAGGTTTGACCTTGTCTCTGAGAAGCCTTTGGTGTTCTGAAGAGAGTCTGTGTTTGCGAGTTGGAATGGTGGAAATGAGCTCCAGACAATAATCATGTTGAATAATATCCAACACCCACTGGTCTGAGGTGACGATCTGCCATGTGGAGAAAAAACCTTCCCGGAGCCCCTCGACCAGTGTTGTGTAGTGTAGTCAGAGGGGGAATAGAGGCAAGCCAGGGTTTGGTGGTGGTTGCAGCTCTGACTGCAAAGTCACCTTAACCTCTGCCTCAAGAGTTGTTGCCCCTGCAGGCCCTCTAAAGTAACCCTTCAGAGTGGATTGCTGTCCCTGGGTGCACCGGTAGTTTGTGGAGGATTCAGGGGGGTTGATCTTTGAGTCTCCACGATACGGTGTGCGGCTAAAGAATCAGCAGGTAGCAGGTGTTTGAAGTGCATCCATCACCTTAGCCATCATATCTTTATTAGTCTGTTCTAACATTTGGTCCAATTGTGGCATGTTCAATAGGTTCTGCTGAACTTCCTGGTTGATACCAAAGGGGATGATGGACGGAGCGTTTGAGCAACTCAAACTCTAACCCCAATCAACTGATCTAGGTTTAATCCATCATCATTCTTTAGCTCACTCCACCACCCCAGCTCAGACATGGCCATATGCAAATCAGTCTGACCCTGTGCCTCACGGGAACAGTCCAGCGCCGAACTGCCAAGCCATGGACCGGAAACAAGCATCCTGGGACCGGTTTCAGGTTCATAACCCTCATCAGTCAGGCTATCTTGAATCCAGTGGCAAAGTGAGCAAGGGACCCACGCCTCATCAGCCAGGCTTTCTTGAATCCAGTGGCAAAGTGAGCAAGGGACCCACGTCTGGGCATACCCTGCCAACTTGGGGCAAACAAAGCGATATCAAAGGGGATGATGGACGGAGCGTTTGAGCAAATCAAACACTCACCCCCAGTCAGCCATAGATATGGAGCCAGGCATATCTACGTAAAAGGACGCTGGAATTTACCATTCTGGCAGCGGCGTCTGAGGCATCAAGGGCAAGGCGAATTGAGGGGTTTCATTTCTGCTTGCCCTCAGAGACTATTTTGTGTCTCCTCTTCCTGTGCTCCTCTGGTATGTAGTGGAGGAGCTCCTCCATCTCGTCCCAGTGGGCAAAATCACACCTTGAAAGAAGGCAGATTGAATTGGTGATAAAACATTGGTTGGCCGATTGTGGGGCCACCCTTTTGCCCGCATGTATGCACTTGCTCTCCTTCTCCGGTGGTGAGGCAACCCCTTCTGGCCTGGGAGTAGACTCGCTTAAGAGCAGTAGTGTGGACCAAAGATCCGAGCAAAAGCTGGTGACAAATGTAAATGGGGTCAGTAGGGAATGCTTTATATTTGGGGTAGATAAAAAATATAAAGCCTCCCCGAGTATAGAGAGGCAATTAGGCTCCATAAAGCAGAAATTAAAACAGCTCAAATCATATTTCATGAGGAAAAGATTAGCGCAGCTGGTAATTCCCCTAAAGAGATTTTTCGTATGGCCAAGTCGCTCTCCATCATACCACAAAAACACCCTTCTATTGAGGGAGTTCAAAATCGTCGTACTAATTTGACTAAAATATTTCCACCCAAAAATTCAACTGATATGTCTGCCTTTTCTTTCCTCTCAGACTAAGTCCACGACTATCAGTATGAGAAGCCCGCGTTATATTTGAATTCAATTTCCTCTTTTAGACGCTGACTCTCTGGACTTATACATTTCCAGGGTAACCTCGGGCTCCCCCTCTGATTCTGCTCCCTCTCAGCATCTCTCTCTAGCCATAAGTGCCATTCGTCCAGTAATTTTGGATATTCTGAACTCTTCCATCACCTCGGGCTTGGTACCCCCTGCCTGGAGGTGCGCTCAGATCAGAGCCCTTTTGAAGAAACCAAATCTAGACCATTCCAACATGACCAATTATCGACCGATTTCTCTCCTTCCCTGGCTGAGTAAGTTGATAGAGAAAGACATAAACACCACGCTTGTGCAGTACTTGGAATCCAACAACTTGCTCCACAACTCTCAAACAGGATTCCGCCCCAGCTCGGGACGAAGATGGCCCTCTTAGTAGTAACAGAGGAGGCAAGGGTGGCTCAGCTGCAATTATTCTTTTAGATCTCAGTGCCGCCTTTGACACTGTCGATCATAACCTCAATAACCTAGGTGTGACAGGTATGGCACATACCTAGTTCCAGTCCTTCCTCAGCGACCGCTTTTTTCAAGTGTGCAAGGGAGCCACCACATCAAATCAATGGCCTCTTAGTTGTGGGGTTCCTCAAGGTTCTTCCTTGAGCCCCACACTTTTTAACATCGATATGACTCCCTTGGCAGAGATAGTCCATCCATTCGGTATAAAGATCATTACCTACGCAGATGACACACAATTGATTGTGGCATTAAACCACCCGAGAGGTCATCCTGCACCCTAGGTCCTTGCCTAGAGGCAGTAGCAGAATGGATGGAACTCTCACATCTCAAGCTAAATGGGGACAAGACCGAGCTGATGCTCTTGGGCAACTCTCCTTCACCCAACTCGGCTTTTATATGGCCGACTTGTCTCGGCCCTGCTCCAAAGCAGCAGATCAAGAGCCTGGGCATGTGGCTCGACAGCTCCCGCTGTTTTAATCATCAGGCCACTAAGCTCTCTGCCACTTGTTTTGGCCTGATGAGAATGCTACAGAAGATCCTTCCCTTGCTCCCTTTCCAGGCGAGAAGGATTATGGTGCAAGCTCTGATACTCTCTCGCCTGGAATACGGGAATGCTCTGTACTTGGGGGCCCCCCGGTCTACAATTCAGAAATTGCAAGTGATCCAGAACTGTGCGGCTCGCCAACTTCTTCAGATTCCTCGGAGACAGTCGGCGAAACCGGCATTAAGGAACTTTCACTGACTCCCAGTTCAGGCAAGGATACAGTTCAAGGCCTTGTGCCTGGCTCATAGAGCCATTCGGAAATACTGTCCAGCCATTATTCACCCTCTTGTCACCCCCTACCAACCCTCTAGGAATCTTTGATCACGTCTTGCTTTCCTCGCCACTCCAAGGAAAATACGACGAACTAGATGGGGTGGGCGCTCCTTTTCCCTGAATGCCTCAAACCGCTGGCATTCTCTCCCCCCTCCCCTTCAGAAGGAGACAAACTTGCTGGCCTTCCGCAAGCTTCTTAAAACTTATCTTTTCAAGGCTACGCTTTAACGGTGTGGTCCTTTGCCGGTAGGTTCAGAAGTTCTAGGAGGCCTCAGGGTAGCTACGCACTATAGAAATTTAAATTTTTCATTCATGAAGGCTGAGAGACAGGGTGAGGGTTGTGCATGTGGTAAGGGGCTGTTAGCCTTATCTACTTTTTTTGTTGCTTTGGTGGACTCAGAATGTCCAAGGCTTTCTCGAAGGACAGCTGGCATTATAAGGATGGAACAGCAGCAGGTCCCAAAGGGAAGGCAAGCATTTGGCCTGTAGTGGGGTGGATGACACGGTGTTTCTGCCTTGATTCAATCTCCTCCTGCAGTTTGTGAAGAATGGGCTCAGTCGTGCCAACGCTGATTTTGCTAGTCGATGCCGAAGTCTTTGCCTCCGTGAATGCCTTTGGTTTCAGTGCCGAGGTTCTGATCAGCGCCGTGGCAGATGTGGTCAGCGCTCTGGGATGGCTTGGTACTAAAGCGGACAGCCTCATAAGCTTCTACGGTGCTGAGTCAGAGTTGTGCAGAGCGTCCAAATTTGTTGGTCAGTGCTGACCATGCCCAAGGGCAGGGGTGGTCTGAAAGCCTGACTCTGGTGCTTCAGAGTAGCTGTGTGCATTTTGGGAGAGTTCTGCTTGGATTGAGAGCGGTGTTGCAAAGAATCTTCTTAGAACAGAAGGGGCAGCAGGTGTTGCAAGTGGCTTAGTTGCATTTGGGCGACAGGCATAAATTGCAGACCTGGTGGTGATCGGTCTGAGGATATTTCACGTGGCAATGAGGACAATATTGAAATGGTGTTCGTTCCATCACCGTTGAGGCATAGTGGTGAGAGGCAACCGAGAGAGGGTAGTAGGCCCCATAGAGCGAGGCCCAGGAGGGGCTTTATTCGATCTGGACCCAGCTTGAGCGAAGCAACCCAACGTCTACCAGAGATGGAGAATAAGGGTGTTCGAAATAAAATACAGATGGATGGGAGAAAACTGTTTGAACCAAAGAAGATCACAACAGTGTCAATTTGGAGCACTGCTGCACACATCCGAAGCAGACGGCAGAAAGAAACCAATCTAACAATTGAGCTGATGACCATGCGCATTACCAGATAGAGAAGTCGTCACACTATCTTGTGACTACGACTTCTTCAAAGAAAAACAACATGAACACACATGGACACAACACTAGATGGCAAAGTATGCACAGGATGTGTATCTACAGCCACCCATGCCTCGAACATATAAAAAACAAAACTTAGAGGTTTTGAGTCAGCCCTCTTCATCAATCTAGCTGCTGTAGTGTCATTCACATTGTGCTTCTGCCCATCACAGCATATATCATGGGGCACAGGGTTCGCCCACTCCATCCACTGGTTTACCTGACTGTATCCGATTGCATTACATAATGTGCACATCCACACTGTAAAGTGTCCCCTACAGGGCCAGAGGCTACTGGTACAACTTGTGCTTTTCCATAAAATATATAGAATGTGAATTTTAGACAATGTTAGATTTGATACAATGTATGCTACCCTACTAAAACCATTCACAAATTAAATAAGGATTGGCAAAGCTTAAAGGTCAGCAGACACAGCCACGCCTATTGGCTTTGCCAGTTCTTGTACTAACCGTGGAAACTAGTATGCAGCAAGTTCTTTTTGCAATTATTTGACAGTCCAAATCCGGAGTAACTGACTGAACTGAAGACTGCTTTCTCTACACTTATCACTTTCTGGTTAATAGAAATAATCTATGTATGCATGTCAGAGATAGTAAGACCTTTAACAACTGAATTATTTAGGACACTCAAAGTAGAAAAAGCTTTAAAAAAAGAGACCCTCTTCTACAAGGATGAAACAAGAGGCAATATTTTTTCGCAGTTTATTGGTACATTTGTTTTTTTATGTAACATTGGAACCATCAATAACATTTTATGGGTTACACAACCCAAAAAAGTTATTTCATTGGTACGTTTTATGAATATTTACAGATACTTTCGATTCAAGTAGCTCTACATTTAGAACACAAATGAAAACATTTGTCTACAATATTTAAAAATATGTAAACGGTTTAATTGTACATTGTTGGAAAAGGTACTAAACAGGTCCTATAATAGCTTAATTATATTAGATCACCATAGCGTGTGCCCATGACAAAAGGAATGAGACATTTTTTTCACATGTTATGCTCCAGTGCAGAAATAAAAAAATACATAAAGGAATCTAATATTCACAACATTTAAAAGACAACAACGATGAACATGTGTGGAATTTAACTGTTATTTTTATAAAAACGGTAATGCATTTATTGTACACCTGACCCATCAAAATGTATAAGTTATAGACCCAGAAAAATACCGCAAACTCAAGATATACCTTTCTTCGAGACTGAACCTGTGCAACAGAAAGGATTTACATCTCCCTAAAATTAACTATCGAAAATAAACATGAATCCCCTCTCGACGCTCGAGAGGCAATGTAATCAAAAATTAGTTTGTTTCTAACATGTTCAGGATAGTGCATGTATCCGTAGAAGGCACACAAAAGTGTGAATATATTAATGTAATTTCTCATGCAGAAACCTGCAATAGTTCACAAACATGTAACTAAACACAAACATAAAAAAGAAAGACTTGGCATTGGGATTTTTTTCACATGTTCGAAATCTAGCAGCCCAAATATTATTGGGTTATCAAATTTAACTGATACGTTAAAAGTAAAGTAAATAAGAATGAAGAAAGTGACAAATAATTCAGTCTTGTGACCTGGATCATAGTATTATTTTGACTGATAGCGCGTGCCAGAGGCTGACATATTCCCTACTTTCAATGTACGTGTTTCTTTTTGTTAACAAACACTTTGATAGCACCCGTAAAGTCTGCAGATAAAAGCACTTCAGTGTGATCCGATTTCAATGCACCTGTAAACAAAGAGAGAAAAAGGTTGAATTAAATTAATAGGGAGTACGATCTCAGATGAGTGACTCAAGGGTTCGAGGTTCATGGGATGCGTATTTGCATGCAAGATTTCCTATCCTGTCAGACTTTACCTTTTGAGCCAAAGGCAAAACCTGATGAGAGGCTAAAAGCAGGGTACGTTTCAAATAACGACCTTCTATCCACACATTATATTAGTTTGTAAGGGCTGAAATATTACTATTTTAAGAGAAAACAGTGAATCGTGTTAAGAGGATGCATTTACTTTTGGGCTAGCTGAAGCATGGTGTTAGCAACGGATCAATTTATAAAAAGGTCACGCTCTTAGGAGACCAGCAGAACAACTGTTGCCTGCACTACCCAAATGCAGTACAAAACACCTCCAGTTTGTGAACTTTTATCATATCAACATAACACAGCTGCCCTCTGTTCACCCCCTAGCGCTTCCCGTGATGGACACAGCAGATATGGAACACACCTCAAACACACCTGGAAGATTGCAGCAGAAAATCACAGGATGTAATACCTAATGAAATGAGTCAGATGCACACACTCAACACAAATAAATACACAAAAGAGGGCTTACGTTCGAGCCAAGGACACGATGCAGAGCAGACGGTTAGCTGCATTCATCAGATAAACCCCAAGTCTTGTAGTAAGCTTCACCCTAGATAACAGACGGCAATCCCGGCCACCTGGATCACCTCAGAATGTGACCTTCAGTTGGAATTTATGGCCTCTTCTATCAGAATGGAATCAAGCATCTAAACACGTAATTCACGATCCACGTTACCAGTATTTCATGCCCAAAGGGGACAGGCTTCACTTTAATGCACCCACTGTACAGTAGAAAGCATGCCATGTACCTAATGCAAATTGAATTTTGGCACGCAAATGTCAGAGATGTGGCTGCTAGTCCTGGCTGTTACGGTTTAATTCAACTTAAACTGTTCCCGATTGCCAAGCCTCGCTGCTCTCCTTTTTGATACTCAGAAGTTGCTTCAACAATGGACACACAAGTTACTACTTGTGTAACGATATCTCTGTAAGAGACATTAGTTAGTGATAGATTCCTTACCTTAGAATATCCCCAGGCGTCAGACAGGAACCGGAAAGTTTTGCTTAGCAGTACCCCTGCATGTCAGTAGGTGGCGTCCTGCGGCTCCGCATCCGTCACTGGCGTCGTAAGCACAGAGATGACGTAGGTGCCACCCATGCCCGCTGACATCAGTTCTGTACACAACTTTCCGCTCCAGGAACACAGAGCCATGCATGATACTGACCATTGGTGCATAAAACTAGGGCCCTAAAAGGGATGACCTTAACCCTAGTAAGCAGTGCGCAGAACGGGAAGGATGAGTGGGGCGGTAAGGAATCTATCACTAACTAATGTCTCTTACAGATACTTGTGTATCTGAAAGAGACACGTTAGTGATAGATTACTTACCTTACAATAAATACACCAGCAATACCAATCCCGGTGGTGGGTTTGCAAACAAGATTACACCAGAAAGTCACGGAGCACAGAACGGCCGAAGAAGCCATCTCTCCGGACTTGACTGTCAAGGCAGTAGTGCTTGGTAAACGTGTGCAGCGAGGCCCATGTAGCTGCCTGACAAATGTCCTGCACGGGAACACCGCACCCCAAGGCAGTAGTGGCTGCTGTTGCCCTGGTGGAATGGGCACGCAGCCCCACAGGAGGCTCCTTTTTGGCCAAGGAGTAACATGCTTTGATGAACAGAATGACCCACCGGGAAAGGGTCAGTTTGTGCACAGCCCGACCTTTTTTGTGGCCACGTATCCAACAAAGAGCTGGTCATCCACCCGGAACTGTTGTGTACGCTGCAGATAGAATGAGATTGCCCGTTTTGGGTCCAGACGGTGGACCCTCTCCTACTCCCTTGAGGGATGTGGCGGTGGGCAAAGTGATGGCCTGCCCGATGTGGAAGGGCATAACAACCTTTGGCAAGAAAGAAGGGCGGGTCCTTAAAACCACCTTGTCCGGATTAACAGAAAGTAAAGGAGATTTGGAAGAAAGAGCCTGGAGCTCAGTCACTCTTCTTGAAGAGGTGATAGCAACCAGGAAAGCAGTCTTTAAGATGAGAAGACGTAAAGGACAGGTGTGAAGCGGCTCAAAGGGAGCAGACATCAAATAAGTCAACACAGGATTCAAGTCCCACTGAGGCATTAACAACGGAACCGGAGGGAACGTGTGTGTAATGCCTTTCAGGAAACTGTTAACAACCGGGCACTTAAAAAGAGAAGGCTGACCAGGAAGCCATAGAAAGGTGGAGATGTCAGAAAGATAACCTTTGATAGTGCCCAGAGCAGAGCCCTGCTGGGCCAAGGAAAGACCGAACAGAAGGACATCTGAAAGAGGGGCAGAAAGGGGATCCACAGCCTGCGCTGTGCACCATGCCACAAATTTGTTCTACCTGTATGCGTACACCGTTTTAGTGGAGGGACGCCTGGCTGTCAAAATAACATCACAGACTTCGGGAGGAAGATCGAAAGCTTTCAACTGTTGCCGCTCAATCTCCACGCATGGAGGTGGAGGCTGGACAGGTTCGGGTGACGCACCGTGTCCTGCTGCTGCGACAGAAGATCCTCCCGAAGAGGCAGATGGATCAGGGGATTCATCGCCATGCTGAGTAGCTCGGGATACCAGTATCTTCGTGCCCAATCCGGAGCCACAAGGATGACTTGGGCCGGGTCACGCCTGATCTTCTTCAGCACTCTGGGCAGAAGTGGTACAGGCGGAAAAGCGTACAACAGACCGCAACTCCACTTGCAACGAAAAGCGTCGCCGAGCGAGTGCCACCTTGGAATTTTCAACGTGTAGAACTGATGACATTGCGATGTTTCTTCGGTGGCTAATAAATCTAATTAAGGCTCTCCCCATTGCTGAAAGAGACCTTGCGCCACCTCCGAGTTCAGACGCCATTCGTGATCCATCAAGCACCGGCAGCTGAGTTTGTCCACCCTGACGTTCAGAGAACCTGCCAGGTGTTGAACGACCAAGGTAATGCCTTGACGTTCCAGCCATGTCCAGAGGTGCAGAGCCTCCTGGCATAGGGTCCAGGACCCCACCCCGCCCTGTATGTTGCAATACCATATGGCGGTGGTGTTGTCCGTGAACACCTGAACCACACTTCCCCGGACAGAGGAAAAGAATGCCTTCAGTGCAAGACGGATTGCCCCCAGCTCCAAAAGGCTGATATGAAGCCGGGACTCCGCCGGAGACAAGAGGCCTCTGATCTCCGCCTCTCCCAAGTGGCTGCCCCATCCCAGGAGGGACGCATCAGTCACCACTGTGTGCTCGGGTTAGGGAAGGGAGAGGGATCTTCCATGGACCCAATCGCGATTTGTGAGCCACCACTGCAATTGTTGCGCAGTGCCCTCTGAGATTTTGACATGATCGGACAGGTTGGCCTGATGCTGCGCCCACTGGAACTTCAGGTCCCACTGCAGAGCCCACCTATGCCATCTGCCATGTATTACCAGCAGGAGGAAGGAGGCCATCAGGCCCAGGAGCTGGAGGGTCATCCTGACTGAAACCTGGGAAAGAGGCTGAAAGATCGGAATCATAGCCTGAATATCCCGGACTCTCTGCTCGGGAGGATGAAACCGAAACCGCGTCGAATCCAGAACTGCTCCGATGAAGGGGAGCTTTCGAGAGAGACTCAGATACGACTTCTGCACGTTGATGGAGAACCCCAGCAGGTGCAGGAGGTCGGTCGTGGTCTGAAGTTGGCTGACGACTGTTTAGGGTGAGCCCGCCTTCAACAACCAGTCGTCGAGGTAGGGGAAGGCTGACACCACGACCTGTGCAGATGAGCCGCGACCACCGCCATCACCTTCCTGAACACCCGAGGGGCGCTGATAAGGTCGAAGGGTAGCATAGCAAACTGAAAATGCTCCTGGCCTACCATGAACTGCAAGTAATGCCGGCAGGACGAGGATGTGAAAATAAGCGTCCTGCAAGTCCAACACTACCATCTGGTCTCCAGGGTCTAGGGCAGCCAGGACCTGAGCTAGAGTCGGCATCTTGAACTTCTTCCGGAGGAAGCAATTGACGTCCCGGAGATCCAAGATGGGGTGCAGGCCCCCCTTGTCCTTGTTGGGGACCAGAAAGTAGTAGGAATAACAACCATTCCCCACTTCCTGCTCAGGAACGCACCCAATGGCCCCCTTAGCCAAGCGGGCCGTGACCTCCTGTTGGAAAAGAACCAAATGATCCCCCGACAGGCGATGGCACCGAGGTGGCATGCCTGGAGGGAAGGAATGAAAGGGAAGGGAACAACCCTTGTGGATTATCTGCAGCACCCACTTGTCCTACGTAATGTCACGTCAGTGGGGGAGGTGGTGGGGGATCCTGCCACCCACCAGCATGGGGTGCTCCACAAATCTCACACCGATTCCCAAACCCGCCCCTGCGGAAGCCTCAACCATGGCCAGGCTGAGACTGGGTCTGCACAGGCTTGTTGAAGGAACGAGCCTGGGTGCCTATGCCCTGCCCACGAAAGGAATGAAAACCAGGAGTGGCCGGGTTCTTAGCAGAAAGACCCAAGGACTTGGCCATGGCCCGCGAGTCCTTAATACGCTCCAAAGCACTGTCTGCTTTATCACCAAACAAGCGGGTGCCATCGAAGGGCATATCCATGAGCAAGCTCTGGACATCGGGAGAGAACCCAGTCGAACGTAACCAGGCGTGGCGTCGCAACGCCACTGTTGTAGACATCACCCTGCCCAACGAGTCTGCGGTGTCCAAACCACACCGAATAGCGAACTTACCTGCATCCTTTCCTTCAGCAATCGCCTGAGAAAGGACACCTTGAACTTTCTCAGGACACTAAGACAACACCTGAGCAACGGGATCCCACACTGCCTGAGTAGCAGCTAAACAAGCAGGCGGTGTTCACTGACCGCAGCCCCAAGCTAGCCGAAGAGAACAACCGCTTACCAAACTGTTCAAGTTTCTTAGAGTCCTTATGCGGCGGAGCCGTGGGAAAGGCACTCTGGGACGTTGAGGCCTGGATGACCAGACTCAAGCGATGGATGGGCAGTCAGAAAGGCAGGGTCACCAAGGCGCCGGGCGGTGGCGTCTGGTGATGTTTTTATCCACTGGAGCCCCCGTGGCCGGCCGGGACCAAGTGCCCAAGAGGACATCAGTAAGGGCATCATTGAAGGGAAGCAACAGCTCCGACGAAGTAGACGCTGTCTGGAGCACCTCAGTGAGGAGGTTGGTTTTGAGGGCCACAGTGGGGAGGTCAAGGTGGAGGGCCTCAGCCGCCCGACGGAGCACCATCGTGTAGGAAGCGCCCTCCTCCATCGTAGGTGGGGAGAGGCATACTCCGGGTCAGAAGAGACATCTAGGTCACCAGCGTCTTCCAGGTCGTCCACCCAATCCTGCTCGGAGTCACACTGCCAGGCAGGGGGTCCTCATATCCTTCCCAGACCACCTCCGGTACAGTAGGGGGCAGTTGCGGTGCAGGGCCGGAGCCGGAGAAGGGACAAACTGTGTCAAAAACAGCGCAGAGACAACGCCGGCTGGGTCCAAACCGGCGCCACCTCCTAATGCAGATCCCAGGTCGAAGGCGTGCCAGCAGGAGCACAAGACCTATAAAGGCGGGGTGGTGGTACATACACTGAGAATAGAATAACTAAGGTAGGCTTAGTCAGTTAGATTTTCGACTTGTCACAGACCCAATGTTGCGGAAGAAGATCGTGGATGCCACAGACTTCAGAGGGCTGTTCGAGATCTCTGAAAGAAGAATCGGGAGATTGCCGACAGAGAATAATCCATCCATCTAGAAGGGAACGAGAGTAGCACCAGAGAGGGGTGTAACGCTGGCGTTGCACTTAGAAGAGGTTACGTGTCCTGTCCTGTACCTGTCCTGATCTGTTGGTTCCTGATTAGTCGGGAGCCCTTTCTTTCCAGCCCTTGGCCAGGGGTTGGTCCTCGCACCATTCTATGTAAATATAAATCTGTGTGTTATGTCCTTGTACCGTTTTCCTTTCTCACCCTTCCCAGGTACCAATGTCTCGAGATTGGTAATCTCGCGCCATCAATGGTGTCTAGCCTTGCTCATCACTTTCAGATGTGATTGCAGGGATGAGCATCGGAGGATTGACAGCTCTTCCACAATATTCATGTGGGTGACCTTATCCAGAGGGCCTTAGGACAGCAACTAATGTGTAGGGCAGGGTCTGAACTGTGAAACGTCTTGTGATCTGTAGTGCCCACATGCATTACATCTTCTTGTGCTCTTTTCCACAAGGGTAGCTGTTTCTCAACAAATCTAGGTTTAGAGAAGGTTTGTTTCATTCCAAATTTACTCACTAGACCCCAGAATGTAATGAACCTTCTAAATGACGCTCTATTTGTGTCGACTGATCGGTCTCTTTTGCCTCTGTTGTGGTAATTCTGAAATGGCAAATATGTACTGGTTGTGATAATTCTCCATCACACTCTTTCCCGTAGGGCCACAAACAGCATGATACCCTCACACGGCAAAAAGCCTGAGGGGAAAGAAATGGAATGTCTTGTACAAATCCATTTTGGAAGGAAGAAGGGTAGAGCAGCATTAGCTTCCGTATGCTTTTGCAAGTCACTTTGTACAAACATTTTTGCAGCAAAGAAAGAGGTGAGCACAAGTGACCCCCCGGAACTCCGTAACACATCATTAGTGACAGGGCACAAGTCCTAAAGTGGGGGGACGCTCCAAGTTCTGTGGTGTCATCGGAAGTGACGTCACGGCAGGAGCTGGCAGGATAAATTGTTTTTCTGCCGGCTGCCATGCAAAGGTGTCAGAGTCTACAGCAGCGCATGGCTAAGGGCAAAAGAGCTACTGCCCCTGCCATTCTTTACAAAGCAAAAGGGAGCAGAGTGGACTAGCAAGGAGAGCAAAGATTGCCCAGGCTACCACCAGTGCAAGATGGTAAATACATGTACAGTATAACGAGGAAAGGAATTGTACAACGATGTATGTTTCACTGTCCATGAATTGCAATGGTACTTTCCGTTAATGTGCTCATATGTCAAAATGCACGCTGTAAACATTTCTGGTAAGTGATGCTTAAGTAGTTATACGCTAAAAAAATGAGTTTGGACAAAAGCTTCAAAATCTGTCCTAGAAGCAGAGGGGAGGTAATTCAGAGGGTTGCAGAATGGGACGTATGCCGCAAAACGCAGGGTGTCTCTTCTCATCAAACCCATTGTTCCTTCATCTCAGTTAGTGACTGTGTAACCATGTCCTCTGCTCGCTCGCCATTGTAAAGCTGTAGTTTGTTGCCAGTCCACCCCAGGAACAGGATCCAAAGAGCATCCGAAGGCTTGACATAAACAGTGCCGCCACCAGTTCTGAGAGCTCCTCTAACTGCCCAGCTTGAGTCCTGATAAGAGACAGACTGACTTGGGAGATCGACGGGGCGGCCAGACGTGCGGGCGAGTAACGCCATAATCGAAAGTCCAGCTTTTGCACAGGGGGGACGGCGTCCAGCCGGTAAAACCCCTTAAAATAAGTGGGGGGATGCCGTCCACCCGCGTGGTACCTCGACTCGAGCCCTGATTAGTGATAAGACAGACAAGTAGCTGATGGAGTGACGGGGTTAGAAAAATCTGTTGTTTGCTGAGGGGAGATGTAAAGGCTGGACTCAGTTTGCTGACTCGATAATTGCATAATGTATGAGGGGAAACGACATGACTTGGGATATTCTGTCATGACAAAGGTTCTGCTTAAGCAACCGACATGTGTCGATTTTCAATCCTGTATCACAATAATTCAACTTTTGCCACAGGAGGGCGAGTCTCAGAGAAAGCCTTTTTCTTCTGGAACTGTAGATTACGAGGCATAATTAACACCACCATATGCACAGCCGTATAGAAATTAGATAGAGTTACTTTGAAATATGATCAGGCATAACATTCAGCTTAATCTGCAAATTATCTGCAGATGTGTTTATAATTATGATAATTCTGAGACAAGACATGAAGAAAAATACAGAATATATATATATCATGTGATCAAGCCTCTTTATTGAGGCGAAACGCGTCATGGTGGATTGCAGGCTGAAACTCTAGGCACGAAATAAAAGCACTGAAGAAACTGCACCTACTCTGTGGTCTCACTCCTTTCGCTGTTCTGTGGGGGAAGCAGGAGAGAATACGACGACTTTTGGAGATATATATATATATATCTATCACACGCAGCCAAGAGATCCTCCGGCTCCAACAGGTTTAGTTGGTTCCGAACACACATCTAACAAAGCAACGCCTACTAGATGAGGGGTGGGAGACACCTTACAGTTCTCCTTTTCTCAGAAAACAGTGGATTTTTGGGGGGAATAAGTGGATCTAATGAGTGTGACCCGATAATATTGGAATGAATACGATACAACAGACAATACAGGCCTTGAACAGTACTCTCTTCTTTATCTTTTCCATTTCGAAAAAAAAATTAAAATGCTCAGACTGCCACAGCAGCATTAGAAAATGCCACTCCCAGTAAAAACCTGGAGCCAGGAAATCAGTGTGATTCTCAAGGGTAGGGTCGTGATTTGCTGCAACAGTTTTCAATTTGGTATTTAGTACTCAAGTCCTTCAAGCATGAGAACTGAGTGTTTTGCCACACTGGAAGGAACTGCCTCTAACTCATCCGACGGCCACTTCGACACACTTTGATATATATCATCAGAGAAAGCATCTTCCGTAACGTTTATAAGACCAGAATTGTACATTCAAGGTGCTGTAAGGTTTGCAGTGTACATTCAAAGGTGAACAATGACAATTTACGCATAGCCCTCCAGGACTGAGAAGAATATGCAAGATGGCTGGTGCCTGCCAACGTTCAGAGGTCATGCACTGGAAGGTGGCAAACTGTCGGCAGGTTAAAAGATTAGTGAGAAATTCCCTTTGGAAGGTAGCATTTTGTGACTTGTAAGTACATAAGGGTAAGCATATGAAGGGGTATTAACTTCATCTTTTTGCCAGGGGGTAATGATATTTATTGAGGCATGAGTGACATCAGTCATAAGAAAAGAAGGATTGTTAAAATCAGACATGCGTACCAATTCGAAATTCATGGATGTTGGTGAAGTGATTTAGAAATAAGTTTTGGTGAATATGTTACATCAATGGATAAAGCTTACCTGCCTTGTGTAAATTGCTTTAAAAGGTACACTTTACTAGTATAACGTTTTTCCTAAGTTGATTCCCTTCTGAAAATAGAGTCCTAATCGCCAATAAACCCCTCATCCGATGCAAGCTTGCAGCTCCCGTTCTTCTCTAATGAGCGACTGATCTCTTTGTGGCTATTTACAAAAGGGTTTCACATCTCAGTTGAGCATAAGCAAAAGTTCTATATGAAGTTGGAGAAATAAAAACTTGATTTACAGAATTAGGATTTAATGATGTGTTGGAATGCAAAATCCACCTATTATTGACAAATATGCTAGTATGGCAAATATACCACAATTCTAATTGTGCTGAGAATGGGTAGTAACATGGGTTTTCATTGGGAGAGGGCAGGCGAGTGCTGGCTGTAGGGAGGGCGGTGCCCTTACAAAAGGACTTGACACTGACAAAGACGTAACTCTGTGGGTATTCAGAGGCACGTTCTAGGGTCTATCATCTAAGGTAAGGAATCTATCACTAACGTGTCTCTTTCAGATTGAGTATTTCGAGTTTCACTCTATTGTGTCCCCCCGCCCACACCAATGAGATTAGGAGACTGTTCAGAGTATAAAATGTGGCCTTCAGTATGTTGCAGAATGAATTCTGCAGTATATACAGGCAGCTGAGTGGCATCACATTCTTGCCACAGCCACCCTTCCAATTATCAAGAGGCGGAGCATATTCCGGAATCGAATTGACTCTTGCAGGCCCGCTATGACCCTACCCATGTTCAATGCATATTGGACCCACCTCAGGGAAGTCTAGTGTATCTTTTACGGCTGGTAGTCGGACAGAAGTGCGTCATCTGCATACAAGGAAAGCTTGTGGGTGTGGCCATTGACGACTATGCCCCACTGGGCCATGTCCCTCCTCAGTCGTATTGCCAGGGGTTTCGTCACAAGGGCAAGGAGAAGGGGTGATGGGGGACAACCCTGACGTGTGCCCCTTTCAATATTCATCGCCTTTGATGTAAGGTTACCATTCCGCACTCAAGCGCTCGGCTGATGGTAAAGTAGTTTAACCCAGGACATGTATTCCTTGCCTCAACCCATTCTCCTAAGTACATCCCAGTGTATCAGCGTATGGAAAACAGAGGCCTCTGATCTCCAGCTCTCCCAGATGGCTGATCCATCCCGGAAGTAACGCATCTGTCACTACTGTCGGATCTGGTTGGGGAAAAGAGAGAGGTCATCAGCTGACAAGTGTGGTTTGTTAACCATCACCGCAGATCTTTTGCAGTGCCCTTTGAGATCTGGACCATGTTGGGAAGATTCCCCATATGCTGCGGCCACTGGAACTTTAGGACCCACTGCAGAGCCTGCACCAGCCGATTCCAGAGTCCTGTGGGACGCGCCGAACCGGCTGCTGTCTGAACTGTCACGGCAGGGCGGGCGTGGATGGCCAAGTACCGGCAGCCCAGGAGTGCGTTGCTGATCAGAGGGTGCGCAGCAGCCGCTGTGGATCCTGGATGGCCAGAGGGGCGGGATCAAGGCCTGAGCAGGCACTGTGGCGAGAGTACCCTCATAGGACTGGGCCAGTTGACGGCCGTGGGCTGGAGCATGAACTGTGGCCTAAGGGGTGGCGTAGAGTCATGGCCTAAGTCACTGGAGTGGCGCGCTCCATGAGACGTCACGGCGGCCTGCACTGATCGCATAGGCGGAGAGTGTGACCCGGGCAGTAGGGACTTTCTGGTGCCCGCACTACAGAGGCCTTGTCGAGGCGGGGGTAGAGGCTCGTCAGTGAAGGCATGGGAACCCGCGGTCTCACTGGGCCCAGACGAGGCCGGCTGCCTATCTCTGGTGTGACCCCCAGGGCCAAAATTTCAGTGGCTGGGATCGGAGAGGCTTTGCAGTGGCCCTGACCGGCGGCATTGGGAGTGACCTCCCCTAGAAATCTCGAGCAGTTTGAGGTGAGGCACCCCCTGGATGGGGCCAGGGCGCATGCTGCTGGTAACGGAGGCAGCCGGAGCAGGTTCTGGTGCGGCCTGGTGGGGGCCCGCCCTCGCCCTCTACTTATCGATTGGGGCCTCGTTCTGGATATGGCTCCTAGTGCCCTTCCCCCTCCTGGATTTGACTGGCTGTGGTGGGCTGAGGGCCCTGCTGAGTAGACACATAGACCAGTGGGGGGTGATGGAGCTTTTCCTAAATTGAACACCAAAAAAAACCCACTGACACGACGAGGAGTGGTGAACCCTGCGGCCAGAGCATCATCCGGCAGCTAGAGTGCGATCACAGTGCTTGATCCGGTGGTGTGATTGGGGCAGCGAGGGAACAGAGGAGCCGCTCGGGCCCCTGGATTGGAACACTAGTCGCCCTTCGGCAGGTGAGACCCAATGACAATTTGTACTGCACAAGGCCGTTTTAATTGCAGTGCAAGACATATGGTCAAGAGCGCTACAGGGGTCAAGTGTGCAGTAGGATTTAGCTTTACGGTTCTTCATGACTCTGTCGGCCTACCATGTCTAAGGATAAAGCATTTGGGCCTGGCCCAAAGCAGATCACCTTGGACCATTTTATGGACGCGGCAGCGCAGCCCACAGACTATCTTGATGGCTCGCCTATCCTACCAGACAATGCTGCTCTTCTGGATGCCATTACTCAATCTAGACAGGCCCTGGAAACCCAGATCGGTGCTGTGGGTACTGCAGTCACCCTCCTACGCCAAGACCTTCGCAATGCAGTCGTTCGCATAACAGAAGCAGAGACTAGGGTCTCCGGGGTCGAAGGCGCTGTCTCCACATTGCAAAGTAAAGTCACCTCCTTAAAACAGTTGACCAATGTCCTGGCCCTGCGGGTGGAAGACGCGGAAGGACGCGCAAGAAGAAATAATCTCTGCTTCGTTGGCTTCCCCAAAACCTGCGTAGGGAATGATGTGGGGAAGTTCCTCACAAACTGGCTCACTTTGTGGATTCTGAACCAGGTCCTCTCCCTGTGCTTCGTGGTCGAGCGGCTACGAATGGCCCTACAGCAAAAAAAAACCTCCTGGGGCAAGACCGCCGTCATGATCAAACTAATCCTGAATTTCCACGATCGAAATGTAATCCTACAACAGGCACTGCTTAAGGGAGATCTTGCATATGATTCCCAACAAATCATGATCTTTCCGGACTACACCGAAATAGTCCAGCAACAACGTCAGTCTTTTACCGCTGCTAAGGCACGGCTGCGAGACCCCCAAAATCTCCTACATGCTTCTCTACTTGGTCCGCCTGAGCGTTGTCTTCAACTCCCGCACCATCTTTTTTGACACTCCGGAAGAGGCTTTACGCATTGGCAGATGAACATCGACCCGCTAAACCGCATACTCAGCCACCTAGAGACTGACTCCTCGCCCGGGGACTCGAGCCGCACACAGCCGAAGCCCAATGACAAAAGACGCCACAGATCAAGGTCCACATGGCGCTCCAGGAACAACAACCAGGATCCGGAGAGTTTGCCGCCCACAAAGAAATAATGCTGCTATCTTTTAGTTTCGCTCCCCGGGTTGAATAGCCTGTGTGTTTCATTTACTCGTACATTAGTGTTCATGTTAAATATGGGCCGATTGTATGGGCTTGCTTCAGCCTCCCCAGTGGGACTTGGGACACTATAGGGATTATGGGGATCCATTGGGAAGGCTGGTCCCTGGCCCCCGTTGGGGATGGAATGCAATACTATCCACAATAGATACTTCTGATGTTTTGAGGTGTTGGGGTAGGGTGGGGATGTTATGTCTGTTCTGGTCTGCTTTGCTCTCTTAGTTAAGTGCTGCATAAATAAAAAGCCCATAGAACTATCTAGTCCAGGATTATTTGATACAACGATTTATTTACCCATGACACGATGGCCCAGGACCTATAATACACTCCTTGGGGCAACTACAAATAGTGAGCTGGAATACAAGGGGTATGTTGGTGCAGATGTCTGCCTATTGCAGGAGACACATATGCTCGGTACTAAGGCCCCCTGTCTAACCCGATATGGCTTCATACGTTCCTTTCACACAGGATTTACAAGGGGTTTCAGGGGTATTGCCACAATGATCCACCGCAGAGCCGCGTTCACACTGAAACAGAAGTGGGCTGATACACATGCTGCTACATCTTTGTGCATGGGACCGTAGCGGCAAGCACATTGTCCTTGGCAGCGTTTACGCCCCCGCCCCTTGGTCAGAGCTTCCTGGACCACCTGTTGGGGGGGATATCGGGGGGGCTCTGCCGGAGGGGCTCGAGATGGTTGGTGGCAACTGGAAGGATGTCATGTTCCCTGTCATTGAAAGATGGCACCCGGTGGGGGCCGTCGTTGGGACCCCTGACACCAAACTGCAGAACCTAGCAAACATGGTGGGATGAGTTGACACACGGCGGAGACACAACCCCACAAATGCTAGCTACACATACTTCTCTCACACACATACCTCATACTCTAGGTTAGATTACATATTTGTTCCAGGTGCTTTTTTTCATAGGTTGCCGGCTTCTGCAATTCTCTGGTGGTCATCCACCTACTGATATGCCCATGCTGGCTCCCTTTCAGGTAGCGGCTCTCGAACTGGAATTTGGAGGACTCAACATAACATGCTCAAATCCGCGGCAAGCTCTCAGAGTACATCTCTCACAATGAAAGATTGGTGAACTCAGCGTGTACTCTTTGGGAGGCCATGAAGCCCACACTGCGCGGGGTCAATATTAGTTTATGCACCGCTCAACAAAGACGGAGCAGACAGTCACTCATTCAGTTAGAAGCGCAAATTATGACCATAGAACGTCAGGCCCACGGTGAAGATGGGGCTGTGGCACGCCGACAGCTGTGCCTTTTTCAGCAGCAATATCACAATGTGTTGTTGAAGGCGGTGCAAGGGTCATGGCTTGCTACACAGAGCAGAATATATCAGTTGGGCGAAAAGTCCGGGAAACTTCTGTTAAAATTATGTCAACAAGCACAGGCACATACCCTAATTCTGGGCCTCCGAGACTCTGCAGATGCGCTGGTGACGGACTCAGCTGCACTTTTTATAGTTTTGAGCGCTACTATTGATCTCTATACACGTCACAGGAGGCCCTTGAAGCCTCATAGATTGAGCAGTTCTTTGTAGATCTTCCTCTGCGTGCCCTCTCTGAGAGAGGCTCGGAATTTGCTTGAAGCTCCTCTAACTCTGGAAGAACTGACCACTACTACTGCCGATTTACACTTGGGAAAAGCGCCGGGACCCAAAGGTTTCCCCTGCAAATTTTATAAAGCTTATATGGCCCTATTGGGCCCACATTGCCTAGCGGCTATACGAGAAGCCGCCCAGACCACATTCATGCCCTGAGATTGGAGACATGCAGAAATTGTTGTGTTCCAAAACTGGGGCATCTGCCAGAACGTCATGCTTCCTATCGACCAATCACCCTAATAAATATAGAAGCAAAGCTTTTGCCAAAGTGCTCACCACCAGACTACTAGCAGATCTCCCCGACCTGGTCCACCCAGATCAGGCCTGATTCATGCCTCGACGCACCACAGCATTCATCAGGGCCATAACGCAATAGCCGCCGTGGACCGTCTTGGCCGCCCTGCAGCCCTCCTTCTGGACGACATTGATAGTGCTTTTGACTCACTCAGCTGGACATACTTATTTATTCTTTTGGAGCGGCTCAATTTTGTCCCTAAATTTTGTCATATATTCGCATGCTATATCATGGGCTAACCACCTCCGTATGTAAATGGCCAGGCGTCTACATCTTTTCCAATAAGACGTGGTACAAGACAAGGGTGCCCATTGTTTCCATTACTGTTTGCTCTGGCCATTGAGCCGCTGGCAGTGTGGGTATGAATGGACACCCAGATGAGTGGCTTTGAATGGTCTGCCGGGGTCTCCGTCAGAATCGCATTATCTGCAGACAATGTCCTCTTCTTCCTGACCCACCCTCGGCGATCGGGCACTCGCATCCTCCAAATTTTGAGAATTTTTGATCAGACCTCGGGGTTCTTTATGAATGTTAAGAAGTCTACAGTATGGCCTTTGCCAGGTCTGTGGCGAATTACACGTGGGCATCAGTCCTTTCCCACACTCTGGATGGCATGACATATCTGGGCGTCTTCATAACCGATCGACAGGAGAGATCTAGGGCACGCAACGTTGATACAGTCCTTGCTAGGGTCAAAGTGGAGCTAAAGTCGTGGGAGGGCTTGCCCCCATCCTTGTACGGCCATTCTGTAATTTTCAAAATTATATCCTTTCCTAGGCTCCTATATCAACTACACAACAACCCCATCCCATCCCACACACATGGTTTAGGCAACTGAATGCAATGCTCAATGGGTTCCTTTGGGGTGGAGGAGCAATCCGAATAGCGCTCTGCACATGTTTCCTTTTTACTTACTGCGGGGCATCATGGCCGCTGACATTCAGTCATACTATATTGCGTCTCACCTGCAGGTTCTTAATGATTGGTGATATTGCACCAGAGACGAGCCGGCCTATGCACTGGAGCAATGACTGCTGGGTGATCTGTCACTTTATAAATACTTTTAAGGCCAGGCCGGCTCCCATGCTTTTCCTCCAGCTACCAAGGTAGTACTGACACTGTGACGTCAATCTCTTTCCCGTATAGGATGGTTGAAACGCCTGACTGGTGAAGCCCTGTTAAGGTGTATTAGTCTTCTTCAGCAGCTGCAAGGGTTCCAGGGCTGGGACCGAATCGGTATCTCCACACTAGCAAACGTTCTCCGGAGTCTCTCTCTCTAATCTTTTTCAGACCGTCAAGAAGAATTTTTCATTCCACGCACTCAGCTTTACAAATATCTGCAGTTTTGTCACACAATTACTCCCCATCTAAGGGATCATACCACCCTCCCTGAATTTAGTCCACTGGAAGAGAAGCTATTATGAGTTACCTGATCGATCACAAAATATCTCAAATATATCAAACACTTGTCACTCATAGTGCGTCAACACTGGAATCTCAGAGAAGCTTGGCAGACATATTTGGGCTCTATTGACAATGACGATTGGAGGGAGGTGTTCGAGTCCCCTCGAGGGGCTGCGATCTCCTTGCAACTACGATTATTACAGTTGGAATATCTACATAGAACAAATTTTACTTGACTGTGGCTTCACAAGGCTGGTCTTATTGCCTACCCAGCGTGTATCCGCTGCTGAGTGGAAGACGCCACCTTCCTGCACACGGTGTGGACAGGTTTTGGAAAGATGTGAATTGTCTAGCTGACATGTTGGGTTGGGTTATACAGAGTACATCTGGACTAGCGTTACTGCACATTACCAAGGACCAGCTGGAAGAGGCTATAACTGCGTTGGGGCTACGACGACTCGTGGAGTCCCCCATCCATGATAAGGGACACACCCAAGATCTCATTTGGACCACTCAGCCACTGGTCAATCTTACAGATATTAGACCTTTCAGTAGGTCAGACCTTTACCTGATCAGTCTCTCGGTCCCATTGGCTAGTCGGCCCATGCAGTTACCTCCAGAATGGAGGATAGTACGAATGTGGAGCAAAATTGAGACAGGCAGCCTAGGGAAAGCTCTGAAAGAGAATTTACCTAAGGGGAAACCGCCTGAGGACCACAATCAGGAAAGTGAGAGGCTTACAAATAGGCTGATGGAAGCCAACAACAAGGTGGCACCTGCACGGAAGGAATGGGTGAGGAACAAGGGAAAGTGTGCCCCCTGGTTCATGGAGGAATTAAGGGGAAAAAAACAAGACCTATGCCAGTATGAAAGGCAGTGGCATAAATGATACAACCCAGAGGCACTCAAGGACTATAAAGTCATGTCAGCCATTTACAAAAAAGCTATTATTGCAAGGAAGGCCGAGTTCTATGAGGCCAGGATTAAGGAGGCGGATAACACGCAGAATTAGACATTTAGAGTACTGAAGAAACTTAGTCACAAACAGGAGCAGAAAGTTACTGCCAACTCGGGAGGACTGAAATGGGTTTCAGAACTTTTTTTCCACATAAGGTCAGGGGCATTTTAAAAGATATAAGTAATACCCCTATCTGTCAAATAACCTTGGTTGTAGAATTACCATTATTGAGGAAACCCTCAATAATGTTTTTTCTTAAAAAAAGAAACAATCGACTGAGTAGCTTTCTAATGATCTACGCAGAACGATAATAACAGACGTCTGCATGCTGAGATGGGGCTTATATAGGCCCTGCACACTTAACTTCCGGCGTTTAACTGGTGTGCAGGGGTACTGCTCATGAAAACTTCCTGGATCCAGGCTGATGCCTGGGATCATTTTAAAGTAATGAATCTGTGGCTACTAGTCTCTATCAGATTGGGCAAAATGGCATGACCCGTCTGATAGAGACTAGTAGCCACAGATTCATTACTTTAAAAACTTGTCACCTCCCGGCGCTCCTTAGTGGACTAAATGTAAAAGCTAAGGACTCTTTTCGGGTCCAACTGATCAAGCTTTTCCTTCTCCTTAGAGGGGTGTGGCGAAGCAAATAAGGCAGGGAGAATGATGACGTGTTCTATGAAGAAGGGTGGCACCACTGTCAGCACAAACAGTGTGAGTTAGCAGCATCAATTTATCAGGAAAGTAGGTGCAGTGACGTTCGCCAGAAGCTCATATAAACGGCACAATAAAATATTTCAATTGAGGAATACCATCTTAATGGTCAGCTGTCTCAGTGATCAACTGTCAAATTAACCCTTTCGATGCTCATGACGAGCTCAGCTCGTCATCACCCACGGGTGGCGTGTGCTGATGACGAGCTGAGCTCGTCATGTAACGAGGCTTTTAAAAAAAAGCCGCACAGCGTGAAAATCGCCGCAGCATCGATGCGGTTAAGATCCGAATGATGAATAATAATGGGTGCAGGAGGGAACATTTAAACAAACTATTTTATATAATGTTTCACAAACAGTGATTTCAACAATGAAGGTTGGTCATATACACTTCTAATGACCGAAAGGCTGACACACCTTTTAGGGTGCCTACGGCAAAGCCTTGCTGGGCAAGTGATAAAACAAAGCAAAACATGAGAAAGTTTGGCCAGCAGAAGATCAACTTGACAACTTCGACACCAAGCTACATACATAGCCCAACAACGAGAGTAAAGTGATTTGATCTACGACTTCTAGCTGCAAGAATAAGATCCACTACTTCTGGAAGCAGATCATTCTCACTCAGCTTGTGCCACTCAACTGCTATGCAAGGAGGTGGTTTGTGGAGATTCAGCTTCACAATCCCACCCTGCTGCTGCAAGTGGAGGTCCCCCAGAACAGGTAGATGGACCAGCGGGTAAATGCTCAGCCTCGTAGGTCAGAGTACCATACTCTTTTGGCCCAATCTGTGACTATGAGGAAGAGCTAAGCTAAGTCCTTTCTGACCGTCTGTAGAACTGTAAGCAGGAGCTACAGAGGTTCTAAGGCATACAGTAGATTGAAGTCCAACTGCAGGAGGAACGAGACTCCCAGGGAGCCTCAAAGTGGAAACTCTAGCATGAGTAATCGAGAGGCAGCATGTTCCCTACGGTGGCAAAAAGATTCATTTAAGACACCACCCACCGGGTAAAGACACCTTGAACCACCTATGGAGGCAGATGCAGTTTTGATCTGCCGGATAAAATCTGCTGAGATTACGTGCACTGGAATTCAGCAAGCATGCCAAATGATTGCCCATCGGAGAGATCCAGGAGGCTAACCCACCTCCAGAGTCGCAGTGCTTCGTGGCACCTGTGGCGAACCCCATCAACAGCCAGTTCTCAAGGTATGGGAATGTATCCTCACCTGTGCAAATGGGCCGCAACAACCTTTATCACCACAGTAAAAAACTAGTCGGGCTGAGGTGAGGCCAATGGGCAAGACAGTAAAATCTGTGAATTCCGCCGCCACCACAAAACAAAGGAAGCGTTGGTGGGAATGCAGAAATGGTTCATAGAAATATGTGTCCTGCAAGTCCAAAGACACTGTCCCATGCTCTGGATCCAGAGAAGAAGGAACTTGGGCCCAAGTCAGCATTTGGAACGTGCCCTTCTTAATGAAGTTGTTCAAAACTCGAAGATCTAGGATTGACCTGAGACCTCAGTTTTTTTCTGGGCACAAAAAAAACAAGTTAAAAAAAAATAAAAACAATAACATTGGGAGAAATATTCCCTGCACTTCGCTGCCTTAGGGACACTTCAAACACACTGGTTCACGGTGGCAGGGTATACGGTGCCGCACCACTACCTGCACTATACACAATATATTGGAAACTCAGTTAATATTTCCTAACTGGTCCCACTAAACGTGCCCACCTCTAAAGACCAGCCACCGTTGGTGGTCCTTAATACAACATATACACACACAATAAGAGAGGCTCATAAACAGAGACATCCGAACACAATTCTTGAGTTAGTCCATAAGCCAGAGAAAAATCATGATGTCAGAGGCAAATTATTCTCAGTGGATTATACAAGCGCATTGTGCAACACAGCCAACGCATTTCGCCATGCGGGCTTCTTCAGGGCGAATTCTGATCCAATAAAGTCCTACAGGGTATTGGCCCGAAAAAAAGAAATGCGGAAGTGAAGCTTTGCCGGCTGCACATAACCTTCAGTTATATGGCACAACACTATGCGCTTTAGTTCTTCATTTTACAAAGCTTGAACCGCACGTTTTTCTTGTCAACGGTGATATTTTGAGAATTGAACCACAATTTGAAACTGAGCTTCATCTTTTTTTCCAAACATTGAATAGAAGGATTTCTGACAACACTAAGAAAAATTTGCCTCTGACATTGTGATATTTCTCTGGCCTATGGACTAACGCAAGGATTGTGTTCGGACGTCTCTGTATATGTACCACTCTTATTGTGTGTGAATGCCTTAAGGACTCTCTCAATGGCCACTTTGTTCAGTTGAGACTGAACTTCCCGGGCAAATAATGTCGGCATGACCTGCTGAAATATGACCAAACATCGTTGAGACAGAAGGAAAACAGATGTACAAAGGGAGGGGGTAATCATGCTCAACAGCCGAAAACAAATTCTTACTGGCTGTGCATGGATGGATGTAACTGTGCCAGTCGGGGGCAGAAGACTGATGTCCTTGCTAATGGCACTACCACTGCTGCCACTACCTCATCTGCAGCCAATGAAGGACTGTGCTGACTGGTGCGCAGTTTACAAGGGCTACACTGCTGATACACAAAACCCTTGGAAGTATCCCCATAACTTTTGATATTGCTAGTGAAATGGACAGGATGGTGATCCCAAGCCCAAAAAGTGGTGGCGTAGTCCAGCTGTCCTTGTAGCATTCCAGCTCAGTCATTTCTTTTCATTATTCTTTTTTTTATCAAAAAGGCTTGAATCAACTAATGGCATAGGGATGCTTGCACATCCCCAGGAAATCCGGTGGCTCTCATTCAGGCATGAGGCCTGATGACCACATTGGTGCATATGGCGAGACCTACACCGTTCATTTTGTCCGGACTGGCTTTTAACTTAAACAGCTGGGTTCTGTCCATTCTGGATTGTCTGAGCGTCTGCATGATTTAAATATAATGGCATGCAAGATCTTGATAACCATATTCCACAGGGTATGTGTATTCGTATGTGTCTTAGCAGGCAGCTGGCTTAGAGGGGTCTCAAAGTCAAATTGGTGGAGGAAATGATTTTTTGCCCAAATGCGTCAATGCGGTTTAATTCCACATCTGGCTACACAGCAGTGAATGCATTAGGATTACCTTCGCTGGTGGAAGCCTAAACCACTAATCTCTCAGGGTTCGGGTGCTAGGTCAGAAAAACCAGTGACCACAGTGGCAGGCCTATAGTGTAACTTACTGGGTTGGGAGGTGGTAAATAAATGTTAGACCAGGTTGAAGGGAATGTGCTTGTTTAAAGATTTGTTAAAGAGCAATAAGGCCTCTGAAGTAGCAGGTTCAGGCTGCAAGATTTAAGTTAGCAAATTTGCGCTAGTCTTTATCGTTGGTAGATGAAGTTCAAGTACTTCTGCTACTCTGCGGACCCTACCACAAAAGCTGCACACTCCTCAGTGGGGGCCCTGGTGGAGGGGTTCACCTCTATATCAGGGGAATTATGTAGGCCACTGGCCATCTGTAAATCTAAATAAAGACCAGAATCAGTGTTTTGAGAAGGGAGTAATTCCTTGTCAATATCTTCTAGCCTACTGTAATACTGGCGTTGAGGAAGAGACTGGTGTTCTTCCAAAATTGGGGGCTACGCTTTGATAATTACTTAATAGGAAAGAAGTTAAGTGCAGGCCGATGTAGGCTCAGTAGTGTTAGTGGATGGAGGCAACAAGGCTTCTGGCACAGGAGTAGAGGCTTGGGCAGGTGCCAGAAGGGGCTGGGTGTAGGGTCGCCGCCGTCATTCAGTGCCGGGGCAGGCCCCACGGGCAAAACTCAGACTAATAGCCCCTGCAGTTCAAGGGGGCTTTAAGATGTTCCAGATGGAGACAAGATCATCTGGAAAAGTTGCAGCATGGCCTCCCTGAAGGCCTTTACCGGCTGTGAAGTCAACAGTGATCTGGTGGACTTAGTGTGCTGCAGCAAGTCTTGGAGCAAGCTCTGAATCAAATGAAAGGTTTAGAGTCAAGTTCTTCAAACACCAGCGGCACAACTTTCTTGCAGAGCAGGACAAGCAGGAAAGCAGAGGAGTCCTGCTTGAACTTCTTAGGTTTATGGCGAGGCTTGTCTCGCTAATTCATCTTAGACTTACACAAAGACAATAACCTGCGAGTCCAGGACCTAGAGCGAGAGCGGGTCCGCGATTTGGAGCAGGTCTGAGCATAACCTGCCACTTTACATGTTCTCCGTGATGTAGGGTTTTGCCTCCCGCTCTCTGATTGCATTTAGGTGCATACGGGAGCATTTGTCACAGAATTTAGAGTAGTGCTTAGAACTTTGATCCCATAGGCAGACAATATATGGATCTATAACAGGCATCTACTTACGGCAGTTGCATAACAGTTTGAAGCCACTGTTCTGCAGGGGAGACTTTACCCTAGCAAACAATCTGAGAAAACGATTTTGGAACTAGTGAAACACTGATAAAAGTTAGGAATTGGGTCCCTTACACTCATCAAAAGGTATGGAAAAAACGGAGCTGACATTAGCGTGCAGAGGTGAAGCCCATATTGTACTACCAGCAATAACGTCAGTGAATGGGGTAAAGTAGCTGCACAGTTAAATGGTGTCACCCAACGGTGCGCTGGACCAAGCACTGTGATAAATTCCTGTTCCTGTCTGGAGATGTGGGTGGGGAGAGGAATCCCATCAGAAAAGAAAGTCAATACGTGAGTTCTGATGAATAAACAGAAAGTTCTCTCCTTTTCCATTGAACGTTAGTTAACCAATGCCCTAAGTCTGTTAAGATCAGAACAGAAGGTAGAGGCATTGTAGAGGCGCGGAGACAGCACAGGTGCAAGCTCAACCGTGGAGCCTGGCCTTGAGTGTTGACTCTCCCTCGTCTCGTCGGATGACTTTGGCAAATGGGATGAAGCCTGCTAACGCCTGAGGAAAGACAGCTGAATTGTTAAGGATAACGAAACCTATCATGTACAGCACAATAAGAAGCATTGCGGTGGTTCGTCAATCCTCTAACAGATCGGGTATTCCCTTCACAGCTCAACACTTTTACAGAGAAAGAAATTATTATTTTACATTTAACGGATCATTGCCTCCAAGTAGAAGGCAATACCACAAAGCTTGTCATCAATCATACAGACTTTACATTGTGTGCCTAACCAATAAAAGGATGCTGCCAGACCAGATGTGCACATTTTTATAAAGAATGAAAAAAGGATGGCCATTGGATGACTTATTAGCAGCTTGTTCGAATGACAGCCCCATCACTGTATGAATGTATATTTCTTTACAGTTCCATTAGAACATTTTTATGTAGTAGGTGTATTACTATCAGCGCTATTGGTTAGGATTTTATCACTCTCTGATAGAACAGAAGGTTCTGACAGGAATCCAACATTCAGTCTGTGATGTAACCACATGCTTCTGTAGAAATTGCTTCACTTACTCAGGTATCATGCTAGCTAGGTGTTGTTCAGTTCAAGCAGCTGCACATGTATAGCTTGACGCTGGCAAGCTGCTAGCATGTTGCACTCTATAAGATCCCATACAAACCAAACTTTAAATTGCCTTCTGATCCCAACTACTGATCACAGGACAATACATGTTCTGAACAGTGTCCTGGTACGGAATGTTATATTACCGGATATATGGCAAGAAACTATGACCCTCATCCCCAATAATGTCAATGAAATGTGAACAGGTCAAAGTAGAGGTTCACAAGGAGATGTTAAGGGTAATGTAATATTACAAACATACTTTTTGTCAAATATTCACATTATTTGATCCATGACGAATTAGAGCAACAAAACTTTAGGAGCTTTTTCCAACAATATTTATTGTACAGTGGACAATAACTAATATAATTGGCCAGCTGACAACTGATAAGGACCAGTACAATTAGTTACACACTACATTCATCGCAACTGAATGGCAGCTCCTAACTCCACATGAAAGTTCTAATGTTTGCTATAGGCAAAAGCTTGCTCTAGGTACAGATTTATTGTAAACCAAAAAAGAAACCCGACATGCAGGTAAAAAGATGATTACGGTTTCAAAACTAAAACATCTTAAACTGTACACCAACATGGCTATACTAATCATCAGCATATTCTTAAAGGTAAAGGGACTAACTAAACCCTATGAAAATGCTGCATTCTTCATTATATTAAATTAATGCCTTTACGTATAAATGCTGCAGTTCATAGGCCCCCCACAGAACTCTTTTCCATTAGTTTTCCTCACCTGAAGGTATTGGATCTGATACTTCATCATGTTCCCCCTTGCTGTCAGCCTCCAGTTGTTTCTCAGTTGATATTTCTGGCGACACTATCAAACTGGGGTTCGGTGCAAAGATAGCAGATGTGACAACTGCATTATGTGCTAAAACAGAATAAAGAATCGATTTATGTATTCATAACCAACAATTACATTTTGTAAATCTATGGAATAAAACCTCAGTTTTGTGATCTAAATCGGAACTTCATATTATTAGCACAGGTACAGTAAAAAGCATGCGAGCATTAATTTAGAATAAAAGAAAAACGAAAATAATTCATAAAGCAATACATTTTATTAATTTAGAATGCACTTTAGTACACATATGAAAAATAAACTCTGTAGTCCGAAAGGATTTTACTATATTACCAACGAAAAGTAACTGATCTTGGCGAAAGTTCAGGAAACCGTGCTTTTCCAAACATGGCGGAACACACATTGGTAATGCCAATAGGCCTGACAAATAAATGAAGGTGCCTCTGCAAGCCAGAATGGATTTAGGCATTCGCTAGGACATCATGCATACATTGGTACACCTGCATCCATGACACTATCAGTCTGCAGACTTAGAAATGTAAAAAAAGAAAATATAGGGCATCAGTCCTTTTCCACCTATGCACCCATGATCTGGAACAACATCCCCGAATCCATCAGTACCACCCCAATGCTGCTCGAATTTAGGAAATAATTAAAGGTGCGCTTCTTGAAAGAATACTACATCACAGTGCATTAAAAGTCCACTCTCCAGCTATCCTACCACTTATTGACTTTATGCTGGATTCCCAGGTGTCACACTGGATCTGGAAAGTTTTCGTCAGCAGTACCCCTGCACGTCGGTAGGTGGTGTGTCGTGCGGCTCCGCGTCAGTCGTTGGCGTTGTGTTCGCAGAGATGACATTGCGGGCGTTACTTGGATGACACCCACGCGTGCTGACGTCAGTTCTGTACACGACTTTCCGCACCAGGAACGCAGAGCCATGCAAGAAACTGACCAATGGTGTATTGAAACTAGGGCCCAGAAAGGGATGACCCTAACCCTAGAAATCAGTTCACAGAACAGGGAGGATGGGTGGGGCGGTAAGAAATCTATCACTACTAATGTTTCTTACAGATATAACGTTACCGAAGGTGAGTAACATGTTCATCTGAAAGAAACACACAGTGATAGATTCCTTATCTTACAATAGATACATCAGCAATACCAACCCCGGTGGTGGGTCTGCGAACCAAGACCACACCAGAAAGTCCCTGCGAACAGAACGGTCAAAGAAGCCGTCTCTCCGTACTTGGCTGTCCAGGCAGTAATGCATAGTAAACGTGTGCAGTAAGGCCCACGTGGCAGCCTGACAAATGTTTTGCAGGGGGACACCACGTCCCAATGCCATAGTGGCTGCATTTGCTCTAGTGGAATGAGCACACAGCCCCAACGGAGGTTCTTTTTTAGCCTAAGAGTAACAGGCTTTGATACATAAGACAACCCAGCAGTAAATAGTCCTCTTATGCACCGCCCGACCTTTGTTGGTGCCAAAGTAGCAGACAAAGAGTTGGTCATCCATCCGGAACTGCTGTGTGCGGTTGAGATAAAATGAAAGAGCACGCTTTGTGTCCCGACAGAGGAGCCTCTCTTCCTCTCTGGAAGGATGCAGAGGCAGAAAGAAGGTGGGCAAGGTAATAGTCTGCCCAACCTGAAAGGCCGTAAAAACGTTTGGCAAAAAGGAAGGACAGGGGCTAAGCACAACCTTGTCTGGATAGACCGACAGAAAAGGAGGCTTACAAGAAAGAGCCTGGAGCAAACTCACTCGCTTAGCAGAGGTGATAGCTACCAGGAAGGCAGTCTCAAGGTCAAGAGACGAAGAGGACAGTTATGAAGGGGCTCAAAAGGAGCACACATGAGATATGGAAGAACCAGATTCAAGTCCCACTGCAGCATCACGAACTGAATAGGAGTGAAAAGGTGGGTAATGCCTTTGAGAAATCTATTTACAACCGGGGACTCGAAAAGAGAAGACTGATCAGGGAGCCTGAGAAAGGCCGAAATGGCAGAAAGATAACCTTTGATGGTGCCCAGAGCAGAGTCCTCCTGGGCTAAAGAGAAAAGTCACAAAAAGACCTCAGAAAGAGGGGCAAAAAGGGGATCCACAGCCTTTGCTGTGCACCATGCCACAAATTTGATCCACCTGCAGGCTCATACCACCTTAGTGGAGGGACGCCTGGCTGCCAGAATGACATCACAAACTTCAGGATGCAAGTCGAAAGGAATCAACTGCAGCCGCTCTATCTCCACGCAAAGAGGTGGAGGCTGGACAGTTTCGGGTACTGGACCGTCCCCTGCTGCTGCGACAGAAGAGCCTCCTGAAGAGGTAGTCTGATAGGAGGATGGGTGCTTCTACTGAGTAGATCGGGATACCAAACTCTTCGAGCTCAGTCCCGGGCCACAAGAATGACTTGGGCCCGTCGCGCCTCATCTTCTTCAGGACTCTGGGTAGAAGTGGTATAGGCGGAAAGGCGTACAACAGACCGCAACTCCACTCGCGACTAAAAGCGTCGCAGAGCGAGTACCGCCTTGGAAATTCCAAAGCGCAGAACTGATGATATTGCGCGTTCTCCTCGGTGGCTAATAGATCTAACAAAGGATCTACCCACTGCTGAAAGAGACCTTGCGCCATGTCAGAGTGAAGACGCCATTCGTGATCCATCATGTACCTGCGGCTGAGTTCATCCGCCGTGGCATTCAGAGAATCTGCCAGGTGTTGAACCTACCAGGAAAATACCCTGATGTTCCAGCTATGTCCAGAGGTGCAGGGCCTCCTGACATAGGGTCCACAACCCCACCCCGCCTTGCTTGTTGCAGTACCACATGGCAGTGGTGTTGTCCATTAACACCTGCACTACTTTTCCCTGGACAGAGGGAAAGAATGCCTTCAGTGCAAGTCGGATCGCCCAAAGCTCCAGAAGGTTAATATGGAGCTTGGACTCCGCCGGAGACCAGAGGCCTCTGATCTCTGCCTCTCCCATGTGGCCGCCCCATCCCAGGAGTGGCGCATCCGTCACTACTGTGAACTCTGGTTGGGGTTGGGAGAGGGATCTGCCGTCGACCCAATGCCGGTCTGTTGTACAGTGCCCTCCGGAATCTGGACGTGATCGGACAGGTTCCCCTGATGATGTGCCCACTGCAACTTCAGGTCCCAGTGTAGAGCCTGCACATGCCACCAAGCATGATTGATCAGCACGATGCAGGAGGCCATGAGGCCCAGCAGCCTCAGGGTCACTCTGAACGAAACCTGGGATAAGAGCTGAAAGATCAGAATCAGAGCCCGAATATCCCGTACTCGCTGTTCGGGAGGATAGACCCGAAACTGCCCTGTGATCTTCTGAGAGGGAATCCGGTGCGACTTCAGCACATTGATGGAGAATCCTAGCAAATGCAGGAGGTCAGACGTAGTCTGGAGGTGGGAGATGACTGTCTGAAGCGAGCCCGCCTTCAACAACCAGTCGTCGAGATAGGGGAAGACTGAAACCCTGGATCTGCGCAGATGAGCTGCAACCACTGCCATCACTTTTGTGAACACCCGAGGCGCTGGTAAGGCCAAAAGGGAGCACGGTGAACTGAAAGTGCTCGTGGTCTACCGTGAACTGCGGGTAACGCCGGGGGGGGGGGGGGCTCGCAGGACTGGGATGTGGAACATATCACCATGCATGCCCAGCGCTACCATTCAGTCTTGTGGGTCGAGAGCAGACAAGACCTGAGCCAAAGTGAGCATCTTGAACTTGCGGAGGAAGCGAGTGACGTTCCGGAGATCTAAGATAGGACGCAGGCCCTTGTCCTTCTTCGGCACCAGAAAGTAGTGGGAATAGCAACCACAACCTACTTCTGCCGTCGGAACGCGCTTGATGGTCCCCTTGGCCAAGAGGGCAGCAACATCCTGCTGAAGAAGCACTAAGGGATCCTCCGACATGCGGTGGTTTTGAGGTGGCATGGCTGGAGGGGTAGTCTAGAAGGGGAGGGAGTAGCCCCTTCAGACTACTTCTAAAACCCACTTTTCCGATGTGATGGTGCGCCAGTGGGGAAGGTGATGGCGAAGCCTGGCCCCCACTGGCGTCTGATGGGCTTGAAAGCTTGGGCTAGGAAGGTTTGGAAGCAGTGGTGGCCGGGGTGGAGGTGGACTGACTCGCCCGGTGGGCCCTTGGTCCGCCACAGCAGAACCCGCATCACTGGAATTGCTAGGATGGTTGCTGCGCAGGCTTGTGGCTTTGTTGCGAATGCTGCGGGGTGCCCTTTCCGGTGTCATGAAAGGCGAGAAAAGCAGCAGGCGGAGGAGGGTGGACTGCGGAGAGTCACAAGGATTTTGCCGTAGCCCGTGAGTCCTTAAACTGCTCCAAAGAGTTGTCTGGTTTGTTACTGAAGAGGCGAAGGACATCAAAGGGTATGTTCAAAAGTGTGTTTTGGACATTCCCAGAGAATCCAGTTGTCCGCAACCAGACGTGGCGTAGAACCGCCACCGTCGTTGCTATCGATCTGCCCAGTGAGTCAGCGTTGTCTAGGCCACAACGAATCATGAACTTAGCTGTGTCTCTCCCCTCTGCAACAACCTGGGAGAGAGCTGTCCGGGCCTACTCCGGACACTGAGGCAGCACTTGTGCCACCGTATCCCACAGAGTGGGAATAACGGCCCAAGAAGCTTGCAGTGTTCACGGACCACAGCGCAGAACTGGCGTAAGAAAAAATCTTCTTTCCGAACTGATCCAGTTTCTTGGATTCCCTATCCGGTGGTGCGGCAGTGAAGGCAGTCGAGGAAACAGAGGCTTGGACAACCAAGCTCTCAGGGCTGGGGTGTTAGGAGAGGAAAATGGGATCACCCATAGCCAGGTGATGGCGTCGGGCCACGTTCCTATCCACAGGCCGGACCAAGTGCCCAAAAGAACTTCAGAAAGTGCTTCGTTGAAGGGAAGCAGCGGCTGAAGCACTTCCGTCAGGAGGTTAGTCCTGACAGCCACAGTAGGGAGCACGAGGTGGAGGGCATCAGCCGCCCTATGCAACACCTACCGACGTGCAGGGGTACTTCTGACGAAAACATTCCGGATCAAGTCTGACACCTTGGGGTAATTCTAAGGTGAGGAATCTATCACTATGTGTTTCTTTCAAATAGAACATGTTGCATACTTTTGGTAACACGTTTTCTGGTGGATACTCTATATGGCAACAGGTCCCTCACCTTGTGAACACCCCAGGCGCATTGCTTCAGTGCACAGGTAGGTTGGGTCCTGTGGCTCCAAGTCAACTTTGTCTCGTCCCAGTAAAGACATCAGAGCCACACATAAGCACCGCCCTGTACACGGACTTCATTTTCTTTCTCGACTCTGTCCACATTCTCAGACACTGAGCTCAGTAACTAATCAGATGCTACAGTGGTTAGGTCTCTAAATTGGGACCTTTTTATGTTTGTAAAAGAGACTATTCCAAAGAAAAGGGATCTGGGAGGACAGTGAGGAATCTGCATTAAGATGAAATATCTACCAGAAAGAGCCTTACCAATAGTAAGTAACTTGTTCTTCTCATGTATACTTCTAACTGCAGATTCCTCACCTAGTGATTAGATATCAAAACAGCACCTAAGTGGTGAGTCGGTGGGATGGTTCAAACCGAAAAGTCCTGCGGGATGGAACGGGCAAACCACCCATCCTGCCAGATCTGCCTAACTAAGCAATAGTGCTTTGTCGACATGTGAACTGACATCCATGTCACGGCCTGACAGATGTCTAAGACGGGTACTATGAGTGCTAAGGAAGTAGCAGCAGCCTTGGCTCTGGTCGAATGAGTCCTCTAACCTTCTGGAGGTTGCTTCTTGGCCAATGTGTAGCAAATCTTAATACAGAGGACTCTAATATTGTTCATTTCTGCACTGCCTTACCCTTCTTTGCCCTAGAGAATCCCAAGATGAGCTGAATGTTCACCCGATGGCCTTTGGTACAAACAATCTAAAATGTCAATGCTTTTTTGGGGTAAAGCGATGTAAGTTATAGCAATAAGAATGTTTTAAGAGTCAGTAGACACAAAGGACAGCTGTGCATCAGCTCAAAGGGTGTACACATGGAATGTAAAACCCATATTATTATCCCACTTCAAAATCACAAAAGGTCTAGGTGGGAACAGATGAACCATTCATTTAAGAAAACGGATCACAACTGATGATTCAAAGCAGGACGGGGGGACTGGCAAACACAAAAAGCACAAAAGGACAATCAATCTTTAACAGTAACCATGAAAGTCCTTGCCGGGCTAAAGACAGCGTAAAAATCAAAACATACAACAACTTCACTTGCAGTGGGTCTATATTGTGGGAACCAATCCATGCGACAAACTTATCCCAGTGTTGATGTAAAATGATTTTTTAGATGGAAGCCCGACCACTAGAATGACATCCACAACCACAGGAGGGAGTTCAAAAGCAGTAAACTGTCGTCGGTCAATCTCCACTCATGGAGGTGTAGAGGTTGCATGCCCGGGTGATGCGAGGACAACTGCTCATGCCTAGAAGTGCCAGATACCACACTCTCCTGGACCAAACCAGAGCCATTAGAAGGATTTGGGACCGGTATGCCTGATAATCTTCAGAACTTGGGGCAGGGAGGCAGAGGCAGGAAGCCATACAGGAGTCCTGAACTCTACTGTACGCGGAATGCATCTGAGGGTAAGCCTTTTTGGGAACACCAGCATGCATCTGTGTTTACATTGTGCTTTCTCAGAGGTGGCGAAGAGATCGAGCCAAGGTTCTCCCCACTGCTGAAAGACATCCTGTGCCACCTCTGGATGTAAATGCCATTTGTGATCCGTAATCTCATCAGCTCTGGTGTTTAAAGATCTCTCCAGGTGGTTTTTAATCACGGAAACTGCATGATGGCTCTGCCAGGTTTAGAGGTATAGAGATGCCTGGCAAATGACCTAAGATTTCACACGGTCCTGCTGAACCAGCCTCTCTTGGATGTCAGAAGTAAGGCTTTCAATGCCAAGCGAATGGCACAGAACTCCATCAATGAAATGAGGACTCCCCTGATCTCCACCTCTGCCAAGGTTAACTTCTCTATCCAAGCAGTGATGCATCTGTTGACACTGTCACCTCTGGGTGGGAAAAGGGCCTGCAACGCGTCCAACTTCATCCGATCTGCTACTACTGTAAGCCTTTTGCAGTGTCAGGCGAAACCTAGATGGAATCGGACAGGTTTCCAGGTGCTGAGGTCATGGAGACTTGAGATCTGGAGTAGATAACAAATAGGGTGCAGGAGGCCAAGAAGTCAGAGAGGCACTCTCACTGAGATCCTGATAAGAGGCTGAAACATTAGGATCATAGCCAGAATAGCATAGATTAATTGGTTCAGGCGAAAGGCTTGAAACTGCACCGTACCCAGAATGGCCATGATAAACAGGAGCCTCTGTGAAGGAGTCAGGTGTGACTTTGGCTTATTGACCAAGAACCCAAAAGATGTTAGGAGGTAAGCAGTCGCCTGGAGGTGGTCTGTGACTGACTGTTGTGAGCCCACCTACAACACCCAGTCGTCAAGGTAGGTGATGACTGGTATACCCAACCTGCTTTTGTGAGCAACCAAGGGGCTCTGATGACACAGATGGGGAGCATTGAAAGTTGAAAAGTCTCTTAGTCCACTTCGAACTGCAGGTAACATCTATGGCACTGCAGAAGAGATGTGAAAATAGATGTCCTGCAGTTCCAGCGAGCGCTACCACCCACTCTCTTTGATTTAGAACATACAGAACCTGGGCCAAAGTGAGCATCTTGAATTTGTCCTTTTCCAAAAAGAAGTAGAGGGTGCAAGTCAAATATATGAACGCAGCCTCTGTCCCTCTTCGGCACCAGCAAATAACAAGACTTATCATATCCAAACCGTATTTCTAATGCCAGAACTCTCTCCATTGCTCCTTTGTCCAGAAGAGCCCAGAGTTCCTTTCAGAGAATGTACAAATGGTAATACAAAAGCCACTCTGATGTGAGTTAGATATGCGGTGGTGGGTCTGACAGAAATGGTAAACCATATACTCTGCTACTCGTGGAGGTAATAATTTATCCTACAGGGTGGCCATGTGTTGCAATGGGTTTACCAAAGCAGCTTGGAAGTTAAAGTTGAAGCATGGGGATGTGGGGATTTGGGCAGGGTCTGTGCAGTATCCTGCCCCTGCTGGCCTAGGCATTGGCTGCTAAAGTCCCAGCCTCAATGTGATCCAGGTGAGCTTCAGAGGACCATGTCATTGTCTTTGAGGCACATCCCTTCCAAAATCTCAAAAGGGATGAAATTACTGGGAATACTGTTGCACGGATGCAGAAAGGCTTATGGAGCACACTGTGGCCCTGCTGTCCTTAGAGTGCTTCAGTGCAAAGTCTTCATGAGCTCCAAAGAGACAGGTGCTGTCAAATGGCATGTCCATTAGTGAAGCTTGGACGTCACCCGAGAAATATGTGTATCTCGTCCATGTGTGGTACCGAAACACTACACTGGCAGTCATTAGCATCTAGACGCCTCCTCAGATCCATGGGGCCTGAAGGTGTGCCAGAGGGAACCAGAACTGTGGGAAGTATGAGTAGCATGTTTCCTTTGAAAATCTCTATATGCTGAAATTGTGCAGATGGAGACAGAAATGCTGGGTGCAGCAAGGTAACTTGGCAATCTGTTCTTAGGAAGAGGATGGTGTTGTAGATAAAAAGGAACCTAGACATCTTTGTGATTTCAGAGGTCAAGAGAGGCAGGACAGGGAGGAATCCTGCTGTAACAGCTTGCTTTTTTTTTTTACTTACCTGAAGTCTCACAAGAACGAATTTGAGAGTGGGAGCAGGTTTATACCCTCGATTTCGATCGGGAGCTGGATGTAGGCACCTTCTGTCAGTGTTCCGCAACGCAGAGTTTGACCTGTCGATTCTCGGATCGCCTTAGAGTTCATTCAGACACAGGCCTTGATGTCTTGTGAGAACCGGTTCTGCGAAGGAGGCACTCTAGGTCCAATGCAGGCTCTGCCCAGTAATTCTGGCCAACCCTCGCCACTTCACAAACCTTGAAGCAGAAATCTGCTCAAACTAGAGTGTTTTCGAGAAGGGAATTCCCCCCTCTCACACATAGAAAAACAATTTAGGGCGTGTAAAACACATAGTCTGTAAATACACATCCACTAGTTTTAATCACACTCTCATCCCTTTTAATTCGTCCTGAAGAAAGCCAGCATACTCATAAGGCACTGGCTGAAACATGTTGACCAACAAAGGATGTAGGAGGTCGTAACTCGCCTCTAACATCCCACAGCCTTATTTTTAACCGCTGACAGTGGCCCAGGTATTAAAGTCTAATTCACCTTCGGGTACTGGGACCACGGCCAAGCCGTTTTAATCTCATTTATCATAACAGTCTTCACCGCACACTCAGTTACATACCTGCTCCGCTGCAATCAGGCGTCGAAGCACACCCGGGACACGTTAGGTGTCACTGGGTGGGCCCGATGATGAAGCATGCCACCAACTAGGTTGGTGGGTGAGGGCTTCATGAGCACACCCACAAGGTGCCACTAACCCCTGACAAAACATACTTGAGTCCTTTAACCAAAATTAATCATTTCTGGTACCACCCCCCCCCCCCTTCCTTAAGCTAGTCTTTTTTTGATTTATTTCCTTTCTGATATATGCCATAACACATTTCTTAGCTATGCAAACTTTTCTTTGTGTTATAAGTGTTTGCCAAAAAGTATTTTCTCAATCTGAACTAGTTTCTAGTTGATATACAAATTAAAATAGGCACTACATATATACGGTATAGTTTACTGTTTTTTGCTTTCAATTCAGAATTTTAAGAAAAGTAAGAGAACCCAGCAGTGATGGATCATGACTCACGAACCACTGAATAGAGATGACAACTCTATATCTTCAAAAGCAAACCAATGAATTTCAAACTGAATGGTGAGGAAGGTATACTAGTTACACTTCTTAGCAACATATTCAGAATCTGTCATTTTGGACCTGAGCTTATGGGATCAATAAGGTGTTAACTTCTGCCTACCCTTTCTGATGGACAGTAAACCTGATTAAAAAATTGAAAATCTTAATTATATATGTGAAGAAAATGATGGATCAACTAACAATGCTAATGCCAAAGGTTCTTAGGGGCTAGCTAGTGAATGCTGGAAGATAACAGTAACTCAAATATTAAACCTGCGCACTTTGCTCTCACTAGAAATATTTAAGCAAGGCTGAATACCACTGTCCTGACAAGAAGATGAGATCAGAGTTTCAAAACCAAAGACCTTGTTAAAACTAGAAAGGAAGGATATATCCAAATGAATGTCTTCAGAAAACAAAAGAACTTGCCTGTACTTTTATTTTTTATTTTATTTTATTACATTTGTAGAGCGCTAATCACCAAAAGGTCTCTAAGCGCTATGTCATAGAGCGGCCATCCGCGTTCCTTTGTGCCCCTGAAGCCTGACAATGAATCTAATGGACCTAATCAAATACCTCTAAAAACAGCATCGTCTTAAGCCTTTTCCTAAATGGAAACAGTCTATCTTCCTTGCGAATGTCATCTGGTAGCTTATTCCCAATCTGGGGGACACAGACTGAAAATGCTCTGCCACCAAAAGTAGCCATACTGACACGGGGCAGGCAAGGAGACTAGCCTGTGATGAACAAAGCTGACGGGCCGGTACATAAGGCTTCAAATGGTCCTTGATGTATTTAGGGGCTGCACCAAACAGGAATTTGTGTGCAATACACAAACCCTTAAAACTGATCCTTTGTTTAATAGGCAGCCAATGCAGTTGACGCAGCAAGGGAGTGGCATGTGCTCTGCGGGACAGTTTGAATATCAACCTGGCAGCGTCATTCATCACCACCTGGAGCTTCCTCAGAAGAGTGCCAGGCAGACCGATGTAGACTGCATTGCCATTTTATGCTAACCCTTCAAAGAATGAGGAGAAAATTCTTGGTTTTCTTATATAACACTCGCCCACCAGGGTTGCCTATTTGTCGCAAGCTTAATCATAGGGTTCCTCCTGTTACAGTGTGGAACGGGGCGTACTGTGACCTATGGATTACGCAGGAGCACTGAGTGGTGTAGTATGAATGATGAAAGGTAAATAGGAGTAGGAGGGGTTTTGGGTGGGAGGTTAAAAATACCTGCCTGATAGTTAAATAATACTATTTAATCAGTCCTACAGGTGGTATGGTTAAAAAATGGGGAGAGAGCTCAAAAGTATAGGTTATAAGGTACCTGCCCTTCTCGTGGTCTACATGCTTAAAAGCCAATCCCCATGGATTTACTTCAGGACCTCCTTGATTCTGCTCCTACAATGGTGCTGGAACAAAATGACAGCAGGCGCTCTGCATGCCAAGGAAAAGAAAGTGATTGCACCTACTTGGTTTTAATGGTAATCTGAATATACAATCATTAAAGGGTTATCCTGCCAAGAGTTGGCAGAACACAGAAATACGACATGCTCACATTTACTGACTAGACCTGTGTGTTGTATAAACTCATTCTATATACTTAAAAACATCACCCAGCGTGACCTCCTGTGACCTAGTATATGCCATTGGTTGAGGTGAGCTGACTAGACGTGTGCGCTGTATAAACTCATTCTATATACTTAAACACATCACCCCATTGTGACTTGTCTTGGGAGCTAGCATATGCCATTAGTTGAGGTGAGCACGTCTAACGAAGTGAACCCTCTGACATACTACATAAACCACAATGCACATAAAAATGAACACCGAGAAGGAGGATGAGTCCTGCTGGAATATCGTTCTTATCTTCCCCTCTCTTTTGAAATCATATGCAAATTGATTTCTACTTGTTTGCAAAAAGTGATAGGACATCTATTAATTGCAGAGGAAAAAAGATTACTTATTCAGTCTTAGGGTTATATTTCACCTTTTCTGGATTGCACTGATGCTTTACCTACCCCTTTCCTGTCCCCTGATCGCCAGCTAGATTCTAGCGCAAAAAGTTCTTTGAGTTTGTTCAGTGGGACATTCTTTGGGCAGTTTTAAGCAGATTTGCATTCCTTTTTTATGACTGTAGGAAACTGGATAATTAATTGGAAACAGTGACTACTCATTTCAAGGATTAATCACAAAACCGATCAGGGTAAAACCCTTAAAGTCACCAAATGTACTTGAGCTCAACCCCATGGTAGCTATGTGCAGAGCAGACAGTCTTAACTTTGAGCAATGTGTAAAGTTTTTATGCAGTACCAACACAATAATACAGTTGAAATGCAGCATAATAACAATCAGAAATTGAATTGGGAAAATAGAGAAAAATGTAATAAACAAAATTACATAAATCCAATGATGGACCAAGAAATGTAATTTTAAATTTTTTTAAAGCAGAAATAGCACAAAATGCTAACAATAGTCAAAGGTTGCAATAGACCAGGCATTGGTGTAATTTAACATTGACTGTGATGGAGAGTCGGTCGGATACACCAACAGGTTCATCCTGGTCAAAGATTTTATCTTCTGAGTTTAGTCCTGTATGCCCCAATACACCACAGGAGTACACATCTAAATCCTCTCAGAAGAGGCACTTAACACCTAGCGGGTGATAGGCAGAGGTTGAGTCCAGGGTCAAGTACCTCTTCATATCTTCCTCAGGTTCAGGAGTGTTCTGAAGTGGGTGCCTGGAGATACCACATTTATGCCTGGCACAAGCTTGTGGGTAGGAACCAGGGCCGGTAGTCGCGGGCATGAGGCATTTTCTTGGGAGGCTGGAATGGTGGGGGCCGGTTTTGTGAATGGGGGCCAGTTCTGCAGCAATATCGACCCCCCACTAACAAAAGCAGCAGTGCTTCAGACACGCACCCCCCACCACTCTGGGGGGTTGGTCAAACAAAATTACCAGGGCTGTACAAGGTTCCCAGTCTGAACTTGGCAGAAACACTCCTTGGCATACCATAACCAATGGGGACAATGTTCCTGTGGCCAACTCTACCCACCTAAGGCATTTTTACTATGGCCAAAGTCACACAAAATGTGGGCTGCATGCTTGTCGGAAGTGTACTATGGTAATCCTAATGTCCTCCTATATCTAAGAGTAAATTCAGTTTAGGGCAGTCACAGAGGTCTGGTAGTACAAAGCAGGCGTATTAAGTGAACAGTCAGTGGATTTGAAAGAATTATTTTGGCATCCTGTTTCCCTGCCTTTCAAGTGCACCCCTATGTTAAAAGTAGCCCTCAGCAGACCTATCAAGCAAGATTTCACACCTCAGCATGGATTTGGCACTAATGACAAAAAGAGTCCCGGTATGCTTGGAGGCTGCCTGGCTGGGGGGTGACAAAGGAAGGATCCTGTTCAGGTGTCAGCTAACACTTGCCTGTGACAGGAAAGGTCTCCCCGAAGTTATTCAATTTCTTGGGTCACTCCTACTGGCCATCCTGTCAAGGAGAAACATAACCCAGGTTTCCATTCTCTGCTATGGGAGCAGTTTTAACAACTAATCAAATTCTAATTATTGATTGAAAGAATTGGGAGAGCAAATGAGACCCCAGAGTCTTTAAGTAGGAAATATGTAACTTTGTGAAACTCCCTTTCCCTTACTGTTCATCAAAACTGACACCACCATTTAATTAGATGTTTAATAACTATTAATAATAGCTGTTTAAATATTTTCCTAGCTGTTTCCTAACAGAATTTAGCATTATTAAATGTAATATGTAACAGAGTGTTTTCCTGTGGAACAACCAAACTTGCTACAGTGAAAATAGCTTTAGGGGCTTTTTCACTGTAAGAACATGTTTACCAATAAATTCAGGAGGTGTGGCCAATAACATGGCTGAGTAGACGTGTTTGCTGTAAGCTATCAGACTTTGATCAGACCCTGATCTTGCCATTCCAGACACCATCTGCACACCTCTCTATGCCTAGAGTGTTACTGCCTCGGCCTTGACTCATTGGTTGGTATCCACTGGCATTCAGGGCTGCGGGACAAGCACATTGGTGCAGGTGCAGCCTGCTGAACTGCCTCAGGCCTGAGAGAATATGGTGGCCCACTCGTGCTGACTGTGGCAATAGAGGAAAGGTTTGAGCTGGCCGACCCATGGGCATAGGTGGCTGTCCTGTGCCTGCCCTCTCTCGTTTGCAGAGTAGCCTGGGGAGAACAGCGGCTGGTCTTTGATCGCCAACCCTGGGGGAGGTGCCCAAGCTGACGGGGCTGAGCTCAGCCTGTGACGAGAGAAACATGAGGCTTGGCAGCGAGTCCCTTAGAGGTAGCGGAGCCAGGAAGCCTCAACTTCCCCCCCGCTGTATCTCCCCGTGCGCAGGATTCCTCTGGTGGCCCAACATCGGTGCAATTCTGGAGCGGCGCTACCCACTAGACGCAGGACAGCACAACAGAACTGACACGGGTCCCGGTGGGCAGAAAGGCATGAAATTGTTATATGAGAGGCTCCAGGGGCTCCAATAATTGACACCGTAACAGCAATGCACCTGAGTTCCCCTACCTCGCTGGGAGCGGTGCAGGTTTCTGGACCTGCTGGGGGGTGGGGGCCTCTCTGCCCTTGGCAACAGGATGCCCTGGTGTGTGACTCTCCCTAGTGTGCCCGAGGGTGCAGACCAGTGTGTCGGAGGCTGTGGATCATGGGCTGGCCTCTGATGACAGCAACTTCCCGGTGAGCCCGCTTGACTGTGGGGAGAGGGCTGGGCACCCGCTACTTCTCCACAATGGAATTCCAGGAGGAACAGTCTATTGTCTTCTGATGGGTGCCTGGAACCTCCTCTCTCTCTTGGGCCTTTATGGCCCCTCTCCCGCCTTGCTGCCAACATTGAACTGCAGTGGGCTTTTCATACATGCACTCTTCCCATTAATGTACATCCACTCACCCTGACCACAGAAGCACTATCTGGAGAGTACTATTGAAGTCAGCCTAATTGTGATACCAGATGCGGGGAGTCCTGCGACTCCCCTGAGTCTGAGACTTGAGCCAACTGAACTGAAACTGACTTTGACCCATCCTTCCTGGACTCCACGGTGTCAACGCTTGGTGCATAACCATTTCCATCTGCAAGACATCAACCTTGACATGGTGTGGTCCCTCTCTCCCCATCAGAGTACATAAGGGAATAATGGATAAGGACAAGGAGCCTAAACACCCGCAACAAGGCAAGTTGGATCAGTATGAAAGAGTGGTTGCGCAACTGGCGGGACGAGAAGAGAACACTAACCTTGGCCCAAGTAATTCAGACTTATTACAGGCTATCCAGTCCTCCAACCCGGTACTGGAAGGTAAAATAGGAGAGGTACACTCGGAGGTGCCCCTCTTCAATCAATCTTGCGTCAAGATATACTTAATGTTTCTGATAGAGTAACTGTGGTGGAGACTACACTCACTTAAGTGGATAAATTAGTCCAGACCCTCAAGACCGGAGCGGTGGAACAACAGAGAACCAATACAGAAGTTCTATGGTGCATCGAAGATGCAGAATATCTAGCTCAAAGGAATAACCTCTGTTTTATCGCATTCTGGGAAGGGATTGCTCTTGGCTCCGAACCACATTTCCTGCTGAACACTTTTCGTTATGCTTTGTGGTGGAACTGGCCCACAGATCCCTAAGGGGAACCAACCACCCCACCTCACTTCCTTAGGAGCTTCCCCATGACCTATAATTGCTAACTTCCTCAATTTCCTTGACATGGATATGATCCTCCGGGAAGCACGTAAAAAAGGCGATATCCATGTTGAAGGATCAAAGATCATATTTACCGATTACAGCCTGGTTGTTCAGCGTTCGAGATGCACATTTGAATGAATTAAAAGTCCTTTATAACGGAAAATCCCTTATCTTCCACTCTCCGGAAGAGGCCTAGACGTGGTTGGAGGGGCGGCCGATGGTCCGGTCCAGTTCTGCAGGAAACACTACAGACCGAGCATCTCAATACCTGGACGGCAGGCCAAAGACCAATCTGTGGTCACAGTGGAGATAAACCCGCAGAGCCACTTGGTCAGGATGGAAGACCTGTACCTGACCAAAGTGCTGAGGAGAAATAGACACTGGTCACACGACACAGCCCCACTTGGGAGGACTAAACTTACCATAAGACATGGACAGTACTCATCCTCAAGCAAAGAAAATCATGGCACTTAAACAGGATTCAAAAGGAAGCAAATCTGCTTGTGCAAACCCTGAACTTAAGCTTTGAGTGTCAGACACAAGAGGGAGCACCTGAATAGCTGAAGAGAGCTGCAGCAATTTGACTTCAACACCTCACTACTACCCCCTTAGAAAGCAGACTCAACCTTGGACATAATCACTTATCTGACTGCGTTGAGTGTTCTTGGTCTTCCTTTCTCCTTTTTCTCTTCTTTCCCCCTTCCCTGTTCTCCATCCCGTTCGTCTCCCTTTCTGACCCCTTCCTATTTTTTAGCTCTTTACTATATACGCCTCTTTTCTTGAAGTGACTAGATGCATAGCTGAACATTTGATGGGGGAATGGGGAGACAACAGATCCCCCAGGTTGGGCCTTCAATGTGTTCCCTTTGCCAGTTTCTGGGGGACACGGATGCAGGAACGGGGGATGGGGTCAGGGGTGTGTTATGGGTCAATGATTACAAAAGTTTGTTTTACATTGTTGTATTTTTTTTGTTGTCTGGCGTAAAGTACACAATGACTTTATTATTGGGAAGCAGGAGACACATGATATCATCTAGATGGGATGAGAACTATTGACCGAGACTGTCAGCAACACTCTATCCTTAGCTGGAATGTAAACGGGATGGGTAGTAAGATTAAAAGAGTGCTAGTGGCCACCTATCCCAAACCTGGTACAGCCCTATTGTAAGAGAATCATTTCCAAGCTACCCTTTGTCATTTGTTGCCCAGGGGAGCATAAACCACATTATCGCATGCAAGCTTTACATCGGTTCCCATGGGGTAGCGATTTTAATCCGGACGTCTACCCATAACACCCTCCTCCCCCCCACCCCCTCCCCTAGCTCTCCTCACCCTCAGGTACAGAAGTCCTGGCTAGACCCATGTGCTTCAGTTCAGGGAATTTGGGGTAGACTCAATAATACCTTGAATAATACCACTCCACCATCTCCAAATATATGTACTCTAGCCAAACTCACTGACATTCTACTTAAAGTCTAATCATCTTTGCATATCCCGGGTGGGCACTTTAACGATGTGGTGGCCTGGGCAGATCGAGAGGGACACCTTACCCGGGTACACCTACACCCCTTGCTCAATTTAACAACACTTTAGGACTCACTGATTTATGGAGAAGACCTCATTTGCAAGGTCAAAGTTAGTCCTACTATTCGGGATCCCCTAGAGGTGGGCAGGATGCACAGAGCTGAATACTTAGCAAGAGGCCTCTCCGACCATTACCGCTGTGGGTGACGATAGAACAGAAACCCTGTGAAGTCCCTAGAACATGGAGGCTGAACGCCTGGGAATTACGAGACACCACCACACTTTGAGAGATTCGTAAGGAGTCGGAGGTTTACTTCTTAAACAATAAGGACTCAGTGGAATTGGCTGGCACACTATAGGAAGTCTACAAGGAAATCATGCAAGATACGGTTCAGAATATAATTGCCTTCAAGAAAAAAAAGGCAACCCAAGAATTAGAAAACCTAGAAAAACGACTTTTAAGAGCAGAAGCCAAACACACTCTTCAAGCATTCCCCAATCCTATGACGACTTATATCCTATGACGACTTATAGACAGACTCTGCGCACAGATTATATTGAACTTCCTACTGATGCGGTATGCAGTCATATCCTCGCCACACAGCATCGCCTTCATGAGGCGATAAGGCCAGGAAACTAATGGCCTGGCTCAGCAGTCAAGAGATGGAAGCTAGGTGGGTCTCCCGAATACAAGATGTGGAGGGCACTCTCCACTCCACAGATGGAGAAAATATGGGAACATTTACGAAATACTACACAACTCTTTATGACAAAAGTCTCATAGCAAATACTGCCCGAATTGCAGACTATCTTACAGAGATCCTTCTCCCCCTTGTGTCCAGGTAAGACAGAGTCCCTTGATGCAGACATCACCCTAGAAGAAATTCGAAATGCCATTATTCGGATAAATCCGGGTAAAACTCCGTGGCCTAATGGCCTCCCGGATGACTTTTTTAAGAAACAAGTAGATATATTAGCTCCTTATCTATTACAAGTATACTCCCAAGCTTTTGAGGATGGCATACTCCTGCCTGCCTGTGGAGAGCCATAATGCACAAGTTACTTACCGTCGGTAACAATATATCTGTAAGAAACATTAGTAGTGATAGATTCCTTAGAATTATCACCAGGCGTCAGACTGGACCCGGAAAGTTTTCATCAGCAGTATCCCTGCGCGTCGGTAGGTGTCGTCGTGCACCTCCGCGTTCGGCATTGGCGCAGAGATGACGTTGCTGGAGCTACTTAGACGCGCCCACACGCGCTTACATCAGTTCTATACATGAATTTCTGCGCCAGAAACGCAGAGCCATGCAAGAAACTGACCACTAGTGCCTTGAAAATAGGGCCCTGAAAGGGATGACCTTAACCCTAGATATTAGTTCGCAGAACGGGGAGGATGGGTGGGGCGATAAGGAATCTATCACTACTAATGTTTCTTACAGATATATCGTTACCGAAGGTAAGTAACTTGTGCATCTGAAAGAAACACTTAGTGATGGATTCCTTACCTTAGAAAAGATACCCTAGCAATACCAACCCGGGAGGTGGGTCTACGAATCAAGATCATACCTGAAAGTCCTGGAGAACAGAATGGCCAAAGAAGCCATCTCTACGGACTTGGCTGTCCAGGTAGTAATGCTTGGTAAACGTGTGCAGCGAGGCCCACGTAGTGTCTGACAGATGTCATGCAAGGGAACTCCCCATCCCAAAGCAGTAGTGGCTGCCGTCGCCCTGGTAGAATGGGTGCGCAGCCCCACCGGAGGCTCCTTTTTAGCTAAAGAATAACAAGCCTTTATGCACAGAACGACCCACCGAGAGATGGTCCGCTTGTGCACGGTCCAACCTTTTTTGGCACCCAAGTAGCCAACAAAGAGTTGGTCATCCACCCGGAACTATTGTGTGCGGTTCAAATAGAATGAGCACGCACGTTTTGGGTCCAGACGGTGGAGCCTCTCTTCCTCTTTCGAAAGATGCGGAGGTGGAAAGAAGGTGGCCAAAGTGATGGTCTGCCCAATGTGAAAGGCAGTGACAACCGTTGGCAGAAAAGAAGGACAAGTCCTTGGAACAACTTTGTCAGGACGGACAGAGAGAAATGGAGGTTTAGAAGAAAGAGCCTGGAGCTCACTCACCCACTCTTTTGGCAGAGGTGATGGTTATCAGGAAATGTCTTTAAAGTGAGAAGATGAAGAGGACAGTTGTGAAGGGTCTCAAAGGGAGCACACATCAAAGATGTCAGAACCAGGTTCAAGTCCCACTGAGGCATTATGAAAGGAACAGGAGGGAAAAGATGAGTAATGCCTTTTAAGAATCTGTTTACAACAGGGGACTTGAAAAGGGAAGGCTGATCTGGAAGCCGTAAAAAGGCTGAACTGGCCAAGAGATAGCCCTTGAGAGTGCCTTTGATGTGCACCATGCCACAAACCTATTCCACCTGCAGGTGTATACCGTCCTATTGGAGGGATGCCTGGCTGCCAAGGTTACATCACAAACCTCGGGAGGCAGGTCAAAAAATGTCAACTGCCGCCGTCAATCCCTACGCAAGGAGGTGAAGGATGGACATGGCTGGGTGGAGGACCGTCCCCTGTTGCTGCAACATAAGATCCTCCCGAAGAGGCAGAGTCTGATAGGGGGATCGATAGCCATGCTGAGTAGCTTGGGATACCATACTCTTCGAGCCCAGTCCGGAGCCACAAGAATGACTTGGGCCCGGTTGCGCTTGATCTTCTTCAGCACTCTGGGTAGTAGTGGTATAGGCGGAAAGGCGTATAGTAGACCGCAACTCCACTCGCGACGAATAGCATTGCCTGGCGACTTCCGCCTTGGAAATTCCAACGCGCAGAACTGATGGCATTACGCGTTCTCTTTGGTGGCGAATAGATCTAACCAAGGCTCTCTCCACTGCTGAAAGAGACCTTGCTCCACATCCGAGTTCAGACTCCATTTGTGATCCATCATGCACCGGCGGCTGAGTTCGTCCGTCCTGGCGTTCAGGGAACCTGCCAGGTGTTAAACCACCTGGGAAATGCTCTGATGTTCCAGCCATGTCCAGAGGCGCAGAGCCGCCTGATCTAGGGTCCACAACCCCACCCCGCCCTGTATGTTGCAGAACCACATAGCGGTGGTGTTGTCCATTAACACCTGCACTACTTTTTCCCGGACAGAGGGAAGGAATGCCTTCAGTGCAAGCCAGATCGCCGGAAGCTCCAGAATGTTGATGTGGAGCCCAGACTCCGCCGGAGACCAGAGGCCTCTGATCTCCGCCTCTCCCATGTGGCTGCCCCATCCCAGAAGGGACGCGTCCGTCACAACTGTGTGTTCCGGTTGAGGAAGGGAGAGGAATCTGCCATTGGCCGAATCGCGATTTGTGATCCACCACTGCAATTGTCGTGCAGTGACCTCCGAGATCTGGACGTTATCGGACAGGTTGCCCTGATGCTGCGCCGACTGGATCTTCAGGTCCCACTGCAGAGCCCGCATATGCCATCTGGCATGATCTACTAGCAGGATGCAGGAGGCCATCAGGTCCAGGAGTTGGGGGGTCATCCTGAACGAAACCAGGGAGAAAGGCTGAAAGATCGATATTATAGCCTGAATATCCCGGACTCACTGCTTGGGAGGATGAACCTGAAACTTCGCCGAGTCCAGAACCGTTCCAATGAAGAGAAGCTTCTGAGAGGGAATCAGGTGCGACTTCGGCACGTTGATGGAGAACCCCAGAAAATGTAGGAGGTCTGCCGTAGTCTGGAGGTGGGAGACAACTGTCTGGGGAGAGCCTGCCTTCATCAACCAGACGTCGAGATAGGGGAAGACTGGAACCCCTGATCTGCGCAGATGAGCTGCGACCACCACCATCACTTTTGTGAACACCCAAGGGGCTCTGGAAAGGCTAAAGGGGAGCGCAGTAAACTAAAAATGCTCGGGCCTACTGTGAACCGCAGGTAATGCTGGTGGGTTGGCAGGACAGGGATGTGGAAATATTGGTCCTGCAAGTCCAAAGCTACCATCCAGTCTCCAGGGTCGAGGGCAGACAAGACCTGAGCTAGCGTCAACATCTTGAACTTCTCCTTCTGGAGGAAGCGGTTGACGTTCCGGAGGTCCAAGATAGGAATCAGGCCCTTGTCCTTCTTGGGGACCAGAAAGTAGTGGGAATAACAACCACAACGTACTTCTGGCCCAGGAACGCGCTCGATGGCCCCCTTTGCCAAGAGGGCAGTGACTTCCGGCTGCAGAAGCGCAAAATGTTCCCTCGACATGTGGTGGTACTGAGGTGGTATGGCTGGAGGGCTAGTCTCGAAGGGGAGGGAGTAGCCCCTTTGGACTATTTTCAGCACCCACCTGTTCGAGGTGATGTTGCGCCAGTGGGGGAGATGGCGTATTCTGCCGCCTACTGGCGTTTGATGGGCCATAAATTTCCGACTAGGAAGGCTTTGAAGTGGATGCTGCGGAGGTGGAGGTGGACTGACCCGCCCGCTGACCCCCAGAACTGCCCCCGCAGTACCCACGTCCGCGGCCGCACTGAGGTTGTTGCTGCGCAGGCTTGTGGCTCTGAAATGAACGTGTTGGTGCACCCCATAAGTGGCCACGAAAGGAGAGAAAAGCAGAAGGCGGAGGTGGCCGAGTGGCTGACAGGCCCAAGGACTTGGCCTTGGCACGCGAGTCCTTAAAGCACTTCAGCGCACTATTCCCTTTGTTGCCAAAAAGGTGAATGCCATCAAATGGCATGTCCATCAAAGTGTTTTGGACATCTCCAGAGAAGCCAGTTGTTCTCAGCCAGGCGTGGGGCCGAAGCGCCACCATCGCGGAAATCGCCCGGCTTAGCGAGTCGGCGGTATCAAGCCCACTACGGATAGTTAACTTAGCTGCGTCTCTCCCAACTGTAATAGCCTAGGCGAGTAAGGCCTATTCCGGACAGTTGGGCAGCACCTGCACAACCATGTACCACATAGACTGGGAGTAACGGGCCAAGAGGTATGCCATGTTCACCGACCGCAGCCCTAAGCTGGCAGGTGAAAACAGCTTCTTGCCAAGCTGCTCCAGCTTCTTGGATTCACTATCCGGAGGTGTGGAATGGAATGCCAGCTGGGAAGCAGAGGCTTGGATAACCAAGCTCTCAGGAGTGGGGTGTTGGGGGAGAAAGAGGAGCTCGCCCGAAGCCTGGTGATGGCGTCGGGCGACGTTACAGTCCACAGGAGCCCCTGCGTTGGGCCTGGACTAAGTGCCCTAAAGAACATCAGACAGTGCATCATTAAAAGGCAGCATAGGCTCCGAAGAGGTTACCCCCAGCTGAAGCACTTCAGTCAGAAGGTTAGTCCGGACGGCCACTGTAGGGAGTTCGAGATGGAGGGCCTTGGCCGCCCTACGCAACACCACTGCGTAACTTGCTCTCTCCTCCGTAGCCACGGAAGGAGTAGACAGCATGCCAATGTCAGGCAAGATGTCTAGACCACTGGTATCCCCCAAATAATCCGCCCAGTCTGGGTCGTAACCACACTGTTGTGTGAGAGGGTCCTCAGACCCCTCCCAGTCCTCTCCTTCCTCCGAAGTCTGTGAAACAGGCTGAAAATAAGGAGGATGGAGAAGGGGTGGAAAGGCCCCATGGGCTTCAGAATCGGCGTCGAGTGACGCCGTTCCGATGCCGGGTCCGGCTCAGGGCTGAAACCAGTGACGATGTTGGCGGTAACACCGGACGATGACGAAGGTGGTGCCGGAGGAGGGGTAGACACCGGTGGAGGTATTATCAGTTCAACCGGTGTCACCTGAGAACCAAGCCCGGATCTAGGGCTGTCCTGCGGCACCGGGGCCAAAGCCGGAACCACCGGTGTCGGAATGGCAGGACCCCCAGTCGAGCCCGCAGGCCACGAAGGCCCACTGGCGGGGCCAGACGGCCCAAAGAGTCGGACCATGGCAGCAAGAAACTCTTGCACCTGAGCAGGCGTCGCAGGCGGACCCGGGAAGGGCAGGTAGGCCGTCGGGGAAGTCGCAGGCTCCACCGGAGCCACAGGGGTGGCACCACAAGCACCCTCACCCGCGACGGGCAAGGGGAAGTCGAAGAGTGACAACGCTTCTTTTCTTCGACTTCTTCTTGGAATGCTTCGACTTACCTGACACCGAGTGCGAAGACTTAGATCCAGATAAACGATGGTGCCTGCTCCGCGACTGGTCCCTTGACCTCCCCCGGAACCTTGAGCGGTGCGGAGCCGACTGCCAACAACTTTCGGGACTGCTCCCGCAAAGTATTTGGCACCATGGCCCGGCAGTCGAGGCATGACCTGGAGTTGTGGTCGTGCCCCAGGCATTAGTGACATATGCAGTGCGTGTCCGTCACCATGCGGTGACAGTCCCTGCAGTTCTTGAAGCCGGGCATCCCAACGATTACAGGAGTCTATCGACTCGGAAGAAATGAGGTAAAAGGCCTTGAAAAAACTCAGTCAAAAAATGACTGAGGGTAGGTGCTCTTCCCCGATCTGCGCTTGCTGGCGCGGAAAAAGAAAGAACTGACATCAGCGCACGTGGGCGCGTCTAAGTAGCTCAAGTGACGTCATCTTGGTGACAACGATGCACACGGAGCCGCACGACGACTCCTACCGACGAGCAGGGGTACTGCTGACGAAAACTTTCCGGATCCAGTCTGACACCTGGGGATAATTCTAAGGTAAGGAATCTATCACTACGTGTTTCTTTCAGATAGTGGTTATACATAAAGACTGTAAACCACCCTCCACGACTCCTGTGGCTTTTACTGTCCGATTTCACTGCTTAATATAGAAATTTACATTTTTGATACCATCCTCGCCACTAAACTCCTACAAATGATCACTCCATTGATCTATTGCAATCGGTCTGGCTTCATGCCACTGCGCTCCACTACGGGGAACCCAAGTAGGCTCCATAATTGAATAGCAATGGTCCAACATAGCCAAGACCCCCATCTTTTCATATTACTTGATGGCAAGGCCTTTGATGCAATTCATTGGCCCTTCATGACCCAGACCCCGCTGCGAATGGGATTCAGAGTGCACTTCAGGGAATGGATACACTTACTGTACACAGAGCCGATGGCCACCTTGAGGGTAAATGGTAGGCTGTCCCGACTTTGCTATTAAGAAAGGAACTAGACAGGGCTGTTCCCTTTTCCCAACTTTTTTTGCCCTAACTTTAGAGCCCTTAGTATGTCTGATCCATGCCCATCCAGAGGTCAAGAGGTTCCAAATTGAGGGCTCTCCTGTTTCAGAGGAAAAGATTTCCTTATATACAGACAACATCCTGCTTTATCTTTCCCAACTTAAAGACTATCATAGCAGTCCTCCATGCCTTTGAATCCTATTGAAAGTATTCTGCATACACAATAAATTGGGCAAAATCTGTACTCTCTCTCGTTGGAGGGCATTTTGACTTGATAAGCCTCCCCCCGACACCTTAAAATAACCATAGTGGGATTCCAATACCTGGGAATTTATGCCACAACAGATTATGAAGTATGTATTGTCTAAAAGGTTAAGACAATACTAACTGACTTCCAAGCAGACGCCAGCCACTGGAAAAGACTCCCCTTAACACTTTTGGGAAGGGTGGCAATATTTAAGATAACCACCCCCCAAAATGTTATGCTTTACAGAATTTATATTACAGTCTCCCAGATGATACCTTCAGTCGAATTTAAGGCGCCCTTAGAAGATTACTATGGAACGATGGCCATCCTAGATTATCCCAATGCAAATTGCAACACACCCCTTATAATGGAGGCATAGTGTCCCAGATCTCCAGGCCTATTACTGGGCATCCCACCTAATACCTATCAATGACTGGAGATTCATGGTCAGAGACTATCCTACTTATGCCATAGAAAAGACCCAATTTCAAATGCACCCACTTCAGCACTACCTTTAGGGTGGTAAAGAAAGATGTGACCTCTTGCCAGCTACTCAAGTAAACTTGGAGGCATGGGATAACGCCAACTCCTACAGGTTGGAAAGACTCTATTATAGATGGGTAGAAACTTGAAAGAAATAACCAAATTCCAAAGTAGGTGATTTGTTAGAAGAGGGAGCTTTCATGTTGGTTTCCTCCCTCCAGAGGGAATTCCAACTTCATGAATGTCAATACTATAAATACATGCAACTCGTACACGCATGGAAAGCTGAACATTTTCCCCCAGACCTAACTGAATTTGCACTTTTAGTAGGGAGGCTCTTAACGTTTGAGTTACGTGAAAAAGGCAGTATACTACACTTATAAAACTATTAATAACATGCCTGATACCCTCTTAAAATTAAGGGTGGCGTGGGAGATCGATGTTGGTACATTTGAGGACCTTGATGTTTCAGAGAGAAGTGGCTATTAGAGTCCGACTGCGCCTTATTTAATTTAAAATCTTGCTTAGGATTTCATACGACAGGGCCCGACTGTATAAAATAGGGGACGAGCCTTGCCGGACTGTGCACGCTATGGGAGGGAACAGGGAGAGTTCATCCATACAATATGGTTGTGCTCGGTCAAAAAAGAAATACTGGCATTGAGTGCTGTCAGAACTCGGCACAATCCTAGAGATGCAAATAACTGAAGACCCAAAGTATTTTCTTTTGAGGATACCCAATTATTACGATGTGCCACAGATGAAACTCTTATTGTGAAATTTAGGTTTGGTTGTGGCCAAACAAGACTTGGTCAGGCAATGGGGAGCTTCTGAAGTGTCCAATCTTGCTGAGTGAAGGAAAGGTATTGACAATATTTTGGCTGCCGAAAGAGTAACTTATAAAAAGTAGGGGGTGTCCTCGCAAATTTGTTAAAATATGGGGGAGGTGGATTGAATATTGTGGACCTAATGATGATGTTGACATTGCAGCAGGGTCTTCTTTGTGATTACGTATTTACACAATTTATGACAACCCTCTTTTTTTTTGGTGATGATTGTGTTAATGTCTCCTCCCTCGCTCAAGTTTTCTAATTATGCTGGATATCTACTGTATTGTTGTACTATCGCCATGTTCTCATCTTTCACAGGTGTACCTACCATTACTCCCTTGGTTATTTTTCATAAAAATCTAAATCAAAACATTAAAAAAATATATATTTAATTCCGACTTGTCTTACTTTTAAATATCATGCAGCCTGTCTTATGGGAGATAAGGCCTGTACATAACGATGACTTATAAATATTTAAAATGAAGGTTTGACCTGTCAAAAAGGGTTATTTATTATTTAGACATATCGATTTTTTTGTTTAAAACTGTAGCAGCCAGGTTAGAAATGTTAGGCTGGAGAATAGGGTCTCACTTATTAGTCCAAATGGCAAACTCAGTAAATGTAGGTGTAAAACATTTCAATATTATTATATTCAAACAACTGAGGACCTTGTGTATGATCTGGTGGGACATTTTGGTTTATCCTCATTATCCAAGGTTTGGTTGGAAGACGGTTGTTTGAGGGGAAAAAATTATTTTCAGGACTTAAAATGCAATCTAATTCATTCACCTTAAATAGTATCAAACAACAGATTTAGTAGTTAATGTTGGTAACATTAAGAAGCCTAATATTCTTTGTGCAGAAATCAAGAATACACTTTTGTTTCTCTTGCATAGTCAAATTCAAGTCATTAATTTACTACTTAATCTAGTGGACGGAAACTTGTACAACAATCTTCAAATGCAATGTATCTGCTGATTACTATTTATATTTCTCATCACAGTTTTATCTTAAGTTACAGTTTGAAGATAAAGAATGGGAGTCTGAATTAACAATCAAATGGGATAATTGAGGCATTTCCATCAATTTAGATCTATAGACTGCTGCTCTCACACGTTTCATGCCTTCACCTGTGCAAAACACCATAATCAGTTCTTCCTTATACTTCACCACACAGTACACTTTAGATAAATGAACTAAAATGTCTACATACAACACCTAGTCTGAGGTCTAAGGCAGTTGATGCAGGCCATGTGATCCAACAAGAGTAACATCTGGCAAGAAATGGCTGTCTGTTTGGAAGGAGGACTGAAACAGCCAATACAACAGGATACCAGAGATGTTATGTTTAGATGCAGACAAGAAGCGCTCCACTAGTGTCTCTCCATCCTCTGTTGTCATGTGATTATGGGAGTCTCTTTGAGATGCTTTATCTGATTTGACAACAGTAACTAAAAATCTGAATCTTCAAAAGTGTGCCGTAGGCCTGGAGCGAGGCACCCTTTGAATTGTTTCTAAGGACAAGAAAGTAGGCTCCTCGAGGGGCCTCAGACATTTATGTCTCTGTCCCAACAAGAAGCCAGGTGCTGTTCAGACTATCCAAACATGCCCTGGGAACCCTTCTGGGCCACCAACATGTGACTGTGCCCCAGCAAAGAGACAGGCGCTGTTTGGCTTTTTTTGTTTTGACTAAGAAAATATCCGACACCCTGTGCCTGATGCTAATAGCCCAGACCGAACTGCCAAGCCAGGACCTCCCTGGACTTGAAACAAGCATCCTGGGACAGGTTTCGGGGCATCACCCCTCATCAGCCAGGCCAGATGGATTTAGGCCCAGATCTCTGTACTGGGGTGAATGTATGACACTGTTCCACATTCTGTCCATAAATTGTTCTTTTTGCATTTGTCTTCCCGAGTGGGACGGGTATGCCCAGGCGTGGGTCCTTGTGCTCTCCATGCCACTGGAGTCAAGCTATCCTGGCTGATGAGGGGTAAAACCCCGAAACCGGTCCTAGAATGCTTGTTTCCAGTCCAGGGAGGACCTGGCCTGGCAGTTTGCGCTGGACTGTTCCCATTGGGCACAGGGTCAAGCCTGATTTGCTTATGGCTGGGTCCAAACTGGAAGGGCATGGGGAGAAAAAAAACTATGGATTTAGGCCCAGATCTCTGTGCTGGGGTGAATGTATGACATTGTTCTACATTCTGTCCATCAATTGTTCTTTTTGCATATAGTCTAGAGGTAGCATCTAATGTTTGGAACCCAAAGCTGAAGAATATGAATTAAAGCAATATTTTGAATGTCTGTTTAATGGAGAATGTGTTTTTAACTGCACATTCAGAGGAGGGGAAGTGGCCTTCCTCACCTAAGGGACACAATTTATAGGGAGGCATAGTCTTTCCATGTTCTGATAGTGGGCTCCCGACCATGATTCTTTAACAGTAGGATCCCTATTCACCTTCAGGTGTCTATGTAGCTGTGGTAAGCAGAGAGGAGTTGGAACAATGGTGGCCAGAGGGAAAAAGTCCTTACATTATCTGCAGACCTCGCTAATCTCAAGGTTTTGATCTTCCACTTCTCCGCCAGAAAATGGCATAAAATACTGCAGGCATCAAAAGAGGCAATGACTGCAGGCCAGACAAAATGAAAAATAGTTCTGGACGGATGCACAAAGACTTAAGGGGAGGAAGGTCTGCAGTGGCCACTGACGTCGATCCCCTTTTGCAGTGGCATCAAAGGCATCCATCTACGGGAAAATATTGGATGGCTGGTGCTGCTGGTTTGGACTGTAAGTTCCAGTGAGGCCTCACAGAGGTTTGGGCCTAGGAACAGAACATGTGAAATAAATGGATAAAATTGAGTCAGCAAGTCTGCAAGTATGCAGCGGTCTTTGGGGTAAAAGGAAAGGACAAGAACACTAGAGCTGGCTCTCCCAGAATGAGCAGGACTGACTGGAGGGTGAAAGATCATGAAGAGAGAAGCAGTGCGGGCTAGGACACCAGAAGGTGTAGTAATGCAGCAGACCACATAGGGCACTGGATCATGCCTGAATTTACAACAGTATCTCTTAGTTCTAAATGAAAACAAGTGCAGTTTTGCAAATGTAGCTACTTCTAAACATTCAGTTGAAGCCAGTGCCTCGAACTGTGCTCTCAACATTAACGCCATATTAGTTTCCATAAGTTTGCAATTCCTATGGTGGCATTTTAGATGTAGCAACTTCTTATCTTGATCACAGAAAAGCAACTACTGATGTATGGTCCATTTCCACGTTCTCTGCACTTTAGATAATGCTGACACACCTTCTTTCTAAGCAGCTGTTATCTTCTACAATCTACCCCTGTACTGAGATTTTTCTGTTCTCCCCTTCATGGCCATCTCATTAAGGCGTTGGACATAGTTCACTGAAAAGAATATCCTAATCTCTACTTTACAGCTTCAACCCAAATACCAAAAAGTAGTGGCTACAAACTTGAGTGCAGAACATCCAATTATAATCAAGCTAGATGTAAATGGCTCATTTTTACAAAGAATATAAAAAGAATAAATTATTTTACAAACCAAGTCATTCACGTCATCACAATACCCACAAGGCTTTCTGAATAGTAAAAGAGCTAGCATCTGGCTATAGTGCAGACATTAACCATTCTTAACGGTTATGTGAGCAGCTAGATAAAGACCTAGAACAAATGGTCACCAAATGAACAGTCAATATTCAAGCTAACATCCACACTTTCTGGACACCCTTGCTAACTACCACCAAGGACCTCAAAAAAATAGTAGTGCCTCAAAACTTTTTCAGAATGTATACTTCATCTTTCCCCACAGAACAACGTGCTTTGACTTACCTACTCGCAGGTAATGAATTTATAGTTAAGCAATTCGTCTTTAGTGGATTTGTCCACATCCTTGGCTCAAGTCTGCCATAATGCAAATGCTACTTACCAGTATGCATCTGTTCTTGGCATGTAGGGCTGCTGACATTCATATATGTGCATAGATCGCCGCCTAGTGTTGGGTCCGGATGATTGCACATTGTTGTCCTGGAAGAGTCTTCGAAGTAGCACGAGATAGGTGGCTCCTCCCCTGGACTACAGTGCGCATGGGCATCGCCTCCATCCCCAGATTGTTTTTAGCCATTGGCAGAGATGGAGTGAAGTATGTGAATGATGCCCATGCTACGAGCAGATTATATATATATATATATATATATATATATATATATATATATATATATATATATATATATATATAAGGACTACAGCTGCTACAGGCGCCGGGGAGGAGGGTGGGCGATATGAATGTCAGCAGCCCTACATGCCAAGAACAGATGCATACTGGTAAGTAGCATTTGCAGTTCGAGGCATGTGGGCTGTTGAATTCATATCTGTGCATAGAATACATAGCAGTCCTCCCATTATTGGCGGCCGCCCGTGCCAGCTGCAGCAGTCTGAAAAAGTGTCTTGAGAACAGCCTGACCAACAGCTGCCTGCTGTTTGGAGTGCACGTCTACACAGTAATGTTTAGTGAAAGTATGTGTGGTAGACCACGTGGCTGCTCTACAAATATCTTCTAAGGGAATGTTACCTAGGAAAGCCATAGAGGCCCCCAACTTTCTGGTGGAGTGGGCTCTTGGTGGAATTGTGAGAGTGCGTTTAGCCTTAGCGTAACAGATCTGAATGCATTTTACGATCCACCTAGCGATCCCAGCTTTGGAGATAGCGTTTCCCTTGTGGTGTGAGGCAAATGCAACGAAAAGTTGCTTGGTCTTACGAAAATCTTTTGTCCTGTCAATGTAGTACATTAAGGCTCTTTTAACGTCAAGGGTGTGGAGCATCCGCTCCGCCAGCGACTCTGGGTTTTGAAAAAACACTGGCAACTCAATTGTCTGGTTCATATGGAATTGAGATACAACCTTGGGTATGAATTTGGGGTTAGTGCGGAGCACCACCCTGTTAGCGTGTACTTGGAAGAAAGGTTCTTGGATGGTTAGCGCCTGCAACTCACTAACCCTCCGTAGCGATGTAATTGCTACTAAGAAAGCGACCTTCCAAGTCAGAAACTGAAGCTCACAAGAGTGCAGTGGCTCAAAGGGAGGACCCATCAGCCTTGTAAGAACCACATTGAGGTTCCATTCCGGAGCTGGTGGTGTCCGTGGTGGAATGACCCTTTTGAGTCCTTCCAGAAAAGCCTTAATAGCAGGGACCTTAAAAAGTGATAGGTGTTGCCTATTCTGGAGGTATGCTGCCATTGCAGACAAGTGAATGCGGATGGAAGAATACGCCAAATTACATTGGTACAGGTGGAACAGGTAACAAATGAGGTTTTGAATGGAAGCATCTAGCGGGTCAATATCGTGGTTTACACAGTAAACGACAAACCGCTTCCGTTTAGCCGCATAACAAGCTCTAGTAGTGGGCTTCCTTGCCTCCCGAATGATGTCCATGCAATCGGGGGGAAGATTGAGGTAGCCAAACTCTAGGACTTCAGGAGCCAGATCGCCAGGTTGAGCTGTTGCGGATCTGGGTGCTGAATGTCGCCATGGCTCTGCGTCAGAAGGCTGGGAGTGAGATGAAGCCTTTGATGCGGTACCACGGAGAGTTCCAGAAACGTGGTGTACCATGGTTGGCGAGCCCACGTTGGAGCAACCAGGATGAGAGTCATCGAGTGCTGCCTGGGTTTGCGTGCCACCAGCGGTATCAGAGGTGCTGGGGGAAAAGCGTACGCAAATCTGCCTGACCAGTTCATCCACATCGCATTGCCCTGCGAAGGCGGGTGTGGGAACCTGGCGGCGAAGCTTTGGCATTTTGCGTTCTCCTTTGTGGCGAACAGGTCTATCTCTGGATGACCCCACTTTTGGAAGTACGGTCGGAGTACTGATGGATGTATCTCCCACTCGTGCATCTGATGGCTGTGCCTGCTGAGCAGGTCCGCCATCTGGTTGTCCTTGCCCGGGAGATGCTCTGCCATGAGGAAGATGTTCCTCTGAATGGCCCACTTCCACATGCTCTGAGCCAGATGAGACAGCTGCGGAGAGTGTGTGCCCCCCTGTTTCTGAATGTAGTACATGGCCGTCATGTTGTCCGTCCGGATCAACACGACCTTGTTGCACAGATGTACTTTGAATGCCTTCAAGGCCATGAAGATTGTCATCAATTCCAAAACATTGATGTGCATCTTCCGTTGCTGTAGTGTCCATAGTCCCTGCACTGTGTAGTGGAGTACATGCGCTCCCCATCCCTGGAGAGAAGCGTCCGTCGTCAGGATGATCTGTGGCACAGGCTCCTGGAACGGTCGGCCCTTGCAAAGGTTTTGTGGATTCCACCAATGCAGAGAGTTGTACGCCCGACCGCTTACCAACACTAGGTCTGTCAGTTGCCCATGAGCCTGAGTCCACTGACGTGCTAGGCACTCCTGAAGCGGACGCATATGTAGTCTCGCGTGCGGGACGATGGAGATGCAGGAGGCCATCATGCCTATCAACTGCATGAACACCTTCGCTGGAAGCGAGTGCTGAGGCCTGAATCGTTGGATCAGCGTCTGGATACTGGCGATTCTCAATGAATTTGGCTGCGCAGTGGCTGCCAGAGAGTCTATTGTCGCGCCCAGATACTGCCGTATATGGGCGGGTTGGAGATGGGATTTTGGGTAATTCAGCGAGAATCCCAGATCGTGCAGGAGATGAATGGTGCGGGACACGTGGTCGGCGCACTGCTGTTCTGTCTTTGCCTGAATGAGCCAGTCGTCCAGATAGGGATAGACGTGGACGTTCTGGCGTCGTAGATGCGCCGCCACAGTCGCCAGGCACTTTGTAAAGACTCTTGGCGCTGTGGTGACCCCGAAAGGCAGAACCCTGAACTGGTAGTGCTGGTCCTGAATCGTGAATCTGAGATACTTCCTGTGGGAAGGATGCAGGGGGATGTGAAAGTATGCATCCTTTAGATCCAACGTAGCCAGGAAGTCCCCCTGTCGAAGCAGAGGGAGTACCTGCTGCAACGTGAGCATATGGAAGTGCTCCGAGAGAATATACCAGTTGAGGGGCCTGAGGTCCAGGATGGGCCTGAGGGATCCGTCCTTTTTGGGGATTAGAAAATACAGAGAGTAAACACCTGTTCCCCTTTCCTGCAGTGGGACGAGCTCTATTGCCCCTTTTTGCAGCATGACTTGAACTTCCTGCTGCAACAAGTGCAAGTGCTCGCCGGACATAGGATGGTTTCTTGGAGGTATGTTTGGTGGAGTGGAAGTAAGTTCCAGACAGTAACCGTACTGGATAAGAGATTTGACCCACCTGTCCGTGGTGATTGATTTCCACGCGGGCAGGAACTGCTGGAGTCTCCCCCCGACCGGTGTTGTGTGGTCGGGGGGCAGTGACAAGGCGTCACTGCTTGTTGGCGGTGGAGGACCTGGAGCTGTTGTTTTCACGTCCCCTGCCCTTGACGTTGTTGCCTCTGTAGCCACCTCTACCCTTGTTGGTGTATGAGGTTTGGGTATTGCTCTTATAGTACTGTGTGGATTGCGATGCCTGACCCCTTGAGGTGCCTCTGGTATTGGAGCGGCGAAAGGAACCACCCCGAAACTGCTGAGACTGGAGGGCCCCCATAGACTTAGCAGTGTCCGTGTCTTTCTTCATTTTTTCAAGTGTCGCATCCACCTCGGGGCCAAACAGGTGGTCAGGATTAACTGTTTGGTTCAGGATGGTTGTCTGTATATCTGGTTTAAAGCCTGATATCCTAAGCCATGCATGTCTTCTCAGCAACACACTAGTGTTGATCGCCCTGGAGGCTGTATCAGCCACATCCAGGGCACATTTGATGGAAGCGTTAGTGATCAGCTTTCCCTCCTGAATCAACATTTCCCCTGCCTCCTTGTACTGGTCAGGTAAGTGCTGCAGCAGTGTTTCTAGGGTGTCGTAATGAGCCCTATCGTAGCGTGCAAGTAGGGCCTGCGTGTTTGAAATGCGCCAAATATTAGCTGCTTGCGCAGCAATTCGTTTCCCTGAGGCCTCAAATATTTTTGACTCTTTGTCTGGGGGAGGAGCGTCACCCGTGGTCTGCGAATTCGCCCTCTTGCGTGCGTTGGATACAACCAAAGAGTCCAGTGGCAAGTGTCCCTTGATGTATGTTGGATCCGAGGGCGCTGCCTTGTATTTTTTGTCAATGCGAGGATTGATGACTCGCGCCCGAGTGGGCTCCTTGAAGACCTCCGGCGCGTGCTTTAGCACTCCCTTGAGCATTGGCAATGTCTTGACTGACTTTTCAGCCACTGAGAAAGTGTCAAACAAAAAATCCACATCCACAGGATCTGAATGTCAGTCGACATCATGATTTGCTGCAGCTCTCTCAATCAAAGCGTTGAAGGCTGCAGAGTCCTCCGTCGGTGAGGTTTTCGCCGCAAAGAGCTGCGGTTCCTGACCCGACTGAGGGTCCTCTGGGTCGCCTCCGGCAGACCAAGGTTCATCTTCCTCCTCTGGATCCGAGTACGCCGGATAGTTGTACTCGTCCCCCTCATCTCCGTCACTTACCCCAGCGTTGGAATGTGTCGGTGAACGTTCCAAGTTTTTGGGAGATGCAGGCTCTATAGGGGCCGAAGTACCCGCAGAGTCCTTCTTGTTTTTGAGGGGAATACAAAAATGTTCCAACACCGGTTCTGTGGTGATTTTCCTCTTGAGGAGAGACAGCTTCCCCGTATTGGCGTCGATGATGACCTCCCGACGCTCTTCCTCTGCAAGTGGCTGGAGCCGGGGCTTTGACACCACCGATGACGCCTTGGGCGTTGACACCACCTTTGAGGGCACGCCTGCCCCATGCTTTGGAGCGAAAGCCTTCGGCGTCGACTTCGGCGGCAGCGTGAAGCGGATAGGCGTCTGCGCCTTTGCCGGCTTCGGTGTGGGCTTCGGCACCACACCCTCTGGTTCGGGAACCACAGCGTCCTTCCGAATCCGTTGCAGGGACTCCGCGACCTTTTTTGTTAAGGCCGGAGTGGGCTTGACCGGCTCGAGCGATTTCCCCGAGTCCGGAGTCGGGTCGGCGAAAGGCACGGTCTTCGGAGCCGACACATCACCATCCTCGGCCTCGACGGCCGGAGCCGGCGCAGCCAGAGCTTTGGAATCGCCTTGACGCTTCTTCGAAGCTCTCTTCGGGTCATCTACCTTGACCATCTTCGGCGACGACGCGGCCGCATCGGTCGACTTCGCCTTCGGCGTCGACCCCGAGGTCCTCGGGTCGGCCATCTTGGCGTGGCTCTTCAAGTCGGCCATTTTGAATTTCTTAGACATTGACGCCTTTAGAACCTTCTGTTCCACCAGGGCGACTTTCACTTTCGGTTTCAATACCGTTGGCGTGGACCCCGATGGCTTCACTTTCGTTTTCTCCAACGGGAGTGGCGCATCAGAAATGTCCGTGGCCGGGCCCGGAGGCGGGGCTGCTGGACGATTAATGAGGTCTTGGGTAAGGCCCGAAGGCGATCCCTCGACCTGGGCCGTATGTTGGGGGTTGACCCCTGAGTCAGTCCGAGGATGCTCTTCCTCCGAGCTATCCTCCACGGTGGCAATGGCCCCATCGTCGTCCCCTACCTCGTCGACGACTTCATCAAACTCCTCGTCTCCCGCGTCGTAGTCATCCCCCTCCGACGCAGGGCTAGAGTCCGAAACTTGAAAGACATCGTCGTCTGCAACAAATTCTTCGAAGATGTTGTCCGGCGGGTGCGCCGGGGGTGCCGATAACTGGGCCTGGAGTCTAGAGGCCCGACGAAGCTTGAGAGTCTTCTTACACCGGAACTTTGAGCAGGCCATACACCTGGCCTCATCATGGTCCGGCGACAAACATTTGTTGCACACTGGGTGCACGTCGAGGTGTGAATACTTAGAGGTGCACACCGGGCACCTCTTAAATGGAGTCCGTTCCATGTTCAGTAGTCTGGAGCGTCGTGTAGGCCCGTCCGCGCCGACAGCACGTGGAGGGGCAGCAAGAGTTCGGAGCTGAGAAACAGACAAAACCCGAACGAAGACGATACCGACGCTAAGCCTAAAGACCTTTTGGTCTCGAGTTAGGAAAGTTAAACAATTATCGATTCCGACAGAGGGAACCGAGAACACATCCGAACCCAATGGCGGAAAAAAACAATCTGGGGATGGAGGCGATGCCCATGCGCACTGTAGTCCAGGGGAGGAGCCACCTATCTCGTGATACTTCGAAGACTCTTCCAGGACAACAATGTGCAATCATCCGGACCCAACACTAGGCGGCGATCTATGCACAGATATGAATTCAGCAGCCCACATGCCTCAAACTGATTTTATCAGTCAAAAAACAAAGGCTTGGACCACGTAATCAAGGAAGATTCTAAGTCATAACAAAAATATACTTACCTACCCTGATGTGTCATAAGATACTTCATCCTCACCTGTAATACATTGGTTTCAGGAGGGATCATTTGAGCACTAGTCAGTGTCACAACTCTTAAAGACTCATCACAGACAGTACCAAACCTGATCATGAAATCTTTCAGTACAAAATAAAATATGCTAAATACTGAATGTAGAAAAAGAATCGGCTAAGACCCTAAGCCCTTACGTTGCAACAATTTGTATTTAATTCTATAAATATTTACAGACGTAGTATTCGCAATGCCTGTGGCGATCACACATAGAAAACGTGAAAAATGCATGTATGTGCAAAAACGACAAATAAGTAGGGTGTAGATACAAAGAGCAATTCAATGTAGGCAATCACTAATACAAAAGTGGCAGTTCTGACCCTAAGCTATTTACATATGTCAATGATCTTTCAGTCAATTCATGAGAATCCGGCCATTATCAGGACTGGTATGAAGCAGACACAGGCTAGAGTGGTAGAGCAAGTAATAGACTACAACATAAACACAGCATTGTAACAATCATGGTCTAGTTTTTTGGAAAACAATTTTCGCAGACAAAGTGAACATTGATTGCTGCGCTGTCCGGTTTGGTCACACCTGCAATGAATTTTATTATTTTTAGTGTTTGCCGTCACCAGGATTAAATTGACCCTGTCGCTCCTTATCTTCTTCAGAACTCTGGGCAGGAGTAGTATACGCAGAAAGGTGTACAAAAGTCCTGAGTTCCATTCTAACCAGAATGAGTCTCCAAGCGACAGCTGCTTTGGACACTTCAATGCACAGAAGTGCTGATTTTGCAAGTTCTCGTGGTGGCTAACCGATTGAGCCAAGGTTCTCCCCATTCTTGAAAACAAACTCGTGCCACTCACGGGTGCAGTCACCATTTGTGATCTGCAAGGCATCGACAGCTGAGTTCCAAAGGGGCAGAGCCTCCTGGCACACGGCCCACTATTCCAGCCTCCCTGTTTTTTGCTATACCAAACGGTGGTGGTATTGTCCATAAACACCTGATTAAGTCGCCTACCTTTAATGGATGGATGGAAGGCTTTCAATGGCAAGCGGACCGCCATCAGCTCCAGAAGATTGATGTGAAGCTGAGAGTCTGCTGCAGACCAGAGTCCTTCAATCTCCACCTCTTCCAGATGGCCTCCCCCAACTCAGAAGTGATGGATTGGTCACCTATGGGTGGGGAAAAGAAAGGGGTCTGCTGCTGACACAATAGCAGTTTGTCAGCCATTACTGCAAATCTTTTGCAGTCTCCTTTGAAATCTGGACCATGTTGGAGAAGTTCCCCTGGTGCTGCTCCTAGTTGGACTTTTGATAACATTGCAGAGCTTGCATATCTCACTTGGCATGCTTCACCAGCAGAATACAAGAGGCCATCCACCAAGCAGCCTCAGATTTTGTCTTGCCAAAATCCAGGTTTGAGGCTGAAGCATCAGAATCATAGCCTGAATATCCTGGACTTGCTGCTATGGAGGGTAGGTGCAGAACTGCACAGTATTCAGAATGGCTCCACTGAAAGTAAGCATTTGAGAAGGCGCCAGGTGTGACTTAGGCATGTTGATAGTGTACACCAGTGAATGCAAAAGGATCGCCATAGAATGGAGGTGGGTAATGACTGCCTGGTGCCAGACCACCGTCAACAGCCTGTCATCAATGTAGAGGGAAGACTGGAAACCCTGACTATGAGCTGCAATCAGCGCCATAACTTTAGTTAATACCAGAGTGGTGCTGGTAAGTCCGAAGAGGAGAAAGCGAAATCGAAATGCTTGTGGCCCACCGTGAACCACAGGTAACGCCTGTAGGCTCACAGGATGGGGATGTGAAAATAAGCGTTCTGCAAATCCAATGCTGCCATCCAGTCTTCAGGGTCCAGGGCAGACGAGAACTAAGCCAGGGTGGGCATTCTGAATTTCTGTTTCTGCAGAGAGGCTTTAAGATGGCATGGACCCAAAATAAAGTCCTCCGTGCTTTTTCGTCAACAGTAGTGGGAATAGCAACTACAGCTTATTTCTGTTGCAGGCCCCCTCTAGATGGCTTCTTTGACTAAAAGAGCATGCACTTTCTGATGAAGCAAAAGAAAGAGGTGGTCCTCCATCAGCCGTTTTTGGTATAGTGACAAAATGAACGGTTTCCATGAATCTAAAGCACACACTTGCAGGTGGTGCCTGATCCTGCCACTAACTAAATGGCTGTGCAGGATGTAGGATGTACAAAAGAGGCCTTGAGGCTGAGGCTGCCAGAGGGCTGAGGACAAGACAGCCCGCTGGGCCTTGCTCTCCAGGGCGGGGGATGGGGTCTAATATAGCATATTTGGCGGGAGCAGATCCAGAAGGTCCGGCTGGCGACATGGGCGGACCTACTGGCAATAATCCAGCATGGGCACCTCACGGCTCCGTGGGGCCTGAAGGCACACCAGAGGGATTCCTGGCCAAAAGTGGCATGCGTGACATCATAGAACTCTTAATTGGGCGGGAGTCTCTCCGGGGAACTCGGGGTAGTGCAGAGCAGGCCCAACACCGGTTCGGCAGGCGGAGTGCGGTCCTAGAAGCAAGGCATTTTTTTTTTTTTTAGATGGAGAAGCTGAAGAGCTCTTCAGCTTCTTTGCTTGTGCTTCTCTGAATTACTGAGAATGGAGGAAGAGGTCGGATCGCAAAGACAACTGCCTGCTGGAATAGCTCCAAGAGCAGCATCGGAACAGTGCAGAGTATTCTTCTGTTGCACCACTTGGAGCATCATGGTCCGCTCACGAATCGCCTTATAGTGAATTGACTTGCACTGAGAGCAGGCCTTGGAGTAGTGTCTTGACCCAAAGCACCAGAGACGGACCAAGTGGGAATCAGACACCTGCATGTGACATGCCCCACAAGGTTTAAACCATGTAGGTTTCATAGGGGACATATCCCTAGCACACTGTGAGCAATAGCTAAAAAACAGTAGACAAAAAGGTCAAAAAAGATGGTAAACAATTACAGCGGTAGCTCTCCGGATCCATTCCGTTGGAGCGGATAGAAACAAACTGATGTCAGTGCACCCGGGTGATGCTTATAAGGGTACACAACGTCCGTTCTGATGCACACCCAATCAATGCCACCTACCGGCTAGCAGAGGTGCTGCTCAAAATTCTCAAGATCCAGGCTGAAGCCTGGGGAATATTCTAAGGTGAGGAATCTGCAGTTTGTAGACTCTTTCAGAAATGTATATTTCAGCATATTTCAATATAGAAGGGTCCTTTCCAACCTGCTGTGCTATAACTCTCAAATGTTTGATAAGATGGAAGTACAGGCTTAAAGTGTTCATACAAAAAGCAGGGTGCAATACACTGGATAGAATCAAAACTGTATTGGCTCAGTAAGTGGACATGAAATGTAGAACATAAATGCTATTACATTATTTACTGGTTATTCATCAATTGTAAACAGTTGCAAGTATTTAAGGAATAAACATTTATTTTAAATCAGGAATGTTTTTTCACAAACTATTGCAAATCACAGCGGTATAACATTCACAGCATATTAAAGTAAGTAGATTTAGAAGAATCATGATTACCTTTAATCCCTTCCCAGAAGTCATTACGATCTCTTCTTACTGACGTGAATTTGCTTAAGTCGTGATAAGTGTTCCAAGTATACACATATTTATCCTCAGAACCACTAACAATGTAAGTATAATCATGGCTAAAAAAATAAATAAAAATGACAAATGAACCGATCAGCTTATTTCTACACATCATTATGCATTTTATTTTGCCAGACAGAATAAGTTATATCTAAGACTTGAAAGTCACTGCAGAGTTAAGAAGCCCAGCCTGAAACACCCTCCATAGCTACTCAAAAGAAAGAACAGTGGCACAGGAAAGGTTCCTCGTCCGCAGCACACCCAAGGTAAAAGCCCTCCCGCCCACCACCCGGGCAACAAAGACAGCAATAACTGGGGTGCAGTGGCTCCTATGTGCTTGGGCTGGTGCTACTGCACCTGCTACACTGAAGATAGCTGCGCACCTGGAACAATTACCTGTAAATAATCAAGCAAGAGTAGAGACAGAGAAAAGGTTATTTGCTATGGGCCCTAATATTCCCATTTGTCCAAAAGTCTATATTAAACAGGAAAAAGCGCCTCAGTGAGCTGAGAATGTACTACCATGCACAGGCCTTAAACAATGCCCCAACATTTGTTTTGGATAGGTTTAGATTCTGCACTCTAGTATAATCCTTTACAAAGGCCATTGAAATAAGGGACTAGAAATAAATACATACTGTTGGGAAAATACACTACTTAAATACACAGAACATATAAATACACAAATTTTATTCGTTTTTAGGGAGGTGAAGATAAATGTTACTCAGTAATACACTTACACATATAATGGCAAACTGAATTGGCTTAAAGCGCACCCTTTATCCTAAAAGGAATATGGGTATGACAGTTGGAAAATAAATGTTTGTCGAAAGAAATGGTTTTTAATTCAATTAAGTAAAGAGGCATTGTAGCGATTTCCCTTGTAGGCCCACTTTAGTTCTCCCTTAGGTTAGAGTTTTCTGCTCTGCATGACCAGGTCGCGACACTGTTCTAGAACTATGCTGTAAATGTTGCTTGTTATCCGGGGACTCATCCTGGGATTTAGTTTGCACATATTTGTGCAAGGTTGCCCCGAATACATGACAACACAGTGTACTGTCTTTCTTTGCTCGTTCAGCAACAGCTCCTAAGGTTAGACACAACACAGTCGCACAGCTGTATCTTTCCAACACAGTATTTTTATTATATAAACTGTGCCCTGACCCCTTGGTGGGCCAGAGAGGAGAATTCAGGCAGAGAGGACTGTTCTGGAATGACCGAAGTTTCTGACATGCAGCCCTGCATAAACTAAATGTACACTCGTGGTGCGGAACACCTAACTACATACACTAGGTATGAGGTCTTAGGCCAATCTCGGAGACGCAAATATATCCATGTGCTCACAGTAAGTGTAGATGTAGCCAGATAGATAATTTGCCATGGTTGGGATGTTGGTCCGATGCACCCCGTTAACATTGCTAATTACTTTGTTTAGTTGCATCTGCCTAATTAATGCAGCACATTTGCTTAATGATAGACTACGATAAATTTCAATAGCTGTATAGTAAACTTTCTTCATGTCTTTCTTGCATTTACCACGAGCATGAGTGATTGAGTAACGGAAGGGAACATCTGTTTCTACGGTTCCCTTGGGGACTAGAGGGTCATGTTCAAGATTGACAAAATCACCTTGTAAGAATCTAAGGTCACCAGTTGGCAGAGGTGTGCACCCTGTGCACCTAGGGACCACAATCCTAGTCAGGGTAAACTAGATACACACTAAAAAAAAAACCTGCGCCCACTCTCTGGTAGCTTGGCACAGAGCAGTCAGGCTTATCTAAAAACGTGATGCGTTATGTTATGATATGTTATGTTGCGTGCATTTGTACTGCGCACAGCTGCCCCAGCTAAGGGGCGTCCTGGCGCATGGCAAGGTAACACGCAACAGCCACAAGAAACACAACGGCTAAAAGAAGGAACCAGGTTTAGAACAAGAACGTTTTGATAGCCTGTGTAAAGTATTTGTGCAACACAGACACACACACACACACAAAGCAACACAATGAAAACACCACACAACTACTCCACAAAGGTTCAGAAAAACAGAGAATAATTGTATGAGTAAAATAAGACAAAACAACTAAAATCCAATAAGTAGAACTAGCTTTCTGAATAAACCAATTATAGTGCTTAGAAGCCAATAGCGCTAAAAGGTTACTTGATGTCGCAACAGACCGGGGTAAATCCAAAGTTCAGGCCAACCACGATTGAGGGCAGGCCGGCTAAAGGAGTCAAGCAAGTCCCACTGATACAGCACACCTTGAATGGAGCAAAGCGTTGTCATCTAGAGTAAGATGCCTTGGTTCCAATTCACAGAGTCTGGTCACTGCATCAAAGTTGAGCCTCGCAGTTGGGACCTCAGATTGGTACTGCATCGGCGTCGAAGGGTACTACGTTGGTTCCAATTGGTGCAGTGGTGACGATGTATCAATTTTGTAATAATAAGACTGCAGAGCCCACTTCTGAGACCCAGGATTGGAGGCAACATCAGGCATGGGAGGAGGACAGATGGCAGAGTCCAGCAGCAGAGTTGCAAGAAGCCTTTTATGGCCCTGATAATTCAGAAAACAGGAGGCAAGACATTGGACCCACTCTGGGTTCAAGGGAGATGGGTCCAGTCCTTGTCCTCCGCAGGCGGCAGGGCAAGTTCCTTAGAATAGTCAGCCAAGCATATTAGCAATCATACAGCAGTACCTACTCCTGGCACAGTTCTTCACAGGCCCAACACTGTACTGATTTGGTTGGGTCAGAGCTCCAGTATGTATACCCTAATGTGAGTAACGTGGGGGTGAGCTGCTCCCTGAGGTGCACAGATCTCCTTTGACCACTGCCCTGTCTGCCAGGCTATCAGTGGGAATGTAATCAGTCATTTGTGTGGGAGCAGTACACAGCCTATTCAGATGTAAGTATCAGCTTCCTCTCCCCCTTCCTGCCCAGGAAGGCTATCAGAAAGCTGATGAACGCAGTTGAGTCCTCTGTCACACCCACCCTTCCTGCGTTTGTGGCTGTCTAGAGTGAATGCACAAAGTGTAGCTGTCACCCAGCCCAGACGTGTATTATTTAAGGGCTGCAGGCACACACAGCTAAATTAAGAGAAGAGAAATGTTTAAAAGTCAAACTTCTAAAATAGTAATGTGAAATCCAACTTTACCACTAAAGAGGATTTATCATGACCATTTCAAAGATATGAAACATGATTTAGCTACTCCTTTCTAATCAGGAACTACAGCTTAAAAGTGTTTACAGAATTCCCAATGCTAGCCTCTGAGAGGAGTAGGCCTCACAATAGTGAGTAACAAATGTAGCTGTTTGTCACTACCAGGACATTTAGTATGTGCCCTACCTAACCCTGGGCGTAGTTTGCATAGTAGCGTTACGCGTTGCTACGTGAAGTGCACTTTGCACGCTACGCGTAGCTACGCAAACTACGTAGTGTGGTAGGGAAATGCTGTTCGCACTGATTGCACAGTGCCAGATGCTTGTCCGCACTGTGCAATCATTGCAAACGGCATCTTGCACAGTGCAAGTGGTCGTTTTCTGCCGCTCGAGTGGATTTGTACTCGAGCCGCAGCTTTCATAACGCAGACTGGTGGTTTCTCATCGCAAGCGGTCGTGAGCATACGTGACCTCCCTCGTTGAGAATCTTACCGGGAGGTTTATTTTCCATGCTTGCGATCGGCCACTTGATATTGCTGATCGCGAATGAGGAAAAGGTCTCGCCAGAATGTTGATTTTGCTCGCTCACAATCGCCAACTTGGCGTTGAGGACCACGAGCAAGCAAAAAATGCCCGCTACGCTACGCGTTTTTGCAATGTGCTACGTGCAATTCGCGTAGTGCGTGGTTTCGCAAACTACAGACTCTTCGCGAGCGTAGCGTCGTCCTACGCCCAGGGTTAGTCCTAACTTTTCTTAACACAGCATCCTGCCCATAGGGGTACCTAGGGCCTACCTTTGGTGCGACATGTGTGTCGAAGGGGCAGTAAACTACACAAACAGACCATGCAATGGCTGGTCCGAGACAGGTTTGAAAGGATTGTGTGGGTGGCACAACCAGTGCTGCAGGCCCACTAGTACCAGTATATGATCTTCCACTTTGCAAGAGACTAACAGGTAACCTAAATATGCCAATAAGGTATGCACTCATTTTACCATGTTTAAAGGAGAAGCAGAAAAAAACACACAAAAAGGAGTGCCTCAAGAATCCAACAATTGTAATGTAGAGTTTGTTTTCTTTGTTAGTTCAATGGTGTCAATATCAATGCACTCTTCTCCAATATCAAAATAACATGGGAGCCGTGGTGTGAAGTCTCAAAACAATTCGCTTTTTTATTCTTCAATACATCAAAGAAACCGCCTGGCCAAAGCATTTCGTCCTCCGAGAGGACTTCATCAGGGTTAATGTATTCCTTTACAGCAACATCACATCTAAGTCTCATGTGAGGTCAGTGGCGGTGTGTCGTATTATCAGGTCACAGCTTACAGTACCCAATGGGGTGTTGATATTAAGGTGTGATATGTATATGTGGTCACATGGCATTTCCCCCACAACAATAAAGGAGCAGTACTAGTGATCTAAGAATTTCATGGAGAACCGATACATTTCACATTTAGACTTCGATGTGATATTACTGTAATGACAAGCAGCCCTGCTTAAACTAAGTTTACAGTAATGATGCGGCCCACCTAAATACTTACACTAGGTATGAGGTTTTAGACCATTCCCAGAGATCACAAATGTATCTCTGTGCTCAGACAGTAAGGGTTGATTTAGCCAGATAGATAATTAGCCATGGTTGGGATGTTTGTCCTATACAACCTGCTAGTAAAACTAATTATTGTTAAGTTGGATCTGCCTAAAGATCACCGCACGTTTTCTTCATAATAGACTATGATAAGTTTCAATAAACGTATTGTAAACTTTCATCGTGTCTCTTGTATTTAACACAGGCATGCATTAGTGAGGGAGTAATAAATGGAAGGATCTGTTTCCACGGTTCTCTTGGGGACTAGAGGGTCATATTTGAGGTTGCCAAATTCACCTGCTACTCTGGAAAGGTTAGGATTTCAGGTGCGGCACTGTGAGCTAGCCAGGACTTGGTTTCAACAGGAACTGACATTGTAGAGAGACTCAATCCCTACTTCCTAACATCCTGTAATCCTAACACACAGTTTTGCTTTTCCAGCAAAATCCATGCAACAGCATCAGGTGTAAGAAGAAACAGTGCTTGTCCATTTTCATGCACAATAAAATATTAATTTGGTTACAAAAGTAATTACAAATTAATCTAGAGACGGACCCTTTAATAGAAAGTGGCTGCTAATCTACTGTTCTGCTTCTGATGTAGCCCAAACACTATGAAAGCGGAGTTTGAAGCCTTTTCATGAATCATCTACTATACAAGGCAACCAAAGACATTCAGTGTTGGCCATTGAAACAGCTCCAGAGATACCCTGAGATGCGACCAAAGACCCCCAGAGACACAGGTAGTAGGACGAGGTTTAACAAGAAAACCAGAGGCAGAGAGAGGCAACTATGGAAAGACAGACCTTCTCAAAAACACTTAGCGAAAGACACCCAGAGGCAAATGCGGAGAGAGACTCAAAGCTAGACACCTACAGAGCCAAAAAAAGACTAAGACCCTAAGAGACAGTGGTCATCCACAGAGGCATGCAGACACAGAAAGAAGCAGCGACAGAGGAGCACATATATACAGTAAGAGAGAGTAGGAGACTGAGGCACTCAAACAAGGTAAAGCATGCAGGTAGACACAAAAGACAGAGACCAGTACTGAGCCACACAGAGAAAGCCACATTAACAGTCAGAGAGAAAGACCAAGAGCCGTACGATGCCCCCCAAAGCAGGTAATGGAGAAATAGGCCTTGATAGAAGTCATGACAGATCACCCTTTCTGTTAAGAAAGACAACACTTTGAGCTAAACAGGTTTTAATAAGGATATCTATGCTCTTCTTTGGTAGGTAAGCCTGATTGAGGAGGCAACATTCAGACAAAATATGTGAGCTGTGCTCATAGCAATTCCTAATTACAAATATTTAACAGACCCAAATCAACTACAATGTACAAGCCACATTATTTAAAAGGGAAAATGTATTATAAAGAAAATTGCATGAAACTGACGAAAATTCAATAAGGGATTCAAAAGTTAATATATCACTGAATTTAACACTACAAGAAATAATAGATGGCAAATACAAAAAAAAATGATTGGTCTCACAGCAAAAGTCAACCCTAACCCCAGGGTGCAGCATACCACAAAGGAGGCTGACACCAGAATCTGAAAGAGACACGTTAGTGATAGATTCCTTACCTTAGAATATCCCCAGGCGTCAGACTGGATCCGGAAACTTTTGCGTAGCAGTACCCTTGCGCGTCGGTAGGCGTCGTCTGCGGCTCCGCGTCCGTCGTCGGCGCCGTGATGACGTCGTCGGAGTACTTAGACGCCGCCTCCGCGTGCTGACGTCAGTTTTTCTTTTTTCCGCGCCAGCCAGCGTAGATCTGGAAAAAGCAGTAACCCAGTCAATTTTTGACTAACTTTTTGGTGATCATTTTTGATCCTTTTCGAAGCCTTGCAACTCCGATCGGTGCCGTAGGGATGCCTGGATTCAAGCATTGTGACGAGTGCGACCGCACCATGTCGGTCACGGATCCTCACCGCCTGTGCCTGACGTGTCTAGGCGTCGACCACGACAACGAGGCCTGCCCTGACTGTCAGGCCCTTTCGAGGAAGGCCAGGCGGGAGCGGTCCCGCAGGCGGCTCGATCTCCGGCAGTCGGCCCGCGCCGCGTGAGGTCCCGGTCCCGGTCCCACGGGAGGTCGAGGGACAGGTCGCGGGGACGGAGCCGTCACAGCTCCGGGAGTCGGTACCACTCCTCCGGGTCCAAGTCGTCAGGTAAGAAACACAAGAAGTCGAAGAGGCATCATCGCTCTTCTGACTCCCCCCGACGCTCGCGCGATGCGGCCGGGGGTTCGGGTGACACCGCCCACGCGGCTCTTCGGGAGTCGCGGGCGTCGAGTCCGGTCCCATACCCTCCGGTCCTTTGGCTGAACGCGACGCCAGAGGAGATTGAGCGCTTTCTCATGTCCATGAGGTCCATTTCTACTCTGACGGGCTTCCTAGGCGCCTTCGGGCCCAGCGGACTCGTCTGGGGGCCCTAGTGGGTAGGGGGCTTCGACCACAACGCCGTCGGGTGCTTCGGCCCCGACGCCGCCGGCGCCTTCGGGCCCGGCGCCGCAGGGCCCCACGATCCCGACACCGCCGGTGCCCTCGGGCCTGGTGCCGCGGGACGCCGCTAGACCTTCCTCGGGCTCTGGATCGTCACCGGTGGACCTTACGACCCCCCCGGCGTCGGTCCATCCGGTGTCACCCCCGGCGCCGTCCTCGGGCGGCGCCGCCCCCGATGCCTCCTTTTTTTCGCTTCCGACGTCGGGGCGGCGCCTCTCGGGCCGCACCCGAGGCCGTTTGGAGATTTTTACTTCTATGAACCGACCTCATTCAATTACGACCCTGAATCTCAGGAGATGGGTGATGAGGAGGCTTGAGAGGGGTCTGAGGACCCTCTGACCAAGGAGTGTCAGTCTCATGAGGACTGGGCAGGAGACCTTGGGGAGGACAGTGGCCTGGACACCTCTCCAGACACTGGGTTTGTCTCTCCTCCTACCGTGGCTTCGGAGGAGGGGGCTACCTATAGTGTGGTGTTGACGAGGGCTGCCAATGCCTTGGGCCTTAAGCTCCCCGTTGCGGCCGTGTGGACTAACCTCCTCACAGAGGTCCTTAAACCGCAGTCATGCTCGGCTGAGCCTCTGCTGCCCTTTAATGAGGCCTTAACCAACGTTCTTTTGGGCACTTGGTCCAGGCCCGCTAGGGGTTCGCCCGTAGATTAAAACGTGGCCAGACGCCACCGCCCGGCTCCGGGCGACCCATGTTTCCTGTCCACCCATCCCACCCCTGAGAGTCTGGTCATCCAGGCCTCCAATTCCCAGACCGCATTCCCGTCGCTCCGCCCGACAGGGAATCCAAGAGGTTTGAGAATTATGGTAAAAAGATATTCTCCTCCCTTAGTTTGGGACTGCGGTCTTCCAACACCGCATGCCTCTTGGGCCGCTACACCCACTCTCTGTGGGAGACGGTGGAGGAGGTGCTGCCAGAGTGCCCGTTGGAGGTACGGGCCAAACTCGGCCAAGCCCTTGTAGAGGGCCGAGATGCAGCCAAACATTCCATCAGGTGTGGGCTGGATACCACCGACTCGCTAGGCAGAGCGATGGCTACGACGGTGGCGTTGAGACGCCACGCCTGGCTGAGATCCGCCAATTTTTCGGCAGATGTCCAGAACACTCTGATGGACATGCCGTTCGATGGCCGTCGCCTCTTTGGCGACAAAGCGGACCACGCGCTTGAGCGCTTTAAGGACTCTAGGGCTACGGCCAAGTCCTTGGGCCTCTCGGCCCCGCGCCAGCAAACGGGTTCCTTTCGCTCCTTTCGTGGCCAAGGAAGGGGTGTCCCCACACGTGCCGCCAGCCACTTACCGCAGACTACCATCCAGCGCGGCGGCGGCCGTGGAAACCGCCGCGGAGGCGGTCGGGGAAACAGGCGAGGTCAGTCCACACCTTCCCCCGCAGCATCCACCTCTAAACCCTCCTAGTCCGTGCTTTTCGGCCCATGTGACGTCAGTGGGAGGCAGGGTTCGCCATCACCACTCTCACTGGTGCACTGTCACTTCGGACAGGTGGGTGCTGCAGATCGTCTGGAGGGGCTACTCCCTCCCCTTCTAGACGACTCCTCAAGCCATGCCACCGCAACACCACCGCGTATCGGGGGATCACTTGCGGCTCCTGCAGGAGGAAGTTTCGGCCCTCTTGGCCAAGGAGGCCATCAAACGTGTTCCTGGGCCAGAAGTAGGACGTGGTTGCTACTCCCACTACTTTCTGGTACACAAGAAGGGCAAAGGGGGCCTACACCCTATCTTGGATCTGAGGAACGTCAACGGCTTCCTCCGGAAGGAGAAGTTCAAAATGCTGACTCTGGCTCAGGTCTAAGCTGCCCTAGACCCAGGAGACTGGATGGTAGTGTTGGACTTGCAGGACGCGTATTTCCACATCCCCGTCCTGCCGGCCCACTGGCGTTACCTGCGGTTCACGGTAGGCCACGAGCACTTTCAGTTTACCGTGCTCCCCTTCGGCCTTACCAGCGCCCCACAAGTGTTTACGAAGGTGATGGCGGTGGTCGCAGCTCATCTGCGCAGGTTGGGGGTCTCAGTCTTCCCCTACCTCGACGACTGGTTGTTGAAGGCGGGCTCGCCCCAGACAGTCGTCAGCTACCTCCAGACTACGGCGGATCTCCTGCACCAGCTGGGATTTTCCATCAATGTGCCGAAGTCGCACCTGTGCCCCTCTCAGAAGCTCCTTTTCATCGGAGCGGTTCTCGACTCGGCGTAGTTTCGGGTTTACCCGCCCGAACAGCGGGTTCGGGATATACAGGCCCTGATTCCAATCTTCCGGCCTTTATCCCGGGTTTCGGTCAGGTTGACGCTGCGGCTTCTGGGGCTGATGGGCTCCTGCATCCTTCTGGTGCATCACGCACGGTGGCGGATGCGGGCTCTGCAGTGGGACCTGAAGTTTCAGTGGGCCCAGCATCAGGGCAACCTGTCCGACCATGTCCTGATCTCGGAGGGCACTGCGAGACAGCTGCAGTGGTGGCTCACGGACCACGATTGGGTCAACGGCAGATCCCTCTCCCTTCCCCAACCGGAGCACGTAGTTGTGACGGACGCGTCCCTCCAGGGCTGAGGAGGCCATATGGGAGAGGCGGAGATCAGAGGCCTCTGGTCTCCGGCGGAGTCCCGGCTCCATATCAACCTTTTGGAGCTGCGGGCGATTTGTCTAGCACTGAAGGCATTCCTTCCGTCTGTCCGAGGGAGTGTAGTGCAGGTGTTTACGGACAACACCACCGCCATGTGGTACTGCAACGAACAAGGCGGGTGGGGTCGTGGACCCTCTGCCAGGAGGCTCTGAGTCTCTGGCAATGGCTGGAACATCAGGGCGTGACCCTGATGGTTCAACACCTGGCAGGTTCTCTGAACGCCAGGGCAGACGAACTCAGCCGCCGGTGCATGATGGATCACGAATGGCATCTGAACTCGGACGTGGCGCATACTCTTTCTGCAGTGGGGAGAGCCTTGTTTAGATCTATTCGCCACCGAAGAGAACGCGCAATGTCATCAGTTCTGCACGTTGGAATTTACAAGGCGGCACTCGCTCGGAGACGCTTTTCGTCGCGAGTGGAGCTGCGGTCTGTTGTACGCCTTTCCGCCTATACCACTCCTGCCCAGAGTGCTGAAGAAGATCAAGCGCGACCGGGCACAAGTCATCCTTGTGGCTCCGGATTGGGCACGAAGGTACTGGTATCCCGAGCTACTCAGTATGTCAGTCGATCCCCCGGTTCGTCTGCCTCTTCAGGAGGACCTTCTGTCGCAGCAGCAGGGGACGGTCCTCCACCCGAACCTATCCAGTCTCCACCTCCATGCTTGGAGATTGAGCGGCGACAGTTGAGGCCATTTGGCTTGCCTCCTGAAGTTTGCAACATCATTCTGGCAGTCAGGCGTCCCTCCACAAAGTCGGTATACGCCTGCAGGTGGAACAGATTTGTGGCATGGTGCACAGCAAAGGCTGTGGATCCCCTTAATGCCCCTCTTTCTGAGGTTCTCCTCTTTCTTCTTTCCCTTGCCCAGCAGGGCTCTGCTCTGGGCACTGTCAAGGGCTATCTTTCAGCTCTTTCAGCCTTTCTGAGGCTGCCTGACTAGCCTTCTTTGTTCAAGTCCCCTATCGTTAATCGATTCCTGAAGGGCATCACTCATACATTCCCTCCTGTTCCATTCGTGATGCCTCAGAGGGACTTGAACCTGGTTCTTACGTTTCTGATGTGCGCTCCCTTTGAGCCACTTCACAACTGCCCTCTTCGCCTTCTCTCTTTGAAGACTGCCTTCCTGGTAGCCATCACCTCTGCCAGGAGAGTGAGTGAGCTCCAGGCTCTATCTTGTAAGCCTCCTTTCCTTTCAGTCCATCCGGACAAGGTTGTGTTACGAACGAGGCCCTCCTTCCTACCCAAGGTAGTCACGACCTTCCACATTGGGCAATCCATCACCTTGCCAACCTTCTTTCCGCCTCCGCACCTTATAAGACATTATTGCCTGGACAGTCAAGTCCGGAGGGATGGCTACTTTGGCCGTTCCGTCCTCCAGGACTTTCTGGTGTGATTATTGGTTCGCAGACCCACCACCACGGGGTTGGTATTGCTGGGGTATCTATTCTAAGGTAAGGAATCTATCACTAACGTGTCTCTTTCAGATGCACAAGTTACTACTTGTGTAACGATATATCTGTAAGAGACATTAGTTAGTGATAGATTCCTTACCGACCCACCCATCCTCCCCGTTCTGCGAACCGATATCTAGGGTTAAGGTCATCCCCTTTCAGGGCCCTAGTTTCATGACACCAGTGTTGGTTTTTGGCATGGCTCTGCGCTTCTGGCACGGAAAAGCTGTGTCTAAGAACTGACGTCAGCACGCGAAGGCGGCGTCTAAGTACTCCGACGACGTCATCACGGCGCCCACGACACAGACGACGGACGCGGAGCCGCAGACGACGCCTACCGACGCGCAAGGGTACTGCTACGCAAAAGTTTCCGGATCCAGTCTGACGCCTGGGGATACAGATATATCGTTACACAAGTAGTAACTTGTGTATCTCTACTGTCTTTCGGCTAGATTAGCGCTATAAAAAATACTACATAAAAAGAGAAGCAGACCGCTCATATTGCACAAGTCCTATGAAGGATAGGATTAATATATTATAAAATTAACAATTAAAATGGACCAAGCAGCACCCAATTCTAATAACCTGGTTGAGACTATAATTAGAGCTACTGCTAAGAGGTCGGTTTGAAGCACGTCATATTCTATTGAAAAGATCAAATAAACTGAGTAACAACATGATACTCTGCCACAGTAGGTTCTGAAATCGTGTTTGAACAAAGCACCATAGACATAGTAAACTCTTCTCCTAAAATAAACCAGATTACTTGTACGTTGAAAAGACACAATAATTACCCTGTTACAGAAAAAAATGCATCATCACACCTAAGGACCCATATTTGTCGAACTTCTCCAATTATAACTTCCCCCATTCAAAACGGTCTATCATTCAGCAGCCATAGTGGCACATAACACAAAAAAGAGCACACTGCTTCTATTCTTTATAACATACACTGGCCTTTTTTTTTACAAGCAAGGATAGGATTAAAGCTATGAAACCTTGTAGGTAAGCCATAAACAATAACACACTTTAACTAGCAGAACTACTGACCTTCTCACAAAGATCCAGAGGTCTGACGAACAAGACATCTCCGTTCAAACAAATGCTGGCCAAATGCTATCTCTACCCAAATGATGAAAGCCTCCTAACAGCCTCGATCGATTAAGTCACCTAGCTGCTAATCTGGTTATTTATTCTGCAGGGAAGTCTTTGTATGCTGGTCATACATGTTTGTTAGTTTTTCTCTCCTCCTCCATCCCCGATGATAATGATCTGAGCCTGTTGGTGTTCCTGGATCTCATTACAGACTTTGGAAATGTAGATCACTGCGTTCCTATAAACTGTCTCACTGAAATGGCAGCGGTTTGGATCCTGAACCGTCCTGATCCCATTTGTTTTAGTCTTATCACAGCTGTACAATCAAGCAGGTGATATTCTGTTCCACAGACAGAAAAGTGAGCAACGGGGAGCCATTCTCCTCAACAATGTGAAAAATCTAAATGCAGCCATTGATGAGCTTGATTAACAGTGGGATCTGGAACATAAATTACAGGTAACACTACTCCAGGTGCACACCCATGGAAAGGTCTCAATCTCGAAGTAAGACAACTTGGTGGGATGTTTAGGCTAACTTAATTCTTTGATGAGGAACAGTTGGCATCACTTGAATGGAACTCAGATAGACTATGTTCTATAAGGGGGTTTGAGCCAGGCCTCTAGACCTCGAAAATATATAGGAATCATCTGGAAGGGAAGATATTTTTACTAATGGATAGATGCAAGCAACAGAGAATAGGAGGGATGGATTTCTCTTTCACTGAACATAACCACTGGAAGACTAAACTAGATAACAATAAGCTGAAAGACTTACTGAAATATTAGTAATTGCTGAAAATCTTGCTCTTTAAATAATGACAACCTAAGAGCATGGAAGCCTGGGACTTACAGAGACCCCACCGAGTGGTTCCCAGAAACAAAACACTGTATCACAATGAGGTCTAGATGTGTGATCATTATCAGCATAATCTACAACGTAAAATTATATATAGGGTATCCAAGGTGGGGCGAGGATGTGGCCTCATGGCTACCTCTAAGCCAAGTAACCTGGTTCGCTGCTCGGCAGGGACACTCAACATCCTGTGATTCTGGGCAAATCACTGTGCCTAACAAAATGAATGTGTCAGTTTGTAATGCTACTGGTGCTCATGTAAAGTGCTCTGATATCTTCAGGTCAAGTCCGCGCTACATTAATACCCCCCACCAAACAAAATGTAACCTCCAACAAAATACAATAACCATGAACTGTCTATCATGGTAAAGATCCGGTATACAACTGTTACAACAAAGTCTTTACCACGCACTACCATTACAACGCAGGCATTACCACGCATACCATTACAACGCGTTGCGCTGGGGGGCGCTCTAGGATAGGGATTAAGTATAATTTTATATCCAACACCTTCCCTAGTGTCCACGGGGACTGGAGTTGGAATATAAAATTATACTTACCACTATCCAGCACCTCTAAGCGCTATGCGTTGTAACGGTATGCGTTGTAAATACCGTGTTGTAATGGTATGCGTGGTAAAAGTATGCGTTGTAACGTCATACATCCTAAAGATCCAGACTCAAAGACTGTGGATATGCTGCCGGTGAGAGGAGGCAAACTTATCAGGGAAATATGTGGCACTGGCCAATATGTCCTTAACATAAGACAATTCCGGATGGAACTCTTTCAGTGTCTCAAAGAGGACCACTTGATGATTTGCAAAGAGATGAAACAAAAATTTTGAGGTTGAGAACGATGTGAATGAAGTGGGGGAAGAGAGTCTTTGCACTGGAGGACTTGAACAACAACAGATGAACAAGAACAAACAAACTGAAACAAGAACTGATATAACTAAAGACTAAAACCTTTGATTACAATGCCACTAGAAGACCCAGATAAATCGGTCACCAAGAAATACACATTAGCAGAATCCCCCCCAGAGAGCAAAAGGTAAAGACATTGCAGCTTTCATTCATAACTTTTCAACAACCAGTTGGAAACTCCCTGTGTATGGGGGAGAGGTAAAGACATTCTCTTATACAAGACCGATTACAATGGGAGGCTCCATCAAGTATCCTCACACAAGTGCATTTATTTCACCTGAAAGTGCAAAGTATACAGGCAGAGGTAAAAAATGTAAGATCTCGCCTACAAGGGTCATTCCATTCATCTTTACAAAGTCTTCTTGGCCACTACAACAGAAGAAATAAGAAGCTTTCCTCCAGTGGTCGAGTTCAATAGGGGACAGAATAAGGATTACAGGTAGGGACACCTATTTCTTTTAATATTCAAACGGCATGACCAAAGAATTCTGGTCCTGTTACTCAAAGCAAAATACATCCTTCAAATACTGGTGGTTAGATAAAATAAAACTTAATCATCTGCTTGTTTAGCCCTAACGTCAGAATCCTTTTCACTGAGCAGTAGATGGAAAACAGTCAACAACAAGAGAGTGATCCAAAGACAAACAATGTCTGACATGGATCAGGAACAAAAGACATTGTGTGTCTCAAAAAAAACCCTAACTGCAGAACAGACAAACTTCTTTTGACTCCTTGGATAATCAAGGTGACAACTTGTACTTTTTAGGGGACGGGAGGATGCGAGATGGCGGTTGGTCAGGGCAGTGTGGATGAGGGTACAGAATCAATCAACATCTCCTCACAGACTACGAGAATCACACAAATGGGAATTCATATGCTCTTAATTACCTCTTTTGGATCTACCCATTTCACTTAGTGAAACTAAGATAAGAAATGTGTTATTCAAAAAGTTTTCTGTTATCTTTAGCAGAAACAGAGAGGGAGGGAGTGTTCAGTACAAAGGGGAGAATCAAGCAAATTACTTCCCTTTGGTAACGCCTTATCATCTATACTACGTCTAGCTGCAGATTCCTTACAGTAGAATATTCCACAGGCATCAAAATGGGCACGTAAATTTCCGAGCAGTACCTCTGCGTGCCGGAAGGTGGCATCGTTTGGTTACGTTTCACCATCAGCCGCGCCGGAAGTGAAGTACACGGTGCCTATCTAGGCGCCACCTAATCGCTCTAGCATCAGTTAGTTTTCACAACCTTCCCATGCCAGACGTGCAGAGCCATGAAGATTGCTGATGTAGTGTGCAAACACTAGGGACTTCATAAGATGTTGCACTACATGTAGAAATCCATTTGCGAGGTGGGGAGGATTGGAGGGTCAGTAAGAAATCTGCAGCTAAGTAGAGTTTCTAACAGATAAGGCATTACCGAAGGTAAGTAGCTTGCTCATCTGATATAGACTACTAGCCGCAGATGCCTTACCTTGGAATAGATACCCAAGCAATATCTCTCCAAGGGCGGGTCTATGAACAGTTTTAAACCAGGAAGTCCCGAAGGACAGACAGGGCAATGTTCCCATCACAACGAGCCTGACTATCCAAGCAGTAGTGCTTGGTAAACACGTTCAAAGGCTCCAGTGTGCAGAAGTGCAAATATCACACATTCTCAGTGGTGGCAAATAGATATAACCAAGGTTTTACCCAGTCTCTGAAGGGACCTATGCATCGCCTCTGGATGGAGCTGCTATTCATGATCCACTAGGCATCGGGGGTGCATCTCAATGGAGGCAAATAGATCATACTAAGGTTTGCCTCAATCTCTGAAGATACCTTGCACCACCTTGAGGTTGGAACGGTTATTCATGATTCGCTAGGCATCGATGGCTGAAGTGAACCACCTAGGAAATGCCCTGACATTCCAGACATTCCAACTCACCCTGCTTGATGCAGAACAGTGAACTCCTGAACTAGAATTCCCTTGACGGCAGGTAGAAAGGCTTTTAATGCCAGTCGGATCCCTCTCAGAACCAACAGGTTTATGTGGAGCTGAGACTCCGCAGGACCTGATTCTAACCTGTCCCAGCGCATGAGTGAAGCATCTGTCGCCTCAGTCAGCTCTGGGTGGGGACCGGACAGGGGTTTGCCGCCGACCCAATCGTGGTTCATTAGCCTCATCTGTAGGTCTTTTGAAGTGCCCTCTAATAATCGGACCAGGTCGGACAGATTCCCCCGATGCTGAGCTCACTGGAACTCCAGGTCTTACGGTAAAGCCCACAAATGCCAGTGCCATTAAATAAAATGGGGTTACCCTGTGTCAGGAGGACAGCAGACAAGACAGGAGCTGCTTCTGTATATTTTAAATAAAGCCACTACTAAGCCAAGAGGATTACAGTTGAAGGAGGGTGATAACCCCATCCACACATCGAATGAACCGCGGCGGGGGACTGGGATGTTATGTTATATAACTAATGGATATCGTTTTGAACACGTCATATGTGTCTTTCTTTGAATACATTCAAGGCTGCCCTATGGTCTATTTTAGTCCTGAGGAACATCCACCATGATCTATATTGAATGACACTTGATCACAGGGTCGAAACATGGATAACATTACGTTTTGTCCATAAGTCAGCTATCTGTGGGATGTGTAAAGAAGATATAAGGATACACTGAACAAATCATTTTTGGGACATATTGATTATTTGTGGATCCAAGGTCTTATATTTGTGTAGGTCATCATTGGGAGATTTGGGATTTTCACTATGTATATGTTAATGCGATTTATTGTTCTTTATGTTCTCTGGACAGCCGTTGAAAAGAGAAATATGAAAAAAGATAGATATACATGTTTTGATATATGAAAAATAATATATATAAAACAAGTATATGGTTGTGTTGTGTCAGTTGTTTTCAGAAATCATTTTCTTTAAAGATTTGTGTTTTTGGAGTAGGAGAAGTTTCACACATGTTTGAGGGATCATTTATAGGCCCTTTGAGTGTTTGATGAAAAACATTATTTTACAAAACCCCTTGAGCAGATTTCATTCACCCAAAAGAACCATTTGTAGCTCATAACCACATATGCCAGTGGGCATATGTAATCATCAGGATGCAGGAGGTCATGAGGCCCATCCGCCTCAGAGTCTGTGTCACCGAAATCAAGGTTAAAGGCTGCAACACTGGAATCATAGCCTGAATATCCTGGACTAGCCTTTCTGGAGGATTGGTCTGGAACTGCACTGGGTCCAAAACAGCTTTGATGGAAGGGAACATCAGAGAGGAGGTTAGATGAGACTTCCGCATGTTTATAGTGAAGCCCAAACTTCGTGGTAGAGAAAGACTTTAACCCCTGACCTCTGCAGGTGAGCTGCAACCACAACCATCACCAGGAGGAACGCTTGAGGGGTGCTAGTAAAGCCGAAAGGAAGCACAGTGAACTGAATGCTTGTGGACTACCGTGAACCACAAGTAATGTTTGTGGGCAGGCAGAATGGGAATTAGGAAGTAGTCAAACACTACCATTCAGCCTACAGGGACTAGGGAACCTGAGCTAACGCGAGCATCTTGAATTTCTTCTTCAGGAAGAGATTGAGAGAGCACAGCATTAAATAGGGTTGAGGCCTACATCCTTCTTGAGCACCAGAAAGTAGCAGGAATAACAAGCACAACCACTGGATGGCCACTCTGGCCACAAGAGCCTAATCTTCCTGACGGAGCAGAGAGAGGTGGCCCCTGTCAGCCGGTCTGAGGATGGAGGAATGGATTTCTAGGAAAGGTATGAGTAACCTGCTGAACAATTTATAGCGCCTACTTGCCCGATTTTATGGACTGCCAGTGGGGTAGGTGAGGACAGATCCTGCTGCCAACTGGGTGCCCGTGATTGTACGAGGGCAAACTAAAGTGGTTTTGAGACTGCAGATGCTAGAGCGATAGCAGATTGGGTAGACCTCTGGCTGCGCCACCCACAAGTTTGTGGGATCCACGTCCACGAAAGGAGTGGGGAGAATGTTGGCCTTAGTGCCTGGGCGAGAATGGCCAAGGTTGGTAGCTCCTAAGGCAGCCAAACAAGGGGCAAAAGCCAGAATGGGGTTGGCGTGGGGCCATGGGAGGCTCAAGTACCTGGAATTGGCCCGACTGTCCTTAAAGCGCTCCAGCACTGAGTCTGCCTTGTCACAAAAGAGCAATTAAAGGGTATGTCCATAACGGATGCCTGGATTTCTCCCGAAAAGCCAATAGATCTCATTCAGGCAAGGCATCTGAGTGCCATGGATGATGCAATTGCTCTGTCTAAAAAGTTGGTTGTATCCAGTCTGCAGTGAATGGTGAACTTTGCTGAACCTCTGCCATCAGAAACATCCTGTGTTAGTATGGTTTGGGCCTTCTAAAAAAAATCAGGTCAACCTGAATACAGAACTGGTCACTTCAGACCAACTTACCTGTGTGGTTTCACTTAATGCCACCTTTGCCCATTTCCCGATTTAGGACTGTGTTTTGCAGTGTCTTTCATGAAATAGGCTGTAGCAGGGAGGTAGTGCAGCTTCTGCTTCTCCATGACTAATGTTTTCTCACTCCTCAGGAAACACCTCAATGACAGCCTCACACTACCCACATGCAACATGACAGAGGAGCATGTCCCTCAATTGTTGTTTTATTTTGTAGAAGTATTCAAGTTTTACACTTCTCCAAGTGATTAAATTGTCAATCACTGTTGTTCTTTCTGTAAGTCCAGTCAGGTTGTCACTGAGAGCTACATTGAAAACAAGAAAATATTAAGTTTCACAACACAAACATTGGATGGAAGTAAGCATCAGGCCCCAGGAGAAAATCTAAGAGTGTATATAAAATGAAAACATATCTGGTTGAACGTCCTAAGAGGAGAAAGCAACTGATATGTGGAGAAGTGTGGCTCAATGATTAGAGCGCAAACCCTGACGCAGAGGTCTAGCCCGGGACCAGGGTTCAATTCCCCGCCTCGGCGGGTCTTGGGCTAAAAAATTCCACAGACTTGATAATTCTCGCCTCTGTGCCTATTCCAATCATGGAGTCCCACTCTGCAACTCTGGGCAATAGCTTGCTTAATCTCCACAACGGCCCCCAAAACGCCAAGGATGCCTGGCCTCCACCTTGGGGGTGCCCAGGAGTGGACGCCTCACAGGGAAAGCCAGGATGGGTTCCACAGCGGTATTCGTACAAGCGCCTTGAGACCCTTGCGGGTGAATAGTGCGCTATACAAGTATCAATTTACATTTACAATTTATATGCAAGGGGCTACAAACTTTGTCAGAGAAATATGCACACACCCATGTTCAACGTATTCACAAATGCAGTCAGCGCCACAGAGAGAATGCAACATATACAGATGGCCAGAGAAATTATGTTAAGAGCACCAGAGAGATGCACACACGGGCAGCCAAGGAGATCAGACAACATACAGCTAGACGAAACAAAGACTTCACAGAGACATGCACAGGCACATCCAATTACCAGGAGTCAGGAATGTGAAAACCAGGACAAGAGATGAAGGCGACAAACCAGCCTGCCTGATTCCCACAGTTCGGTGCTGATAATCACTTTCATCTCATTTGAGGCATTGGCTGACTAGACATTAGGAAGTCTCAGTGAGTTAGCAAGCTGTGATCGGGACCTACCAGACTTCTCAATATGATCGGTTCTATGTGCTACCTCTGGACCTGTTAAACATATTTTCCATTCTGCTGATACGAGAAAACAATTAAACAAGCTACAAAGATTCTGTAGTGTACAAATCCAACCCTTCGCATGTTTTTGATTCCAGTCTGCTTGCAAGCAACATTCCTAACTTTACCTCCTAGTGTATGCTTTTTAAAGTGGTACACTGCTTTAGTTACTTGTCAACTGAAAAGGGAATGACACACCAAATTATTGTCTTATGGTGAATTTGATGAAGGGCCACAGAAAGCAACAACTGCTAGATACAGCAGCTCCTTTCTCCTACTTTGATACTCTCCCCAAGAGGTAAGAGGATGTCACTCGCTACAATGTTTCCATGTCCACAAATTGGATGTTATGACTCCTATCCAGGGCTCTGTTAACTTCCCATTGAAGCCATGTCCCCAATGAGAGGTGCCGGTTTGGTACACAATACCATTCATTTCTGCCAGTCTTCTGCCAATATTATTAATTAATATTAAGTGCCTCCAGAGGATCACTGAATCTTTCTACTTTATACCGCAAGCCCCAAATCTTTTGGAACAGAATATTATGACGTGTATTGGGTGAAATTATGGTATGCAGTCTTCAAAATTGGGTGTTTTTTACGTGTAAATACTTTTATCTGGCATTCAAATGCACTGGCCATGTTTTAAAAATGCATCATAAAAGATGAATACCTTAGCAAACCTTAAAGACACCCTATTTTACTGCAATAAATGTAGATGTTACTTTAAGAAAGTAACAAAGTAAAATACTAATAAGAAACATTCTATTCCAGTGCCAAGTTAGCACGTTTAATTTATTCTGAACATACTCAGTAAAATACAATCCCAACACCAGAGAAAATGAAAGACTACATTGAAACTATACTCAGCAGCTGTTCACCCTTTCAACAAGCACTTACAGAAAGATACACAATCACATTTTGATTCCAGACCCATAACCTGGAAGACAGCCCACAAGCACAAAGTGAGACACTTCCCACTTTGCAAATTAACACTATCCCTTTCAGAAGCTGATATCCAAGAAACTGCAATGACTACTGTTGGTCCTTAAGTGGTATGGGTAAGAATCTCCATCAGTATGAATTAAAGAACGAGTTACTTACCTTTGGTAACGATGTATCTGGTAGAGACACAGTCTAGCTGCAGATTCCTTAATTTAGAATATGTCCCAGGCGTCAGACTGGATCAGGAAAAAACCTTCTCCTCAGCAGTACCTCTGCAAGCCAGGGGGCGACATCGTCCAGCTCCGTCCTGACGTCGTTCACTGAAGTGACGTCAATGGAGCCATATAGCCCCTCGGCGTGCTGATGTCCATTTTCTTGTAGGTAACTTTTCTGCGCTACAACGCGGAGCCACTATAAAAACAGTGAAATTATAGGAACAGTGTGCGATAAAGAGAACAAAATCTGTGAAATAAGAAGAACAAGAGACCATAAAACGATGAGGCTCCGCACCACGTGAAAAGGGTACTCAACACTGGAAGGAACGATGTGAAGAGAGCACTCAAAACATGAAGGAAGGGAAGGGAACGAAGCCGCCTCCCCCTTACCAGAAACAGCCCTACCCAGACCAAGAGGCATGCCCCTATGAAGAGGCAATCGCATGGGATATGAAGTGCCTGACCAACGAGGTACGGTGCGCAACCACAGAATGGATGCACAAGAAAGGCAGCCTGTAACCACATGGCGTAGCTGCAAAGTACAACAAGAGTAGACAACGTGTGTCATGGCAAAAGACCAAAAGTGAATAACAGAGCGTGTGCACCACGCTCCCCCCAATGACCTATGAAGAGGAACATAGGCAATAGAACCTCAACCCAAGGTTATGCAACATAAACAAGCGGCCCCAAGGCAATGGAGGGGAAACAAGAGGCGGAGGGAGGGTGGAAGAACATGGGATTTCCATGCCGGAAACCCCTGGGCGGGAGAGCAGCAAAGCACGTAAACTATCCTCCGACTAGACTATGTCTCTATCGGATACATTGTTACCGAAGGTAAGTAACTTGTTCATCTGATAGAGACATATAGCCGCAGATTCCTTAACTTAGAATAGATACCAAAGCTGTACCCCATTGGAGGAGGGTCTGCGACTGAAAAACTGCTGACTTCCAAGAGAAGGAAGCCTTCAATAATATTGACCAAAAAATGGTGGGGACAGCAAATGCCAGCAAGGCCGACACCAGACCTTGAAGCTCCGCAGGGAAGCTATGATAAGGGGAGGCAAAGGCACCATAATCCTGCAGAGGACAGATGGGACTTGAGTCGTCCAGGCAGGAATAAAAGAAGGAAAAATACTGAACCAACAAGGTCAATGTATGATGGAAGAACGTGGTTAAACTTCTTCAAAAAGAAGTTCAAGTTAACATCAGATCCCAAAGAGTAGTTTCTGTCCTGTAACTCCAGTTCTGTAGTAGGGGTATCTCTGTTATAGTCATAATCTAGTGAATAGTCCCGCCCATGTGCGCGGACCCAGGAGCAATCAAAAATAATCTCTTAAGCTGTCAAAACATGCAGACCTGCATAGACACTTAAGAGAGAATATAAAGACAGATAATGCAGCCTATATCCACAGGCTACACTGTCCAATACTTCAGCTAGAAATTCCACCAAAAACCACAACAGCACAGCCTGTCCAGGGTTTTCCACAGAGAAAACCTTGCCTTTAACAGCAAAACCCTCTGGAATGATAGAGAGGAAGGAGTGGACAGACAAGCCCCATAGGCTGCCATTATGTGGCTCAAAACAGGATACTGTGCCTTTAAGAGAACTTTCCAGAAGCCTCACATTATCCCAGAATGCAGTGCAGGTCCCTTTCACCTTCAGTTCTTTTTGAAGGCATAACACGCCAGACCTGTAGCATTCTTTACATGAATATCTCTCTCCACCGGGGAGGAGGGCGGGCGCTTATGACTATAACAGAGATACCCCTACTACAGAACTGGAGTTACAGGACAGAAACTACTCCTTCTGTAGTAGGGGATCTCGGTGTATAGTCATAATCTAGTGAATAGAATGGCAAGCCCATCCCCACACCAAAGCGGCGGTGGAGAACCGAGAAATAACACCACTACTGTGCGAACCGATTTCGCAGCGAAGCCTGCCCAACCTGAGCATCTGCCCTGGCATCAGTCTCCAGACAGTAATGCTTAGCCAAGGTATGGACCGACTTCCAAGTGGCGGCCTTGCAGATTTCTGCAATCGGAACATTAAGTAGCAAAGCAGTCGTGGCAGCTTTGCCCCTGGTGGAATGAGCCTTAGGTTTACCTCCTAAGGTCGTATTAGCCTTTTGGTAACACAATTGTATACAGGACACAATCCACCTAGCGATGGACTGTTTTGAGGTAGCAAGACCGGTCCTGACTGATCCGTAATTGACAAACAATTGATCTGAACCACAAATATCTCTGGTTTTAGCCAGATAAAATTCCAACACCCTCCTAACATCCAGGGAATGTAGGGACCTTTCCGCTGGAGATGCAGGATTCTGAACAAACGTAGGCAAAGTTATTGTCTGGTTGACATGAAAATCAGAAATAAGTTTTGGAAGAAATTTAGGGTGAGTATGCGTAACAACCTTAGCAGCATGAAATACAGTATAAGGTTCTTGGCAACACAACGCCTGAATATCACTCCCCATGCGGGCCGATATGATGGCCACGAGGAATGCAGCCTTCCAGGACAGATGCTGCAACGAAGCCTTATGAATAGGTTCAAAAGGCTCCTTCATCAATCTGGACAGCACCACATTCAATTCCCATGAAGGCGAAGGAAGCCAGACAGGAGGGAATGCTTTCTTCCAGCCTTCCAAAAAGTATTTGATCACAGGGATCTGGAAGAAGGAAGTCTGAAGGGCATTTCCTGTAGGCAGTCAGCGCAGCAAGATGAACCGTAATGGATTGGACATTAAGGCCCGACTGTGCCAGATGTAGAAGATACGGAAGGATGACATCTTCCTTACACGTCGTCAGGTCATGGTCCTTGGACTTGCACCAGATGCAAAAACCTCTTCCACTTGTAAGCATAAGTCCTAGTGGAAGGATGCTTAGCCTCCTTCAATATGTCCATACAAACTTCTGGTAGATTCAAATTTACACTATCTCAGGAGCTATGCAGCCAAACTCAAAGACGAGAGGTTGGGGTGCAACATCTGCCCCCTGAACTTTGTGAGAAGGTCCGGCCTGCAAGGCCGCCGTATGAGAGGACGGAGAGACCGGTAAAGCAGGTCCGTCTGGGCCATTCCGGGGCAATCAGGATCATCCGCGCCCTGGACTGGGACAGCTTGATGAACACCGCCAGAATCAAGGGAAAGGGTGGAAAAGCATGCAGAAAGCTGTTCGACCAGTTAATCCAGAACGCATTCCCCAGCTTCCCCACAGGCAGTACCTGGAGGCGAAGTCTCGGCATTTGCCGAAGACTTCTCCTAGTACTTCGTCGTTTATGACCCATTCGTGGTTTTCCTGAATCAGTCTGCTCAGCACGTCTGCCTGAACATTCTGCACAGATGGCAGATGGGTAGCCGTTAAAGTCAGTCCTCTGGATAAAAACCAGCGCCAGATCGCCCGCGCCTCCTGCGACAGAGTGCGTGATCTCGACCCCCCCCGCTTGTCGAGGAAATACATTGTGTTCATATTGTCCGTCTGTACAAGCAGAGAATTGGTCTGGAAGGACGGAAGAAACGCCTGCCATGCCAAGTGAACAGCTCTGAGTTCCCGGAAAATGATGTGATACGTGGACTCCATCGGGGACCACGTTCCTTGTATCTGCAAGTCTCCGGAAAGCGCCCCCCCGCCGTGGGGAGACGCATCCGTCACGACAGTCTGTGTGGAAGTGTCCTTGTGAAAGGGAACCCCCTCTTAGGAGATTCTCCGCTGAACACTACCACTTCAGAGACTGAAGAGCACGCAGAGACAGTCGTATCTTGTCACCCAAAGATCCTTTCCTCTAATCCCACTGATCCTCCAAGCACTCCTGCAAAAGTCTCATGAGCAGCCGTGCGCGTGGCGTGAGGAATATACAAGAGGCCATCAACCCCAGAAGAGAAGACACTGTCTTCACTGTCGTAGATGGGGAGGTCACAAGAGCCTGAGCCTTCCTAAGGAGAGATAATCGTCTCTCCTCCGAAGGAGACACGCTTGCTGACAGCGTATTGACGGAGGCTCCCAAGTACTGTATGCACTGGACCGGAATGGGGACAGACTTGGACATGTTGATGTGCAACCCCAGCTCGTTCAAGAGAATGCACGTCCTCTGGAAGTGTGCCTGAGCTTCCGAGAAGGAGGAGGCCTTGATCAACCAATCGTCCAGGTACGGTTAGAGAAACCACCTCGTTTTTCCTCAGGCGTGCAGCTACCACTGCCATGCACTTCGAGAATGGTCTGGGTGCAGACTTCAGCACGACTGGCAGTACTGTGTACTGATAATGATGGGCGCCGACTTGGAATCGCAGGAACTTCCTGTGTTCGTGTGCAATGAGCACATGGGAGTATGCATCCTGTAGATCTATGGCACCGAGCCAATCTCCCTGTTGCAGCTGAGTATAAACCTGATGCAACAACAGCATGCGAAATTCCTCTTCTGCGAATCCACTTGTTTGCTTGTCGCAAATCCAGAATGGGCCTGAACTCGTTCTTGTCCTTCTTGCGAACCAGAAAGAACCGGGAGTACAGACCTCTTCCCCTTTGAGACAGAGGTACGTCCTCTATCGCCCTTGTCCTAAACAGGATAACGGCCTCTGCTTAGAGCTCGTGCAGCTGAAACCGCGAGCCGACCGGAGGAAGTGCTGGAGGAGGGCCGATGAACCGAAGACTGACTTAGACCCAGCCGGCCTTTGTTCGCCGAGGAGCAACAAGCTCTCCCGCGTATGTGCACAATATACTTGTAAAGCATTAAATGGCGGCCCGGGACCACCGGCAAATCCTGGGAGGAAAAACGCCACTAGAAAGGGCAGAAGGCCTCAGGCCGTTCTCCATGCCCCAAACCTACAGCCGTCCAAAAGTCTCCGATTCAGACTTCATGCGAGCCACTCACTACTCTCATGGCAGCCCAAGGGTTGCCCAAAGAACGGGAGAGTAGAAGCACACTGCTGAGCCGCAGGCTGCAGAGACGTCAGGCGAATAAAAGTATGGCAACGTAAGACAAACCCACACTACGTGGGGGTCGGCAGGAGAGAAAAACTCCGCTCCGACACCGATGCCTAGATCCGAAACTATCAGGCCCATTAGACCACCTCTTGTAAGGCTTCCCTCCTGTCTCTCGGCAGAGGAACCACAAATCGGTGAAGAAAACACCCCCACAGAGGGATCTCACAACAACGGTCCAACAACAGCGGGCCACAGCACGAGGTCTACATGCCGCCACCCCTGCGACCAAGTCAGGAGCACGGTCAGAGCCAGAACCTCCTGTCAGGCGGTAGTGGACAAAAGGTAAGTCCCGCCAACCAGTAAAGAGTCGGAGAGAGACTCCCCGTACTCATGGAAGACGCATCCCTGGCATCAAGGCACGGAGGTTCGCAGACTGAGGGGCCAAAGGCCCCTGGGGTGGTGGGCGGAAGAGGGAACCGAGAGGATTCTGAAACATCCCCGGTGGTCTCACCAGTAGTGGTTGAGCAGGAGGCGACCTAGCAGACGTGCAGGTATGCAAGTACTCAAAACTAAGCAAAAGGACCAACGTCCCTCGCTTACACGTGGTGAGTAACCACAAACTCCCCATCAGAAGGGTTCCTCGACGCTGATCAACTGCTCTGCGTCGTGAGTGGAAGGTGCCGGGAACACAAAGTCCCCTCCTACGAAGGGAGGCTCACCAAGGAGCGAGGCCTGGAACAAGACCCAGGCGTCAAGAGCCGGCAGTATTCTGCGGCTGTAAGCCATGACGTTGACCTCACTACGACGTCACCATCACTAAGACAGTGACTGTCTCTACGACAACCAACACTCAGACGTCAAAATGTCACTACGGTGTCAAACACGGAGACGCCGAGCCATCCCTAACGGTGACGTCCGGACCCAACGGAAGAGAGCAGAGCCCAAGCGACTAATGCCCCAAAAGGAGCATCACTGCTCCATGACGTCGAGCCTCACTGTCCCATGACGTCGAGCCTCGCTGTCCCATGACATCGAGCCTCGCTGTCCCATGACGTCGAGCCTCGCTGTCCCATGACGTCGAGCCTCGCTGTCCCATGACGTCGAGCCTCGCTGTCCCATGACGTCGAGCCTCGCTGTCCCATGACGTCGAGCCTCGCTGTCCCATGACGTCGAGCCTCGCTGTCCCATGACGTCGAGCCTCGCTGTCCCATGACGTCGAGCCTCGCTGTCCCATGACGTCGAGCCTCGCTGTCCCATGACGTCGAGCCTCGCTGCCCCATGACGTCGAGCGTCGCCGCCCCATGACGTCGAGCGTCGCCGCTCCATGACGTCGAGCGTCGCCGCTCCATGACGTCGAGCGTCGCCGCTCCATGACGTCTAGCGTCGCCGCTCCATGACGTCGAGCGTCGAGGCGCTCCATGACGTCGAGGCACCCCATGACGTCGAGGCACCCCATGACGTCGAGGCACCCCATGACGTCGAGGCACCCCATGACGTCGAGGCACCCCATGACGTCGAGGCACCCCATGACGTCGAGGCACCCCATGACGTCGAGGCACCCCATGACGTCGAGGCACCCCATGACGTCGAGGCACTCCATGACGTCGAGGCACTCCATGACGTCGAGGCACTCCATGACGTCGAGGCACTCCATGACGTCGAGGCACTCCATGACGTCGAGGCACTCCATGACGTCGAGGCACTCCATGACGTCGAGGCACTCCATGACGTCGAGGCACTCCATGACGTCGAGGCACTCCATGACGTCGAGGCACTCCATGACGTGACGTCGACGTCGAGGAACTCCATGACGTCGATGTCGAGGAACTCCATGACGTCGACGTCGAGGAACTCCATGACGTCGACGTCGAGGAACTCCATGACGTCGACGTCGAGGAACTCCATGACGTCGACGTCGAGGAACTCCATGACGTCGACGTCGAGGAACTCCATGACGTCGAGGCACTCCAGTGGAGAAGTGTAGCTCAGGGGTTAGAGGCGGCAGACCCGGAAGCTGAGATCGGTCTTGGACCAGGGTTCAATTCCCCGCCTCGGCGGGTCTTGGGCTCAAAAATTCCACGGACTCGATAATTCTCGTTCCGGTGCCTACTCAACTCACAGGTTCACACTCTGCGACTCTGGGCAATAGCTTGCTTAATCTCCACTACGGCCCCTCGCGGCGGGATGCCTGGCTTTCACCTTGTGGATACCCTGCTGGGGTTATCTCACAGGGGAATACCAGGACGGGTTCCCAAGGCGAGCGCCTTGATGCCTTCGGGTGATACGTGCGCTATATAAATCGCAATACATTTACATTTACATGACGTCGAGGCACTCCATGACGTCGACGTCGAGGCACTCCATGACGTCGATGTCGAGGCACTCCATGACGTCGAGGCACTCCATGACGTCGACGCCGAGGCACTCCATGACGTCGACGTCGGGGCACTCCATGACGTCGACGCCGAGGCACTCCATGACGTCGACGCCGAGGCACTCCATGACGTCGAGGCACTCCATAACGTCGACGTCGAGGCACTCCATGACGTCAACGTCGAGGCACTCCATGACGTCAACGTCGAGGAACTCCATGACGTCCAGGCACTCCATGACGTCGAGGCACCCAATGACGTCGAGGCACCCCATGACGTCGAGGCACCCCATGACGTCGAGGCACTCCATGACGTCGAGGCACTCCATGACGTCGAGGCACTCCATGACGTCGAGGCACTCCATGACGTCGAGGCACTCCATGACGTCGAGGCACTCCATGACGTCGAGGCACTCCATGACGTCGAGGCACTCCATGACGTCGAGGCACTCCATGACGTCGAGGCACTCCATGACGTCGAGGCACTCCATGACGTCGAGGCACTCCATGACGTCGAGGCACTCCATGACGTCGAGGCACTCCATGACGTCGAGGCACTCCATGACGTCGAGGCACTCCATGACGGCCCCGACGCAGACTGGAACCGCGTCATAGGACGTGCCCTTACTGGGGATAACCCCAGAGATCACAGCATGGGACTCGGTAGAGGACCTACCCTCATCTCACCCAGAGGCTGAAGATGCCTTCAAACTCCTCTGTTTGAAATCTGGAAGCCGAAGCCCCCTGGAAAAGAGGTACAGAGAAGACAGGTGTCAAAAGACACAGGCAAGCACAGAGTACAAACCCTGTGAGCTTCAGCTTTGGCCTTCAGTTCAGCTGCAGACAAAGCACTTGTCAGACTAGAAATAGTCTAAAGACAAGAAGACTGTAGAAATTCTGCCAAAAAAACACAGCAGAATGCAGATAAAGGCCAAAGACATCGAGTGAAGCTACAAAAATCCAAAAATATCACAAAAATTGTATAGAAAAAACTCAAAAAAGAAGAGCTAATGCTCCAGGGTCCTGCTAGCAGGAGCCGGAAAAAAGAACTGAAGGTGAAAGGGACCTGCACTGCATTCTGGAATAATGTGAGGCTTCTGGAAAGTTCTCTTAAAGGCACAGTATCCTGTTTTGAGCCACATAATGGCAGCCTATGGGGCTTGTCTGTCCACTCCTTCCTCTCTATCATTCCAGAGGGTTTTGCTGTTAAAGGCAAGGTTTTCTCTGTGGAAAACCCTGGACAGGCTGTGCTGTTGTGGTTTTTGGTGGAATTTCTAGCTGAAGTATTGGACAGTGTAGCCTGTGGATATAGGCTGCATTAACTGTCTTTAAATTCTCTCTTAAGTGTCTATGCAGGTCTGCATGTTTTGACAGCTTAAGAGATTATTTTTGATTGCTCCTGGGTCCGCGCACATGGGCGGGACTATTCACTAGATTATGACTATACACAGAGATCCCCTACTACAGAAAGAGAGATACATAGATAGATCCTGGGGAAGGATCCCCAACACCATGCAGGTTAAACTCCGTAAACGTGCACTCAGTGTTTCCCCTTGAAGCAAGGGGAAGAACTTAAGAAGCATGTCCCAGGTTACAGAAACTCCACAGAAGGCACCAACAGCACCAGTGCGAAGTGGGTCACAGCAATAGTAAGATACCTAAAAAAGTAGCATCCCGTCAACAGGGAAGAAGCCCTGGCCTCCCTTGAAACAATCGGAGATACCGACCACACACTTCACGAGGAAGAGTGAAAAATATACAGACAGAAGCTCGACAGAAAGAAAGCCGCGTCACTGTCAGTGTAGACGGAGAACCACAACCAGAAAATGACCTGGAGTGGAACATTGATCACTAGACAACAGTGAGTCAGAAAACAGCAGCCGAGACCGGTAGCCGAACCTGCCAACCCTCAGCGTAGCAAGCAACTAGGGGACCGGAGTCCCTGCGAGGGGAGAACAGATGGAAAGACAACACCAGGCAACGCACAACAGTGACATAGCCAGCGGACATTCCACTGCGCATAGTCAAAAAACTCCACTGGGCCGTAGCCATGAGAGGAGACAAACTCTTCCCCACACCAGGGATGGACCCGAACAGAACGTATCCAAGACAGAGGTACAAGGAACACCATCGGCACCCTGTGACAATGAACACATCGTGCGTGTATACAGAACACGGAGAAACCATTCCAGAACAGAACAGAACAACACACCCCCAAGAGGCACAGGCAGGCAGGTAGAAGGAGCATAGCGAAGCCAGAAGAACACGCCATGGAGAGCCAGGGTTAGCAGAAGGCAGGAGAGGGCTACGGTCCACAACGTAGAGGACAATCCAGAAACCCCAAGAGAGAGAGCTACACCAAACCTGTGAGGCTCAGCAGCGTGGATGTCCCACCAGTAGGAAGAGCAAGGCGAAACAGTAGACCAGCAGCAGAGACAGAAAGAATCAGTCTGCAGCAGACCCCACGGAAGCCATCGAAAATTCCTATGGCAGTAGCTATAAAACAGTCAACAAGTACCACACATAGAGTATGGCACATCCCTACAAAACAAAGGACACCTCTTGGGACAAGCCCTTAGGCAGAGGACTCAAAAAGAAATACAAAAACAGCTTGCCAGCTGTAGTAAAGGAAGGTCAAGACGCGAAAGCCGCACAGTCCGTCTGGGTAATGATGTCTTAACCCAAAGGATGGCACTTACCAAAACATACAGAAAATGCAGACATTTAAACAACACTGTAACAAAAATTACACCTGCTAATGGTTTTAACCATTGATCATGCAATGCAATTCCTAAATAGCCCTACAACTTGGCCTATGTCAGGGGACTGCTGCCACACTGGATAAGTGTTACTCTATGGGGTGAATTCATTTTGGCAACCCTCAAATTATTTCACCCCACAGAGTAACACTTATCCAGTGTGGAAGCAGTTCCCTGACATAGGCCAAGTTGTAGGGCTATTTCGTAATTGCATTGTATGAGCAATGGTTAAAACAATTAGCTGGTGTAATTTTTGTTACAGTGTTGATTTCTTACATGTTTTGCTCACAGCGTTTTGTGAATTGAAATGTATTTCCCTCAGACAGGATTGGAAATGTCTTCACAAATTTCTTGAATATTTCAAATAGAATGTGATTATTGACATTCATCGCTTAACTATTCAGTCTTAGCTTTGGTCCGCATACAAAAATAGCGGTAAACAAATGGACAGCTAGGTTGCCCCCTTTTTTATTCACTATCATATGTCCTTACCTGGCGTCGCATGGACGATAACCCCCCTTTTTTGCACTTACCAAAACAAAGTAATGACAAGACTGCAACCAAATACAAAGTCCACACAAGGACTAGAAACCATGGAACTCATGGAAGCTAAAGCAGTGACAAGACTGCAACCAAACACAAGTCCCCACAAGTACTAGAAACCATAGAACTCATGGAAACTCAGACATTGGCAGGAAAACATCCATTGTGCAGCCAAGCACGGCGATGCAGATTAACGGACCTGGCAATAGCGCGACCCACCGAATCTGTGGTGTCCATGGCCGACTGGATGGAAAAATGCGCCATTTCCCACCCGTCACGAACCAACTGATCTAGGTCTGACCGAGAACCCTCCGGGAGAGAGTAAAGGAGGCACTCAACCGGGTTCCAAAGATCAGCAGTGGCCCCCGCAAACACGAAAGACGTGTTCAGGGACCTAAGGCCTGCACTGGTGGCAGCAACTACATGGCGGCCACACGACTCCTACCAGCGAGACTCCCAAGTGGGAGGAAGCAACAGAGGAGGGGCAGAAGGCAGCAAGCCCAAAGCTGCCTGAACCACCAGCCCCTGAGCCCAATGATGGAGGGACAAAGAGACAGGATCATCTGGAGCACTGCAATGCGGAAGCACAATGGCATGATCCACCGGGTCATTTAAGGAGGGGCTCGCCCAAGCACCCAAAAGAGTGTCATTTAACGACGCACCTAAAGGCAAAAAATTGCTCTATATCCAAGCTGCCCTGGTGAAGCAACTCCAGCAAGGGATTTTAAGGCAATGAGACGGAGGGGGGTTGCAGTAGCAAAATGTCTGTAGCCCTGCGAACCGCCCTCACAAACTCCACACTAGCCACTGTGGCCATTCTAGGTGGCGACAACAGGTCATCCGTAGGGAACGGCATTAGGCTAATCCTGCCACCAAAACACGGTGGCTGCACAGCCCTAGGGGCTCCGAGGCCCTGCCAGTACAGGAGGACCTGGTCCAGGGGACATTGGAACAACCCAGGGGATGGCTAACCCACAGGAGCCTCCTCAGTGTCGGTCTCCCCACCCTCCACCTCCCGAGGAGGACACAGGTGTGGAACGGCGTAGAGATGGCGTTGGCTCAACATCGAGAGCCCCCAAAGAAGCCCCATTCGTCTGACGGCATACCGGCGTCAACACGACCTCCGGCCCCGAACAGTGTCGAGACGGCGTCAATAGCCCCTGAAGGAGCCTTGTTCATCCGGCGTCGTCGTAACCTCCACCAAGGCAGAAACCTGCGGCGAGGGATGGAGCCAACTCGGGGTCGAGAGCTACACTGCAGCTGTAACTGGCGTCGATGCAGGGAGCCGCACAGGGCTGTGCAAAGACGGCCTGGACGTGTGAGGAAGCCCCGACTTCACAACGACTCCGGAACCGGAGTCAGGGCGCTCGAGCAGGGTTGGGGGCAAACCCTCCGGTGAAGCTCCGATCTGAGCCCCTATCCCCTCTATGGGACCGAAGGCGCACCAGGGAGAGGGGTGACCCAAAGATGGATAGCAAGGCCCGAGAATAGGCCTCCATCTGGCCTTAGTCGCCCCAGCGCCAAGAAACAGCAGGTAAGTGGGGATCGACTCCTCAGGATCCGTGTTCGGAAGAGATCGGGAGCAACGGGCCCCACCGTCGCGTGAGGTTGGCGACCTCCGCAACTTCTTTTTCTAATGCTTACCTGCGGGAGAAGGACATCTGTGGGACCCCCATCTGTGACCTGTCCCGATTCGACCTCCCAGCACGAGAAGGAGACCGGCAGCTTGAGGGCTCTGAACGGGACATAAGAGTTGTCAGCAATTTCATGCAACATTCCCGTATGGACTTCAGCTTCAGCTGGCTGCATGCATCGCACTCCTCGGAGTCATGGTGCTCGCCCAAGCACCACATACAGATTGTGTGTGGATCTGTCGCCGACATCTGCCGCGAACAGGATTTACACGTCATGAAGTCTGAAGGCATCACACACTGTTCCCAGATGCCAAAGGTGTCAAGAAGGCCTGAAAAACAAAAACATGACAGAGGTAACCGCTTCTCCGGATCCGGGTTGGGACGCGGAAAAGAGGAAAACTGACGTCAGCACGCAGGGTAGGGGGCTATACAGCTCCATTGACGTCACTTCCGTGGACAACGTCAGGACGGAGCCGGGCGATGCCACCCCCCCGTGTGCAGAGGTACTGTTAAGGAAAACGTTTTTTCCAGATCCAATCTGATGCCTGGGGAATATTTAAATTAAGTAATCTGCAGCTAGATGCCTCTATCAGATTGTGGACTATCTCGCTTGTTATTCAAACAGTTGAGCTGTAAATTATACACCGGCATCTAAACCATTCAATCCGCTAATGAGGTATTTTTCTGGATTTCGTTTTAATTTCGCAGTCTGACCAGACAAGTTTATGAGCTCATTTAACAAAAACTTATTTACGCTTAGAAATGCATACAGCAATTGCAAGACAGAGTATTTTGACTTCTGCAACTTTACCTGAAACTTGCTTTGATTTGGCTGCTGCTGTTGACATAGCCTTTGTACTTCATGGACAAAGATAAATCTCTTAAGTCATAAAGGCGTATTCTGGAGTCATTAGATGTCACCAGTATCTGGAAAACAAGCACAAACTTATTGTACATGTTGACAAATGTACTGAGAAACACACAAAATATTTCTTTTTTTTATCACAAATGTGACAAAAAAGCTTGGAACACCATGCATGACCACGGACAGGAGAGAAGGCATTTACTTTGTACTAAAAAGTCTCCCTTTTTGGTAGATCGTAGCAAAACGAAGGCAATACCCACTATACAGAAATACAACTTGGCCTAGTCCAAAAGCACATTAGATGAGATTACAATGAAATCGGAAAAAGATATAGGTTCTGTAAGGAGGACTGGGAGATCATGGCAGGATACTCAGCGAGGATGTCGCAAAATGCCCGGTTCAAACAAATACCGTTACATTTTTTCCACTGTATGTATACGACCCAAAGGACACTGCTTTGAATATATGGCATTTATCCCTGAATATGTCCCTGATGTCATTTAGATGATACTAAATATATAACATGGTTTGTGATTGTCCGATGCCTCGGGGTTTATGGCATTAGGTGATGTAGAAGGTCTCACTGATTAGATATGGGCTTTGCCTGTGGAGACCAAAGTGTTGAATAGTGGGACAGTTTAAAGTTCCTAAGAAGGAAGCACGGAATAAAAAAATCTGTAGATAGGCTGTTAATATTAGCGAAGAAGTGTGTAATAATGGCATGGAACGAGAAAGCACATCTCCTGTGCAACAATAAAGGCAGAAATATTAGATGGTAAGAAGTAGAGAGTACTGTAATGAAAGAACACTCTAGGTGGTCTATAATTGGGACTCTAAATCAGGGGAAGCGATATTGCTAAGTTGAAAAAGTACTCAAAAGATCTACCACCATGCTGCTGAAGGAGAAACTGAAAATGCATATTAGTTATGAGATATGAGCCTATGGTAAATTGTATTGGTCTTTGACTCTGCCCCAGTGCTGTAGAAAGCATTTGGCATTCCTCAAGAGATGAGGTTAGTATAAATGATGACCACTGTGTTTTGAAATTCTGGGGATGGCATTGTTGCTGTCAGCCACAGGGGAAGTATAATAATACTATTTAGATGACTGCAGAAATGTAATAATAGCCCTGTGGACCTTTACTGATGCTTCCCAGCACAATTAACACAAGGTATTAGCACTGCTTGAAGTACTGTGTATATAAAAAGCAATGAATATGTTTTTATTTTTAAACTATCTCCCTTTTCCGACAACTCAAACTTTTTCTGATCATTTACTACCTCCTTGAGTGAATACAGATGAACTGATACTACCAAACTTTTACAAAACTCAGAAAAGGTGACTCTCTGCAAAGTGCAATTGACTATACAAAGCCGTTCACCACCCACATGGAAGGACGTCTTTATGCCGTTCAGCTGTTTCCATTTTGGTGTTTGGATTGGACTACCTTCGACTGAAACACAAAGGATGCAGACTGATAGAGGTAGATGACATAATTAGATTAGCATTTCCCATAAATCCTCTCCCCTTTCCTGAAGTCTGAAAATCAGCCAGACCTTGAGAGTGCAAATCTTCCTTAAAAAAAAAAAAGATGCTTGGGGTCAGAGCTAGGCAAGCTCCCAGTGAGACGCCACGCTGAGGAATACCTGTGCATCTTCCACTTTGTGGGCCGAGCGTTGCAACCTCAGACGAGAGTGCTCAGCAACCTGGGAGCATGAGGTGTAACAACCCATATGGTGCGGGATTATCCAGTCCAGATGTCTCTCAACATATCCCAGCCAGAATTTCAGATAGCAGGGAGACCCTTCATCACTCTACCAAAACCCCCAAGATGGTGCCATGCCCCAAAAAGCTTGGCTGGCGGTGTGACCACAGTATGTAGACATTCCTGAGAATGTCTCCCAAGAGTTGAAAGAGTTCCCTAACAAGCAGAGAGGGTAGCTGGCCACACCAAACAGCAAGCCTTTGAGGATCTGCCCTCACAAGCAAAAACCCCAACAGCATGTTCCAGTGTGATGTAAGAGTGAGCCAGGGAGAAGGAGCAGGGTCGTGTAGAATTAGTTGAGTATTGATTTGGCCCTGGTGCACTGCCAAGTGCAAGCAGGTAGTTTGGTCATAAAACTTTGAGCTTGAAGTATGTTGAAGCAGTGAAATTGAGCTATCAGGCCTTTGAGAACTTGGAGGTGGAAGACTCCTTTATTGCCAACATGAACACTGGTGAAACACTACTTAGAGACATGCTGAAAGACATGAGACATACAACTAGCCGTACAGACATGAAGGTGTCTATAAATAAACATGGTTTTAAGGATCTCCAAGTTAGAGAGATCCAAAATGGGTAGACATATGAATGCCATGACCAGTGTGAATTGGGAGTCCATAGTCCAATACATGAACAGGGGAAAGAAATGAGAAAACAAGAGAACCTCAGATAGTGCTCAGTCACCGGTATCATTTGTTTGGAGTAAGAGATGGAATCTATGTCAACACGGCTAAGGATTCATGTTTAGGTGTTCAGGGTGCCCCCACTTGGGGTGAAGGGGATGTGGAGGAAATGATCACCCAGGACCTTCAGACAGCAAGGCATGAGGATGTTACTCCTGTGGAGTTGCGTAAAGTGATTAAATTGCAAACAAGAGTCCTGAAAAGGGACTTGAGGGGAAATGGATCTGTCCATGTGGAACTGGGGACTCAAATGCAACGGCAGGCTGGGTCACAACCAGCCTCTAGACACGGAAGCCTGACGTTTAGAGGAAACTAGGTACTGGTGTTCTCTGGCCTTCGCAGGATGACACCTAACAGTAGGCGAGACATCTATATCATCAAAAAGGAGTTACTGGCAGTCGAGAAACTATGAAATGTACAAAGATGAGGGCAGTGGAGTCCCGCAAAGAAACTTGAGACCTATACAAGTAAACTGGCTGCAGGTAGCGACTTGTTTCCCCGGGGCTGAAGAGCTCAGCAGTTTAGACTTTGGGCAGAGCTATGAATAAAGTTATTTTCTGCTTTTCCTTCACTTCCCCCTTAATTCCATCTTTTTTACTGCTATCTTCTTCGGAGAGCTATAATACAGTTGAAAATACTTTTTGAAAGGCTCCTCTTTAATGCGTTTCTTTACCCAATAAAGCATTTAAATAAAAAAAACACAGATGAATAGGCTAGTGTCTTGGTTCAGTGGAATAGTTAACAAGAGTCACTGCTTTGAAGCCAGTAAGTGGTAATTCCCCCAAAAACATCAGGAGGCCTGAACTGGAGGTTTCTGCTATAACACAGACCACTTCATCCAGAAGTGCACCTCATAAACCGATATTTCTGGAGTAAAAGCACATGTGTTGCTGCTTTATTCTCTGCGCACTAGCACCATCAGCAAAAAAAATTCACCTTCTCAGATGACTGTTGACATTTCACGGTTTCACTGTTTAACTTTAGCACAACACTGAGCCCTGAAAGGCCCTCCTAGGCATCATTTCACTAGCGATGCCCAGCCCCCTTATATTTAGGGCAATGCTAGTGCTTCATACATTATACAGCACCCAGCATCGCTCAGTTCTTCGGGGACATGCGCACACGTTATCAGAAAATCGTGTGCTCAGTTTGAGACTGGGCCCTGAAAAGCACAAAGAAACATATGAGCAAACCTACAAAGTCTTGCTGCAGACTTCCATTTTTTGAAGGAGTAACCCATATTCTTAAGTACTCATTTGCAAAATTGTATAATATTTCAAGTTTCTTTCACATACAATGTCAAATTTCCACAATACATTTCAACTGGGGATTGGAAATAATCTGACTATGAACACAAATATCGAAATTTTAAATGCTGGATGCAAAGTGTATAGTATCATTACTGCAAGCTACCAAATAACGGGGTGAATGAGAAAGTGAAAAATAATAAACCGGTTTGCTCGTACAATGAAACATATTAGAATGGAAAATAGCAGAGTACCTTATTTTCTCCCGGTAAAGGCTCAATTCCAGTGATCTTCCTTCCCACTTTGTTCCGGCCTCTGGTAGAACGCACATGTATCTGAGTGTGGTACTTCAGATGCTAGGGAAAGAAAGGAAAAGAAATTCGAGGTGAGAGACGGATTTTCCTACATTCCACAGCATGGAGAAGCCACCTTTTCAGACCAACAAATTCTAAAAATATTTATTGGACTATTTCTATTTTACCACGACAGGCTACAAATGCTTTGTATGTAGTTCAGTATTTCCTCTACTTTAGAGCTCTAACACATTCAAACAAAACCGAATGTTGAACTGAAAACGAACAGAAACCTGCTTCGACCGTGTCCTACTTTTAATAACGCGATTCAGCACTATATAGCGAACGGTTATATTTTATTTATTGTCAATCATGTGCGTTGAGGTTAGCAAGAGGGAAACTGAGTCACGGGGCGGTGGATGTTGTTTGATGACGAGAGGTTAACTTAGGTGCGCGGCAGCATAGTTAAAACATTTCTTATTTCTGGAAGCAACTCCTGCTGCACTTTCGCTGATGCAGTTTTGTTTAAGCTGCAGCTGCACGTATGCGCGGTGACCTGCCTTTCATGCTGTCTGCTAATCTGTAACAGCTTATTACAGGTGAGCAGCTACGTCACTGTCTAGTTACAGGTGACAAGAGATGTCACTACGCGACCGCAATAAGGAATTTCAGACAGGTTTTTGTACCGGGATTGCAGGCTCCCATGTATTGTAATTGTCATGAAACCGTGCTGTTATTCTTAATTGCTATTCATATAGTGCTCTGCAGTCTCTTGTTCAGCACCGAAAAAAGCAATACATGGACCGAACTAAGTGATTGCTTGCATTGTGCATTAATGCACACGACTCAGAATCAAGACCAGTAGTTGCAAAAAGTGATGCCTCTCGGCTGGAATAAGAGGCGAAGCACAGCAAAGCAATCTGAAGGATTTTTGATGCTATATTTTTAGATAGCCTTGCCGTCTTAAAGCTGCTCCATAGGTAGGGCCACTGGGATAATGTGGTCAAATTGAGTGACAGGGCTGACCAAATCGTGGAAAAAGAAGATACAGATGATGTGACAAGAAGGGCAAACTATGTACCAAGTTAGACAACTAAAGCCAAATGATGCTCACATTCTATCACATTGAAACCTAGCTATCTTAAAGTTTTAACAAATGCTAACACACAAAAATCTCAATGCAAAGGATTGTAGTGTATTATATGGTATGGGTCTGCAACGTTACTGTGTAATACACTCATGAAACCGTCTTAGGTCCAGTCAGGCTTGTTTCTAAAATCTTTATCTTAACCCTGGGTGGGTAACTGTGCCTTCAAGCAGCAGGGTTTCAACCAAGGAACTAGTTTAAATAATTTAGAAGCACACAAGGACGAAATAAAAAAAACCTCACGCAAAACAAATGAAATCCAACACCAATTTATAATAATAGATTATATTTGTATGAATTTATAGCCATCAAGATAAGCAAAATCCACTGGAAGTTTCCGGAAATATACAATTTTAAATAAAACATAAATCTTTTTAGTACAAAGCACAAACAAGCACTGGTAACAGTAAAGTTTGAAAACTTGAGGCATTTGAAAGTGTTGTATTCAGCTACTCCGGCCTCTGTTGGGCGACCCATTCCAGCCGGGAGAAGGTCAGGGGCGCCAATGAGGAGTATTTGGACACTTACCTGTCACCAAAGCAGTATCAAGTCCAGTTCCACACTTTACATCAAGGCCGTCATAGACTGAAATGTAGTGGACCTGATGCTCAGGATGTAAGATGCAGAGGATGCTGAAAGATGCTCCGGGTGCTGTGCTGGTGAAGAGGGTCTTCATGGGGTTATTCCTCTGTCCACGGATAAGGTAGGGCGACTTTAGCCAAAGGAGTCAGGGTCCCTTTAAGTCTACTTTGAGCCAGTAGAAGTCCAGTTGTGGCTGGGCTAAAGATCTTCGGACACAATGGGTCAAGTGGTATCCTTTGGTGCAGGCTGGTGTCTGCCTTTGGCAACCAAACAGGACTCAGATGACACTCCTGGGTTCAGAAGACTCGGGTGCAACTTTTGGCCATCAAAGATGATTCTCCTAGGTTGACCGTTTGTGGGGATTCAAAGAACGTGACTACTAACTTGCTAAAATGGGCTACTTCAGCTTTGATAGTCCTCATGCTGGTTCCAGGGGGTCAGCCGACTGACCCTTGGAGTCCTCATCATCATCAAAATACATTAACTTCAGGGCACGGCCCCTCAAAGCTCATTATAAAATCAAATAAAAAATAATAATAGCAAAGTGCAAAGATATTTAGAGATTAGCAAAAACCTCCATACATTGTACCCCCATGAATTGGGGCCATTGATTCAACCATAATCTTTGGTAAGGGCAGGATGCAAAAAAGTGATTAAAAATGTGGTGCTAAAATGAGGACAGTGCATTAGCCATTCATACGTACATTTCAAATATGGGCTTACAGCTGTCAAAAGTGGCTTTTTGCCCGCCATCAGGGAGACTTTAAGACAGACAATTTCTCAGTAACCAGGCTGAAAATAAAAAATTGCTTACTCCAAGAACAGTTAGCCTGCTCGTATCAGATTTAAAAAGTCTTGAAGCCTCTTGGTATCTTATCAAACCAAGATTTAAATAAAGAGGCCTAATTCACTTAGATCTAAATCTACGATAAGCAGGGCAAAAGAATATTACACGATCAATGGCCTCAGCAGTCATGGGGCAGCAGAAACAAGTAATAACAGTGTTTGTAGAAAAGAGCCACTTGGAGGTAACATGTCTCACAGTTAAATTGCCAGTTCTTAACTTTATGTTCAGCAAGTTTGCTAGGGAAGGGGGGGGGGTGGGGGGGGGGGGGTGGGGAGAGGGGGCGGATCTCATTAAGGTAAATGTCAAACTTGAGAAACGGCTTGTGAGCTCGAAATTGATCAGTGAGGTTCCCACTCTTCGTGGTCCAATGCCACTGCTCAATAATGGTTCCCCAGTATATGTTTTTAAGTTGTTCTGTGCTGCTTTGCCAGTGGTTACACAGTCACTCCACGTTATGTGCATGCCAAGTTTGAGGAGCCACATGGTCATATGTCGGAATCATCCTATGTTAGAGCCGGTGTCAAGCTCAAGAACTAGGATCATTCCATTCTAAAAGATTCCAATCCACCACGGGACCAGACCCTTAGCCAGTAAAATAGGAGTTGCAGGGCTGATAAATACTCGATAGACTTTCAATCAATGGTAGAGTGGGCGAGCTCTGGGGGAGGCATAAACGTGATATGATCAAAATTGTTTTCTTTTGCAGATGACAACCTCCTCTCCCCATATGTCGGCTTCATGTAGTGCAGCTGATTGAGCTTTCGTTTTGTATACTTGGGAGTGCACGTGAGAGTTATATAGAGTTGGCATTTTTAAAAATTGTTGCTGATCTGTGGTGTACAAAAAATCTGGCTTTTTAGATTTGAGGCCTGCATGATAGTGGATTGGCTGTTCCTAAGCCAAGATACTCAAAGGTTTGTGCTTTTTGAATAATATCAGTTCCCAATCGCATTATGCTCCTGGAGCCTATTTGGGATTTAATATCATGTAATTTGCTTTTTATGTGTTATTTTCTAGGCCTCTTAGGCAGCAGAGTTTTTCAAACTCCTCCCACAGATTTTTCTTTGGGACTAAATCTGCTTTGCCTGAGTAAACTGAATTGATGGCTCTGATTGTATCTTGAAGTAGTGTGGCTCACTGGTTAGAGGCGGCAGACCCGAGAGCAGAGGACGGCCCGGGACCAGGGTTCGATTCCTGGCGCGGCAGGTTTCTGGACCAGGGTCAGCGGACTCGATAATTCTCCCGCCTCGGTGCCCACTCTGATCAGCGATCACACTCGGCAACTCTGGGCATTAGCTTGCCTCATCTTCACTAACGGCCCCACCAGACCGCCCGGGATGCCTGGTCTCACCCTGGAGATACCCATTAAGGGACCATCTCTCAGGGAAGCCAGGAAGGGTTTCGCAGCGGTCGAAGCGCCTTGGGACCCTACGGGTAAGTAGTGCGCTATATAAATGCCTATACATACATATACATACATACATACATTTCATAGAAAAGGCAATGCACTCATCATTGGAAAGGGAAACCATTGGCCGAATTGCTTTCCAAATGTTGAAGTGGAGTAAACTCCTGGTTTGAAAGAAAGAGCCAAGAAATGCTTGACCCAAAGACGTGCTTGTAAGAAATGTCCTCTGGACGAAACAAGAGATAGACCATCATCAGATCTTTTATGCCAAAAGGCAATATTATCATTGGATCGGGACGGCTTTAATAGATACTGCCAATTCTTTTTGTCCCAATCTTTCTTCTTAGTGGCTAGGACATCTTCATACATGGCTCTTGCTTCTCTAATGAAGTCTCGGGATTGTTTTTTAATTGCAGTTATGAGATTTTCCTTAGCTTGTCTACACTCGATACAGTATCATGTGGTTAGTGGTCTGGGTGAAAGTACCATAGCATCTAAAATAGTAGAAAAGGAGTACTAAATTGTGGCCATATTGGTGTTATACTGTATGTTCTGCCGATTTACTACTCTTCTATTGTTTAGGATGAAGACTCTGGGTAGTTCTGGCTATGAATAAGATATGAGCAGATAAAATATCAATATTCAGTGTTGATTCTGAGGTGTTATGATCACTATCCTCCCGTGGGATTGTTTTGAAATTTAATTTGTTTCCCTTAACCTGTTGTCAATTATATAATCAATATGGCATTTAAATGCACCACTTTTGAAAATGAGGACTCCTGCGTATCCGAAACAGATCTACCATTGCAGGCTCTTAGGCCATAGGACAGGGTAAGGAAGCTATTTTTTTTTATTGAACTTGTATTGCGCACAGCTACCCGCAGTGGGTTTCCCGGCGGCAGGGACAGACTGGAGAAGAAAACAAGCACTGCAGAAAGGGAGACACTACACCGGAAAAAAAAATTTAAAACAGAAGAGTCTTCAGTTTTTTGCGGAAAACCAGAAGACTCGTTTCTGTTTTAAGCGCCAACGGGAGAGCATTCCACATCTTGGGTCCTAGATATGCAAATGAACGGCCTCCCATTTTTGCCAATCGGATTCTGGGAATCACAAGATTGCCACTGCTAGATGACCTCAGAAGGCGGCCAGGCTGATATGGCTGCGCAAGATTGTGCAAGTAGGCAGGAGCAGAACCTTGACGAATCTGAAGAGGATGCACAAAGTTTTGAAGGCCACACGATCTGAAATTTTTAACCAATGGAGGTCACGTAGAGCCTGCATTGCGGACGTTCTCCGTGGGACATTGCGCAGCAGGCGAGCAGCAGAGTTCTGTACAACCTGGAGTTTATTGATTATAGCTTTATCTGCTCCTAGATAAAGCACATTGCCATAGTCGATATGGGACATCACAAGGGCCTGTACGACAGTTCTACGAGTGTACTCAGGCAACATCCATATGATCTTCTGCAACCAGCGAAGAGTGTTGAAACAGATTGCAGCGACCTTAGTTGCCTGCTGCCTCATCGATAGTTTGTCGTCGATTAGGACACCGAGGTTACGAGCAACAGGCACGGGGGTAGGCAGAGGACCCATATCACTGGGCCAGTGTCTTGAACCCCAAAGATCTTTATGTTTGCCTAGTATGATCACCTCGGTCTTGTCTCCTTTGAGCTTTAACAGATGCGTTTGCATCCAAGCTGCAACACGAGAAAGGCCGGTTTTAAGGGCAGAAGTGTCCTGAGCCCTGCTGCTAGACAAAGAGAACACAATCTGCGTGTTGTCTGCGTATGAGTATATAGACAAACCGGCGTCCTCTGCGATGGAAGCAAGTGGTCTGATGTAAATATTGAACAACAAAGGGCTCAATATAGACCCTTGAGGGACGCCGTAGGCAGAGGAATGAATCGCAGATTCAGCTTTGTTTGAAAAAACCTGAAAGGTGCGCTCACTAAGAAATGAGGACACCCAGGCGAGCGCTGATCCAGCAACGCCAAGGGAACAGAGAGACTCCAGTAAGATGGAGTGGGACACGGTATCGAAAGCAGCGCTTAAGTCAAGAAGAATAAGCGCAAAGGTCTCACCGCCATCGATACCGTGTCGGAGTCGCTCAGTTACCCCAAGGAGTGCAGATTCGGTGGAATAATTAGCGCGAAAGCCAGATTGGGATGGATGGAGATATCCCACGTTTTCAACAAACTCACTAAGCTGGGTGTTAACATGACGCTCTAAGATTTTAGAACAGGCTGGCAGGAGGGATATAGGCCTGAAGTTGGCAAGATTTGTGATGTCAGCACCAGATTTTTTAAGCAGGGGGACGACCATGGCATGTTTCCAGTCCTGTTCCACCTGAGATTCAGTGAGAGAGACGTTTAGCAGCCTCATTAGGAATCTCCGTGGTTCAAGGTCAAGTTGTTTAAGTATCTTCATGGGGACTGGGTCCCGCGGAGAGCCTGACCTGATGCTTTTTAGGCAGGATAGGAAGGAAGAGTCATCAAATGGTATCCAGTTGTAGATGAACTCAGTGGGGGAGGTGGAGGTATTACAGGACGGACCGTGTTGAGAGGAATCAATTGGGGGAGGAAGGGAGGCCAGAGATTGATAGATGCCCTCCACCTTGGATATAAAAAAGTCTGCAATGGCATTACATTGTGTGCCATCTAAAGCCGGCAGCGCGGGGACGGTATCAGCTCCTGTGAGTTTCTTAACTGTGGCAAAGAGAGTTCGAGGACAATTTTGCACTGAAGTGATTGTGGAAGCAGTGTAAGAGGCCTTAGCACGTTTGCAGTTTACATGATAAAGTTTTGCAAGGTAACTGGACGCCATGACTTGATCAGTTCGGCTGCCAAACTTGGAATGCCTAGACTCATCTTCACATTGCATTAGATTGGTTAAGCAAGACAGAGGTTTGAAGATGGTGTTGAAATATCCAGCAAGATTTTTTCTGGTACGACAAATTATGGAGGATAAATAATTTTCATGGGTTTGAAGGGTCAAGGACTCTTTGTTTGTAGGGAGTGAGTGCTTATAAACATTAACATTGTAAATGGAGAACTCTTTACTTGTCTTTATGCTTAGGCCCAAGATGTCCGGTGAATGTTCAATCTTTTAATTGTGCAAGCGAGTGAGATCTTAAACCAGATTAATAGCCCTCCCGAGGGACTGCCAGCATTTTAGGGGAATGCTTCTGTAGTAAACAAAATGTATCCTGCCCTGTCTATATTGGTCGTTGCCAATGTTTCCTGTAGAAGGCAAATATGGTACGTGTCCATGAACTCATTCCACTCAATCAATTTTGAGCATAAGCAGGCTACATTCCAGGATAAGTGGTAGATTTGAAGAGCTTGATCTTGAACATCTTCTCTGATAGAGCAGCTAGGGCGAATAGATCTTCTGCAGGGGTTAGTAAACTGAATTGGCATGTTGAATTCCTTTTGCTGATTATTGTCTTGAATATTGCTATGTGAGAAAACTTTGTCATCCTGGTGTTTGATATCGAGAGAGAGTCTCACAAATGATAGTTGGTCAACTTCAATAAGGTTGGAATCTACTATAGCAGACGAATGTGTAGGCATTGGGATCTTCTCCTGGTGGCTCTCGGAGTTGTGAGATGGATAGGCTTGGTGTGCGAGGGCTAAGTGCCTGGGGAGCGTTAAGTTTAAATAGATTACTAGAACCAGTGTTCATAGGATACCTTAAATCTAGAGATTTCAATCTTTCAACTTCAGTTCAATGAACTCTAGAGAACCTGAGCTCATTGGGAACTACTGGATTGATATGTCAGATCGGATTAGGAAACAGCAGTGTCTGTGATATTTGATCCAGTGTATCACTATTTCTTAAGTACTCATGGTCCTCCCTCCCACTTCCATCATGTTTTGGAACATTTATCATGTAAACCTTTCTTTCTCTAGCATGATGGCCTAGGGGTTTCTGGCTTCTTAGAGTTGGCGCAATGTCAAAGTGGTGATATTACCTTTATCAAAACCCACACTGGGAACATTTCTGCCTGAAGGTGTGAATTGAGGGGCATAAACCTAAGGTCACCGTTCCTTTCTAAGGAATGATGTGCATCGAACGTGCCACTGAATGCCACTGTGGATTAGTGGAGTGGCCCTCAGCAATATTATGAGGAAGCTCAAGAGTCCGAATTAGCTTTGGATGTGTTTGGGTCTTTAATTATTTGTTTTGAATGTACAAAATCCCTAACAAGAGCATTGGAAGTTGATCCTTGCAACATTAGGACCTCAATCATTTCTGTCAATTTTGAGTCTTAGAGACTTACGCCCTGAATTAGATCTTGGCGGACGGGTTACTCTGTCACAACGGTGACGGATATCCCATCCTCCAAAATATAAATCCCATAGATTATAATGGGGTTTATATTTCGGTGGACTGGATATCGGTCACTGTTGAGGCCGAGTAACCCGTCCACCAAGATCTAAGTGAGGCCCGTAGACACTCCACCTCCTGTTGTAAGTGCTCAAGAATAGGAAGGAGTTTGCTAGCAAGTATTGCGGGACTGACAGAGTGTGTGGCCTTTTTGTGAGTGGTAAGCCCCAACAATTGGGGGAAATCGCATTATTATTATCCACAGACTCGATGAGTACAGCCAAAGGTGCAAATCAATTAGTACGGATTGAAGCGAGGCATCCTTCTTGCAAATCTATTGGAGAGGTATTTGACGCAGTCTCTGTATCGAAAGGGGGTGAATATATGTCCGCACATGGCGTTGGTTTGTCAACCGTGCTGAAAATCTTGGTTACCTTGTGGTCCGGAGCTTAGTCACTTTATGCCTACTCTACATTAAAGATAGATTCCACCTCCTCTATGTTAATCTCCTTTAAAGTACAATTTTCAGCTGTGTGTTTATTTTTTATTTTGCATATACCATGTGGGACCTCCTCAGCTTTTTTTTCCCCATGATAAAGGGCAAAGAGAGCAGAGAGAAGTGAAAGGCGATGGAAATGTTATGAGAAGAACACAGGGCACAAGTCCAAGAGGTTTAAAATACAGCAGTAGCTTCCTAGGAGTATATGTTTAAAACAATGACCAGATATATGCAGGCAAAACAATCTGATTTGGGTCTCTCCAGGGTTCCCCAAATAGAATTTATATCCTGGAGTGTTGAGAAGCAGGCTCTGGATGGGCGAGCCAAGAGGGGTGGCCTGTCCCAGCCTCCGCCTGTCGATGACGAAGACAAGCCCGCCCTTGGCCTGGGCTTTGCCATGGCACGACCCACACAGCAGTGATGATGGAGCACTTTAAGCATCTGTGGTTTGCCAGTGCCCACTCCTCTTCCTGGGGTAGAGAGATTCCTGGAACTTGTAGTTTCCACGAAGAGCATCCTGAGCAGTGGTGTTGAAAGCACACTTTTACTGCTTGCTGTTGGCCAGGGCCCTTATCCTTCCTGCGTTGGCGCCCCCCTCCTGAGATAGAGAGTGTCTTGGGTCCCAAAAAGCACGTACCATATAGCTGTGATGATGGCACACTTTCAGCGCCTGCTGTTGGCCAGGGCTCTCCACCTTCCTGATCTGGACTTGTAGTCTCCAAGAAGTGCGAAACTTGGAGTCACTTATTTGGTCTGGGGCAACTTTTTAACAAACCAGGAGCCACATGCACAAACCTCTCCGTGCTAGCCCAAGTTGGGCAGGTGCAGTCCAGCAGTGGATGCAGCCTCCCTTGACTGGTTCAGGGGTAAAACAGGTAAGCCCTTCGGTCCTTTCTGAGTTCCGTTTTGATCCAAGGTTCAGGGTGTGATATTTATGCCCAGAAAGTGGCCTGGGGGGGATGGTGCGGTCACTAATGAGTGGGCTACCAGGATCCCATGTCCTTGTGAGGACTTCCAGCTATGTGTGGCATCTAGCAATCCCGGAGTGCACTAATCTGCCGATTCCCAAGATGCCTGAGCTCTGCCTTGAATGTTAGCCGCTTGGTCGCCCACCCTAGAGGTGCAGCTACACGGCCCTGGGATAACCTGTTTAGTCACTCTGTTCCCACCATCAGCGCGTCTACCTGAACAAAGGGGAAGTCCTACATTAGCCTCATTTTCCCACCAAATGCTGTTTCCCACTTTCAAGCTCGTCTTTTGGACCAACTCCTCTCTCTGTAGCAGGCCTCTATTGTTCTTGAGCCTGGGAGTCGTTCACATAAGGAGGGCAAGTTGTCTGGTGGCCAGCAACTGTGAAAAGCCACCAGATAAACTGGACAACAGACTGGCAACTTTTGACAAGTTGCCTTTCCTTAAAGTGGCAAAAAATTTGACTTGGGCACCAATTTGGGTTTTCTACCACGATTAATTTGATACCTTGAAGTACCAAATGTAGTAGTCCCATTCAGAAGGTAGCCAGACCGAGAGGTCAGCCAGTAACACTACACTTGCAAATGGGGCTACTAACTCTGCAGCAAAAATTACAGTTTGGTGGTTTTGCTGTTGGAACATATTAAAGGACATGCCGTACTTAATAATTTACAGCTCCATGCCATAAGGTTCAATAGGCCATCCTTAGGGGGAACTTGGATATATTGTTAAGAGGAGGGAGGGAGGGATTTGTCATTTGTTTAAACGTAAAAGTCGAAGTAGCAGTTTAAAACTATTCTTCAAGGCAGCAGTGGCAGGCTGAGAGACATTTTGTACTTTGTCATACGTATTCTAACTTACATGCCCGGGGAACCCTTGGTACCATATACTAAGGACTTATAAGTCAGCTTATGCCAATTCGGGGTAGCCAATTCAACATACATTTTGTAATGGGTTAGTAGACAGGCACTGTGTTCTGGTCAGCAGGCCTTCGTACACTCCGAGTTGAAAAACCAGAGGCATCAGTTCAAAACGTTGGGGGTGATAATGCAGAAAGAGGCATTTCCTTACTGTGAAAATATACAAGTCTGATAGGAAATAAAGACATCTACACTTTCAGCACAAAACACAGGAGAGGGATTTATTAGAGTGGTCTTTCTACCTGGCAGACTGAAAAAGAATGAGTAAAACATAACATACTCCACTCTGCAGAAGAACTAAAAAGTCACATTTATTTAGCACGCCTCGGTTATATTCAGATTTCGCTCTATCCGGATATATAACAGGACAGTTGGAACCACCTATTTATTTTATTAAAAAAAGACTTGCAGAACAGTGCTGTAATTTATTATTTATAATACATGGATTGCTGTAAAGGATTCTGGAAATTGGTCCTTAACTAGAGATCCAACATGTTTAGTATTCTTCTAAAGTCTTATGCCCTTTTGGAATAACTGTAGCTGTGAGAAAAGAAATGTAAATATGAAATGGATGCAAAATATGATAAAAAAGATTAATTCCACCCAGTTGGAGTTACATTTCATAACCTGAAGTTTTTGTTTCCGTCCCCCCCAAAAAAGCCCTGTTCCTAGTTCCTCAATTGGCGATGTGTATGTCCATGATGTAGGCAAAAGTTTGATCAGTTAAAAGAAGCAGTGCGGCGCTGCACCTTGTGTGCAGGATTTGACCTAGAAACAATTTCATTTTTAATATGCCAATTATGCATCAGTTGGTAGATTTTGTGGCAAGAGCATCAAATTCTCAATGCCATCCATCCCATAGTGGCTCATCACCACGATCACATGCATAGCGGCTCATCACTATTCTAGAGTACGCACACAGTACAGAAAAGTGTGCGCCACAAATATACAGATGCCTCACAGATAGAAAATAATTAAATTAGAATGAACATTGCTTAGGGCAAGAGATATTCATAACAGATTGGTGGCATTGTGGCTTAGTACTGCATATAGCCATTATTGTTTATTACTGCGATGGGTCATTAATGCTCATTACTGCAAGGGACCATTCATACTCTTTAGTTACTAGGACTATGTACGATCATTACAGTCTTCTTCAAATATATATCCTTGGTGCTCACTGCAGACATGCTCATTACTGTTCATGTGGACACTGATGTAATTTCTTGCTTGTCAACAATGTTCGTTACTGCCTTGGACCAAAACTGAGGCTCTGCAGAGCCAGAGAAACCTAGGATTATTAGGGTCTTGGGCCAGTGAGGTATATTTGGTAAATCAACATGGGGTCATTCAAGTTCCCTCGTGCAGATGGGCAATCTTCAATAAGGCTAGACCCACTGATGGACAAAAGTAGCCCATGACAATGAGCCCAAACAGAGACATCTCACATGGCCTCGTCCCCTTGAACAATGATATTTCTTTCCTTAATACAAATTAAATAGAAATTTCTAATACAAAGAAAAAAAACAAGGTCATTACCAGTATAATGTAGTTCTCTAGTATTGATATCTTTCATAAATGCACATGTTTGCATCATCCCTGTCAAGGTGAGAGTCCCACGGTACTCATAGAAAGCAGTGTAAAGCTAAACATTTAAGGTAAGCTTAAACAAGGGACATTGTTAACCAATTCATATAATTTTATAAAGAGCCAAACTACAGCCAGAGATCAACACTCGAATCACCCTTTCCTGCCATACTTCAGACTTCTCAGCACAAGTGTAAAGATAAAAAAGATTGAAGTGGTAAGCTTCTGTAAAGGGGAGGAGGGACAATTGGATGTGAATCTATGAAAGCTATCAATCCTGGAGCACCGCAGTGTACATGCAAGTACCTTATTTTTCTCCAATATTTATTTGTTCATATGTTAAAATGTTTGAATTTGAATAGCGAGCAGTATCACGGAATATGACAAGTGTGGTGTTGGAAAGCACTTAACATGATCAGAACGCATTTTTAGTACATCAAAAAAGAGATAGTTCACCTCAATGTAATGGATGGCGAAGAACCACTTAACCAACTGCTGAATCATCTCTTGTTGGAGCATCTAGACAGTAGTGCCTAGTGAACATATGTTTGTTCTCCCATGTAGACACTGCGCATATATCAAGCAATGAAACTCCAGCATAGAGGACTGTAGACTTTGTCACACTCCTATGTGCACCAACTTTGGCATTCAAGGGTCTTCCAGCTTTTTCGTGAAAAAAACTATACTGCTTCTTCAAAGAGTTTGAGTGGAATGTAATACTGTTCCAACAATAGGAGGAGCTCTGTGTACCAAAATTGTCTTGGCCGTGCAGGAGCTATAAAGATAAGAAGACCAAGCTCCCTCTTCATTTTATTGAGAAGCCTGAGAATCAGAGGGAGAGGGGGGGGGGGGGGGGGGGCGGGGGAGAGCGTAGGTGAAAGATCACTGTCCAAGCTATTCGGAAAGATTCCACTCATGATCGCTGGTGAGGGTATTTATAGGCATACATTTGACATTTGCTGTTCAGAGCTGCTGCAAATAAATTTAGGTTTAGTTTTCCCCATTTCCAGAACATTGCCGACAGTTGTTGACTGAGTCTTATGCGAGGCACTCTTTCGATGGTCGGCTTAAATTGTCCATCCTCTGATTATCTATATAAGGGATATGCTCTACCTTCAGGGTGATTTGATGACACATTCCCACACATTTTGTGTATGGCAGCCCATACACAAAATTTGGAATAGAGCATGGGGGTTGTACAGTGTGCCGGTACCAGATCTAAAAACTTGATATTGCTTTTCTGTATCCACCAAGTCATGGCTACCATCCTTTACTGAATAATTTTGATAATATAGCCGAAAGACCTTAGAGCTTGAATTGACTGTATGTCTAAATGTCCTCAGAGCAGCCTGGTGAATAGACAGTTTGGTATAAGAGGGATGCAAGAAGACATCATCCCTAGGAAAGGCTTGTAGACTTGAACTGAAGCAAGCCTTTTTCTAAGAAGGATGAAGACAGGTTTTCCATTTTATTGGATCCTTTCTTTTTTGGGAAAGGCTTTGCATGGGATTTTATTGAGAACCCCTCCCAGAAATGCTATCTCTTTCGAAGGAGGGACACAGGATTTCTCCTTGTTGAGTTTTAATCCTAAACATTTGAATACTCTGAGGCAGGCTTTCATGGTGAACTTTGCAGCGTGGAAGGATGTTTCTTTTATTAACCAGTCGAAATATGGAAAAACCTAGTGACTGTCCCTTCTTAAATAAGGTGCAAATGGCGGCATGCATTTGGCAAATATTCTGAGAGCAGACTTTAAGCCTAAGGGCATGGCTTTGAAATAATAATAGTTAAAGAAACAATGGTCCTTGACTATCAATCAGGAAAAACCTTACATGAGAAACATTTCTGATTCGGAAAATGCAATTAAATCCGCATGCTTTGATTCAAGCTTTATGAGGGAGATATGAATAATTTCTCAAATGACTCTATACACATTAAATGCAAATGAAAGAATACCCTGTTAGGTCAGCAAAATAAATGATTATAACTACACTCTGGATATTTGTACTACCGAAATTTACATATTTATTTACAATTATTATAAAACAGTAATGATCATAAACGGCGCAAGGACTATTAAGTATAGTCTGTGAGAAGAATAAAGGGTGCTCAAGTGTTTAGAAGAAGGAAGAAAGCTTTTATAATATACAATTCTGATATTTACAAAGAACAAAGCGGGAAACCTTCCGCTGTTTATATAGGCCTGTCCACACGGTTTTGGAGGGGGGAAGGGGTGGGACAATATAGGTACAGGCACATTGGTTGAGAAGCGTCGACGTTTCGACCCTGGTGCTCTTGGGGTATTTCGGGCCTCGGCGGCGGGTCTTCCTCAGGACAAGGGACAAGGAAGGGGGAGGGGGACTTGGCCGTAATCCGACTAATGGTCTGGATCGGACACCAATGAAGCTGGTCAGGTGGGAACTCAGTCCAAGCTTCCAGGGGATAGGTCACCTACTGTCTTGGGGTGTGAGTGGAATCACTTGACTGTTCAGCCTGTTCTGTTTAAAAATACCAATATAGATGGTGAGGTAGAGCAATCCTACCAGCGCCCCCACGGGCAGTCCGGTGGTGGTGATGGGTTGATTAAGTCAATGTTGCCTCTATGTTTTGGTTGGATATTGTAATCGGTGTCCACGTCACCTCACCGGGATTGTTTTAGAAGCCCGGTGACCGCGAGCAGTTTCAAACGCGAGGAGTAGCTGCCGTGACAGAAATAATATTGGCATCCGACCACATCAAATCTTTGGTATCTTCTGTGTTTTATATTAATATAGGATATTGAAAAAAGCGTCCTGGAGGTCAAAGGATGTCATGAAATCTTCTGGGATTAGTAGTTGCGGAATGTCCTGCAGTGTGATCATTCTTAGCAACAGCTTCTTCCCATACTTGTTAAGCTGTCTCAAATCTAACACTTGTCCCCATTTGCCTGAACTCTTTTTCATGAGTGAAAATTCGATAAGTGCAGGGAACCTCCTCTATAGCATCTTTGAGTATGACTGACTGAATTTAATCTGATAATATGAAGATGTTGGTGTGACCTCCAGTGAGGTGGATTTCAAGGAGGTTTCTGCACACATTCGAGGGTGATCTGGATTAGGTCTAAAGCCCGCTGATTTAAAGTCTTAGAACTCCAGAAGCTGTAAAACGTTGAATGGTTATAGATGAATTGTGGGGGAGGTGGTGAGGTGGGGGGAATGTCACTGTTGTCCTGCTGATTCTTGTCCACTGGATGTCTGTGTCAAACAGGCTACAGCCAGTGGAGCACTGTATTGTTGAGAATATTACTGCCTGTAACTTTGGAGGGACTGTTGGTAAGGCTGAAATCAACTTGATTGGCAGCCTCCTCTGAAATATTATTGTCCTTTTATCCTGTCTCCTTGAGAAGGCTGGAAACAAGGTTGCTGTAATACTCCTAAATACCTTGGCATGTCCATATCAGATTTTATGGATTGTAGCGCGTGGTCTATGAATTTCCCTAATAGAGCTACTACGCCATGCAGCATATTTAATATTTTTAATTGTATTCCCTGTCTAACCGAAGTTGCATTCAGCCTGCTGTGTTGTCTTAAGACAGCTGCGCTCGCAACCTGCCCAACAAGCTGTTGAAGCTATATCCATTGCTATATAGATTTCGGACTAGGCTCTCTCATCTTTCTTAAAGATAGCTTTGGTCTCTGTTGGAAATGGCCCTGTCTGCAGGGTCACCCTTAAACCTTTTGCCTACTTACTTCCTCAGTTTGCTGATTTTTAATGTTTGCCTTAGAACTCTGACCAATTTACCACTGCTGACCAATGCTAAAGTGTATGTGCTTCTCCCTAACCATGGTCACATTGGTTTATCCACAATTGGGATATTTAATTAATCTGTGTGTCCCTAGTAGAGTGCACTACCTGTGCCCAGGACCTGTAAATTCAATGCTACTAGTGGGCCTGCAGCACTGATTGTGCCACCTACTTCAGTAGCCATTTAAACATGTCTCAGGCCTGCCACTGCAGGTCCTGTAAATGCAGTTTTCCTGCCATGTCGACTTGGCAATTAAAAACCGTGTCAAGCCTTACACTCCCCTTTTACTACGCATAAGTCACCCCTAAGGTAGGCCCTAGGTAGCCCGTACGGCTACTTCTCTCAAAGGTTAACATTGGGAATTCCTTAGTAAACTTTTAAGCAGTAATTCCAGATTGAGAAAGAGTAGCTCTCTCATGATTCATATTATTGGAATGGTGATGATAAATCCTCTTCCCTGTTAAAGTTGGATTTAACATTACTATTTTAGAAATGCCACTTTTAGAAAGTTGGAAAGCAAACACAAGGAGATGAAGGATGAAGCACTGATACTTTTCAGACACAAATTTGGGTTGAATCCATTATCGTTCTTTAGCTCACTTTGCCACCTCAGTTCAGACCCAGCTATATGCAAATCATTCTTGACCCTGTGCCTCATGGGAACAGTCCAGCCGAACTGCCAAGCCAGGTCTTCCTTGAACCAGAAACAAGCATCCTGGGTCCGGTTTCAGGGTAACATCCCTTCTCACCCAGGCTAGCTTAAATCTTGTGGCAAAGTGAGCAAAGGACCCACACTTAGGCATGGCCTACCATTTTAGGGCGAACAAAGTAAACACAAAGGGATGATGGACGGAGCGTTGAACATTTTCAGACACTCACCCCCAGTCTCAGAACTGGGTTGAATTCATCATCATTCTTTAGCTCACTTCGCCATCTCAGTTTAGATCCAGCTATATGCAAATTAGTCTTGACCTTGTGCCTCATGGGAATAGTCCAGCCCAAACTACCACGTCAAGTCTACTTCGAACCAGAAACAAGCATCCTGGCTTGCCCTGAAACTGGTCCCAGGATGCTTATTTCTGGGCAAGGGAGGACCTGGCTTGGCAGTCCGGGCTGGACTGTTCCCAAAAGAAACAGGGTCAAGACTAATTTGCATATGGCTGGGTCTAAACCGGGGTGGTGTGATGAGCAAAAGAATGATTGATTTAACCCAGATCATTGTGGCTGGGGGTGAGTGCTTGCATTGTCCAGCATTTCGTCCATTGTTTCTTTTGCATATGTCGCCCTAAGTGGGAAGGGTATGCCCAGATGTGGGTCCCGTGCTCACTACACCACTGGATTCAAGCTAGCCTGGCTGAAGAAGGGTGATGCCCTGAAACCTGTCCCAGGATGCTTGTTTCCGAATCATAGAGGACCTGCCTGGCATCTCAGGCAGGACTGTTCCCACAAGGAACATGGTCAAGACTGATTTGCATATAGCTGGGTCTAAACTGGGGTGGTGTGATGAGCAAAAGAATGATGGATTTATCCAAGAGACTAGGGGTGAATGCTTGCATTGTCCAGCATTCCGTCCATCAATTGTTTCTTTTGCATATGTCGCCCTAAGTGGGAAGGGTATGCCCAGATGTGGGTCCCATGCTCACTACACCACTGGATTCAAGCTAGCCTGGCTGAAGAAGAGTGATGCCCTGAAACCGGTCCCAGGATGCTTGTTTTCGATTCATGGAGGACCTGGCCTGGCAGCTCGGGCAGGACTGTTCCCACAAGGAACATGGTCAAGACTGATTTACATATGGCTGGGTCTGAACTGGTGTGGTATGGTGAGCAAAATAATGATGGCTTTAACCCAGATCCTTGTGACTGGGGGTGAATGCTTGCATTGCCCAGCATTCCGACAATCAATTGTTTCTTTCGCATATGTCGCCCTAAGTGGGAAGGGTATGCCCAGATGTGGGTCCTGTTCTCACTACACCACTGGATTCAAGTTAGCCTGGCTGATTAAGGGTGATGCCCTGAAACCGGTGCCAGGATGCTTGTTTCCGGTCCAGGGAGAATCTGGCATGGTGGTTCTGCTTGGACTGTTCCCACAAGGAACCGGGTCAAAACTGATTTGCATATGGCTGGGTCTAAACTGGGGTGGTGTGGTGAGCAAAAGAATGATGGATTTAACCCAGATCCTTGTGACCGGGGGTTAATGCTTGCATTGTCCAGCATTCCGTCCATCAATTGTTTCTTTTGAATACTTTTAGAAACTTGGCATTTCTCTGCTCTTAAAACTGTGTGTGCCTGCAGCCTGTCTCCAATACACGTATGACAGCTTGACTATGCTTTCCCTTTTGACACCCCCACACAAAGAAAGGCTAGGTGTGTCTGAGTGCCCATGTTGTGTTATGTTATGTTATGTTAGTTTTGTCTTTTATAGCGCACGGCTACTCCATAGAGTGTCCCGGCGCTTTTATTGAAAACCAGTAGCAGAGTAACACAACACAATAAAGCAAAGTGGACCAACAAGAATCAAGAGGGGCGAACTACTGGGCGAAAAGCCACGTTTTGAGGCCCTTCCTAAAAACCATCAAATTAGAGGTGCTGCGATGAGCCAAAGGCAACGTGTTCCAAAGCTGTGGCACCAACAGCCTGAAAGAGCGACTCCCAATGCGGGCCCTTTTTACTCGAGGGACCACCGCAAGGAACAATGATTCAGATCTCAAAGTTCGGGTCGGATGGTAGAAGGCAAGCCTCCTTTGGAGATATTTAGCTCCCGAGGCATGGAGAGCCTTGTGGGCCAAGGTCAAGGCCTTAAAAACTATCCGCTTCCGGATAGGCAGCCAGTGGAGCGACTGCAAAAGGCCTGAAACTCTGGCTCGCCTAAACAGGCCAAAAATGGCCCGCGCGGCCGAGTTCTGGACCACCTGCAGACGTTGCAGAAGATATTCCGGCAGGCCAAGATACAGGACGTTGGAGTAGTCCAATCTTGAGCCAATTAAGGCATGCACCGTCATCTTCCTATGATCTTCTGAGAGCAAAGGAAGAAACTTACGGAGCATCCTAAGGAGGCCAAAACATGTTCCCGTAAGACCAAGGATCTGAGAACTTAACGTCAGGCCATTATCCATCTTGATCCCCAGATTCTTAGCTAGCTGGGACGAGTGCGCTGGAGGGAACATATTAACAGGCCACCATTCCTGCCAGTCTGGATCATATGGGCAGCCGAAGAAGAGTACCTCAGACTTATCTGAGTTGCACTTGAGGCTGTTAAGCTGGAACCATTTAAAAACAGCCCCAAGGCACTCACGGATACTCTCTCCATCAAAATCTTCTCCTTTCCTGCACGTAAAGAGGAGCTGGGTATCGTCGGCATAGGATACAATCTGGGCCCCATAAGACTCCGCCAATCTGCAACCTGATGACTCATCCCGGGCTGGAGGGAGAAGGTGACCCACACAAAGGGCTGATTACTCCCCCCGTAGTGAGTCTGGAGCCAGGGCTAGCAAATAATTACCTCTGTGCACTTCAAAGACCCTTCTTTGAAGTCACCCCAACTTCAAAGGCACAACTCGGTACAAGTGCTAGATTTCTGACCCCACCTAATCAGTACACTTCTGGACCTGTGGATACTCTGCCAGGAAGGACGGATATGCTACTGAAGGACTGCCACGCTGTTGGACTGCTGTTCTGGAAGAACTGCTTTTCTGCTGTGCTGACATGAGTGCTACTCTCCTTGCCTGGGTGAGAAGTACTGGACCTACACTACTTGAACCCAGCGTTGTTAAAAGGGCTTGTCTGCTTGCCTCCAGTTGAAATCAAAGACTTCAATCCACTCATCAATAGCCTCAGGACTCTGTATTCTGAGAGTCTTACCCTGTCATGTATTGCCAATCCAGTCCTGGGCCCCTCAAAGTGGGTATAAAGTGCTGCAATGGCTAAAATCCATGCATAGCCATTGTTGAGCGGCTCAAAACAGGTGTATCTCCCGTGACGCATCACCTCTGCTGCCAGGATCGAAGACACTGAATCGTCGGCTGCGCCGATTGATGACGATACATCGCCTACATCAGAGGGGCTTGACGACGACTCATCTCTGACTTGTGCGGCTCAGAACAGACGCATCACCTACATCCTAAGGAACAATGCTGACATATCACCTCAGACTGCTCCTCACATCTCGTTCTCAACGCAAACTCAAACCAAAGTACTGGTTTCAACAGGCCAAGTGGTCACTGTAATCAACCCCGCTTCGTAGCTGTTGGCTTGAACTTTCAGTTTTGAACTCGTCTAGCATGACCAGATACCCCCAGTTGGCGCTTTATGCTTTTCAGTACTATACTTCAAGATAGTCTTTAAAAATTCACAACACCGGTTCTTTTTAATGGATTTTTGTCATTTGGGTCGTGTTTGTTAGTTAAATTAAGCTTTATTATTCTAAGCAAGTGTGGTATATTTTAATGTGGTGTTTTCACTGTTTGAAGTGCTGCACCAATACTTTACACATTGCCTCTTAAGTTAAGCCTGACTGCTCTGTGCCAAGCTAACAGAGGGTGAGCACAGGTTAATTTAGGGTGTGTATCTGACTTACACCGACTAGGATTGTGGTTCCTGCGTGGAAGGGTACATATCTCTGCAAACTAGAAACTCAATTTCTAGCAATCTCTTTATATCTGTCTTCTTGCAACAAAACTATGTACTGCCCCAAGTCAGACTACATCAATGGCCTAGTATAGCAAGAGTGATGGATGTCAAAAGCAAGAGGGGGAGAGTAGAGGTAGGCTAGAGTAGGGACCTGTCCTCCACTGCACTATATAAATAATCGAAAGAGGTACCCTCTAAAGGGGAAAGGGGGATTTTTTCAATACCTTGCAGAAGATACAAAAAGAAAATGCTTTTTTCTTTTCATAAAACCCTCACTCCCCCCGGTTGCCCCTAGGTGGCATGCTTCATCATTGGGTCCAACCCTGTCCTCTACGGACAAGGGTGTGCTGCGATCAACAAATAAGAGGGAGCATTACATTGTTAAACATAGGGGGAGTCCCAATACACCAAACCACATATGATACATTTAAAGAGAGTGTTTTTTTTTTTTTGCAGAAAAGATTTTTTTTTTTAAATAACAAATTTGTGGGTCCAAAAACAAATGTATTTCCTTCCCCCAAAAAGGTATGTTAAAATCTGGGGACATGTGGGAAAACCTTAGGTGTCAGTACCTATTGCTTCCCTCTATGGGCAACTAGTTTCATGCCTCTCCCCAAGGCATTTTGTCAGAACCTAGAAGGAAAAATGATGTTCCCACTCCAAGTGTCACAATTAAGACAATTATTATGAAGAAAAAGTCAAAATAAATATACAGCACATAATTGGCCTGTGTTAACACCTTAACTGCTGCCGTTATTTCGGCGCAGTGCAGGCGTTCTAAAAGGTGGGCGGGCCGCGTCGGCCATTGGCCGACGGCAGTACTAGCGAGGTAGTGCTGCCATCGGCAGCACGCAACGGGTTAAATATCAAAAAGGCTTATGATGCGACCATCATTGGGCCCCATGAGTCGATCGGTGAGTATGAGGAGGGACACCTGTAGTCAAACCTACTTCAAGGTTACTTCCTCTCTGTAAAACCTCAGCGTGCTTGACCGTGGCTCCGAAGAGTGGTGGATGCTCTGAAGGTCATCGCAACCAAGGCGGAAAATCTTTTTACTGTAATGTCTATATGTCTTCCCTCCTTGTCAGGTGGATAGAACAAGTAGTTGTTGGATTTCATGAGTGACTAAGCCAACTGCATGACTACTGAGTCTAGCTTAGGGGGTCCAATGAGGCAGGCTGAGAAGTCCTCTGGGACTTTATTTTTTTAAATTTAGGTTGGGCAGTATTACTGATACTGTGGCGGAGTTACTTATTACTTTAAACCCTCCATCCTTACGTAATCCCTTATTGGTATGGATTTTACTGACTTTCTAAATGTCTCAAAGTCGTAAAGGAAGCAGCCAGTTTGTTCCACTAGCACCATAGGATCACATCTTTTGGACACTATCCATGTGTGCATGAAAGCCCCCTAAATCATCTGGAGGGTATCTGGCAACAAGTGGTGTTGAAGGGGGCGAGGGTGATGCTAAACAATCATTCCACTCTTGTCTGGTGGAAGTTTTCCGATCTTGAACAATTTACCCTCCTCAGGTCATTGTCATCATCGTGATTGTTGTGCATATAGTCATCATTGATGGTGATAGGTTCCAAAATACTAGGTTTTGCATTATATTGCTTCTGCGATATTGAACCTTTCTACTGAACCTGCACCTTGAATAACTTAGAGAGGATGAGTATAGGGGAAGAGGAGTGTGCAGTGACTCCTTAGGCAGAGTGTGCAGGTGAGGAATGTTATATATTAGTCTCTGAGCATTTGATGGGGGGTTCATCACCAGCACATTGGAACTTGCATGATAAGTTCCTGTATGGTTATCAGAAATATTTTATAGCATATTATTCTTCAAATTCCTCATATGTTCTAGTCCTGGTTCGAGACGTCCTTGAAGGAGCGATCACCTTCCATATAGCTACCTCTAGGTTCCTCCTCCTCCTCCTCATCATCTATGTCCTGGCATTTGACATGCTATTGAAAAGGGCTGTATACAGCCCCACAAGGGTGATCATCATTGGCTTCCATTGAAATGTATACCTCTAGAAGATTTACTGCAGGTAACTGTGAGACCATACTTGGAGCAGTCTGTTTCTGTCTGATGGATTTTTGGTCCATTGGCTTTGTAGACAGGGTCATACACGGCACCATTGGATACTTGAAGGTGTCAAGATTCAGATGCTGCCATCTGTGGCTGCAATGTATTTATTGATGGTCTCTTCAACATTGTCGATAAACAAACTGCTTTCGTCAACAACAACGAAGCTGTCATTGTTGCAGTAGTCATTTGGTAGTCTCATCAGCTGTTTCCTCGCCAGTGCGTGTTTTGGCAACAGTGGGTATGTAGATGCCTTTTTAGTCTGAAGTGAACTAAATGTCTTCACAGGTGGAGTTGAAGTCTCAGATCTGATTTTTGCTTTCTTCACTGCCAGAGAGGGTGATGACTGCATCTGACTAGATTTTTTAATCAATGAAGATGGACTTGTAGACTTATGAACCTTTTTTTTGCAGGTTCTCGTGTGACTCTTCTTCCTGACTATCCTTTGTGGGCTTTGTGATGCACCTGTAAAAATGTTAGGTGCATCACTAGAACACTGGCGTGCCCCTTGAGAGAAGACACTGAAACATCAGGATTCGTGGGCTGCATGGGGTCTGTTATCACTAAAAACATACTTGTATTTCTCAGCGATTTATTTGTTTGTGAAGGCATACCTGATGTTATGGTTACTGACAACGGGGTGCAATTCCCTTCTTTGGAGATGAAAGAGATTTCTAAAGATCTCTCCATTACTCATCGTCGCACAGCTCTTTATGGATCACAAGCTGATGGGCTTGTAGAGAGCACCAATAGACTTGTAAGAGCTAGTGCTCAAACTGCTGTCGAAACTAAGATGTCATTGAAAAACATTTTGCGTGAAAAATTGTGGGCACACAGGAATGCGCCCAACAGTGTCACAAGTGTGACACCTTTTAAGAAACTCAGAGGTAGGTAAGCTGGGTCTAAACTCACTCCACTGTGGTTGCGTGGAAGGAAGGAAATACAAGATAGTCAGTCTAGATTTAGAGTGAAGAAGTATCGGGGATGTACAAGAAAAGGTATGATGACAAAAAAGGGGTGAAGAAAAGTGATGGGAATGTGGGAGTGATGGTGTTTATTCAGAAAGCAGTATGGTCTCCAAAAGGGGAAACTAAGTTTATAGGTCCAAAACCCATTGTCAAAGTCATGAAAAATGTAGTACTGCTAAATGGTGGAGATGTTTGGAGCATGTGTCGCCTTTCTAAATGTAAAAGAGTTGCTGACTCCAACAGGGAAGTGATTGTACATGACAGAGTTCAATCTGAACAGTTGTGTGCGGAAATGAGGAAGAGGAAATCACCATTGTATTTTAATGATTAAATTCTTGAGTAGTAATTATCAATATTGTATCTAAATGTTAAATTCTTGCTGTATGATTACATTCTAGTGTAGTGATTATCAACATTGTATCTAAACGCTTAATAATTGCTGTATGTTTCATTTTCTTTTTTTATTCTTTTCTTTCTCTTTTATTATTATTAGTAATATTATTATTATTTGTGAAGGGGAAGATGTGTTGTATCTTGCCCTTTAAGTGTGATGAACCTGTATGAACGTTACGTGCATCGCTAGAACACTGGTGGGCCACTTGAGAGAAGACACTGAAACATCAGAAGTTGGGGTGTGGTGGTTCTCCGGTGGGTGTTAATAAAGAATCATACTTAAGCAGCATTATGGTGTCAACCCGTTTTATTAGAAATCATTTTCTCCTCTTCCTCATCTCCAGAAAATGTTTGCTTTGTTTTTTAATCTCTAACCACACAATAGGCCAGGCTTTCCAGTCCTTGAGGGTTTTTGTTGAAAATGTGTGGCAACACTTGCATTCCTTTGGTTTAGGGCATGGATGCAAACAATTTAGATATTCTTTATGTGGGTCCTCAGATGACAGCGAGTTTCCTACAGCATCTGCATGCCCTAAAAAGCTCTTATGTTTAGATTGTTCTTGAAAGATGTTTTGTCAGTAAATAATAGCCAAGATGTTGCCTTCTTTTGGGTGATAGTTGGAGTTCAGCCAAAGGTCAAAGAATGCTGAGAAAGTAGTTGTCATTACGAACTGAGCAGAGCTCACAGACTCCCTTCATATTATGTGCGGTTAGAAATCTGAGGTAAGTGGATGTGAGCCAAGGATTATTATTTTCAGAGAAATGTTAAACCAAGTTCATCTCATGTCAATATTGGTGCTATACTGTAGTGTAAAATAAAATACATGACTATTTCATGAGGTTCTTTTCTTTTCTTCTAAGATATTTTGATTAAGTGAAAGCACAAAGAGAATGCACTCTATCACTGAAGATTGGCTGTATGCGTTTGGAACACCCAGAACCTTAGTAAATAACCAAATTCTAGCTAATGGTGTAAGCAAGGTCTTTTCAATCACTTTCTTTTCTTTTAAGATAAGCATTACAATTTTAAAAGGCCCAGTAAAATCTCTATCTGCACAATAGTAACATATTTTAGAAAAAAAGTTAAGATTATGGTAACGATTTTACAATAAAAACTAAATATTTTATTTATCAGCTAGGCAACAAAAACAGGTTTTGTATCATTAACACAAAAATAGTCAGAAACAGTAAAGTTACAAAAGAACACTGAATTTGTCCAATACAAATACACACAAAGATCTATTCAACATCATGAAGGATAGTATTGGTCTCCGAAAGGTCACAAGACATTTGTGCAAAGTATTAATAAAAAAATAATCAGGCCATTCTTGTAGCTAAATGAAATTCCCGTTTCACTCCAGACCTGCTGGTTAATGCCCTTATTGTACCTTGATATCCTTTTTGGGGGGGGGAGGATTATCCACACTTGTTTTGTGTAGGGCCTAACACCACTCACTTTTAGCCGAATAGAATTTTATAGTATGCATTTTTGCCAATTTATTTATATTAGGTTCCTGTTGATCCGAAATAAGTAATACAAATAAGTCAAGCGAAGAGTGAGGTGGAAAAGACACGATCTTTATACATCTTTCTCTTTAGTCACTCTTATATCAATGTTACACATATAGATTATTTTCTTAGCCAAATACATGTTAACATTTGTTTTCCATAAATTCAGCTTTGAAACTGACAATTTTAACTGACAAAGTATACAATGTCTTTAGTTTTTCCAAGATTGCAATGTACCTCTGTATCATAGAAGATGCATCTACCATCATATGTGCCAATCACTGCATATTTGCCATTCTGACAGAAGTTTGCTGCTGTTATTAGCCTCGTTTGTCCATCAACTTCATTCCATAATGCAACTTTTTTATCTGGGATATTCCACAGTCTAAGTTTTCCATCTAATGACCCACTCAAAAAATAGCGGTCATCCTGAAGAAAGACAAAAAGGTTATATAATTTAGTGATAACAATTAATTTCACTACTAAAAATACTGTTGCTTCATAGCTACTTTTTGAACATCCATTGTACTGTCATGACTAGCTAAGTGAGATTAATAACAAACAGAATTGAAGGGAGCCAACTTTACATAATTTTGAAAAATTCTAAATAGCAAGCAAAACCATATCTGTGCATTAATATCTAAAGATATAATACACCTTTTATTACCTGACAAGGAGATTACTTAAAATATGCGTAGTGCTAGGATAAAGCCGGGCTGCCTGGTTTCGGGATACATCCAAAAGTAACCCAGGGACCTAGAGCATACAACTCAAAACCATAAAAAGTATCAAGGATGTGAAGAGGAGGAACTGAAAGGCAGACTGTAGGTAAAAACACAAATCCTCCAGATAGGGATGGCTTGTTTTCTCTGAAACCTTGGGTATATGGAACTGCTGTTATCACTTTGGTCATAGCAAACGGTATGTTGTATGTTTTGCCCTATTTCTGTCCCTAACCCGACTCAAAGTTTTTTGCTGGCTCACTGCTGCCTACGCCACACATTGGGTGTATAATGTTTAAAAGCTGTGTGCTATTTAATTTATAAGCATTTACAGTAAAACAGTATTTTATTATTCTTTGGTAGTGTATTTCTAGTTCATGCTTTACATTCATGCAGTGCGACACTTAGATCAAACAAAAGACTTTGGATGTACACTGAAAGAAATTCTCATGCTTCTGTTCTGGGATCACCTATCTTGGGTTACGTTTTCTTTAAAATAAGGTTAAAAACTATTATATAGAGTGTGTAGGCAAACCTCTCTGGAAAGGGAGGAGCTGTAGACATTTCAGAGAGGGCATCTAAAACAAACAGCCTGCACCAAGGTTTTTCTTTCTCATTATTTCATATTATTGTGGGAGCAACAAAAACTGAGGCCAAACCCGGACAGGCAGCAGACTGGAAAATACAAACAATGAGAAGGAATATGTGTAGGTAATTTGGGAGCCACACATTTTGATGCTATTATGGACACTAACAAGGACTAGGAAAGACGAAAATTCATCATCAAAGATTGTCGTGTAGTATGATGCAAATGTTCAAAATGCACAAGTTACTACTTGTGTAATGATATATCTGTAAGAGACATTAGTCAGTGATAGATTCCTTACCTTAGAATATTCCCCAGGCGTCAGACTAGATCCGGAAAGTTTTCTGCTTAGCAGTACCCCTGCGTGCCAGTAGGTGGCGACATGCGGCTCCGCGCCCATCACTAGCGTCGTAAGCGCTGTGATGACATCACAGAAGCTACTTAGGTGTCACCCATGCGTGCTGACGTCAGTTCTGTACACGACTCTCCGTGCCGAAACGCAGAGCCATGCAAGAAACGGACCTTTGGTGCATAAAACTAGGGCCGTAAAAGGGGATTATCTTAACCCTAGTAATCAGTTTGCAGAACGGGGAGGATGGGTGGGGCAGTAAGGAATCTATCACTAACTAATGTCTCTTACAGATATATCGATAGACAAGTAGTAACTTGTGTTTCTGAAAGAGACACGTTAGTGATACATTCCGTAACTTAGAATAGATACCCCAGCAATACCAACCCCGGTGGTGGGTCTGCGAACAAGATTACACCAAAAAGTCACGGAGCACAGAACGGCCAAAGAAGCTGTCTCTCCGGACCCGACTGTCAAGGCAGTAGTGCCCACGTAGCTGTATGACAAGTGTCCTGCAAGGGAACGCCGCGTCCCAAGGCAGAAGTGGCTGCAGGTTCCCTGATAGAATGGGCATGCAGCCCACAGGAGGCTCCTTCTTGGCCAAGGAGTAACATGCTTTGATGCACAGAACGACCCACCGGGAGACGGTCCGTTTCTGCACAGCCCAACCTTTTTTGGCACCCACGTAGCCAACAAAAAGCAGATCATCCACCCAAAACTGCTGTGTATGCTGCAGGTACGCTGCAGGTAGAATGCTAGCGCACATTTTGGGTCCAGACGGTGTAGCCTCCACTCTTTCCTTGAAGGATGCGGAGGCGGAAAGAAGGTGGGCAAAGTGATGGTATGCCCGATGTGGAAGGGCGTGATAACCTTTGGTAGAAAAGAAGGACGGGTCCTTAACCCCTTCCATGCGGCCGCGATTCCCCTGGTGTGCTGTAAACACGAACAGGGGCGGGCCGTGACTAACCCCAGCCGTCATCAGCACACTAGAACCGTAGTGCATGACGGCTGGGGTTCGTCATCAGCATGGAAGGGGTTAAAACCACCTTGTCCAGATGAACAGAAAGGAGATTTGGAAAGGGCCTGGAGCTCACTCACTCTTCTGGCAGAGGTGATAGCAACCAGGAAAGCCGTCTTAAGAGTAAGAAGACGTAAAAAACAGTTATGAAGAGGCTCAAAGGGAGCGCACAGCAGAAAAGTCAAGAAAGGATTTAAGTCCCTTTGAGGCATTATGAAAGGCACGGGAGGAAATGTTTATGTATTGCCTTTGAGACAGCAGTTAACAACCGGGGATTTAAAAAGAGAAGGCTGATCAGGGAGCCTCAGGAAGGCGGAAATGGCAGAAAGATATCCCTTGATAGTGCCCAGAGCAGAGCCCTGCTGGGCCAAAGATAGGAGAAACAGAAAATGGACAGAAAGGAGATCCCCGGCCTTCGCTGTGCACCATGCCACATATTTGTTCCATCGGCAGGCGTATACCGTTTTAGTGGAGGGACGCCTGGCTGCCAGAATGACATTACAGACCTCAGGAGGAAGGTCGAAAGCAGTCAACTGTCGCTGCTCAATCTCCACGCATGGAGGTGGAGGCTGGATAGGTTCGGGTGGAGGACCGTCCCCTGCTTCTGCGACAGAAGATCCTCCCGAAGAGGCAGACGGATCGGGGAATCTATGCTCATACCGAGTAGCTCGGGATACCATACTCTTCGAGCCCAGTCCAGAGCCACAAGAATAACTTGGGCCAGGTCGCGCCTGATCTTCTTCAGCAATCTGGGCAGCAGTGGTATAGGCGGAAAAGTGTACAACAGACCGCATCTCCACTCGCGACGAAAAGCGTTGCCTAGCTAGTGCCGCCTTGGAAATTCCAACACTCAGAACTGATGACATTGCGCGTTCTCTTCGGCGGCTAATAGATCTAACCAAGGCTCTCCACATCGTAGAAAGAGACCTTGCGCCACGTCCGAGATCAGACGCCACTCGTGATCCACCATGCTGCGGCGGCTGAGTTCGTCCGCCCTGGTGTTCAGAGAACCTGCCAGGTGTTGAACCACCAAGGTAATGCCTTGATGTCTGAGCCATGTCCAGAGGCACAGAGCCTCCTGACAGTGTCCACGACCCCACCCCGCCCTGTTTGTTGCAATACCACATGGCGGCGGTGTTGTCCGTGAACACCTGCACTACACTTCCCCGGACAGAGGGAAGGAATGCCTTCAGTGCAAGCAGGATCGCCCGCAGCTCCAAAAGGTTGATATGGAGCCGGGACTCCGCCGGAGACCAGAGGCCTCTGATCTCCGCCTCTCCCATGTGGCCTCCTCATCCTAGGAGGGACACATCCGCCACCACTGTGTTCCGGTTGGAAGGGAGAGGGATCTGCCACTGACCCAATCACGATTCGTGATCCACCACTGCAACTGTCATGCAGTGCCCTCCGAGATCTGGACATGATCGGACAGGTTACCCTGATGCTGTGCCCACTGAAACTTCAGGTCCCACTGCAGAGCCTGCATAAGCCATCTGGCATGTGTCACCAGCAGGATGCAGGAGGCCATCAGGCCTAGAAGCGAGAGGGCCATCCTGAATGAAACCCGGGATAGAGGTTGAAAGAGCGGAATCATAGCCTGAATATCCCGGACTCGCTGCTCGGGAGGATAAACCAGAGACAGCGTAGAATCCAGACACGCTCTGATGAAAGGGAGCTTCTGAGAAGGATTCAGGTGAGTCTTCGGCACGTTGATGGGGAACCCCAGCAAATGCAGGAGGTCGGCCGTAGTCTGGAGGTGGGCGACAACCGCTTGGGGCGAGCCCGCCTTCAACAGCCAGTCGTCGAGGTAGGGGAAGACTTATACCCCAGACCTGCGCAGATGAGCTGCGACCACCACCATCACTTTCGTGAACACATGAGGGGCGCACGTAAGGCCGAAGGGGAGCACGGCAAAATTAAAATGCCCCTGGCCCACCATGAACCGCAGGTAACGCCGGTGGGCCGGCAGGACGGGGATATGAAAATATGCGCCCTGAAAGTGCAACGCTACCATCCAGTCTCCAGGGTCCAGGGCAGTCAGGACCGGAGCCAGAGTCAGCATTTTGAACTTCTCCTTCCGGAGGAAGCTTTTGACGTCCTGAAGGTCCAAAATGGGGCTCAGGCCCCCCTTTTCCTTCTTGGGAACCAGAAAGTAGTGGGAATAACAACCACTTCCTACTACCTGATCGGGAACGTACTTGATGGCCCCCTTGGCCAGGAGGGCCGAGAATTCCTAACGGAGAAGAGCCAAATGATCCCCCGACATTCGGTGGTACTGAGGTGGCATGGCTGGAGGGGAGGACAAAAAGGGGAGCGAGTAACCTTGGCAGATTATCTGCAGCACCCACTTGTTCGATGTGATTTCGTGCCAGTGGCGGAGATGGTGACGGATCCTGCCTCCTACCGGCGTGGGGTGCCCCCTGAAGCTCGGATTAGGAAGGCTTGGAGGTGGAAGCAGCAAGGGTGGAGGTGGACTAACGCGCCTGCTGGTTAACAGACCCGCCCCTGCGGAAGCCACGTCCGCGGTCACGCTGAGGCAGGAGCTGCACAGGCTTTGTGGAGGAGCGCGGCATTGCGCATTTACCCTGGCCACGAAAGGAACGAAACCCAGGCGTGGCAGGTCTCTTTGTGGAAAGACCCAGGGAAGTAGCCATGGCCCCCGAGTCTTTAAAGTGCTCCAGGCCACTGTCCGCCTTGTCGCCATAGAGGCGAGAGCAATCAAAGGGCATGTCCATGAGCGAGCTCTGGACATCAATCGAGAACCCGGTAGACCGCAACCAGGCATGGCGCCGCAACGCCACAGTCGTGGAAATCGCCCTGCCCAAGGAATCCGCCATGTCCAGACCACACCTGATGGCAAACTTTGCCGCATCCTTGCCCTCCGCAATCGCTTGGGAAAGGACGGACTGGACCTCTTCAGAACACGGAGGCAGGACCTCTGCTACCGTATCCCACACGGGGTAGGAGTAACAGCCCAATAAGCAGGCAGTATTAACCGACCGCAACCCCAAGCTGGCCGAGGAGAACAACCTCTTGCCATATTGGTCCAGCTTCTTAGAGTCCTTATCCGGCAGAGCCATGGGAAAGGCACTCTGCGACATCGAGGCCTGAATGACCAGGCTCTCAGGCTTAGGGTGCGTGGTCAAGAAGGTAGGGTCACCAGGCGCCGGGCGATGCCTAGCAACATTCTTAACCACCGGTGCCCCCGAGGCCGGCTTCAACCAAGTGCCCAAAAGGACTTCGGTAAGGGCCTCATTGAAAGGGAGCAGCGGTTCCGACGACGTAGACGCCATCTGGAGCACCTCCGTAAGGAGGTTGGTCTTAAGGGTCAACGTAGGGAGGGCGAGATGGAAAGCCTCTGCAGCTCGACGCAGGACCATAGTGTAGGAAGCGCCTTCCTCCATAGTAGGCGGAGGGGAGGCAAACCCCTGGTCAGAAGATGCATCATTTTCACCCGGATCTTGAAGGCCATCCACCCAATGCGGCTCGGAGTCACACTGCCACGCAAGGGGTCCTCGGAGCCGTCCCAGTCCTCATCCGGCACCGGAGAAGAAGGAGCCGGCGACAGGGCCGAAGCCGGAGAGGGAGCCAGCGGCGCCGGGAACGGCGATGGCCGGGGCCGAAACGGAGCCGCATCCCAATGTGGATCTCAGGTCAGAAAGAAATAGTCCGAGAACCGGGGCAGGGGCGGGATAAACGGCACCCAGTGCGGCACCTGTGGCGGAGCCAGGGGCGGTGCTGGGGCGGTGCTGGGGCCGGAGCCAAGGGCAGCGCTGGGGCCTGAGCCAGTGGTGCTGCACCTTGGGGCGCCGGGCCGGAGCCAAAGGTGCTGGATCCTGTGGCTCCGGAGTCGGCACCAGAGGCGGTGCCGCCGGGTCAACAGGACCTGGACACTGGACCGCTGGGCCCGCAGGTGTGCTGGCGGGAGCCCGAGGCCTAAACAGGTGGTTCCATGGCAGCAAGAAACTCTTGCATCTGTTCGGAGTGGCCGACGGAACCGGGTATAGCGGGTAGGCCGCGGGACTCCCAGGCTCCGGAGGAGCAGCAGGGGCGGGGACGCTGTTCCCCTCGTCTGCCTCCGAGGAGCGACAGGGGGACGTCAGGGGGCGAACACACTTTTTCGACTTCTTCCTATGGCGTCCTTACCGGAATCTGAAGGTGAAGACTTAGAGCCAGATGAGGGACGGCTCCGATCCAGAGAGCGGTCCTGCGAACAGCCCCTAGACCCGGAGCGGGGGTGAGAGGAGTGCCGGACCTCCAGCAACTTCCGGTGCCGCTCCCGCAAGGCCTTCGGGCCATGGCAGGGCAGCCCTGACACTCCCGGGAGTCATGGTCGTTCTCCAGGCAGCCTCAAAAAAGTGGTCAAGAAATGACCGAGGTACGTGCTCAATCCGGATCTGCGCTTTCGGCGCGGAAAAAGAAAGAACTGACGTCAGTGCACATAGGTGGCGCCTAAGTAGCCTCCGTGACGTCATCCCGGCGCTTACGGCGCCAGTGACGGACGCGGAGCCGCACAAAGCCACCTACTGGTGCGTAGGGGTACTGCTAAGCAGAAAACTGGGGAATATTATAAGGTAAGGAATCGATCACTAACGTGTCTCTTTCAGATATTTACCTGCTGTGCTGTTATATTGATCACCATAATTTGTATATTTACAATCAAGCTGTTATATATTCTGCACTTCAACAGACATTAACAATTAATTAAGTCTTTCCAAAAAATAGCAGGGTGGATTTCTTGTGTGTTTAACTATTAAGGAAAACAGTAGCAGAAATCCACTAGAAATATGAATGTAATCTTGATAGTGTCTAGCAGGATCTGATTGTTGTCCAACACACAATATCTCCACGTAATTTGGGGGAGATCCGTGGGTTACAGATTATCTGTTCCTTGTGCTCAAGAAAGTAAGTTGCTACATGCATGTTCTTGCCTGAGGGCCAAGAAAGATCTACAGGGCCGTGGTTACAAGAGAACTTGTAAATATGTATCAGACACAAAGCTCATGTTACACAGTTGCATAAATGCACCAGATTAGGCTGTGATCTGAAAATGGCATTATTGAGATACAGATTAAACCATCTTCCCACTGTATGGCTGCAATGGTTTACACACAGCCAACCATCATGAATGTTTTAAGAGCTGATAGGTCACAACCGTAAATAGTCCTAAATAATTTTCTTTCATGGAAAAGAAGAAGTTAAACGCCAGACAATTTAATCTGAAGAAACACACTTTCGTGCAGCAGTTCTTCTGAAGCTACTGATCCTGTTGTATATTTGCAGTGAAATACTGGACACGGAACCTCAGAGCATGTACTAATGTAGGTCAGAGAACTGAAACTTGACTGGCCTGAGTGAATGTACCCATGGGGCCTTGGTTCTGCAGCAGAGAACCTGAACTCTTGGTACATGACCTCTTGGTAGAGGGTTCAATCAAAAAACGGTGTTATATGTTTTTAATGACTTAAATGTTCCAAGAGCACATACGATTACTGAGGACAAGTGGCCACTTTACAGAGGTGAATTACAATTTGGATTGCAGTAAGAAGGAATATTGTGGTTCAAAGTGTGCACCTGTTAAAATGTTTAAGATAACATTAGGAAGCCCAACTGGGCACATGGGGTGCTCTTGGTGAGATAGCCTGCCTACACCTTGCATGAATTCTCAGACGTGGAATGATCTATATGCTTTGTAAGTAGGCAGCTGCTGAGGATACATGTATTCAAATGGAAATTAAGGCTAGGTCAGCTTCTTTAAGTGAATACCGATTATTGTGCTCAACTTTCCCTGACTAGGATGAAGCAAACAGGTCTCCTCCTTGAAACTACTTGCCCCCAATGTAGGGATACTCCAGCCAATTTCTATCACATGGTGAGGTGTTGCCCTAAGATTCAAGAGTCTTGGTCTGCAGTGGTAGGAGAGCTGAACTAAGAGCTGGGTCGGGAGGTCAACCTTTCCCCCTTGGAATTTTGGTGAACTAGAGCTGATCAAGCTTTCTTGGGTATGGCCTTTATGGTCGCCAATCGAGACATTGACACTCACAACGGCAGTGGACTGGTGTGCACAACAGAACAGGCCAGCCTATAAAGCCTGGGGTTATCCCCTAAAACATGGTCGAGTATGGGGGGAAATAGCTTGGACAATTAACATAGAGTCACACTTAGAGTTAAAAGTGCAGAAATCATGTAATTTGACAGCATGTATCTTGATCAAATGCTGTATCGTGTTTCTGATATGCTAACTGTGTGTCTTGTTATATTCTCTGTGTACAATTAAATAAGGTCTGTTTATCACAAAACAGTGAATAAAGATAAAATACAGCATGGGAAAGATTTTGTTTAAATGGAGCTATGAAGGTTTATTCACAGTAATGGAACAAAACAAAAAAATTTGGCTCAATGGCACAATTGTCTAGTATGGTGACGAGTTTCCTTGGCAATAGGCAAACAATTAGATGGTAGTGTTTAATTTGTAAAAGAATGAGTGCTGTTACAAAGCAATTAAAGGGTGGCGCATCAAATACCAAGGCTATAGCCTTAAACCCCCCTCATGCTCCTTAATTCACTACCACACACTCCTTGCCCTTTATTTCACTCTTGCACATTTCTGCTTTCTCCGTATACGACAGATTTTTCCGTCTTTTCTCTTACTCAGTCTTTCGGATTTGTGTTTTTTCATCTTTTGTGGTTGGCAAATATCAGATTCAGAAAAAAGGGTGCCAGTCCCCCTAGAATATTGACTTCTGATGCATTATCCGTACGAAGTCTGGTATCTTCCAAAAGGGGTGGAAGAGAATATGGAACTGTACCTGAGCAGTTTATCCACTAATCCCTGTGTCTGGAGGTGTAGGAAACCTCAACACAAAAGCAGGGGCATTTTCTGTTTTGAAGCATGGTGAATAGGTCTATGGGAGTACTCTTTTGAAAGTATTGTTTGAAAGGGATTCATTTTCCCCTCTTACAGGTTTTGAATGTGACTGCTGAGGAGGTCTGCAAAATCGTTGGCTACGCCTAGAAGTTGTTCTACAAGGAGATGTACTTTGTGTTTGAATTCCCCATGCCATAGTTGTGGAGCGAAAGGAGATAGAACAAACAATTGTATTCCTTATTTTCAAATGTAGTACATGGTTGCCATGTTGTCATTTTGAATGAGAACAGTTTTTCTCAGCAGATGTTGTTAGAATGCTTGTATAACTTAAAATACTGATGTCAATTCTAACACATTGATGAGTAGAAACTGGTCTGTATTGGTGCATTTCCCCTGAACAGTGTAATGAGCATGATGTGCTTCGATGTTAAGACTTGTGTGAACAGGGAAGCTTCAAAGAGTAACCGTATCCTGAGATGTGTGCGTTTCACCAAAGTAGTTTGAGCTTTAAGGCGCAACTCTAATTCTTCCCAGCCCCTGGGTGCTTGTGTCCCACTAGTATGCCAGACACACTTGCCATTGAATCATGTGTAGATGTGCACAGGGGACTAGCTCTTCGGATGACTCATCAAGTCAAACAGCCTCATGACCATTCTCACTGTCAAGAGATCGTGATGTATGGAAAATTGGAATCAGTCTGTAAAATACATGTACTCTCTCCACAATTGAGAAAGCCTGGGGAAACTTATGGATTATCACTGCTACCAGATAACTTTGGGTTTGGAAAGGATAAAAATAGAACTTTTTAAACTCTGATGGTGACCCTCTAACTAATGGATTTTGGACAACGCTTTCAGTGTAGGCGATAAGCATTGCGGAGCGATTTTCCCTTTTAGAAAACAATCATTCAGATAATGGTAAGAAAATAATTTACTTACCGATAACGGTAGTTCTCCAATATTGGCATCTTTTATAGATACACATGCTTGAATCATTCCGAGTCGAACTTGGAATCCCACAGTACCATAATAAAGCAGTACATCACAATAACATAGCCTATAACGGCAATGAAAATTCACTTTCATAACCCATCCATCCATATCCTTTAAAAGGAACTGAAATCCAGCCATTAAGGCGTCAGCACCCTATACAAAACTCCCCACAGAGGCCGATTCCCTCAGATTTTTAAGTACTAGTGGGATGGAGGTCGCTGCACGGCAGTGATTGTGACCTGACCCCAGGTCACTCCACACTCCGCGCGGCTCCTCCTGGGTGCCCGTGACTCCGCCCCACTGCTGCTGACGCTGCCGGGAGCTCGCCCCAGGTGACTGTGTGCATTTGCACTGTACCGCTAATTTCTTGTGCTTTCTTCCACCTGGCATTTTACTGATAATTTCTTGTGCTTTCTTCCACCTGGCATTTTATTTAGTATTTCTATTGTTTTTTCAGTTTTCAGGCGTTCCTTCGCTCCTTTGTGCCCTCTGTGCCCCCCCCCCCCCTTTGCATTTTGTGTCCTGTGCCCTCGCCCATTGGCCGCCCGGCTCCCGCCTCCCAGCTGCTCCTCCCTCCCACCTCGCCTCTTATGGAGGTCGCGCGCGGAAGTGCGGAAGCGCAGCGGGCGCGCCAAAGGCAAACCAGTCTGCGTCCGTCCGCACCTGAACCGCGCCCAGCACCAGAACCCGTGAAACCCGCGCCCATCGCAACGCCAGATTGCACTACGACTCAAGCACCCTCCACGCACTCAACACCGGACGAGACCACCCCTGCTATCAGGTCATCCCGAAGCACACCCAAGGCCCTTCACCTGCCGGAACTGCAGCTTCACCAGCATCCAGCCCGCCAAACCAACATCCAGAGAACCCAACCACTTCAGATGCATCTTCCTCAACACCAGCTCCGCTCGCAAGCACGCCACCGAACTTTAGGACCTCCTGGATTCTACCGCCCCCGGCGTCGCCTTCCTGATGGAGACCTGGCTGAACGCCACCTCAGCGCCAGACATCGCCATGGCCATCCCACAAGGCTACAAGATCTCCCGAGGAGGCCGCGTCAACGGAGTTGGAGGGGAATCGCCATTGTCCACAAAGACACCCTCAGAGTCTCGACCAACAAAGACGACACCCTCACCACTGCCGAACACATGCACTTCCAGCTCCACACCGACCCAATCAATCAATCAATCAATCAGTGACACTTGTAAAGCGCGCTACATACCCGTAGGGTCTCAAGGCGCTGGGGGGGGGGGGGTGCCGCTACTGCTCGAACAGCCAGGTCTTCAGCTTCTTCCTGAAGGAGAGGTGGTCTTGGGTCAGGCGCAGGTCGGACGGGAGGGAGTTCCAGGTCTTGGCGGCCAGGTAGGAGAAGGACCTTCCTCCTGTAGTTGCTCTTCGGATGCGGGGGACGGCGGCGAGGGCGTGGTTGGCTGATCGGAGGTGGCGTTTGGGAGCGTAGAAGTTGACTCGGCTGTTGAGGTAGCTCGGGCCTTGGTCGTGTAGGGCTTTGTGTGCGTGGGTGAGGAGGCGGAAGGTGATTCTCTTGTTGATGGGGAGCCAGTGAAGGTCTCTCAGATGTCCGGAGATGTGGCTGGATCGTGGGATGTCGAGGATGAGTCTGGCTGAGGCGTTTTGGATCAGCTGGAGTCTCTTCTGGAGCTTGGCGGTGGTCCCGGCGTAGAGGGCGTTGCCGTAGTCCAGTCGGCTGGTGACGAGGGCCTGGGTGACGGTCTTCCTGGTCTCTGTGGGGATCCACCAGAAGATCTTCCGTAGCATGCGTAGGATGTTGAAGCACGCCGAGGAGACGCTGTTGACTTGCCTGGTCATGGAGAGGGAGGAGTCCAGGATGAAGCCCAGGTTACGTGCATGGTCTGTCGGTTTGGGTGCGGTGCCCAGGGCGGGAGGCCACCAGGAGTCGTCCCAGGCGGAGGGAGAGGAGCCCAGGATGAGGACCTCCGTCTTGTCCGAGTTCAGTTTCAGGCGGCTGGTCGTCATCCACTCGGCTACCTCTTTCATCCCTTCGTGTAGGTTGGCTCTGGCGGCGGCGGGGTTGTTGGTCAGGGAGAGGATCAGCTGGGTGTCGTCGGCGTAGGAGATGATGCTGAGGTGGTGTTTGCGTACGATGGCCGCGAGGGGGCTCATGTAGACGTTGAAGAGGGTGGGGCTCAGGGATGATCCTTGGGGGACGCCGCAGATGACTTCGGAGGCCTCTGACTTGTACGGTGGTAGGCGGACTCGCTGTGTTCTTCCGTCGAGGAAGGAGATGATCCATTCCAGCGCCTTGTCCTGGATTCCGATGTTGCTGAGGCGCCGTATTAGGGTGCGGTGGCAGACCGTGTCGAATGCCGAGGAGAGGTCTAGGAGGATGAGGGCCGCTGTTTCTCCATTGTCCATCAGGGCTCGGATGTCATCGGTGGCGGCGATGAGGGCGGTCTCGGTGCTGTGTTTGGCTCGGAAGCCGGACTGTGAGGGGTCGAGGGATCCGTTCGTCTCGAGGAAGGCGGCCATCTGCTTGTTGACGGTCTTCTCGATGACTTTGGCTGGAAACGGGAGAAGCGAGATGGGGCGGTAATTCTTGAGGTCGGTGGGGTCCGCTGTTGGTTTCTTGAGTAGAGCGCTGAGTTCGGCGTGTTTCCAGCTCTCGGGGAAGATGGCGGTGTCGAAGGATGTGTTGATGATGTCTCGGAGGTGGGGTGCGATGACAGCGTCGGCCTTGTTGAAGATGTGGTGGGGGCAGGGGTCGGTTGGTGATCCGGAGTGGATTGAGTTCATCGTGCGGATGGTGTCTTCTGTGCTGATCGGGGTCCAGGCGCGGAGGGTGGTGGTGGGGGGGGCTGGCTGGTCGGTCGTGGTGTGCGTTGGTTGGTTGTTGAAACTGCTGTGTATGTCCGCGATCTTGTTGTGGAAGTATGAAGCCAGGGAGTTGCAGAGGTCTTGCGATGGGGTGATGTCGTTGTTTCCCGCGTTGGGGTTGGAAAGCTCTTTCACGATGTTGAAGAGTTCCTTGCTGTTGTGTGCGTTGTTGTCCAACCGGTCCTTGAATGCTGTTCTCTTGGCGGCGCGGATCAGCTGGTGGTGTTTCCGGGTGGCAAGTTTGTAGGAGGTCCTGTTGTCCGGTGTCGGATCCCTTTTCCAGACTTTCTCGAGGGCTCGGCAGTTCTTGGAGCTCTTGAGTTCGTCGGTGAACCATGGGGCCTTCTTGCTGCCGGGTCTGCTAGGCGGGGTCCTCAGCGGGGCGAGTTCGTCCGCGCAGTTGCTGATCCACTTCGTGATGTTATCGGCGGCCTGGCTGGGGTTCGCTGAGCTGGCAGGAGGGTGTTGGCTCAGGGAGGTGGCGAGCTGGTCTGCTGTGATCTTGTTCCAGCTTCTGCGGGCGGTGTGTTGCTGGTGTTGGTGGGTCGTTGTTCTCTTGAAGGTGAAGTGGACGCAGCTGTGGTCCGTCCATTGAAGCTCTGTGGCGTGGCTGAAGTCGATGTCTGTGCTGGATGAGAAGACGGCGTCGAGTGTGTGTCCGGCGAGGTGGGTGGGGGTGGACACCAGTTGCTTGAGTCCCAGGTTGGCGAGGTTGTCGAGCAGGGTGCTGGTGTTGTGGTCGTTGTTGTTCTCCAGATGGAAGTTGAGGTCTCCCAGGAGGATGTAGTCAGCGGAGGTGAGGGCATGCGGGCTGACGAAGTCGGCGATGTCGTCGCTGAATTGCGTGCGTGGTCCAGGGGGTCGGTAGATCAGGGTGCCTCTGAGGGTGGTGTTCGGGTTGGTGTGGATCTGGAAATGCAGGTGTTCGGCGCTGGTCAGGGTGTTGTCGGTGCTGGTCGTGAGGCGGATGGTGTTCCTGTGGATGATGGCGATGCCTCCTCCCATCTGGTTGGCGTTTCGGTCCCTCCGGACGATCTTGTAGCCCTCTGGGATAGCGATGGCGATGTCGGGAGCTGAAGAGGCGTTCATCCAGGTCTCCGTGAGGAAGGCAACGTCTGGGGCTGTGGTGTCGAGGAGGTTCCAGAGTTCGATGGCGTGTCTGTGGACGGAGCGGGTGTTGAGGAGGATGCACTTGAGGTGGGTGCTGCTGGAGTTCGACTTGGCGGGTGCTGGTGCGGGGCTGGTCCGGCTGCAGGAGAACTTGCAGGCGTGGCAGCTGAATGGTCCGTGGGTGCGTCTTGGAGTGGCTTGGTGGCATTCTGGGTGTCGGCCGGTGTTGAGAGCGGTGAGGGTGGCGGCTGAGTACGTCAGGCGGGTCGGTCGGGGTCTTCGGGGACCAGGGGTCCTGGCACTGGGCGCGGTCCAGGCGCGGACGGGCGTAGACAGGCTTACCTTTGGCGCGCCTTCGGCGCACAATCGGCGCGCCCGCTGCGCGTTACCGCTGCGCGTTCGCACGGTCGCCATTTAAGGCCAAGTGCGCGGGTGGGCGGGGCAGCTGGGAGGCGGGAGCGGGGAGGGTTACAGAAGAAAAAGGGGCGGGGACAAGCGGCGGTGGCGGGAAGGGAGGGCGGGGGGCGGAGCGGTAGGCGGACAACCAGGAAGGAGGGTACACACGTTACAATACTGAACAGGCACAAAATAGCGACAAAAACGGGGAAAAAGCAGAGAAAACAACAGATCAGTGAGACAAGCACAAATACCTGACAAAACAACCAAAACAAGGGGAAAAAGCGCTCGCAGCGGCGGCAGCCGGCGAACGAGGCAAAAACGAGGCAGCAGCGAGGCAAGGGGCACACGCAGCAGCTGGTGGCCGTGCGGCGCGGGGGTGTCCCACAAGTGGGTCACACTCACCTGCGTCGCACAGTCGCCATTTAAGGCCAAGTGCGCGGGTGGGCGGGGCAGCTGGGAGGCGGGAGCGGGGAGGGTTACAGAAGAAAAAGGGGCGGGGACAAGCGGCGGTGGCGGGAAGGGAGGGCGGGGGGCGGAGCGGTAGGCGGACAACCAGGAAGGAGGGTACACACGTTACAATACTGAACAGGCACAAAATAGCGACAAAAACGGGGAAAAAGCAGAGAAAACAACAGATCAGTGAGACAAGCACAAATACCTGACAAAACAACCAAAACAAGGGGAAAAAGCGCTCGCAGCGGCGGCAGCCGGCGAACGAGGCAAAAACGAGGCAGCAGCGAGGCAAGGGGCACACGCAGCAGCTGGTGGCCGTGCGGCGCGGGGGTGTCCCACAAGTGGGTCACACTCACCTGCGTCGCACAGTCGCCATTTAAGGCCAAGTGCGCGGGTGGGCGGGGCAGCTGGGAGGCGGGAGCGGGGAGGGTTACAGAAGAAAAAGGGGCGGGGACAAGCGGCGGTGGCGGGAAGGGAGGGCGGGGGGCGGAGCGGTAGGCGGACAACCAGGAAGGAGGGTACACACGTTACAATACTGAACAGGCACAAAATAGCGACAAAAACGGGGAAAAAGCAGAGAAAACAACAGATCAGTGAGACAAGCACAAATACCTGACAAAACAACCAAAACAAGGGGAAAAAGCGCTCGCAGCGGCGGCAGCCGGCGAACGAGGCAAAAACGAGGCAGCAGCGAGGCAAGGGGCACACGCAGCAGCTGGTGGCCGTGCGGCGCGGGGGTGTCCCACAAGTGGGTCACACTCACCTGCGTCGCACAGTCGCCATTTAAGGCCAAGTGCGCGGGTGGGCGGGGCAGCTGGGAGGCGGGAGCGGGGAGGGTTACAGAAGAAAAAGGGGCGGGGACAAGCGGCGGTGGCGGGAAGGGAGGGCGGGGGGCGGAGCGGTAGGCGGACAACCAGGAAGGAGGGTACACACGTTACAATACTGAACAGGCACAAAATAGCGACAAAAACGGGGAAAAAGCAGAGAAAACAACAGATCAGTGAGACAAGCACAAATACCTGACAAAACAACCAAAACAAGGGGAAAAAGGGCTCGCAGCGGCGGCAGCCGGCGAACGAGGCAAAAACGAGGCAGCAGCGAGGCAAGGGGCACACGCAGCAGCTGGTGGCCGTGCGGCGCGGGGGTGTCCCACAAGTGGGTCACACTCACCTGCGTCGCACGGTCGCCATTTAAGGCCAAGTGCGCGGGTGGGCGGGGCAGCTGGGAGGCGGGAGCGGGGAGGGTTACAGAAGAAAAAGGGGCGGGGACAAGCGGCGGTGGCGGGAAGGGAGGGCGGGGGGCGGAGCGGTAGGCGGACAACCAGGAAGGAGGGTACACACGTTACAATACTGAACAGGCACAAAATAGCGACAAAAACGGGGAAAAAGCAGAGAAAACAACAGATCAGTGAGACAAGCACAAATACCTGACAAAACAACCAAAACAAGGGGAAAAAGCGCTCGCAGCGGCGGCAGCCGGCGAACGAGGCAAAAACGAGGCAGCAGCGAGGCAAGGGGCACACGCAGCAGCTGGTGGCCGTGCGGCGCGGGGGTGTCCCACAAGTGACCCAAACACGACCTTCAGAGGAACACTCGTCTACAGACAACCCGGACCACGACCACAGTTCAAGGACACCATCGCTGACCTCATCAGCACCCACGCCCTCGCCTCCACGGACTCCTTCCTCCTCGGGGACCTTAACTTCCACCTCGAGAACAACAACTACGCCAACTCCACCGCCCTGATCGACAATCTCGCCAACCTCGGACTCAAACAGCTCGTGACGACCCCCACCCACGCCGCCGAACACACTCTGGACCCCATCTTCTCCGCAAGCCCCCACATCTCCTTCAACCACACCACCGAACCCCACTGGACCGACCACAGATGCGTCCACTTCACCTTCAAGAAACCCATCACACACCACCGCGCCCAACAGTTGCCACGCCGCTGCTGGGGCAAGGTCACTGAGGACTAACTGACAACCACCCTCGCCCTGAAACCACCTGCCGACCACATCGACCCCGACACCACCGCGACCAACCTCAAACAGTGGAGCAACGACTGCGCCAACGCCCTCGCCCCTCAAGATCTACACAACTAACCACACCAACAAGAAAGCTGCCTGGTTCACCGAAGACCTCCGGACATCAAAGCGCACCTGCCAGAAGCTGGAGAAGAAATGGCTCCAGGACCGAACACCAGACAGCCACACAGCCCACAAGAACGCCACCCGCAGACACCACCAACTCATCAGGACCACCAAGAGGACCGCCTTCAAGGAGCGCCTAGACAACAACTCACACACCACCAAAGAGCACTTCAGCATCGTGAAAGAACTCTCCAACCCCAGCTCCAACACCAACGACATTCCACGATCACAGGACCTGTACGACTCCCTGGCCACCTTCTTTTACGGCAAGATCACCGACATCCACAACAGCTTCAACTCAGACTCCCCCGCACCCACCACCGAGACCACCACCTCCGCGACCTCCACCCGCACCATCCACCTGACCGCCTGGCCCACCGTCAGCGACGAAGACACCATCAAAACCATGAACTCCATCCACTCCGGATCCCCATCCGACCCCTGCCCTCACAACGTTTTCAACAAAGCCAGCACAACCATCGCACCCCACCTCCAGAAAGCAATCAACATCTCCTTTGAGACAGCAACCTTCCTGGAAAGCTGGAAGCACGCCGAGATCAACGTCCTACTGAAGAAACCCAAGGGGTACCCCAAGGACCTCAAGAACTTCTGGCCCATCTCCTTGCCCCCGTTCCTGGCAAAAGTGGCAGAGAAGATAGTCAACAAACAGCTAACCCACTACCTCGAAGACAACAACATCCTGGACCCTTCTCAATCCGGTTTTCGCAGCAACAACAGCGCCTAGACCGCCCTCATCGCCGCCACAGACTACTTCAGGATCCTGATGGACAAGGGAGAAACAGCCGCCCTCATCCTCCTGGACCTATCAGCAGCCTTCGACACAGTCTGCCACGCACCTTAGCAGCACGCCTCCATGACGCCGGAATCCAAGAGAAGGCCCTGGCCTGGACCACATCCTTCCTTTAAGGCAGAACCCAGAGCGTCACCTCACACCCTTCTGCTAAAAAACCACAGAGATCATCTGCGGCGTCCCTCAGGGATCCTCCCTCAGCCAGACGCTGTTCAATATCTACATGGCACCGCTCGCCCACGTCGCACGACAACATAGCCTCAACATCCTCTCCTAAGCCGACGACACCCAGCTGATCATCTCCCTCACCGAAGACCCCCACACCGCCAAAGTTAATCTCCACAGAGGAATGAAGGCCGTCGCCAACTGGATGAAGGACAGCAGACTGAGGCTGAACTCAGACAAGACGGAGGTCGTCATGCTCAGACCCACCCCATCAGCCTGGGACGACTCCTGGTGGCCCACATCGCTAGGCACTGCCTCAGAACCCACCGACCACGCACGCAACCTGGGGGTCATCCTCGACTCCGCCCTCTCCATGACCAAGCAAGTCAACTCCGTCTCCGCGTCCTGCTTCAACACCCTCTGAAAGCTCCACAGGATCTTCAAATGGATCACCCCCGACACGAGAAAAAACATCACCCAGGCCCTCGTCACCGCATACTCTACTACAGGAAAACACTCAACTCAGGAACAACAAAGCAGCTCCTGAGACAACTACAACGAATCCAGAACGCCTCGGAACGACTGATCCTCGACGTCCCACGACACAGCCACATCACACCCCATCTGAGAGGCCTACACTGGCTCCCAGTCAACAAGAGGATCACATTCAAACTCCTCATCCACGCACACACAGCGCTACACAACACCGGACCTACATACCTCAACGACCGACTCAGCTTCCACACCCCCACGCGCAGCCTCCGCTTTGCCAGCCTCGCCCTCGCATCAGTTCCTCGTATCCGGAAAACCACCGCCGGCGACAGATCCTTCTCCTACCTCGCCACCAAGACCTGGAATGCTCTCTCTACCAGCCTACGACACACCCAGGATCTGCTGGCCTTCAGAAGACTCCTCAAGACCTGGCTCTTCGATCAGTAGCAGCCCCCCCCCCCCTTCCGCCCCCCCCCCCCCGCCCCAGCGTCTTGAGACCCTCACAGGTATGTGGCACGCTTTAGAAATGCAGTGATTGATTGAAGGTAATACCTTAACAATAAGGGGAGCCTCTACGGGGAGGAGAGGGGGTCACATGCGAATCAATGAAAGATGCCAGTACTGGAGAACTACAGTTGTATAAGTAATTTATTTTCTTCTCCAGTAGTGAATATTCCATACATTCACATGCTTGAACCAGAATAGCAAGCAGTTAGAGCACAATTCTTATACTAATAGCAAAATAGTTGCTGGCTGATATATATATATATATATATATATCAGACAGTAAGCAAACATATACAACCAAAAAAAGATCACCTTATTAAAATAAATGATATATACTACCTGTCCTACAGCCACATCTCTGCGCTGTGCAGATTCCAGGCAAAAGTGCTCCATGAATGTATGTGCATTTTTCCATGCCCCAGCTCAACATATCTGCTAGAGAGGTACTCCAGCAAACAATGCAGTTGATGTAGAGAACTCTCTAGTGGAATCAGCCTTTACCTTAGTTGCCAAACGTCTGTCAGCCTTGGACAGAACTGGATAGCAGCTTAGATCCATGGAGCGATGCTTGCCTTTGTGACTGGGAGACCTTTCCGATTATTCCCATATGTTACCAGCAGTTGGTCTGTTTATCTGAACTGTTTGGTGCAGTGCAAATAACATGTTAGACATCTTTTGAAGTCAAATGTACGCAGATATCTTTCTGGTGCCGACTGATGATTTTGCAAAAAAAAAGTCCTTAGTATTACAGGCTTATGAAGATGAAAATTCGAAGGGACTTTGGAGATGAAATTTGGATTGGTTCTGAGCATCACAGAGTTGTCAGTGAAGCACAAGAAAGGATCCTTAATTATGAAGGCTTGTATTTCACTAACCCTTCTGGCTGATGTTAAAGCCAGCAGTAATGCTACTTTCCATGTCAGGAACTAGAGTTCCACTTTGTGTTTAGTTAAAATGGACTCGTCGTTAACTGTGTAAGCACTACATTAACCTGACAGGCAGGAGGAGGAGGAGCCCTTGTTGGAGGAAAAACCCTGAATAGTCATTTAAGGAATTGCTTAATAATCCTACTAGACCATAAAGAGAGTAAGTTTAAAGAGTATTTATATCTTAATAGTGCAGCAAGGTGTAATTTAATTGTCCCATGAACCAATCCTGATTTTGCCAGTGACAAGAGAAGGTAATGAACAAGTTACTTACCTTCGGGAACGATATATCTGTAAGAAACAGTAGTTAGTATTAGATTCCTTACCTTAGAATATCCCCAGGCGTCAGACTGGATCCGGAAATTTTTGCGTAGCAGTATCCTTGCGCGTCGGTAGGCGTCGTCTGCGGCTCCGCGTCCGTCGTCGGCGTCGTGGGCACCGTGATGACGTCGTCGGAGTACTTGGACGCCGCCTTCGCGTGCGGACGTCAGTTCTTAGACACAGCTTTCCGTGCCAAAAACGCAGAGCCATGTCAAAAACCAACACTGGTGCCATTGAAACTAGGGCCCTGAAAGGGGATGATCTTAACCCTAGATATCGGTTCGCAGAAGGGGGAGGATGGGTGGGGCGGTAAGGAATCTAATACTTACTACTGTTTCTTACAGATATATCGTTACCGAAGGTAAGTAACTTGTTCATCTGAAAGAAACAGGTTAGTATTAGATTCCTTACCTTAGAATAGATACCCCAGCAATACCAACCCCGGTGGTGGGTCTGCGAACCAATAATCACACCAGAAAGTCCTGGAGGACGGAACGGCCAAAGAAGCCATCCCTCCGGACTTGACTGTCCAGGCAGCAGTGTCTTGCGAATGTGTGCAGCAAGGCCCACGTAGCTGCCTGACAAATGTCCTGCAAGGGGACTCCACGACCCAGGGCAGTCGGTAGGCGCCGTGGCCCGAGTGGAATGGGCCCTCAGCCCAACAGGAGGCTCCTTCCTTGCCAAGGATTAACAAGCCTTGATACACAAGACGACCCACCGAGAGATGGTCCGCTTGTGTACTGCCCGTCCCTTCTTAGCGCCCATGTAACGAACAAAGAGTTGGTCATCCACCCGGAACTGGCGTGTGCGATCCAAATAGAATGAGAGCGCACATCTTGGGTCCAGACGGTGGAGCCGCTCTTCCTCCTTTGAGGGATGCGGAGGCGGAAAGAAGGTGGGCAAGGTGATAGACTGCCCGATGTGGAAGGCCGTGACAACCTTGGGCAGGAAAGAGGGCCTAGTCCGCAACACAACCTTGTCCGGATGGACCGAAAGGAAAGGAGGTTTAGCGGAAAGAGCCTGGAGCTCACTCACTCTCCTGGCAGAGGTGATGGCAACCAGGAAAGCAGTCTTCAAAGTAAGAAGGCGGATAGGACAGTTGTGAAGTGGCTCAAAGGGAGCGCACATCAGCAGCTCCAAAAGGTTGATATGGAGCCGGGACTCCGCCCGAGACCAGAGGCCTCTGATCTCCGCCTCTCCCATGTGGCCTCCCCAGCCCTGGAGGGACGCGTCCATCACAACTACGTGCTCCGGTTGGGAAATGGAGACGGATCTGCCGCTGACCCAATCGCGGTCCGCGAGCCACCACTGCAGCGGTCTTGCAGTGCCCTCCAAGATCAGGACATGGTCGGACAGGTTGCCCTGATGCTGGGCCCACTGAAACTTCAGGTCCCACTGCAGAGCCCGCATCCGCCAACTGGCGTGATGCACCAGAAGGATGTAGGAAGCCATCAGCCCCAGAAGCCGCAGAATCAACCTGACCGAGACTCGGGATAAAGGCTGAAAGATCGGAATCAGAGCCTGTATATCCCAAACCCGAAACTGCGCCGAGTCGAGAACCGCTCCAATGAAGAGGAGCTTCTGAGAGGGGCACAGGTGTGACTTCGGCACATTGATGGAGAACCCCAGCTGGTGCAGGAGGTCTGCCGTCGTCTGGAGGTGGCTGACGACTGTCTGGGGCGAGCCCGCCTTCAACAACCAGTCGTCGAGGTAGGGCAAGACTGAAACCCCTAACCTGCGCAGATGAGCTGCGACAACCGCCATCCATCACTTTTGTGAACACCTGTGGGGCGCTGGTAAGGCCGAAGGGGAGCATGGTAAACTGAAAGTGCTCGTGGCCTACCGTGAACCGCAGGTAGCGCCGGTGGGCCAGCAGGACAGGGTTGTGGAAATAAGCGTCCTGCAAGTCCAACGCTACCATCCAGTCTCCTGGGTCCAGGGCAGCTAAGACCTGAGCCAGTGTCAGCATTTTGAACTTCTCCTTCCGGAGTAAGCCGTTGATGTTCCATAGATCCAAGATAGGGCGTAGGCCCCCTGTGCCCTTCTTGGGTACCAGAAAGTAGTGGGAGTAGCAACCACACCCTACTTCTGGCCCAGGAATGCGCTCGATGGCCCCCTTGGCCAAGAGGGCCGTAACTAAGCCGCATATGAACGATTTGCTGCACCCACCTGTCCGATGTGACAGTGCGCCAGTGGGAGAGGTGATGGCGAACCCTGCCCCCCACTGGCGTCACATAGGCCTGAAAGCACGGACTAGGAGGGTTTTGAGGCGGATGCTGCAGGGGAAGGTGTGGACTGGCCTCGCCGTTGTCCCCGACCGCCTCCACAGCGATTTCCACGGCCGCCACTGCGTTGGATGTTAGTCTGGGATGAGTGGCGGGCAGCACGTGTGGGGGCGCCCCTTCCTTGGCCACGAAAGGAGCGAAAGGCACCCGTTTGCTGGCGCGGGGCCAATAGGCCCAAGGACTTGGCCGTAGCCCTGGAGTCCTTAAAGCGCTCAAGCGCATGGTCTGCCTTGTCGTCAAAGAGGCGACGGCCATCAAACGGCATGTCCATGAGAGTATTCTGGATATCCGTTGAAAAGTTGGCAGACCTCAACCAGGCGTGGCGACGAATCGCCACCGTCGTTGCCATCGCTCTGCCCAGTGAGTCAGTGGTATCCAGCCCACACCGGATGGAGAAACGTGCCGCATCTCGACCCTCCGCAAGGGCTTGGGCGAGATTAGCCTTGACCTCCGCCGGGCATTGTGGCAGCACGTCCACGACCGTGTCCCACAGGGAGTGGGTGTAACGGCCCAAGAGGCATGCGGTGTTGGAAGACCGCAGTCCCAAACTAAGGGAGGAGAATATCTTCGTTCCATAATTCTCATACCTCTTGGATTCCAGATCAGGCGGAGCCGACGGGAATGCGGTCTGGGAATTAGAGGCCTGGATGACCAGGCTCTCGGGGTGGGGTGGGTGAACAGGAAACAAGGGTCGCCTGGGGCCGGGTGGTGGCGTCTGGCCACGTTCCTATCTACAGGCTGGCCTGTGGCGGGCCTGGACCAAGTGCCCAAAAGAACGTCAGTCAAGGCCTCATTAAATGGCAGCAGAGGCTCAGTTGAGCTTGACTGTGGGGTAAGGACCTCAGTGAGGAGGTTAGTCCTCACGGCCGCAACGGGGAGCTCAAGGCCCAAGACCTTGGCCGCCCGCGTCAACACCACACTGAAGGTTGCCCCCTCCTCCGAAGCCACGGTAGGAGGTGAGACAAAACCAGTGTCTGGCGAAGTGTCCAGACCACTGGCATCCCCAAGTCCACCTGTCCAGTCCTCCTGGGACTGACACTCACGTGTCAGAGGGTCCACAGACCCCTCCCAATACTCCTCTTCACCCATCTCCTGATAATCAGGGTTGTCAAAGGTCGGGGCCGGTTCATTGAAGTAGAACTCCCCAAGCGGCGTCGAGTGCAGCGCCCAGCGGCGCCGATCCGACGCCGGAACCGGGTCGAGGGAGGTATTGGGGACGGCGCCGCCAGAGGACGGCGCCGGAGGTGACACCTGTGGAATCGGCGCCGCTGAGGTCGTCAGGTCAACCGGCGACGATCCGGATCCAGAAGCGGATCCAGTGGGGCCCTGCGGCGCCGGGCCCGAAGCAACCGCCGGCGTCGGCCGGAAGCACCCGACCCGCTAGGGCCCCCAGACGGGTCCGCTGGGCCCGAAGGTGCCGCGGAACCCGCCGGAGGAGTGAGTGACCTCATGGCCATGAGGAATCGCTGGATCTCCTCCCGCGTCGCTCGCTGCCCAGGGACCGGCGGGTATGGGCAGGTCGCGACGCCCACGACTCCGACAGCCGCGTGGGCGGTGTCACCCGATCCCCCGGCCGCATCACGTGAGCGTTGGGGGGGAGGGGGGAGGCGGGGGGGGAGTCGGAAGAGCGATGACGTCTCTTCGACTTCTTGTGCTTACCGGACGACTTCGACCCTGAGGAGTGATGTCAACTCCCGGAGCTATGATGGCTCCGCCCCCTCGACCTCAGTCCGGACTGGGACCTCTCATGGCGGGGGGCCGACTGCCGGAGCTCGAGCCGCTTGTGGGACCGCTCCCGCCTATCCTCCGAGGTTAAGGCTCAACAGTCGGAGCAGGTCTTGTAGTCATGATAGACGCCGAGACAGTGGAGGCACAGGCGGTGAAGGTCGGTGACCGACATCAGTCGGTCGCAGTCCCCACAAAGCTTAAAACCTGGCATCCCTACCGGCACCGATCGGAGTCGAAGACTCGAAGAAATTATCAAAAAGATCTTTAAAAAGTTAGTCAAAAAGTGACTAAGGCACCACTTTTTCCGGATCTGCGCTGCTGGCGCGGAAAAAAGAAGAACTGACGTCAGCACGCGGACGCAGCGTCTAAGTACTCCGACGACGTCATCACGGTGCCCACGACGCCGACGACTGACGCGGAGCCGCAGGGGACGCCTACCGACGCGGAAGGGTACTGCTACGCAAAAAATTCCGGATCCAGTCTGACGACTGGGGATATTCTAAGGTAAGGAATCTAATACTAACCTGTTTCTTTCAGATATTTGTTCTAGTAATGCATGAATAGGATGAACATTCATCTTCTGGCACCATAGACAGAAACAATTCCACTTTATACGTTTTTTGCAATGGTGTCTGCTCTGGCTTTTGTAAGAATGTCTCTGCAGTCTTGAGCGATATTTAGATCAGTGAACTCATGGAATTCAGGAACCATGCCGATAAGTGGCACGAAATCCGGTCTGGATTAAGGGCCTGGCTTTAGTACATTGTCACCAATGTACTGAATAGTTTCAGCTGAATGTGGTTTGTGTTTGATAGCAGGGGCAGTTCTGTGAACTAATGCTGTCTGGGCCATCATGGGACTACAGGATTAAAGAACACTGTTCTTGCTGAAAAGCCTAAGTATAAGAGGTATCTGGGGAAAAGCATATGCAGAGATCCCTGACCATCTGATCTAAAAGGCATTAACCGGCAACCCTACATATAGATGCCAACTTGCATAAAACTGACATTTCCGGTTCTTTTTCATTGCAAAGAGATCTAGTGCTGTCTTGCCCCATAGGGAGAAGACCTTGTTATGAGTTGACAGATCAAGCTCCCATTTGTGGCAGCTGTTCCTTGTTCTGCTTAGTGTGTCTGCTAAGAGGTTCCTCATCCCAGGGACCTGTTCCATGAAGGAAGCTAGCTATGCATGTGATATTGCCACTAAGTGCTAATAATGTGCAAGGGTTCTCCAAAGGTGCACAGGGCTCAATGCAAAACCCAAAGTGCTCTATTGGTGGTAATGTGGTCTAGCAGCCTTAAGCCTAACACAGAGGAGTGTAAAACATTTATTGCATAACCATGATCAATAACAGGCACAACTCAAGAAGGAGATCCAGACCAATTTTCTGAAAATTATACTGTTTATATTTTATTTTTTAGATCAAGGTCTTTGCCTTACAGTAAGTACGGTTTCATGAAAAATACTGTTCAGGTTTCAAACGTTTGATAGTGCAAATTTCATAGCAGTTCAATATTCGCCTGTGGAGTTCTTTGGTAGCAGATAGTCTTTTCACCCTTGGATTGAGGTTTGGGGACTTAGACACCTGGGCTTGCCCAGGGGCTCTCTGAGGGTTTAATGACACCCAATTCCAGCATCTTGATGACTTCACCTTGTATGTTATCTCTGACATTATCAGGTTACCTGTACATGTTGTTTTTGCCAGGAAAGCTGCGACTAGTGTCCACATCATGGGTACACCAGCTAGTCTAACCAGGGGTCAGAGAGAATAGCTCCGCATACTAACTTCAGACTAGCTTGCAGTGAGCTTGCTGTTGGGCATTGAGAGTGTCTCAAAAAAGACCACTCCATCCACAGACCCATCTTGGGGATTGATCGAGAGGAGTTCAGGGAGAGGTTCAATCTCATTTTTCTGTCCCTCATCTGTAACCATAAGCATGGTAATGTCAGCTTTGCCGTAATAAGGCTTCAGGCGGTTGACATGTATCACCCTTTTGGGGTGTTTGCAACTGCCAACTCCACTAGATAGGTGACCACCCCTTTTCTTTCAAGGACAGGGTAGGGCCCACTCCACTGGTCTTGGAGGGCCCTAGGGTCCACATGCTCCAATACCATGACCTTCTGCCCTGGTTTTAATTCTACCAGAGAAGCCTTTTGGCCATACCACTGCTTTTGCAGTTCTTTGCTGGCCTCAAGGTTTTGGCTTAGTTTCTCCATGTACTCGGACATCCTGGAACGAAAGCCAAGCACATAGTCCACTATGTCTTGTTTTGGCTCTTAGAGAGGTTTTTCCCCAACCTTTTCCTACCAGACTCAGGGGACCTCTAGCAGAGTGCCCAAACAAAAGTGCAAAGGGTGAAAACCATACTGTCTTTTGTGGCACTTCGCTTTATGCAAAAAGCAGGTATGGAATTAGGGCATCCCATCTCCTTCACTCCTTCATTCCCACCAATCATCCCTTTCATTGTCTGGTTGAATCTCTCCACCAGGGCATTGGTTTGTGGGTGATGGGGGGTGGTGAATTTGTAGTTCACTCCAAACTCATCCCACATGTGTTTTAGGTATGCAGATATGAGGTGTGTACCTCTGTCTGACCACCTCCTTTGAGAAAGCAACCCTGGTAGAGGATGGGTTTTGCCACCACTGGGGAAGTGGTGGCCCTTAGTTGAATAGCTTCAGGATACCTGGTGGAATGATCCACTACCACCAGAGTATATTTATTTCCCGAGGCTGTTGGAGGGTCCAGGGGATCAACAATGTCGACCCCTACCCTTTCAAAGGGTACCCCAACCACTGGAAGTTGAATTTAGGGGGCCATTCGGTGGCCACCTGCCTAGCCTCTGGCTTGGTAGGTGACACAGGACTGACAAAAGTCCTTCACCTTCTGAGACATAAATGGCCAGGAAAAGTGGTTGAGTAACCTATTCTAAGTTTTATCCTGGCCAAGGTGCCCAACTAAGGGGATATCATGGGCCAAAGTAAGGAGGAACTCTCTAAATCTCTTAGGCACTACCACTCTCCTGGTTGAACCAGGTGTGGGGTCTCTGGCCTCAGTGTATATAGGAGTCCATCCTCCCCATTGGCTTGCTGCCTCATGCTTTCAAGAGTAGAACATGTTTCATGTCCCTGGCACAGATGCATCCTAGAAGGTCCCCCTGGGCTCAAGAGGTCTGCCTGGTAAGGCCTAATCTCTTCAGGCTCAGATTCCTCTGGGAAAACCAATTCCTCTTCTTGGGAAGAAGGGTTCCTACTTGGAATCTGTTAAGTATCTGGTACCCTAGTCCTCTTGGCTTTTCTTATGGAGGGCTGGTCCATTCTTCCAGGATCCATCTCTCCATTTTCACTCAGAACTCTGCTCTGTGCTCTGGTAGTAACACAACCTCATCCTGATAGACCAACCATGCTGGCATGGGTCCTCAGTTCGACCTCAGTCCAAGGCGAAATCTCCAAGTCTTTTCCAGGCAGACAACCTATAGGAACATCAGGGGACAAACTTCCTTTTTTAAATCCAACTACTCCCACCCAGTCCAAAGTGACCATAGCCATGGAATGGACTGTGGTGACATTGTTGGCATTGGTGATTGGATGGGACCTTCCAATCAGGTACTGATCTGAGTGAAGTGGCTGCTGGGCCACAATTGTGACACTAGCCCCAGTAACACTCAAGGCCTCTATCCTGGACCCATTAATCTTGGCAACCGCCTGTATTTTTTCATATTATCTGGCCAGGCAGCACAGAGAGTCTATGTCTCCCTCAAAGACTAATGTTGTCATGATCAGGCCGCACATGGGATCCTATCTGGATGTTAGCAATTGGAGGTGGACTAGAGGCTTTTTTCTTTGTTTTACAACTAAGATCTCCAGCTCGGTGTTCTAGTGCTTTACAATCATGACACCAAGACTTGATGCGATCCCAGTTCTTACCCTGGTACCCACTCTCAGACTTGTAAAGACTATGGGCCCACCCTCCTGAGCAGGTTTTTGTGGGCCTGTAGAAGACTCTTGATTATTTTTAGGGTTACCAGAGTTGCCTGGGAGGGGGGGGGGAGTGGGAGGGGGGGGAGGGGCTTTTTGTACTCTTTCTTTTGGTCTCCCCTATCAGAGTTAGTTTTGGTGACCTTGTCTTGATCGATTGGTCTGTCTTCTTTCCCAATTCTTGAGGAGAAAGTGGACCTAGATCTACCAGGAATTGATGTAGTTTCTCTGGGTGACATTTACTTAAAAGCTGGCAAATTAAGCAGCCCCTAATAATCATGTACATTGTTAGCACTCAACTAACCTCCCAGTGTTTTTACAGAATAATCTACAAAATGTACCCAGGATCGGCCTTGGGTTTTCAAGGCCTCCCTGAACTTGATCCTATATTCCTTAGTGCTGAATCCAAAGCCCTTTATCAGGATACCCTTCATGAGGTCATAGGATGTAGTATCTTTCTCATTGAGTGTCGAGTCTATCCCTGCACTTTTCTGAGAACATTTACCACAGGATCACACTCCATAGCTTTATGTGCCTTCCAACAGATTACTGGCTTTAGTCAACCAGGTTAGAGCTTCTGTCATGCCTACAGTGATCCTTACAAGATTGGCAAATTATCTCTCCGTCTGAATGTATTGCTTGTCTAATTACTTGTGTAGAGGTCTCATTTTCAGAAGGGAGCACAGGACTAAAGATATGTCAGAGGACATACTGAAATGCACCTTCTTTACAAAAGTCTGAGAGCATAAAATTGTAAACTATATGATGAAGGGCTGGTTGACTAGGCCGTGTGTATTACACCAAGTATACTCTTGTGATGGGTTGTCACAATATACATTGATTAATATTCATTTTTGCCTCGTGTCCTGAATATCTATTTTCGTAGATGTGCTGTGAATGTCTTCCTCTGTTTGTTTCCCTTACGGTTGAGCAGTATATGGCCAAAAAGGGAAGGAGGGGGAACCTAGATCCAGCGCTCACCCGGACGGCCGCCATCTTGAGTGGGTCAAGGTGAGCGCTCTAGGCTTTCGCAGACCCAGCACTTCAAAAGCAGGGATGGCGCGTCCGCGCGCCGAAGGCGCGCCAAAGGCAAGCCCGTCTGCGCCGGACCCGCGGCTAGTGCCATAACCCCTGGTGGATTACTAACAGATACCCAGCCAAGGCGGGTCTGTGGCCGGGATTCTTTACTGAACTGGGATGTTGGAGGCAGGAAGGAGGGCTGCATTAATTTGACGCCGGACGAGGACCTGCAGGCAGGCACTCAGGGCTGTCCTGCATGTCAAGCTAGTCTCCAAAATATCCTTTGCAGACCAGTTCGGGCTGTTACCAGTTCCAATAAGTCCAAAGGGGAGGGTATCTTGAGCAATACAAGTTGCCTCCTGGTCAATGCAAGATCTCTGGTAAAGCACAGTCTGGAGTGCGCCAAGATGATCCAGGACAAAGAGATAAAAATCGCCTTTATTACTGAGACCTGGACAGAAGCTGCTTCTGGGCCAGATATAGTGAAAGCTACCCCACCAGACTACCATAGTTTTGTCCTGGACAGACCCCGTAAAAGGGGAGGGGGTTTGGCAGTTATCTACCATGCCTCCATTCAGGGGTCCTTCCAGCCGGTGGTCTCCGAGATGTGCGAGGCTTTGGGGTTTAAGCTTATTCTGCTCGATCATCAGTCCCTCAAGGGATGCTTTCTGTACAGACCTCCCGGGACTAAGGCCCAGTTTCTTGAAACAGCTGGCAGTATCTAGAGGAAGCCCTGTGTGCTAAATCTTTTACAGTACTAGGAGACTTTAATTTCCACTAAGAGAGTAGTTCAGACCCGGATACAACAGCACTATTGGAGGTGATGCACGGGGTGGGACTAACTCAGGTGGTTAAGGGGACAACGCATCTGGCAGGCCACACATTGGATGGAATTTTCACAAATAATCCTGATCTGAAATCTGTCAAGATTGTTCCTGTCGCCTGGACTGATCATACCGCGGTGATGTTCACTATTTCGGGCACCTCGCTGCATAAGGCCAGGCAAGATAGGACAAAAGCCAGGGCCTGCAGAACCTGGAATAAGATCGAGGGAAGTGCGTTGGAGGACCTTTTGGTGTCTTCTATGGTCACTCTGCCGGCAGACGTGAACAAAGCGGCAGCCACATACACCAACTGGATTGATAGGGCGTGCATCACATTAGCCCCGCCAAAAAACTGTCGCCCCACTCGCACTGTCCCATCAGCTCCCTGGTTCTCTGATGAGCTCAGGGAATTCAAGCTGACATGTAAGGAACTTGAACGGATCTGGCGTAAAAACTACTATGAGGTGGATAAACTAAAACTCAAATCCAGCCAGAGTGCTTACAAAGACATGATATGGAAGGCCAAACGTACATATTTTACCAACCGTATTGAGGGGCCAGGAACTCCCCTAAGGAACTCTTTGACACGGTCTCTAGCCTGGCCATCCCCAAGCCAGTGCTCATCTCACCTAGTGAGGAACTCCGCAAGAACTTAGCCAAGTTCTTCCTAAGTAAGGTGGAAATTATTTTTTCCGCACTTGAGCCTCAGGTCAGGCAGAGTCTACTTGATGGGACTCATAGGAATCTCGCAGCCAACTCACAGGAGGCAAAACTTTTAGCATTTGGCCCGGTGAGTTCCGAAGAAATTAAAAAACAGCTGTATGTGACAAAATCTGGTTCTCTCCATGGCCCCTGCCCGGCATCAGTGGCGAAGCTGGCGGCAGCCCCGATACCTGGCACCCTTGCCAATCTTTTCAATCAGATGTTTGAAGCAGGGGATTTTCCAACATGTTGGAAAAGGGCATCATTTGCCCCTTTGCTAAAGAAACCCACACTGGATATCACCGATCCCAATAGCTATCGGCCCATTGCCAGACTACCGTTGTCAGCCAAACTTATAGAGAAAGCCATAAACTCTCAGCTCTGCGCATTTCTGGGATCCACTCAGGGCCTCGACAAAGCTCAACATGGGTTCAGGGAAGGTCATAGTACTGAGTCCGCCCTGATCAAATCCACCGAGGAGATCAGGAGAGTGATGGATGCGGAGGGCCGAGCGGCACTGATCCTCCTGGATATGTCCGTGGCCTTTGATACGGTCCACCACAGTATTTTGGTGGACCGTTTAGAGGACTGCGGGATCCAGGGGAGGGCCCTGAGCATCTTGAAAGCCTTTCTTACGAATAGAGTCCAGGTGGTAGCCCTGGGAGAGTTCGAGTCAAGACCTTTCCAATTCCCCGGGGGAGTTCCCCAGGGATTCTCTCTATGCCCCACCCTTTTCAATGTTTACGTCTCCTCTCTGGCCCCGGTTATTCACTCATACGGGTTTGAACTAACATCTTATGAAGATGATACTCAGATTGTTGTATCACTGCTCCAAGGGAGTGAAGACGGCTTAGCCGCCAAGTTTCAGGAATGCATGACAGCAGTCCGCACTTGGATGGCTAGAAACTGCCTAAAATTGAACTCCTCCAAAACAGAGGTTTTACTCTTCGGCTCCAACATCAACTTTTGGAGTCCCAAGTGGTGGCCAGAAGAGATGGGAACCACCCCCCCTATTCTGGTAACGAAGGTGAGAACTTGGGAGTCATGATTGATAACCAACTCTCTTTCAAACCCCAAGTAAATGCGCTGACCTGTTCCATTCACTGGTCTCTGAAAATCATCAGTAAGATCCTCCCCTTCCTGCCGGATGGGTGTAAGAAAACGGGGGTGACGGCACTTGTGCTCTCTCGCCTTGATTACTGTAACAGTTTATTTCTAGAGGCCCAGCAGGGGCTGCTTAACAAATTACAGTTCCTGCAAAATGCTGCAGCCTGTCTTATTGTGGGCCTTCCTAAGTTCCCGTCCGTTTCCCAGGAGCTGGGGAAACTACACTGGCTCCCAGTGCGTAAACAGATACTGTTCAAATCAATGTGCATAGTCTACAAGGCGGTCCATGGATTGAGCCCTTCGTTTCTTCATTAGCATTTCCAATGGTACAGACAGGATAAACAGTTCAGGTCGGCCAACATGGGGCTGATCAGGACATCTCGCATCATGAAGGCACGCTGGGGGGCAGAAGCTTTGTCCGAGGGGCGGCTAACGCCTGGAATGCCTTACCTATGGCATTGAGACAGAGCACGGACCTGCTGGCCTTTCGGAAAAGTCTTAAAACCTGGCTTTTTACTCACTAGGCAAGAGGCTTGAAACCAGGGGAGCTATCACTACAGCGCCAGGACACCGGTTGGTAACAGCGCGCTTTATAAATTATATAAATAAATAAAAAAGGGAGTTCCTTTGGAAACAGCCTTTGAAGGCCAGTCAGCATTCAGAAATGAAAGTATGTTTCAGGATTAACCTTCGTTATGCTTCAAGGTAGGCTGTCTGATCTATTCAGGTGTCTGGAATAGAAACTTGGAATGAGTCTGTTTGGATCCTGTAAATTGTAGTGCGTGTTGAGAGAGACCATCATGTGGAGCAGCCCATTTTTTTAAATCTGCAGTGAAGTTTCCGTACCTCTATGGTCTTCTTCGGTCTGATAACCAAATCATGTTCAGATCACTCCTCCGGAAAATAAGCCAGTAATTCTTTACAACCTAAGGAATTTCCTGGCACAAGGCATATTACGGGGCTTCCTATAATAAAGTCAGTGTACACAAAAACACTTCTTGAAAATCACCTGGCATTAATCTTTTATCTAGAATTCGTAGTGGATTAACCCCTTCCATGCTGATGACAGAACGGTTCCGTCATCAGCATCGGCTGAGCTGTGCTGATGACGGAACCGTTCCGTCATGACTCCGCCCGCGCAAGGCGGAGTCAGCACAGGCGGAAAATACGCCCCGCACGGAAGGGGTTAAAGAGCCCCTAAACTCATGCTTGCCTACATTTAAAAATGTATATTTTTTATTCATCTCCAATTTCTATTCGTTAGATGTTTCATTATCAAGTGATACATGGTTGGAACACAATGACCATATCTCTATAGTTGTCTTTAGGTATTGTGGGTTTTTAAACAATTATAAAGTTTATACATCACTGAGAGTGAAAGCCTGATGTAAATTTAGTTACACATTTCTCATTTCACCTAACTTGCTTTCACTATATTGTATTTCAATGATTATTAGTATCTTTGGTAAATACTTGAGCAAGCTACCTACATTACTCCTAGCTGAAATCTGAATTGTGACAACTTTTCACTAAAGTATAGTTTTCGGGATCTCCAATGGGTTTCACTGAAATACTTTCTTCCCTCACAATGTTTCTCCTGGAGAGAGAAGCGCTGACAGAATTGCGAGAGGACGGACATGTTTGGGCCACAGAAATGAGCCAGGCACTGATTGGAATTTTTCTTGGGCTCCCTGCAGTTCACTATGTCAATTTTTCATACACACATGGAATTAAAGTAAAAAGTATCAACACCAATCATTGCACAGCCTATATAGACAGCACTATTTAATACAATGTAATGCCACAAAAATCACATCTAACATTTGCAGGCTGTGATCATATTTTTAACGAATTGGAGGCAGCTCTGCTGATAAACATAGCAGTACTCACTCTTGGATGAAAAGCTATTGCAGTGACAAAGTCTATATGCTGAAAGCAACATAGACATTCTCTTCTCGATATGTGCCACAGTCGTACTGTCTTGTCCATAGAAGAAGAAAGTAAAAAGTAATTCTGTAGGACAGAAAAGTATGGAAATGTAAACATCTTTGTAAATTGACAATATCAAAAGCACTTCTCACTGTGGTAACTTTTACTATGTGATTTTATCTGAAACACAATTTTAAAACAGAAAAATTTAATCTTAATGTATTAATTTCTTTGCAGTGTTACAGAGCTTTCATCAGTATAAATCATTAATAAAAATCCTTTGATACTAAAAGATGCCTTTTTCAAGCGTTCCCAATGTTATACCTTGAGCAGACCAGTGTGGTATTTGGGCTATACAGAAAAAGGTCTCGATCTGTAATATCGTCACCACTCCAATGACCCAAAAATACCTAGTTGCTGGCTGGTACACCCTGCCTTTTTGTTGTGGTAATATCCTTTCGATGTTAATGTGCATTTCTTTCAGCAGTCTATGTTAGACTTAAGAATGTATCATGGAATGTTTTCATTTAATCTTGTATACGTAAGTCTGTCAGTTGGTGGGAAGTGTATTTATAGAGTGGCTGCTACTCTGTCAGGGTGATCGGTTTGCGCTCGAAGATCTAAAGGTATGGGTTCCACATCTCCAGAGCAAGAAAACGAAGATATTCAAACATTCTGGTGAAATGTTATTCGAGGGACAACGAGGAATATAGCCTCCACAGATCAGTAATTTGCATGGTTCGCTGTGAGTCTCAGGGTTTCGTTGCAGTTTTAAAAAGTACTCTGTTTTTGACTGGTAACCAGTGAAGTTCTTTTTAGGCTGAAAAGATTGAATCCCATTGCTTAAATCCAATTAATAGTATTGTTGCCCAGTATTGTTCTCTTTGTAGTCCAGCTGCAGGTTTAGCAGGGAGACCTAGAAAGAATATATTGCAGTAGTCTGGACGTGATAAAATCAATGCCTGGACTACTACTTTGTGTGTATGCCCAGGAAGCACTAGCAAACTTGCATTCGCAATGCAACATGTCTCTCATTTGTGAGAGTTTAAGCTAGTGGCATTGTAAATGACAAAGCATTTTATTCATGTGTTTTGCAAACCAACACATTTAAAAGGCATTGTCATTTCTAATGCCAATAACTCAAAGTCTTGCAAATACAAGACCACTTTAAGGGTGGCTGTACCCTTTTCTTTAGATGCTGCTCGCTGTATTCACGTTACAGCGAGCCGTGTTTAAAGAAAGGGGCACCGCCACCATCGAAGTGAAAGCATGGCATGGGGTGCTTTTACAAACAAACATTTGTTTGCCAAGTACACAGTTTTTTTTGGTTGTAAAGGCGCCCCATGCTATGCTTTCACTTTAGTGGCGGCAGCGACCCTTTGTTTAGAAGCGGCTCGCTGTAACCTGAATACGGCAAGCAATGTCTAAAAAAGGGGTGTGGCCATTTAAAGTAAAAGCATGTTATGGGGCTTTTTCCCTGATGAAAAAAAAAGGTTTCGTAGCACGTAGGGTGACCAACCGTCCATAAATTTCACGGACCGTCCGTCATTTTAATATGATGTCCACAAGGCGTCCGTAATTTCGGGATCCCAAATTACGGATGCCTTACAGACATCATACTAAAATCGAAATGGGAAATTTCAGTAAGGAATGCTGCTTCCCATGCAAGAGGCCCCGTGAGTTTAAAAGATTTCACTCTGGGCCTCTCGCAGTAATCTTTCAAACTGAAGAGGCTGCCTGCAGAGGCCCCTCCCGGACCTCCCTCGTGCAGACTGTGGAGGGGCCCATTGTTATTCTGAGACTGCAGCGGATTAGCACTTTAGAATGACAATGGGCCCAATTGTAGTGACAGCCTTCTCCTGCATGGGACTAGAGTAAAGCATTCTACTTTTGCCTTGGCGCCATGCTGGAGAAAATAAAAATAAAATAACTAACAGCGTTTTCACTGTACATTTAAAAGACAGATTTCAACAGACAAATCAAAAAATACTATTTATTAATGTTTACTGTTACTAGCACAAATCTTGATTGCAGAAAGGGCCCAATGTCGCTTTGCAAAGTTTTGCGCATACTGAAAAACTGTGAAGTGCACGATTGGCTCAACCTTATATAAACTTATTTTGACCTGTATTTATTTTCGTTGTCTATTTACTTACTTATATATCATTGTGCCACCTCCTCTGATATGTCTGCAAATCTTATGTTTTGAATCAAATTTTTGTCCTGAATTTTGACCTTCTGGCCTGAATTTTTGTCCTGAATTTTGACCCTTTGTCCTGAATTTTTACACTGACCGTCCTGAATTTGCACCCATGCCAGTTGGTAACCCTAGTAGCACGGCGGCTAAAGTTATAGCAGACCGTGCTGACAAATACAATAAATAACGAGGCGTCGCCGTAACAGCGCACCGCACTGGCAAATTAAATAAAGAAGCGCAGCAGCTATACTTGAAGCAGACCGCGCTGCCAAAGTAAATAAATAAATAAGTGCGCTGCTATAGTTAAAGCGGACCGCAATTACTTATTAAAATGTAAAAGTGGGCAGCATGCCGCCTTGTAGGGAAGCACGTCGTGGGTGGAATGGAGGAAAGTCATTAAAGAAAATAGTGCTCACGGACGAGATGAAGCGACCGTGTAACAACACAGATAAAAAACCTTGTTGCATAATTTGGTCATCTATTTCGGAAAATCCTAGTAGCCCAGACAATTCTATACCGCTGGAATAGTGGTTTGGGTGCTCTCATTAATATGAAATCCGTATTTCACAGGGAACTGTAAATCATGTCCCTTGCTCACTGTGAAATATGTTTTTTTCAATACCACTGAATTTTGTACAGTGAAAGTATGGGTGGAGTGGCAAAGAGCAGAGTGGCATAGTGTGTGTGGAGTGGCATAGAGTGGAGTGGCTTAGAGTGGTGTAGAGTGCTGCACAAGAGAGTAGAGTGGAGTGGAGTGGATTGCTGTTGAATGATATAGTGTACAAGTAGCATGGAGTGGATAGAGTGGAACAGAGCGGAGAGGTGTGGCTAGGCATAGTTTGACCAGGGCCGGGCTGGGAACCCAAAGCAGCCTTAGGAATTTTCTTAGACCTGCCCTTGGAAAAGCACTGCCTGGCTCCGGGAGGCTGGAAAAACTTGCTTGCCAGCCTCCAGTAATGAAACCAGCCTTTACCCTTCTAGCCTCCCATGCAAAAAAAACACAGATGCCCGGTAGGGCCTGTACGGCGTAGAGTAACACAGTAGCATGGCATTGAGTAGAGTCGAAGAGAGTGGAGTGGCAATGCGTAGAGTGGCATTGCGTAGAGTGGCAATGCGTAGAGTGGCAATGCGTAGAGTGGCATTGCGTAGAGTGGCATTGCGTAGAGTGGCATTGCGTAGAGTGGCATTGCGTAGAGTGGCATTGCGTAGAGTGGCATTGCGTAGAGTGGCATTGCATGAAGTGGCATTGCGTGAAGTGGCATTTAGTGGCCCAGAGAAGCAAGGTGTAGAGTGGAGAGCCAATGAGTGGCTTGGCATGGAGTGGAGTCGTTTAGAGGCGTAGATTGAAGTGGCGTTGATCAGAGTGGCATATAGCGGAGTGATTTGGCATAGAGAGGAGTGGCGTGGAGTGGCATAGAGTGATGTAGAGTGGGGAGGCATAAAGTGGAGTGCTGTAGAGTCCCACAGAGTGGAGTGATGTAGGGTGGAGTGTCATAGGGTGGAGTGGCGTAGGGTGGAGTGGCGTAGGGTGGCATAGAGTGGAGTGGCTTGGCATAGAGTGGAGTGGCATTGAGTGATGTAGAGTGGGGAGGCGTAAAGTGGAGTGCAGTAGAGTCCCATATGGTGGAGTGGCATTATAGCAAGTTACTACTTGTGTAACAATATATCTGTAAGAGACATTAGTTAGTGATAGATTCCTTAACTTAGAATATCCCCAGGCATCAGACTGGATCCATAATATATTTTCGGCAGCAGTACCCCTGCGCGTCGGTAGGTGGCGTCCTGCAGCTCCGCATCCGTCGCTGGCATCGTAAGCGCTGTGATGACTTCACTGGGACCACTTAGTCTCCACCCATGCACGCGGACGTCAGTTCTGTACACGACTTTCCGCACTAGGAACGCAGAGCCATGCAAGAAACTGACCACTGGTGCCATGAAACTAGGGCCCTGAAAGGGATGAACTTAACCCTAGGAATCTGTTTGCAGAATAGGGAGAATGGGTGGGGCGGTAAGTAATCTATCACTAACTTATGTTTCTAACAGATATATCGTTACACAAGTAGTAACTTGTGCATCTGAAAGAGACACGTTAGTGATAGATTCCTTACCATAGAATAGATACCCCAGCAATACCAACCCCGGTGGTGGGTCTGCGACCAAGATTACACCAGAAAGTCACAGAGAACAGAACGGCCAAAGAAGCTGTCTCTCCGGACTTGACTGTCAAGGCAGTAATGCTTGGTAAACGTGTGCAGCGAAGCCCACGTAGCTGCAGATCGTACACTTAGCATTGATTGTGCAGCAGTATCAACCGTAGCGGTGGTCGCTTGTGGCAGCATACTGAATAGTGTTTTAAGGACAGCTTGGCCTACTGCAGCTTGCTGCTTGGTTTGCACATCAACACAATAGTGTTTAGTGAAGGTGTGTATTGTAGACCATGTTGCTGCCTTGCATATGTCCTCTAGTGGTATATTTCCTAAGAAAGCCATAGAGGCTCCTAGTTTGCAAGTGGAGTGCGCTCTAGGAGGAACCGTTAGAGTACGTTTAGCTTTTTGATAGCATATTTGAATACACTTTACAATCCATCTGGCAATTCCTCCTTTAGAGATGGGATTGCCATTGTGTGGGGGAGAGAAAGATACAAGTTGTTGTTTTGTCTTTCTGAAGGATTTAGTCCTGTCTGTGTAGTATAACAGAGCTCTTCTAACATCTAAGGTGTGCAAAGCCCTTTCTGCAACAGAGTCCGGTTTTTGAAAAAACACTGGTAGCTCTACTGATTGGTTAAGGTGAAAAGGAGTAATAACTTTTGGTAGGAATTTAGGATTGGGCCTAAGAACCACTTTGTTAGGATGTATCTGAAAAAATGGTTCTTCTATTGTGAATGCTTGTATTTCACTAACTCTTCTGAGAGAGGTGATGGCAACAAGGAAAGCAGTTTTTCATGTTAGGAATTGCAATTCACACTTATGTAAGGGCTCGAAAGGGGGTCCCATACGTCTTGTAAGGGCCACATTTAGGTTCCAGACTGGAGGAGGCGGTAGCCTAGGTGGGATTATTCGTTTTAATCCTTCCATAAATGCTTTTATTGCAGGTACTCTAAAGAGAGATAGATGTTGCCTATTTTGTAAATAGGCTACAATTGCTGCCAGATGCAGGCGTATGGAAGAATAAGCCAAATTGGACCTTTGTAGGTGTAGAAGGTAGCTAATCATATTTTGGATGGAAACATCCAGTGGATCAATGTGATTGTTGCTACAATATATTGCAAATCTCTTCCACTTAGCCGCATAACATACTCTGGTAGTGGGTCTCCTAGCTTCTTTAATTATGTTCATACAGTCTGGTGGTAGGTTTAAGTAACCGAACTCAGACCTCAGGAGCCAGATTGCCAAATTCAGTTGGCTTGGTTCTGGGTGTCTTATTTCTCCATGGTTCTGTGTTAACAGCGATGGCGTGAGCCGTAATTTCTGATGTGGAACCAGTGAGAGATCTAGTAGTGTGGTGAGCCACGGCTGACGTGCCCATGTGGGAGCCACTAGTATTAGTTTGAGAGACTGTTGTCTGAGCTTGCGTACTACTAGTGGAATGAGTGGGAGAGGCAGAAAAGCGTACGCAAATCTTACTGACCAGTTCATCCATATCGCATTCCCCTCCGACTGTGGGTGTGGAAACCTGGCGGCGAAGGTTGGGCATTTTGCATTCTCGTGGGTGGCAAACAGATCGATCTGTGGATACCCCTTGAAAGAATGGTTGAAGAACTTGTGGGTGTATCTCCCATTCGTGAATTTGTTGTGACTGACGACTCAACAGATCTGCTATCTGATTGTGAATTCCTGGAAGGTGTTCTACTGTCAGGTTATAATTTGAGGAATGGCCCATCTCCAAATGTTCTGTGCAAGCTGGGACAGTTGCAGAGAGTGCGTACCCCCTGTTTTGTATCTAATACATGGCTGTCATATTGTGCATCCGGATTAGGACAGCTTTGTTTTGTACTTGTACCTGAAACTTTTTGAGTGCTAGGAAAATTGCTAGCAGCTCTAGATGGTTGATATGGAACTGTCTTTGTTGGTTGTTCCATTAGCCTTGTGTGGTATAATGCAAGAGATGGGGTCCCCATCCTGTGAGGGATGCATCTGTCGTGAGCACTATCTGTGGAACAGGATCTAGGAACGACCGTCCCTTTGTCAAATTTTTGGTGTTCCACCATTGCAGATGTACGGCTGTCTACCAACACCAGGTCTGTGAGCTGGCCTTGAGCCTGATTCCACTGTTGTGCTAGACATTCTTGTAATGGCGCATTTGCGGTCTTGCGTGAGGAACTATGAAGATGCAAGACGCCATCATGCCTATTAATCTCATGAACACTCTGGCTTGGAGAGAGTGCTGATGTTGAAAAAGGGAGACTAAGGTCTGAATGCTCTGTATCCTGGCTTGACTGGGATACGCTAGAGCTGTAGATGTGTCTATGGTAGCACCTAGATATTGATGAACGTGCGAAGGCTCTAGGTGCGACTTGGTGTAGTTTATTGTAAACCCCAAGTCGTGCAATGTTTTAATTGTTTGTTTTGTGTGTTGTACACACTGGTTGAACGATTTTGCTTTTATGAACCAATCGTCGAGGAAAGTGAAGACATGTATCTGTTGTCTTCTGAGATGTGCTGCTACTACTGCTAAGCACTTTGTAAACACTTGTGGTGCTGTTGTGACCCCGAATGGAAGGACTTTGAACTGATAGTGCTGTCCTTGTATGACAAACCTTAGATACTTCCTGTGCGCAGGATGTATAGGAACATGAAAATAGGCGTCCTTTAGCTCTAGTGTTGAAAGAAAGTCCCCCTGCTGTAGTAGTGGGAGTACTTGTTGTAAAGTGCTCATGTGAAAATTATCCGATTGTATGTAATGGTTGAGGGGCCTGAGATCGAGAATTGGTCTTAATGTCCCGTCCTTCTTGGGAATTAGGAAGTACAGGGAGTAAACTCCTGTTCCCCTTTCATCTAAAGGAACTATTTGAATAGCATCCTTTTGTAGAAGTGCTAGAACTTCCTGTTGAAGCAGAGTAATGTGTTCTGTGGACATTGGACGCTGCCTGGGTGGTATGTTTGGGGGGGTTGCTGTGAGTTCTAGGCTGTAGCCATGTTGGATAATCTGTCTTACCCACCTGCCTGTTGTGATGGAATTCCAGACAGGTATGAACTGTGATAATCTGCCCCCCCACAGGAGTGGAATGCTGTAGGGGCGGCAGAGGGAAGTGACTGTTTGGGAGTGGAAGAGGAGGGTTGTTGTTATTACCTCTACCCATATTATTGTTGCCTCTGTATCCTCCTCTAAAGTAGCCTTTGTTAGAGGAGGTCTGTGTGTGCTTCTTAAAAGATGATGTTGTATCTGCGCCGGTCTGCTTGGAGCCTCCTCGATAAAAGGAGCGGCATAAAGAACTTCTAGTCTGTGTGGATTGTAATGCACCTATAGACTTAGCTGTGTCCGTGTCTTTCTTCATCTTTTCTAGTGTGTTGTCTACTTCCGGCCCGAGCAACTGGTTCTGATTGAAGGGCTGGTTCAAGATGGTAGTTTGTACTTCTGGTTTAAAACCTGAAATGCGTAACCATGCATGACGTCTGAGTATAACACTAGTATTGGCTGCTCTGGGTGCTGTGTCAGCTACATCTAGTGCACATTTAATTGAGGCATTGGATATTAATTTGCCTTCTTGTAAGAGCTCTGCTGCCTGATCCTTGTAATGATCTGGGAGGTGCTCCATTAGTTTTTCTAGCTGGTCGTAGTGAGCCCTGTCATAGCGTGAGAGTAAGGCTTGTGTGTTTTCTATGCGCCATATGTTTGTTGCCTGCGCAGCAATCAGTTTCCCTGATGCATCTATGATTGGAGAAGTTGCACAATCCTTCTTTTTGGTAGGAACCACAGGTGGAAAAGGTGTGCCTGCTGGTCTTTTCTTGTAAGGAATTGCTTCCACATGTCCAGTTTTTGGATTGATATAGACCTTTTTCTGTTTGGGATCTGGTCTAAACAGTTCTTCCTCATTTACAATCTTCTTCCGTGTCGATTTTTTCGGTGCTGATAGGGGTTCTTTAGTGTTCTTTGCTTTAGGAGGAGTTATCGAGTCCTGTGGCAAAATTTTCGGTGCCAAAGGTGGTTTTGGCTTGGTAGGCTTGTCAGAGGGTTTAGGCGTGTCTGCATCAGGCCTTGGAGTCTTTGGTAGCGATGTTGGAGATTTCGGCGTGGAGACAGGTTTCGTTAGGCCTGCGGCGCCGGAATCTGTCTTTCCATCTTTATTTTTGGAACCGGAAGGTTTCGGAGTCGAAGCTTTCGGATCCGGTATAGTCGTTGGCTTCGGCACCGATGGTTCGGGTGCCGAAGGGTCTTTGTCTTTGGGCACCGAAGGGCGTTTTGGCTTCTGTGTCGAAGATTCGAAGAGTCCTTCGGTGTCGAAGGATGTTTCGGTGTCGATGGAGGAGGTGGAATTGGTGCCGAAGCACCGGAAGGCGTAGTCTTTTTCCTCGGAGCCGAGCCCGAAGGGGTCTGAGGGTAAATTTCGGTCTCGACTGGGCCCCATGGGCGGAGTGCCGACCGCTGCCTTGGTCTTGGGTAGTGTATGTTATGCAGGGGCAGGGGTACTCATGGGTTGTCGAGATGGAATCGAGTCCTCTGAGTTCTCTGCCCGACATGATCTGGAGATCAGGCGAGTCTTCCTCGGCGACGAGTGGAGTCTCGTCCTCGGAGATATCTTCGAGTGGATCATCGTCCCCGGAGGCGTCCTCTCCGACGATCTCCTCCTCAAAGATGGACTCCAGTGCTGGCACTGATCTCCTCATCTCATGTCGACGGGCCCTCCGATCCCGAATGGTCTTCTTCGATCCGAAGGAGGCACAGGCTGTGCAGGTCGACTCATCGTGTTCCGGCGATAGACAGAGGTTGCAGACCTCGTGGTGGTCGCTATGAGGGAATTTTGCTCGACATACCGGACATCTCTTGAATGGAGTTCTTTCCATGAGGCGTAGGCCGTACAGCGCCGATAGGCCCAACGGCCCGCGTCGACACACCGGAATGTAGCTGGTGATGTCGAAAAGTCTATTCGATGTCGAAAATTGTTTATATAAGGTTTCACGCTTCGAAGTTGTTGAAAAAAGTCCTTTCTAACCGGAGCGGAAAACTTTCATCCGAACCCAGTGGCGGAAAAAAACAATCTGAGGATGGAGTTGATGACCATGCGCAGTATTGTCCAAGGGAGGAGTCACCTATCTCATGACTACAAAGACTTCTTCCAAGAAGACAACAACCTGCAATCATCCGAGCCCAACACCAGGTGGCGATCTATTGCTAAGTGTACGATCTGCAGCTCATATGCCTCGAACCTCGGGATACCTATATCTTCGTGCCCAATCAGGAGCCACAAGGATGACTTGGGCCCAATCTTCTTCAGCATTCTGGGCAGAAGTGGTATAGGTGGAAAGGCGTACAACAGATCGCAGCTCCAGTCGCGACGAAAAGCGTCACAGAGCGAGTGCCGCCTTGGAAATTTCACCGTGCAGAACTGATGACTTTGCGTGTTCTCTTCGGTGGCGAATAGATCTAACTAAGGCTCTCCCCACTGCAGAAAGAGACCTTGCACCACTTCAGAGTTCAGACGTTACTAGTGCACCGGTGGCTGAGTTTGTCCCCCCTGGCGTTCAGAGAACCTGCCATGTTTTGAACCACCAAGGTAATATGCCTTGATGTTCCAGCCATGTCCAAAGGCGCAGAGCCTCCTGACACAGGGTCCACGTCCCAACCCCGCCCTGTTTGTTGCAATACCACACGGCAGTAGTGTTGTCCGTGAACACCTGCACCATACTTCCCCGAACAGAGGGAAGGAATGCTTTCAGAGCAAGTCGGATTGACCGAAGCTCCAAAAGGTTGATATGGAGCCAGGACTCCACCAGAGACCAGAGGCCTCTGATCTCTGTCTCTCCCAAGTGGACACCCCATGCCCAGGAGGGACGCATAAGTCACCACTGTGTGCTCCAGTTGGGGAAGGGAGAGGGATCTGCCATTGACCCAATCGCAATTCGTAACCCACCACTGAAATTGTGAGCAGTGCCCTCCGAGATCTGGACATGATCAGACAGGTTGCCCTGATGCTGTGCCCACTGGAACTTCAGGTCCCACTGCAGAGCCCGCATATGCCATCTGGCATGTTGCACTAGCAGGATGCAGGAGCCCATCAGGCCTAAGAGCCGGAGGGTCATCCTAACAATCCGTGGATTGAGGCTGAAAGATCGGAATCATAGCCTGAATATCCCGGACTCGCTCCTCGGGAGGATAAACTCGAAACATCGTCAAATCCAGAACTGCTCTGATGAAGGGGAGCTTCTGAGAGGGACTCTGGTGCGACTTCGGCACGTTGATGGAGAACCCCAGCAGATGCAGGAGGTCGGCCGTAGTCTGGAGGTGGGGCGAGCCCGCCTTTAACAGCCAGTCGTCGAGATAGGGGAAGACTGAAACCCCTGATCTGCGCAGGTGAGCTGCAACCACAGCCATCACTTTCGAGAACACCCGAGGGGCACTGGTAAGGCCGAAGGGGAGCACGGCAAACTGTAAATGCTCCTGGCCTACCATGAACTGCAGGTAACGCCAGTGGGCCGACAGGACGGGGATGAGAAAATATGTGTCCTGCAAGTCCAATGCTACCATCCAGTCTCCAGGATCCAGGGAAGCCAAAACCTGAGCCAGAGTCAACATCCTGAACTTCTCCTTACGGAGGACGCGATTGATGTTCGGAAGTCCAAGATGGGGCGCAGGCCCCCTTTCTCCTTTTTGGGGACCAGAAAGTAGTGGGAATAACAACCACGTCCTACTTCTGGCCCAGGAACATGCTCGATGGCCCCCTTGGCCAATAGGGCAGTGACTTCCTGTTGGAGAAGCGCAAAGTGATCCCCAGACATGCAGTGGAGCGGAGGCGGCATGGCAGGGGGGGGCAGACTCGAAGTGGAGGGAGTAGCCCCTTCCGGCGATTTGCAGCACCCACCTGTCCGAAGTGACATAACGCCAGTGGGGAAGGTGATGTTGAATCCTGCCGCCCAACGGCGTGGGGTGCATCCCAAAGCTCGGACTAGGAAGGCTTTGAGGCTGATGCTGCGGGAGCGGAGGTGGACTGACCCGCACACTGGCCCCCTGTGCCGCCACGGCGCCCACCACGTCCACGCTGAGGTTGGTTCTGTGCAGGCTTCTGGCTGAACGAATGAGTAGGGGCGCCCCTTCCGTAGCCACGAAAGAAACAAAAGGTAGACATGGCCGGGCGGTGTGGTGGAGAGACCCAAGGACTTGGCCGTAGCCCGTAAGTCCTTAAAACGCTCCAGTGCGCTATCGCCTTATCAAGTGGGTCCTGCCTCAGGTTCTACCTCTCCTCCCTAGGGGTTGAAGTGGTCCTTGTGTTCCTTGAGTCTTTCGGGCGGTATCTGCCCCTGCGGGGTGTTGGACAGTTCTCCCTTGGTGGGGCCTAGGATATCCTGGCCTTCCCTTCTTGTCCCTGTGGTGGGTCTCCTGTGTCTCTCCGGGTGGGGAGGCTCTCTCGCTGGCCCTCCTCCTTTTTGGGTATGGCTAGGGTATCTATTCTACGTTAAGGAATCTGCAGCTAGTAGTCTCTTTCAGATGTACAAGTGACTTATCTTCAGTAACGATGTATCTGGTAGGGACGATTCTAGCCGTAGATTCCTTCACCACCCACCCTTCCTCCCCGTTCTGCGAGGACCCTCTGCTTGGGTTTCTGCGGTCGCTCCCCTTTTGGGTGCCTTGTCTTCTGCGGGTGTCCTCTTCATTGTCTTCCGGTCAGGCGTCCCTCCAGCTGGTTTCTCTCCAGCGTGAGGGCCTGCTTTGTATTTTCCCCTCTGTTGGCGTTTTGATCCCCACCTGGTCTTCTCGTTGGGGGTTCTTTTACCTGTCCTTAGCCTCTTGTTCCTTTCAGGTGGCACTATAGTCTGCGGATGGCTTACCTGTCCTTGACCTCCTCCTCCCTTCAGGAGGTAGGGCCATCCTTTGCAGTGTAGTCGGGGATGGATTACTGTTGCTCCTCTGTTCTGGGCCCTTCCCCTTGTGGTTGTAGTTGCAGGCTTTCTCTCTCTCTCTTTGTCACGGTGCTTTCACATGCTTGTGCCTCCAGGATGGCTCTCGCCTTGGCTTGCAAGGGGCTTCCCCGGAGTGGAGTTTTGCGCTTTTTTTGCTATGGCTTCACTGCTCCTGCCTTCTGGTGCTTACTGCCACCTGGTGCTTTCGCCTGGGCTTGCACACGTTGTGCCTCAGAGTGGTGCTCTGCTCCTTTCCTGTTCTGGCCTGCGGTTGTTGCCTTCTGGTGCCTTGGTGCCACCTGGTGGTGTTTCTCGCCTTTTCTTTCTCTCTATTTTGTCTCTCTGGTTTTTTCGTACACTGTTTCCATGTTCTCTTCAGTTTTGTTGTGATGGCTCTGCGTTGTAGCACAGAAGAGTTCTCTAAAGCAAACTGACATCAGCGAACCGGGGTGGGGCTTATGTGACCTCGCTGATGTCACGACAGCGAAGGACAGCTGAGTCGCGTGGTACCGCCCCACCCCTGGCGCGCAGAGATGCTGGGCAAGAAAGTTTTCCGGGTCCAGTCTCACGCCTGAGGATAATTCTACGTTAAGGAATCTGCGGCTAGTAGTCTCTATCAGATACATTTGTTAACGCCTCATTGAACGCAAGCAGATGCTCTATAGAACTTGCCGCCGGCTGAAGAACTTCAGTGAGGAGGTTGGTTTTGAGGGTGAGAGTAGGCAGATCAAGGTCAAGGGCCTCAGCTGCTCTACAGTATATGTGGCACCCTACTCCATGACAGCAGGAGGAGACAGAAAACCAGGCTTAGAGGAGAGTTCAAGGCCACCTGCTTCCCCCGACTCCTCGGCCCACTCCTGTCTAACAGTGCCAGGAAAGGCGCCGATCCGGCTCCATGTCCCAATTAGGGTCCCAACCCGGAGCAAAATTGTCTGGAAACCTGGGCAAGGGTGGAGGTGGGACGAATGGGGCACATTGTGGAGCCGCGGGAGGCGCCAGGCCGGAGCCGCTTGGGGAGGATCCAGAGGTGGTGCGGCTGGAGCCGCCGGAAGAGGACCTTGCAGCGCCGGGGACAGAGCCGCCGGCGGTAAGCAAGGGCCCTGAGCTGGTACCACGAGGCCCGAAGGTGTGCCGGCGGGAGCCCAATGCCTGAAAAGGCAGTCCATGGCATCAAAGAATTCTTGTACCTGGGCCAGAGTCACAGATGGACCCGGATATGGTGGGGAGGGCCACGGAACTCACAGGCTCCAACAGAGCTGTGGGGGAAGTACAGCTGGCCCCCTCGTTCGGAGACCGGCGGGGGGACATCGGAGAACGCAAACGCTTCTTCGACTGTTTCTTATGACGTCTCTTACCAGACGAGTGTGAAGACTTCGACCCCGAGGTGTTGGCTTCACGCTCGGTCCCTCGATCCACCCCTGGACCTCGAACGACGTGGAGACGACTGCCGAGCCGCCAGCAGCTTTCGGGACTGCTTCTGCAAAGCCTTCGGAGCCATGGCAAGTGAGTCGGAACATGACCGGGAGTCATGGTCGCTCTCCAGACAGTAGAGACAGACGCAATGGGGGTCAGCCACAGACAACGTACTGCGACAGGCCCTGCAGGATTTAAACCCAGGCATCCCTACGCAGCACCAGGAGTCAAAAACTCAAAAAAAGTAGAGACAAAAGTCTCAAAAAAGTTAGTAAGGGTACATGCTCTAACCAGAGCTGCGCTTGCTTGTGCGGAAAAAGAAAGAACTGACGTCAGCGTGAATTGGTGGCGCATAAGTAGTCTCCGTGACATCATCTCTGCGCTTACGATGCCAGCGACGGACGCGGACCCGCACAATGCTACCTACCGACACGCAGGGGTACTGCTGATGAAAAAACTTTCCGGATCCAGTGACGCCTGGGAATATTCTAAGGTAAGGTATCTATCACTAACGTGTCTCTTTCTGATTAGTGTGGCGTAGGGTGGAGTGGCATAGAGTGGAGTGGCATAGAGTTGGTGGAGTGGCATGGAGCAGTGGGGCATGGAGTAGAGTGGCATGGAGTGGAGTAGAGTGGCATGGAGTGGAGTGGCATAGAGAGGTGTGGCATAGAGAGGAGTGGCATAGAGAGGAGGGGCATAGAGAGGAGTGGCATAGAGAGGAGTGGCATAGAGAGGAGTGGCATAGAGAGGAGTGGCATAGAGAGGAGTGGCATAAAGAGGAGTGGCATAGAGAGGAGTGGTATAGAGAGGAGTGGTATAGAGAGGAGTGGCATAGAGAGGAGTGGCATAGAGAGAAGTGGCATAGAGAGGAGTGGCACAGAGTGATGTAGAGTGGGGAGGTGTAAGGTGGAGTGCCATAGAAACCCATAGAGTGGAGTGGCATGGAGTAGTACAGGTACAAGTAAGCCAAAAGGTGTAGACATAGATAAGGAATTTCCAAAAATAAGTTTAAAAACAGAGCAAATAGAGAAAGCAGCAGGAGAACTAGAAATAGAGGAAGCATCCTGAAACCCGTACCTTAATCACAGCGTGATCAGCAAGAGGACGCTAATTAATTTCAGTCAATCTGTGTGGTCCATGCTGCACAGAAAGAAAGGGAAGTGATGCCTTGCCCATGCTGGCCAATTAGGAGGAAGCAAAGAGAGTGAGAATGATGCCAAATAATGGTCAGTAATGGGCAGGCCCCAAGGCCTTTATTGTGAACAATACCCCTGGCAAGTCAGAGTGCATGCACAGTCACAGACGAGACATCAAAATGATAAAATAATTATGTAATACTGTTTAAAAATGGGCCGTACTACACAGCATTCTTTGCCTTTTCTTGCCACATAATTTAGTCAACCATGCTGCATAATTTGGACTCCCCCTGCCACATAATTCCAGTGGCCCTGTTTATAGGATAAATGCCCCTGCGCAAGCTGCATTTATCAACCTACCTTCTCAGGGGAAGAAGCCACTTGGCGAGAGTGAGCCCAACATATGTGGTGGTTCATTTACAACCGAACCCATGGGTTTTCATCACATGCCCCCGACTTCTCTTCAGGCCTGGAGACCATCCTTGTATCTCTAGGAGCAGCTTAAAGCAGGAAAAATCCAACATCTTCCAAATTTCACAGTTTTTGCAATTTGAATGTCGACTTATAAAAATAGTTTATGCAAAACCATAAGTTCTTTTCACTACTGAAATGATGGAGGATGTCAAGGACTCCTGAGAGCGGTATAGGATAAAGACATGCCCCATATATAGCCACAATCACCCCAAAGGCATCGTGCAGCACCTGTGTACATACCAGACTACCACTGGTCATTGCACTCAAATGCAGAGGACCCACAGACCTAAATTCACCCTCGACTGGACGCAACCCTGGTCGAAAACAACTTATCTACATATAGTTCACTGTGGTCCCAATGGAGGTATTTGGGGTCTTGTATCACATCACAACGTATGCCCTTTGTTGCACAATGCTCGTTGCAGCGGTCTGAACATCACTTGGTTGTGTTACTTCTCTGCCCATATAGTGTCGAGTGCGCCATGAAAGGGAGCGCAAGGAGCAATGTTTAGGCTGTGAAAAACATCTAAACAAATTCCAGGATTCAGTCATCACAGTAGGACTTAATTTCTTAAGTCCAACGAGAGACAGTGATATCACTCCTGCAGCCTGACGTCATACTGACATTACTGTAGAACTCTAATGTAAGAAACACATCTGCCAATTATTAATACCTTTGTGCCCTCCGCTGAGGGTCTGGTCTTGGCCACGCCATTCATTTCTGCCATAACATGTTAAACAAGAATTAGCAAAGCCCAAAAAGTGCTGACAAAATCAGTGAAAGATGTCTGAAAAATGACTACAGCAGTGCAAAACAAATAAAACCAGCATTGGCATAGCAAATAGGTCTCTCCATTGGGAGGGGTAATTTGTTTTGCTAATTATGAGGCTTCCATAAGTAATATGTTGAAAATTGTCTCCTAAATGGGAAAAACAAACTTAATTGGGGTAGTGTCGTTTAAGGCCTATTCAGGGGACTGTGTGTCAGCTAGTGCTCACCATCCACTAGTATGCATTAATAACATTAAATAAATTATTGTCAGTTAGTACTTTTACTTAAAAAGTAAACAGACTTTGCTGCTGAAGAAACCAATTTGCATGTTCCTCTTTCTATTTTTCTTGAAAAAGCATTTTCTGCCAGTCACTCAGTGTAAATGTCGCTTTAGGAGTGGTCTGAAAGAACCTGCACCACTTCCAAATCCACTCCTAAATTGCCAAGCATTGGTGTTTTTCGCGGGATCTGGTCATGTTCACTAGAGGAAAAATAATCATACAAGAAGAAAATGCATATATTTGCACCTGATTGCATCGCTACCAAAGTAGCCAGCAAAAAGTGTCAGAGCTCTGGGAGACTCCGAGCATGGTGGTATTTATTGGGACTTTGCCACATAGATGGCGCCTACCTTGAAATAACCATCATCATTACTAAGTCTTTTTTTTTTTTTAGAAAGTCAGCGTCTCTGCTACTAATGCAATCGCAGTTTTGATGCTTATTATATCAGTGCGTGCCGCCCTGGTCTACGAAATTATAATCGCCAATGTATAACGGAGAACATGGATCACGCCGGGGAACATTTTACATGCCTGCCAAGCATCACGCATCGGGTGTGACTAACGCATTTCAGTGTGGTGTTGCGCAACACCGCACTGAAATGTATTGTCACGCATTTTAATGCCACTCGCACTCTGCCATACCAGCGTTGAACTGGCTATGCCAAGCTGCTAGCTCCGGGGCCTGTGACCTGTGACCTGTGCGCCGACTCTGCTGCTCCTCGCAGACTTGCCAGCAGGCTCAGTAAATGGTTAATGATCGCGTGCACTTCGTCATAAATGGAGCGCACACCGCTAGCCCCTCCTCCGGCTCGCCCCTCGGGAACCTGGTACTTGCAGTTCTTCAGTGGATCACCCAGGTGGGTGCAAGTCGGTACTTGTAGGACTGATGAATCTCTAAACCCGATACATGTCCCGGGTTTTAGGATATCGCCCGAGACATGTCTCTGGTTTCGGGATGACTTCCCTCATCAGTAGAGAAAGATTGTTAGGGGTGGAAGAGAAGGCCACCACACAACAGTCAAAGGCCTCAATGCCAGAACCGGCACGCAGGTGCGTCTTCCAAGAGCCCGTCGGCCCAAAGCTCAAGGGACAAGTACCAGAGTCCCGAGGGGCGATCCGGAGGAGGGGCTAGTAGTGTGCGCTCCATTTATGAAGAAACACAATACGGCTCCCTTGAGCTTTGGGCCGACAGGCTCTTGGAAGACGCACCTGCGTGCCGGTTCTGGCATCGAAGCCTTTGACTGTTGTGTGGCGGCCTTCTCTTCCACCCCTAAACAATCTTTCTCTACTGATGAGGGAAGTCATCCCGAAACCCGAGACATGTCTCGGGCGATATCCTAAAACCCGGGACATGTATCGGGTTTAGAGATTCATCAGTCCTACAAGTACCGACTTGCACCCACCTGGGTGATCCACTGAAGAACTGCAAGTACCAGAGTCCCGAGGGGCGATCCGGAGGAGGGGCTAGCGGTGTGCGCTCCATTTATGACGAAACACAATACGGCTCCCTTGAGCTTTGGGCCGACGGGCTCTTGGAAGACGCACCTGCGTGCCGGTTCTGGCATCGAAGCCTTTGACTGTTGTGTGGCGGCCTTCTCTTCCACCCCTAAACAATCTTTCTCTACTGAGGAGGGAAGTCATCCCGAAACCTGAGACATGTCTCGGGCGATATCCTAAAACCCGGGGACATGTATCGGGTCTAGAGATTCATCAGTCCTACAAGTACTGACTTGCACCCACCTGGGTGATCCACTGAAGAACTGCAAGTACCAGAGTCCCGAGGGGCGATCCAGAGGAGGGGCTAGCGGTGTGCGCTCCATTTATGACGAAATGATCGTGTGCACTGCTGCCTGCTTAGTGCTACAATGTATATTTTAGTCGTGCTGGACCTGGCTGCATTGAAATTCCCGCCCGCTGGCGGTGCCGCGCTGACTCATACCGAGACCCGGGGCAGGGTGGGTTCTGCCCCGTAGTTAGAGTTTGAGAGGTTGGCTAGGCTGCGTGATAGCGCTGCTCCCACCGCCCCGGTAAATTTAAATCAATGAGTGACCCGCTCGGAGCTGCCACTGCTGTGAGCCTGATGGGGATCGCTGGGGGCGAGCGCACATTTGTCATAATAGAGGGGTGCATTGCAGCCACCGTAGTATGTGTGTGTGTTTAATTATATATACAAATATTTTCCCTTGGGCAACTGCCTGCATTCAGTGGGTGCCCCGGCCGTGCAGGCTAAGGGGCATGGGTCGCTAGACTGCTATGCAGCTACAATGTTACAGATAACACGACAGCGCCCAATGAGACAGTGTCAGTTTGAGAGACGCACTTTAGGCGGGTTTGCTCTGCCGCCTGCAGCGCAAGCCCTCAGCGTGCGGAAGTAGCGTTCTGTTCATTTTGGCGGTATTGGACTGTGACTAGATTTAAGCCCCCGGTATAGGCTGTTGACTTGATCTTGCACTGAGTGCTCTTCTAACAATGGCAGTCAGGCAGAGGCAGCTGCCGTGCTTGCACCGCAGTAAAGTGGTTCCGCGACCAGACCCAACCTGAGCGGTTCAGCTGAGCCACTGCAGACTGCGGTCGGGTGTTACCGAGGAAGTCCACAAGTCGCTGTGGCCACGACTGGAATTGATGTTGGCTTGCCTCAGTAAGTTAATCTCCTAGGCATCTTTCGAATCCTGCATGTATAAATATGTTTTAGAGGGTGAAAGAGGGCATTAGATCAGACACTATCAGCGGCGATCACTTTGCTCATTTGTATGATGGTATTGTACACGTGTGCATGTATAATCCCCAGTTGGGCAGGCCACCTCCGCCAGGTGACCTTCATGTTTATCTATTTTGTCTTACACGTCTGCCATGGTCACCGGCGCATCGGTATATTCCAATGAACCACACGTGACCTATGTGTAAAGGTGTTCTACGGTTTAATTTTACAGCGTGGTGTTATTTCCGCTCCTTAACATGACGAGGCGGTGTTATTAATCATGCTAGAAAAATGTGCTTCAGCAGAACGCACAGTGACAGTCTTGCTCATCTTCTGAGCTGCCGCCGGCAGTTTTAGGCTATGTTAGTAGTCGAATCCGCTAACTCTTTTGGGGTTGGATCATGAATGTCGGACCGTCTGTGGTGCCTGTCAGTGTAACTTCTTAGCATGACCAACGTCACGAAGTAGAGCTTGTAGGAACACGCTGGGGCTGGTTTGATGGTGACTGCTGCCCACAGGGCTCAGCAGGTAGTGGGCGGCGCGCTAGACTGAGGCGGACTGCTTGGTAAACCAATTTGTTTGATGAGCTTATTTTCTTTTGGAATAATACTGCAGGTAGCATATGATGGGACTCTTCTTGGAGTTTCTCATTGCAGAGATGGGTGTAATTGCTTTTCTTTATAAGTTTCCTTCGTCTTTATTGCTTGATGTTGCTCGCCAAAAAGTGTCACTCATAGTCGTTGAAATGTCACTCATATTTACACTGTAATTATGAAAATGTAACACATAGCAATCTGAAACCTTGGCAGCTATGATTTTACACGATCAAAAACAAATTGTGTTCTAAAGATTTAATTATGGCTCTGGTGTTTTTCTATTTTGATGCATTTTTCTATCCTACAGAATAGGTGGCTAGAGGGGGTAAATATGAACTTGTCCAATAAAAGTGCTTTATGTAGAAGAGATTCGGATGCCACTTATACCTGCCTAAACCTTTTAATTGCATGGTTATGGCAAAAACAAAAACAAACTGTTCTCTTAAGTTGTTTGTGTATACGTTGTGTCTTCTCTTTCTATAATATTGCCCACATATTTTTCAGACTTACTTTTATATTTGTGACCCTACAAGCAAATCCGACCTGAGTGCCCTAACTCACCATCAACTTTCCCGGCCGAGAAGACCGGAAGTGAAGCCCTGCTCCCTTCTCCAACTCGCTTGTCCAGCTTCGCCAAGTGCACCTCTCGCCAAAATCAACCGTCTATGAACCTAGCCTGAACCTTTGAACTTATACTGCCGCAGTTCATGTAACAGTCTGCATCATTCACAAGGTCAACAGAAAGTCCGTGGGGGACGGGGGAGCTAGGATGGCAGCATAAAAAAAACTCTTTAAAGTCTCACTTACTGAGTAACAAAACGAGCAGCTATGACTTTCTATGGCATATTTGCATTGAAAGCATTAACTCTATCGTAGAAGTGAACAAATTGAGAAGAATCCATGTACTTCTGTCCCATCTGCGTCGTACCTTACTTTCAAAGGGCGGCCTTCCCGAGCGGTGGCTACATATATACAAGCCGATCTGCGCCTCTTAAACACGCGTCAGATACTTGCAATAACGACCGTAAAAGGGAAAGCAACCAGGCTGTTTTATTAGTAACATGCGCCACGACCAGGGAGGAATGCAGCGGCCACCAGGCGAGCCCGTGGGAGTTAATATTTAGAAGAGAGGTGGGACGAGCACCCACATTGGCCATTGGCCATTTGCGTGCTTTCATTATTGAAAGCACGCAAAGGACAATAGAATGTGTGGGAGGAGCACGACCCACACAGAGAAGTTTCGGGGAAGTTTGGAGTGCTCGGCCTAAAAACCAGTTACACAGTGGGGTAGATGGGATTTCACACGCACTGGCTGAATAATTAAAATGTGGTACAGTGAAAAGAACGCTAGCTGCAGACATCCGCAAGTCACAAGTCTAAATCCCAGTATGGGCAACTGAGTCCTCTATCAATCTAAAACTACTAAACTGAGGACCGTTAAATTAACGAAGAACTACACCGATTAGTCACAGCTCTTAGCAGCAAAAGGCCGAATTAAGAACTATATATATTTTTTTAATGGATTATATATTGCACTCCCTTGGTTTTTAAATGCTGAGCTACCTTTCATATGGTTCTTGCCTTAGAGTAATGGATGGAGGATGGACGTTTTAGCACACAGTGATAGGATTTCTTTCCGTGAAGTATGTGGGATGGTAGGTTATATGCAGGATTGAAATTCCCAGAGTGGCAATGAGGGACCTTTAGAGGACAAACCTAAATTAAAAGTAAGATGCGTGTTCTTCTGGAATTTTGAAAATACACAGCCATGAATAGGAGAAATGCAAATATAAGCCAGTATGCAAAAACGACACAGCCTTGTTTTAAGCCTTAATGTGAATAGATGCAGTAAGAAATCAGATTAATAAAACAACAAGAAGGGGGGGCGTGGCCAGCAGCATGGCGTGCCTTGCAGAAGCTCCGGCCGAGCTGCGACGAAATCCGACATATTATTTGCCCCACGGTCCACAAACGGCACCAAACGGAAGGCACAGCACTCTGGCGGCTGGGGGGAGTGCCACAGTGGCGATATCGTGCTGAGTCCACCAGGGAACCGTGCTTTACTACTGCCCCGGCGACCCCTTCAGCAGCCAAGATGGCGACCGCGGCACCCGGCGGACCCCGGCGATTCTAGAACTCCGCCTGTGGCCCTGCAGGGGCGGACCCAGCCGACGGAGGCACCGTGACCCGATTACAGGCCAGGAGGTACCGGACTGACACGGCCTGAGTGGCGGAGGTGAGACCGAGCAATCGCCGACGACCGGCCGCCTTTACCAAGATGGCGGCCGGCGGTGTCAGTGGCGGGCGGTGACAAGCGGAAGCCCCCTACTGCCCTCCCCGCATCAAGGTGAGACCGGGAGTCGACTAAGGGGCAGACCGGAGGAGCAGCGACGAGGCGGAGTGCAGAAGAGGTGAGGGGCCACGCCCGCGAATCACGGGAAGCCGGGGCACGCTCGGTTAAAGTGCCTACCTTAACCAGCATGGCGGCAGAGGTCCGGGGATGCCCGGGGAGGCGGACATCGGCGAAGGTGGCCTAGCTGTGAGGCACGACCTGCTGGGAGCGCTGAGAACCGGGCACGCAGTGGTGAGAGTACCATTTACCTGCTTGGGGCATAGACTGCCAGAACATCGTGTGTGTGTGTACCGGCGATACATCGCCTCACCTGCAGGACATTGCACCGGCCCCCCTCAACACACTGTAGTAACTGGAGGTACTTAGGGCCGGGGCAGGAGGGTAACTGGGAGGCCGCCAGCGGAGCACAGCGGACGGCAGTGCCCAGAGTCACTACCACCTACTGTCAAACACGACTGAACTCCTCAGCACCACAGGGGAAGGTGACCTGCTGCGGGAGCCCCCTACCCACGGGACGAGCAGCCATGGGGAAAAGAGACCCGATACCCAAATCTACGAAGCAGGGCCCCATGGATAACTTTGGGGCGCTGCGACACGTGGCAGAACAGCAGTCCATGCAGCCTGGAACGCGAAATGACACGGCCATGTTGATGGAGGCCATCCAGGCGTCCAGGACGGACATACAGGCATCTCGGACAGCCCTGGAGATAAAAATTGGAGAGGTAGGATCCGAGGTGACGCTGCTGCGGCAGGATTTTCGAAACCTAACAGAAAGGGTGGCGGCGACGGAATCTAGAATAACCGACAATGAGGAATTGATCACAACACTGAAGAAGGACATGGCGGAGCTACAGGCCTCACACGTCAACTGCAGTGGAAGGTGGACGACGCGGAAAATAGATCAAGACGCAACAACCTTCGCTTTGTAGGCTTTAGAGAAGGGATTGAGGGAAAGAACAGGTCTGCCTTCCTCCTCGCCTGGTTGAAAACTACCTTCCCGACTGCGCAGTTCTCCTCGTGCTTCATCATTGAGAGGGCCCACAGGGCCCTTCTGGCCAAACCACCGGAGGGGGCAAGACCGAGACCAGTTATAGCGCACTTCTTGAACTTTGCTGACAGAGACTTGATCCTACGAGAAGCCAGGAAAATGGGGGAGCTCCGCTTGGAGAATGCCACCATTATGATTTTTCCGGACTACAGTCAGGAAGTCTCAAAGCAGCGCCGCTCGTTCGACTCCGTGAAGGCAAAACTGAGGTCCTTGAACATTACGTACATGCTCTGGTTCCCCGCCAAACTCAAGGTAATCTACAGGGACAAATCCATCTTCTTCGCACACCCGGAGGACGCGTGGCAATGGCTCGAAGAACGCCCTATCCTAAATAGCAGAGAGGCGGCGGGTCGAGAAGCGCTGGACAGGTCAATACGGGAAAGGCCGCGCTGGGAGTTGCCGAAACCACAGCGTCGGAAAACACGGAGAACGAAGCAGAAGACCCCGGCGACACCGTACCGAACCCGAGGCACGGAGGACAGGAGAGGAGGCAGATCGGCATCCCCGGGCAATGACTCTGTGGCGGGCTCTAGGTTCAGTTGCCTGAGGAATGGAATCCGTTCGGAAGGAGAAGAAGTAGAGGACTCAGAGGGCCGCATGTCTGGGAGTGAGGAGGAAGATACAATAGGCGACTCGATACACCCGCTGGTCAAAGAAATCCAGCAATTGGAACAGGACTCCTCAGGGCAGGGGCCGAACATGGACACGCAGGACTCACACTCATGAACATTGGTGCACGGGGATCGGGGCGATCGCAGCTCGGCGAGAAGGAGCACGCAAGTTGACACACCCCCTACTGTTATTTGAGTTTTTAGTACTGGTTGTTGTTTAGTGTGGGGAGGGATGTGTGGGAGGGCGACAGGCCTTCTCCCGTGGATAGTGGACTTATTATGAGTACTTCTATAGGGCCAGGGACTTGGGTGACAGAGAGGACGCCTTACACTACATGTGCGATATGGAGGTGCCGAATCTGTCCCCTGAGGCCAGCGCGGCCTTGGAGGCGGAATTGACACTGGAGGAAATATCGGAAGCCATAGCATCGCTGAAACCGGGGAAAATACCGGGGCCCAAGGGCTTCCCGGCGGAATTCTTTAAACGGACGGCGGATTTGTTGCAACGACATATGAAGACTTTATTCACAGAGTCGTACCAGGCAGGGAGTCTACCGCCTGATCTAGCCTTGGCCACTATCGTCTCGATCTACAAAGAGGGAAAGCCCAGGGACGATTGTGCCTCCTACCGCCCAATCTCCCTCATCAATATGGAGACAAAAATTCTGGCCACTGTCCTGGCTAGACGTCTACAACAGGTCATTACAGAGCTGGTACATATGGACCAGTCCGGCTTCCGTCCGGACAGGGCGACCAAATTAAATCTCTGCCGCACTCATAATTGGCTACAGGAGGTCCGTGAGAGAAGTGAACCCCACTGGTTCCTCTCCCTGGATGAGGAGAAGGCCTTCGACGCAGTCCATTGGCCTTTCCTGATGGAGACCCTCCAACGGTTTGGGTTTGGCCCCAAGTACTTGAAATGGGTTCAGCTCCTATATTCAGCCCCGAGGGCACGAGTGCGGGTTAACGGGAGGTTGTCCCGCGAATTTACAATCGGAAGGGGAACGCGCCAGGGCTGCCCACTGTCCCCCCTTCTCTTTACCCTTACAATAGAAATATTAGCGATACGGATTAGGCAGAACCAGGGGATCAGGGGCTTCACGTGGGGAGACTCGGACGCAACACAGGAGAAAATATCCCTGTATGCCGATGACGTGCTATTGTTTGTGACTGACCCAGACACGACAATCCCAGCACTGTTCAGAGAACTAGGCGATTTCGGGGCAAGGGCGGGTCACACGATAAACTGGCACAAATCGGTCCTCTATGATCCACAAGGCAAGGAACGGAGGGAGTGCCTGCCAGGGCTACTCATTCATACAACGGAAGGCTTTCAATACCTAGGAATATATATAACGCTGGATAGGGAACGCTCCTTCACTAACAACGTAGCCCGAGTAATGGTGGGCGCAACGGTAGAGATGGACAGGTGGAGACAGCTCCCACTCACCTTATTGGGACGCGCCGCACTCTATAAAATGGTCCTATTACCAAAGTTTCTCTATGCACTTCAGAACGAATATTATCCGCTGCCAGCCAGGACCTTGACTAAAATCCATGCGGACCTGCGTGCATTCCTGTGGCTGGGGAAACAGCCGAGAGTGGCTCTATCCACACTACAGCGCCACCAATACAGTGGTGGGATTTCGCTTCCCAACCTGGAGGCGTACTATTGGGCGGAACACCTCGCCCCGATTAACTAGTGGCTACATGCGGCAGCCGATCACCCTACCTATGCACTAGAAAGGTCTAAATGGTCAAACAAGAATATACTGCACTACCTCTATGGAGGGACGGTGGGACAGCAGTTCCAACCTGCCACGAGGATTACGCTAACGGCGTGGCATAGAGCGACAAAACGAATGGGATGGGACAAGAGGCCCACCCGACAGACGCCACTATGGTGCTGCAAGTGGCTGGGGGAACTTAATAAACTGAGAGGCTTCGGATGGTGGGACGACATCGGTATTTCAACAGTGGGAGACGTGATAGCAAGGGGGGAATTGAAAACCTTTCAGGCGCTCAGGGAAGAATTTGGCTTGCTCAACACCCAGTACTACAAATACGTACAACTGAGGCACACATGGAGGGCACAAAACATCACACTCACAGACATCCCAGAATACGCCCCACTAGAGGGTAGATTACTACAGGAACAGATACTGGGCGGGGCGATATCCCTAACGTATAAAACTTTGACCAACAATATGCTAGGGGACCTGCAGGTCCTACGAGACAAATGGGAGGCAGACGTGGGAGGCATGGAGGATCTGGATTGGGAGCTCGTCCTCATGCACCCTCGCGAGGTTGCGATTAAGTCAAAGCTCCGACTCATACAATTCAAGGTGCTCCACAGATCCCACTTTGACAGGGTGCGACTTTTTAAAATGAGGAGGATAACTGACACAGCGTGCCTTAGGTGTCATCAGCAGAATGGCGATTTTTTTCATACACTCTGGGGATGCGAAGTCATTCAAGAATACTGGGAATGTGTGTTCCTGGAACTAGAGGAGGTACTGGTGGTGGACATACCGCGCGACCCTAGATTGGCGCTGCTGGGCATGACGACAGAAGTGGACCTAACCCGCCCCTTGATTATCTTTCTGGTATTGGCTTTCGTGGTGGCGAAAAGGGACATTACAAGATACTGGGGGGCGTCCGAAAGGCCAGATTTGGAGGAATGGAGGAGAGGGCTGGATTTGTACATGGCGGCGGAGAGAGTGACTTACAAAGCCAGGGGTTGCCCCAAAAAATTTCTGAGAGTGTGGGCAAAATGGAGACAGTATCATGGACTGGAATGAGGCCTTGCAGACTAGGAATAGGAGGTCAGGGGGACCCCTGACGTGGCAGAACCTACGATGGGGATCTCTGATGGACATATGTATACTTCAATGCTCAGATCATGTATGCGAGATGGATAGGAGTTCCATAGAGGAGGAGGGGTGGGACCAGGGGAGGGGAGGGGGGGAGAGGTGGATAGGTGGGCTGCTGTTTGGGGGATTGCTTTATTTTATTATGTTCTCTTTATGTTTCTAGTTCAAGAGCTAAGTGTTCTAATGATGAGTATGGCATCCAGTAATAAGAAAAGTTGCATGACTAACGGCCAGGGCGGAATGTTGACGCTCTACCGTATGCTAATTCCTACATTTGTGATACTTCTGATGCAACAATAAAAAAAATTAAAAAATAATAATAATAAAACAACAAGAAAAGACAAGACTGTCCAAACCCAAGAAAAGACAAGACAAATGAACCTAATATTTTATAGAGAGGCAGAATACTTCTTTAGATCAATATAACAAGCATTTACAATGCAATAGGTCTTGCCTTCGAAAAAGTTAGAGCTATTGGCATTGTAAATGACAAACCTTTTATTTATGGGTTGGTTTTTAACACAGATAAATAAATGACATTGTAATTTACAATGCCAATAGCTTAATCTCTCGCAAATGCGAGACCTATTGCATTTGCACACACACACACACACACACCCACCCACACCCACACACAGAGCCACACACACACACACACTGTTTATGAAACGCGTTACTTACCTGTAACAGCAGTTATCCAGTATTGGTGTCTTTCATAGATTCACATGCCTGAATCATTCCCCGTCGTCGAGACGGGAGCCTCCGGTACATAGAAAAGTAATGTCCTATAGACATACATAGAGAAAATAGGCCTAAGGGCCTCACCTTAGTGGCCTATCCTTGTCCTTATGTAAAAAGGACCAAACTCTTAGAGTAAGCCAATCAGCTATCACCTCCCTCTAGAACCTTCCTGACAGGAGCCTCAGTCTCTCAGATTTTCGTACGCACCAAGCTAGGTAGGCGTAATACCGCTAGAGAGAAACGTGAGTCCTTCCAGGGGAGGCGGGAGGGTTGCATGTGAATCTATGAAAGACACCAATACTGGATAACTGCTGTTACAGGTAAGTAACGCGTTTCTTATCCAGTATCAGGGGTGTCTTTCATAGATTCACATGCCTGAATCAGAGTCGTCAGCAATACATTATGCACATTTCTGATGTAATCATGCTACATAGTTATTTTAGATAATACACATATTACCATGCGACTTTGAAACATTAGCATGTATCAATATATCATAACAGCAAGAGATGTGCATACCAGGATGGCGGGATGTTGGAAGGCTCACCTCACTGGAATAGATGGCGAAGAACCGCCTGGCTCACTGCTGCATCCTTCAGAATTTCAGCATCCAAGCAGTAGTGTCTGGAGAAGGTGTGCGGTGACTTCCACGTCGCCGCTCTACATATGTCCAAAATCGGCACTCCAGCGAACAGCGCTGCTGATGTGGACATCGCTCTGGTGGAATGCGCTTTAACATTAGCACTCAAAGGCTGTCCGGCCCTGTCATGGCAGAATGCTATCGCTGAGGAGATCCACCTTGAGATGCTCTGTTTCGTAAGAGGCATACCCATCCTTGGCCTACTGTAGGCCACAAATAGTTGTGATGACTTCCTGAAACTCTTTGTTTTGTCTATGTAAAACTTTAGACACCTTTTGAGGTCCAAGGAGTGTAGCGTCCTTTCTGCTGCGGTGGTAGGGTTTGCAAAGAAAGAACGTAGAACCATCGGTTCATTAAGGTGAAAGTCTGAAGGCACTTTCGGTATGAACTTGGGATTTGTCCTCAACACCACCCTGTCCTGTTTGAACTGCATGAAGGGTTCCTGAATGGATAGAGCCTGTAGCTCGCTTACTCTCCTGGCAGATGTTAGAGCGAGCAGCAGAGCCATCTTCCATGAGATGTACTTGATGGATGCTCGATGAATGGGCTCAAAAGGGTGCTTCATGAGTTGGTTGAGGACTAAATTGAGGTGCCATGTCGGTGGGACCCTTCTAGGTCTTGGGAAGGATCTATATAGTCCCTTTAGGAACTGCTTGATAAGCCAATTGGACCAAAGAGACGGTCCTTTGAAAGTCCTGGTGAATCGTGAAATGGCCGCCAAATGCACCTTTATGGATGCATGCGCCAGTCCTGATGGTGCCAAGTGCAGTAGATATGGCAATATCTGTTCGGGTGTGATATGGAGTGGTCTCAGGCCTTTCTCCAAACACCATATGCAGAATCGTTTCCATTTTAGAGAGTACGTTTTGTTGGTACTAGCCGCTCTTGCTTTTGACAGCACGTCCCTGCATTCCTGTGGGATGTTTAGATGACAGAACTCTCTGTGCTCAGGAGCCAGGCCGATAACCTGAGCGATTGCAGGTTCGGGTGTTGCACCTGCCCGTTGGACATTGTCAGCAGGTTCGGGTGCTGCTTCAGACAAATCGGTGTCCTGATGGAGAGGCGATGAAGATCCAAGAACCAGTGCTGCCTCGGCCAGAACGGGGCAATTAGGATCAGGGTACAAGGCTCCGCCTTCATCTTCCTGAGGACCCTGGGAATCATCGGAAATGGTGGAAAAGCGTACGCAAACACGCTGAACCAACCGATGGAAAAAGCATTTCCGAGTGCCTTTGTTAGGGACGCCAGCTTGCGTAGTTTGGGCATTTGGTGTTCTCCTTGGTGGCAAACAGGTCGATTCCTGGGACTCCCCATTCTGAGAATATGTGATCCAGCGTACTCTTGTCGAGCTCCCATTCGTGGGAGAGGGATTTCTGTCTGCTTAGGGCGTCCGCAATGGTGTTGTCCTTGCCCGGGACATAGTCCGCCCTTAGCGTGATCCCATGGAGTACAAGCCAGTTCCAGACCTTTTGCGATTCGCGTGATAGAGTGTTTGTTGAGATAGTGCATCGTCGTGGTGTTGTCCGTTCTGAAGAGCACCTGGGAATTCTGGATGCGTGGTAAAAAGGCTTGTAGTGCCAGATACACAGCCCTCAGCTCCAGAAGATTGATATGGAGTTGCTTTTCCTGATTTGTCCATTTGCCGCTTATTCGGAGGTCCTGGAGGACAGCTCCCCAGCCTTCCAGGGATGCATCCGTGGTGATCACCAGAGGTGTTGCTGGAAGTAGGAACGGCAGTCCTATAGACAAATTCTTGTGATTTCTCCACCATTCCAGACTCTTGGATATTTGTGGTGTTATCTTCACAATGTCCTCGAAAGAACCTGTACTCTGTGTCCATTGGTTCGTGAGGGCTTCTTGCAATGGGCGCATCCTGAGTCTGCAGTGAGGGATGAGGAGTGTACAAGAAGACATCATTCCTAGGAGTGATTTGTAGGTTCAAACTTTTAGGGACTTCTTTGATGCCACAGCCGTGGCCAGAGATATTATTTTGTTTTTCCTCTCCTTCGAAGGAAATGCCCTTGCGCATTCCGTGTTGAAGGTCGCCCCGAGGAAGGTGATGTTTGTTGTTGGGGTCATGCAGGACTTCTCGTGATTGAAAGTTAATCCTAGCTGCTGAAAAAGATTGGTGCAGGCGTTGGAGGATTCGGTCGCGCCTGCAGCTGAAGGTGCCTTTACCAGCCAGTCGTCGAGGTAGGGGAAGACTTGGTGACCAATTTGACGCAGGAAAGCTTCCACAGGTGAAAGGCACTTGGTGAAAATCCGCGGTGCGGATTTGAGGCCAAACGGTAGGACTTTGAATTGGTAGTGCTGTCCTACCACCTCGAATCTCAGGAATTTTCTGTGACCCTTGAGGATCGGGATGTGGTAGTAGGCATCCTGGAGATCCAAAGATGTCATAAAATCTCCTTTTTCCTGTATGCCGAGTATTTCTTGGATCGTCACCATCCTGAACGACTGACTCTTCAGGAAAGAGTTGAGTGCCCTGAGGTCTAGAATGGGCCTCCACTTTTTCTCCTTCTTGCGTATAAGAAAGAAGCGGGAATAGAATCCTTTCCCTCTTCGAGACGATGGAACTCGTTCGATCGCTCCTTTCTTCAACATCGCAGATATTTCCTGGAGTAGCAGGCATAGATGTTTATGTAGAAGCCAGCGGGGAGGGGTTGCAGGTGGGATGGTGGTGAATTCCAGGGAATGGCCGAATCTTATTAATTGAAGTACCCACCGATCTGTGGTGATGAGATGCCAATTGTCTAGGAAATGGATCAATTTTCCTCCAATCTTTAATGAGGGATACAGTTGCTGGATTGGCTGGAGTAATTGGTCACTGGCGTCCGCCAGTGCCCCTCCTCTGGTTTTTGCCCCTGAAGTTTGACCTCCCATAAGAAGTCTGACGACCTTGTTGCTGCTTCGGTTGGTACTGGGATTTATTCTGGTAGGAATACGAGGACCTATTTTGATAGGATCCCCTGTAGGAGGACTGGCCCCTGGATTTGTTGCCTCGAAAGGACTGGTTCCTTGCCTGTAAAGTACCAAGTGCTCTAGCAGTATCAGTGTCTTTCTTGATCGCTTGGAGCGCCTCGTCAATCTTGTCCCTAAAAAGGTGTTGGCCGTCGAAGGGCATGTCCAGCACTTTCGTCCGCACCTCTTGTCTGAATGATGTCGCCTTAAGCCATCCTTGACGGCGCAGGACTGCTGCCCCAGCTAGTTGTCGAAAGCCTGTCATGGCTGTATCTATGGCACAATCAATGATCTCAGCTGCCGAGGTTTGACCCTCCGTAAGCAGTGCCTTGACCTCCTCCTGAACTGTGTCTGGCAGTTCCGCTATATATGGGACTATATCTTCCCAGAGCTGGCGGTTATAACGCCCCAACAGGGCTATGGAGTTGGCCACCTTGATGGTCATGGCCGATGTTGTTGTAAACCGTTTACCGATTGTGTCTAACTTCCTGCCTTCCTTGTCCGGAGGGGCTGACAGAGGAGAGGAAGGGTTGCGAGAATTCTTTTGGGCCGCCTGGGTTACGACCGAATCCGGTTTCGGGTGCCCATTAAGGCAAGCTGCATCAGTTTCTTTCCCTGGTCCCAGAGAAATTCTATTATTGGGATAGACTTCGTTGTCTTCTTTGTTTGCTCTTTGAAGTCATGTAAGAAGCACTCGTCTCAGTTGATTCCATCACCATATGAAATCGCTTTGCCACCCTTTCCACTATTCTATGGAAACCGCCAATGTCCACTGGTGGTGAATCTGCCTGGCGTGGTTGGGGTGAAGCTGGGGAAGATGCCACATACTCTTCCTCCTCTTCGTGGTCCGACTGGATTTCTTGTACTTTCCCCTCTTCCAGTTCTTCTGCCTCCTCATCTGATGATTCAATCACGGCGGACCTGAGGAGCTGGCCGTGTCTGCTTTTGGGGCTGCCGCTGGTATATTTGTAGCAGGCATCGGGCCCCCTGTCTCAGTTGCCGGTGTTTCCGGGAAACGTTGTTTGTAGTCCTGGATAAGGTATTTAAGGTCATTTACAGTTGAAGCGGGAAGGCAAACCATCGGGGTGACCTCTGTGCGAACATGAGCTTGGAAAGAGTGTTCCTGGTAGCTCATTTCCTCCTGTTCCTCGTCCGTGCTCTGACATTTCACGTGAAGGTCTGAAATGGAAGTAGCCTGATCCAGGAGTTCTTCTTCCTCAAATTCTTCACTCTGGAGAACGTCTGAAGGCAAATGAGTTTGCACCTTACTTGGTGACGTTGTTTCCGGTGTAATCTGCTTCTTGGTCAGTTTGCCAGACGCAGAACCTTTTGCAGGAGCCCCTGCCGTCGTTTCTGGTGTTGTCGCCGGTGGCAGGGTCAGAGACGACGTTTCTACCAGCTTGGATTTCTTCCACAGCTCAGTAATGGCTAATGTCGACGACGATTCCCCCGTCGACGGTACCCTCGTCGACGGCATGACCTTCGTCGACGGTGCCTCGTAGACGATATTTTCATAGTCGACGACGCCTTCGTCGACGATGCGCTCGTCGACGATGCGCTCGTCGACGCTTCATTCCTCGTCGACGGTGATCTGGTCGTCGATGTCTTCGTTGTTGACGGCTTCGCGTCAACATTCCCGTCAACGGGGGGCTCTTCATCGACGATGTCGTCGTCGACGGGACAATCTTCGTCGTCGACGAGGTTTTGAACGTAGACGACGGTTTCAGCAGTATTATAGATGGAATAGGTTTACCTGCTGACGACGATGAAGGAGTTGTTGTCGATGAGAAAACAGACGACGCTGTCGTCGTCGACACAGTCGTCGTCGCTGTGGTGACGTAAACTGGCGCCATAATTCTTTTTTGCGCCGAGGAGGATGTCGCAAGTTTGCTGGACGACTGTGTAGGCTTCTTAAAAGTCTGAGAATCCTTTACAGACACTGAAGATTTTGTCAATCTTGCCTCTGAAGACTTGGTGTCTTCAGAGGCAAGATCAGAGATTCAGAGTGTCTGAGGGGCCAGGGGAAACCACCCTTGGCCTCTTCAGGGAGACTTCTGAGGTCATTGAAATGCTCCCCTCTGAAGATTCCACATTTTCCCTCTCTTTAAGCCTGTCCAGCCAGATGAGCAGGCAACCTTCTCTGTCCCTCAAGGTCTTGTTAGGGAAAGACCTACATATCTTACAGTCTTTAGGGACGTGGTCTGGATAAAGGCAATATAAGCATAGGGCATGCTTATCCTCAACATGTAGCCTTTTCTTCCCACATGAAGAGCAGGCCCTGAAAAGGGCTTTCTTCTGGGATTCAGACATGTCAGAATTTTGAAGAAATAAATCACTTACTGCAGTGATAAGTGGTTTGAAGTAATCCTTGACGAGATTTAGAAGAAAGAACTCACTTTTAAAAGTGAACAAGTTGGTTTTGAAGAGATCCTGAGGAGAACTCAGGCTGGAGACTCCCTAGCACAACGTGTGGTAGAACATCTGAGAGACTGAGGCTCCTGTCAGGAAGGTTCTAGAGGGAGGTGATAGCTGATTGGCTGACTCTAAGAGTTTGGTCCTTTTTACATAAGGACAAGGATAGGCCACTAAGGTGAGGCCCTTAGGCCTATTTTCTCTATGTATGTCTATAGGACATTACTTTTCTATGTACCGGAGGCTCCCGTCTCGACGACGGGGAATGATTCAGGCATGTGAATCTATGAAAGACACCCCTAATACTGGATAATAATCCATTTCTACCAACAGTTTTTATATAGCGCTTCATACTGCGGTTTACAAGCACTATAAACCGCACATGGTGCCACTGGTCAGTTTGTGCTGCTATGGCTGAGGCGTCCTCACTTGGAAGCGCACTCAGGTTATTCAAATCACTGCATGTGTCAGCGGCGAGCATCATTATCTGGTAGAATGGTTAACAATCTTTCACCCCGCTTCATAGAGCACAATAAATGCGCTCCTTTTGGCCCACGCGCAGAGACTCTTCAAATATACAGTCGTCTGTGTCCAAGCTGCACTGCCCTCCCTCCCCCCAGAGCCAGCACTGCCCGATCGGAGGGTCACTGATGCAGAAACGCCTGCGCCTGTTCATTAAGGCCGGATGATCGGGAGGGTCTGTTAACGACCTCTCGGAAATTGCTAACAGAGCTCTGACGATGAAGTGAGAGGCGATGCTTAACCCTTTAACATCTAACCTAAAGCAAGGCCCCCTCTGATGTACGACTGAGGCACGTGACCTGAATAACATGCTGGGCGGTGAAGGGTTAATTCGATAGTTATATAGCGCTTCATACTGCGGTTTACAAGCAATATAAACCGCACATGGTGCCACTGGTCAGTTTCTGCCGCTGAGGCGTCCTCACTTGGAAGGGCACTCGGATTATTCAAATCACCGCATTTGTCAGCGGTGAGCGTCCTATCCACCGAGACTTCCTCACAGTCTCTCCTAACTTGGGTGTCTCGGGCATTGTTAGGCCGGATGCGGGTGAGCGGCAGTAAGTAAGCAGAGACGCAGCCCCTTCCTCATGCCCCTGACAGGAGGAAGAGGTTTCCACGAGAAATGCTTCAAGGGCCGTGGCCTGCGCCGAGGAGCGTGGACGGCCCGCTGTATGCCTTTGAAACCCCGTGAGACTGCGCGCAATCCCTCGCTGGTGGAATGCTTCTGAATACAAATGTGTACAGGATGCACCAGGAAATATTCGGTGACAACGGTCTCCGATTCACTATTTATGACAAATACTCCAGGAGCGCTGTAACAGATATTGCTGTTGCAGCTGTGGATGTATTTACGGGGATGAGCGCTCCAGGGGTGGCGCTGAAGGGGGCGAGCAGCCCTGTGCCGCCTGGTGTTTAATGCTTCCCCTCACACCCCTCCCCTCCTTGGACCAGGGTTTGGTTCCCACACCGAAGGGGGCAGAAGGTACCCGAAATATTATAGTGTATTTATAATCATACACAAAGCATAATTATTAGCCTTCGCCCCTCCGCGGCAAGGGAAGCAGCATTTTCATAGTCTGAAATGGAGACTGTTAGAATTACATATATTATATAATACACCGGGGATTAAATCTGTGTACTGCCAAAGAAAATTATGGAAGTTAGACGCTGTTGCGGCTTTGATGGAGTGAATTTAAAACGGGAGCTTCCGCGAGACTCCTAAAAGCACACTTAAATGACACGCATATCAAGCCTTTATAAACCTCATTAACAGTTCAATTAACACGCACAAACTTCAAATCTCCGGTACTTTTGATGTGAATCAATGGGCCACCATAAAAGTAAACACGGTTGCATGCAAAGACAATATTTTGGGAGAACATTCTGTAACACTGTAAAAATGCCACAGCTGAGATAAGATCAATGGTTTATAAGATACGCCCCTTTTGCAAGCTGGTTTAAAAGCATTTCCCGAATGAAGCCTGCCTCCGCCTCTCCCGCACTCAGTCTCCGATGTCAGCCTCTTAAGCTGCACCGCATGCTGATATGCAGACTCCCCCTGCATTCCAGAGAGGTGCGCGACGTGATCCGGTCTGCATTGGAGACAAGACCTGGCCGCACGCACAACGTTATCCTATGGGAACCGCTGCGCGCGGCCAGGTCTTGTCTCACTTCGGCGTTCTCAGACTGCTGAGACGCCGACTATAGTTCTCTGGCGAGAACGCGCTTTCAGCGCGTTACTAGCCGAGACCTAATAAAAAGTACCGTTTGATTTCATTGGGGCGATATACAGGACTACGTGTCCGTTAATACAGAGAGAACCAACAACAAAGCCATCACTTTTAAGTGAAAGGCAATGTGATGCTCACTGGACAGTTACATTTCAGACATTAAAGGTCAGTAAACTCAACTGTCTTCTTTCTTTTTGTACTTTTTCTTATAACTGACAGGTTTATCTTGCCCTGTCTAACAGATTTATAGAGTATATACATTCTAGAGGCAATTAGAACAGTTGTGGTGGAAAATAAAGGCATCTTACTTTAGACCATGATAAGTCGAGGAGATCTGCAGTGTGTCCTTTATATTTGCAAAATGGAACCGGTCGAAAAGGTGCATTTTTATCATCAGTGTCCAAGTCATCTGTGCCACTGTTCAGCTGCAAAGAAAACATATAGCTAATGTTAGTGGTACTCTTCGTAAAAAAGTGCTACAATGTTTTTACCATATGAAAAACAACTGCCATCTTTCAGTGAAGCTAGAAATTGCATCTTAACCCCTTCCCTGCTGATGACGGAGCCACGCCATCATGAGCCACGGGCGCCATGTGCTCATGACGGCGTGGTTCCGCCATGCTGCGCCCGCTCCGCCCCTGCAGAACTGATTCCCCGACTGTGCGGGCGAATTAGTGAGTGGGCAGAGTCTTGGGAGAACCACGCCGTCAAGAGCACAGCGCGCCCGTGGCTCATGACGGTGTGGTTCCGTCACGAGCATGGCGGCGCCGCACTACCCCCTCTCCCCCCCAAGGGGTTAAAACCTAGTTAGAGTTCAGGTGAGACGGCTCATGTGTATTCCTACGACATGTAAAGTACAAAGAGGACTTTCAAGGCTTCTAACTCTCCATGGCACCTTCTAATTTTGCAAAGGAAGAGGTGATAGCAAAGAGACGACTCCTTTGGAGGGCAGGTGCACACAGCACAGTATTCACTAAATGGTTGCGAGAACCATAAAAATTTATCAACATGTGGGTGTGTGATCTAAATATGATAAGTATCTACTGAGTTATGTTACTGCCCAGTTGCCCCTACACATGGTAGAGGCCAAGTCCTCCTAAGACTGTAATGAACCTACTAGGATGGTTGATTGTTTGATATGCCCAAGGCTGTTCAACCATGTCCCAGTTTGGGATGCAGGCTGAGCATCAGCATTTTTGGCACCTGCGGTTTCTTTAGCGCGAGGATAAAAATATTTCTTTATGAACACAACATTTATTCAAAAGGATCACAAAGCATTTGATAGTGGACAAAGTAAGCGCCCCAGGTAGGGAAAGTAACAATGCTCCAAAGTTCAAAAGACTGGAAACTTTAGAAACCCAAGATGGTAGGGAAGACGGTTTTGGGAAGGCCTGAGGAAGTAGCACATACAAAGGGACAGATTCTCTAAACTGTTTTGCTGGGTGTGCCCAAAAAAAATTTCCTCAGGTAAGCAAGAGCACGCTGCCTTGAAAAGACAGAGGACTTGGTAAATTGTTACCTTGGTGCACTGTGTTGGAGTGTGACCTTGAAAGTCTGTACTCAACTCTCACCACTTCCCAAACCTTGCTGCTGAAAACATGCACATCATAGTCACTCTCGTAGGACTCACTCACCATATCCATAAGGTAGGAGCTCTAGTATCTGCAGGGCAGACTCTGTAAGTGGTACTATGTTTTGTTCTTTGTGCAGGAGGGTTGGACAGCAATAACAAGTTGGAATAGAGCAGGAACAAAAGCTAAATTGTACATGATTTTACAGATTACTGGCAAGATAAGTCCCAGGTCAAGCAAGGTCTCAGATGCTCCAAGAAATCTTGTTGTGCCTCCGCCATTGTATTTGGTTCACCCAACTATAAAGGGGCCACTACACAATGACATTGTCCAACATGGTTATGTAAAGTGAGGAAGACTTGGAGTTGACACAGGAACAGAACAAGGAACAAAAGAGGTTGCAGGTTGTTGAAGGAAGGCCAACACAGAAAACCTTCTCATGGCTGAGAAAGACCTTTGCAGAGAACATGTTCATCGGTGCCTTTATTTAAGGGCAAAGCAAACTCCACAGTGGTAGGTCCATAATCAGTAAGGCTAGGCCCTATATAAACTTGAAAAACAACAAAAGTGCCAGTGATTATATCATTCCACAAAATCATTCACACCCATGATCACACACCACGTTATGACCATCAAATATTTATTCATTTTTACATTTTCCTTTTTTCAAGACACAATCACCGCCATCAAAGGATGCGATCAAAAAGCTATACTGGGACTGGGTCCAGAGTAACATGTGGAGTGACCTAGGAAGAGGCACTCTTACGGACCAATTTTTGTCATTTAAATGCACGAGGAAATTAGAGGCCTTCCTGGATTTGATAACCAAACCCCTTGATCGCGCTCTATATATAAAACTGCGTTATGGGACACTTCCGGTGCACGACTTTTCGTCGAGATGGTCTAATTCTGGTACCCCCCTGCGTTCATGCCCTGGATGTGCTGCACCAACTGAGTCAGTGGCCCACGTATTTTTTGCCTGTCCTGCTTATAAAGGGGCGCGCAAATTTTGGCTGAAACCTGTGTGCAGTGAATTGGGTTTGAGGTGCCACAGATCAGCCCTTCGGGTCCTCTCTACTGACTCCTCATCTCCCTTTATGATTTGTGGGGTAGCTAAGTTCTTGGGAAGTGTATGGCTGATACGATCCCGCCTATTGAAACTGCAGCCGCGAGGTTAATGGACTGACGGGGTTCCACTAGTATCACATCAGTGTTGGAGTTGCAAATCGTTTTTAAATGTATTTTAAATATTTATATGTGTTTGGAAATGTATTGTATATGTTTTCTTTTATGGTGACAAAGTCGCCGAATAAAGATATATTTCAATCAATTTTCCTTTTTTCAATACTGAACCTTTTTATTAGATATATTCTTCATAGAAGACATTTATAAGCTTGTCATTACACTGGGAAACCGACAACACTATATTTACAAAAAAGAAAAATCACAAATTTACACTAAACAATGACAACATTACAGACAACAAATCAGTAAATCTTTGAAGCCCAGGTTCCCTTTTTTTGGTTAATTATTTGAAAGAGAGCCCTTGGAGCTAGGTTCTTTTCTAATTACATTAACATGTGGCGATTGGAAAATGTATGACCCACTGTTTGCCTCGCCTGAGAATCTGGGGCCACCTCCTAAAGTAGGTAGGGAAGTAAGGAACCTTGAAATTACGATGGACTCAAAATTATTAATGAGTTCCCAAATGGACAAGTTAGCAAGATCACTCTTTATGGAAGTCGGAAAGTATGGCGTTGTCTTCAATGAAATGTGACATCTGGGCGAATGCTGCTCTTTTTATGAATTTGCCCTGGAAAAGGTCCATTTCTAATTGGTCTGTAAGTGTTTGGGTCATGTGGGTCCAGGTTCTATAATAATGGCCATGCGTATGCCATTTTTAAATCTTCTGGAAAGATTCCTGAAGTTAAAGAATTATTGATTACTTTTCTTACTGGTGTGGAAGAAGAGGTAGCTAAAAGAATGTTCTTGAAGATCTGTAGTGGACAATGTTTAGAAGGGCAGCCAAACAGCCTGCTTGCTTTGACCAGATCCATAAATTCACTTTGTGGTAGTTGTTTGAAGGAATACAGAGGCTCTGTTAGCCTACCCTTAGACGGAATTGTTGGAAATTGGTTGGTGCTGGTGGTTTTCATTTGCTTTAAACAGGAGTTCAACATGACTGTTTTGGCTCTGCAATGGTGTGACAGTTTGTTGGTAAATATTGGAGTCAGTCATTCCTTCTGTGCATTTAGGTTTATGAGATGCAGTGAGAATTTTATAAAATTCTTTATTTACACATTTTGCGTGAAAGTACAGTGTCATTGATGCTTTTTATTATTGAAGATAGATGAATAGCCTCAACGGATTGGCACTAGATACTTGCTTTTAGATTTCACTTGTATGTGTAAGCACAGAAGAGAAACAGGAAAGATAACCGGAAACCTTTGACAACCATGGTGGCAGTAGTTACCAATTAGCACACTTATGTTTGTGGGTTGGTTCCTGCTAACTGATGAGTCTCCTTGGTGAGTATAGAGTCCCCCACATAGTAATATTTATTGATAGGTACAGCAATTAGGGATATCTTAATAGTTTTGCAGGAAAGACACAAAACTCAAAGGTTCCATATTACATGAAAGTTAATGTTTATGGGATGCGTTCATATGAATACTACTTGTGGGCTTGGTTAGAATTGTGTCCATGTTTGGACTTGGAGGGGAGAGGTAGCCTGTGCGAAATACCCCCTGTCCATTATGTTATCCAAGTTGTACTCGTTTTTGGACTTCAAGAATCTGTAACTCTGCTGTTAGTCCTAGACCTTCTAAACAGGCCTCAGCCACTGCGTGAATTGCATTCCTTCTATTCATTAGTTCCACAATAGAATTACAAAATCCGGCCTTCAAAAAATCCAACTTTGAAAAGACGAAGGCAGAGAGGACCGATGCAGAGGGCAAAAAGGATGAATCAAGATGAATTTTTGTTATGGGGTGAGCTTCTAACTCTGTTGCATTGCTAAGAAGCAATAAGAGTGTACATTTCTATAACTCTGTTGCCCTGCTAAGAAATAAGAAGTGGGCAAATTCTAAGCAGAACCAATGGCAGGCACAGTCAATTGTTTAGAAGTGCAAAATTACTCACATTATCAGCACCAAAGATTATTAGACTAAGCAAACAAACAGCATGCAATTAACTATTGAACTTGTGTTTTAACAGCATAACAGCAATTGGGATTATGAAGTATAGGATCATGTATTAAACATGCCCTTCCAAGTCACTCATGTCCATAACCAAAGAGCAGACAAGGTATTGGAAAGAATAAAAATAAAAAAAGCAGCCAATGTGGGCTTTACATCAGTGGACTCTGTTTTGGAAAAAGGAGACAAGTTCCTGATTTTTAAAGGCATTACTTCGGTTGTGTGCTGTGTGAAATGTACTTCATTTTGTTTATTATGTACTATTAACTTGCACCATCAAATTTTCCGGTCCGCCACAGTCTCTCTGGGCTGTTTGCACAGAGAAAAATTCAGTACCTGCCACACTTGCTGGTTGACTTGCTGCATATTGTGTGTTAGTGGTTTAGTTACAACCCAATAGTCTACTCTTAAATAGCCCATGCCAGCAAGGATGCGCAGTCGCAGATCAGGCAAACTCCTGATTTTTAAAGCCATTACTTTTGCTGTGTGCCATGTGAAATGTACTTCATTTTGTTTATTGTGTACTTTTAAATTGCGCGGTCATGCTTTCTGGTCCACCACAGCCTCTCGGGGCTGTTAGCACAGAGAAAGCTTTTCTGCACTTGCCAGACTTCCTGGTTGACTGGCCGCCATATTGTGGGCTAGCGGTTTAGTTGATGCCCAATAGCCCACATAAATAGCCGATGTAGGCACGCCAAAGGTGTGCCTAAGACAAGACCGTCTGCACCTGTATGGTGCCAAGACCGAGGAACCCTGGTCGTTTTGGGTCTTCCATCAGGCACTACACCTCTCTGCAGCTATTGCAATTGATTCCTACTATTTGAAGAGATTGCTGCCACTCTCTGGACCAATCCAAGAGATATTGGGTTGGGGTAAGTGCAGGTTCCCGTTCATAACTCCGATGTCAGCACCACAAGGGGGGGATGTGTGGTTTTGCCATCCCCTCTTATGGGGCGCTGTTACTTGCTTAGCTGCGTTCTTTAGTAAAGAATCAATTAGAGCCGATTGACCATCAGCCAGACATCATTATTTTAACTGAGACATGGTTAACGGAAAGCTCGGCTCCTAATGTGCTCACTGCTATCCCCCACAGCTATGTGATATTCAGGTCTGATAGGCAGACTCAAGGGGAGGTGGGATAGCTATCATTTTTAAACAGACTATTCCTTGTACATCTGCAGAGAAAGCACTTGTCTGTAGGCAGTGAGGTAGCCTCTTCCAGTCTCGCTTCTTCCAACAATTTTACTCCAGTAGGGCTTCCAACTTATCGCCCTTCGGGAGCAGCTTCTACTTTGAAAACCGATTTGGCAAAATGTTGCCTTCGCTCTCTCTACGATAATGTTTTAGCTGATCTTAACCTTCAGCTTGAGGACGGAACCTGAGAGCCCTTCAGTTTACTCAGTTGGTATGTGCCTCTACACATAGATTGGGACATACGCTGGATCCCATTTTTTCTAACTGAACCAGACTGGTAATGGATTCTCCTATTCCTCTTATTTGGTCTGACGATTGTGCCATTTCTGTTCAGGTTTCTCCGACTACACCAACACAAACATCTAACGCAGGCAAACAGGTTAAGGTATGGAAATGGGCTAAGGTTATCCCTACTGCTTTTACAGAGGTGTTGGCAGAGAACAATTCTATCTTGAGGGACTGCGTTGCACAACTGGAGGGATGGATAGCAGGGGCGCTTAACAAAATCACACCCATCATAAATAACTAGGTCAGACGCACTAAACCTACGGCGGAATGGTTTAGAGTTATTCTTGTTAAAAAAGACCTGCAAACACTTAGAACGTATTTGGAGCAGAAATTACAACCATAGTAATAAAGATCAAAAATCGTGGAGCATTGTAGGAATACTACAAACCGACAAGGGCTACAAGCCGCCATTTCTACGCAGAAAAAAATTAGCAAGCTCATAGCTCCTCTTGGGAAATGTTTTCTATTGTGAAATCATTATCCTCTTTGGACCGTGTATCAGCATCTATTATTACCTCAATAGATGGCAGTAACTCTTCGTTCAGTTCTTCTCTGACAAAGTCTCCTCTATCTATGCTACTTTCCCAGAGGCAGTCAGAGATGCCCTATGTCTTGAAGTCTAGTTTGAACCGGATGCTGAGGGGGTAGGACTTACTATATTTAATTCCCTAACCACTGAGGATCTCCTTCCTCTGTTGATAGAGGTTAAATCAGGATTATTATTATTATTATTATTACGGTCTTATATAGCGCGTAGTTAACCTGGGGCATCCCAGTGCTTTTCAGAACGGAGGTTACAATCATGTGTGTTCAGGGTCAGCAGTTAACAGAAAAGGTGTGTTTTCAGATGCTTGCGAAAACGAAGGAGACAAGTCTCAGAACGCAAGCTTAAGGGGAGTGAATTCCAGAGTACCGCAACATTCACAGAAAACCTTCTTCCCCCTGTGCAGGCCTTTTTAACCCTCGGGGTCTTAAGCAGGTGTTTTTGATTTGATCGAAGAGTTCTGCTGGCCTTGTAAGGAGTAACCAGATTCTGCAGGACGGGACGGCCTTTACCCTGCAAAATTTTATGTGCAAGGCAGAGGGATTTAAATTTCACCCTTTCCCGCACCGGTAACCAATGCAGTGCCCTCAGTGCGGGTTTAGCCGACCGTGACATGGGGATTTTATTGAGCAATCGTGCTGCAGCATTTTGAATTTGTTGTAATTTATTCAAAGTTGCCTCAGGGGCGCCCAGGTAAATAGCATTGCTATAATCCAGTCTTGATATGATCAGCCCCTGGATCAGAAGCTTCCGAGATGGTGAAGGAAGAAGAGGCAGCACTTTGCGCACGGACCGGAGAAGGCCAAAACAGACACCTGTCATTTTAGTAGCCTGGGTCCTGAAGGAGAGATCTTGCTCCAGCCAAATCCCCAGACTCTTCATCTCTTCCTTGGGGTTCGGAGGGGAGCCCAGCTTTAGTGCTGACTCCCCCATCCAGGTGTGAACTTTGGACAAGCAGGAGTACAGCAAGTGGGGACTTTCAGTGGCCTGGGAAAGGGCAAACACAAGCTGGGTATCGTCGGCGTAGCTCACGATTTTGATGTTAAATGGAGCCACCACGTCCTCCAAGGGGGCCATATACACATTGAATAATGTGGGACTCAGGGAGGAGCCCTGCGGTACTCCACAATGGAGGTGAATGGATGCCGAACGTGCGCTGCCTTCCCATACCTGATAGGTCCGATCGCTAAGAAATGACCGCAGCCATTTCAGTGCATTACCCGACACCCCGACATCTGACAGCCGCTGAAGTAACACTTGGTGGTTCACAGTGTCAAAAGCTGCACTAAGGTCCAGGAGGATCACTGCCACTGATCCTCCCGAATCCAAAATGCTTCTTGCTTCTTCAACGACTGCCAGCAGGGCGGTGTCAGTGCTTTGGCCAGGGCGAAAACCCGTTTGTGAGCTTCTCAGAAGACAGTTGGACTCAAGGAAATTGAATAGCTGGAGATTTACCGACTTTTCCGCGATTTTGCTAAGTCCCGGAAGTAGAGAAATGGGCCTATAATTCGCCATGTCAAGGGGATCTAGGTTGTTTTTTTTAGGAGAGCTTTTACTACTGCTCCCTTCCAGTTTGGTGGAACCACACCAGACCCAAGAGAAGCATTGATCACATCAGTTACAGGTTTAGCGATGGAAGAGGCGACCTGTTTGAGAATCCTCATGGGAACTAAATCACGAGGGGAACCACTCTTGACAGTCGCCAGAGCCTTAAGGACCTCATCCACCGATACTGGTCCAAAGGATTCAAGACTCTCAGGGAGTCTCCCTCCTTCATTGCTGGACTCTGCTCTCATGTTAATTTGGGGCAGGGTACTCAGAATCTTTACTATTTTTGTATGAAAATAGTCTGCTAAGTCTTTACATTTTGCCTCTAGGTTGTCTGTGGTTGCGGGCGGCTCAGGGACCCTCAAGAGTTCCTTAACCACTAAAAAGGTTTCTCTGGAGGAGTTGGAAGCGTTATTAATTCTCTCCTTGAGGAACTGGGTTTTGACTCGCCGAATGGTAAGTTTATAAGTCCTTATCGCAGCGCGATATTCCGTCTTACTGGCCTCTTCCCAGTTCTTCCTCCAGGCACGTTCCAATTTTTTGCAGCCCCTTCTCAGAGCTCTCAACTCTGGCGTATACCAGGGGGCGGAGCTCGTTCTCTTCTCCCTCCTGCCTGCCGATCTTATGGGAAGAACAGAGTCGAGTGCACTGGACAGCCATCTGCTGAAGTCTGCCTCCGCCAGTACCGGGTCAGCAACCGGTGGGGGGGCGCGAGCACTCCAGTCTCAGCGTCAGATTCTCCACAGACAGCCTAGACCAATGTCTTTCGGGCATACAGACACTGGGGGGAGAGGTGCTAACCATCTCGGTTTTCCAGGTAAAGGGGATCATAAAATGGTCAGTCCACCGAAGGGGAATCGAGGTGGAAGCTTTCATAGCGGTGACATTAGTAAAAATCGGATCGAGCAGGTGGTCCTTATTGTGGGTGGCCTCTGAGTTGATAAGATTGACCTCGTATGCTTTTAGGTCGCATTGAAGATCTACCACCGACCGATCTGCCGGGTCACCAAAATGGAGACCATCTGATCCTGCCTCACCCTTTGGAACGAGTTGTTAAGTAGGTCACAGAGCAATAGCCAGTGCTCTGTGACCTACTTAACAACTCCTTCGAGTTAGGTCAGGTCCCTGGGAGCTGCAAACATGCTATCATAGTCCCACTCCTAAAAAATTTCCCTACTATATCCCATGAAGCCGGAAAATTATAGGCCCATCTCCCTGCTTCACTTCTTTTCTAAAGTGGCTGAGAAGCACATAAATAAACAATTGTTGAGATTCATTGAAGCTACAGAAGTGCTTAATGAAACCCAGTTGGAGTTCTGCCCACAAGTCAACATAGAATCACTGCATCACTGATAATGTTAGATCTCAGTGCGCCCTTCAATACCATGTCCCACAGCTTTCTGCTTGAAAGGCTGTGTAATCACAGCATCCGAGGTAAGGCCTTGCAGTGGCTAGCATCTTTTTTACAGAATCTCACCTTCCAGGTGACTCAAAAACCTTTTATATGTTAGGTTTTTCCACCTCGCTGAGCCCCACATTGTTCAATCTGTACATGTACCCCGTAGCCGATATTATAGAGCATTATGGCTTTAACACTGTGTTATACACCGATGATACACAGCTTGTTATCACTCGGTCTCAGAATGAAAGATGCACTGGAGCTCTGCTGGGATCCTGTTTGTCAGAACAGGCTGAGTGAATGAACCATAGCTGCCTTAAACTAAATGCTGGAAAAACTGAGGTTCTTATTTCAGGGAAGCAACTATCAATCTGGTCCTCTACTTGGTGGCCAGAGTTACTTGGGCCACTACCTGATCCCAAGTCGAAAGTTAAGAACCTGTTGTTCGACAATCAGATCACCAGCCTAGCGGGGAAATATTTTGGGATTCTGAAACCCCTGAAAAATATCTTGTTGTTTCTACCAGAAGCCACCGAAAGGTCAGTAGTCCAGGTGCTGATAATGTTACTGGACTATTACAATGTGTTGTATCTGAAGTCTCATAAGTTAGATTGCAGAGACTACAGAGGGTGAAGAATGCGGCAGCTCGTCTAATGCCCGAACTCCTGAGGTGAACGCCTACAGGCCCAGCTGCTACTGGGCACGAGTTTGTCTTTTAAAGCCATGTGTTACTGTCACAGAATCCTGAATGGTAAAGGGCCTTTTTATTTGCACTCTCGGTTCGGTACAAAAACTTTATTCGATTCAGAAAAGAATCATAAAAGTAAGACATTTTACAAGACATGATTTAAAGATATTTTTTTTAAAAAGAAAAAGACAGTCTTAAAATTAAACATTAAACTGGTAAAAGGACATTAATTAATATATTCTTTCAAGCAACAGATGTTAATTCATAAATTATTCACACTGGGCTGTCCATCAGGGGGAGCAAGGGATAAGAGTCACAATACAACATTCTACATGAGCAAAGACAAAGGTTCTTAAGGCCAAATTAACCGTACCGTTTTCTGATCAGAAGAGACACTCGTATGAAGTTTAACATTGCACAACATACTCCAGAGGATGACAAAGATAACAAGTAGTCATAACCTTCATTGTAGTTACATGGTTGCTTCCCCTTCGAAATAGGCTTAATAAACCTAATTCTCGGATTCTTATATAAGGGGCACAAAAGAACAACATGCATGGTACTTTGATTAGCTTTGTTATTACAGGGACAAGGGGGCAGCCTCTCACACCAACCCCCTTGTTTAGGAAACGCAAAAAGAAAATTCAAGATGTTTAGCCTAAACCTTGTCAGATAAAATCGCCATTGCACATGAGTTGTAAAGGTTAGATAAAACTGATGCTGTAAATTAACCATAGGACCAGATGGCCTGACTAAGGAATGCACATGTGAGGATTTCCAATAGCTTGATTTAATAACGGTTTTAATGTCTCCCTGTATTTTTTCAGGGTTATCAAAGATGTCACCGAAACCTATTTTATGGAGCATTTCGTTAACATAAGATAACCAAGGAATCTGTTTACAATTTTCCAGTTTTAAACAGTCCTGGAGAATATCTCTAGAGAGCTGAAGGTCCTCTGATAACCATATTTTGCCCCATAATAGTAGGGGTGAAAGACTAATGGTATCACTCACCTAGCTCAAACCTATTTCATCGTGAGCAAATTTGTTTGATGAACCTGATGGAATTGCCAATACACGCTTTATAAATTTATTCTCCATGACTTGTATCGTGGCAGGGCTTTCAGTCCCCCAAACCCCAGCCCCATAGGTAGCCACCGACAAACATTTTGATTTATACAGGGTTTTTAAGTGTGTGACAGGTTTTTGACCTAGTTTGCCACAGAAGCGAAACAGACCTTTTATGGAGCACTGGCGCTCTGGACTCGAATCTTCATTAACGGGGCCCAACTTAACTTATTATTAAAAAGGTTTCCCAGATAGTTAAAATTTTCAACCTTTTCAATGGTAGAGTTATTTACCACAAACTTTCTGGTTTTAGTCCCCTTTGGGCCACAGACCATAGCAAAGGATTTGGTGAAGTTTACCTTTAGATCTAGGTCCAACATGAAGGTGTTAAAAGCATCAAGACAGATCTGCATGCTATTTCCTGTGAGTGTCATAAGTACCGTGTCATCGGCATAAGAAAGCCTTGGTATGCTCCTGCCGTTAACCTTTGGAAAGTCATGACAATGGTCCAACAGATACTTTTCCAGACCATTTGTGTACACAAGGAACAAAAAAGGGGCTAATATGCATCCTTATCGTACGCCCTCAGTTGAGAGGATAGATTTAGTTTTTCCCCCCCTGGCCCAAACCTTATGGCTACAGTTGTTGATTCATGCAGTCTGCGAAGCAAGGTGACCAGGGGTTCCTCAAAGCCCATATCCCCCATCATTTGCCAGAGCTTGCTCCGACACGCAGTGTCGAATGCACTTGAAAGGTCCATGAAGGCAAGGTGGATGGAGGAATTCCTTGCCTTCATGTACTTTCCTATAATTAAAGCCAAGTTCAGGCACTGTTCGACCGTCCCTTTACCTTTTCTGAACCCGTATTGGGAGTTCACAATGAGGCCCACCGAGTCTGCCCATGTTTCCAATCTGGCTAAAATGACCCTACCCAATAATTTACACTTATTGTGGGTGGCCTCTGAGTTGATAAGATTGACCTTGTATGCTTTTAGGTCGCATTGAAGATCTACCACCGACCGATCTGCCGGGTCACCAAAATGGAGACCATCTGATCCTGCCTCACCCTTTGGAACGAGGGATAAAGGCACAATAGCCAGTGCTCTGTGACCTACTTAACAACTCCTTCGAGTTAGGTCAGGTCCCTGGGAGCTGCAAACATGCTATCATAGTCCCACTCCTAAAAAATTTCCCTACTGTATCCCATGAAGCCGGAAAATTATAGGCCCATCTCCCTGCTTCACTTCTTTTCTAAAGTGGCTGAGAAGCACATAAATAAACAATTGTTGAGCTTCATTGAAGCTACAGAAGTGCTTAATAAAACCCAGTTGGAGTTCTGCCCACAAGTCAACATAGAATCACTGCATCACTGATAATGTTAGATCTCAGTGCGCCCTTCAATACCATGTCCCACAGCTTTCTGCTTGAAAGGCTGTGTAATCACAGCATCCGAGGTAAGGCCTTGCAGTGGCTAGCATCTTTTTTACAGAATCTCACCTTCCAGGTGACTCAAAAACCTTTTATATGTTAGGTTTTTCCACCTCGCTGAGCCCCACATTCTTCAATCTGTACATGTACCCCGTTGCCGATATTATAGAGCATTATGGCTTTAACACTGTGTTATACACCGATGATACACAGCTTGTTATCACTCGGTCTCAGAATGAAAGATGCACTGGAGCTCTGCTGGGATCCTGTTTGTCAGAACAGGCTGAGTGAATGAACCATAGCTGCCTTACACTAAATGCTGGAAAAACTGAGGTTCTTATTTCAGGGAAGCAACTATCAATCTGGTCCTCTACTTGGTGGCCAGAGTTACTTGGGCCACTACCTGATCCCAAGTCGAAAGTTAAGAACCTGTTGTTCGACAATCAGATCACCAGCCTAGCGGGGAAATATTTTGGGATTCTGAAACCCCTGAAAAATATCTTGTTGTTTCTACCAGAAGCCACCGAAAGGTCAGTAGTCCAGGTGCTGATAATGTTACTGGACTATTACAATGTGTTGTATCTGAAGTCTCATAAGTTAGATTGCAGAGACTACAGAGGGTGAAGAATGCGGCAGCTCGTCTAATGCCCGAACTCCTGAGGCGAACGCCTACAGGCCCAGCTGCTACTGGGCACGAGTTTGTCTTTTAAAGCCATGTGTTACTGTCACAGAATCCTGAATGGTAAAGGGCCTTTTTATTTGCACTCTCTTGTCTAACCCTACCTACCAGGCAGAAGTCTCAGGTCTGCAGGGGCCTCTTTAGCCGCCCTACCTACTGTGAAAAGAGCACACTTGGGAGGATGCACTTTCAGTTTGTTGGCATTTAAATATTGGAATGCCTTGCCTCTGGTACTCAAAGCAATAAATTGGCCTTTCAAAAAAAACTCAAAACGTCCATTTAGACAAACCAAAAGGCCATTTCTGGAAAGAGCTCCATATGTGCCAGAGAGTGAAATTTTATGCGCGGGTACACTTCAGTCAAAGTAACCAGGTGCGCTATAAATAACTATTATTATTCCTCAGGAGAAAAACTGACAACATTATTCAAGAATATACTCAAATACATTGCACTTCGCATGTCCTGGACAAAGATGCAGTATTGAAGTTACCACCAGATGTCCCTCTTGAGTCAGCAACAAGTGCTTTAAAAGCATTCCACACAGGTACAGTAAAACAAGCTGCTACAAGTTTGTTCCTCTTGAATTAAAGAAGTCCTTTCAGTGCCAGCCTGCAGTACTTTAGGTCATTACTAGAGATACTTTAAGTAGGAAATAAATCCCTGCGGCGGCAAGTACAGTGCCATTGTATGTTACTAAATGGCAAACACAGCCCCCTTAATTTCCCTATATGAACGAATTAAGACAGGAGAAGATAACCTTGAATGTATCTTGTTGTATGAAGCTGAAGGGAACAATAGTAACAAAACGCCAATATGCTTTTGCTGTGAGTACGACACATAAAGGAGAGGGCACGATTTCAGTGTATGTGTGTATATATATATATATATATATTCACTATTTATTTTTGGGGGTGAATTTCTAAGGCTTTCAAGATTTTATTTCCTAACTATAACGTCCCTGTAACCTTTTTTCTGTGAATTATTAACCCTCAAATGCCTTGCGTTGCAGTAGGTTGGCGACAGAGCCTGCAGCCAGTCCCTGCACTCAACACCCCATAGACACCCAAACCAGCGTTGCGCATGGGCAAAGGCCATGTGTGGTTGGCCGCAGGCACCCAACTCCACGCTGCACATGACCGAAGGCTGTGCGTGGCATGGGGGTTGGCTGCAGGGTATGGTCTATGGCCAGACTTTGTAGCCAACCTCCCATAAGCACGCAACCGTGAGGGGCCACGTAACACCCCCTCCCCAGGCCAATTACAGCACTGGGGCCCCCATTCCCAAGGGCCTATCCAGATAGTAAATGGGAATGGGTGCAGGCAGCCGCCACTAGGCAGGTTTTGGCTCCAGGGACCCCCACTCCCAGGGCCATGCCATCAAAACTGAGGAGGAGGGGGACATATCCCCCCCTCTCTCCCCCCCACCACCACCCCAGCCAATTTAGTCTTGTGGACCCCATACCCTGGGGCTCTCTGGATTTATAATTTGGATGGGGACATGCAGCTCCCTCCTGGGGCCAATATCGGCCCCAGGGCCTGGCCAAAACAATATGTGGAGCAGGTGCCTACATTAACAATTTGGTCCATTCGGAGAATATTATCATCCATTGCAGGTGGTTTTCTATCCCACCCATAATTCCCTTCTTTATCTAGTAAATATTCTCTTCTGAAACAAACACAACATCTGGCCCTATATTAAGCACTCGCCAATTATTTCTTTACTTCATTCTCTTTATCATGCCTTGACACTGATCTTCTTGCCCACCTTGAACTCAAAGAATTGATTATTCCAATAATTATGGCCTTCGTCCTTGAGCACAGGTTAACTACACCCTCAGCATTTGCAATTTCAATGATAAAATAAATCGGATACTAAATTTCACCTTTAACAATTTGTATGGAGGAACAAACACGCGAAAATGAATTATAGTTTGTGCACTTTATAGCAATGCATGCACTTTTAACAGTGGCGGCTCCTCCGCCTACTGCTCACTGAGTGAGTAATAAAAAAACAGAAAAATAAAATGATAATAACTTAAGGTTATTATCATTTTATTTAAACGTACTGGCTCGTTCTTTGGGGACGGGGAGGGGCCGGGCTGTTTAGAGGCTGGGTAAGGAGTCGTGGCACCCTCCTAGGTGGGAATGAATGTTTGGCCAACTCTCTGGGGCCAGGCAAACATTCAGGGGCACTTTGGATGATCCCCACCCAGTCTGCATTACAAGCCTGGTTGGAGAACATGCCCAGGGCTCCATTCCCTGCCTGAGCACCGAACCACAGCGCTCAAACCAATCCCAACACTGCATTGCAGCGTTGTGATTGGCTCAGAAGAGCCTGGGTGCTACCTGCTTCCACAGAAGCTTGGAGGAGGACGAGACAATAGAGGAAAGGCGGCGGTCAGCCGCATCCAGGTAAGTGTTTTTTAAAATGTATTTTTAATCCCCTCCCTCCGCTCTCCCCGCACACCCATCCAGTAGCAGCCCCTACCGATTTAATTGTGATTTTAATGCCAAACAACCTATTTTAGCAAGTGTTACCCCCCATGCTTTCATTTCGTTGGTATGCAAGTCTCGTCTCGAATTGTTTCCATAAATAACTGATACATTAACAAGTTAATATGAACAAAACGACTACAAATTCGGAACAATCTATCACAAATCTGCACATGTCAAGAAGAGTTTTATAACTAAATATTCGCTACGGCAATAAATGGATGCTCTCAATTCAAACCTCTAATGTATTTCAATTCCTCATAGGGTAAGGTTAACAAATTCTCCTCAAGCGCTACAATTTGTTTTATTTATGGCACTAAACTTATGAATTGTTCGCAACAGACACAAAAATATTTGTCCGCTGATTTACACAAATGAAATCATGCACTATGAGGCTTATTTGCAAAATACCCATATACATATGCTTTTTTACCCAACGTTGTAGCTTATTTTCATATACTGTATCATGATTGTGCAGCTGTTTAACATACCCCAGCATCAGTATCTGACTTGGAAGAATTTAGACTTTCCTGAGAAGGTGAAGGAGAAACACGCCCTAAACAGAAACGAAAAGTGGTTTAAAATCGTTAAAGCAAATATATACCATTATCTTTACGAAATTAAATTAATCCTATAGTTTGCTTTTATCACAATTTATTAGTGGTTTGACATTTTGGAAATGTTCACTGTTTATCTACATTATGCTTCAAAACGTTTTTGAGTAGAATAAAAAATGCATCTAAATATCATCGGCCTTCATTGAACCTTTGTCCAAACAATGTATTCTGTATATCACATAATGTATTCTGTATATAGCATAATGTATTCATTGCATAACTGCACATACATACTCTATTGAAAGGGAGTTTCTACAAATGGGTCGGGTGATTTTGGCATGTTGAGCAAGGCTGCAAACAAAAAATGTTGTATACCCCTTGTGAAGTCACTTCTCCATTACAGTAATATTAATTAATTGTGTGGTTTTGAAATTAACCAACATAGAATAGAATGCACATACACAAATACATACACACGTGGGATACTAAATTGCATGTAAGTGTAAACCATAATCTACTTATTATGTGATGTACTATGTTCAAACTGTACGCATTTGCCATAATCGAATAGAAAATTGCATGAATGTGCTTTTTGTCTGTTTATTTGTGGCATAAATAATGAAGATTGGTAAGTAAACCATGCCTATATGTTGCTTAATGCAAAGTAACGACTAATTGGGATACTATTAGTATGGGGGAAGCTAAACAGAAGGGCTTTATTTCTCAAATTCATGTTTATTTGTGTTTGTTTCTATAATAGTTCCTAAATGTGGCCTAAAAAAATGGAGGCTGACCCCGACTCAGAGTTTACAATGAAGCACGCATGCGCAAGGTTATGAGAGGAGAAGCGCGAGCAGCCTGTGCAGAATGGGTCAAGGACAGTGTGGCCTGCATATTTGAATGGATGCCAACTTTTTCGAAAGTCAGCATCACGAACCTGGAAATAGGGCATCGAATAACAAATTAAAGGACACAAGCGGAAAAGGAATGATATGAACAATAGAAACCTTATTTTCTAAATTATACCGATGACTCTGCGAAAATTGAAGAATAAGGTGATGGGTGATGCTTATCCACCCCTCAAAGTGACCAATCACGGACAGTCTAAGACCCCAAAGTTACAACTTTTAGATAGATAAGTTATTGAAAAAGGGTATAAAAGAGGACATTTGGGACGATGAAAGAAGCTTGCTTTTCCGATTTTATCTTTGCACCCCGACATGCTGTCGGTCTGTGCAACTTTTCCTATGGCGCAGGGACCTTGGATTTTATCTGAACTTTAACTTTTGAAGGGGTGCATTGAGAGAGATAGAGAGGCGTTCATTGGGAACTATTCTGTCCTTAAACTGATGTCTGCAATTTCAAACTTTGGTAATATGAAACTTTTCTTATTTTAAACTGCCATGCTAATAAATTAATGTTTGAATCTTAAAAATTTTTCTTCTAGGTTATTGATGTTTAAATAATTTAATTCAAATTAAAAGATAAAGATCAGGCTAGGAAATTTAGTCTCTAAATAAACAGTAAATAAATGGAGAATTAAGCCGGTCTTGTTGTACTTTATTTAACTTTTACTAGCTGATCCATTGACAAATAATGGTGGGGTGTTAAAATTCTTAAATCATAACCATGGTATCATAAATAAACTGCAGATGTAAATAATGTATAAAATTTAGTTTTTGACACTCTGCTATAATCCAGCAACTCTCCTTTGGTCTTCACAAAATCCTCGGAGCAGGGTAAATGTGTGTAAGAGTGACTCGCAGTGTTATGGTCCCCACTGATGAGTAACGTGAGATTAGCCCCTTGGGTTAAGGTGATGGGTTTAAAGAGAATTTCTGGAGTCGCGCTGCATCAGTTAATTACGTGGTAGCAGAGCATAGGTTGCTATAGGTTAACTAGGAGATATGATGTATATGGTAGAGTATATGGAATTTTGATGTACAGAATTTATAACTAACATCAGTTGAGTTTCTATTGCGTTATATATGTAGTCTGGAAAAAGCTTCCGGAAAGTGTGGGAAGCTGGTCACTCTGTCTGCAGGCAGATAAAGTGTGGCAAGTGAAGTCGCACATCACATAGTCTGTTTCAAAGTGGTGACATTGTCGTATGTTACAAGTTTAGGGACCTTTACGTGTAAAAGTGGTGAATGTATAGAGAGGGCAACCTATGAAATCTTGGGTCTGAGTATAGGGATTATTGCGTATTCTATCTTAAAACACTACCTGGAGAGTAATAAAGTTTAACCTAAGCTTGAGAAAATGGTAAGGTAGAGGGAAATGCTACTTTATCTGCGAAAGTAAAATCCTGTGGTGGAGAAGAGGTAAGCGCTGTCTACTGGAAATACAGAATACTTGTGTGATTGAGGAAACTATCAGGTCGGTTTTAGCGAAACAGACAAATGGAGTTGTTTTATGTGGTTACTAACTGATTTTTGCTATATAAAAGTGTAAATAAAGTGTGCCGATAAATTTTGTAAAGGAGGGGTCAGTCGAAGCTGCAGAAGCCAAAGCAGGGGTGACGTCAAAGGGATCGCCCTGGGATTGGTCCGCGTGACCAAGATGAAGTAAGGGCTGATTGGTGCATCAGTGAAAGCAGCGAAATAATTGGTTGAGCACTAATGGAAGGTACCTTGTTCTAATTGGTGCGTTAGTGTGAATCGCGCCTTCGACACAGTCTGCCACCACACCCTACGTACACCTTTCCACAACGCTGGGATACCAGAGAAAGCCCTGGACTGGACCACCTCCTTCCTCTCCGACAGAACGCAGAGTGTCCGCCTCCCCCCGTTCCGCTCTACAGCCACCAAGATCATCTGCGGCGTACCCCAGGGCTCATCCCTCAGCCCTGCGCTGTTCAACATCTACATGGCCCGCTCGCCCACATCGCCCGACTGCACAACCTCAACATCATCTCCTATGCCAAAAACACCCAGCTGATCCTCTCCCTCACCAAAGACCCTCAGACAGCCAACCTCCACGAGGAAATGACGGCCGTCGCCGACTGGATGAGAAACAGCCGGCTGAAGATGAACTCAGACAAGACTGAGGTCCTCTTCCTCAGATCCACCCCCTCGGCATGGGACGATTCCTGGTGGCCTAACTCGCTAGGAACGGCTCCCACGCCCACCGACCATGCACGCAACCTAGAGGTCATCCTCGATTCCACCCTCTCCATGACCAAGCAGGTCAACGCTATCTCCTCCTCCTGCTTCAACACCCTCCGTATGCTCCGCAGGTTCTACAAGTGGATTCCCACCAAAACTAGAAGGACTGTCACCCAGGCCCTCTTCAGCAGCAGACTGGATTACGGAAACTCCCTCAATGCAGGAGCCTCGGCAAAACTCCTCAAACGGCTCCAATACATCCAGAACGCATCTGCATGTCTGATCCTCGACATCCCGCGCCGCAGCCACATCACACCCCACCTGAAAGACCTACACTGGCTCCCCGCCAACAAGAGGATAACCTTCAAGCTCCTTACCCACGCACGCAAAGTACTCCACAACACTGGACCAACGTACCTCAACTGCCGCCCCCAACCGCCAGCTCTGCTCCGCCGACCAAGCCCTCGCCACTGTCCCCCGCATCCAAAAAGCAACCACCGGTGGCAGATCCTTCACCCACCTCGCCACCAAGACATGGAACACCCCCCCTCCACCTACGGCGGACGCAGAACCTACTGACCTTCAGGAGACTCCTCAAGACCTGGCTATTATAACAGTAGCAGCATCCCCCCTCCCCTCAGCGCCTTGAAACCCTCACGGGTAAGTAGCATGTTTTACAAATAGATTGATTGATTGATTGAGATAGGCTGGTGTTACAAAGCAGTTTACGGTAGAGTCTGCGATCGTTTGAAAGACAGGAAATTAACAGAAAAATTGAGTTTTATAATGGAGTGGAGAGAAAAAAATCTTTGTTGTTTCAAAAATTGAAAAATGTGTTTAAAAAGGATAAGATAATTGAGACAAGAGAGAGAAAATTGCTTCATCTGCCTAAAACGCCTGCATCATACATGATGAAAAAATATGGCTACCATACATGTATATGGTTAGATAATTGGGCGAGATATACCTAAAATGATGGTGCATCAGCTTTCCCAGAAGTACGATCTTTCAGTCGTGCAGTGTTAAGAAATTTAAGAGACAAGAAAATGAACCAAGACCTAGACCGACTCAGTTTGAAGCATCAGCTGAATGGGAAGATGAGATGCATGATTTAGAGCGAGAAAGGTTTGAGGACTACATACGACCAAAGAATAGATTTCGTGGATTATGGAGAGAAACTCATGAGAATAGAATGGGGAGATGGAGAAATGCTAATATGTGTGACAGGATGTATCCAGTTAGAATGGTTGATGAAGGGGTAGGACGAAAATGCATGGAAAAGAGAAATAATGTGGAGATAGGAAGAAAAGGTTATGAGGATTGTGAATCAGAGGATACAGTGCTGGAGGAGATATTAAATAGAAGACCACCACCATATCAACCAAATTCTATAGGTACGACGCCAAATGCTCCACCAATGGAGGATAGGTTTGCAGAAACTCCAAGGCAATCTTCCAATTTCAGAGATCTTCCAGAAAGAGTAGAAATGAGATACAATCCCAATGCTACATTAATAGAAACCAGATTTACTGGTACACCTAAGCAAAGCGATGAAACAAGGAAAAATGTGGTCAGAATAGAGAGGCAAATTGAAGAACAACCAAGTACCTCTGAATATATACGTTCAACAAATGAATTATCTGAAAAGATACAAGAACTCACTAAAATATAGAAGCTGTAACTGTTCCATTAACAATAGGTCCTGTAACTCCAGTGTTTGAGAATCAGAAAATAAAAGAACCGTCTTTAACTATTCCTTTGAATTAGAGTTTGCAAAAAGTGAAGGAAAAAGTTTATCCAGATTTGTAAGATGTTAGGCGTAGTAGTCATATGATACCGCCTGATTTAACTTTCAATCAAAGTCTTCCGTATAAGTTTCCAACAGGTGCGGAATCTGATTCCATGACTCCTGAGAAAAGTATAGAGAAAATTGATTTGTCACAAACCCCAGTATGACCATCAGAGCAGGAATTAAGTGATTGGTTCAAAACTTTGAAAGTAAAGAAGTAAAGGAAAATGAACCAAAAACATTAGATGTAGCAAGACTAAAAATTGATATGGATGAATTAATAATGGGAACAATTGGAACAGATAGATTGAAAACTTACCACGATGATGAATTGATATTTATGTGTAAAAGCATTACTTGGAATACCAAAAATATGCATGACCGATTTGAAGGGTTAGCAAGTGAAATGGATGTAGATTTTACAAAATATAAAGTGTTGCAGAAATCCTATTGAGTGGATTTCACAGAAAAAGACATTGAGAATATCAATACAGCAGGAAGAATAACTCAAATAAAATAATTTGTGTTGTTGAGAAAATTGGGAGACATTGATAAGTGGAAAATAATATGGGCAAAGAAAATAGAGGAAAACAATGATAAATCAATATTGGCATTCCCTGTAAGAGAAAAGGAAGCTGTGGTAAAAGAATTTCCTATGAGAGAAATACCTACCAGGAGGAGGATATGTACATGTTCCTTGGACTAGACAGGACATGTCATTTACGAATGATTTTCGCAGATTAAGAGAAAACCAGTAGAGTGGTATCGACAGGTAGATTGATTTGTGAAAGTTTCAAAGGTAATATGGGAAGATTTAGATGGACTGTTTGACATAGTGGTACCAGCATATCTATGGTCAGAGTGTACAATCACTGTGGATTGGCCTAAAACTGAATATCCACGAGATAAAGTAACAGGTGCGCCTGGACCTGAAGTATTGCGAAAAAATTAGCAAGTAATAGTGTTTTTGAAAAATGAAATCCCACCAAAAGAGAGAGATTGGGTAAAAATTGACAGAACATTGCAAGAAGCAAAAGAATCAGTTCATGCATTTTATGAGAGAATGTTATTATTGTTTAAACAGTACAGTGGATATGAGGAGTTAAATGAAAAATATATGAGTCATTTTGTATATCGCTTTGTGTTTGCATTAAGACCTGAAATAGGGGACATGATTAAGCATAATTTGATGGGGTGGCAATCCTGCTCAGTTGATGAAGTCTTGAGACATGCAAAATACTGTAGTGATAAAATCGAGGTAAAACAAAGAAAGCTTAAAGAGAAAGCGATGTGGGCACAAGAGAAAGTTGCAGAACATCAAGTAGCTCAATTAGAAAGTAAAAGTGCAGAAGGAAATCAGAACAGAATGAAGGGAAATTTCAGTAAACCAAAATTAACAGGAAATATAGAGGAGCTAAAGAAGAAATATCCATGTCATAATTGTAGCAGGATAGGGCATTGGAGAAAAGAGTGTAAGTATCCACCGAAAGTTAACCCAGAAAATACATCATTGAATCCGCAGGTGCAGAATGAGGTAATTCAACAGCCATCGCCACAGCAGCAGGTAGTTAATCAGCAAAGTCAGGTGCCACATCCTCCACTTCCACACAGTGTAAATCTACAGAAATACAGTGCAGAGACAGGATTCTGCGGAGGAGAACAAGAGTGAGTGAGAGTCCGCAGTATTGGTTGAAGGAAGATGGGAGTGAGTCGGATGACAGTTTGACGGTGCCTGAGAGAGGGAGAAGAGTGCGTACTTGGCGCTACTCTAGAGGTAGATCAATCTGGTCCTTATGTGAATGGAAAGGTGAATGATGTAGATGTGACTTTCCTAGTGGACACAGGTGCTACCCGTTCTACTGTTAGATCAGTGGAAGTTCAAAATCTTTCTCTCTCGGGAGAACACATACAAGTTGTAGGTGTAGCTAATAGGCAGATCAAAACATCCATAACAAAACCAGCTGAAGTAGAAATTCGAAATTTCAAAGACATGCATTGATTTGTGGTGTGTAACAGTAGTCCTGTTAACCTTCTTGGCAGGGACATACTGTGCAAAGTGAACTGTGCCATTTACTGTTCACCAGATAGCATTGAGCTTCAAACCCCGGATAAGGACAGCTTGTATAAAATGACTGTCACTGATAGAATCAGAGAAGAATAGTATGTTTCCTGTGTTTGATCGAGAGAAAATACCTGATGAATTGAAGGAGGTAGTCAAAGAACAAGTGTGGAATTTCACACGAGAAGATATTGGATTGATGAAAAATGGAGATCCTGTGAAAGTTTCCGTAAAAGGAGTAAGTTACCCAATCATCCCTCAATACAAATCGACAGCTGAAATATTTGAAGGAATAACCCCAGTGATAAATAAAATGAACGAACAAGGAATCTTGAGAGAAATAGAAAGTAGTCCTTGTATTTCACCTCTAATGGGATTGGAAAGGCCTAATGGAATGTTTACAATAGTACAGGATTTGAGAAAGGTTAATAAAAATGTTGTTCCATGTTGTCCAATTGTACCAAACCCAGCAGTAATCCTATACCAAATTCCACATGATGCAGAATGGTATACAGTATATTAGGAGACTTCAATTTCCATTTGGAATCCCTTACTGACATTGACACCATCTCCCTTATTAGTGATTTGTCAGCTGTAGGAATTCAGCAACTTGTCACCCTGCCTACACATAAGGCAGGACACACCCTCGATGGGATATTCACTAACAACCCTGACATTTTGATTTCCACCCCTATTCTCTTCACTTGGACAGATCATTCTGCAGTTTGTTTTTCAGTTAAAATTAAGTCCTTTCCATCTCAAACCAGACCTTCATCCCCAGTTTTAACACGAGACTGGAAAAACATTGATATTCCTCTTCTGACCTCTATGTTGACCAATGTCCTTAATGTGGTGGAGCCGGATCCGGCACTAGCATCTATTAACTACCTTAAAAACCTGGACACTGCCTGCACCACACTGGCACCTCCCAAGACTATTCTCCGTAACCGCAGTTCCCCTTCCGCTCCATGGTTTTCTGAACCCCTCCGCTTACAAAGACAACATTGCAGAAACTTGGAAAGACACTGGCGCAGGCACTACAATCCCCTTGATAAACATTCTTACAAACGCGCCCTGTCCAAGTATAAAGAACTCATTTTCGTAGAAAAGACTACGTACTTCACTACTCAAATCAATCAGGCACACAACTCTGCAAAAAAACTGTTTCATGTGGTTAACCACCTCTCTAATTCCCCTAGCCCTCTTCCCGACACCTCTCAAGCCCTCTGCAATTCTCTGGCAGATTTCTTCTTGGACAAAGTTGCTGCTATCTTTTCTGCTTTCCTTCACGAACCTTCTTCAACACATATCACTGCTAGGCACCCCTGTACCAACACTTCTTTTCCTAAGTTTAATCAGGTTTCTGAGGAACAAATCTCTCATTTAATCTCTATTACCAAATCAGGATCACCCCTTGACCCATGTCCTCCCTCCCTCCATAACCTCATTCCTGATGCCATCTCTCCTGCTCTAGCCAATATTTGCAATACCATGTTCCTTACAGGTTCTTATCCATCAGTATGAAAAAAAGCTATCATTAAGCCACTTTTAAAAAAAGCCACCCTTGATCCCACATTACCTTCCAGTTACAGACATATTGCCTGCCTTCCGTTCCCTGCAATAATATTTGAATATCTAATGAATAGGCAGCTCTCCAAATTCATTGTCTCAAACCACCTGCTTGATGATACCCAGTTCGGATTCAGGCAAGGGCATGGAACCGAGACGGCCCTTATAAAAGCGGCTGATTAAATCAGAATGACCCTAGACAAAGGCGGTGCAGCAGTTTTGATACTGCTTGACTTGTCCGCGGCCTTTGACACGGTCGATCATGCTACTCTGATCCACCGTGTCTCAGCGATTGGTATCCAGCACAAGGCCAAAGACCTTCTTGCATCTTTTCTTGCCAACCGCTCTCAAGCTGTAAAATTAGGCTCCTTCTTTTCCCCCCACTTTTTCCCTTCCTTGTGGAGTGCCACAGGGCTCCTCGCGAAGTCCGACTTTGTTTAATATCTACGTCTCTGACTTAGCGAGGGTGATCAAGTCTTATCGCATCAGTCTCACAACATATGCCGACGACACCCAGCTGGTTCTATCAGTGCATCATGATGGACATTTAGTTGCAGCGAACTTCCAAGAGGGAATGCTTGCCATCAGCTCCTGGATGTCCTCCAACTGTATAAAATTAAACTCTGGAAAGACGGAGGTAATGACCTTTGGGAAGCTTGAACCCGCTTGGTCCCCCCACTGGGGCCTAATGAGATGGGTTCTCCACCTGAACCAGTCACTAAGGATCGTAATCTTGGAGTCATGTTTGACGATAGATTGCTTTTCCATCATCATGTCAATGCGGTAGTTTCCACCTCCTCCTTTACCCTAAAGAAAATCAAGAAGCTTCTCCCTTACCTTCCCATAACAGCCGGTAAGACTCTTATCAGCACCCTTATTTTTTCCAGGACAGATTACTGCAATGCCCTCCTCCTTAACGCGCAGGAAAAGGTTCTAAATAAGTTTCAACTGGTGCAGAACACTTCAGCTAGAATGTTACTGGGCATACCTAAGTACACCTCCATCACACCTTTCATTCGACAGCTTCACTGGCTTCCTATCAAAAGCCGTACGAAAATTAAGGCACTGTGTATTGCTTACAAGGCTATTAACAATTCTGGCCCGCAGTTTCTTAAACACCCTCTTGTAACTCCCAGGACTCTTCGCTCATCCTCAGCTCATCTGCTTAATGTCCAACGCACAAGGAAAGCGAACTGGGGCGACAGATGCTTTGTGATTTCCACGACTAGATTATGGAATTCCCTTCCCCTTACCATTAAAACCTCCCCCACCCTTCTCAGCTTCAGGAAGCAAGTAAAAACTTGGCTGTTTCCACATTAAAGATCTTGTAACTGTCATCATCTGATCATTTAAGCGCCGAACCACCCCTGGGTATTTGAGTGCTATAAAAATTGCCTAAACATAATGCGTTCTTTACTGTTCCATTGCATCCTGAGAGCCAGCCAATATTTGTATTCCGGTTCGGAGACCATATTTTGGCATGGTGCCAAATTCCTCAGGGGTATACTGAGAGTCCATCTATTTTTTATCAATTGCTAAATAAATCATTGGAAAGTTTAAGTATGCCTGGAGAACCAGTTCTAGTACAGTACTTTGATGATTTGCTAGTGGCATCAAAAACAAAAGATGCACGTGTTTCAGACACAGTTTCACTGTTAAATCATTTAGCATAAGAGGGACATAAAGTGTCTCCGTCAAAATTACAGTTTTGTCAGAAAGAAGTACAATATTTAGGTCATAAGATTGCTAAAGTAATTAGACAAGTCACTATAGAAAGAATCAAAATGATACAAGGAATGAAACCTCCAAAAACACAGAGACAGGTAAGAATGTTTCTTGGAATGGTAGGATATTGTCAACAATGGATCCGTGGATTCTCGCTAATAGCTAAACCTTTACAGAGGTTGACAAAGGAAGATGTAAAAGATCCAATAACACTGAATAAAGCAGAAATGGAAGCTTTTGAGCAATTAAAACCCAGTTTGTGAAGCACCTGCATTAGGAATGCCAGACTATGAAAAATAATTTGAGCTGTATTACAGTGAGAGGGAAGGATGTGCATGATCAGTTTTGATACAAAGACATGGAAAACTAAGAAAGCCAATTGCATATTTTTCTGCTGTTTTGGATCCCTTTGCAAGGGCATTGCCAGGATGTTTTAAAGCAGTAGCTGCCACAAGTGAGAGTCTGGAACAAAGTGAAGGCATAGTTATGGGATTTCCTTTGAGAGTATATGTACCTCATTCGGTGGAGATTCTCCTCACTAGGACAACAACGCAGGACCTCACTAATAACAGAATGACAAAATATGAGAAAACAATCCTAGGCGCAGATAATGTAACAATTTCACGATGTGTTAATGTGAATCCATCTACACTGCTACCTGATGTTATGGATGTGGAAGTAAGAAATGAAGTTGATCACAAATGTTTAGATGTTCTTGAATACTGTACCAAACCAAAGCCTGACATCAAACATGAACAATTGCCTGAATCTGATTATGTGATATTTGTTGATGGCTCATGGTTAAGAACAGATGAAGGTGCGCTGAGTGCTGCATATGCTGTATGCATGATGTCCTAGAAGCATCTTGTCTGAAAGGAATTCGTTCTGCTCAAACAGCAGAGTTGATTGCTTTGATTCGAGCATTTGAACTGGGAAAAGAGATAAGGGTCACCATAGTGACAGACAGTCAGTATGGTTTTGGGGTTGTCCATGATTATGGTCAACTGTGGTCCCAAAGAGGTTATATGACTTCAGCAGGATCCCCCATTAGAAATGCTGAATTTGTGAGAATGTTGATTAATGCAATTCAATTACCTGACAAGATTGCTGTTGTAAAATATGCAGCTCACAAGAAAGGAGATGATTGCATTACAAGAGGTAATAGGTATGTTGATTCGGTTGCAAAATATTGTGCCAAAAACCTTGCATCTATAAATCGGGATAGACGAAATGAACATGTTTCAAGTCCTATAATGCTAACCACAGTAGTATAGACATGGCAGGAAGTGAGGCAAATGCAGGAAGAAGCCAGTGAAGAAGAAAAGGATAACTGCTCAAAAGCAAGATGTAGACAGAGAGAAGATGATTAAATTTGGGTTTATAAAGATGAAAGACCAGTAATGCCTGATAACATGATTTCAAATATGGCCCGCATGTACCATGGTCAAGCTCACATTGGGAGGGACTCCATTATACGAATGTTCAGACAGACATGGTACAATCCTAAGTTTAGGATGATTGCTGAAAGCCTGTTTCAGAGAAGTCTTGTTTAGCAGCAATTGAATCCAAGAAGAAAAACAGTTGTTAGTTTGGGAACCACAGGACGGGAGGGAAGTCCATTTACCAGAATGCAATTAGACTTTATAGAACTTTCACCTTGTAACAGACTTCGATATGTACTTGTGATCATTTGACTGTTTTCACGGTGGGTGGAAGCCTTTCCAACCAGGAGAAATGATGGAGTAACTGTTGCAAAACTACTGTTGCGTTAGATAATACCACAATACTGTTTCCCAGTAACTATTGAAATAGACCGTGGAACACATTTTCACAATGAATTAATGCAAATGATTTGTGAAGCACTGGACATTCATCAGAAATTACACTGTGCTTACAGACCAGAGGCTTCTGGGGTAGTTGAACAAGTAAATGGAACAATAAAAAAAGAATTGCAAAAATGTGTTTGGCCACAGGACTGAAATGGCCCGATACATTGCCACTTGTCCTAATGACCTTGAGGAGCATACCTGATAAAAGGACAGGATTAAGTCCCCATGAGATTTTGATGGGAAGAGTAATGAGACAAGCAGTTGATAAACTGTTGACTATTAATGAGGATATCATACTGGATTACTGCAAAAATCAGTCTGACGTGGTAACTTCTGTGTTCCATCAGGTGGGAACTGAGGCAAACACGAAAAAGAAACATCCAGCTCATGATCTAGTCCCTGGAGATTGGGTTCGGATAAAAGTTCACAGGAGAAGAAACTGTCAAGTGCCTCACTGGCAAAAGCCAAGACAAGTTATTCTGGTTAGCAAGACTGCAGTTAAATGTGCTGGAGTAAAGAGATGGGTGCATGCCAGCCACACCATCTGTGTGCCTGAACCTGAAAATCCACAGGAAGAGTGTGAAAGCACCACTGACTCAGATTCTGAGGGTGAACCAGAAAAAGATCCAGGTACTGAAGCTCGACCTGTTCGTCGACATCTGGAGATATCAGATACTAGTTCTGCATCTGAAGGAGAAAGTAAAATTGTTGAAATACCAAATTTTGAAGATCGACATGTAAGTCGAGATTTGCTTTAAACTGATACCAGTAAGGAAACTGAGCAAAGTGAAAATAAAACTGGTAGTCAAGAGGATACTGAAGGACAGTCTGAAAGCAGGAACTGAAATTTCGAAACTGGTGAAAAGTAAATAACTCACGAAGAGGATGAGCTTCCAAGTACCAGCTATGGAGAAGCTCCAGAAGAGTGAAAGAACTGATCAAAGAGAAAATAATTTTAGAGAAAAAATCAATCCTTATAAAGTTCACTATAAATAAAACTGAAGATAGATCTGAAACAGAGACTAATGACAGTGATGATGACACTCAATTAAGGAGAAGTTCAATAAAAAGAGCTTGGAGAGTGGAACGAAACACTGTTGAACCTGAAATAAAGAGAGTTCGAAAAGGAGATAATTGGCCTAAAGGATCTGATGGACTGAAAATTGAACTGGTTAATAAAGCAAAAGTACCAGAGGATCAAGTAAATGAAATAACCAGTCAAAAAGAGTTGTTGGGAAAGAAAATAGAGATTGGGAAAAGGCCAAAAAGAGTGAGGAGACCAAATCAAAAATATAAATCACCTGAGTGGACATATATGCTATTGCCTCCAATAAGTGAAGTAAATAGCAGCCTAGAGAATTTGATTTGCCAAGGTGAAGAAAAAGAAAGTAAGTAAACTGTGACTCAAAGAAAGAAAAGAGATATTTAAAAAGTTTTGGGAAACTGTGAAAAGAAAAAAACAATTATATGAAACAAAATTTGGAATCTTGATTGAAAAGAGCATTGTAAGTAAGTGTAAAATAAAGGTAAAGAGAGACAATTTAAAGGTGAAAAGATTGTGAAAATGGTTGTGTAAAAAAATAAATGGTGACTAATAAATTAACCGAATCTAAGTGTTCTATTTTTAGAAAATAGTGTAGAATGTGGTTAGTAAGTACTGGGTTATTAACGTTAGTATGGTTAATTCTTGCTATTATTATTCCTTTTAGACCAGATTTTAAAACATTGAAAGCAAATGAGAGTATGAAAGAAAAGAATAATGATTTGAAAAATGAAAAACTTACATGTGCATAGGCGTGGAATTCATCAAGATAACTCTATTAGCGATTTCTCACCAAACACATTTTCAAGATTACTATCGGAGTATGTGAGGACAATGGATGCCAGCGACTTATGTCTGTGTGAAGTTGCCAGCATCTGTGTCTGAGGGTGTCACTTATCATCCATTAAGGTATGGAGTTACATGTAGTGTATTAACAAGTTTATTCTATAGAACAGGTAAGTTAGAGTATTATTATTCAGATTCTGATGATGTATTTGCTAAATTGAAGAATGTAGCTGAATTGAATCAAATTAAGCCTGCTAAAGTATTTGGAGAATATTTTTTAGAAACACAAGAATTGACACATGATTATGCATTCAAACATAATTTGACTTGTAAAATGAGAATTGAAGAGAAAGTCTTTTTAAATATGGTTGAGGAAAGAAGGCAACAATATGAATGGAAAGAAAAAGTGAAACAAACTAAATCTACAATGTGGACGTTTACAGATGATAATATTGAGGGACATAATGTAAATGTGGCTATAAGCATAGATACACCATTATAAGGAAAATTATGTATTCAAAGAAATAATACTGTGTATGACAATTATTTTGTGGGAGCGAGTCGATGCGAGGATACCTATATCATAAAAGGGGGTTAGGGATTTAAAGGTGGTAATGACCCAGTTTTTTCTGGTATTTAATTTTTATGTGGGAACAAAGCTTATTATAGATTACCAGACCATTGGTATGAATTGTGTTATATCGGCTTGGTCTTTCCTAAAATTTTCCATGTAGATAGAGGTACTAACAGAAGTCATGAAATAGGTAAACCTTTAAGTCGTAGAAGAAGAGAAAGTGTGATTGAAATAATAGGTGATGTTTTTGGAGCACTGATACCAGCAGTGGGTATATCCTTTAATGCAAACAGAATTCGAAAACTGTCAACAATAGTAGACCGCTTATCAACAGACAAAGCTGGAGGATTTTTAATGGTAAACACTGAAATGGTTGCTATGAGAAGTATGGTGATGCAAAATCGACTTGCTTTAGACATAACTTTGGCAAAAGAAGGAGGAGTTTGTGGAATTTTAAAGGTGCAACACTGTTGTAATTACATTCCAGATAAAAGTCAAAACATTGAGAGATATATTACAAATCTTACAGAATTGCATAAGGAAGTTGAACCACTGGAGGTTGATGGTGTTCTTTAGAAACTTGGTAGAAGTTTTTCAGCAGTTAAAAATTGGTTTTATGAAATAAGTAGATATATTATAGGGAAGGTACTAATTCCAATAACAGTAATAATAATAGTGAATCTAGTTTTGAGATTAAGTTGTCAATTCAGAAAGAGAAGAAATGTCAAAAGATCTTTAAAGAAAGTAATTGAAGAAAAAAGAACGAGAAAAAGGTGATATTGAGATGGAAGTGTTTATAGAGAAACTTTATCAAAACAGAAAGAAAATAGAAGACACTAGAGTGTAACAGATACTAATTAAAAGAATTTGAAACATGTTGAGATGAAAATGTACAAATTTTGGGGAGTTATTTGGTGATAAATCACCAAAGGAGGGAGTTGAAGGAGCAAGGTTGAAAACACAATTTTTTGTATACCCCTTGTGAAGTCACTACTCCATAACAGTAATATTAATTAATTGTGTGGTTTTGAAATTAATCAACATAGAATAGAATGTACATACACAAACACATGTGGGATACTAAATTGCATGTAATTGCAAACCATAATCTACTAATTGTGTGATATACTATGTTCAAACTGTACGCATTTGCCGTAATCTAATAGAAAATTGCATGAATGTGCTTTTTGTCTGTTTATTTGTGGCATAAATAATGAAGATTGGCAAGTAAACCATGCCTATATGTTGCTTAATGCTAGGTAATGACTAATTGGGATAATATTAGTATGGGGGAAGGTAAACAGAAGGGCTTTATTTCTAAAATGTACGTTTATTTGTGTTTGTTTCTATAATAGTTCCTAAATGTGGTGTATGTGGCCTAAAAAGATGGAGGCTGACAGCGACTCTGAGTTTGCGATGATGCACGCATGCGTGAGGTTATGAGAGGAGAAGCAAGAGCAGCCTGTGCAGAATGGGTCAAGGACAGTGTGGCCTGCATATTGGAATAGATTCCAACTTTTTCGAATGTCAGCATCATGAACGTGGGAATAAGGCATCGAATAACAAAGTAAAGGACACAAGCAGAAAAGGAATGAAATGAACAATAGAAACCTTATTTTCTAAATTATAATGATGACTGCGGACATTGAACAATAAGGTGATGAGGTGTTGCTCATCCACCCCTCAAAGTGACCAATCACCCTAAAGTTACAACTTTTAGATAGATAAGTTAGTGAAAAAGGGTATACAAGAGGACATATGGGACGATGAGAGAAGCTTGCTTTTCCGATTTTATCTTTGCACCCCGACATGCTGTCGGTCTGTGCAACTTTTCCTATGGCGCAGGAACTTTGAATTTTTCTGAACTTTAACTTTTGAATGGGTGCGGAGTCTTATGAAAGGAGAGCATCGAGAGAGATAGAGAGGCTTTCATTGGGAACTATTCTGTCCTTATACTGATGTCTGCATTTCCAAACTTGGGTAATATGAAACTTTTCTTATTTTAAACTGTCATGCTAATAAATGAATTTTTGAATCCTAAAACATTTTCTTCTAGGTTATTGATGTTTAAATAATTTAATTTGAATTAAAAGATAAAGGTCATGCTGGAAGATTTAGACTCTAAATAAAAATTAAATAAATGGAGAATTAAGCCGGTCTTGTTGTCCTTTAGTTAACTTTTACCAGCTGATCTATTGACAAATAATGGGGGGATGTTAAAATAGTTTTTCTTAAATCATAACCACGGTATCCGAAATAAACTGCAGATGTAAATGTATAAAATTTATAAATTTAGACACTCCGCTATAATCCAGCAACTCTCATTTGGTCTTCACCAAATCCTCGGAGCAGGATAAATGTGTGTATGAGTGACTCGCAGTGTGATGGGCCCCACTGATGAGTAATGTGTGATTAGCTCTTTGGGTTAAGGTGATGGGTTTACAGAGAATTTCTGGAGTCGCGCTGCATCACTACACTGTATCCAGGATGAATCCATTGAAAGGGAGTTTCTGCAAATGAGTCGGTGTGATTTTGGCATGTTGATCCTGAATCCAAACCATGTCAGGTTCACAATTGTCTGGAGATGGTCTACAACTGACTGCAGTGAGCCCACCTTCAACAGTCAGTCGTCGAGGTAGGGAAAAACTGGGGTCCCCAACTTCTGAAGTTGTGTACTGAAAATTGAAAATGCTCCTGGCCCAACTTCAACTGCCAGGGCCGTCAATGGAACTGCAGGACAGGGACATGAAAGCTGCTAAGGACAAAGTAAAGCAGCTTTAGGTGGAGGCCAGTGGGGCTGGTGACTGATGTGTATAGTCTCTGATGGCCTGGTCAGTGTCTGAATGTTCCCCACACCAACAGGACTGCGGTGTCTGTTGCCGTGGGTCCTGGAGTGAGAGTTATGTCACCCTCTGAAATAGCCTAGAAAGGGGCGAAACTGTGGAGGATATTGTCTTTTAGAGGTGGAAAGGCCTAGAGAAGATTCGATCTCACCTTTCCTGTTGCAAATTTCTTTGAAAAACACAGTAGAAAATTTTCAGTCACATATTATCCCGAGGAGACTATCAGTAATACGCTACATACGCTTATAAATTCATCATGGTATGGAAAAACTGACAATAATGATATATTATTGTCATCGATATGACATGTCACCAAAGATGTTTAGAGCCAACCCAGTTGTTCTGAATAAACAGTTTTATTTGAAAAAATAAAAAAGGTCACCTCTAACATCTGTTAAATGAACATTTGCAGTGAGCATAACCTTGGTCACATGGATCTCCATGTTATCACTACACATAGGGACAGTTCCATAACCAGGCAACACTAGCAGTCACTAACGGAACAAGTTTGCTCCACCGCAATATTATGGCGATTTGTTTGGTGCACTAACCCCTGTGAGGGTATCCAGGTTCCTGAGCAGGCGTGTAGCTGTTTAATCCCCAAAGAGCTATTTTAAGACCCAGGTCTTCTACTTCTTTCGGAACTCAAGAAGTGAGGAAGAGGCTCAGACTTGAGGAAGGTTGTTACATGTTTTGGGTGTGATGTAGGAGAATGAGCGGCCTCCTGCTCTGCTTTTGTGAATAGGGTGGTGCATAGTGTTGTAAAACTCCTAACCTACTACTGTGGTATAATGGTACACACTAACAAGAAATTGATGTCCTTGAATTCATATTATTCCAGTTAAGACGTGTAGACTTCTGTCTAATTTCATGTCTCAGTTATCTTGAAATGCTGCATTAAGCGATGCAGATTGGAGCAGCAGGCAGTCTGGGAGCTAAAATTCCCAGATTCCATAAAATGCCAGCCATTGAGGATCAACAATTAATAAAACCTGTATTTTCTGAAGCCTCCATTTTTAACAAAATGCTTAAACTGCAGCTACAAAATTCTCCCAGGCAGCAGCCAGCTAGATGTACCAAGTCCAACAGGCATGAAATATAATGTACATTATAATCTTTATGAGTTCCCTGTGCTCTTACATACTTATTTCATCATATAATTCTAATATTCAAAAGTACATTTTTCAAACAAATATCTTGTCAGTTGTTATTTTCCTTGACAATGAAGGCGTCCTTATGTAATAAAAATAGAACGGAAAACAAAATCACACTCCATACGCTATAGATCAGTAACATAATTACGAGTTACCTTCAGTGTTATATTTCATGCGCATGTTGTTAAAATAGTCAAAAGCATTCTTTAAGACCCATATCCTTACGACGTTGTCTTGTCCTGCTGATGCAAGTAAACGACCGCAGTGAGAAAATTTCATAGTCCACACTGCACCCTGTCAAAAAAATAAAGAATTTAGGCACAATCTAATGGTTTACTGTACACAGCATTTTATGCACACTGCTACCAGCCAAGGTGCAACCCGCATTTACAGATTTGTTAGCTCAGGCAATGCTCCTTTACAATGTCCCCCACTCCAAAAACAACTTTTGAGCTCTTGGCAGAATATAATGAAACTTGCAATCCTTCTATTGCTGCTAACGAGCATCCCTACCGCATTCCCAGAATTACCACTTAAAAATACATGTACCGATTGCACTCACTGTAAAACAAGCGTTGCCGAGTGAATAAGATATCCATAGAATGCATATCGGAAATACAAATTTGAATTTGATTAACCACGTGATGATTGAATGTACTTTTAGACTTAAAATACTCAATCATAAATGGAGTCAATGCCTTGATTGCTCTAGGTGCTACTTTTCAACTTGGGCTGTCTGCTTAATTGCACACAAATAATTACACAGCGGGCTTCTTTGTTAATGCAATTCTTACAAGATTATTTATATTACACCTAATTTAGAAACCACAGCAATAAAAATGTAATATTTTTGCTGTTAGCTGATAAAAGCATAAAGTTCGAGTTAGAACTGATCAAACCAATATTCAGCGTCAATGTAAGGCATTATTGTCTTCCAAGTGGCTGCATTGCTAATCTACGGAAGTGAGAGATATTCAACCAGAGTTCTGCTTTGACAGCTGCACATCTGACAAATTAACTGCGACTCTCCCATGCAAGCAGTAAAATTCTGATAGGACAACCTGAAAGCGGTATACGTTTACGACTAGCTTTAAAGGTACCCATTCAGCAGAAATCCTTTAGTATTTTTATTTTCTTTATTGAGAGCATCAGTATACAAACACATTGATAGTGCATGACAATATTTAACACCTCAAATCGACTGAAATCATTTAAAATTTAACAACGAGCGAAATCCCAGCAATAAACAAGGAACAAGAGCATTAAACAAAAGGATGACAATGCCTCGCGAAGTGGATCACATCAAATACAATTGGTTGCACAGAGTGTACCAGCCCATCAATGACTGCCCATGTCATACATTCGTCAGTATCAAGCAATAAGCCACCGCCTGTTAACTCCAGGTCTCGCATTCCGGCTACCCATACTCACTAGAATGTTTTCGTCTCCGTCCAGAGGGTGCACCAATAAGTAATTATTCAAAGGTTGCCAAATGTCACGTGGGTGTGAAGTCGGTAGAAGCAGGCTAGCATATATATCACTCCTAGTGCCATAATGTATCATGTCGCGAAGCCAGGCCCCAACAGTCGGCCCCAACAGTCGGTGTTAGCGTTCTGCCCCAATGTAAAGAGATCTGTCGCTTTGCATTGAGTAAAGCTATTGCTGAGATCCTTCTAATGTCGTTCTTTAAAGGTTTAACGTATCCAAGCAGTGCTGTCAGTGGTGCAGGTTGTATAATTTGTTCCACCATAAGAGATAAATGGTGAAAGATCACTCTCCAGTATGCCTGAACCGGCGCGCAGTACCATGCCAGATGCGAAAAATCAGGATATGGAGCCAAGCCCCGAATGCACTCATGCGAGGTGTTAAAATGTATTTTGGTCAGTAATTTCGGGGTATATAAGCATGGTGTATATATTTAAAATGCAATAATTTGTGCCAATGATTATTTGAAATATAACGCTTTGGGCTCAGCAATAATGCCATATGTCGCCTGTTATTGGTACACCCAGATCTCGCTCCCAGGCAGTCCGCGCCTGGGAGAAATCCTTTAGTTAAGGTTCTATGAAGTATCTACACTATTTCTACATCATTGAATGCTGATCCCGGAAATTTAATTTGTTTTATTAAACTGAAAGCAAGATTTGTCTACATTCACCAATATGTTCCAGCTGGTCAAAGGCCATATTCTATGTAGATGTTGGCCTCTTGTTTCCCAAATCGACCACTTTTCCGGGGTGGGTTATATGCCTATATCATCCCATCTACGCTGTCACCATAGTCAGGCACCTGGTGAAGATACTTGGAGCTGAACTGAGTCGGAAAGCAAAGCTTTACACCTCTTCACACAGGACCATGAAATGTCGCGGAGGATAAATCCAGGAAATCACTTGCTTAGTTAACAAGCATTTACAATGTAACGGTTTCGCCTTTGCAAATGTTAGAGCTATTGGCATTGCTCATGACATTATTTTTATTTATATATATATTTTTAAAACATAAATAAATGGCATTGTCATTTACAATGCCAATAGCAGGGAAGGAGAGCAAGCACCAGCAACGAGGGGGCAGGACAGCAAGCAGCCGCAGTGCATACCGTGCAGTGCACATTATGACCTGTTTCCAAATGTTATTGTAAAAAATTGGTTTATATAGAGTGGTGTTGCACCCTTTTAATAATTAGTATCATGTTTTGTGTTTTTTTAATGTCACAATCAATGAAAATCGTTAGAGCTCCTGAAATTATATAACAGCAGCCACTGTGAGCACAGTTAGCACTAGTGATCACCTCAGCACATCAGGCTGGATTTGCAAGTTTGGAATGACTTTTCATGGGTAATACCAACCAGTCATAGCTGCAATACCCAGCATCAAGGCAATAATATCAGTAATAGGTCTCCCAACCCTTTACACACAGTTTCCTCTCGAATACACAGTTTTCATTTTTGATATATACATATTAATTCAGACAAGCAAAAGCTTTCAATTTAGTAGACTAGACTGCATCCAGGAGAGTTATTTGCAGGTAGCTGGAGGGCTACCAGTAGCTGACCAGCTATTCATTAGAGAATCCTGATCTATATGGTTTACAATAACCAGGGCACTGAAATGATGAGATTCTGCAGCCGTTGCTTTTTCCAAATAATTATGGATTTTCTGCACTTGCAACATAATCCATCTTGTGCAACAAAATTTGCAAATTTTAACAAAAAAAAATTGTTTCCAGCTCAAATGGATCAAAAGTTACTAAAAACTTGGCAATGTGTTTGCTGGTATTGTAACGCCTTCTGTAAAAGTTAACTGACCGACTTTCAGTAGCTTATTTCAGTATTTGGTAGTTAAACTGGTACTACTGAGGTGAAATATTTGTCCATACAGTATTACCATGTGTTAAAATTATACAAATTATAAAATAATACTATCCAAAAATGCGCCGCACTATTTGTCTTTTTTTCCAGATAAATTAGTCAACACTGACGCATAATATGGTGCTCCCCTGCCGCATAATTCCAGTGGCCACAACAATAATCCTTACTCAAAAAATGGTATTGATACATACCTTTGCAGAAATTTTGAGGAAGGGCCGCTTTCCAAAGCTGACTTTTTAAACAATTCCTCAACTGAAATAAGCAGCAGTCTGCTGTAAACATTGTGTACAGAGGTGCAATGAGAACTGTGGGCGTAGTGTTTACAGTCGTCCCAAGAAAGTGTGCACAGTGTTTGCAGTGTCCACTATATTTAAAATGTGTATACAGAGCCTACAGGTATATTGCAAACAGTGCGCAAATGTGTGCAGGATGTCGACAGCTGGGATTTCATAGTGGTTTTAGTGTATGGATGGGTAACAGTGTGAAGAGTACAGTGTGTACAATGAATAAAACATGTGATTTGGTGTACGATTCAAGTACTGGCTGCAAGTATACAGTGTGTGCAAAGTGCACAGTCGGGGCAGGGTGTACAGAGGGTGAAGGATGCACAATGGGTGAAATGTGCAGTGATGCAGCAGCCTATATAAAGGACGCAGTGTATACAGTGCTTGCTTATACTGCATGTTGACATTTGTAGCTGGTGGTTACACATTGCTGTGAGTACAATAAGGACCTTTCAGAAAGTTTCCAGAAAGCCATGCACACAATTCACCATGAAAATTGTACTTCACATTGTACATGCAGGCTCCAGCGTGCAATCGTTCAGTTACTTTGTTGTGTTGACAATGTGAATACAAGTAAACAGTTTGAGCAGTGTTTTCGACACAGTAAATGTACAATATACAGCGCGCACATCGCGTGAAGGTGTATCTTTCGATGTTATTATATTTACAGGGCGAGGAAATCGCCAAGTAGGCACCGGGCGTATACACCGGCTATGGAAACAGGTTTAAAAGAAAAGTAGTCAAACTTCATTCCGTAAAGAACATTCTAGCAGACTGACTAGTACTTTAAAAACAGAGATCACACAAAATTAAAAAAGCATTTACAAGTGGGGCCGGAGACACGGACAGCGGGGGATGGGAACAGGCACACTGACAGCGGGAGGGGAGCACTCACCTGGACTTCTTCCGGCGGCGGTCGGCCTGGAGGAGTGACCAAAAAAAACCTTTGAAGAAAAAAAAAATAAACAACCGCCCACTGCCGCATGACGTACGAAAAGTGGCGGAGAGCGAAAAAATGACCGGAACGCCCACGAATCTGCTCCCACAATGACTGACGCATCTCGCTTCCAATGGCTAGCCTCCATTTATGGAGCTAGCCAATGGAAGAGACAGGCGGGACAAAGCCCCGGAATGCAAAACAAAAGATTTCGCCTGTGCGAACATTGCTGTGCAGTGGACGCCAGGCGAAACCTAAAAATGGCGTAGAAAATAGCTCTATCTTCATTATCTGTCTCTCCCCAGACAACACTGTACACACAAACAGCCACCAACTCCATCTTTTGCTGTCACTACTGCACTCTGTATACTATGTTATGTTACAGCATATTTATAAAGCGCACATACACCAAAACCGTTTCATTGCGCTATGGTCCTCAGGTTCCCCCTGCGCAGTCTGACATTGCCACGTCCTAGAGCAGCTGGCTATCACAAAGAACTCTGCTGAGCGCATTGAGAGACTGGTCAAGGAGCTGAAGACCCAGAGCACCATACTCAACTTTGCAACCTATCCTGGCCGTGATGGCCCTCCAATTGAGTTTTACTGTGGATACACTGATCGTCTGGTCTAGAGACTGGACAAATTATTCATTTCCATGAGTCCTGAAGCCCTTCTGGATTCCCTACTGTGGTAGGGCTGCAACCACATGAATGTTTCCTCCTACAGGCCCCTAGCCACCCTTAATAATGATTACAAGATATTAAACAAAAACCTAGCGGCCAGACGGCAGGGTCTGATGCCAGCCTTGTTCCATCCTAACCAAAACAGTTTAATTCCGACAGGTCGACTTACCTCAACAGATGCTGCCCTCACAGACTGCTGGAGCAGTAACAGTCAAAGTGGCAGTTTGTTCCCTGCCTTGTGCTGGACGTAGAAAAGGCATTCGACATGCTAGATTCGAACTATATGTTCGCAGTATCACAGAGGGCGGAGCCAGGCAGGAAGATGACATAACTGATCAGATTGCTACACACCGCTCTTAGTTAAAGTCAAAATTGGACCGTTCATCTGCCACTCCTTTCTCATAAAAAGAGGTCCTCCACAGGGGCACCCATGCTCACCCCTGCTATTTGCACTTGTGACAGATCCACTTGCCGTTTGGCTTCGCCAACTGAGTTGTGAGTGGTGAAATGCATTGGATAGTAAGGCTCATATGGCGTCCCTATATGTCAACAATGTCCTGGTATATTTCAGGGACATCTGCAAGGGCGTGTTGGTGGTGGCACGGATACTCAGTGTCTTTAAGGGGGCCTCAGGGTCAGTTGGTTAAACTCTTCAAGCAACTTTGATGACTGCGAGGCCTGTGCATCACATCATGCATTTTTATCTCAGCCTTTCTCCCATGTAAGCGGCCTATAGAGCTCTCCTGCACCATGGCATGACACTGCTGTTCACTGACCATAGCCACAACAAAGGCAATCGCTCTTCTCCAGTGGCTCCACACAAGAGCCGCCTTGGAAACTCCAGCGTGCAGAATTGCTGACACTGTGCATTTTTTGCGGTGCTTAACAGATCTAACCAAGGCTCTTCCCACTGCAGAAAGATCTTTCACCACCTCTGAATGGAGTCACCATTTGTGATGCGCTAGGCATCTTCGTCTGAGTCTGTCCACCCTCGGGTTCAGAGAGCACACCATGTGCTGAACCACCAGGAATATGCCCTAATATTTTAGCCACGTACAAAGGTTGAAAGAGGGTCCACGACCCACCTTGCCATGTTTGTTGCAGTACCTCATGGTGGTGGTGTTGTCCGTGAATTTCTGCACCAGCCTTCCCTTGTTGGAGGGTAGAAAGACTTTCAATGCCAGTCAGTTCGTCCGGAACTCTAGTAGGTTGATGTGGAGTCCAGATTCTGCTGCAGACCAGAAACCTTTGATCCCCACTTCTCACAGATGGCCGCTCCAACCCAGGAGTAATGAATCTGTCAATACTGTCAGAACTGTTTGGGGAAGGGAGAGGGGTCTGCCACTGATCGGATCGCGGGTCATTAACCACCACTGCAGGTCTTTTGCAGTTCCCTCCGAGATCTGGACCATGTCAGAGAGATTCCCCTGATGCTATTCCCACTGGAACTTCAGGGCCCACTCCAGAGACTGCATATGCTAACTGGCATGTGTCACAAACAGGACGCAGGAGGCCAGGAGGCCCATCTACCTCAAAGTCTGTCTGAACAAAAACCCAGGATACAGGCTGAAACGTTGGTTTCATGGCCTGAATACCTTGGCTCGCTGTTCAGAAGGATAGGTCCGAAACAGATGTACGACGTTACAACGCATACTTTTACCACGCATGCCTTTACAACACGGTTTTTACATCGCAAACCTTTACAACGCATAGCGCTTTGGGGAGCTGGATAGTGAAAAGTTTAATTTACTATTCCAACTCCAGTCCCCGTGGACACTAGGGAAGGTGTTGGATAGTAAATTAAACTTATTCCCTATCCTAGAGCGCCCCCCAGCGCAATGCGCTGTAATGGTTTGCGTTGTAATGGTCACGTTGTAATGGTAGTGCATTGTAAAAGTTTCGTTGTAAAGGTTGTTCACCGTCCGAAACTACACTGTGTCCAGAGCATCTTGATAAAAGGGAGGATTTGGGAGAGAGTAATGGGTGTCTTTGGCATTTTGATAGTGAACCTCAGCAAGTATGAAGGTGGGAGACGACAGCCTGGGGCAAGCCCACCCTCAACAGCCATTTGTCAAGAAAGGAAAAGACTGCTAACCCCGATCTCTGCAGCGGAGCTGCAACCACCACCATCACCTTGGTGAACACCTGAGGGGCGCTGGTAATGCCTAAGGGGAACACAGTGAACTGAAAGTGCTTGTGGCTCATTGTGAACCGCAGGTAACACCTGTGGGCAGGCAGGATTGAAATGTGGAAATATGCACCCTGAAAGTTCAAAGTTACAATGGAGTCTCCCAGGTCCAGGGGATGTAGAACTTGAGAGCATGAGCAGTTTAAATTTCTCCTTCTTGAGGAAGAAATTGAGAGGGCCGAGGTCTAAGGTAGGACGAAAGCATCTATCCTCTCTGGGCACCAGAAAGTAGCGGGAATAACAGCCACAACTTACTTATGCCATTGACGCCCTCTCCAAGGCTTTGTTACCCAAGAAAACCGTTACTTCCTGGTGGTGTAAGGAGAGATGGTCCTCGGTCAGCCTGTTGCAAGTGAGTGGGATAGGTGGTAGGGAAGTCAAGAAGGGGAGGGAGTAGCCCCTTTGAACAATCTGGAGAACCAGACAGTCTGATGTTATAGACCCCCAGTGGTGCAGGTGAGGCCATATCCTGCCTCCCATTGGTTACCCATGAAGGTTGGAGGCTACAGCTGCTGGGAGGAGAAGGACTGCCCCTATCTTGCTGCCTAACCCACAGGGTCTGGGGTACCACTTCCTCGAGGAGGCTGGGGATCTTGTGCACCACTGGGCAGGTAAGGGCGCAGCTGGAAATCCCTTTCGTGGCCATTAAAGGAGTAAAAGGTGGGCTGAGATTGGCGGGCTATGGAAAGGCCCATGACCTGGCCGTAGCTCTGCTATCCTTGAAGCGCTCCAGCGCTGAGTCCAACTCGTCTACAAAGAGTTGGGAGCCATCAATGGGCATGTCCGTAAGCGAGGCATGAACATCCCCTTAAAAGCCAGTTCTCAGCCAGGTGTGGCACCATAAAGCCACTGATGAAGTAACAGCTCTGCCAAGCTAGTCGGCCACGTCCAGCCCATATCTGATTGTGAACTTCACTGCATCTCTCGCGTCTGTCATAGCCGTGAAGATTGTGACCTGGGCTCCTCGGGGACCACGGGCAGCACACGTGCAATCTAATCCCACAGTGCACTGGAGTAACAGCCCAAAAGGCATGTGATGTTCCCGGACTTCAGAGCCAAGCTGGTGGAAGAAAACTTTTTTGCCTAAGGTGTTCCACATCTTGGACTTCCTATCCGGTGGAGTTGTAGGGAAAGTGCCAGAGTTAACCCAGGACATGGAGGCTTGGCCCACCAAGCTCTAAGGGGGCAGGGTGTAGCATGAGGAAATTGGAGTCTTCTGGGGTGAGAAGAAGGCAGCAGGCAATTGTCCTATTCACAGGAGCCCCTGGGCTAGGCTTGAACCAGGTCCCGAGCAGAACATCATTAAGGGCTTCATTAAATGGGAGAAACGGTTAGGAGGGGTTCTGTCCCAGCTGAAGCACCTCTGTCAAGAAGTCAGTCTGGATTGCCACTGACTGTAGGCTAATGTCCAGGACCTCAGACACCCTTCTCACCACCTTTAAAAGAGAAGCTCTCTCCTCCGTAGCCACGGTAGGTGGAGAGCCCATGCCATTATCTGGGGAGGTGCCAAGCCCACTTAAGCCCACCAAGTTCTCGCACCAGTGCACGTTGGGGTATAGGGGCTAGCATTTCCCAGGGTCCTGGTGCCCCTCACAAAATTCCCAAGTTCTAGCCTATAGAAATAGGGCTCAGGCTCCAGTCAATATGGTATGGCTCCGGTCGGTGATGGATTAGGCTTTGGATGCCTAGAGCATCGACATCTGGAACGGCATTGGGGAAGGTGGAGATGGTACGAATAGTGCTCGTCCTGATCCATCCGTGGATCAAAGGGACCAGACTGGTGTTGGGGGTGGACCTGCAAGTGAAGAACCAGTAAAAGCTACTCCCGACCCGCAGGGTCCAAAGAGGCACCATTGGGGACGGGTCGCGCAAAAATAAGGTGCATGGCCTCATAATACTCAAGTTGAAAAGTGGTTTATCCGGTTCCCGGAAACTCAGATATGTGGAGGCAGCCTATGCTCAACAGCAGAGCCAGGCCTCGAATGAGGACTCTCTCTAGTCTCGGCAGATTACTTCGGAAGACGGGGTGAAATCAGAAACCTCTTTTGACTTCTTACTCTTTTTGTGGGACTTACCCAAACACCGGACGTTTTCGACCACAACAGAGAACGGTGGCTCCGCATCCAATCATGGGATCTTCCCCTTGACCAGGAACGATGCAGTCAGGGAACTGCACGTCAAGGGGCAAGGATCGGTTTCTCAAAGCCTTGAGGTTCATGGCACTGCAGTAGACGCAGGTCTTAATGTCATGGTTGTGCTCGAGGCACCAGAAGCAAACAAGAAGGAGGTATCTCATGGACATCTTCCAGTGACAAGGCATCACAGGGCTTGAAGCCAGTATTTCTGGTGCACCCATCACCATTCCAGTAGACAAATTCTCAAAAGACTTCGACAAAAGGTTGAAAAAGGGTCAGCCAAAAAGTGACTGGGGGTAGCTCCCTCCAGATCTGTGCTGACTAGTGCAGAAAGAAAGAACTAACGCCAGCATGCTGGGGTGGCGCCTAAATAGGCACCGGGCATGTCACATTAAGTGCAGACAACACAGACAATGCTACACAGAGCTGAGTGATGTACCCTACTGGTGCGCAGGGGTACTGCTCACAAAATGTGTGGCCCCAGCCTGATGCCTGGGGATAATTCTAAGGTAAGGAATGTGTGGCTAGAAGACTATCAGATATACTAGTCCAAAGAGATGAAGGAACGAAGAGAAGCATGATATGTGAAACTGAGGAAGTACCCATGTATGGTTCGTGATCTTCTTGCCCTTTCGGAGCAACGCTACAGATGCCTGAAAGGCTATGCTCTTGAACTAAAAATGCTTGGCAAACCCTTCCTGTTTAATTATTATGAATCTGTGTGATATTGATTGAGGCTCTGAAAGATTGCTTATATTTAATCTCCAAGCCAGAGTAAATATGAACTTCTTAATTAGCATTATGTTTACATCCATCCCACGAAAGAAAACTGTGGTTTCCAGTTACATCAACAGCTAGAAAAATACGGAGTGCAAAATATATATCTAGTATGATAATGATCATTATTCACAATATTATCGATGTTGCATTAGCCAGTGTGATGCAGAACATGCTACATTCACAGAAAAACACAACCTCAGTTACTTAGTTTTCAAAGGATTAGTGTCAATACAGTTCATGGACACGAGAGGTCCCATAGTGTCGCGCAAAAAGAAGAGAAAATAAGAACTATAAAGGCGGTTTTTACCTCATGTTGTCTGCTTCACAAAGGTGTGGACCAAAGACTGGTAGGAAAACTATCATGATAGCATTCATTTGTAAAGGATAGCAAAGGCCATGCAGAAAGAACAAATGTTAAACAAAAAGGCTACAGCCCACGCTTATACAGCTGAGGTGCATTCACACATCTGGGAAATGCAACTAAATGCCTATCTGTCAGCTCACTGGAAATAAATGAGAACAATTAGTCAGGACTGAATTGACAACGACTGCGATTACTGTATTTTAAAAAGGATAATATCCACTGCATGGCAGCAAGCTACAGTTAGTTAACTGCAATCGTCTGCTATCTCATTTACAGAAGTCACATTTCATACAACTTTTAAAATAGATCGTTTCCAAACATACACTTGAATCACTAGAGAGACACCAGAACAGAACTTGCCGTATGTTCTCCACTGAGATCCTGCACCACTTTAATTTGTTCAAAGTCGAATGGTCCCTTGAAGCCATGAGCAGCTTTGAATTTGACTGGTCTTGTGTACGGCATCCCTTCATCATCACTGGAAGATGGGTCATCTGGATCGGTGTGAAAAACTACGAGTCAATAAAGAAACAGTCACTTTACATGCATGCGATGGACATCAACAACCATGTGCAGCTGAAACAATGCAAACTAAACCTTGCACATTTGATACAAAACACGATGATAGGTGAAGAGAAGCTTTAGTAACACATCAAAGTTTCAACTGGGTGTTGTTGAATTAAACAACCAGGAGGGCATTTCACCCTGACTCTAGCTTCCTCAGCAGCTTGCTTTATACTAAATATATCTGCACTTTCTTAGAAGATAGGAACACACAATTTAAACCTCACTGTAAATGAGCGAAACAAACGTCACTGTATCAGTCTTCTGCACTTGCGCTCCAATGAACATCAACCTGGCACTAAGTGAAGGTGCTCTGACATATGATGTTTAGTTACCGGAATACGAGTCATTGTCTATGGAAAGTTTGCACCCACATACATTGTTCACATTTTGTTGTGTCAGTGCCTCGGAGTTTCTTTTCTTTACCTGAGGATTTTCTAGACTTATCTAAACAGGATACTTTACACTTTAAAGGGGGAAGGAATAGGTTGTTGTTGTGAAAAAATGAGCGTATATTAAAACATGTGTGTATATTAAAAAAATTAAACTGAACTTTCCACATCCAGAATTATTGATTGCTGCACCTCTGGCAGAAATAACAACCTTGAGGCTGCACAGATCTGTTTCTGCTACCTTAGCTCGCCTACATTTGGAAACATTAACCGCTCTTGATTACTAAGCAGTTGTAGCTCCTTGGGGAGCATTTTTTGGTCCACTTCACTTCATGGTACACATTTTCTAATAGATTTAGGTTGAGGATCTCACATAACCCTTTTAGGTCTGAGTTTTGACTGTGTAGCTTTCAAACAGACCTATTGCTAACAAATACACAGAGTTGGATTTGGGTTAACCCCTTTCAATCAATAGCTTTCTTAGACCAGCCTCTTTCAGCCATGGGCCCGAGACTTGGTCAATCTGGTCTTGGTTGAGTTGAGGGAGGTATTCATGCCTCTCTTAGCTGTTTGGGTGCATGAATAATGGCATTGAATTACCCTCTGCACAGCAACCTGCTTAATCCGCTCCTGCTAGTTCCTCCCCTTGTCTAATGCTATAATGTACCAAGGCTGCATGCATTAGCACATTAACCCAGACCTATTTGCTTTGGCAATGCTCGTCATTCCTTAGCCATAACAGGAAAGCATTGTCTATGGGTTTGAGATCAATAGCAAACAGAAAGGCGAATGACTGTCCAATGTCGGCTTTCTTGTAGAAGGTAGCACGTTTTCTTCAAATACTTTTCTGTATTTTGGTTCATTCATATGCCCTTCTATGTTGAGATGAGCCTGAATCCATGCTTATAACCAATGGCACCGTAATGTGATGATGCCAGCACCATGCACAGCAAAATAAGTGGTGCCCTTTAGGTAATGTGCTGTTGATTTTCATCAAAGTCAACGTTTTCATTTAAGGCAAAAAGCTCCATATAGTAATATAACATTACATTTTGGCAGAAGGATAAGGAATCTTCATTGTTTTTTTCCATCGTTCTAATGAGAATCCGTGTAACTGTTTCATTCTTGCCCCTCCCACTACTTAGGCCAGATTTGGGAAGGACCATGTGAATTACTATAATTTAATACGTGAAGGTCAAAAAATTGGTATGAGATTTTGAAATTGATGGGTTACGTCTTAGCTAATTTAGCTTGTTGTTACAATAAGGTTGGACCCTTAATCCATCAAGGTATTTCAATTTGTGCTTTTATTAAATGCTCTAGAACGTATTTGCTACCTGAAATATGTGCCAACAATCTTTTTAAACACAACTTAATTTCAGAATAAATAGCAAAAAATGTTAAACGTTTTGAAATGGGTGCAGGTTTTCTATAAGCACTGTACAAGACCCCAGAGGAATTAAAATACAATTCAGCACCCCACACATTGAGGGATGGAAGCAATTTAATAAGGGCGGGGTCATGAGGGGCAAAGTAAATTACATTCTGTGGTCTACCAGTATATTACCATCTACGAGATCTTCCCTCAAAGAAATTGTTGAGAAAAAAATATGTTTCAAAGATTTTCAGGCCTGCTTTATTGATCATAAACAGACCAAATTTTAAAATAGTTTAGGTTAATGTAAATGTACATATGTACCCAAGAAGCCTATATGCATAATACTGGCCAAATTCTCACCCGTCCTACCCCTGCCAAGGGGGGTGGGACGGGTGAGTGTGTGTAATAAACCAATTAGAGGTCTGAATCATTATAAATTAGCTAAAATTGCGAACTAATCCTGCTGTAAGTAATTGTACCCAAGCGGCAAATGCTTCCTAGATAGATAGCTTAGTTGTAGTTGAGAAAGTGGTCAAAGGCCTATCCCTGGTAAACAAAAATAAAAGAGAAGGTGAGAGGTACCTGCAGCAAAGAGTTGCCTGCAACCTCCACGGCATATAAACCCTTGCAGCTTTCAAGTTAACCTATCATTCTGATCACTTATCACTGACCATTCAATCACACTTCATTAATTTCTGAGCAATTAAATACTGTTCTAAGTGGGCAGAGTACGTAAGTCGGAAATCAGATGAACCCACTTATTATATCTTTTCTAATTAGAAGTGATCACTTGTGACTCAGTAGAAGCTACTACAGTGTTTTTAGCACATGCATACAAAAGGTGGCCCTAGTTTGTACGATAAAGATAAAATGGGGAATCAAACACTATAATTTTCATATGACTAAATATTACTCTTTTGTGGCCTGATCTTATCAAAGCCTCTCTCTTGTCGCCATTGTGCAAGAATTTATATCAATCACGTACCATCTTTGTCAGTTTAGGAACAGGAATGAGTTTTATCAGCAAGTCACAAGAATGCAATTTCTTTTAAAATCGTCCCTCCTTCCCTGGATAAATTCCTCATTGATACTGTAAACCCTTGTAAGTGCTAGGGCAATGTATTGGGCAAGCAGGATACCCCGAGCCTTTGTTTTGGGATACACAAACGCTAAGGGATTCAGCTGGTATTCCAGTAGGTTGGGGAACGTGTCTAGGTTAGTGTAATTTGGACAGTAACCAACAATAAGCAAAGAGTGACCCAGAACTGCAGCTAACAAACAAAAATATATACTACCCAGAACTGCAGAGGGAATTTTGTTTTACAGGCAAGAGGAAAACAAGAACACTTCTATTAACCGAATGAATAAGTTATTTACCTTTGATAACATTCTTTATGGTGGATCCTCTATCTAACCACAGATTCTTCACTTTTTGATTACTCCCCAGGCAACAGAATGGACCAGGAAACCTTTAGAAGTTCTCCTGTGAGTCAGCAAGTGGTGTTGTGCGGTTCCGTGCCGTCTTTCTGCTCTGGAAGTGAGGAGTGGAGCCGCATATAAACCCAAGTCATGAGTGCTGATGTTAGTTGCTTTCTTGGGATGTTCGTGCCCGCAGACACAGTCTCTATTGGCAGATAGACATGACCAGTGTGCAGGTCTCAAGAATGGGACCTTTTTAGATGGAACAAAATAACTTGGTTTACAGAACCAGGAGGTATAAGGTTAGGTGCAGAATCTGTGGTAAGGTAGAGCATCCACCAGAAAGAGGATTACTAAAGGTAATTAACATGTTCTTCTGATGGATAGTTCAAACTGCATATTTCTCACCTTGAAATACATACTATGTTAGTACCTCCGCAGGTGGTGTGTCTTTGATTTGACGCAGAACAATAAGTCCTGCAAGAACAACCGATCAAAATGCTCCTGTCGACAGATCGGGCTGCCGAGACAGTAGTGCTTTGTGAGCATATATACCAACGTCCACGTAGCTGCCTGACAAATGCCCAGACAGGTGCATGCTAGCAAAGTGTAGCAGACCTGGTGCAATTAGTCCATAGCCCACTGGAGGCTGCTTCTTCAGCAAAGCATAGAAGATCTTTCTGAAGAGAACAATCCATCGGATGCTGACCCATTTTTGCCCAGGAGAAACCCAGAAACAGCTGATCGTCCACCTAGTGTTCTTTGGTGAACTCAGTTTAGAAGCTCAGTGGCAACTTAGGGCCCAAATGGTTAAGTCTCTCTTCCTTAGAGGGATGAAGTGGGGCAAATAGTCCCTAGCTTGTGAAATGGTCATAGCCCTTAGGAGTAAGGTTTAAAGAGGTTAACTGCCACTGCTCAGTCTCCATGGAGATGTAAATTGGGAAGTCGCAGGTAAAAGACTGTCCAGCTGCTATGACAGAAGTCCCTTCCAAAGCTGTAGCTTGTTTAAAGGGCAGATGCTCATCCCTGGAACTTCCAGGACTCTCGGGGTCCAATCTGGTGCCACTAAAATTGGGCCGGGTCACTCCTGATCGGTTTAGAATTTGGGGAAGGAGGGGCAGGAAGGCATACAGGAGTCTCAAGCACCAGTCTAGACAGAAGGCGTCTCAGACAGAGAACTACCTTGGAAACTCCAATGTGCAAAAGTGCTGACATTGCCCTCTCCAGGCAGTGGTGACAAGATCGACACAGAGTTCTCCCTACTGACGGAAGATGCCCTGTGCCACAGTACAGGGATGGGGGATAGGGAAAAGTCAATAGTGGGACAAGGCCGTGGCTATATACAAGAGTCAATACAGTTCCACAATTCGCGATGACTTGAGTACAATAGGGCAAAAAGATGAGATATATACAATAAATGGTACAGGTCCTAGTACAGGGTGGCGTGGGCAGAATACAAAGATGGGAGTTGGGGAAATGACAAAAGAAGGACTAGCCATGGAAATATACAAGGGTCACTACTGTTCCAAGATCGGCGAGCGATTTTAATACAATAGTAAGAAAAAGATATGTAAAAGAACAGGAACAGGGAGCATTGGGAGGAGTAGGAGTTGTTACAGGTAGCAGGTCACACAAAAGTGCACCAAGGGGCGTTATTGGAGGAATTTGCTCATTAAGAAGGTCTTAGCTTCTTTTTTGAAGAGCGCCAGAGACGGTTTTCTTCTGATGGAGGAAGGAAGCGAGTTCCAGATTCTTGGTGCAGCTCCGGAGAATGCTCGATTGTATGTTTTTGCCTTGCAGAAGCAGGGTGGCTGGAGCACGCAGTCTCTGGCGGATCTGGAGTTTCTGGATCTCCCAGATACCACGAGTTTCAGGGCAAGATATGCCGGGGAGTTGGTGTACAAGGCTTTGTGAGAAATGCAGGCCAGCATGAGATGAATTCTGCCTTCACGGGGAAGCCAGTTCAAGGCCTTCAGGTGTGGAGAGGTATGGTCAAATTTTTTTGAACCGGATAAGAGTCTGGCTGCTGCGTTGAGGCACACTTTTAAGGGGCAGTCAAAGTCTTAGGTAGGCGAGATAGTGTGGAGCAGCCATATTCGATTCTGGAGAGAACTAATGCCTGCACAGTGGTTTTTAGGTCGCCAGTTCCAAGGAAGGGTTTCAGTTTTCTCAAGTAGCTCAAATGGAATCTGGCAGTTTTGCCACCGCGTGGATGTGTTCCTTCATATTCAGGTTGCAGTTCAAAATAATCCCAAAAGATGTGGCCGAGTCCACAATGGTAGGGGAGCAGTTTAGTGCCGTGATGGAGTTGGTCCATTCGAGGATGTCACCAGATTTTTTTGGGGGGAGGGGGTGGGGCTGGTGAAAAGAAACTCAGTTCTTTTAGCATTCAGTTTGAGCTGGTTGATGGAAAGCCAATGGCCAGTCAGCTTCAGGGCGTCATTTAGATGGGTGATGCAGAGCCTTCTGACACAAGGCCCAAAATGCTACCTAGTCATTCTTGTTGCAGTACTAGCATAAGCCTTCAACTGATGGTGGGCAGCAGGCCTTCAAAGTTAAGCAAATCTCCCTCAACTGCAACAAATTTGATATGGAGTCCAGTATTTGCCAGAGATCACAGGCCTCTGATCTACATCTCACCCAGAAAGCCTCTTCAACCCAACTAGTAATGCATCTGTGACCACTGTCAGCTCTGGATGGGGTAAGGAGAGGACTATGCCAATGACCCAATTACAGCAGAACAGCCACCACTGCAGGTCTCTTGCAGTCACCTGCAAAATATGGATACAATCCGCAGATTACCCTGATGCTGTGCCCAGAGTGATTTGAGGTCCCACTGAAGAGCCCACAAACGCCACCTGGTATGTTTGGCCAGCAGTATGCAGGAGGACAACAATTCCAGCAGCCTCAGTGTACTCTGCACTAAGGACAGAGGCTGAAACATAGTACAAATGTCCTAGACCATTCTGGGTAAAAAACACAAAACTGTACCATATCCAGAACATCTCAGATGAACAGGAGAATCTGCAAAGAAGTCAGGTGTGACTTTGGCATGTTGATAGAGAAACCCAATGATGTCAAGAGGTTCACCATCATCTGAAGGTGGTTTATGATGTCCTGGTGTAAACCTACCTTCATTAGGCAGTCGTCGAGGTAAGGGTAGACTGGTAACCCACAACCTCCAAAGGTCTGCTGCAACCATCACTTTTGTGGAAGACAGGATCTGGGCTAGTGTTGAGAGGGAGAAGATCTAAAATAGGACAATGGTCTCAATCCTTTGGCACAAGGAAGTAGTTTCAATGTTGGAACCCTCTTGATGGCCTCTTGCACAAAAGGGTCTGCACTTCCTGCTGCAAAACTAACTGATTGACCCCACACAGCCACCCTGATGGATGTGGAAAACTTGGCAGAGTCAAGAGAAATTGGATGTCATAGCCCTGATGTACTACTGGAGGACGCACTTGTCTGAAGTGATGTCCTGTCATCCTTGATGGAAATGTAGGATCATGTCTCCGAAAGGGTGGCTGTGTGCTGGCAAGGACACATTAAAACGATTTCGAGGCTGCTGATGCAGGAAGGGGTGTGGGGGGGACTGAGCTGCATGTTGCCCCTGCTGCCCGGGAGATATCTTTGGGAACCGCGGCCTCTGCCATGAAAAGACTGAAAGGCCTACTGAGGTGGAGGAGGGGTCTGCTGTTGGTGAAACTGAAAACCAAGACCATAGCCAGAAAGATTGTGAAACTGCTGGGAGGATTGTCAAGTTGAGGCACAAATACCCAAGATACATACTGTGGTGTGAAACTACTGAGGGAATTTTCAGGTGGAGGAACAAAGAACTAAGAACTGTGCTGACGCTTTACTCTCCTTAAATCATTCTAGGTCAGAATTCGATTTTTTCGCCACAGAGGTAAGAACTGTCAAACAAAAATGCCCATTGGGGATGCTTGAATTCATAAGAAATTGGTACCTCGGTTCTACGGTATATATTCTGAATTGAAATAATAGGGAATAAAGAAAAAGTATTCCCTACTTAGTATTTATATTACTAGACCACACTTTATCTCTTTTTTCTTTACAATCTCATATCTCGTCATGAACCGCAGCACGCCTTGGAATTTTACTGAATGATTTTTTATTTTATCAAATGAAGAGATTTTTAATTTATATATTTCTCGTTTTCAATTTCAACCACATTTGTATATACATGTATTTTTTACATATATACAATAGAAGCCCTTCGTTTCAAAGCTAGGATGTCTCACTGAAACAATAAACAAGACATTCCTATCGAGATCAAACAGACTAAAGTGAGGAAAACAAATTAGGTAAAAATTATTCAAACCCAATATCCTTTAAGTCCCTCAACAAATTATTTAAATTAATCAAGTTTTTTATATATCTGCTGTCTCTTTACAGTCGACGCGTTTCAGCCAATCAATTCTGGCCTCTTCAGGACTAGGGCTATTCGCAATCCATCGGGTTATAGAGTCATCTGGGGTTGGGACCAGAGCGACGATTGCTTCGCGCGGAAAGGAAGAGACACATTGAAAAACACCCCGGGAATAGAGCCACCAGCTGGGCCAGCTTCTTGTTAGCACACGAGAGCTACAATAACGAAGAGGCGGTTTTTTGCTTGAAAGCAAAACGCTGTCAGGGAGAGATTTAGATCACCCAGCACCGGCAGCGCATTATTTAATTCCACTAACTGGATACAAACAAAGTTTAGTGAAAGAGAGAAATCCGGATGCAACATGGAAATGACTTCCAACCCCAGATGACTCTATAACCCGATGGATTACGAATAGCCCTAGTCCTGAAGAGGCCAGAATTGATTGGCTGAAACGCGTCGACTGTAAAGAGACAGCAGATATATAAAAAACTTGATTAATTTAAATAATTTGAGGGACTTAAAGGATATTGGGTTTGAATAATTTTTACCTAATTTGTTTTCCTCACTTTAGTCTGTTTGATCTCGATAGGAATGTCTTGTTTATTGTTTCAGTGAGACATCCTAGCTTTGAAACGAAGGGCTTCTATTGTATATATGTAAAAAATACATGTATATACAAATGTGGTTGAAATTGAAAACGAGAAATGGAATATGCTACTTACCAGTATGCATCTGTTCTTGGCATAGAGGGCTGCAGAGTGGTACATTATGAATAGATCGCCATCTGGTGTTGGGCTCGGATGATTGCACTTTGTTTTTCTCTTGGAGAGTCTTTTGTATCTTGGTGACTCCTCCCTTGGTTGGTAGTGCGCATGGGCATCGGCTCCATCCTTAGATTGTTTTGCCATAGTAGGGTTAGATGGAGTAGTATGATAGAATACAGATAAGAATGCCCATGTAAGTGTATCTAAATAAGATAATGTTGGAACAGACACAGGTTTCCGGGGAGGCTGGGAGGGCATGTACCACTCTGCAGCCCTCTATGCCAAGAACAGATGCATACTGGTAAGTAGCATATTCCGTTCGAGGCATATGGGCTGCAGATGGTACATTATGAATAGACTATACAGCAGTTCTCTCCCTAGCGGTGGTTGCCCGTGTCTGTTGCAACTGTCTGAAATAAAGTTTTTAATACCGCTTCTCCCACTCTAGCTTGTTGTGTTGTGTGCACATCTACACAATAGTGTTTTGTGAAGGTGTGCGGTGTAACCCAGGTAGCTGCTTTGCATATGTCATCTAGTGGAATGTTTCCCAAAAATGCCATAGATGCTCCTAGTTTACGTGTAGAGTGAACTCTAGGAGGAACAGTTAATGTTCTCTTTGCTTTTAAGTAGCATATTTGAATGCATTTTACAATCCATCTGGCAATGCCCGCTTTAGAGATGGCATTGCCTTTATGTGTAGGAGAAAACGCAACAAATAGCTGTTTTGTCTTTCTGAAAGTTTGTGTTCTTTCTATATAGTACAATATTGCCCTTCTAACATCCAATGTATGTAGGGCTCTTTCTGCTACTGTTTGTGGTTTTGGAAAGAAAACCGGTAATTCCACTGACCCCTTGATGTGGAATGCCGAAATTACCTTTGGTAAGAATTTTGGGTTTGTTCTAAGAACCACTTTATTTTGGTGTAACTGCATGAATGGTTCTTGAATCGTAAAAGCCTGCAACTCACTTACTCTTCTAAGTGACGTGATAGCTATGAGGAAGGCCACCTTCCATGTGAGGAATTGTATTTCACACCTATGCATAGGTTCAAAGGGTGGCCCCATTAGTCTGGTAAGTACTATGTTGAGATTCCAGACTGAGGAAGGTGGTCGTCTTGGTGGAATGACTCTTTTGAGTCCCTCCATGAAAGCTTTAATTGCTGGTACTTTAAACAGGGAAAGATGTTGCCTGTTTTGTAGGTACGCCGCTATGGCTGCGAGATGAACTCTGATAGAGGTATATGCTAAATTACATGTAGTAAATAGCAAATGATTTGTTTAGTGGATGCGTCCAGAGGGTTGATGTGCTTACTGTTACAGTGTATAGCAAACCTCTTCCATTTTGCTGCATAGCATGCTCTGGTGGTAGGACGTCTTGCTTGTTTAATGATTTCCATGCATTCTGGTGGTAAATCTAAATATCCAAACTCTATGACCTCAGGAGCCAGATCGCTAGGTTCAGTTGTTTGGGATCTGGGTGCATTATTTCTCCATGGTTCTGTGTAAGATGCATGGGTAATAATCTTAGTTTTTGATGTGGCACTTGTGAGAGTTGTAGTAGCGTGGTGAACCACGGCTGTCTTGCCCACGTGGGTGCCACTAGTATCATTGTCATTGAGTGTTGCTGCAGTTTCCGAACCAGTAACGGAATTAGTGGGAGAGGAGGGAACGCGTAAGCAAATTTGTTGGACCAATTTATCCATAGTGCATTGCCCTGGGACCGTTGGTATGGGTACCTGGATGCGAAGTTTTTGCATTTTGCGTTCTGATGATTGGCAAACAGATCTATCTCTGGTTGCCACCATCTCTGGAAGAATGGCTGCAGTATTTGGTTGTGCAGCTCCCATTCGTGTACTTGTTCTGACTGTCTGCTTAGGATGTCTGCTATCTGATTTTGAACTCCTGGTAGGTGTTCTGCTAACAGATAGATCTTTTGAGGAATGGCCCATCTCCAAATGTCCTGTGCTAGTTTGGATAGTTGGAGAGAGTGTGTCCCCCCCTGTTTTTGAATATAATACATTGCAGTCATGTTGTCTGTTCTGATCAGGACTGCCTTTCTTGTTATTTGCATTTGGAAAGCCTTTAGTGCTAGAAATACTGCTAATAGTTCCAGGTAGTTGATGTGCAGTTTCTTTTGCTGCACACTCCACTTCCCCTGCACTGTGTATTTGTCCATATGCGTTCCCCATCCGGAGAGCGACGCGTCCGCTGTTATTATCACTTGTGGAATTGGCTCTAGGAACGACCGTCCCTTGGAAATGTTTTCTGTGTTCCACCACTTCAGAGAGCGATACGTCCGGTCGTTTACCAACACCAGATCTGTAATCTGACCTTGAGCCTGATTCCACTGTGTCGCTAGACACTCCTGTAGTGGACGCATTTGTAGCCTGGCATGTGGTATTAGCAGTATGCAGGAGGACATCATGCCTAACAGTTGCATAAACACTCGTGCTGGTAGTGAGTGTTGTGGTTGAAATCTTTGTATTAACCCGACCATTGTCTGTATCCTGATTGGGTTGGGGTATGCTATTGCCTTTTCTGTGTCTATCGTAGCCCCCAGGTATTGCTGAATCTGGTTTGGTTGCAGGTGTGACTTTTTGTAGTTCACCGTAAACCCTAGGTGGTGCAGCAATTGAATTGTCTTCTGTGTGTTGTGAAGACATTCTTCTTGTGACTTGGCCTTTATTAGCCAATCGTCCAAGTAGGGGAAGACATGTATTTGTTGTCTTCTTAGGTGTGCTGCCACCACAGCTAGGCATTTTGTGAAAACTCTCGGTGCTGTTGTGACACCGAACGGAAGGACTTTGAACTGATAGTGTTGTCCTTCTACTACAAACCTTAGGTATTTTCTGTGGGCTTTGTGAATTGGGATATGAAAGTAAGCGTCTTTTAGATCCAGTGTAGAAAGAAAGTCCCCTTTCTTTAGTAAAGGGAGTACTTGTTGGAGCGTGACCATGTGGAAATGCTCCGAATTTATGTAAGCATTGAGAGGTCTGAGGTCCAATATTGGTCTTAGGGACCCGTCTTTTTTGGGGATTAGGAAGTATAGAGAGTATACTCCTGTCCCTTGTTGATTTTTTGGGACCTTCTCTATTGCATGCTTTTGTAGAAGTGCTAGTACTTCTTCTTTTAACAATGTCAGAGGATCCTGACTCATTGGACGCTGTTTGGGGGGGGGATGTTTGGTGGGGTAGCTGTGAGTTCCAGGCAATAACCATGTTGGATAATCTGTCTCACCCACTTGTCTGATGTAATGTTTTCCCAGACAGGTAGGAACTGTGATAGACGTCCCCCGACCGGTGTTATGTGGTCTGGGGGGAGTTCTATGAAGTCACTGTTTTGGGGTTGAGGCGTTGCGGTTGTTATTATTTCCGCGGCCTCTACCTTTGTTGTTGTTACCCCTGTAATTTCCTCTTGAATTGCCTTTGGGTGATGTAGGTGTGAAAGAGGTGGATTGCTGATCTGTTCCTGTATTTCTTGAGCCCCCTCTATAGGTGGATCTACGAAAGGAACCTCTTTGTGTTGGCTGTTGCAATGCTCCCATTGACTTCGCCGTTTCTGTATCTTTTTTCATTTTTTCTAAGGTCTCATCTGTGCTTGAACCAAAAAGTGTCTTTTGATCAAATGGTTGGTTCAGTAAGGACGTTTGTACTTCCTGTTTGAACCCTGAGATTCTAAGCCATGCATGTCTCCTTAACATGACACTGGTGTTGATGGATCTTGCTGCAGTGTCTGCTGCGTCTAGGGCGCACTTAATGGAAGTATTAGTTATTATTTTACCTTCCTGTATTAACTGATCTGCCTTTTTCTGATGTTCTTTGGGGAGATGTGTGATGAGTTTTTCTAATTCATCATAATGTGCCCTGTCATAACGTGCAAGTAGTGCCTGTGTATTGGCTATACGCCAGCTATTTGCCGCTTGTGATGCTACTCTCTTGCCTGATGCATCTATTAATTTTGACTCTTTATCAGGTGGAGGAGCCTCTCCTGTAGATAATGAGTTTGCTCTTTTACGAGCGTTTGAGACTACAAGCGAGTCCAGAGGTACATGCCCTTTGATAAATATTGGATCCTTTGGAGCCGCTTTATATTTTTTATCAATTCTTGGGTTTAACACCCTAGCCCTCACTGGGTCTTTGAATATTTCTTCTGTGTGACTGAGAAGACCCTTCAACATAGGAAGAGTACTGCAAATTCTACTTACCAGTATGCATCTGTTCTTGACATGTAGGGCTGCTGACATTCATATCTGTGCATAGATCGCCGCCTAGTGTTGGGTCCGGATGATTGCACATTGTTGTCCTGGAAGAGTCTTCGAAGTATCACGAGATAGGTGGCTCCTCCCCTGGACTACAGTGCGCATGGGCATCGCCTCCATCCCCAGATTGTTTTTAGCCATTGGCAGAGATGGAGTGAAGTGTGTGAGTGATGCCCATGCTATGAGCATATGTATACATACATGTGTATGAGTACTGCAGCTGCTACAGGCGCCGGGGAGGAGGGTGGGCGATATGAATGTCAGCAGCCCTACATGCCAAGAACAGATGCATACTGGTAAGTAGCATTTGCAGTTCGAGGCATGTGGGCTGCTGAATTCATATCTGTGCATAGAATACATAGCAGTCCTCCCGTTATTGGCGGCCGCCCGTGCCAGCTGCAGCAGTCTGAAAAAGTGTCTTGAGAACAGCCTGACCAACAGCAGCCTGCTGTTTGGAGTGCACGTCTACACAGTAGTGTTTAGTGAAAGTATGTGTGGTAGACCATGTGGCTGCTCTACAAATATCCTCTAAGGGAATGTTACCTAGGAAGGCCATAGAGGCCCCCAACTTTCTGGTAGAGTGGGCTCTCGGTGGAATCGTGAGAGTGCGTTTAGCTTTAGCGTAACAGATCTGGATGCATTTCACAATCCACCTAGCGATCCCTGCTTTGGAGATTGCGTTTCCCTTGTAGTGTGAGGCAAATGCAACGAAAAGTTGCTTGGTCTTATGAAAATCTTTTGTCCTGTCAACGTAGTACATTAAGGCCCTTTTAACATCAAGGGTGTGGAGCATGCGCTCCGCCAGCGATTCTGGGTTTTGAAAAAACACTGGCAACTCAATTGTCTGGTTCATATGGAATTGAGATACAACCTTGGGTAAGAATTTAGGGTTAGTGCGGAGCACCACCCTGTTAGCGTGTACCTGGAAGAAAGGTTCTTGGATGGTGAGCGCCTGCAGCTCGCTAACCCTCCGTAGCGATGTAATTGCTACTAAGAATGCAACCTTCCAAGTCAGAAACTGAAGCTCACAAGAGTGCAGTGGCTCGAAGGGAGGACCCATCAGTCTTGTAAGAACCACATTGAGGTTCCATTCTGGGGCTGGTGGGGTCCTTGGTGGAATGACTCTCTTGAGTCCTTCCAGAAAAGCCTTGATAGCAGGGACCTTAAAAAGTGACAGGTGTTGCCTATTCTGGAGGTATGCTGCCATAGCAGACAGGTGAATGCGGATGGAAGAGTACGCCAAATTGCATTGGTACAGGTGGAACAGGTAACAAATGATGTTTTGAATGGAAGCATCTAGCGTGTCAATATCGTGGTTAACACAGTAAATGACAAACCTCTTCCATTTAGCCGCGTAACAAGCTCTAGTGGTGGGCTTCCTTGCCTCCCGAATGATGTTCATGCAATCGGGAGGCAGATTGAGGTAGCCAAACTCTAGGACTTCAGGAGCCAGATCGCCAGGTTGAGCTGTTGCGGATCTGGGTGCTGAATGTCGCCATGGCTCTGCGTCAGAAGGCTGGGAGTGAGATGAAGCCTTTGATGCGGTACCACGGAGAGTTCCAGAAACGTGGTGTACCATGGTTGGCGAGCCCACGTTGGAGCAACCAGGATGAGAGTCATCGAGTGCTGCCTGAGCTTGCGTGCCACCAGCGGTATCAGAGGTGCTGGGGGAAAAGCGTACGCAAATCTGCCTGACCAGTTCATCCACATCGCATTGCCCTGTGATTGCGGGTGTGGGAACCTGGCGGCGAAGCTTTGGCATTTTGCGTTCTCCTTTGTGGCGAACAGGTCTATCTCTGGATGACCCCACCTTTGGAAGTACGGTTGGAGTACTGATGGATGTATCTCCCACTCGTGCATTTGATGGCTGTGCCTGCTGAGCAGGTCCGCCATCTGGTTGTCCTTGCCCGGGAGATGCTCTGCCATGAGGAAGATGTTCCTCTGAATGGCCCACTTCCACATGCTCTGAGCCAGATGAGACAGCTGCGGAGAGTGTGTGCCTCCCTGCTTCTGAATGTAGTACATGGCTGTCATGTTGTCCGTCCGGATCAACACGACCTTGTTGCACAGATGTACTTTGAACGCCTTCAAGGCCATGAAGATTGCCATCAGTTCCAACACATTGATGTGCATCTTCCTTTGCTGTAGTGTCCATAGTCCCTGCACTGTGTAGTGGAGTACATGCGCTCCCCATCCTTGGAGAGAAGCGTCCGTCGTCAGGATAATCTGTGGCACAGGCTCTTGGAATGGTCGGCCCTTGCAAAGGTTTTGTGGATTCCACCAATGCAGAGAGTTGTATGCCCGACCGCTCACCAACACTAGGTCTGTCAGTTGCCCATGAGCCTGAGTCCACTGACGTGCTAGGCACTCCTGAAGCGGACGCATATGTAGTCTCGCGTGCGGGACAATGGAGATGCAGGAGGCCATCATGCCTATCAACTGCATGAACACTTTCGCTGGAAGCGAGTGTTGAGGCCTGAATCGTTGGATCAGCGATTGGATACTGGCGATTCTCACTGAATTTGGCTGCGCGGTGGCCGCCAGAGTGTTTATCGTCGCGCCCAGATACTGTCGTACGTGGGCGGGCTGGAGTTGGGATTTCGGGTAGTTCAGAGAGAATCCCAGATCGTGCAGGAGATGAATGGTGCGGGACACGTGGTCGGCGCACTGCTGTTCTGTTTTTGCCTGAATGAGCCAGTCGTCCAGATAAGGGTAGATGTGGACGTTCTGGCGTCGTAGATGCGCCGCCACAGTCGCCAGGCACTTTGTAAAAACCCTTGGCGCTGTGGTGACCCCGAACGGCAGAACCCTGAACTGCTAGTGCTGGTCTAGAATCGTGAATCTGAGATACTTCTTGTGGGAAGGATGCAGGGGGATATGAAAGTATGCACCCTTTAGATCCAGCGTAGCCAGGAAGTCCCCCTGCCGAAGCAGAGGGAGTACCTGCTGTAACGTGAGCATATGGAAGTGCTCCGAGAGAATGTACCGGTTGAGGGGCCTGAGGTCCAGGATGGGCCTGAGAGATCCGTCCTTTTTGGGGATTAAAAAATACAGAGAGTAAACCCCTGTTCCCCTTTCTTGTAGTGGGACGAGCTCTATTGCCCCTTTTTGCAGCATGACGAGAACTTCCTGCTGCAACAAGTGCAAGCCGGACATAGGACGGCTTCTTGGAGGTATGTTTGGTGGAGTGGAAGTAAGTTCCAGACAGTAACCGTACTGGACAAGAGATTTGACCCACCTGTCCGTGGTGATGGATCTCCACACGGGAAGGAACTGCTGGAGTCTCCCCCCGACCGGTGTTATGTGGTCGGGGGGCAGTGACAAGACGTCACTGCTTGTTGGCGGCGATGGACCTGGAGCTGTTGTTTCCACGTCCCCTGCCCTTGACATTGTTGCCTCTGTAGCCACCTCTACCCTTGTTGGTGTATGAGGTTTGGGTATTGCCCTTGTAGTACTGGGTGGATTGCGATGCCTGACCCCTTGAGGTGCCTCTGGTATTGGAGCGGCGAAAGGAACCACCCCGAAACTGCTGAGACTGAAGGGCCCCCATAGACTTAGCAGTGTCTGTATCTTTTTTCATTTTCTCAAGCGTCGCATCAACCTCAGGGCCAAACAAATGGTCAGGATTAACCGTCTGGTTCAGGATGGTCGTTTGTATATCAGGCTTAAACCCTGAAATCCTAAGCCATGCATGTCTTCTGAGCAACACACTAGTGTTGATTGCCCTGGAGGCTGTATCAGCCACATCTAGCGCACATTTGATGGAAGCGTTTGTGATGAGCTTTCCCTCCTGAATTAACATTTCCCCTGCCTCCTTGTACTGGTCAGGCAAGTGCTGCAGCAGTGCTTCTAGGGTGTCGTAATGAGCCCTATCGTAGCGTGCAAGTAGGGCCTGCGTGTTTGAGATGCGCCAAATGTTAGCTGCCTGCGCAGCAAACCGTTTCCCTGAGGCCTCAAATATTTTTGACTCTTTGTCAGGGGGAGGAGCGTCACCAGTCGTCTGTGAGTTCGCCCTCTTGCGAGCGTTGGATACAACCAAAGAGTCCAGTGGCAAGTGTCCCTTGATATATGTTGGATCCGAGGGCGCTGCCTTATATTTTTTATCAATGCGTGGATTGATGACACGTGCCCGAGTGGGCTCCTTGAAGACCTCCTGCGCGTGCTTGAGCACTCCCTTGAGCATTGGCAAAGTTTTGATTGACTTTTCGGCCACAGAGAAAGTGTCAAATAAAAAGTCCACATCTACAGGATCGGAGTGCAGCTCGACATCATGGTTAGCTGCAGCTCTCTCGATCAAAGCGTTGAAGGCAGCAGAGTCCTCCGTTGGCGAAGTTTTCGCCGCAAAGAGTTGCGGTTCCTGACCCGACTGCGGGTCCTCAGGGTCGCCTCCGGCGAGCCAAGGCTCATGTTCCTCCTCCGGATCCGAGTACGCCGGATAGTTGTACTCGACCTCCTCCTCGTCACCATCCCCCGCGTTGGAGTGAGTTGGTGAACGCGGCAGGTCACTTGGAGACGTCGGCGCCAAAGGTGCTGAAGTACCCGCAGAGTCCTTCTTGTTTTTGAGAGGAATGCGAAAGTGTTCCAACACCGGCTCCGTGGTGATTTTCCTTTTGAGGAGGGACAGTTTCCCCGGTATTGGCGTCGATGATGACCTCCCGACGCTCTTCCTCCGCGAGTGGCTGGAGCCGAGGCTTAGACACCACTGGAGACGCTTTGGGCGTCGACACCTCCTTCGAGGGCACCCCAGCCCCCTGCTTCGAAGCGAAGGCCTTCGGCGTCGACTTCGGCGGCAGGGTGAAGCGGATAGGCGCTTGTGCCTTCGACGGCTTCAGCGCGGGCTTCGACACCCCATCTTCAGGTTCGGGAAGCTCCGCGACCTTCCGAATCCGTTGCAGGGACTCTTCGACCTTTTTCGAAAGGGCTGGAGAGGGATTGACCGCCTCGCGTGATTTCCCCGACTTGGGAGTGGTGTCGGCGAGAGGCACCGTCTTCGGAGTCGACGCGGTACCGTCCTTGGCTCCGACGGCCGGAGCCGGGGAAGCCAGAGCTTTGGGATCGCCTTGACGCTTCTTCGAAGCCTTCTTCGGGTCATCGACCGTGACCATCTTCGGCTCCGACGCAGCCGCCTCGGACGACTTCGCCTTCGGCACCGACCCTGAGGCCCTCGGGTCGGCCATCTTGGCGGGACTCTCCATGTCGGCCATTTTGAATTTCTTAGACTTTGACGCCTCCAGAGCCTTCTGGACCGCTTTCACTTTCGGTTTTGAAACCGGAGGTGTTGATCCCGAAGGCTTCACTTTCGTTTTCGGAAATGTGAGTGGCACCTCTAAAATGTCCGTGGCCGGGCCCGTAGGCGGGGCTGCTGGACTAATAACAGGGTCTTGGGTAAGGCCCGAAGGCGATCCCTCGACCTGGGCCGCAGGAAGGGGGTCGACCCCTGAGTCAGTCCGGGGATGCTCCTCCTCCGAGCTATCCCCCATGGTGGCAATGGCCCCATCGTCGTCCCCTACCTCGTCGCCGGCTTCGTCAAACTCCTCGTCTCCTGCGTCGTAGGCCTCCCCCTCGGACGCAGGGCTAGAGTCCGAAACCTGTTGGACATTGTCGCTTCCAACGTCTTCTTCGAAGATGTCGTCCGGCGGGGGCGCAGACATTTTGGCCTGGAGTCTCGCAGCCCGACGAATCTTGAGGGTCTTCTTGCACCGGAACTTGGAGCAGGCCATACACCTGGCCTCGTCGTGGTCCGGCGACAGACAAGTGTTGCACACTGGGTGCACGTCGAGGTGCGAGTATTTCGCGTTGCACACCGGGCACCGTTTAAACGGTGTCCGTTCCATGTCTGGAGCATCGTGTAGGCCCGTCTGCGCCGACAGCACGCGGAAGGGCAGCGAGAGTTCGGAGCTGAAGAAACAGTAAACCCGAACGAAAACGATACCGGCGCCAAGGCTAAAGACCTTTTGGTCTCGAGTTAAGAGAGTTAACAACTATCGGTTCCGACAGAGGGAACCGACACACATCCAAACCTAATGGCGGAAAAAAACAATCTGGGGATGGAGGCGATGCCCATGCGCACTGTAGTCCAGGGGAGGAGCCACCTATCTCGTGATACTTCGAAGACTCTTCCAGGACAACAATGTGCAATCATCCGGACCCAACACTAGGCGGCGATCTATGCACAGATATGAGTTCAGCAGCCCACATGCCTCGAACCTGTTGTTCTTTGTGCATTAGGTAGCGTCTCTAACTGGAAATCCTCTATTTGAGGTTCTGTATGTATATCTACTTTATGATATTTTGCTGCCCTATTAATGAGCTGCACAAACCCTGTGTTATCATCAGGTGGTGAAGGCTTTGAGGGATATAACTCTGGGTCGTTGTCCTCATCTGACCCTGCGTCATAATTTTCCCATGGGTCATCCTCATCTGGGATGGTTTCATCATCCCCTTGAGGTTCTCGCTCCCCTGGATCACTGTCTACATCAGACTGAGGTGTAGATGGTCTTGATGTGGAAGGTGTAGGAATATTTGGCATAGTGTGAGGAATAGGAGAAGAGGGTGTGACTTTAGGTCGAGGAGAAGCAGGAGGAGTTGTATTTGTCCCCAGTGTTCTCTTTTTTGAAGGAAGAGATTTATCTTCTGTCTGTTCATTCTTTCTCTTCTTCGTCACTACTTTGCCAGTTTGCGGATCGATAAACAAAATCTTTTGTTTGGGATCTGTCTGTTGCTCCTGAATCGGTACCGAAGGCCCTGGTTCCGAAAGGTGCTTATGTTTTCGATCGTCAGTGTTCGGTGTTTTCGGCACCGAGTGTCTACTCGATTCCGACTTCCTGGGTATCGAGTGAGTCTTGGACGACGAATCATGTTTCTGTTTCGACATGGAATGTTTCGATACCGAGCTTTCCCTTGTATGGAGCTTCGGTGTCGAAGTCGATGTCGACCTTTTCTCGGATCCGACATGGTGGGAGGCCGAGTGTTTCGGTTTCAGTTTCGGTTTCGTTGCCGGGCCCGAGGGCGGGGCGTCGGAAACTTTTTTCTGCGGTTTGACCGGGCTCGAAGGCGGGGTCGTTACCGCACGGGGTCGGTTTTTCGGTAAGGGGACGTCGTCACTCACGGTTTGTTGCACGTCGAGTTCTTCAACATCCGACTGGTCCCCTTCCGACCCCGACTGATCCTCTTCTTCCTCAATTTGCTCGTCTCCGAACAGCTCCGGGATCGCCTCCGACTGCATTCTGGAAACCTCGTGTCTTCTAGCTCGACGATTTCTAATCGTTAGCTTGGAGGAGAATGCTGCGCAGGCTTCGCAGTCCCTGGATTCCTGTTCAGGCGATAGACAGAGGTTGCACACCTCGTGTAGGTCCTTGTGTGGGAACTTAGCACCACACGTTGGACATTTTTTGAATGGAGTCCTTTCCATGGACTCCGGGCTTGACTGCGTCGAGAAAGGCCTCCTGTTCGTCGACGTAGATCAAAGTTTTTTCTTCGATTTTGAATTCGAGACGCGTCGGAATGGAAATGAAACGCGTTCTATAACAATACCGTCGAATTGGAAAGGGAATACGCGCCGATAAATCACTTTTCTCTGAAGTTGATCTGGAGCGTCTCGATCCTCATCCGAACCCGATGGCGGAAAAAAACAATCTAAGGATGGAGCCGATGCCCATGCGCACTACCAACCAAGGGAGGAGTCACCAAGATACAAAAGACTCTCCAAGAGAAAAACAAAGTGCAATCATCCGAGCCCAACACCAGATGGCGATCTATTCATAATGTACCATCTGCAGCCCATATGCCTCGAACATATAAATTAAAAATCTCTTCATTTGATAAAATAAAAAATCATTCAGTAAAATTCCAAGGCGTGGTGCGGTTCATGACGAGATATGAGATTGTAAAGAAAAAAGAGATAAAGTGTGGTTATAGTAATATAAATACTAAGTAGGGAATACTTTTTCTTTATTCCCTATTATTTCAATTCAGAATATATACCGTAGAACAGAGGTACCAATTTCTTATGAATTTAGTCTTCTTTACCCAGGTACCGTTTGGTTTAATGGGTTCCCCCTGTCATTCATAGAGCATTGGGGATGCTTGAACATCCCCAGAGAAGCCCATAGGTCTCATCCAGGAATGACCCCAAAGTGCTACACTGGTTCCCACTACTCAACCTAGACAGTCGATCATGTTCAAACCTGCATATATCAAGCTTACTGGGACTTACAGTTTATTAGCTGTCCCTGCTTAAGTGGGTAAGCTATGATCCGGTTTGAATAGTAAAAGTCTAACATAAAAGCACTTTCAGGTGCAAGAAAACGATGACTGGACTTACTAGACATTTTTTTTAAAAGAACCATCAGGCTACAGATTATTACTGGACTGTATTGGAGAAACCATATATTCCTCCACATGTGACAGACGTCACTAACTTCTTGTTCCTCAAAGAACAAAGATGGGTTTTTAAACTGTCTAGCGATACTATGGGCTTGAACAATGCGATACCGTGGGTGTCGCTTTCCAAAAAATAATTGGCACTATGACAACCCATACAGCGAATGTCAGGGGGTAGACTACAGCACCATCTGCACTCGTCACTTGGACCGGACTTAAACTTAAAACGCCGTTCAGGTGTTCTGCCAGTCCATTGTGATTTGAGAGCAGTTTTTGGCATTTTGAATATGGGGTAAACTACATTGTTCACTTTTTTGATCTACCTAAAAATGTATCAAAAACATGCAGTTCATTCACGTCCTGTAGACCACTTGGGGCTGAGTTATACTCTGTACAATGCTGGATCTAGTGTAAAACGAATTACACTAAGTACCCTAGGCTGGGTCACGCAGATTACCCATATAATATAATATTCTGAGGAGTTTGATGTAGACAATTGAATAACATGGTAGATTAGACTTTTAATATTCAAACCGGATCATAGCTTACACACTTAAGCAGGGAAAGCTAATAAACTGTAAATCTTGGTAAACTTGCGTCAGTTTGTCTGGCATGCGCTTAAATAAACAGTTTTGAGCCTTTGAAAAGCATATAGTCTATACAACGATAGAGGGACAGTGAAGATTCAGAATTCTTCCGGTACAAGCACAAATAACAGTTTCGTGCCTCTGCAATACACATAGTTAGTACACTTATAGAGGCACAGTTAATAAACTACAAGTCCCGACGATTTTGCGCAATGGAGTAGTCCTCTCGATACAACGATAATAACCAAACAGTCTCGGGCTTCGGCTCTCTTTATTCACGAGACTCCATTTTCTATATTAGTCAATACACTTCAGACATTTCAGAATAAGGATCTATCTCTGTCGTTCTATGCAAGTAAATAGCGTTCACAAATGGATGAATAGTCAACACAGTCACTTCCATATTGTGGTGAACAGGGTAAGAACTACATTCCCCATCAGCGCTCCAGATTGCGCAACGAGCGGGTGACGTGTCGTTCTGCGGCGCGATCTGAACTCGTCCCAATCAGGCATGTTCGTTTGTATATATAGTAGTGTCGAACCCGGAACCCGTACCTCCATCCTAGCGGTGTCCGGGGGGGTGGGGGCAGAATCTTTGGGAGGGATGAAGGGGGGCAATCAAGACCGACTACCATTTTGTGTGTGTAAAAGGCCGCTTTATTTGAAACAGGTGCACATCACATATATAAAAACTGGAACCACCTCACAAAACTAACACCTCTCTAAACATCGAGTTACCTGACCCCTTAGGTTTTGTCTCCCCCCACCCCTACGATCCCCACATGATACAATCCCCCCACCCTGCATATACAAATATACAATTCCATTACATCCTCATGTATCCACTTTTCTCCCCTACATCCTAACTCCAAAACCTATCGATACCTACAGACCTATCTGCCTTATTGCAACTGTAACTAAGCCCTTCTAATGTAACTCCAAAACTGTTTACCCTTTCCCTGCTCCCGTTCCCCAAATCCCCAACATAATGATAAAGACCCGAACTCCAGCCAAACTTGGCCAACATCAACCCAAACTCCGCCTGCACCTGCTCAAAGCGACAAATACATACAGAAATCCCCCCTGTGCACCTGTCCCAAACGCCGCCACCTAAAAACATGACCGCCAATACATCCCCCCCCCCCCCAACAACCCCATCTTAAGGGTGGGAGGGTGGGACAAGCTGCTAATTACGCTCCCAGCCACCAGGTTTCAATACCTAAAATGGTGGCTGGGCGGAAGTGTAAACCCCCTATATGGCCCCTTTGGGCTTGTTTAGTATTAATTGGGCTGCCTTTGGGCTATCCCAGGCAGCCCAAACAGCGGCAAAATGGCCGCCTCCATGATTCCCACTTCCCCCTCCCAAACCTGCCCGGGGGGCAGACCTCGCGGCTCGGCTGCCCCCCAAGTCCCCCTTGGGAGGGATGAAGGGGGGCAATCAAGACCGACTACCATTTTGTGTGTGTAAAAGGCCGCTTTATTTGAAACAGGTGCACATCACATATATAAAAACTGGAACCACCTCACAAAACTAACACCTCTCTAAACATCGAGTTACCTGACCCCTTAGGTTTTGTCTCCCCCCACCCCTACGATCCCCACATGATACAATCCCCCCACCCTGCATATACAAATATACAATTCCATTACATCCTCATGTATCCACTTTTCTCCCCTACATCCTAACTCCAAAACCTATCGATACCTACAGACCTATCTGCCTTATTGCAACTGTAACTAAGCCCTTCTAATGTAACTCCAAAACTGTTTACCCTTTCCCCGCTCCCGTTCCCCAAATCCCCAACATAATGATAAAGACCCGAACTCCAGCCAAACTTGGCCAACATCAACCCAAACTCCGCCACCCAGGGAAAGTGGGGTAGGCGAGTACACCTCGCCTCCCCCCTTTTCCTGCCCCCCCCAACCCCCCCTTTGTTGATGCAGAAATTGAGACGCCAACCGCCTGCCCCCACTCATGGTGCACCCGCCAACAAACGGGCCTCCCTGACCCATGCAACCTGAAACCATTCAGGATTGAGAACAGCTTACCACCAAATAAGCTATCCCGTGCTTGCCACTCGGCCCCCTTTACAAAGGAGTACTCCGCCATCCAAATCCACAACGCCCCGAGCTAAGAAACCATTCCCGGCCTCAAGAGCAACACTTGTCAATAACTATGCCCCCTCATCGACCCCTTGCACGTTCCAAAGCCTCCGCTGCGTCCTTAACGCCGATCCACTGCAGATCATCGCCACCGACGTGTAATGTCCCCCCACCACCACCGCCAACGCGCTTCCGACACCGCCCCACTCCGAAACCGGCACGTACCCTACCGACTGCTATCCGCCCCCCGCCCTTGCCTGATGCGTCCACCCCGCTAACCTCCCCGACAAGTACCGCCCTGCCCGCAAAAACCGCTGCGTCCCCCTAGCCCATGAATTTCCGACACTAACCCCATGTGCTTTGCCCCAGAAACTCTAGCAGCCCGATCTCCGCTGCTGCTCGTCTGCCGGCAACCATGCCTCCAGCAAAACCCGCGTCCACCAATACCCAAATAATGACCGCGCCATGCCGGCCCCCTGTCTTTGAATTTCCAACACTGACACTCTGTGCCATGCCTCAATCACCTTGAGCCGCTCAACATTTCCCCCGCTGCTTGCCTGCCGGCAACCGTACTTCCAGTAAACACCGATACCAGCGCAATCCCAGAATTGACCGCGCCGTGCCTGGCCCCACCGTCTTTCGACGTTCCAACCTTGACACCTCGTGCCCCGCCCCCCGCCCCCCTCCCCTCGAGACGCCTCAACATCCGCCGCCGCTTGTCTGCCCGCAACCGTGTCTCCAGCGACACCAAGCCCCAGCTCCATACCCAGATTTGACAGCACCATGCCGTCCACCATGTCTTTTTACTTTCCAACACCGGCACTTTGTGCCTTGCTTCCCTCACCTCCAGTAAGCACCGAGACCCGCTCAAAATCCAACATTGACAGCGCCGTGCCTGGCCCCACTTGTCATTTGAAGTTTCAACCCTGGCACCTTGTTCCTTGCTTCCCTCACCCCTATCCGCCTCCACATCCACTGCTGCCTGTCTGCCGGCAAATGTGTCTCCAGCAACACCGAGCCCAGCTCAATACCCAAAAAATTGACAGCGCCGTGCCTGGCCCCACTTGTCATTTGAATTTCCCCACACTAGCCCTTTATGGTTTGGCTCCATCACCTCGAGCCGCCCACATCCTCGCTGCTCGCTTGCCGGCAACCGTGCCTCCAGCAACATCGAGACCAGCTTCTTACGCAAAGGTGACAGCGCCGTGCGTGGCCCCCACTGCCTCATCCGACACCAATGGCACCCCAAGGAGCTCCGTGATCTCCTGAAACCTGTCCAGGCCACCTGGCAGTTCGTGGAGTCCGGGGCCCCGCCCCGAAAAAGAGTCATCCAGGTAGGGCTGAAACTCCCCAGTGACCCGTTCGTTCCGTAAAACCATTGCTGGAACCTACGAAACCTTCAACAACGCGCCGGACCCCGCGCACCCATCGGCAATCCGTGTCCACCTACCTAATGAACAGACATATGGCAAGACAATGTTCCCCAGGAACTGGGCCTAGTCAAAGACCATAATATAAAGTGGTCCTTAGGGAATTATTTCAAAGTTATTTTTACCTTCAACTGTGGCACCATAGTGAACAACATTCCACAACGCTCCAGGTATTATTATCAAATCAATCATTGCAGTCTGCATAAGATGCCTACGAGCATATCTGTGGCCCCTAGTGAACAACATTCCATACCGCCCCCTGGATTATTATCAATCAAAATGTTGCAGTTTCCATAAGCTACCTAAGAGCCTATCTTACGTACATCCCCATGTGAAGCCATGTTTCATTCATGTCTGGCGACTCAAATATCCACAGCTGCCCAGGTTTACCATGTGCGGTGTTGTTCGACCCTTTCTCCCACACTATATGGTCAATAAGTGCACATCGCCATATAACATTATTCCTCCCTTGTATACCTAATCCCAATGCCATGCTCAGTAGTCTTGTATATGGAAGAGTGTCATAGCGTTGCCGGTTCGGTCCCACACACCATTATCTCCGATAACCTCGTCAGGACAAGTGTTGCACCATGAATCTATTGTAAAATCACACATGTACCACCACACCTCTGTACGACCACTCCCCTAAGAACATGTATATGTATCGTCTGCCCACCACAAACGTAATGCTCCCAAGAGCATAATCACGATGCCCCTGCACCTCTTCCACTCCCAACGTGCCCGCGTGTACGAAAAAACCCCACCACACCATCAGACATTCGTGGAGTCAAACGTAAACCAGGTCTCAGACGGCTGTCCAATCAGTGGTGCCGCACCACCTACCATGTGAAATGCCCACTCCACCAACATCCATGTTAGCTCCTCAGTACTCACCATCACGGCCGGCAACCAAGACCTAATTGTCCGTTCCCAAAAAGGAACCAAAGTCCCCACCGCAACCACCTGAAGCTATACATAGCCTCCTACTGCTGTGCAACCAGCACTAATCCGATTATCCTACCTCCCGCCACTCTTCGAGCCGAAACTAAAATTGAACACATGTACTCCACAGTACCGATATTCAATCATGTTATGAGACCGTAGCGCCCCCATGAATGAATCCAACTGCACTTACATCCCCTGTACTTTGCCCGTGCAACCTCGCAAGAAAACGTAACGTGACAAACTAAAGTAATGCCCGAGTCCGTGCATAGCGCTGTACAACCCAACAAAAACACCCAGCCACAGTGAAACATACAGACCCATTGTTGCCTAAATCAGTCCCGCCCTCACTAAACTCGCTTCAACAGTCCAGTCTTCGCTGATGCGGTGCAGCTACGCTATGGTCGCTCCTGCGATTACGCGACCAACTGCACAGCAAACATGTCGGCCATAATGGTATGGAGTCTAATGCCTGACTTCGCCTCCAACCCAAACGGGCGCGTGGCTAATAGCCCCCATATTCCCACTTCTCTGCAACAACTTTGGACCACCCTAAAGGCATAGAATTGTTGCCTCTATGCCCGCTCCTGTCTCCATTCCCACCCGCAATAGGGATCTCTTATGTGGCTACATGACCAAACCTCGCACAGGCGATTAACACACTCCTGCCCGACCTTGCGAGCTACCACCACGGAATAACAACCTACCCACTGCTACCCCTCAGGGGTACTCCTGATCCCCAAAAACCCCTTTTTCTGTCCCTTAATGGCCGCTTGTCTGAAAAAGAACCCTAACCAGAACGCCGCGTCCTTCTCCGTAGTTCTTGCGATATCTTATTCTTGTATCTATTGGAACTAATGTGTTGGGAAAGAAATATACCACAAACTCGTGTCCAATGTATTTCAACATCCACAAACTTCTGTCCAATGATTTCAACATCCGACCATAGCGTTGGCATAACCACAGGACTCCTCCACTGTTTCCACAACTATACAAATATTGTCCAGCTAACACCACCTCCTCGTTCTACTAAGAGCGACTTAAGCTTACCCATGCTGCCTGCGTAAGGACCACCCCATCCTCCCGGTAGACTGCTTGTTGCAGGTTGCCTATCTATCCTACCCTACTGGCCGAATACGTTGAGGATCCCAGAAAACCTGATGTGGTAATGACGAACTCCTATGGTAGAGATAGCACAAGTGTGACTAAGCGTGTATAATGAAAAGCACATGACAATGAAATTAATATCCTTGGCCCAAAGGACGTGTAAAGCTTGCCTGCGAGCATTCCACAATTGTAGCCCCCCAATGTCATCCGCATTGTCTTATAAAAGGAAACGAAGCTCTCACCAAGTCCCCAGCTGAGTTGATTGGTAAACGTGCAAAGATTGCACTTGCGGACCCCTATTTTATCTTTGAATACCAAGTCTAGTCAAGTAGTCCTCCGTGCCGTTGCTCCATGGCCGCTGGCGAACCCCAGGCCGCTGGGGGCCCTGTGGGTGAGAGGGACTGGCGAGCCCGCCTGGGGCCTTCGTAATCCCCAAGCCGCTGGAGGCCCTGTGGGTGGAGGGACTGGCGAGCCCGCCTGGGGCCTTCGTAACCAGCCGCGTCGAGACCCTCGCGTACTCCGGGCCTGCTGCAGGAAGCACAGCCCTCCCTTCTCCTTGGTGCCACCGGGCCGCCCCAAGCCATACCAAGTCCGGAGCCCCATGCCGGCCGACCCCCTGCCAAAGAAAAGGTACTGCTGGTGTACTGGGACCCTGAACCGCATGCCCCCCCTCCCCCGCCCCCCTTCATCCCCCCGACCTCCTCGTACCCCCTCCATATTAACCCCCCTACTCCCGGTCCCCTCCCCCAGCCAGCTCCCCTCCCGCCTACCCACCCCCTCCACCGGCACCCCCTGACTCGAAACCCCTAAACCCTTTTCGCTCCCTTTCCCTGCCCTCTTGGGTCTTATCAGTGCCGCAATGCTGGTGAGAACCCCTCCCCCGCATGCCCCCCATTACCGCCCTTCGGTAGCCCCCTACCTTACGCCCCCTTAAGCACCCTCCCTGCCAGCCCCCCTGTCCCCCTCTCTTGCCAGGCAGGTGAAGCGCTCTCCTGGCTCCCCTTCTGTGGTGGGCTGCCTCCCCTTGTCGACATCCCCTTTTTCCCCCCTCTCCGTCCCAGTTCCCTGCACGCTCTCCCCCCCGCCCCCGCCCCCGATCCTGAAGGCGTGCGCTTCCATCCCTCCCGCCCCCTTTCCCGCCCGGTGCACCAAACGCCCGGGAGGCCCCGCTCACCGGCAGAGCCTCCGCGACCTCGCCAGCCGCGCCAGGGCGGCCGCAACACCCCTCCGCCTCGCTACCCGCCCACGGTCTCCAGCCGCCCCGCCCTCCCCGCCGATTCCATTCTGAAGGACGGCGAGGCGCCACTAGCAGCGCGCCTCGTCCGCCCTCCCTGCATCGTTGTTTTATCCCCACACCGCCCGCCACAAAACAGGGCCGCGCTCCTGGTATCCGCGCAGCCCTGACCCCTACCTGGGAACGCGCCAACTTCTGTGGCGGCGCGCAGGTGATGGCCGCCGCCGCCACGCCGCGAAAGCACGCCCCGCCGGGCGCCCGCCTCGCCACATCCGGGTAGTGCCTCGAGGACTCGCCCCTCGCCAAGCCCCCCGCCCTAAAACTAGCGAAAGCTGCCTCAGAAAAGCCTAACAAAAAGCTCCTGATTAAAACTTTCCCGACAAGCTGCTAATTACGCTCCCAGCCACCAGGTTTCAATACCTAAAATGGTGGCTGGGCGGAAGTGTAAACCCCCTATATGGCCCCTTTGGGCTTGTTTAGTATTAATTGGGCTGCCTTTGGGCTATCCCAGGCAGCCCAAACAGCGGCAAAATGGCCGCCTCCATGATTCCCACTTCCCCCTCCCAAACCTGCCCGGGGGGCAGACCTCGCGGCTCGGCTGCCCCCCAAGTCCCCCTTCTCAGCCGCCTCGACCTGCCAATTGAGTTTCCCGCTATGCGCTTGCAAAACAAACTAATATTTATCTAGAATTGCTATGGTGTTGTAAGGTTAGTACTTACACATACACAGACAGCGGTTTGCCTCAGAATCCTCCATTGACTCCATAGTTATGTGACCCCAAGTTACTCACAAATATTTATTGATAACTTTTGTCAGCATTTGCGATTCTCAAACGCTGGCAACAAAGCTTGCTGCTAGACCTTTAATCACTCAAAACTAGACAGAATACCGCGTCCCATTACCTGTAAAGATATTCATATAGGGAGCGGTTCGCCTTGCTCTATAATGACGTTTGCTATGTGTTTCTGAAAGCTTGCTGCTAGGCGTTTTTCAAGCCCTTGAATCATCCCGATCCAGATACAATACCGCGTCCCATGATTTGTATGGATATCAATATAGGGAGCGGTTTGTTCGGTCTTACAATGACGTCTGCTATGCGTCTTTAAGCATTCAACGTACTTCACATCTACAAAAAATACCGCGTCCTAGAGTCTGCAGAGATACGTATATAGAGAGCAGTTGTCATGTAGCATTGCCCCGGACCGCTTCTTTGCGACTTTGGCTGAGGTTTTTTTTGCCCTTTTGTTTTTAAATGGTAGCAATTTGATGACCGTGTAGAGACTCATTCAATTCACGGCCATCATTTGTCAGAGGATAACGCTATCTGACTACACTTTTTGCACATTTCTCTTTTTCCTTCTTGTTCCTGCTCGGTGTATTAATAATTCTATAGAGCGGGGCCTCTAAGACACTAACTGGTGCCCGGTGAGGTGAGGTATTGTCCTGTTGGCTCCCTCGTAAGTGTCCATTGTAGCAAAAAAACAGCATCATGTAACACTTTTTGTGGAAGAGATGCAATCATTTGGTTTCTTTATATTATTTATGTCTCTTTCCCTCCTGTTATATTTACTTTTACAGATGTCCCCTACATCATGCCAGTATGGGGGATTTGAAAAAACTCTTCTCTTTTTGTGAAAACAACAAAACTGTATGTATTTACATGTTATAGATGGTGACAATTATGATGCTACATTTATAAGCATCAAGGTCCTGAAGAAAGCTAGGGAGTGTCTTTTCACCCCCATCATAGCTGAAACATGTCGACCACTTGAGTAGTGACACACTTTAACTACTCCTGATTATTTGCACTGTTTTTATGTAGGAAAGCCATCTTTGGAGCCAATTGATCTGGATATGATATCACTGCTGTCCTAGATGCCTATCCCTTTTTAATTCACGTTTCTCCCTTTTGCACTGCACCACTTTTCTACCCTTGCTTACTACTCCTTGTTCAATAAATTTTATAACGAGGGTACTACTATACACGAGTGTTATTTGTCCTCATGGTTCGAGACGGCATAGTATAGTATTTTGGCAACCCAGAGGATGACCCTGGACATGATACGTGTAATGATGGGATACCAACAACCAGTTATGTATTTCTCTTCTGGTTTCTTCTTTCCCCTTTTTTTGAATCCTTCACTATTAGTGTTAATCTCTTCACCGATTTGCGCTTTTGAATAGATTGTAGGAGCTACATTATGAGCACTTTCAATCTTATCTGTTCATTCAGCCATTAAACATTTCTATGTGATCAGACTTTTTGGACTCTATTATGTATATGAATTAGATTGAAAGATCACCTCTTTCCTGAATACATTCCTCCAACACCCAAAACTCCTAGCCATAGATGCAGAGGTTGTGTCCGGAGAGTAGTACAAAAAGAGAGTCGTATGTACGGCCACAAAAGTACTTATAATCCATGCTTGGGGGTGCCAACATGTTTAAAATTGTACCATACACAACTCAAGTATTGGGAGCAACCAAGACACACAAACACACAGTCAGCTGCCAGGAGGTGCGATTGCCTGTGGCAGTATGAAAGTGAGGAGCCCTTGAATAACGCCATTTGTAGATGTGAGTGTTGTAATGTGTGCGGCTGACGGTGTGAATGGTTTTGAAAATAATCCAAAAGGATGGGAGGCAACACACTTCCAAATCAAAAGTGTTTATGTATCAGTCCAATTTTCATGTAGTGTACAATTTAGTCCATAATTCTTTTTGTTAAAAAAGTTATATTCTTCTTTTTTCTTCTTTTCACACTTGAGTATACAATAGTAAAACAATGCAGCCAAAGCGTTTCGCCCCAACACGAGGGCTTCCTCAGGACTGCAAGTGCATAAAAATGTTTTACATACGTACTTTTAACATAAAACAAAAATACACAAAGGCAAACAGAATAACATGTACAAGATAAAACATCCAATCCCAATAAAGTGTTTGATAAGACAGATAGAAACTACAGTATCCACTAAAATGGTTTTGTGAGTGACGCATGAAAGGTGTGTGAATGGCCCGTAAAGTGGTTTGTGTCTTGTTGTGGCTTTTCAGCTCACACAATGGGATTCACCGGTTCAGTATTCTGAAATTTCGATCATCTTATCAACACTGATTTCTAATTTTTTATTCCCATGATATCTTTTGTTAAAAAATACACATTTTGAACTTTTAATTCACCCTAGTGCCAAATCCAACCAATATGCATGTGAACTTGAGTAGTAGATGGTTGTGCAGTAATATTTGCCTTTTCTGTCTTTCTCTGCCAGGGTGTGCATTGTCTCAAGGGAAAATCTACCAACCCCAGATATTTTTGTAAGCTAGACACCAGGATGGTGCGTCTTGCATGGATCCCACAAGGTTTTATTACCCAGAAGCCTGTGCAATCCACAAACATAGTCTAAAACACATATTTTCTCCATTATGTGACTCCAAGTATTGGAATCTGTAGGGAGCCGCATATTTCTTGCCACCCACAGTTTCCACACATCTACTGAGAAAAATGGTACCTCACCTGTGAGGGCGGGTCTAGAGCCCGCAAAAGGACGGGGTCCAAGACGCAATGTAGCAAAATCAACAGAAGGTGTAGCTTCAGTTTTTGGGCCTAAACTTAGCAGCCACCCAGAAAACTCTACCAAACCCAGGCAATTCTGAAAGCTAGACAGCCATGGGAGTACAGGGTGATGTGCCTCTCGAGTTTGCCACAAAGTTCTCTAACCCACAATGCCCTGCAGCACTCAAAATGTAACTAAAATCACATATTTTCCTTGTGACCTCTACTTCTGGAACCAGAAGGAATCCTTAAAATTCCTACCACCCAGCATTCCCCCACTTGTCCCGATAAAAAGGCTGCCCAACTTGTGTGGGGTTGGGTCTAGTGCCCGCAACAGGAACAGATCAAACTAAGGTCAATGGGATTCCTTGTAAAGGGACACTCCTTGACTTTGGTTTGATCTGATGCCGAAAGTGTACATCACAGAAATTAAAGGAATATGTATAACATAAGGCGAGGTTTGCAGGGAATTGTAGGTAAAAACTGTTTGTGGGACCCCCATGAGTCACACCACTCTGTACTATTCTGGGTGTCTAGTTTTCAGAAATGTCTCGGTTTGGTAGGTTTCCCTAGGTGGCTTTCGACCCTCGGCCGAAAAAAAAAAAAACATTGTTATAACTTCATGTGATAATTTAACTCCCAGTATTCTCAAACTGCAGGAAGAATGTTATGTTTAGAAATGCTCCATGGGTTGTCAAGTTCAGGTCTGTCTTCCCTGCTGACAACATCTGTGGCGATTCTGTCCTCCAAAATAAATGCTTACCTGATAACTGTCTTCCACAGTGTCTTCATTGCACTAACAACACAACATTGTATTGATGAAGAGATGGATCGGTAAGTCACAGCTACAGAAGGACCCACGAAGACACTACAAGACTCTAAAAACATGAAGTTTGACAGAGCTGTCTAAATTATATCGATGTCCTTTTCTTCTCTGTTATCCGACAGATCCAGAGGACATAGGGTAATTTGCTGCACGCCTATCAATGTTACAGCTGTTGCATGCTTCCATCAGCGATCACCGAGGAGCTTGAAGCTGCATGTAGACTTAAAGCCTTAATTTCTACAGTTTCCAAAATTGTTGAAGTATTGTGGGCAGCACAGGTGGGCACAGTTTCACATTAAGGCGTTGTGTTGTTCTAGTAGCATATGTGTGCAAAGCTCATTGATTGTCCACGTCTCGTATGCATCTTGCAACCAAACCTCGTATTCATAGTTCAAGCAGTTTTTTTTCCCAGAGCATCACTTGATACCATCAGTCTGCCACTGTGATCGTGATTTTTAAGTACAAAATTGCTTTATATGCATTAACAGCTTACTGACAAACCTGTTTTTAACTTGAGGCAGATACCAAACACTGGGGAGTTCCCTGCTAGAGCCCCTCTTTCAGCTTTTGAGCAACTTGGTCATTTGACTTTACACACTGCACCCAGCTCTTCATATTTATTCTTCTGTTCTGTTTGTTTCGTAAGCCAGTTGTTTTATGTTACCATGACACACTATTTACTTTCAGCTGTCTGCATCTATGGTGCATCTAAGGTGACAGGCATACCTGAATACATTTGGAGTGTTCATTTTTTTTTACACAAGTCAGCCAGTACATACTGGGTTTACACACTGACCATTAGGTTTTGCTGCCTATGCCTATGGTGATACACACAACATTTGAAACATTGATGTTGCATCTCTCCACTTAACTACATTCTTTTTCCATGCATATTATTGAAGAACTTAATTATTCTGTTATCATGAGCTCAACAGTAGGTGCATGTTAGTCTATAGTTTCAGTGCATACTGTATATAGTTCTTATTTTTAGCCTTTTTAGTATCATCATGCAATCAAGCAACACCCCCACCACCATTTCTAGAATACCAGGGGTACCACCAGTACAGTGGAAGCAATGGTATGATGCATTTTAGATGTACATAGTACCTATCAGTGGACTGAATTACAGACTTGAAAGAAATTCTTGTTGTTACATTCTTTAGAACCTGTGAAGCTTCTCTGTGATTATTCCCTCTAGAGGTAGCCTGCTAACAGAATTACGACATGAGAATCTGTGTAGATCTCCGCAGCCTCAATAAAAAACTGAGTGGAGATTTATCCATTACCCAAAAATGGGTCTCTAAAATTGATCTCGGCTACGCACCATACCATCAGGTGGAGTTGGAAGAGTCTTCAAGACACTTCATCACTTTCAATTCTCCAATGGCACCTAGATTTAGAGGAGAGCCTTCGACTTGACGCCTCGGCTAAGGTAGGGCAGAGATTGCGCATTAAAGTCTAGGAATATACCGACTTGGCGACTGAGGCTGCCAAGTATCGCCATAGAGCCACACTATGCAGAATCGATGATGGCGGTGACAAGGATGGCAAACTGTTAGCCTGGCTAGATAGGAGAGATCAGGCCCATCGAGTTGTGGTCGAAATAAGAGTCACATTCTCACTCCCGCCTCACAGGACATAGCAGACGCATTCTTCCAATATTACCAGTCACTCTATACGTCTCAAACTCCACACATGGAGGAGGAGGCTTTCTTGCTTTTACCGGATATCTCTTTGCCCTCGCTCACTGACGAGGAGCGCTCCAACCCTGACCTAGACATCACAGTCACAGAGGTCAAAAAAGCTATCCAGGACTTGCGCGGTGAGAAGGCATCAGGCCCCAATGGCTTGCCCATTGAATTCCTTAAGCTCACGGCAGGTAAGAGGACACCCTATCTCACCAAAATGTTTTGGGATAGTAAGAAGGGAGGGATACTGCCCGAGGATAAGCGGCTTGCTAATATCTTAGTCATCCAAAAGTGGGCAAGCCAAGCACCAAATGTTCCTCCTACAGATCCATCTAGCTGCTCAAGACCCACCTAGCTGCTCAACTGCGAAGCAAAAATCCTTGTGAAGATCCTTGCTTCCTGGTTGCTTGGGATGATCACCAGTCTGGTCCACCCGGACCAGTCGGGAATTATGCAGCTAGGAACACCTTCCTTAACTTACGTAGGCTCCATGGAGTACTGTGCAGTGCTGACACAATTAGAGAGGACGCTGTTGTGATCTCCCTTGATGCTGCTTCCGCATTTGATACCATCGAGTGGCCCTATGTGTTTGCTGTCCTTCATAAGTTGGGTTTTGGGCCCGAGTTTATAAGCTGGGTTTGACTTCTCTACCAACAGCCACTCGCCCAGGTAGTTGTTAACAGGAAATATCCAGTTTTCACTCTTATTAGGGGCACCAGGCAGGGATGCCCCTTACGCTGGGTTGGTTCAAAGGAGGCATCAGACTTCCAGACATACGGAAGTACTGTTGGGCATCACACTTTGCGACGATTAATCAATGTACGTGTAGGCCACAGGACTACCCAGCCTTCCAGGTGGACAGATGGCTCCTCCTGGGAAATAGCTTTGAAGGGGCCCTTTATATACAATCGCTGAGACCCGCCCTGACTGGCCCAACTGGAGATGCGGTGCAGGTGTGGAAAGCGGCCACCAAAAGTATGGGACGGGAGGGGAAACTAACAAAGCCCACACCACTTTGGTATAGCGAGCAATCGGGCAGGTTGATTCGTTCAAGGGGTTTTGATTGCTGGGATCTTATTGGTATATCCAAGGTGGGTGATTTGTGGAAATCAAGTGAGGTGGTCCCTTTTCCTCGGCTGTGGCAGGAATACGTGTTGGCACAATCGGAATATTTCAGGTATCTCCAAATTAGACTTGTCCTATTGGTGGTTCTCCCTAAAGGTAGTGAACTCCCCAAGTTCTCCCTGCTTGAGGATAGAGTATTCAATGGAGACTTGCCGGAGAAGGCCATATCACTAATTTACAAAAAACTGGTTAACAACACGGCAGATCCCCTGACTCACCTGAGGGTTAAGTGGGACCACAATGTAGCAGGTTTAGATGATGACGAACCGTTGGCAGCGGTGGCCTCCCCCTGAGAGGTAGCCATATATTCCAGGCGGTTCCTGGTGCGGTTGTAAATTCTCCATAGATCCTACCTGTCTGGGTCAGTGTCGATTGGCGGTAGCGAACATTATGGAACAAGTGTTGAGGCAGCAGATGGACTGTAACATTAAATTGGCCCTCTCAACATCTGGGGCCCTACTGACAAACGCCATGGGGGGCACTTGGGTCACCTTGGGGCTGATGGTGGCAAAATGCAATATTGCGAGAATGAAGAGGGATCAGAACTCACCAGGTATCGAGGACTGGGGCAAAGACATGGACTGGTGTATGGTCACGGAAAAATCCACATATGAAGCTGGGGTGCCTGAACAACTTGACGAAAGTCTGGGATCATTGGAACATTCACAGAGGAGAGATTTGTGAACCTCCAAGATCGAGAGAAGATATTGTAAATGGGTCCTTAATGTGTCTAAATGGGGCCTGAAAGTATTGTTTTGTGACCGCTAAGTCTTAAGTAACTGTTGTAGTGTAACTAAATTGCCAATGTACTTGTACCGTGATATTGTCATTGATCATGCCTTGTTTTCAATAAAAAAGATTCAGAAAGAAAAAGAAATGAATAGTTTATTCTGGCATACTAAAGAAGTCTGTTCTTTTTGCTTGCAATGATGTGTCAGAAAACTTTTTATTTAATCAAATAAGAGATGGCCAATGCGAAAGCACCCAAACCTTATGACCCTGATCTTCCTTGCAACATCACATAATGCCTGTAAGTATAGCTTGGGTACTGTTCTCACATGTCAAGGAATCCACCATGTGCTTTGCAACAAGAGTGTTGAGAAGTTCGGAAATGCACTATTTGTGCTTGAAAAAAACTCTTAGTTTACTATTGGGCTGTATAAAAACGTTGTTGCTATGTATGGGTGAGAAAATATATCCTCCAAAGGTATCATAAGCCTTGTGTATATTCTTAATGGTGAAAATGTAAATAATGCCACCCTGCACATAGATTGTCCACAGTAGAGCTTTGAGGTGAAACATATTCCTGGTACCTCCAATCTCAGAGCTGAATTTTTTCTAGGTTTCCTATTAATGAAAATGTTTATCTGCTGGATGATGATGATCTTGAAAGGAATATGCTACTTACCAGTATGCATCTGTTTTTGGCATGTAGGGCTGCTGACATTCATATATTGTGCATAGATCGTCGCCTAGTGTTGGGTCTGGATGATTGCACTTGTTGTCTTGGAAAGTCTTCGAAGTATCACGAGATAGGTGACTCCTCCCCTGGACTACAGTGCGCATGGGTATCCTCTCCATCTTCAGATTGTTTTTCGCCATTGTGGCAGAGATGGAGATAGTAAAGTAAGAGATGGCCATGCCAAAGAGAATGCTGCAGCTGCTACAGGCACCAGGGAGGAGGGCGGGCGATATGAATGTCAGCAGCCCTACATGCCAAGAACAGATGCATACTGGTAAGTAGCATATTCCGATCGAGGCATGTGGGCTGCTGAATTCATATCTTGTGCATAGACTGTACAGCAGTATCTCCTCTAGCGGTGGCTGTGGCAGCTGCAGCAGTTTGAAAAAGATTTTTGAGGACAGCCTGGCCTACAGCAGCTTGCTGTTTTGTTTGCACATCTACACAGTAGTGTTTTGTGAAAGTGTGTATGGTGGTCTATGTGGCTACCTTACAGATATCTTCAAGGGGAATATTTCCTAGGAAAGCCATGGATGCCCCCATTTTCCTAGAGGAGTGTGCTCTTGGGGGGATCGGTTAAAGTGCGTTTTGCCTTTTGATAGCATATCTGAATGCATTTAACTATCCATCTGGCTATTCCTGATTTTGAAATTGTATTCCCCTTGTGTTGTGGTGCAAAGGCAACAAACAGTTGCTTTGTTTTCTTAAAGGATTTAGTTCTGTCCACATAGTAAAGTAGAGCTCTCTTCACGTCTAGTGTGTTCAGGGCTCTCTCAGCTACTGACTGTGGATTTTGAAAGAACACTGGCAGTTCTATTGATTGGTTGATATGGAAATTGGATACAACCTTAGGCATGAATTTAGGGTTTGTTCTAAGAACCACCCTGTTGGCATGTACCTGCATGAAAGGTTCTTGAATAGTAAGCGTTTGTAGCTCACTCACTCTTCTGAGTGAGGTGATGGCTACCAAGAATGCAACTTTCCACGTTAGGAATTGTAGTTCGCATGAATGTAAAGGTTCGAAAGGAGGGCCCATGAGTCTGGTAAGCACTATATTGAGATTCCAGAATGGGGAAAGGGGGTGCCTAGGAGGAATCACCCTTTTAAACCCTCCATAAAGGCTTTGATTGCTGGTATTCTAAACAGTGAAAGGTGTTCAGTGGTGCTGGGGGAAAAGCGTACGCAAATCTGTCTGACCATATCGCATTGCCCTGTGACAATGGATGTGGGAACCTGTCGGCAAAGTATTGGCATTTCAAGTTTTCTTTTGTGGCGAACATGTCTATTTCTGGGTGACCCCACTCCTCGAAGAATGGCTGAAGGACCTGGGGGTGAATCTCCCATTCGTGTAATTGCTGGCTGTGCCTGCTGAGCAGGTCGGCAATTTGATTGTCCTTCCCTGTAAGGTGTTCTGCTAGGAGAAAAATGTTTTTGGGAATCGCCCACTTCCAGATGCTTTGTGCCAGATGGGGCAGCTGTGGAGAATGCGTTCCTCCCTGTTTCTGGATATAGTACATCGCAGTCATGTTGTCCGTCCGGATCAACACCCTCTTGCTGTACAAGTATTTCTGAAATGCTTTTAGGGCTAGGAATATCGCTAGCAACTCTAGTTGGTTGATATGCAGCCTTTTCTGTTTGTTTGTCCAGAGCCCCTGCACTGTGTATTGAAGGAGATGGGCTCCCCAGCCGGTCAGTGATGCGTCCGCTGTTAGTACTAGTTGTGGAACCGGCTCTTGGAACAGTCGCCCCGTGGAAAGGTTTTGTGGGTTCCACCACTGAAGAGAGTTGTGAGTGCGACTGTCTACCAACACTAGGTCTTTTAGTTGTCCTGGAGCCTGGTTCCACTGCCGTGCTATGCATTCTTGCAATGGGCGCATCTGAAGTCTGGCATGGGGGCCAATGAATATGCAGGAGGCCATCATGCCTATGAGTTGCATGAAGACTTGAGCTGGCAAAGAGTGTTTTGGCAGGAATTTGCGAATGAGTGTCTGCATACTGGCTATTCTTGCTGAGTTTGGCTATGCCTTTGCCACTGAGGTGTTTATGGTGGCTTCCAGGTACTGCAGTATGTGGGACGGTTGCAGATGTGATATTGTGTAGCTGATTGAGAATTCTAAGCTTTGTAGCAGCTGGATTGTTTGAGACGTGTGTGCTACACATTGTTGGTACGATTCTGCTTGTATTAGCCAATCGTTCAGGTAAGGGTACACATGGACGTGCTGCCTCCTGAGGTGTGCTGCCACTGTCGCTAAGCATTTTGTAAACACTCTTGGAGCCGTGGTAACCCCGAAGGGCAAAACCTTGAATTGGTAGTGTTGACCTTCTATTGTGAACCGGAGGTATTTTCTGTGGGCTGTATGGATGGGTATGTGGAAATACGCATCTTTGAGGTTCAGTGTTGCTAGGAAATCCTCCTGTTGTAGCAACGGGAGCACTTGTTGTAATGTTATGATATGAAAGTGCTCCGACAGTATGTATTGATTTAGGGGTCTGAGGTCCAATATTGGTTTGAAAGAGTCGTCCTTCTTGGGAATAAGGAAATATAGGGAGTATACTCCTGTCCCTTGCTGTTGGAAAGGGACTTGCTCTATGGCCCACTTTTCTAGCATGCAGTTCACCTCTTGTTGTAACAGGGTGATGTGTTCTCTGGACATTGGACGATGTCTGGGTGGTATGTTTGGTGGTGCAGAAGTCAGTTCTAGGCAGTAGCCAGACTGGAAAATTTCTCTCACCCACCTGTCTGTGGTAATTGCGTTCCAGACAGGTAGGAACTGTTGGAGTCTGCCTCCGACGGGTGTTAAGTGGTCTGAAGTTAGTGTAATAGAGTCACTGTTTTGAGGCAGTGGAGGCTCTGGTGTTATTGCCTCCACGTCCTCTTCCCTTGGTATTGTTACCTCTGTAGCCTCCTCTGGTTGTGTTTTTGGTAAAGGAACTTAATGTGTTACCTTTATATGAGGCCGTTGTTTGTGAGGTAAGTCCTCGTGTATTCGCCCTGTACGAGGAGCGACGAAAGCAGCCCCTATGTTGCTGAAATTGTAATGCCCCCATTGATTTTGCCGTCTCTGTGTCCTTTTTCATTTGATCTAAAATGGTGTCAACAGCAGGGCCAAATAGAAAATCCTGATTAACTGGCTGGTTAAGGATAGTGAACTGCACGTCTGCGGAGTAGAACGCTAGTGTTGATTGACCTAGCTGTAGTGTCTGCTGCGTCAAGCGCGCATTTGATGGAGGCGTTTGTTATGAATTTTCCCTCCTGTATGAGATCTTGGGCTTGTGCTTTGAAGGGCTCAGGTAGGGGTTGCATCAGGGTCTCTAGCTGGTCGTAATGCGCCCTGTCGTAACGAGCCAGTAGGGCTTGTGTATTAGCTATCCTCCACGAGTTGGAGGCCTGTGCTGCTATGCTACTCTTTTCCCTGATGCCTCTAGTATTTTTGACTCTTTGTCTGGGGGAGGTGCCTCCCCAGTGGTTTGGGAGTTGGCTCTTTTACGTGCGTTGTCCACTACTAGGGAATCAAGTGGTAACTGTCCTTTGATGTAAGTAGGACTGGTGTCTTCGGAGCCGGTGTCTTTGGGTCGATAGGTCGTTCTGGCTTCGACGTGGGCTTAGGTACGGCGCCTTTTGCCGGGTCGACGGATTTCGGTGCCGAAGGCTTGTTTGGGTCGGCGACCTTCTTTGGTTCGGCGCCCTTTGGTTGTGTGGCCTTGTTCGGTTCGACAAGCACTTTTGGCTGGACAAGTTTGGGCTGCACGGCCTTCTTGGGGTCGACAGTCTTTTTCGGCTCAACGCTCTTTGGCTGTGCGGCCGTTTTCGCATCGATGTCCTTCGGGTCGACGACCTTCTTTGGCTCTGGAACCTTCTTTGGGACGATGTTACTGGGCCCTGGGGTTTCAGAAGGTTTCAGTTTCGGAGCCGAGCCAGATGGCGGGGCAAGCAAAACTTTTTTATGATCTTGGCTAAGGCCCTTTGGTGATGCCTTGACCGGAGCCGTTGTTAATGGGGTAGATGGTGTCGGGGGCAGGGTACTCACGATTTGCCGCGGTGAGATGTCGTCATCGGAGTCCGCGTAGTCCTCTATGGTGACTATCTCTAGCTCCGAGTCTGGCGCTTCTTGTAGATCTTGGTCATCATCGAAGATGTTGTCCGGGTCTGGTGCCTGTCGCTGCATTTCTTGCCTGGCGGCACGTCGGTTCCGAATAGTTTTTTTGGATCTAAACTGTGCACAGGCTGGACAGCTTTCCTCCTTATGGTCTGGGGAAAGGCACTTGTTGCATACTGAGTGCTTATCAGTATGTGGGAACTTTGAGTGGCATTATGGGCACCTTTTAAACGGGCTTCTTTCCATCGACGGTCGGCTCACGTGGAGTCGAAAAGGCCCGCGTCGACGACCGCTTGGAGATGGAAGGCTGGATCGAGTAGAGAGGTACAGAGCGAGAAAAATACCGTCGAATCGAAGGCCTTTTGGCCTTTAGAAAAGTTTTGTTTTTGATTTCAAAGTTGGAGTATAGGAGTTTGCATCCGAACCCAATGGCGGAAAAAAACAATCTGAAGATGGAGAGGATGCCCATGCGCACTGTAGTCCAGGGGAGGAGTCACCTATCTCGGGATATTTTGAAGACTCTTCCAAGACAACAAGTGCAATCATCCGGACCCAACACTAGGCGGCGATCTATGCACAAGACATGAATTCAGCAGCCCACATGCCTCAAACATTATTTAATTGAAGACACTATTGATGTCCTGGCCAGTGCATGCTGAATAGAGATGTGGTTTGACGCAAAAGAGTTTGATGAAATCATACAATGTTTAAAGTCATATGCTAAAGAAGAATGGCCATTAGAAAAAACAAATGCTCAAGTCGGTCTTCAACCTTATACTAAGATAGCTGATGAGTTGACAGTGAAAGACTGTGGCCCTCATTATGATGTCGAGCGGACCGCCACCAACAGTCCATCGGTGGCGGTCCGCCCGGCATACAGGGAATCGGCCCGACCGCTGCATTACGATGCAGGTGGTCAGAGCAATAATGTCGGATGAAAGACCTCCGTCAGGATCCATGATCACGATGGGGCGGCGATTGGACTCCAATCCATACAATGAAGGCGGTGCCTGTGCAGGCACCGCCGTAGGGATTAGGATGTCCCTTTCCGACTGCCTATTAAAAGCAGTCACCCCGCCATGAAAAGGAAGACGGAAACAGACTTTGGTGGACCCTGTCCCGCATGGGCCGCTGCTAAGTGGCCTGACGGGCACATGTAGTGCTCCCCCAATCATCCAAGCACCATGAGCCAGACACCATATGGTGCATGGATGTTTACAAAGTGCCTTTTTCTACTGCGACTTGTGATGTGGTCCCTTCCCTGGCAGACCACCATTATAATAAGGGCCTATGTTTTGTTGAGAGGTGCCAGATTAGTACCTCCATTCAATTTGCATAACGTTTTCATTCACAAATGCTCATGAAGGTCATCCATACTGTGCCATAACTAAGAAAAGAATTAGAGTGGTATTTTGGTGGCCAGCCATGCATAATGATACAGGTATAGCAGTTCTGGAATGAATTATTTGTAGTAGTTCTGAGAAGAGGTTCAAAGTGCACTCTCCCCCTTTGTCTAATCAAATTTCCTTCTACAATGTGGAATAAGTATTGCTAAAGACTATGTTCTATTGTATACATAGTTCAATATTGTTCTTGTTTCCCAAACAAGAATAAAATCGAACATGATGACATTTGAGTCCCGGGCCTGCATTTTCGGTCCACTGGTCACAATTAAAGTATCAATCGAACAAGCAGCACTACTGAAGGGTGAACACAGGTGTCTTTCAATTCAAATTTCGAATCCTTCATGTTCTATACCATGATTCTTAGCACAGCAGCCAAGATTCTACCTTGACTTGTAACTTCCCTTTCTATGGAATAGTTTAATTTTTCAAAAGTGTCTGAGTTATGAAATATAACATTTGTTTAGTGGAAATGCACTTGCCTTCATCTCGTACACTTTTTACTTTATTCACTGCACGTTCGCCGTACTCCTCTGCGATACATTTTGCCCTTTTCACCGATTTACCAAGAAACTTTTTCAGCTGAGTCCTTGAAAAGAGAAAGATAGCCATTTTGATAAACATTCAAGACAACATTCATAAAGGATTAACTGCAATAAGACAATGGGCAGAAAGAGTGCATTTCCAAAGTAAATCTGCACAAAGTCAGCAACTATTAAAATCAAAGAATGGTTTTCAAGACCATTCGATACTGCTGCTCTCGAGCTAGGGAAAATGCAGCAAACGTGTAGTGAATTTGTATCTGTAATTTTGTTGTTTCTATTGCACTTTTGAGAGGCGCTACAGATACAATAGATAAAAGACTGCTAAGAGGCCATAACACCACATGAAGGCTAAACTGGGAAATGGACTTTGAAATTTGCAGTTAACTAGATAAGTTTGAAATTTACAGCATAGGCTTAGAGGTAACAACTATTGCATCTTAATTGAGGCTACTCCAGTTTCATGCACTATGCACAGGGAGACTGGAATTATGCGATTTTGCGGCCGCAGCATTTACAGCATAACCTTGGGTTTGCCATATAATCCATCATCCACAGCATACTATGCAAATTTCCATAAAAAAAATGTTTATAGCTCATATGGATCAAAAGTTACGAAGAATCTGGCAACGCTTGTTGCTGGCAATTGAAAGGACCTTGACAAAAGTAGACTGGTCATCTGTATGCTGCTTATTGCTGTATGTTGGTGTTAAAGTGGTGCAGAGATAAAAGCTTTGGTTAGACAGGGTTAGTAAGTGTCAAAATAATAAAGTAATACTATCGCAATTTGTGTTGCATTAAGTCGCATAATTTGCCTTTTTTGCTATTTAATCTACCCAGCCACATTATTTGGTCCTCCCCTGCACATAACTCCAGTGGCACTGACTATACATCACTCCGCCATCTTGTGGGTGGTGTCAGAAAAGCAGCTTATTAGGATTTTTGGGCATTGACAATGAGTGGAGTTCCCCTGACTCATAACCAAAGCCTACAATGCTCACAACAAATCAGTAATCTTTAAATACTATTGCCCTATTGAGACAATATATGCAATCGAAAAAAATCCAACCCTCCACTGCACTGGGGAGTAGGAATGAGTGTCATGTATCTAGAAAAAACTCGAGCTGAAAACCTATTTTAACTTTTTTGCAGCATGAAGCTATTCTAGATTTATATATATAGTATTCATAACAAAATTTTATTTTGCATGGGGAAGTTTGCACAATAATGAGTATTTGTACATGACAATGTTTACAATAGCACTATGCACTTTATTATTGTCTTTTTAGGTCTCGTAGCGAAAACACAGCGCGTCAGCGCTGTGTCTCGCCAGAGATCTTTTGTTGCTGACTCTGCTTCCCAGGAGACAGCACCGGCCACGCGCAACTCGCAAAAGGCGATCGGCGCAGGCCACGCGCGCGCGAACGCGCCCGTGGCTGTCTCCTGGGAAGCGCAACAAACATACACAGGCATACTTCTCCCTGCACGCATGCGCACACACAGAGACACACACACGAGCGCACATACACGCACACATACAGAGACCCCCATCGCACACACACACACACACACACACCTTCCCCTGCACGCATGCGCACACACATACACAAGCACACATACACGCACGGAGAGACATCCCCCCGCCACCCCTCTCCACCCCTCCTCCCCCCCCTACCCCTCCGCCGTCGCACACACAGACACACACACACGCACACATACAGGCATCCCCCCTCCCCACTCACCGGCACTCCGGACTTGTGCAGCCTCCAACCGCGGGGCTCTCCCTCGGTGCTCCTCCAGGCACTCCGTGGGCGCGGGCTTCACAAAACGGAAGTCCCGCCCCACGATAGGTTTCGTTTTGCGTGCGCACGTCTTCTTAGGAGTGGGCTTTGTGCACAAGACGCAAGTCCCGCCCCCACCAAAGGTTAGTTTTATGTATATGTATTTCTATTGAAGGGGTTTGTTGTACTTGTTATGTGAAAGTCAGTAATATAAACAAAAGAGAAAATCAGCCAAAGACAGTATTCACAACCTGCACCATTATAAATAAAAAATCTGAAAACTGTTCCCTGCTAAGCCCTTGGGATGTCTCCAGTGGCAAGCCTATCGCAGCAGAAGTGCGACGCACGAGTAGAGAAGTAAACTTTACAACGTTGTACTTTCATCACGACGTTTTTTGCATCTAGCAAGGCCGAGGCTACCGGAGCAGCGAGAGATAGGGAAACATCAGCAGCAGAGTTGGATACCGAGGAGGGAAGATGGCGGATTCAATTTGAGATCACCAGTCACCACACTGTTAAAGCACCGGAAGTCAGTCTCAACCGTCAACTCGTGTTCTCGGGAGGGGGTCTATCGCCTGCAGTGGTGCTCTGAGAGATGACGTCCATTCATTTCGTGGTGCACCCGTTACCGGGGACCGAAGACCAGCTGAATGATATGTGAGAGGCATTGGAGGAGCTGCGATCTGGCAGCCGCACTGGCTTATGTCAAATACTGGCTGACACTTCGACAGCGCAGGCAGGGAGGCGGCAAGGAGGGGTATTCTTTGCGCCTTCCCTGGCAGTAGGGGCCTCGCCCGGGCTGCCCTTGTGCATGGTGGCATCACTCGCCCAGCATGTACGGTGAGCCGCACCGGCTGATGGCGCCGCCGTAGGCATGGAAGGGGCTGTGTCAGCCCCCTTCACAGTTGAAACTGCGATGCCGGTTTCCAGAGCGTGTCTCTTGATGGGCTGATTGAGTTGTGACATTGTATTCTGAGCTCTGACTTTAAGGAGAGATTATATTATTTGTTTTTTTTTTACGTGGTTACTTTTCTGACCTGGGTTCTTTGCATGACTAATTTTATAACTAGATACCAATTGTTTATGATACCGACCAAATCCTAACATCACCGTGGGCTGCTTCTAGTGGGGTATCTGTGGTTGCTCAAAGCGCCCTTCCCGTTCCACTCCTTCAATGGTCTTCCTTACACGGATCCCGCTCAGCCTGTCCCGGGCCACGTATAGATAGAGCGCCCGAGTGACTTAGATCCTGCAGGCAATTACCGTGGGGACGTCCCGTGACATATGCGAAATGCGCGCCCCGCACACGTGTTATCCGCAGGCCCATTGTATTACATGACCAGACCCGCCAGTACACCCCACCCCCCTAAACAAAGCTGTCTGCGAGCTTGGCACTGCACCGTAATATATTGGAGTTAACTTCTGTTCGAAGTTTATAATGCGCGAAATTTGAAAGTTGTCATTTACTTTGTGTATTCCTTTATTCACTTTAGGATGACAAGTCGCTATTTGTATCGCTTTTAAGCTCGCCTAATATGCTTCGTCCTATTAATGGGAAGTATATTATTACTTGTTTTTCTACTTCATTGCTATACAATATGTGCACTTTTATTTTGCATTGATATTCTCTCAGGGTCCTTTGTATGTATTGCCTTAATGCTTCCTAAATTGAATGTCGAACAGAAAAGAATCCTGATTGCCTTTACACCAGCAATGGATACTTATTATTTATAGATCACTATTCCCATCCAAGCAAGCTTGCAATATTAGTCTTGCATTGCCTTTTGATTTATTTAGGCAGCCACGGGAACCTGAAGCATTATTAGCAGTCTATCCAGCGATTGGATGACTGGCATGATGGAACCTTTCTGTGGGTTTTCATGTTTACAAATTTCAGTGAAACCAAGTACTTACACTAGTGTATTTTAAGTACCGCCTACTCAGTAGCGTCATAACGAGTGTGATGCCGTTCCTAAAACTGAAAAGTGCAGTTCTTTAAAAAACGCCCTTAAATGTAACAGTTCTAGGATTTTAAGCCCAACTATTAACACAACCTACCCAGCTGCTACTTTTTCATCGATTATGTTAATTTTTCCCAATGTACTAATTGGGTTGTTGAAGATCTTGTTGTAAGGACATGTCCAAATACGATGAACACGTACATATATGCATTTAAAAATCTATTTATGCTTTTTAGGTCTCGCCCCTGCTGTCGCAGAGCGAGTCTATTGTAATTGTTTCAGTCCTTTTTGCTTTCAAGGACTAGGCAGAGCGGACAAGAGACTGTTACGCGCAAGCAGCCTGCCGGAATCGGATCAGGTCGCTCGCATGAACACGCGCTCCGATTCCGGCAGGCTCTTCACAACACATGCCCAACACACATACAGCCCAACCCCCCCCCCCTAGCCCGTCGCGCATACACACTTATACAGAACCCCCCCCCCCGCTGAGCATTAACACACAGAACCCCCGTCCCGGCGCTTACACACACACATCTCCTACCTCATCTCAGCGTGTCTTCTCGCTCCTTTGCCCTCGCTCCTCTGGTGCGTGCCGGCTCCTCTGTGGTGCAGTTCCGTGCTTGTTCTAATTATCCGCGGGGTCAGGAGCGGAGCAGAAGGGAGTTGCGGTTCAGGGTTCTCTCATCGTCGGGGCCCGCAGCGGCAGCTGCGTTTCAGCACAAAAATGTCCGTAGCATGAGTTACTGGTTCCACCAATCGATAGGAGCCAAGACCGGAATCGAAGCACGTGATAGGTAGAAACCGGGAAATTTCTGAATTGGCAGATACAAGTTAAGCAAATCAAATTAGAGATTGATTCTTTCAACCAATTGGCATAGGGTGGGCGGTGGAGTGGGCGGAAATAGAAACCTGCAAGTCTTATAGTCTTATGTGGCTTTAGACTGCTGCGAGAGATTCCCGCGAAAGTGGGATCACTTTGTGCTCATTGGTAAGTACTGTTTCTAAATTCACTTTTAAATGTTTATCTTGGACGGTAATAAGAAGCTTTCATTATGTTATGAATTAAAAAATATAATCAGAGTTTGGATTTCAAGAAAAAAAGCCACTTGACGGTTATTTTAGTGATGATTGCCACAAGCTATCGGTGCTTGCCGCTTGAGAATAAGCAACTTGCTTGGAGAACTTACGAGATGTGTCATAAGTAATTTATAGCCAGGTATGAGTATATCTGGGGTTGAACTGAACGTCTTGGGCAAAAACGGTGATAGTGGTGGATACAGGTAGCCTCCCCAACATTGGGACATATCTCCAGGACGGTTTCTCGACTCCTATCTGGCCACTGCTAAATTTCAGCTTCCCGGTGGAGGTACAGAAGAAGTTTGTGCCCCGCCCGGCTGGCTCTGAACATCTGCTGGCCCTCGGGCAGGGTCAAGGTGTGACACCTCGAGGTCAGATGAACATAAGAAGCAGACCCGAAGAGGTGGTCCACGGTTTAAGGGGTAATATAAATGAAGTTATAATGGAATACAATTTAATTAATTTGAATTTCCAGCCCCCTCCTACAGCATGATTTCAAATACACCAGTTGCCTCCGTAACATACACCTGTGATGTTCTCTGGTGCTAGCTATCCAGCTGCGGCAGTTTCTCTGTATATGGAGACTTATGTCTGTAGATGGTCACCATAATGCCCGTACATGATGTGAAATGTGAATAGTGCGAGACACAACAGTGCACTAGGAGTTGGCGTCTGAACTGACCAGGTTTAACATACGTGGCTGATCACTTCATGTATCCTTGATATCCCAGAGTGCTTCTGCTTGTTTCCGGTCCAGGGAAGACATGGCTTGGCAGTTCGGGCTGTACTGTTCCCATAAGGCACAGGGTCAGACTGATTTGCGTATGGCCATGTCTGAACTGGGGTGGCTGAGTGAGCTAAAGAATGGTGATGGATTAAACCCAGATCAGCTGACTGGGGGTGAGTGTTTGATTTGCTCAAACGCTCCGTCCATCATCCCCTTTTGTATCGCTCTGCTTCTTTCATGGCAGGATGCGGTGCAAACTAGTGTATAATGCAGATTTTCCAGTTTTAATGGGAAGAAAATCATGGTTTTATTAAATGCACGAAGGCTAATATTATACATAATCCTTTATTGCTCTCATACATAGCAGTAACAAGAATCTTGGAATTAGAATACATTACAACTCTAGAACATACATGATGCAGTGCAAACTAGTGTATAATCTTGATGCAGATATGTTTTCTTAGCATATAGCGCATTATGCATTCTGTTCCTGGACGCTATTGTTGTGTTTTCTGTAGTACTACGATATCAAAGACTATTGAGGACGCATCCTGAAGCGATGCGCTAACAGTGCAAAGCAGAGACAGAGATAGATTGAGCCTGTTGTGTAATCTGTTCCCAATGCATTGTTGCGTACCAGGTGGACACCTTGGTGAATATATTCCAGAGTTCTTCACTTCTCAATGTAATTTTTCTGCCTTATGGCTTGCATGTACATAAGTACAACACATATTGCGTTACAAATGGTTTAGGTGTCACATTTGCAAAAGTTATAACTATTGGCATTGTCATACACAATGCCAATAACTCAAACTTTAATGCTGCGAGACCTATTGCATTGTAAATGCTTGTTTCCCAACTGCTGTGATATATTTCTAACTTGTTATATTTTTGAATGCAATGCAATCCCGCAGTGAAAATATGAGTTTACACTTGAAGTAATGATTATTGAAAGGTCGCAAAGGGTTTTATTTATGTGAGCACTACATTACAAGATGGCGCCCACACTGGATATGATTTATCTGTTTGCTCGCATTGTAGTGCTTCGCCTCTGTTGATTAAGATGAACAGCTTTGGCGCGCTTTGAGTAACGTTTAAATTGCACTGTGGTAGCTCATTCCGTTTGTCATCAGTGAGCAAGGACATTTCTGTCCGAAACGCGTCTGGCGGCTTGAACCACTATTATTCATTCAATGAAATAAAGAGCATTTGACACAGGAAGTCTGAATATATATATATATATATATATATATATATATATATATATAAAATCCTTGCAGGTACGCACAATTGAAGGAAGCAACCAGAAGTTTAAATAACACCCTTGGTTTATTACTTGTCTTGCCAGCAAGCAGATAAAAGGCTCAGTCCTCCGAAAGTCTTTCTGTGGCCATACGCGTTTCAGGACAAACCAATTCCCTTCCTCAGTGGCCGATGTGGTGGAGTCTCAGAAAGCCCAATGTTTGGCGCACTAAATACAATTCAAAAACCTGCCCCAGTGGGCGTGGCCTCGCAGAGACACTTGGTTATTGTAGTGCGGTAAATATATATATATATATATTCATGTGATCAAGCCTCGAGTTGGAGGCGAAACGCGTCATGCGGACTTGCTGGGTTTTATGGAAATAAAACACTAAAATTGCACCAGAACCTTGGGTATATAAGTTTTCCAAACTGAGTGAGCAGATAACTAAGTGGCTGGCCTTCAGGTGTCTGATAATGAAACCTTTCAAATAAAGGAGTCCACCTTCTTACTTTCCTATTGAAGGTCTTCAATACATTGGCAAAGCAAGTAGGTCTCCCCTATGGGACCTACTGGAAGAGCTGGATCAGTAAAAAGAGAAAAAAAGTAGAATGAGTGGGTCAAGGGAAACACCACAGGTGAGGGGAAGCAACGCATGGATGTAAAAGGAGAGAGGAAAAGGAATCACCTTTCCGATGGAAGCAACACGAATGGTGCGGGAAAAGAAGCAAATGGCAAGAGAGGTACGTGCGTGGGGGCAAACTGATGAGAGAGCGAAACATGAAACTGCGGAGAAGCAATTAGAAGAGAAAGCAATGCAGACGGTGAGAAGTGAAAAGGCTGAGAGCATCACATGGGTGGGGAGAAGCACACAAGGGAGACAGCAGGAAAACACATGCACTCCAATGCAGTGCTTAAACAAAGTAAAAGGTAGCACTTGAAAAGTGAGCTATGGAATGACATAAGTAAAGCATCCATGATAGGCATAGCATACAAGAATGCACTCAACTATCCATCTTGCAACTGTTCTCTTTAGGACTGTCTTTGCCAGGAATTGCAGAGCATGGGAGACCTGAAGATGGAGGGTCTCTGATGGAGTTAGTTTGGCCTAAGGAATAAGTAAATATAGCCCTGAAAACCAAATTATGCTGCGCCTTTTCGATGCAGATTATGGGTGAAAAATTAAGGTGGACGTTTTATAGTTTGATTTATTTGAAATCTTCGATAGGTGAATAACGCCACCTTGCAGCAATGTAATTAAGTATGACGGTTGAACTTTAAATCTCTGAATATCTAATGAAAATCGCACATTTCACGTCAAGTGTTTACGAGCACTGACAATTGCAGCGATATAGTGTTACAGGATATTTAACACATGCACTTTCTACTGTTGTTTATCTTCTACAGCACAGTGTAGTGACTGCCATATTAAACATCCTAAATAAATAAAGAGATGCACTACGCATATGTCCAAAAGGCATGTGGCCAAATAGGGCAGATGATGTTTAAACATGTTTAATATCCTTAATGAGGGCATGTATGACTGGAATTTACAATCGTATTCAGCTGTCTATACACTTTATATAGATAATAGTTCTTACAAATGGGCTCAAAAAGATGCATAGCTCAGTGAGAATATAACAAATGTCAGCAAGTAATGTTGGTGGGAAATGCGGTAGGCGCTATACTTGACACTAGCCTCACACACTACTTTAACTGTTCTTTGTGACTCCTTAGGGCTACGGTGGACTCGTGCATCTTTGCAGGAGATTCAGATACCTGCGAGGATGCTAAGCTGACAACATTGGAAATATTTTCAATCTGTGAACTACATTTCTTGCTTTGAAGAGCTCTTGAGACAGAAAGTGAAAAACAGGAGGCATGGAACGGCAAAACTACTTTGTCTTTCTTCTGAACTTTGAGCTAGAAATCGACATGAGTTACACGTTACACTGTTACTGCTAACTGGTGGTATCTTAATGTTCCACCCAAAGTACAGGCATCTGGTTAGAGTGAAGGAGTTAAGAAGCTCCAAAGATGTGATGTGATGTGTGGGCATAAAGTATTGCTTCTCAAAACGATTTGCGCCTGGCTGAATAGAGGGAGTCCGGATTTATGGAACAAAATGTCCCGTGGCAGATGTTATATATTGGGATCTGCTCTTATATAGTGCAACGACTCACTTCAGAAGGAGTTCCTGGGCACTTGTTAATCAGTGGCGGCACCGAAGAATAAAAACAGCCAGGTTTTTAGGAGTTTCTTTAAACTTGGGGAAGTCAGAACAGGAGCAAATCTGCAAAGGGAGTTTGTTCCAGTGGAATGGGACCAGATAAGAGAAGGAACGGCCCCAAAATCGCAGTACGAATGCGAGGTATCTTCAAGAGTGCTTTATTTGTGGAACTGAGCAATCTAGTGGTTTAGAAGGGGCACCGTCTGGAATAAGGGGGGCGTGGCTTGCGCCAGAGGATGATGGCGGCTCTCCCGTGACTCGCCTGGGGAAGCGAGGCAGTTTGAGGCGTTTCCTGTGCCACCTGGACCGTAAATCGCCGTGAAAATGAAGGATTGAGCACCAGAGTATCGGCGCTGCGAGGTGACAGGTCTTTCAACTCTGCTCTGACGTGAATAATATGTTTATTTTTCACTGAGCCTTCAGCTGCTGTTCCGGCAATAGCCACATTTACCTCAGCACTTTTCGCGCGCTGAGTGAAGTGACAGGCTTTCACATCGCAGCACGTCTTTGCATTTATGTATGCATTCCTTCAATGGCTATATGGAGAATATAATGCTGGATGCTGTCTTCTGAATTACTGAAGTGAGTTACGGCCGTGTTTTAATACCTAGCACTCCCGTTCTGTTTCTTCATTACGCCCGAGCACTGAGGGAACCGATTTTCATAGTGCAGTGCCTCTTCGCCTTCATGTCTGCATTCTCTCACCAGCTAAGTGACGATTTACTGCCGTAGGATGTCATTTGAAGAATAATTAAGGAAGTGAGTCATGGCTGTGTTTTAATACGTAACTCTCCCTTTCTGCTCCTTATCAGCTGTGAACAAGCTCGAATAAAAGCAATTAATTTAAAGCTGTCAGCACAAGGGATTTTCAGTGTTTTACTCATTTATTGACTTCACCTTACTGGCAGGAAATTATTTTCATCACAAGCTGAACTTTTCTCAAAAGGAGTAATGTATTATTCATTTAATGTCCCCAGTTTGCTGACTATGGGTGTTTCACACTAGAAGTCATGTGGAACTGTGCTTTGGGCATTACTTCCATGCGCTTGTATTAACAGGATTTGGATGGTCATTTTTACAACCTAATTTCTGTGTTGTTACTATGCCTTGCTGGATGCTTTTCTTTCCCATATTTAATCTCCTCATAGCGCGACCAGCTGCATATGGAATTCCCACCATTTTGTGCACCTTATGAATGGAGCTGCTGGTTGCTGCACCGTTTTCTCTCTCAGCATTGTGGTGATTTTCTATATATTTTATTGTTGTCAAGTTGATTGTCACCTGCTTTTGGACCTACTCCCTATAAAGAGCCTAGTCTCCTTGTTCATCTGGTATCTTTTCTCTTCTTATTTTTTCCTTACGGCTGATACCTTACATACGGCACTGGCTTCTTCTTATTATTATTCTTTATAGTGCCTTACATATGGGTAAATTGACCAAGGAGGTTCCACATACTACAGCCACTGCCCGTAAGTTCTTGATTCACACTAGCTCACGGTATCAGTGCTTAACCATGGAAGATTCAAATACCTCTTCACCTCAATCTGCCTCACCAAAGAAGACCTCTTCACCGGCAAATACTTCAACTACTCTCAGCAGTAAAGCTTCCTCCAAGAGACTAAAGAAGGATCCACCTTCTCCGCCTGCATCGGCCTCTTCAGTCACCATGGACTTGATCTTTGAGGAAATTAGGGCCCTACGCCCCTTTGTTGAAGAGACTACTGCCACTCTCCAGGAAACCACCTCTACTCTTCAAGATCTCTCTAATAAATGGTTAACTGTGGAAAGTCGTGTCGCAACGCTGGAACAAAATGTTGATTCCTTAAATTCCTCTGCTTCCAAGGTGGACCCCCTTTGTTCTCAAGTCTCCAGCCTACACAAACAAATTGAAAATTTGGAAAATAGGAATCATCGTAACAACCTTCACATTTATGGCTTGGTGGAAAATTCAGAGAGATCTGATCCAATTTCTTTCTTTAAGTCCTTTCTGCCCAAACTTTTGAAACTTCCAGAAGACCCTCCGCTAAACATCCAGAGAGCACACCGACTAGGTTCTTTACCACATCATGCTTCTGCTCCTTCACTGAATAAGCCCAGAGGAATAATTCTTTACTTTCTTGAATATACTGACCTATTAAAAGTTCTGGCTGCCGCCATGGCTTTGAAGAAAATTACCTGGTCTGGAAATACTCTGTTTTTTGTTCAAGACTATGCAAAATCAACTGCAGACCATCGTAAAGAGTTTTTGGCATTGAGACCTCAGTTACGTTCTATTGGTGCCAGATATGGTCTCTATCACCCATGTCTCTTTAGGGTTACTGTCAACAATAAGACTACTTCATACGAAGATCCACTGAAACTTAAGAGTTTTCTTTACTCCTTCAATGCTGAATCTATGGATACTGGATCTTCGTCTACTGCTCAATAATGTATTTTGGTTTTTGTTGCATTTTTTGCCATCTGCATACGTTTTGCTTTGTTTAGGATGTGCTTATCACTTCCTTCATGCTTCATTCTGATTTTTTGCAGTTTGATATTCTTGGTTATATCTTCCTCTCCTGTTTTATATTTCTGCATTTTCCTTCTCTGAGATCTTTCTTTCCTTTCTGCAATCCAGTTATATCTTTTCCAACTACTTGTTTTCTTTGATATGATTAACATGTTTCTTCTTTTCACAGGTCGTCTACCCAATCCTCCTCCCTCTCCTATTGTTCACTTGTGCCTCGTGCGTGCTGTTTCCCTCCTCGCTTCTCCTCCGTGAGTTCGGATAGCGTCATTCCCTCGTATGGCCTCCCACCCTCCCTCCCTCCGTTTGATCTACAGTCTATGTAAGTTTTTGCTTTCTTCTTTATCTTTCCTCTTAATGTTCTATCATGTTTTCTTCTATGGACCTTACTCTCTTCATTTTTCTTTTCTTGTTTTTCCTACCTTTTTCTCCTTACTCTTTCTCTCTTTTTACTCTATTTGTTCCTCTACCTCTTCGCTTTATTGCTTCATTATCTTTTACTCTGTATACAGTTTGGTGTCATTGATGTCATGTTGTATTGTATGCTTTATGTATTATCATACTACCTTTATCTTGTTACATTCAGAGTTACCTCGTGGAATGTTAAAGGATTAAATAATCCTATTAAAAGACAGCGAGTGTTATCCCACTTGTCTAGACTAAAAACAGATATTGCTATGTTGCAAGAGACTCATCTTTCTGATGTTGAAGCTTCTAAACTGACAAGACTATGGGTTGGTAATGTTTTCTTCTCCCCAGCTCTAGGGAAAAAGAATGGGGTGGTTATCCTAGTTCACAAAAAGTTTACTGTTTCTGTTATTCATCAAGAATCAGACTCTGATGGTCGTTGGGTGCTTATTAAGTTACTAATTGACAAAGTACCTTTGGTTATTTTTAATGTTTATGCCCCGGTAACAGTGGATAATGCTTTTTGGCCCCTTATCTCTGATAAGTTAGTTTCCCTTGATGATGATATCATTTTTGGTGGAGATTGTAATCAAATCCATGATCCCATTCTTGATAGGAGATCCCCTGTTAAGTTTGTTCATTCTAAAATGCATACTCAATTTACCTCTGCCACCCGTCATAAACCCTTAGTTGATATATGGAGACTTTGCCATCCCGACCTCCAAGAATATAGCTACTTCTCCCCTCCCCACAAGACACAATCCCGCATTGATAATCTTTTTCTTAGTAAATCTTTAGCCCAATGCACTCTTGCTTCAGAAATAGGCTCTATCCTTATCTCTGACCATGCCCCAGTTTTTGTTGATTTTGATCTAATCCCCCCCCCCCCCCCCTCTGGCAGATGGCGTTTTAATAATTCCCTCCTTGCAGACCCTAAATTCTCTGGCCAATTCAGCTCTTTTGTTGCTGACTTTTTTGCCGTAAACTCCACCCCGGATTCTTCTCCGACCATGATATGGGACTCTTTTAAAGCAACCGCTAGAGGTTTTATCATTAATTACGTCTCTCCGAAAAAGAAGAGATTTGAGAAACAATCTTCCCAACTTTTGGCCCAAATTAAACCGTTAGAACATGCCTATTTTCATTCCTTCTCAGACACCTCTTTAAAAGATCTCATCACTGCTAAGGTCGCTTTCAACAAATTATCTACTGACGCTGCTGCTTCTTATCTTTTAAAAAGCAGTGCTCATTATTATGGAGACCAAAATAAAATGGGAAAACTCTTAGCTAATTATTTGAAAGCACGCCGAGATAGAACTCGGATTTCCTCTATAATTGATTCTTGTGGTACTTCTCATTTTAAAGAGGATGACATTTTGCAGGAATTTGTCACTTTCTACAAAGGCCTCTACACTCCCGAATCCTCTACGCTTCCCTCTGATTTCTCCTCCTACTTTCAATCCATTACGTCTCCTCCTTCTTCCCATGTTGATTTTCCTTCACTTGAAGCGGATATAACCCTTAAAGAACTATCTCACGCAGTCTCAGTTTTAAAACGCGGTAAAGCCCCCGGTCCTGATGGCTTTTCCATTGAATTCTATGATCATTTTTCGAAACTTCTTCTTCCTCGCTTGCTCGCTTTATTTAATTCTTTCATTGCAAATGGTTCTTCTCAAGGTACTTTTCAAGACGCTATGATTTGCCTCATCCCCAAAGATAACAGAGACCCTTCTTTTTGTAAGAATTACCGCCCCATTTCCATTGTTAACACAGATTATAAGATATTTGCCAAATTACTTGCCCTGTGTATTGATCCCATTTTACCCGAACTTATAGGTCCGGAACAATCAGGTTTTGTGAAGGGACGTTTGTCCTCTGACAATTCCAGAGTTTTCTTTAATGTTCTTAGTAAGGCTTCTTCCTTATCCTACCCACTTGCGGCCATCACATTAGATGCAGAAAAGGCTTTTGACAGAATCAGTTGGTACTTTATGTTTCATGCCCTCACTTGGATTGGCTTTCCCCCTAAATTAATCTCCCTCATCTCCCTTTTGTATTCCGGTCCTAGAGCTTCTATCTTTGCTAATAGGAAAATTTCCGATTATTTCTCCCTTTCCAGGGGTGTCCGGCAAGGTTGTCCCTTATCCCCCTTATTGTAGCATTGGAACCTTTTCTCACTAAACTACGACTGGATGCCCAAATCACTGGTTTTAACGCCGGCCCTAATCAAGTTAAATTATCTGTTTATGCAGATGACATCCTTTTCTATTGCTCTAATCCTGAGTCCACTCTTCCTGCCTTTTTACTCCAAGTTGACGCCTTCTCACAGGTTTCGGGATATCGTCTCAATCGTGACAAATGTGAAGTTCTACCCCTTAATGTCTTATGTCAGCGTCATTACTTTCATCATACTGGTTTCTCTTGGCAGTCGACTAAGGTAAAATATTTAGGATTGTGGTTTTCCCCTTCTATACCAGACACTTTGAAGGCTAATTTTGAATATATTACAAAGAAATTAACTGACTCTATTACTAGATGGCATCCCCTCTTTCTTTCATGGTGGGGTCGCTTGGACTCCATCAAAATGATGTTAGCTCCTATCGTCCTATACTCACTATCCATGATTCCTGTTCGCATACCCTGTTATTATTTTAAACGGTTAGACTCACTCTTAGTGAAATTTCTTTGGAGAAATAAGCCTCCACGGATCGCCTTGTCTTCTCTTAAAAAAGATAAACAGTCTGGTGGTCTTAAATTTCCAGACTTTAAATCATACCATTATTCTTTTATCCTCAAACAAGCTTCTCGTTGGCTTTCCACAGAAACTCCCACTTATCCTCCTGTTTGGCTATCTCTGGAGAAATCTCTCCTTTCTCCGTTTGATTTTTTGGAGACCCTTGCCTTTTCGGCCAACGTTTCTCTCTTGAAATCCCCTGTCATTGCTCATACCAGTCACCTCTTATCTCCCCTTTTACCTTCTTCTTACCCTTCCCTTACTTCTTTGTTCCACCAACCTATTTGGCATAATAAGTTACTTCGCATTAAGAACCGTTCTTTTTATTGGAAATCTTGGAGATCCAAAGGTCTATCTTGGATCTCCCAACTCTTATTTTATAAAGTTCCTCTTTCTTTTACAGATCTTCAAGCTCAATTTCTTCTCCCTGCTTCCTTTAGAAAACAATACATCCTGTTGCTTCCTGCTCTTCTTCAATACCTTCAATCTCTTCCTTCTTCCTCTGAGACACCCTCCTCTTACTCTATCATTAGCCCGCTTTTGAATTCCTCTCCGTCCGCTTCTCACATTTACAAATGTCTTATAAATTCACCTGACCGACTCAAATCGAAGACTGAATTGGCCTGGGAACGGGATTTGTCAATATCCTGGCCTGTCTCTCTATGGGATAAGCTGTGGTTAAAAATACACAAAACGTCCAGAGCTGCTAATACTACCCAAACTCTTTACTTTTTATATCACCGTTTACTATTAACTCCACAGAAATTGGCCACATTCTCCCAGGACATTTCGCCTAAGTGTTGGTCCTGTCCTTGCCAATCTGCTGATTTACTTCATATGTTGTTCCACTGCCCCAACATTGCTTCCTTTTGGCAATTGATTTGGTCCCGCTTGCACAAAATCTTTGGTTTCACACTCCCTTTCTTCCTTTCCAACGTCCTTTTGGGTTCTTTGTCTCCTGATTTACCACTCTCCCCTTCTCACTATAAGTTGCTTGACTTATTTTTGGCCACAGCCTTTCATCTGATTACCTCCAATTGGAAAGATTCTACCAAAGTCAGTTATTCAGCTTGGTGGAATGCTATTTGTTTTCACCATAGGCTTGATACCAATTATGTTACCCCCGTTTCCTTAGCTGTTAAACGAGACCTATTATGGATTCCTCTTACTACCTACCTCTCCAAAACCTTTCCCTCTCCTCAAAATACTATTGTTACCCACCAAAATCCATCTGATGATGTTCATAAGCCGCCATGATTTTGCTTATTTATCTTTTTCCTTCGATTTATAAAGTTTTATGCTTATTTATTACTCGCTGTCAATTGTATACATTTTATTTAAGTTTTAATATCTGCATACAATGTTATATTTTATGAAATGTTCATACTTCACTTCCCTTTTTGTTTTGTTTGCTTTTCCCCATTTGTTTTCCTTTTCTATGACTTAGATATAGGTGTTTATTGATTCCGTTTTATTATGCCTTCTCAATTTTATTTTTGTATCTCATATACCTTTCATTGATTGAGTGTATTACATTCTGTATTCTATGCTATGTTTTGGTTTCAATAAACTTGAACTTAAAAAAAAAGAAGGGGCACAGTCTGGAATGGAGATGGGTGGGTAGTGAAAACCTTAGTGCTTTATGGGTCAAACAGCAGAGCTTGACAATGACACGTTTCCTGATGGGCAACTAGTGCAAGACTTTTAAAATGGGTGCGAGGAGGGCTGTGAGTGGAGGTTGCAGATCAATCGTGTTGCTGTATTTTGCGCTACCTTCAGCTCGAACAACAAGGTGTTACTGGCTGCCACTAACAGTGCATTTCAATGGTAAAGACAACAAGTAATTAGCACCTAGACCAGGGTCTGTCTACAAGTAGAAGGATGCAGAGAAAATACTTTTTTTAGGAGGTGAACAGGAGGCAAAACAAGTGGCACAGGTAGTGTTAATGTGGTCTTTCATGAAGAGGGTTTGGTCGAGCTTGACACACAGATTCTTTACAACCTGTTTTGGAATTGGGCCACCAGTCCACCGACCAAAGGTCCTGCGATTTGCCAAATAGTACAATACCGGTTATCTCGCTGGTCAATTGGAGGCAGTTTTTGGTCATCTGATCAGTGACTTCACTTATGCAGCTAGCAAAACAAGACTTTGCCACTACCAGGTCTTGCCCACAGGAGATAAGAAGTGGGTGTTGTTGGCGTATGATACAGTCTCAAACCCAAAATGCTACGTAGACATTAAATAATGTCGGGCCCAGGGAGAACCCAGGGACTACTTTATTACCTAGCAAAGTGGGTGATTTTAAGGAGGCTAAACAGATGGTTTGGGTTCAGTTATTAAGGAAGTCCCTGAGCCAATGTAGCGCCCTGTCGTATATTTCTGCATCATGCAGTTGGTGGATTAATACTACATAGGAGACAGAATCGAAGGCCGTAGACCGATCCAGTAGCACCAACATGAATGGTGCGCCTGCAAAGTCCAGAGACCATGGCGAGGAGCATGTATGCCCTTGTGCTTTGCACAGACACCAGACCTGATCCGAGATCTAGTTAACCGAAATTCACTGTATCGTCTACAGTGGAGAACGATTGCGGTTATAGTAACTCCGACAAAAGATTAACCGGCAAGCATCATTTTGTAATCTCTGCAGTATGGAGAGTGTTTTCTTTGGAAGACCCATGTAAACAATATTGTAACAATCCAAGTGTGGAACTACCGTCAAAATGACCGATAGTTTTTATAGGATAAGGGGGGATCTTGCATGACACTGGTATAATTGAAGGATACCATTTTTGGCTACTGCACGGACTTGTGGCAGTAAACATAAAAAGATGCATTCCATTCAGATGCTCAATTTTCGCACCATCTTCACAGGTGTGAGAATCTGTTTAGAGCTCTAAAACAATTAATGAAAAGGATATGAATCTTTCTGCTTTGCAGAATCAATTACAATGTATCCTATACTGGACATATGTCAGATGAGCAGTTGTTTGGTGCCTATCTCTAGTTCTCTTTTGTAGGTTGAGATGGAACTGCAAGTCATGTAGTTATGTAAATGGCTAGTTTTGTCTCTTTGCCATTCAGGAGAATTCAGGAGACAACAGACCTTCAAAGTATGTCAGGGGTGGTAAATATCAGTCAGCGACATATCGTTAGAAAGCAGTTAGACAAAAGCAACAGGTCTAAAATCCTTTAAAATACTCAGACAGGCTTAGTACACGTTTTATCTAACAGATCTTTCTTATTAATTAAGGTTTTAATATTTTTAAATAACTAGAGTAAAAATATTAACTAAACCCAATCCTTTCTCCTCAGATCAGCAAAGATTACAGAGAGAACCGTGTTTTTCTCAGGGGAATGTATGCAGGATTACGAAGGGAGACCGGCAGCAAATTGGAACGCCCGCACGAGGACAGCCTGATAATTTAAAGGATAGGCTTCGAGTGATTTTACAGAGGGATGCAGACAGAAATACCGCATCCACACTCATTTTATGTGAAACAGAGGATCTTAAATCTTTGTTATTGAAGAAAGGCGTTGACTATGCTTAATCTACTAAGTATAATATATACGCCAATGATTGCAAGAACTTCTATATAAAGTAAGGGAGTGATTTGGGAGCTGTTGCACTCTATCTAGCACTTTTCGCAGACAATGTAACACGGACCTTTATCCACATTACCATAATTTATAGACATACAGAATTTTGGAAAGGTACTCAGATGCAAAATAAGTGCAGGGTAATCAGCCCTACTACAGTCAATAAAATAGGGAAACAAAAGAAGAAACTAGCATGGTTAACAGCATTTAATCTGGCAGGAGAACTACTTAAATATATGAGGGTATGCATCACAACCAGACTGTCCTAGCTGTACAAAGCCAATACACCGAAAGTGCTAAATGAAATAAAGTCAGACCTAAGAAAATGGAATAAAAACTAATCTCTTAGCTAGGGAGAGTTGCATCTCTGAAAATGTATGTACAACCTAAATCACTTTATATATTCTAAGTCCTACCAATTAGGATTAACATGCCATTATTTAATACACCTTGAAGGTAGACGATGGATGGAGTTTATCTGTCAAGGTAAAATGCCAGATTACCGGTGGAAGTTTCTGAAGGCACCAACAGGGAGTGGAGGTGAGGGGTTCCATGAAGTACAGGAATATTACAGAGCAGGCCAACTCGGTCTCCTTGAAGAATTAATACAGAGAATAAAGTAAACACGGGAGCCAATATGGATGGCAATAGTAAGGAGAGCCCTTTGAGACATTATCTGGTTGCCTAAAAGGGAAAAAGGACTGCAAGACTTCTATCTGTAGATTACCAGCATGATTCTAGAAATGTGGGATAAAATAGTGAAACCCAGGGAGCTTACAAGGTACCCATTAACATACATGCCTATAAACTTCAAACCCATTTTCACTACGGCTGACGAATGTAAAACATATGCTAGATGGTGAGAGCTAGACTGGAGAATGCTAGAAAACCTGGCATAGCTTTGAGAAATCGGGTGTTTCAACAAACTGCAACAGTAAGAAAACCTTTAACCTCCACAAAGAAGAGAGTTTCCGTAACTATAAATTAAGGCTCTGAGTAATGCATGGGTCCAATGGAATATCAGAGAGAAGATAAAACACTCTTCTAGATAGCGGTAAGAGGTTTCACAGGAGCTAAGGGATTTCTATTCACTCTGCACAATACTGACAACTCCCAAAAAAGACCGTAAGAAGAACTATATCAAAAAGTGGCAAAAGGACATGGGAAAAGACATCTCAGAGGCGGCTTGGGTGACAGTTGAGAGATCTGGTTACATATAAAAAATCAGTCTAACACATGGAGTTCGCTATTGAGATGCCAGTACATGAGGGGGCGTGGCCAGCGGCTAAACATAGCAAATGCTTAATCTAGGCGCTCTGATACCAACCGATTCTATCCAGACCAATAATTGCACTTTCACATTAGGATGTGATTGGCCATTTGCAACCAGTTTATACATCCACCTACACTACTTTTTAATCTTGTCTTACTTCTCCACCAATAAATTCAGTTGGGAAAAGTAAAGACATTTTTAGCTCTTCACTATCACCTTCAGCACTTCACAAGAAACCGCTCCGCTGTAATCAGGCGTTGTAGCACACCCGAGAGGCATTCGGCCCCTCGGGTGGGATCCCAATGATAAAGCATGTCACCAACTAGGTTGGTGAGTGAGGGATATTTTTAACAATAGGTGCGACTCCTCATGCAATCGCTCCTTGTTGGGAATCACTCTTCTGCTGATTGTTTATTTGTTACTAGGGGACCAAGAGCGGCTCCATAAGTATTCCCTTTCTCTACTGTTGATTTGATTTTTTTTTTGAGGTTGTAAACTAACCATGAATAAAACACCCACAAACAATAACCCCCGATCCCTGAGTTGGAACCCATTTCTGAAGCAGCTCCGTGGTCTACATAATCTCGGCCACAGCCTGAAGCGCTGCCACCTTCTCCTTCTCAGTCTGTGACAAACTTTGCTTCTTCGGTGGGCAAAATTTGGATCTCCTTTTAAGTCTTTTCTGTGGTCTCTGTGCTCGGGGCACCCCTGTAGATTCTGCTGCAGGGGGCGGGCTCCCAGACTTATAGGCCTCCAGCCACTCCCAAGCCATCTTGGGGTCCTCGCAAAAATGTGTCTTCCCGTCTAACACAATACGCAGACGGGCGAGAAACATCAGGGAGTACTGTAAGCCTTCCCCCTCAAGGCTTTTTGTTTTACCTCAAACAAGGAAGCCCGCCTCCACTGAGTTCCAATGGTATAGTCGGGTAATATGGATACATTACAATTGTGCACAGCAAACGGAACTTCAGTCCTGGCCCTCTGCAGGAGTAGGTCCCTGTCCTTGTAATATAGGAGCTGGACTACAACTGGCAATGGGCGGGCATGTCTGTATGCGGTGTGCCATTTCAAGGGTGTAGAGTGTGGACAAACCCTTTGATGCAACAACAGAGCACAGCCAGAATTCCAGGAAAGCAACCATGTCTCTGCCTTCAGCTTTCAGCATCTTCAGCCCTATGTTCTAGTGTGCAAACACTGTCTGAAAGCTTTGCGACCTGGAACATCAGCGTTTGCTGTGCAGGGTTTAGGTCTGCAAGTGAGAACTCCACTATTTTTACCCTCTCTGTTACTTTCTGGTGTTCTGTCCTTAGGAGCCCCAGCCCTACTGACACAATGCTAATGTCCTGGTGCAGTGTTGCTTCAGTGTTGGCAATAGCTTCCAGTATTTTGGTCAGCTGCATCAGTACTAGGTCTGCCCCACGTGGATGTTCAATTTTCCCCTGCTTTGGGTCTGCTGAGTCACTGTCCTGGTCCGGCGTTGACCCTGTCGCTTTTGCTATAACCTTGCCCATCGTTGCCCAGAGATCAGTAGTCCCAGAAGGAGACCCCCCACAGAGCCGCCTCACAAAACCGATTAATCTCACCGGGTAACTCAACAGCAGTCCAGACCGGTGTTGGCGATATTCTGGTCCCATCGCGCCTGGTTCTTTACCAGGGTCTATTACTGGGCCCGAGCATGTCTGGTTTACTAGCCCCTTTGACTCTGGGCATTTCACTTCGGCACCGGGTCCCCTAAACTGTGCAGAGATACGTGCATAGTGCCACCCCCGGTTGCCTCAAGTCAGTCTTAAAGCTTGCTGGGGCCGGGTCAATCAACTGTTCCCGGGCCTCTCACTGAGAGGCCACCCATTACATCTCTCACAAGGCCTTAAGGGTATTTGGGCCACCTCCACTCAATGCGTTTCCCGGGCTGTGGCCGCTATGCACTTGGGGCAGTGAGGGTGTGGTGTGCCATTCCCCCTCCACAGTAGGTCCGCGCTCCAGTCCGCCGGGGCTGACGCTCTCAACACCAGAGCCCATAGCCACGGTGTGTCAGAGATGCGCAGCCCCCACCTCAGCAATCGCCAGCTCCGGGCCAGCAGGCAAGTCTTCTCTGAGCCCCGCAGCAGCAAACGGGCCCGCGGTCTTCTGTCTCTTGGAGGCGTCCCAACCCCGCAGCTCAGACGGTTTCAGTCGCCATCTTAATGCAGCCCCGGTCCGAGTCACGGTCCCTCGTCTGTCAGGATTCCAGCGTTCCCACAGTACCCCTGACTTCTCCCGCAGCTCATTCGGCTTCCCCAGGTCAGGGGCTTATGTGACCAGTAACGTTGGAACTGGTTCGTCGAATGTTTAGCAGGATCAAATCTAGGCCGGCGCGGAGCGGTTTTCTCACACATCCGCCATTGCTGGCAGGCAAGCCACACCCCTTGGGGGTGCCTTAAATGTGGTAAAAGGGAAGGTTTGGGCCAGGCAAGTGGATGCACTTGCCAGGTCAACATGGTAGTTCAAAACTGCACACACAGACACTGCAGTGGCAGGTTTTGGACATGGTTGCTGGGCTACTCATGTGGAGGAATAGTTAGTGTGGGGGACCACTAGTAGCATTTGATTTACAGTTCTTGGGCACAAGCAGTGCTCTTTACTAGGGACTTACCAGTAAATCAAATATGCCCATCATGGATAACCAATTATATATATAATTCAAAACAAGGAGCCCTTTTACTAGACAGCAGTGGTAAAGTGCCCAGAGTTCTAAAACCAGTAAAAACGAAATTCAGCACACAGTCAAAAACAGGCAGTCAGAAGCAAAAATGACAGGAGAAAAACACACCAAAGAGGCCAAGTCTAACAAAAAATCTTTGAAAGCCTTACAAAGAACTGCCAACCTCTCCTTCTACACCATCCTTCATGGCTCCACCGCAGCACCTGGGTGACAACTTACTGATCCATTTTCACAACAATATAAGACTTATAAAGGCAAAAATTCTGCCTCCTCCCCATGGCTTCTTGCTTGTACCTGTGCAATGGCTCATTATGCCAACAAATTCATTGAATTTCCGTCTGTCCAATGCCCCAAAGACGGGAACATTGTCTCATGAGACTTAATGCTAAAGATATTAAACTCTCAGTTGGCTCTCACCCCTCCTATCACCAAAATTGTCAGTTCCTAACTACAGGTTGGAGACGTTACACAGAAACTTAAACAAGTCACATTTACTATACTACTGAAGAAGCCGAATATGCACCTAAAATCTCGTACCAATCATCATCTATCTTCTGAGCTTCTTTGCCTAGACAAAATACTGGTGACTCTAGTTATCCATATCTCAGCTAATTTGAAATAGCACATCCAAGTAATTTATAATCGGAATGTCTTAGAAGAGGAACTGAGACCGTCACCAACATTCAAGAAAATCTACTCAACATCATGGATTTAGCAACACATTACGCTATAATTTTCCTGGATATCCACAAAGAATACTCCTTAAATGGCTAGCACCAAGGGCAGCATCAAGAAAAAGCACACTTGGCTCTTCTTATTTCATTCACTGGCCTTACCAGTGTAAATTGACACCTCCCTGCCCAGCATCACTAAAGTAGTTCCCCAAGGAACATCTCTCACCATCATCCTTTGGCATATCTACATGAAACTGCATGCAAATATCTTCAAGAGCTTTAACCTGGGCTGCCAGACCTATATGGATGGAATGGATGGCTTGATGCTCGCGAGTGATTGTTGCGCTATATAAATATCAGACTCAAATCAAAATCAAATCAAATCCACATACACTCAGTCTACAATGATCTGGCCAATCACCAATACAATTTGGATTGACAGCAGAACATCAAATACTGCATGCATTCAAATTGACTCCTCTAAGAAAGATACTGCTTTTTTTCCAAGGTGATGAGAATTTGCTCCCATTCAACTGGCCTCCTTTTCTGTTAAATCACGCAACTCCTTTTCAAAATGTACCCAGTCAGGATGTTCTCAATAATATTAGGTCATTGATCCTCAAGTAAAAAATTTCACAAAAACACTTACATGTTCTTCAACCAATCCCACCTCTGCTGCTCATTCTCAAAAGAACTCACTGACGCTTGTGGTGAAATTTAAAGAAGACTAATGCAATTGAAAATATATGGGAATCCTCGGGTATCCCTTGCAGGACGATAGCTAAACTGTAAAAAGTTCAAAACTACACTGCTTGCCTCAATATTAAACACAATGACCACATCAGTCCTGCTTTGGTGTCACATAATTGACTTCCAAGAATTTTAACTATTGAGTTCAAGACCCTCTGCAGAGCTTCATCTAACTTCACAAAACCAAAACTACACAGAGCTTACCGGACCACCCAAAGCCAACCACAAGAAATGGTCTTGCTGTACACAGAGTAAGATGCAAACCCTCTGGAGGCAGATCACAGTATGATCAGGGCTCATCCTTCTGAAACTCACTTTCATGTGCTCAAATTAAGCAAATCCACAAGCCCCAACTATTCCAACCAATTGATAATTAGACTAGACTTCTGAGTTCCTCTTATATTCTACTAGCAGCCCGTCCCGACTTTGTACGGGTATGAATTGCTGCCGGCCAGTAGTATATTGTTTTGTAGGATTTCGTTTTGATAGCATTTCTTATCTGTGTCAGGCCTGTGAAACGCTCCAATTCACAGTGCACTGCTGATGCGCTTAAGAGTGCGCGTTCAGTAGTGTGTGAACTCAAGTTTCCCTACTTTATTTTTCATGCAATATTATATAGCGCGAACTCGACAACATGGCATGAGCACAATTTACATTACAGAAGAACACATTCATTTGTTTTAGGCACGGGGAGACAAAGCGATTTGCCTGGAATCAAAGAATGTTGAGCTGATGCTGAGATTCGAACGTAGCTCCCCAGCTCTAAAGTTCGCAATTCTAAAACTTGTGGCCGGAGGTGTGTCTAACATTGTATGTCGGTGCTGTCCATCAATGAAAGAGACATGTGCATTTTTCAAATGAGTGGTGAAAAAATATGAGTATGTTGCTGGAGATGTGGGCCGCTGTGTCACCAATGTACTTACCGGGGGAGGGTAAACACCCATTTTTCCGCAACTATCTTTCCGAATACCATCACTCTGCATACTTTCATTACAAAAGTACCATGACTCCGCAATGCCATTATAACGCATGGCATTACATTTTATATGCTTTTACCAGGCATACATTTACAACGAAATTCGTTGTAAATGCATGAATGGTAAAAGCATGGTTTTTTATGTTTAGATAAGGTAAGAATGGGTATAGGGGTATATGTTTTGGGGTACTGAAGTATATGTTTTGGGGTGTTTGGGTATTTTAAGGGTTCAGATTTAGTTTTGAGTTATGGAGTACAGGGGTGGGTTTAGGGATAGGTACGGGTTTTGGGGTACAGGGGTATTTGTAGGGTTCAGAGCTGGGTTAGGGTTTCGGGGTATAGGGGTATTTTAAGGGTTCAGGGCTAGGTTTGGCTTTGGGGTACAGGGGTATTTTTAGGGTTCAGGGCTAGGTTTGGGTTTTGGGGTACAGGGTTATTTTAGGGTTCAGGGATAGGTTTGGGTTTTGGGGTACAGGGTTTTTTTTACAGTTATGGGCAAGTTTTGGGGTACAGGGGTATTTTTAGGGTTCAGGGGTAGGTTTGGGTTTTGGGGTACATGGGTATTTAAAGGGTTCAGGGCTAGGTTTGGGTTTTGGAGTACAGGGGTATTTTAGGGTTCAGGGGTAGGTTTGGGTTTTGGGTACAGTGGTATTTTTAAGGTTCAGGGCTAGGTTTGGGTTTTGGGGTACAGGGGTATTTTTAGAGTACAGGGGTAGGTTTGGGTTTTGAGGTACAGGGGTATTTATAGGGTTCAGGGCTAGGTTTGGGTTTTGGGGTACAGGGGTATTTTTAGGGTTTAGGGATAGGTTTGGGTTTTGGGGTACAGGGTATATTTATAGGGTTAAGATGGGTTAGTGTTTAAGGGTGTTGGGGTATTTTAAGGAGTAAGGGTGGGGGGGTATTTAAAGGGAGCAGGGTGGGATTAGCAAACGGTATGAGACATGGTATGAAGGGCGGAACGTACCACACGCCCCCAGCATTTGTCACGCCCCCAGCACACGCCCATAGCACAACGCAGACACGCCCACAAGGGACTACTTTGCTGGCACAGTTCTTTTACCTTTTAAATGTATATGGTGGGCGTCTGCATAGCCTATGTCCTTCTGCTGCAACTGCCCTTTCCAATGCTGTATTGGGTGTTGTGATTGGTGCTGTAGTTCCTGAGATTACCCGCCTCAAAGGTTTGGGCTCCCTCTTTATTATATTAGTATGGATGACTACCATTTCAACTGACACTCGTTTTAGTCACTTTTTGTAATCTCACTCTTTAAAGCACTAGGAAGTGATCTTTGGGCATGCCGAAAGCTAGTAAACAGAATAAATGTGGCATTAGAGGGTAGCTCAGATTTACCATGTATCAACCTTCCCCCTGACTCTACACCATATGTCCTGATTCTAACAAATGGGCCAGAACTCGAAAAAGGGCAAAGGGAATCGCATTATGAGCTAAAAAATAAATATATTTTCTAATTGTTTAAACAACTCCAATTCTCCTATAAGGATGCAAGTGAGATTTTTTTCACGTGCAGGGTAAGTTGGGTGGGCCAAAGAGTAAAAGACTTAGATGGTGATACCATTGTGATTGATTTTAGAAATCCACAGGTTGTTAGGACACTCTTAATGTGAACCCATCATAGGCACGAAGGGGGCATAAGGCCCCTCCCATTGGGGTACTTCTATCCCCCGAGACCGGTACCAGATAACAACCCATGGGCAGTCTGTGGAGTAGGGCCCAGAGGTCTGCATGAGCAAAACTGCACCAGCGGGCAAGAGTACATGAACCGACTATCTTTTAACCTTCCACTTGCAAATAGATTTGCTTCCTTGGATTGCGTTGACTGACTAAAATCAATACAGCAATCAAACTCGGAACCAAGGCAAATAGAACAGACAGCAAGCAGGGCTGAGGGAGTAGAAGCTGTCCATAGTGAAAGAATGGAGAGGGCCCCTTAAATCACAGTGTATCCGGTACATCATTAACGATAGTTCAAACTTCCATAGGCCATCAACAGCTGCCCCAGTATCTAGAACTACTAATCTTGTTTATTCTGCCATTGGGACTAGTACAAAGTCAACTGCAGTAGCTTATGGCAATATAAATCAACCTCTAAATAACAAGCCCAAGTTTCATGTTTTATTCTGGAACATTGCGGGCTTGATTTCTAAACAGGGCAACCCAAAGTGGGGATCCCCTTATAGACGCAAATGACATCTGCATGTTCCGGGAGACTTGGGCCAGAGAGGATACCCATAGATTGGGTTACGCAACTTTTTGCTTAGCAGCCACGAGTGGGGGAAGGGTAAGACCTGCAAGGGGACTTTGTGTCTGGGTTGCTGTGCACTTGGGATGCACTGCAAAACAGATTGACACATCTTCAAGTGATATACTTTGTGTCATCCTGAGTTTCCCCACCAAGATTAGAATAGCAATAATTGTCTATTCTCGCCCGGTTAGCTACGGCCAGGAGTCACCAACTCTTGGAGCATTTGTCAACCTTTTTACACACCATACCTGATGGCACTCTGGGGGTGCTTGCTGGTGACTTTAATTGCCAGTATGAACTGCTGAAGGACCTAATTGGGGGTGACACTAACTGTCACTGGTCTATTCCAGAACTGAATGCTCTACCAACCCGAGCCTGGACCCCTATGGTGCTTTAAATGAAAACTCTTACATTGACCCATTCCTTTAGGGCTTGTAATGGTCAAACTAAATCCGATTCCCCAGCAAACCATACTTATAATACTTATAATAAACTTGGAAGCTCTTCCATTGTAGACTACATCCTGATGGATATTAAATCCTGGTGCTGGGTGATTGATTTTAAGGTCCACAACGCCTTGGTCCTAGAGATGCTATCACCTCTCTCTGTGGGTGTCCAAGTAGGTAATCATTTAAATGGGTCCAGGTTAACCTTGACTGTTTGTAAGAGGCGAGTGAAATGGGGGGCCATCTGTAACTCTCAGGATAAGTTGGCTTTCCTCTATAAAATTGTTATTCCATACCTTGAGGTCGCCAATCAATTTAGTCATATAACAGTCTCTAATACAGCCTTAGCAGCAATCGGGAGAAAGTACAAAGACCTAGTATGTGATCTGGTAAACATCTTCTTCCCTGTTGTAAAATCCAAACAAAAGGTGTTTATTGGCCACTCCTGGCATAATGGTGAGTGTCGGAGGGCCAAGCAATCATTGATCCTAGCAATCACAACAAAGGATAAACCGATGATAAGAGAAAAGCGGATAGCCTATGAAAATACAATCATTGCAGCAAAAAAACAGTGGGAGTGTGACAAATGGGAAAGCATGAGGGCTGCCTTATGTTCTAGGGCTATGCGGACCTTTTGGAACCTAGTTAATACCGGCTGCAAAGAGGGCAAATCAGCAATAGAGCCAAATCTTGTGGCAGGAATCTGGAGGGCCCACTTCAAGTCGCTATATGCAAGGGGAGAGGAAGAAGTAGGACAAGCTATAGGCATGCCAACTTGCTTAAAGCAGTCTTTCCCCAATGCCCCAGAAATCTCTTTAAAAGAGATAATGGTTGCAACAGAGTAGCTGCCGCTATAGCTCAAGGCCTAGACAAGATCCCAGGTGATGTTTTTAGGAACGAACCTACTATTTGGGCCCCCTACTTTTGGAGCCTATTTAATGCTATTCTCCAGGGGATACCAATTCCGACGACCTGGTTGGGTGCAGAGCATTCCGATTTACAAAAAGTACTCTTCACTTCTCCCCGCTAACCAGCGTCCAATTAGCCTCATAGATGTTTCTCAAAACATCTATGCACAAGTGATTTTGGATCGATTAGAGAGATGGATGGAGGAGCATTCTATACTTAGCCCCTACCAGGCCGGTTTTAGAGCAAGGATGTCCACAATTGATCAGATTCTAAGGCTGCAACTCCTCTATTGAAAGACAGCCCTCCTGGAGGGTGGCAGCCTTTATCTGATCTTTGTGGACCTGAAAATCAGCATTTGACCTGGTCCCTAGGGATAAATTGTGGCCCATTCTAACAAGTATGTGGGTCCCTCCATACTTCGGTCAACAGATGAAGCGGCTTCACAAATCTAACTATGCGCAAGTTAGATATATGGGAAAAATGGTGAACTCACAGATCATATAGCTATAGATAGAGGGGAAAGGCAGGGGTGTGTTTTGGCCCCAACCCTTTTTTTATTTATTTATTTATTAATGGCCTTGTGGAGGACTTGACTGGAGGGAGGAATGTAGATGCCCCCAGGTTTTCGAAACACAAGGTTCCGGCCCTGATGTTCGCCGACGACACATTGCTACTATCCAAATCCCCGATGGGAATTCAGCGGGTCCTAGATATTTTCCAGTCATTCTGCAAAAGTAGGGGTTTGGAGATAAACTCTTTAAAGACCAAATATATGGTTTTTAATGCAGGTGACTCCACACTTCCAAATCCCTGCTTAGATGAGAAACCACTGGAAAAAGTTACAGTGTTTGATTATCTAGGATTAACCCTCACTGATAAAATGCAATGGCACGCGCAAATTAGTAAGGCCAGTTTACAACTGGCCCAAACTTCGGGGTGGCTGGCTAAGATGCTCAAGAAAAGCACCCATAAAGTGGTTGGCCCAGTTATGGAAATCTAAAAGGCACAAGCAAGGGGGGGCGGCCCTATATGGGGCAGAAATCTGGGGCCATCAACCATCTTATCCCCTCTCTAGGAATGAAAATATCTTTATTAGACAAATCCTAGGCCTCAAGAAAAGAACACCATATGGATCTTGGGGTCGGTCCAATTGCTGAGGAAGTTGCCCTCAGGCCCCTTCTCCACTGGCAACGTCTGTGGTGCACACCAGAGTTAGTGGCTTTCAAGGATGAGATGAAGCAGGTCTTGAACTTGCAGGGGGCGGGCAAAATCCCATAGTTAGCCTATATTTAAAATACCTTAGTTGCTCTAAGGATGGGTAACTTATGGGCCAACGCTGAAGTATCCTGCCCGACCATTCCCAGGAAGGCTCTTTCAAAGCTTTTCAGAGAATATAAGGCAAATCAGATCAAAGGAAATTCCACCACTGGTACACCAACTGCACAATTTTTAGAAGTCAAGGACCAATACAGGTTAGAACCTGTTCTTGATGCTATTCAGCCCCCCTTGCTAAAAAACTTCATTTGCAATTTAGGCATGGTGTACTACCACTCTGTGTCTTCACAAATAACCGGGAGGTGCACAGTCCAAGGGGGTCTGGTTTGTGATAACACCCCAGAAACGGACCAAAATGTAAAAGGACTGTTTGTTTGTCCTGAATACAAGAAGATTAGGCACCGATGGCGTCAACAGGTCTGCCAGAATCTCAGGACAACTCATTATGTGGAGGCTTATAGTATATTAAAATATGATACCAGCCTCCCTTCTCCACTTATTCTCTATGTGGTGTGTCCGTCTAACTGTATTAAAATCTAGTGTGCTTTAATCTGATTTTTTTAACCTTTTAAACAATTTTTATCCTTTTTACTGTATAAAAATGGAGTAGTTTTATATATACTAATGCCTTTTCTGAGACCTTTTAAATATTGCACTGTCGAGCACTTTAATTCATTTTGTACAACTAAACTGTATGAAATGTGTCCTATTTTAAATGTACTTTTATGGCCAGAATGGCCGAAATAAAGATAATTTTAATTGAATTGAATAAATAAATACATGAAAAGGTATGACGTTCATTTTTTAAAAATAAACATTAAATACCTACCTATTTATAATGTATGCAAGTGCGGCCGGGGAACTTGTGTCAAAAAAATACAATACTTCAATTTTTTTATAACAAAAAATAAACACACACATGGTATATTCTTCATAACGCTGGGCCTTACTATATGTTCCTCATGGGTAAAACATTCTAATAAAATAGGAGTATCAGAGAAGGGTCCTGCTACATAACAAAAGGACAAAATTCGATTTAGGGAAAATAGGAGCATTGAGAGCTGTGTTAGCACAAAGTACATGTAATCAAATAGCACTATGCTACACCAACAAGCAGTATAAATTAATATTAACATGATTCGCAAAGCTGCTGTGGGTTGCAGAGATACGTTACACTCATGCATTCAAGTATTTCATTCAGGATAAAGGTACTGTTGTCACAATTTAAAAAAATTAAGAAAATATATACTCACGTTTTTTGTTTTAACTTTCCACCATCAGAATCCATTTGTTGTGAGTGAAGTTTATCCTCGTCATCTGACTGTGCAGCATCATTACTATAAAAAACACAGATCATCGTTGTCAAATACTACTGAACAGTTACATATGGTGCATAATAGTTGGTCCTTAAAATAACAAAATGTGACTCAGGCACTCGTTAGTTGAATTCCACTGACATTTCTCTAATGCCCATCTCACTCTGTCATTCTCAAAAACACCAATTAGACCTCCTGATGTAAAACTGAGCACATCCACTAGCCTTTACATCTTGATTCCGCTTTCCCGCCTTCTTTAGATGTACTGCCTTTATCACCTTCCATCATATTATTAACAAATCAGATTTGGTATATAATTGATCTCACCTGCCCCCTTTCCCGAAAAACAAACAAAATACCCTCAACTTACTGAGTCACCTATGCTTGAATTTAAACAAACACCAAACCCTGAATTAGTAAACGTCGCCACGTTTTGACTTAATGAACTACCACCATGAATGAATAATTCAAAGATTTACAAAACTAAGTCCAAAATCATTGAGCTTGAATAACAAAGGCAGCATATGTAACAATACCCACTTTTACTCTATTGTCTTGCACAGGGAGATTAATTCTGTATAATTGGTTACCAATAAAAAACTAAACAAGCTTTGGCATAGCCAATAGTCTCGCTTTTGGGACCTTATAAGTGTTTAGCCATGCAACACTTGATGTTGTTTAATACCGAATATTGTGCTGGATAACTAAACATTTATAATGTCCTAAAGGCAAGACCTATCGGCAATGCATTGGGGGGCCTTATAAGTGTTTAGGTAGAGCTATTGACTTTGCCAATGTTTCTAAGCTGTGAAGTAGAAAAGTGTGGCTGCTGTGCAGCATACTGAGAAGTTGTAATTAAAAAGTGTAAGAAGCACTGAGTGATGCAGTGGTGTTGTTGAGTGCTGCTGTCCTGGCCTTGAGTGATGTTGTGGTGGTCCTGTGTGATGCTGTGATGGTGCTGACCAATGCTGTGCTGTTATGTCTCTGGTTGCTTCGTTTTACAAAAGGCATTGATTTATGATATATTAGCACACATAATAACATGGGGATGTTACAGATGAGCAAACTAAAAATATGGCCACTATGACATTTAGACCTCACAAAACCGTTCACTTTGTTGGTTCGGTTCGTCTTTAGAGCATTCCAGGTCCTTGGTCGGACTCTTCCAAATGATTCTCTGGATGGTATTCTTCACCCAGACAGTAACATGCATACTTACCTCGACAATATGGGCGGAAAATCCGTTCCGCTCGCGGATTTTGTGGATTTTCGGGAAATTCGCAATCCGCGAGATTTGCAAAACTCCCGCAAAATCCGCAAATCCGCGAGCAGCGGATTTTGCTCGCACTGCTCGCACTGTTCGCGTGAGTTCGCGGCTTCCCAGTACAACTTCGCGCCCCGCGAATAAGTGCTAAATTGCAGAAATACGATCTTAGCAAAACTGAAACTACTTACCAGGTTCAAAAGTTCAGGCTCATCATTAGTAGCCATTTCCTGTAGTGCTTCCTGAGGGGCCCCTCCAGAGTTCAGTTGCCAGTTGCAACTATTATGTGACCCTGCTCTGAACCTCAGAATAGTTACACATATGCCACAAAGGTCCTGAATTACAGCTAAGGGAGACAAGCAGGAGCCAGGCTGGAAGTTAAAATCCATTAATCAGCCCCTAATTCATTATTGTCAGTTGGGGCAGGGCAGGTGTTGTAACTAATTTTGCAACAATGAAAGCACTTAGCAAGTGCAAAAGATCACTAATCAGGGCGCACTAAGGAAGCAGGTGCCAGCTAAAAAAATATTCTGTGACACATTAATCAGCCCCAAATTAATTCAGGTCACTTGAGGCAGGGAAGGTGTGCTTTGCTTTGCCGAAAATAATGTACACTGGACAACCAGAGGGTGTGGGGATGAAACAGAGGGTGGCATGGGTGGGCCAGAGGGTGGCATGAGTAGTCAGAGAGTGGCAGTGGTGACAGAGAGTGGCAGTGATGAAGAAGAGTGTCCCAAACAGGCTGGACACGTAGAAACAACAAGTTCGCAAAACTTGCGACCCGACAGGTAAGTTCGCAAATTGCGAAATTGTAAAAACCCTCGCGAACTGGCAGAAACACGGGCGAACACAAAAAAAAAAAAAAACAGCAAATTCGCGGGAATTCGCGGATTTTGCGGATTGCGAGTTCGCAAATCCGCAAAATTCACGAACGCGAGATCCGCAAAATTCGCCCATGCTTATCGTCACCCGCCAGACACAGTAACAGCTAATTATGTGCTCTAGTTGTTAAGTTGATGTATCTTCAGCAGTAGGCGGGCGGAGAACAGTGGGCGGGCGGAGGAGGAGGAAGGCTTTCGCAGAAAGTGAAAAATATGCTTGACCTACATACTGCATTCTTTCCTTTCATGTGGTTTGTCCTCCAGGAAGATTGTCACTTGGTTCACATTATAAAAGTCCCCCATTTGCAACCATGGAAAGGAAGAGTATACTAATTTTGATCTCAAGAAGTGAACTCAAAGGAGATACAACACAATAAAACTAACCTTAAAGACCTCCTTTTATCATTCTCCTTTTGAACTTCTGCAGGGCTATTGGGAGTGCAGCCGGGGAGGGGGTGGTTGCTGCACTCCAGGCACCCCACTTTTAGTGCCTCTGAATTTAACTCAGTACTTTATTGGCAAGGTTCCCTCTGCCTGCGAGGCTGCTCATATTCCCCTTGTCCCTTCCTTCCCCTAAACACGAGGAGGTTGTGCCTAAACCCATGTGGTAGGTGAGAACTAGAAAAGAAGAGCCAGGCCTGGAGCTCACGTGGAGCTGCGAAATTGTGGCACGAGTCACAGCTGCTAAAACGTCTTCCACTTTCCAAGCTCCCTGGAACCCAGGTGGCAGCAATGCAGCATGAAGCTCGGCTGCACTAACACGACACGCATGTGTGACTAATGGTTTCTTTCAGCATCTGCAGTTAAGGTAAAAAGTGTGCATTTTGTTTTTCTTGTACAGGCGCATTCAGGCGTTCGTAACTGAAAGCGTATCTCAGACTCTTCCACGTCTATGCGTGCCTTCTGGCCTGTGTCGAACTGCCTAATGAGCTAACTGCTCCTGCTAAGGATTCATGGATTTGTAATCAGAAAGTGTTTGGTTTCCGAAAGTAAGTTGGAGTATAGCAGAAAACCCGGGACGGCAGAAGTGCAAGCTTCATTCGCACAAGCTGAAGTACAGGGCAGGCAGCACAATCACTACCGCCACACATGCGGAACGTGGGGGAACACAGGCAGGGCTTTGAGTAGGCCGTGGACTCAGTGGCATAAAGCACATTTTATGGAGGAGCGGGTTGGGGAGTGAGATGGGCAACAAAGACGCTTGAGGATTTTTTTTTTAAGCTGCACTGTGATGGAACACTCTCCCACGTAAACAGCAAGGCCACACATTGTTTTTATAAACAGACTTTAACTTGCTTCCAGAAGCACGATTAATGAGTCTACACCCAGACAAGAAAAAAAAACTGCGAAACATAGGGAAACAAAACGTGTGCACTACTTAGCTGGTTTGATATCTCAGAGGTTTTGCACCTGTTAAAGTGATCTAGTTGCAACCCAGTCTGGTGTAAATGGTCAATGATTTTATTATCCAATGTATATGAGAAAAGTTGACCACACCAAGAGACCTCAAGTGCAGTGGACGTTGAGATTTTAGTAGCAGCTGTTTGCGGAGTCATCACACGAGCAAGGAGGGGTCTCTCAGATCCTGCCAGCCCTTTTCTCTGGGTTCATCATGCCTGGACATGCCGATGACGGGCGAGTTTACTCAGTGGATGTTATTTCACTTTCTATGGAGGTCAAAAGGGGGGGGGGGAGGGTGGAGGGTTGTTGCAGTGGGGCGCTGTGGGGGGCGGCCAACTCTGTAAAGTACTAGAGGATGAATTAAGGAACGCGCCCATAAATACAGGCTGACCAGGATTGAAAGAGGGGACGCGGCGCGCAGGCTGGACACGTGGCGTGGAGGGGCAGCCTGTGCCTTCGGATGGTCCATGGGAGGAGATCTCGGAGGACCTGTGCACTCACCGCACACTGCAGCCACCGCTTGCCCTCGCAGTACACTATTAGGGCACAAAGCTGTACATCATCACGACCACCAAAATAAGCTGTGGCTACTAGTGCCGCGAGACGCACATGCATTTCTTGGCGTTATGTAGTAGCAAAGGCCTCGCTCTGTGAAGGGGGAGAGAGAGGAGCGAGCCACGCAATTGTGCTGTAATGCATTAAGAAACATCGGATGCACAAATTCAGCCCGGTGCCTAACAAGGAGGGAGGGGGTAGTGAGAGGGGGTAGTGAGGGCATTGAGCAAGGTGGTGGAGGAGCATTAAAACAAAAGTGATTCACGCGCTGTTAGGCTTAATGAGACATGGCAAAAAGCCAGATGGCGGCTGCGCATGTAACCGCAAGCTTGAGGCCAGCAAAAGCGTGCGGTAGTGGTATTAAAAGCCCACTTACTAAATGTCTCGCAGAACAACGCATGCGCTGGCTCAGGCGAGACCTAACAAAAACATGTTATGACGTTGTGTTGCACACTTGATTATCGAGACAAATTCACCTAAATGTCAGGATCAGTGGTGCTTGGTTCCTCCCACTAAATACCCATGAGGTAGCTAAAAGCGAATTTAGAGCTACTCACCTGCACAGGTCAGTTAATAGCTAGAGCAACGTTTGTCTGTAAAGCCCAGTTTAAATTAGGGCTCTGTGGGTTAATGAATAGCGATACATTTGGAAGTAAATGGATCCCTGTCTACAGCAAACTATGTGGAAATTTAGGATGAATGAATTAAGAACATATATTTGTTATAGACATGATGATGCTACCTGGCATTACTTGTTAAAGCTGAAACTTCAATAAATATTATTTAAAAAGTCTCATCTGTGTGTGGGTGATAATGGCTAGTTTCTGCAACAGTGTTACATAAGAGCACTATTCCGTTCAGGGCTTTTTATTACATATAGGTTATGTGTTCTATATACTCTAGATGTTTGCACAGTGCAATAAGACAATGTCAAAAGGTCTTGCTTTATTTAATTAGCAGCAGATACTGCATGTGATGTAGATGGCAAGTGTAACATAAGCAGCAAACAACTCAGTCCTCAACAGTTTAGAAGCATTTTCAGTTAATCAACAGTATTGTTTTAATACATGAATAACTTTAAAGATTGGCAAAAGGAGGACACTTGCAAGTGGCTCTATTTGCTGATCAGCATGATTACCTATATAACCACAGTGAGACAAAGGGGAACAGTGTGAAACCGTACATCCTCCAACAGTGAATACATCCAAACAACCACAACAATGTGGCATAGTGACAATATGGAAGAATAATTGTTGTTCCGTGGTGGCTATACTAGGCTATTAAATCATATCCAGTTGTTAAGAATAAAGAAGCCTTCTCCACGTAATGTGGCATTTTTCATTATCGGCATCCTACCCCATCCTGGTAAGATGATACTACCAGGGCGGACTCTACCTACATTTAGTGAGGGAGTTCTTAGATAAAGTACGATAGCTGGATAGAGCAGGGATCCAAATAATAAAAATACCTTAAGATAAACCAGCGGGAATTCACTTTATTGGTGGGTACCCTAAGTATACTAAAAATGTGAACAAAAAGGCGGATGTTTTATGTGTACAACGGCCAATACATCCAATATATTGCCAACATGACGGCCACTGAAAAGTCCATGGCATTCATCATGGTGATTAAGATATAGGATTCCTCTGCAATTGAGGACCACATCTACTGCTGCAGATGAAAGAAGGATTACTTACCATTACCAACCAAAGGTGGTAGCTAACCTGTGGTCTCGAGCTTTCATTGCAGTCACTTCCTGGAGTCACACATTTGTCCCTTAGGGGGACTGTTGGAATTTGGACTAGGATCACTGCTGGGCACTTTGCTCGACGAATGTGTGATGGCAGGAGGTGCTTACACAGAACCTGAAATATTCTTAAGGACCTGTATCATTCTAAGGCAACTCAAAGGGGCACTTTGGAGTAAAACCAGAAAAAAACTGTACTGAAATGTTAAATGTAGTGTATAATCAGGGCCCCTGGAATTGTGCAGCAGGAGGACAAAATTATGCCGCAGAATTAACTAAATTATGTAGCAAGCAAAGGCAAGTTATGTGGCATAATCCAGCACATTTTATGATAGTATTACTTAATTATTTTGTCATTTTTACACATATTAAAACTTACTGGGGAAAGACTTCGCCTCATTAGTACCATAATACAGCAAAAGCCCAAAAAGGTGAGCAGTGAAACTTTGTAAACGACACTACATGTGGTATTGTGTCTTTGGAAACTTTTTATGCGTTTGAGGTAGAAACAAACGTTTTAGTTTAAATCTGCAGATTATGCAAATGATGATGGACTGTGGGGCAAATTCAGAATTATGCGTTGGCTGTAAAATAACAGGATTCTAATGGCCCTGTGTATAATAGCTGTTCTTGAATACAATAAAAATCAAAGGAAAGTTTATTTACCCCATTTGAAGACCCTGCCTTGCAGTTCGCTCTGGACTGTTCCTATTAGAGCAGGACCAGGAGTGATTTGCATATGGGTGCTTCCGGTCTAGAGTGGCAAAGTTGACATTAAACAATTAACTTGACCAGCAATCGCTGTGGCTGACATGAATTCAAATATTTCTTCCATCACTTTCCTGCTGCTGAAACCTCAAGTAATTTAACTTGAGGTTTCATTACGGCTTCAAATGTACGAAAAAAACATACGCTTCAAAAATGATACAATTTAGGGACTGTTTAATTTTGGGAAATAACCTGTGTGTTAACCAGACAGGCTGTATATTTAAATCTGGCGAGGACATTGTTCTGTAGCATTGTCGTGTGAAGGTTAAAACGTGTGTAGCCTTTATTCTTTGGACATGCAGAAACTGAAGACTTATAAGATGCAAAGCCAGACAAAAAGCGAAAGGAATTGATTTAAGGAAAAGTGTTATTTCAGTGTAACCCAGGCAACAGAATCCCGACTACGTGTCCCATGAACGTCGCAATGTCACTTCTACACTGTAAATATACACTACATGCTGCACTTTGCATGGCTGTTATCAGATTTTCCGGTCACTTGACGCAGATAGTGCCCAGGTTATGACGCTGCTTCGGTGTGCCTTGCACAGGCAAGACTGCTGAACAGTGTATCAGTAAACGTGAGGTAAAGGGCACTCTTCTTTTACTGAATTTGGTGATGATTCAGTACAACAGCCATCCAACCTCTCATAATACCAATATTGCTGCTCATTTACGGCTGCTGTGAGTGATGCTGATGTTGTGAGTGATGCTGCTGTTGTAAGTGATGTTGCTGCTGAGAGTGATGCTGCTACTGTTGCCATGGTAGTTTCGTAAAACCATTCCAAGTAATAGCGCCAAGCGGTACAACCGATATGTACCTCAACAACAATACATCACATACCTCAATCGGCTTGCGTCAATAGTCCTCAACAGACTCGCTAACAGCCCTCAACAAGTTGCGCAGGATGAAAGACCAACTTCAAAAAAGCAAATCGCAAGGAACCACCGGAAGCACAGCTTTGTATTCTTTATGAACAATTATACTTTACAGGGATTATACCCACAACACCCTGTATATATGTATCGTAGAGGACAACACCTGCATGAGAGTATCGCACGCCAACTACCCGACAACAATTCTCCGGGAGGCGGAACACCTCCGACATACGAGTATTTCCAATGGGCGGGAGGGGAGGAGAGAGTGGGGAGAAATCCGAACTAGGGTTTCTCAGCTCTCTATCTTCTGTATTTTCTATCTTTTTTTCTATTTCACACCTTTTTTTCACTCCAAATTGTATCTGGCAGATCCTGAAAGCCAATGCATGTGGGAGACAACCCAGTCGTATACAACAGGTGGGAATCATTTCTGGCTGGCGACTCACCTGGGGAGCTTAGGCATACACCCCGTGAAAGTGCATCCGAGAGGCAAAACACACCTGAGCAATGGACATATAGAACCGCCACACCACAACACTATAGCTGAAGGCTTTTAACAACACACTCACCCTGACAACGGACCTCAACATAGTGTCCCTCAATGTCAAAGGTCTGAATCACCCTATTAAGCGCCGGAAGATAATAGACTACCTAGCTAAAACTAAAGGCAATAGAGACCTCCTACAGGAAACCAAACTATCCATGGAGGATGCCAAACTAGTCAGAGGCTAATGGATTGCACAGATGACATGCTCACCAGCCGACAAAAAGAAACAAGAGGTCTGGACCTTAATATCCCATAAATTAAACATAACAATAGACTCACATTCCCACAACAATGAGGGTAGGCTTCTAGTGACGCATCTGAGGAGGGGGGAGGAGCGGATCCATGTAGGTAACATATACAGCCCAAATGCAGATGACCCTTCTTTCTGGCCGGAGATGTCACGCACGCTAGACAGTTTCCCCCAAAACGAGCTCATGGTTATGGTGGAGGTTTTTAACATACCACTGGATCACATAACGGACAGACAATCCTCCTGTCAATATCACCCCACTAACTCGCACACTACACTCCAAGCATCGCGTCTACAGCACCCCGACTTAGGGACTACACATTCTATTCTAACCAACACAATTCCTACACCAGGATAGACTACATACTTATCTCGGGAACACACACACATCTAATCGAGAACTCCGAAATAGCGCCAGGGTTAGTATCAGACCACTCATGTATCAGCCTAAAACTGAGCGGGGGCCATAACGAAGTCATCCCCCGGAGGTGGCGATTTAACAGCGAAGTGTTAGACCCAGAGAACAGAAAAAAGATAGAGGAGGCCGTAATGGACTACCTAAGCCATAACGATTCCCCGGAGACTAGCGTCAACACACTCTAGGATGCCCTAGAAGCAACTGTCAGAGGCACAATAATCAGAATTAAGTCAAAAATAAACAAAAATACAAACCTGAGATTAAATCAACTTGAGCAGGAGATCAAGAGCTCAGAATCGACCTATGCAAACACTACACAAGACAACAAGGTCCTAGCAAGATTAACACAAAATAAATATGAATATAACAAAATCCAGAGCGAAAGAGCAGGGTTGTGGTTTAACAAGTGCAAAACCCTTAAACTATGCGAAGCCAACAAAGCAGGGAAACTTCTTGCCTCCTACCTAAAACACAAACACAACCAGTTTGCGGTTTCATCTATCACAGACTCAAACAACAAAACCCACACAAGACACAAAGACCTCCTCAAAACATTTTAAGAGTTCTATTCAGAGCTATACAAAAACGACCAGAACCTCAACCAAGAGGACTGTACAAAATACCTGGGCAGATTCGGACTTCTGAAGGTAAGCACCGAAGACACAATCAGGTTAGGTCAGGAAATTAGCTTCACTGAAATTGAAATTGCAGTCAAATCACTGAAAAAAAATAAAGCCCAAGGGCCCGACAGATATACATCCGAATTCTACAAGACCTTCATAAACCAGCTCAAACCAACCATGAAAAGGGTCTATAACCAGGCAGCAGATAAGGGGGAAGTTCCTCAGTCAATGTCAGAAGCTAATATAATAGTCATCAATCAATCAATCAATCAAGAAATTTGTATAGCGCGCTACTCACCCGGAGGGTCTCAAGGTGCTGGGGGAGGGGGGGGGGGGGCGCTACTGCTCGAACAGCCAGGTCTTCAGTTGCTTCCTGAAGGAGAGGTGGTCTTGGGTGAGGCGGAGGTGGATAGGGAGGGATTTCCAGGTCTTGGCTGCAGGTAGGAGAAGGATCTTCCTCCCATGGTGGTTCTTCGGATGCGTGGGACGGCGGCAGGGGCGTGGTTGGTCGATCGTAGTTGGCGGGTGGGAGTGTAGAAGGTCATGCGGTTGTTAAGGTACCTGGGGCCCAGGTCGTGGAGGGCTTTGTGTGCGTGGGTGAGGAGGCGGAACGTGATTCTTTTGCTGACGGGGAGCCAATGCAGGTCTCTCAGGTGTCTGGAGATGTGGCTGTGGATGTCCAGGATGAGCCGTGCGGAGGCGTTCTGGATGCGTTGGAGTCTTTTCTGCAGTTTGGCTGTGGTTCCGGTGTAGAGGGTGTTTCCGTAGTCTAGTCGGCTGGTGACAAGAGCCTGGTTGACCGTCTTCCTGGTTTCGGTGGGGATCCATCTGAAGCTCTTTCGAAGCATGCGTAGGATGTTGAAGCATGAAGACGAGACGGCGTTGACTTGTCTGGTCATCGACAGGGAGGAGTCTAGGATGAAGCCCAGGTTGCGTGCGTGGTCCGGTGGTTTGGGTGTGCAGCCTAGGGCCGGGGGCCACCAGGAGTCGTCCCAGGCAGATGGTGCTGATCCAAGGAAAGAACTTCCGTCTTGTCTGAGTTCAGTTTCAGGCGGCTGTTCTTCATCCACTCAGCTACTTCTTTCATCCCTTCGTGTTGGTTTGTTCTGGCGGTGGCGGGGTCGTTGTTGAGGGAGAGGATCAGTTGGGTGTCGTCGGCGTAGGAGATGATGTTGAGGCTGTGTTGGCGTGCGATGGCTGCGAGGGGGCTCATGTACACGTTGAAGAGGGTAGGGCTGAGGAACGCCGCAGATGACTTTGGTGGCCTCAGATCTGAAGGGGGGGGGAGGCGGACTTTCTGGGTTTTTCCGGCGAGGAACGAGATGATCCACTCCAGTGCCTTCTCTTGGATTCCGACGTTGCTGAGGCGTTGTACTAGGGTGCGGTGGCAGACAGTATCGAAAGCTGCGGAGAGGTCCCGGAGGATGAGGGCCGCTGTTTCCCCGTTGTCAAGCAGGGTTCGGATGTCGTCAGCGGCTGCGATAAGGGCGGTCTCGGTGCTGTGGTTGGCTCAGAAGCCGGACTGTGAGTGGTCGAGGGATCCGTTCTTCTCGAGGAAGGCGGCCAGCTGTCTGTTTACGGTCTTCTCCATGACTTTGGCGGGAAACCGGAGCAGCGAGATGGGGCGGTAGTTCTTGAGGTCGGTGGGGTCTGCCGATGGTTTCTTCAGGAGGGCGCTGAGTTTGGCGTGCTTCCAGCTTTCCGGGAAGGTGGCGGTGTTGAAGGAGCAGTTGATGATGTCCCGGAGTTGGGGTGCGATGACGGAGTCTGCCTTGTTGAAGACGTGGTGAGGGCATGGGTCGGTTGGCGATCCGGAGTGGATGGTATTCATCGTTCGGATGGTGTCTTCGGTGTTAACTGGGGTCCAGTCGCGGAGGGTGGTGGTGGGGAGCGTTGGTCCTGTGTTTGGGTGCATGGTCTGTTCGCCGAAGCTGTTGTGTATGTCTGCGATCTTGTCGTAAAAGAACGTGGCCAGTGAGTCGCAGAGGTCTTGTGAGGGAGTGATGTCGTCGTTTCCGGCGCTGAGGTTGGAGTGCTCTTTGACGATGCTGAAGAGCTCCTTGCTGTTGTGTGCGTTGTTGTCTAATCATTCCTTGAATGCCGTCTTCTTGGTGGTGTGCATCAGCTGGTGGTGTTTGCGGGTGGCGTGCTTGAGGGCGGTCATGTTGTCTGTGGTCAGGTTCTTTCGCCAGGTTTTCTCGAGGGTGCGGCAGTTCTTCCTTGAGTTCTTGAGGTCGTCGTTGAACCACGGGGCTTTCTTGCTTCCGGGCCTGCTGGGATGGGTTTTCAAGGGTGCGAGGTCGTCGGCGCAGTTGGTGATCCATTGTGCGAGGTTGTGGGCTGCTTGGTTGGGGTCCGATGATCTGGCGGGAGGGTTCTGGTTCAGTGATGCGGTGAGCTGGTCGGTGGTGATCTTGTTCCAGTTCCTGCGGGGAACCTGTTGCGGGAGGTGGTGGGTAGTGTTCTTTCTGAAGCTGAAGTGGACGCAGCTGTGGTCTGTCCAGTGAAGTCCGGTTAAGTGGCTGAAGGAGATGTGCTTGCTGGAAGTGAAGACCGGGTCAAGCGTGTGTCCGGCCTAGTGGGTGGGGGTGTTCACCAGTTGCTTGAGTCCAAGGTTGGCGAGGTTGTCCAGTAGGGTGGTAGTGTTGTTGTCGTTGTTGTTCTCCAGGTGGAAGTTGAGATCCCAAGGAGGATGTAGTCGGCGAAGGGGAGGGCGCTGAATTGCGTGCGGGGTCCTGGGGGTCTGTAGATGAGGGTGCCTCTGAGTGTGGTCTTGGGGTCGGTGTATATCTGGAAGTGAAGATGTTCTGCGGCCGTGAGGGTGTCTTCGGAGCTCGACGAGATGCTGATGGTGTTTTTGTGGACGATGGCGATGCCTCCTCCAGTCTGGTTGGCGCGGTCCCTCCGGATGATCTTGTAGCCTTCCGGGATGGCAATGGCGATGTCGGGCGATGAGGAGGCGTTCATCCAGGTCTCCGTGAGGAAGGCGACGTCTGGGGACGTGGTGTCGAGCAGGTTCCATAGTTCCACGGCGTGTCTGTGGACGGAGCGGGTGTTGAGCAGGATGCACTTCAGGTGGTTGCTGTGGGTGCTTGGTTTGGCGGTTGCGGGTTCGGATGCAGGTGAACTCGCAGGATTGGCAGGTGAAGGGTCCGTGGGTACGTCCTGGGGTGGCTTGGTGGCATCCAGGGAGGCGTCCGGTGTTGAGTGCGCTGAGGGTGGCGGCGTTGTACGTCCGGCGGGAGGGATGGAATCTGCGGGGGCCAGGGGGTCTGAAGCTGAGCGTGGTCCAGGCGCGGACGGGCGCAGACGGGCTTACCTTTGGCGCGCCTTCGGCACACAATCGGCGTGCCCGCTGCGCGTCAACAATGCGCGTTTGCGTGGACTCCACCATAAATGGTGTAGTGGGGGGGTGGGGCGAGGGAGGAGCAGGTGGGAGGCGGGAGCGGGGTGGCGAGTGGGGGGGGAGCGTGCGAGGATGCTGGAGGGAGCGGGGTGGGGCCGCAGGGGAGCAGCGGCAGGGAGCGGGGTGGGCCAGGGGACAACGATGGGCAAAGGGCAAAGGTACAGGGCACACACTAGAGTGCGAGAAAACGGCGTAAAAAAAGGCACGAGAAACAGGCAGGCACAGGGACAGTCAGGGACAACAAGCAGGCACAGGGACAGTCAGGGACAGCTTACAATTAGTAAAGTTACAAGGCAACACGAGAAAACCGGAGGCAGCGGGAGGAGAACGGGCACACTCGGGGTGGCCACGCGGCAGGAGGAGCGACCGGACTGACCAGGTCAGTTCAGGTAGGTCATCCCAAAGGAGAGTAAAGACCACCTATCACCAAAAAATCACAGGCCCATATCCCTCATCAATGTGGACTGTAAAATCTATGCCAAGATCTTGCCAGTTAGACTAAACGCGGTTCTACCCAAAATAAGAAGTAGCTCCCAGGTCGGATTCCCTGCGCAACCGACTGTCCAACGACAGCACTCTACTTCTCTGGCACATATTGAAACAAGTGTTCACTAAACCAGAACCGGCAGAAGCTATAGCATTAGATGCCGAGAAGGCCTTTAATAAAGTCTCCTGGGCCTTCCTAGAGCGCTGCATGCAATCCTTCAACTTGGGGGAGGGCTTCATACGGATGACTATGGCCCTATACCGTGCTCCTTCAGCATGTACCATAGTTAATGGCACACACTCTTAACCATTTACACTGCAACAAGGAACCAGACAGGTATACCCACTGTCGCCTGCGCTATTCTTACTGGCCCTTGAACTCCTCATCCAGGATATAAAGCTAAACACTAGTATAAAAGGGGTTGATATCAATGGATCGGAAATAGAAATTTGCCGCCTACGCAGACGATATACTGATTGTAATGGAACAGCCGAAATCCTCACGATAGCGGAATAGTCCAGACTATAAAGGTATAACGTATACAAGCAGAAATCTGAATGTAAACCACTAAACATTCATTGCATGAAAGACACTCTAGGGTACTCGGGGTTGGCCTTGCAGATGGGGCACATTAAATACCTAGGCATATATTTCTGTAGCTACCTAATAGACACACTACACTACAATGAGAACATACTACTAGAAAGAGTTAAGAAACTTCTAGACTCTTGGTCCCCTAAATTCATAACGTGGTGGGGAAGAATCGAAACCATCAAAATGATGATCACCCCAATGATTAACTATATGATTAGTATGCTCCCACTCCTACTCACAGACGATTTGCACCGGAAAGTCGATATCATGGTCACTAAATTCCTCTGGTACGGAAAGAAGGCAAGGATAAGCATTAGAAAACTAAGATTGTATAAAACCCAAGGAGGGGTACACCTAGCAGACTTTAGGTTGTTTCAATTAGCCTTTCTAGCAAAACAGGGCTCATACTGGGTTTGCCCGCCAGCCCAGTGGCCCTACTAACAGCAAATAGTTATTCCCACTCATCCAAACCTATCTTTAAAAACACAAAAATCCCACTTCTAAAATTAGACAAGAAGATGGAGGTGAGTATCACAGGGTTTAAGATGGTATCGCTTTGGGCTAATAGCAAGGTTAAGCACAAGGGGAAAAGCCTTACCTTCCATACATGGATAGAGAAAGGTATTTGCTACCCACACCAACTAGAGGATAGGGAATACCCCATCACATTCACAGACCTCAAATAAAAACCTCACTTAAACAACATCGAACTTAAGTTTCTGAAAATAAGATCGGCCTTAAAACTAAACTTTCTACCCCCCCAACCCTCAATCTTCAGATATGTGTCAAACATTAACAAACTAGGACACCAAGTCTCGCAGCTCTATAAACTCCTTCACCCCAAAACCCCCAAACATATTGAAAAGACAGTAGCCTACTGGGATAAACAATCTAAAACTCCACTCAACGAACAGGGATGGGCAACACTATGGTCCTCAACCTCACGTAATAAGATTACCCCAGTACTAGCACAAACTAAATTCTGGCTGCTTCACAAGGCATTTTGGACCCCGGGGCGGCTATACTCATTAGAACTAAGGGAGCACGCACTCTGCTGGAACTGTAACCAGGGGAAGGGGGACTTAGCTCACCTTATCTTCCAATGCCCAGCACTCAAGGTATTTGGGGGAAAATCTTTGGTTTCATAAACGATATGTTTGAATGCACGCTAGAAATAGAATTCTCCACCCTCACCTCGGGATTTATGCACACGAAATTGAGAACTGAACAAGATAGGGACCTACTGGACCTTTTACTGACAGCAGCTGTGAAAATGGTCCTAACCAACTGAAAAGACACAAGCAAGACTTGCTACAAAGGCTGGATCAACTGGGTCATGCATCTCAGAGGAGCGAACAATATTGCGCTACAGTACTCGCCCTGGAATTCGTCCCCTAGAGGGATGTGGGAAGCTCGGGACACTTACCTAGACTCCTATGAACCCCCATAAATCGATAGGATGCCCAAACAACGTATAGGCCCTCGACCCAAAGTTGGTCACCCACTTTAGCCTGTTTGGGCCTGCATGCGGACTCAAACATACTCTAAGTGTGTCCGATGTATTGTATAATTGATGTCAAATGTAATGTACAGCGGTTGTTCCTCTCTTCGTGCCTGTCCTATACCTCCTTGTTTTCATCACTAATCTTTCTGTCCTTTCCCTCTTCCTTATCTTTCGTTCTAAAAAAGTTAGACAGAAGGGGCTAGCTATATAAGAAACAATGTATAAACAACTACTACTCATCCTATGCTAACCCTGTAGCAGCGGTTGTGATTGAATTCTATATAAAAATAATTTTTTTTAAAAGGTAATAGCGCTGCGATCAAACAACGTTTGCACCGTTTGTGCAGGGGCTTCCACTTCTTGTGAACTCCTCTATCTGGTAACAAAGCCTCGGTCACATACTTCCTGTGCACCTCACTGAGGTAGTATTCCCTCCGTACTCCTTGTGCAGCAAGTACTGCTCCCATCACTCTGTCCGTGCACCTTCGGGACGCAGCACAGCTGCTTTGGAACAGCCAACTGAGCAGCTCGAACAAAACAATGTACATGCTTATACATTTTAAATCCAGAACCGTTATCACTTCCTGAACAATCAGTAATGAACTGAGCACAATGTTCTCCCTGCCGCATTCGGCAGTAGGATTCCTAACCCGAAAAGGAAGGCCCTATCTAGCATATCAACTTAACAAAGAACCTCCTACCAGATGGTGGTTATGTGCATTTAGAAAACAGAGTGGATCTCGATCTGTTGAATGGCGGAGGACAGCCAGATCCATACCAGCAGGCGAAGATTCAGAAGACCCTGGATTCCAAAGCAGATATGCATGAAATGCAGAGCAATCAAGGGGAATAGAGAACCAAGAGTGCGCTGGACCATGAGGGAAGAGTCCACTAGGGATGCATCTAAACATGGACACACAAAAATGGCTTTATGAGCAATGCAAAGTAACTTGATCAGACTATTTTGAGCTATTGCAATGCGGTAAAGCTCATGACTGGTATTTGGATATGATCAAATGTTCTACGGTTATGAATCAACCAGACAGACCTGCTTGTACTACTTTTACTGTCTAAGTCAAACATATAGAAGAGGCAGGTAGAGGTGTTTACCATACTATTGTCTAGCAAGGATCCCAGCTACAACTACAAGTGCTTGAAGCTTGACGCAAGAAAGGAACCATTTTTCTAAAAATCTTTATTTGTGGAAGAAGGAAGTCATTGCAAAACGTACACATGCTGCTAGCTCAAGGCTTTTATGTGAAAGCAAAGGCTCTTTGCCTTGGCAACTAGAGATGGCCTAGTGCCCATCTACAGCCAGAAGGCAGGGTTCCACAAGCTGCCCTGGCCTAAGATCAATATTTCTGTCCTGCATACATTGATTTGTAAAACTTTGATGCTCATCTTTCCATAGATGGAAAATAGACTAGCGTAGAGTGCACTCTGAAAGGCCCGACAGAGGTCCATCAAAGTGCAGGGCCAGCTATGCATCATCAACATATTAGACCTCTTCCACAGCAAAAATAAAAACTACTTTGCTACTTTGGCAAACTGCAGTATGTAAACATTCAAAAGGTTAGAAAGGCAAAGAAGGACTGCATGATATCCTTGGCATGACATTCTGCGGCTTGGTACAGTAGGGATGAATGGACAGAGACTGGCTTCACCTGAACAGAAAGGAAGAGAACAGAACAATGCCACTCCTCGCATGTCAACCAGTGGACTAAGAGTAAATGATTCACAACCTCAAAAGTGACAGAAAGATGAAGCAAAATGAGAGCCATGGGTGGCTACTATCCAGACCTGTTCTTAAGTCATCAATCACAGTTAGCGGTATCTGTTCTCATTTGCAGGCAGAAAACCAAATGAGAAAAAACAAGAAGCTTGTAAGCCTAGAAATGGTCAGAAGGCCAGCATGCCAGGAATATGTCCTCAGTTTTTTAGCTAGAGCTGCTAGTAAGCTAGGCAGCTTGTTGTTGACCACCTTATTCAGATTTAAGTCCAGCTCTTTTGGAGCCACTTGATTGTGAGGTTTGGATGCAGCAAGGATTCAGAAGAGAGGAAGTATACCTTCTTGGGGAGGAAGACATTCTGCATAAAAAACAATCCTTTAAAACCAGGAAGCTCAAAGACAAAATAGAACTCGGTTAGGTTTTAAACCTTTTGCCATCAACATACTGTGTGTAAAAATAATCACGATTTTGTGTGCTACCATCATCGTTTTCATCATTCTTGTGCTGTCTGCTCAAGCTATGTTTGGGAAGAAATACTTTGGCCCAGTACAACAAACCCTCCAGCTGAGCACAGAATCCTAGTTCAACCAAACATCACACATGGACTTCTTCACAGTTCAACTGATCCTTCTGCATGACTAATCTGCTGGAAAAGTAACAAGGGATCTTTTAGATGATTATTACTTGGTTGATTTTTCAATCAATCCAGGTAGCCATCCGGTGCATTACTATATTGAATAGCACACCCAAAAGGAGTGTTTGAAACGCATGCTTTCCACGAAGTTTAGATCCCTGTTGGCCATGGACTGTGGAGATAGGCATTTCATAGAAGTGAGGAGGCGTCAAATTTTAACCAGTGACTAGATACTCAACAATCTCTTCCACCAAACTCAGGTAAGGGTTTTACAGTTTCTTTATGCTGAACAATTTACTCAACATTCATAAATGTCTCTCGCCTGGCTCATTTGTTTAGATATCTTATATGAGTTATGATAATAGCAAAAAAATAATAAGGATCACCACATTGCAGGAGTCTTTTTTTAAATTTCTTTTAGTAGTCCTCATCAATAAGGCATATAGGGGCTTGTTTAGGCTGAAAAAGCAGGCAACCTCGATTTCCTCTCCCTGCCAACAGGGACCGGACTTTCATATAAGTTGCACTATCAACCGGCTCAATAGGCTCTTTAGCATTTTGACTGGGATGAATATTTGAGATTTGATCTTTGTACCCTTGTGTTCCAACTCACTTCCCAGAAATGTTGCTATTAATATCTTAATCATAGGACCTGATTCACCTTTGTCCAACCTTCGCAACCCCCTGAGGTCTTCTTAAGTTTTCGTTTGCCAGGCTTCCCGTTTCTTCCCAAAAATCTACTACTTTAGCCGATGAAATCTTACGTTCTAAAGAATTTACCCTCTGTACAGTTAAAATCCATTTGGTTCTTGTTCAGGGAATAGCCAGTACCCATTTCAAGCAAATCTTCCCTCTTGCCAATAATATCAACACAACAACACATTTTTTGTATCTTGAGTAACTTCACCGATTTATTGCTCCCCTCTACTACCTCAAATATTACCAATGTCAGGCTAACCTTAATGTCTTTGTCTGTAACTTAATTGATCAGCTTACCCACATCTTGCCAGAATGTTTCTATCAGAGGGCACAGCCAGAATATTTGGGTATCGTCCGCATTCTCTGCTCTGCATTTTCTCACCTCCTGTCTCCCTAACTTGGTCAGCTTCTTCGGTGTCCAGTATGCCCAATGTACCGTGAAAAGATGATTTTTTTCTGAGGTTGCAGACTTTATAGTTGACCAAAGGGTAGTCATCGGTACTTCCTATAGATCTTCTGTCTGTTGATTTGGAAGGTACCCCTTCCAGATCTTGCCTAGCATAGAATATCATTTTCTCCTTGCCTCTATAAGCATCAAATACCACTTTGCAACTTCCTGCGCTTGAGTGGATCTTGATTGTAGTTTTACTTCCTAGTCCATACTTCCTTCCCAAACTTTCCCCAGATGTCTTGCCCAGATTGTCAGTTGATAATACTTAAACTTCGAAAGCCGTTCTGCTGCTGTTCTCACAAACATTTCTGAGGGAACCAAAGATTTCCATGTAAAATTTGCCCCCACTTGTTTATTCCTGCTGCGGTCAACAGAAATGCCAACTTATCGAAACAACATATGGGAGTACCTGGGTAATTCCAAATTGGGACAGAGATACAGTAATAGGATATTCCTAGGGATTGTCTTATTTGATACCATGTTTGCATGTGGCCCTCAAAATCTTTAGCCTGACCTTTTCAAAGTATTTGGGATGACCGAATTTGTACAAACAAAAGTTAGCAACCTCTGGGAGGTCCCTTGTCATGGCTCTAAAGAGTGGAGTATAAGAATCCTAGTTTAGAAGGAAAGATCTAAATGTCTTGAACTGGAAAGCCCAACTATATATAAGAAAATCAAGACTTAACGACGACGAGACACGAAAGATCAGGAACTCCATCCACTCAGGATCACCATCTGACCCCCTGCCCACACCACGTGTGCAACAAAGCAGACGCAGCCATCGCACCCCAGCTACGGAAGGTCATCAACATCTTCTTCGAGACAGCGACATTCCCGAAAAGCTGGAAGCACGCCGAAATCAACGCCCTCCTCAAGAAGCCCAAGGCGGACCCCAAGGACCTAAAAAACTTCCGGCCCATCTCCCTGCTCCCGTTCCCAGGGAAGGTCATCAAGAAAACCATCAACATACAACTGACCTGCCACCTCGAGGACAACAACATCTTAGACCTGTCCCAGTCCGGATTCAGATGAAACCACAGCACCGAGACAGCCCTCATCTCCGCCACAGACGACATCAGACGTCAACTGGATAACGGCAAAACATCAGCCCTCATCCTCCTAGACCTATCAGCCGCCTTCAACACAGTCACCCACTGCACACTTAAGACACGCCTCCAAGAAGCCGGTATCTAAGATACGGCCCTCGACTGGACCACGTCCTTCCTCTCCGGCAGAACCCAAAGCGTACGCCTCCCACCCTTCTGCTCCAAAGCCACCGAAATCATCTGCCGCGTCCCCCAGGGCTCATCTCTCAGCCCGACGCTGTTCAACGTCTACATGGCCCCCCCTTGCACAAGTGGCTGCCATCACAACCTCAACATCATCTCCTACGCCGACAACACCCAGCTCATCCTCTCCCTCACCAAGCACCCGCACACCGCAAAAACCAACCTCCACGAGAGAATGAAGGCCGTGCCGACTGGATGAGGAACAGCCGCCTGAAACTGAAGACGGAGGTCCTCATCCTCGGACCCACCCCCTCAGCCTGGGACGACTCTTGGTGGCCGACCACGCTGGGAACAGCACCAACACCCACCGACCACGCACGCAACCAAGGATTCATCCTAGAATAGTCCCACACCATGTCAATGCAGGTCAGCGCCGTCTCCTCCTCCTGCTACAACACCCTCTGCATGCTCCGCAGGATCTACAAGTGGATCCCGACTGACACAAGAAGAACAGTGACACAGGCCCTCGTTAGCAGCAGACTGGACTATGGCAACACACTCTACGCAGGAATCCCAGCCAAACACCTGCGTCGACTACAACGCATCCAAAACGCCTCCGCCCGACTGATCCTCAACATCCTCCGCCACATCACCCCCACCTGAGAGACCTACACTTGCTCTCCGTCGACAAAAGGATCACCTTCAAGCTCTTCACCCACGCACACAAGGCACTCCACAACGCCGGGCCAGCCTACCTGAACAGCAGACTCAGCTTCTACAACCCCATCCGCCAGCTCCGCTCCGCCAGCCGCGTGCTCGCCGCTGTTCCCCGCATCCAACGAAAGACCTCCGGCGGCAGAACCTTCTCCTACCTCGCCGTCAAGACCTGGAACACCCTCCCGTCCCACCTACATCATACCCAAGACCTTCTCACCTTCAGAAGACTCCTCAAGACCTGGCTCTTCAAGCAGTAGCAGCCCCCCCCTGCCCCCCCCCCCCAGTGCCTTGAGACCCCCAATGGGTAAGTAGTGCACTATACAAGTACTCCGATTGATTTATTGCTTAGGGTTATTTGGTTTTAAAATTATACTAATTGTGGCTTTCTCTCAAGATTGCGGAAGCTCTTTTCCTTCTAAAAAAGGCCACTTTTATCATGTCCCTGTACCACAGGGCCAATTCCTCTTTCAGAGCTCTATATAGTTTGTTGGAGAGGCTGTCCGGGCCAGCTGCCTTTCCTTTTTTCAAATGGCCTATCCTCACTCTCACTTCTTCCAAGCTTATCTCAGAGCAAATAAGGTCTTTTGAAGTTAAGGTCAGACTAGGACTATTTATTTTCTTAAAGTAACTTTGTAATTGTTCCCTAGTTACTAATGTGTCCTCATTATATATATTTGTTTAAAAGTGAACAAAAGTCCCTTCCAGTTCTTCTTCCTCCTTACACGATTTACCAGTCTCAGGGTCTAGAATTTCTCCAATGTTGCTTCTAGTACAATCTGTTTTGGTTTTCCATGGCAGCAGTTTACTGCATCCCTCCCCATACTCATAATGAGATAGCTTACTGGCCTCCCATTTTTTTTCTGATTCCATCTTCTAAAGCTATATTTTGCTTTCTGTCGACTACCCTGGATTAGAGCCTGGTCATGAGCATTTAGGAAAATCTCAAATTCCTTGGGAAGCTTTGGTATGTTGAACTCACGATTTCCAATCTTAACTTTCCGCTACTTGCTCTGGCCAATGGAGAGGCTGATAAGTCGTTCCCTCATAAAAGCTTAATAATTGTCCCTAACAGTGTGCAAGGGGCTAGTAACCCCTACCCTAGGAGAAATCTATATGCATTAAGAAGGGAGTTTTAGGTCTGGCAAAAGATGAATTGGCAGCTTAAATTGCACCCAGTCTTCAATGGCGAGCCTGAGACATGTTTTACAGGGCTATTTAAGCGGGTGGTGCAATACATTCTGCAGGCCCAATAGAACTATTTAATTTATAGGCCATGGGTATATGCTGGACCACTTAACCACCAGGTGCTTACAAGTAAATTAAATGTGCCTATCAGGTGTAGGCCAGCTGCACTATATTTTAGGGAGAGAGCACAATCACAGTAGCACTGGTTAGCAGTGGTAAAGTGCGCAGAATTCTAAAAGCCAACAAAAAGTAGTTCAGAAAACAGGAGGGATGAAGGCAAAACGTTTGTGGATGACCCTGCAGAGAGGGCCAAGTCCAACAGGTAGTTCCTAGAGAGGTTCTACCCTGTATAGATGTAATACAATACCAACACTAAACCATATAAGAACATTCCCTGGTCCTTATTAGTATTTGGCTAACTAAACTGATGTGGCAGCAAAGGCCTTGGTGCTTCCCCTTGGAGTTGCTTCAAGACTATCTTCTGTACTGACATTTCTGCTACCATAGTTGAATTTTTTGAAGTTCATACAATATTTGTAACTGCCTTGCTAATGGTCCAGAGGACCTTCAAGCACTATACACAGGGCATATTGATGGGGAAGCAAGCTTGAGTACTGAAATCTAAAATTACACAATTTAATAAACTAGAAGCCCCGAGGACGAATGGTCTAGTAGGCCTGCATCCTGTCTCCTTAAAAAATCCCTACCCTAATGTAGCAAACTGGTTATGTATGCGATCTAATGTGCTGGTGTCCAGTAATTACTATGGAGGCATGTATAACTCCAAATTACTCCAGAAGCTGAACTTTGAAGCTGAACGTTTGACTCTTTTGAACGAACGCTATGTCGGACAAAGTTGTAGCATCCTACTGCGCATTAACAATCAAGCAGTTAAAATATTAAATATAATGAACACAAAAATACTAAAGCACAAATTATCCGATCAAACAGCTTATGAACACATTAGTTTAGGTAAAAAAAAAAACAGTGATGGCAATATTTTTACCATTTAAAGTATGCCTTTTACAACACGTTCAGTCACTTGCAGAGGAATGTGAAGCAGAAGATGGGCAACAGGCACAAATGAAGGACTGGTGGGGTGGTTTGCTGAATGGTGACAGCATAGGGAATTAAAGTAAGCAGTAGTGTGGTAGGGAGCCAAAGAAAAGGTAAGAGGTGAAAAGGAAGACAAGGGAACGGAGGAGCGTCTTCGAATAAAGATATTTGCAAAACGCAATGGACTATTAAGGATTTGAAAACAATTGGACTAGTCAGGTAAGCAATATGTGGGGGTTATTTGCATATCTGTAACGAAAAATACATTTGCAATTTTTTGATCTTTTGTTTCACATCATTGAGGAATTTCTAATAATTTGTGGATTGGCAATACATCTCAATGTTTAAATGTTAGGTTTACTTTTGACATTATTGCATTTCATATAATGTACCTTAATAAAATAATCTACATGCAGGCCATCAGACTAATTAACTACTTCATACACGTGGTAGCTATGGGTCTTAATTTTGACAAAAAGTTTCCAAGTTCATGTAAATTCATACATTTAAACAGGAACACAGAGAAGAAGCATATATACATCAACAGAATAAATATGCTGAGCAGCAATGTACTACATATTTCTACAGATGAAACCGCCTGGAGCAAATTTCAATCATACCTTGCATATTCTTTAGTCCTTCTCATGATATGTAAAGTTAAAGGATTAATGCCTGTTGGGAGCTTCTCTTCTGCTAAGCTTAATGGTATTTCTTCACCGGTATCAAGGTTCTTTATCATGACACTTGCAAGAATTTCCTATAAAAAAATATGAACACATTTCAATAATGTGCAGTACTAAGACTTTCTAATACTCGTTTTTAAATTGGAGTAATAAATGAAAATAAAAACAAATGGTGTGTAATCTGCAACATCATCAATACATAGCGAAACAATTAGGAAGTCTGTCATGTCAAGGTGACAAAGCTGGGGCACTTGGTCACCATAAAAACATTATTTCATATGGAAAAGTGGCATTGCAAAAACGCATGTGTCTACTTTCTGGCACCATTCTCAAATAGCACTTTACCTTAGTTGTGATACTGTGAATTTAACTATGTTATGTAAAACAGATAAATGCGCACTTCACCTTATCTGAAGAATGCCACTCCGTACAACCATCCAAAAGCAGGCCACCATAACCTTTGAGTAATATGAAATACTAAGCCATATACGTTTCCAAATACCTGTGTGGCAATTTATATGCACTGTTATATACAGGAATTTCAACAATAACTAGACAATGTTTGTGTTACATCGTTCAGGTGATTCAATTCGTTTTTAGCTAGCCCAACCAATAACTTTGATCAATCAACTTTTTGTTTGCGGTTTTATATAGTGCTTACAAGACCTTAGAGTTTGTCAGGACAGGAGATTCAGGTAGTCAACCATAAAAGAGCAATTACGATGAAAATTTCACTTACTGAAATCTTGGTTCTGCATCATAGGAATCCTCACTGAAGTCAGAAACATAGAATATGTCTTGCCTGCAAGCAGGGACCCAAGAACACTTTTGATTTATAATTTTATTGAGAGTAAAAAAATCTAATATACACAATATGTATTAAAAGAGGTTGATATTCAGCTTCAAACATTACAAATATAAAATCTCTCTCTCTATCTTTACATATATATATATATATATATATATATATATATATATATATATATATATGCAGAAAAAAAGCAGAGAACTCTGGGTAGTTCTCAAGTTTAGGTGGAAAGCAGCTCCTGTATAGAGCACTCTCAACACCAGCGACACTCTAGATCGGCTCATCTCAAATGTCTGCTTTTCTTTCAAAGTATTTAAGCATAGGATTAGCACTGTGCCATCCACGCCGAGATAGAAAGGACAAAGTCTTTTGTCATTTCTACAGCAATATCTTTAAGCGTAGGACTAGCACAGTGCTGTCCTTGCCGAGCTGTAAAATGACAAAAGCCATTTACCACTCCAGGCACAGTATTACAGCTGTGAATTGGTAAAATAATAAAGTGCATCCCCCCTCACCCGGGTCAGCTGAGGGGAGGGTTTAAAAAAAGGCAGTTTTTTTTGAGGGGGTGGAGGGAAACGGCACTGCCACGATAACTCTCCACCCGCAGTCGTCAATTATGCCAGGTCAGTTGTCATCAGTAATGCGATCAATGATGTCACAGAAAATGCCATGAGTGTTGTAATAGGTAAGGTCATAAGCAGTACATGGTGAGGGTGCATGTTATAGTTACATGAAATAACTGTAACTGCTGAATTTCACTGGTTCTTTTTAGTATAAAAAGTTACATTTTCAATGAATGGGGACTGAGTTCCTGTTTCTTAAAATAGCAGCCACAACATTTCTATTCATGTTGCAGCCAACCAATGAGAGCGTGAGAGCCTGATAAAGTGAGGCAGTAGACTGTATTTGAGCCCCTTTGGCCAATCAAATTGCTCTATTATTTTAAGATGTGGGATCACGGACTCATGCGAACCTCCTGCAAACCCAACAACCAAGATATAAAACGTTTTTTAGAATTATTTCCCAAAAGCTACTGAACTAAGCTACTGAACTGCAGTAAATCACAAAAAGCACACTTTCTGGACGAAGATCTAGCTTTTGGGGCAAATTTGATAGAATTCTGTTGAGCTGTTTTAGGGTATTAGTGATCAACTTTCCTATGAAAAATTGCAAGGGGAAATTGAGTTTTGGGCCCCCCTAATTTTTTCTCATCCATTATTGAATGATCCCCTCGAAAAATTACAGAGAGTATTTTAGGTGGGGGACATTTGGTGAAGATTCCTCAAACCGTGCCAAAGACAACATCAAACCAAAAACACTCTTCGTATGGTTACTAGCTTCTAACTATAACTACACATAAAACAACTGCTGCAACAAAATTATCCACCTCTTTGAAAAGACATTGTTTATCAAACGTGTTCCAGGGTCCACGCACGCAGATAAGAATTATTCTAAGTTTATGACTTCAGTGAGTGTCCTACAGTGCAGAAACATACTTTACAGTAGCTTTAAGGAAACTTAAGAACAACAGAAGGCATATTCAATTGCATAAAAATGTGATACTAGATTTATGAAGAGCGAAGGATCCATATATAACCAATAAAATGTGCAGAGGACCAAAACGGCTTCGAGGATATAGCCATTCAAGAAGTAAGACAGCAGGAGAGTTTTATGAAGTACATCAGGGTAGAAACATAAAGCAGGAGAGGAAGCAGAGGAAAATGCAGGAAATGGATAAGAATGCTCCAAGTGCAAGGCTGTCAATGGGTGGAAAAGTGTATCAACTAAAGAACATTAGGAAGAGGACCAGTTTAACAGACTGTGGAGACTGCCTACAGGTGGGGCAACAGGGAATGGGAATGGCATAAAAGAGCACACTGGCACAGGACCAATTTGGCCATAAAATATTAGCACTAAACATTTGAAAGGAGAAGACCTATTTTGTATTTGGTAGATCCATTGCTACATAAAGTGCTGTAGGCAAACAAAGACGCAGCTAAACATGAAAAGTAAGAAGAGTACAAGATCAAGCCAAACGAATAATTTAGGCCATAAATGAGGCTTCTTGCGTCATGGAATACTAGTAGTGAAGTCATCAGAAATCATAAAAGCAAGTATATAAAGAGAAAGTTGATAGGTCAGGCAGAAGGTGCTGGGGTAAAAAAAAAAAAAAAGGAGGCCGGGAGGCCAGGTGTGGGTGATATCCGGGGACAAAAGTGAGGAGTCTTCAGCAGAAGTGGAGGGAGAGAATACAGGACACAAGTCATTATTGGGACAGAGGATAAGTTGTTTATATGGAGTGCAGGAGTGAATGAGAAGATGGTCAATGATAGAAGTCAAGCAAGCAGCACTGAAATCGGAATATATGTAATAAGCAGCAGGAGTAGAGGAAAACATGAGTAATCCATTCAACCACAGTAAAAAAAAAAAAAGAGAGAAGCGAGCCATAGAGTCCACATTAAGAATAAAGGAAAATGTTCAAAGGAACATGGGAAGCTGGGGCTTACACAAACACTAGTGATGAAGTTGTAAGTGAAGCAGAGATGGCAGCACTGAGACAGAGTGAAGGCCAGGGATAGAGAGGAAGGTGCTGGGTCAAGGGAAGCAGAAGCATCCATATAACTGTGTATACTAGAGTCAAGAAGCTACGATTTTCAATCGGATGGCATTTGTTACATTTTATGATTGTGGTGTTATAGAAACCAATATTTTGAGCTCTCTGACAAATATGATTTAAGTGTTTCCGTAGTACATACCAAATATAGTGGACGACTGTTGGACTTTGCCCTTTTGGCAAGTTCACCCCAAAACTTTTTGCCTGTCTCCTAGCCTTTTCCCAGTGTAGTGTTAGTGGTTTTAGGCCTCTAGACACGTTGTCACTTCTTTCTAGTGTAAAGTGTGTGCGCTTTGGTTGTATGTAGTGAACTGGCCTGCCCTCCTATAGGAATGCCGACGGGGATTCCCTGATGAATGTGGGTCAGTGGTAAATCCTGTTATGAAAGGCGCAGCATGGTCAAGTCTGGTATGTGTGAAATGGTATTAATAAATGCTGTGCAACGGTGTGTGCAGATTTATTGTGGTTATGTTAGAAAGGCCACTTTTAGAAGTTGGCATTTGTGTGCGCTTTATGTCTGCCTGCCTGATGTGAATTGCATGTCTGGCTTTTGAGTGACAGGGGCTGGTAAGGTGTGGGTGGCTCCAGGAGGGGCCGGGTGAGCCAGAGCTAGGCTGAAAGGGACATCTACATTTTGAGTAGTAATAGTAATAGTAATAGGGGCATTTATATAGCGCTGGGTTTTTACGCGCACCGGCGTGTCCCCGCGCTTCGACCGCTGCGAAACCCTTCCTGGCTTCCCTGAGAGATGGTCCCTTAATGGGTATCTCCAGGGTGAGACCAGGCATCCCCGGCGGTCTTATGGGGCCGTTAGTGAAGATGAGGCAAGCTAGTGCCCAGAGTTGCCGAGTGTGATCACTGATCAGAGTGGGCACCGAGGCGAGAGAATTATCGAGTCCGCTGACCCTGGTCCAGAAACCTGCCGCGTCGGGAATCGAACCCTGGTTCCGGGCCGTCCTCTGCTCTCGGGTCTGCCGCCTCTAACCAGTGAGCCACACTACTTCACTGTGGGAGGAGAAGTCCCTGGTCCATGAATAGGAGTGTGCCTGCCCTGGTGAATGCTGGCTACGCTCGCCTGTGGTGTGTCTGATGACGAGCCCCCACCTAACAATAAGGAGGAGGAGCCTGGTAAACAGAGTGCTCCAGAACCAGTTGGAACTGGTTCCCCCAAGCCCTGTACTCTACAAAGGAAAACATCCTATAAATGAAGGGGTAGTGACCCCATGAACGTGTTGGCGCTTGTGCTTACTTTTGGGGGGGGGGGGGGGGGGGGCAAAAACAACAGTTGATAGACACAATGCAGAACAATGTCATACCTTCACCCCAGTACAGAGATCTGGGCCGAAATCCATGGTTTTTCTGCTCGCCATTCCAGTTTGAAACCAGCCATATGCAAATCAGTCACGACCCTGTGCCTCATGGGAACAGTCCAGCTGGAACTGCCAAGCCAGGCCCTCCCTGGACTGGAAAAAAGCATCCTATAACCGGTTTCAGGGTTTCACCCCTCTTCCGCTAGGATAGCTTGATTCCAGTGGCATAGAGAGCACGGGACTCACGTCTGAGCATACCCGTCCCACTCGGGGTGACAAATGCATAAACAAATGTATGACATTGTTCTGCATTCTGCCCATCAGTCCATCAACTGTTGTTTTTACTTTGGGTGGGGGAGGAGGACACTCTGCCAGGAGGAACCACCGCAGGACCCTCCTGCTGACTCCTAGGGGTCCCCGAGTGCTGGCCTGCCTGGCTGTGTTGTGGTCCCCCCAGCACCAAGGACCCTTTATTTTGTTTTGCCTGCTTGCTAGCGCCCCGTGAGTGCTTTTATTTTAAATCCCCAGCAGAGAGAAGAGCGCGTGAGCTCTGCAGCACGGAGCTGTAAGGTACAGCGAGGGAATCCGAACGTGGGGATTCCCCCTCCTAAGGGTCAAGAGGAGCGGGAGCCCACCCCCCATCTTTGCCTTTTTGTTGTTACTATTCGCGGGTGCCCACCCCGCTTCTGGTCTAATTTATGGAGGGAGCCTACCCTGCAGGTTGCCACAAGGAGCGGGTGCCCACCCCGTCGGATGCTTACTTTAATAGCGGGTGCCCACCCCGCTTTGCCGCCAAGATCCAAAGGAAAGAATCACCGCCGTTCATGGCCGACCAGGAAGACAGGCAAGGGTACCTGACTCTGGGTGGGACCAAGAGCAGGAAGTTGGCGGCCGGCCGGAAGAGGCCCGGCTCGACGGAGAGCCCGCTTGGTGCCTGCCCCTGACACAGAGGGACTGGGTGAAGAGGAGCAGAGTAATCTGCCAGAAGCCTGCCGAAAAAGAGGAGAAGGGTTGCAGCGTGTCAGCGGGACTCCCGTGATTAAGGGAGAGCCCGGCGAGTGCTACGCCGACCGAGAAGACCAGAGAAGACTCTCTACCCCTCCAGAAAAGAGCCGGTGAGTGAGGGCTTACCTTTTTTGTGCCTTGTTTGCTGAGCGGACCCGCGGAGAGCGGGCCGCTCCAACTTCAGGATGGGGGGGACGGACTCCAGAGTTTATTTCCTCGCCACGGATGCACCGCCATAGCAGCTGCAACGGTGCCTATTTATTCTTAGGACAGCAGTGGGGGACCAGAGGCACAGTGGTACCCGTCTTTGCATTGCTTTGAGAGCGCAGGCAGCTGCAACACTTGGGGGGCACATTGTGCACTCTGGACCCCCACTGGGGCCAGCAGACAGAGGTGCCAGTCCCCCTTTCCCGAAGCGCCAGTGCCAAAGTCTTTATTCCATCTGTTGCGCTGCCGTAGCGGGCAACTGCAACGTGGGGGCACCTTTGTTAGAATGTCCCAGGGGGGCCCCAGAGGGCACAGTGAGTGCCTATGCCTACAGTATCTACACAGCTGTTCAGCAATTAGTGACAGCTGCAACGCTTAGGCCTGCGCAATTGCGCACTTGCGAATTCGCTGCATTGGCAGCTACACCCGGACTATTTGGACATAGGGCATCTGAGCCTTCTGAGAAGGCCAGTTGGCCAGGGGGACTGCGTTAGGTTGTTAGGGCGCCAGGCTCTACATGGGATTTATGTGGTGCGCAGGAACTGTGATTTATGCACTTTGACTTATACCTCTACTGTGGTCTATGTGATGAGGTTACTTTCTACTGTGATTTATGCCCCTAGCGTGATTGATGATTATGAGGTTATTACATAATAGGTTTATGCTTATGAGGTTGGCGCATAATGTGTTTTGCACCTGATATGATGTGGAGTACAGTATTTTGCCAGTAATTACTGATTGGGTTCTACGTTTAGGATATGTCTTACTTTTACAATTTTAACTAAGTGATGATTCTGACAGTGGTCCACGTGGCCTTGTCATGTGTATATAATCCCCTGTAAATATTGCCCAGTGCCAGTTGGCACAGTTTATATTGTGTGATTACCATCTAATGTGTTTTATGATAATACAAAGGCTATTTTTGATATAACCTTGAGTGGAGTTCCTTTTTTGGTGTGCCTAGTATGTTGTTGCTGTGTGTGTGTTGCGCAAACGCTTTACACATTGCCTCCGGGATAAGCCTGACTGCTCGTGCCAAGCTACCAAGGGGGTGAGCAGGAGTTCTCTTTGGCGTGTAATTCCCTTGCCCTGACTAGAGTGGTGGTTTCTGCCTGGCTTAGGAGCAAGCCCTAGTCAACTCGAAATCCCATTTCTAACAACGACCATAATATAAGGAGATAAAAGTTGCAATGCAGTTGAACTGGAACAAGCGATTTGGCCCACTTGAGGCTTTGTAAACAGCAGTTTATTGCTTCTTGAGTTTAAGAAACTGCAGGCACACAATGTTTTTACAGGTAAGAGATCTGCTGCCTCCTAAAATTCTAAGTTGATCTGCTGCATATTTTGGAGAGTTCTGGTAGATGGCCAAGTAAGTTTGTGGGGCAACTTTGTAAATACATTCAATTGCAACCGGCAGTGAAAGCAGTGACATGAAAATGATGGTCCAAAGAGAATTACAAGTGGTAAAGGGTGCTTCCATCTGTTGTCCAGCCTTCAGAGGTGCCACATTTTCTTTTGAATGTTCACAAGTAGGGTGCTGCAATGATTAATTACTAAGGAACAAGTCTGAAGTAGGATGTTTTATATTCCTCATCAGATAGATATACCTGAAATTGTGCTCCTTTCAAAATGTTTCAGATTTGGCTAACATATTGAAGCTTGAGATCCAGAACAAAACCTGCTTCTCTGAATTAGAGGAGAGGAGTAGGAAATCTCCCTGTCAAGGATTCAGTTTTAGAATAAGGATGAGCCATTTAGTTCCTGATTAAATTTTGGCAGTGCACAAGGGGTGAGAGTGTCCGTGATATCACATTTGGCTGTCTACTGGAGGTAAAAGAGAGTATTAAAAGAGTATTGGTGGACTATTTTTCAACTCATTTAGACAATATTTTTAATATAATTGTCTTTCCCTCCACTGAGAGTTCATAAAAGTGAATATCGGAATTGCAAATCCACCTCTTGAAAGGTGTTGCGTACACAGAGCAATGTGGAAATGGGACAGTAGCACATATTACTCCTGATGACAGAATTCAGTGAGCTAGTTTCTCATGTGCCAAGTATATCGACTGAGATGGTTTGTGTTTCGAGACGCCTACCAATGTTGTGACTGCAGTCTTCCATCTGTCACTGAAAGAAGGACAGGCACTCCAATAAAAGAGAGAATCAAAACCTGTTTGGCCAGAGATGCCATCAGTTTCAACATACAAGCTCTGTTCCACTTCAGCTTTTCACTTAATTTGGGAAACACAGGTTGGAGAGGTAAGAAATGTGCACAGAAATATATAGTCCCAACTGACTAAAAACATTCTCTAGGTACACAATACCTCTCTCCATTAAGGATACATATGCAAGAGAGCACAAAATGATCTGTAATTGTTTGAATGAGGAACCTTTCTCAGTCTTCTGCCTATTTGCCTCGGCCTGCAATGAGAACTGTGAGAATGGTACTAATGAGGCCAAAGTAAATTTATTTATTTATTTTAGGGGTTTTATATAGCGCTATCTGGACCCGAGGGTATCAGAGCGCTTCACAGCAAGTAGCTTATGTGCAAATAGGCAGTACAGAGAGTAGAGTAGTACATGAAGGTTCGTGCCAGATATAGATCGAACAAAGGAGTGATCAAGCAGAAGGAGCATGGAGGGTGCAGGTCAAACAAGACTAGTATCCAAAAAGTTTTCTTGATCAGCGTCAGTGTCACCGGTCACATAAATAAAGTTAGATGGAGTGCCAGCTAAAGTAATTTCTTGGCTCCTATCGGTTCACACGAGAGCGGTCGAGGAAGAGGACTTTGAGCAGGTTTTTGTACTTTGGAAACAAGGGGATTGTTCTGATATGGGAGGGATGGAGTTCCAGAGTTTGGGGGCGATTCCAGCACACGATCTGGTCGTAGTTTTTTGTTTGTGAGATTTCAGCGGGATGAGTAACAAAGTGTTGGAGCTCCTGAGGTTCCTTGACTGGCCGGCCCTTTTGAGTTTGGCGGCCAGGTATTCCGGTTTGCCTGTGTGCAGGGCTTTGTGCGTGAGGCAGGCTGTTCTGAAGCTGGCTCGCAACTCAATTGTTAGCCATTTAAGTTCTCTGGGTGCAGGGGAGATGTGTTTGAATTTCTTAGTTCTGGTGACCATTCTGGCTGCTGCATTAAAGGTTGTTTTCAGGGGGGCGAGGTGGGATTTTGCTGTACCAGTCAGGGCTGCAATCCCATAAATCGATTCTGGAGAGCACCAGTGCTGTGTTCTTGGGCGGGAGGAAGGGTTTTATTTTGTACAGTAATTTCAAATTGAGAAAGGCACTTTTAGATGATCTTGTAATGTGTTTTTTCATGTCCAGTTTCGGGTCTAGGGTGATACCTAGAGATTTTACCGAATCCGCAAGGGTGAAGTTACCATTGAGGGCGTCAATAACTTTGAGCCATTCTGCAATTTGGGGAGTTTCGTCTTTGTTGGAGATGAGGAGTATTTCTGTTTTCTCTTGATTGAGTTTCAGGTGGTTACTTGAAAGTCAATATTGTGCCTCTCTGAGCGTTGCGTTGAGTCTCTGGATGTTGTCAATGGAGGTGGTTTCCAGATATAACTGCATTTTAACAGAATATAAGTGGAAAGGGATGTTGGATTTCCGGAGTAGAATGGTAAGGGGTTTAATGTAAATGTTGAAAAGCTGAGGGGAGAGCACTGACCCTTGTGAAACACCCCTGTTAATGGGGTGGAGGTCGAACTCAAAGTTTTTAATTTTTATTCTTTGTGAGCGGTTGTGGAGAAATGAACGGAACCAATGGAGGACCATATCTTCAAGACTTGCCCTTTCTTGTAGAACCTTGATGAGAAGTTTGTGATCGACTGAATCGAATGCAGCCGATAGGCCCAGGAGGATGAGAAGGCAGCATTGGTCCGAGTCAAGTGACTTGTGTAGATCGTCTAGGACATTGAGGATTGCGGTTTCAGTGCTGCAGCCTTTTCTGAAGCCCGATTGATGGGGATCTAGAAGGTTGATGTTGTCCAAGTATTGGGTCAGCTGAGGAAGTACACATCTTTCCAGGATTTTGTACATAAGAGGTAAGTTCGATACAGGTCTAAAGTTATTCAGATCCTCAGTGTCTAGTCCAAACTTTTTCAGCAGTGGCAGGACTTGACCAACTTTGAGACAATCTGGTACGTCTCCTGATCTCAGTGAGCTGTTAATGATCTTGCACCATTGCGGGGCTAGGACGAGCTTCAAGTCCTTGGTCGGATGAGGGGGCAGCTGATCAAGGGCGTGGCATGAGGGTTTAGCGTTGGAGATTTCTATTTTCTATTTAGGGGGTTTTGTAAAGCGCTTGGTGACGCACAGCGGCGTGTCCCCGCGCTGAGGAGCAGATACTTACTGGAACCTACAGAAGCGGAATACCTTACTGTACGAATAGTGCAGTTTTAAGCTTGGCTCTAAAGATTAGTTCTGATGGTTCTAGTCGCAATGCCATGGGTAGTTTGTTCCATCTAGAAGCTGCAAGGTACCTAAAGGATCTTCCGCCCATCCGTGCTCTAGACACCTTGGGGATAGCCAGGGTCCTGAGCCGGAAGATCTCAGGGAGCGGGACGGCTCGTAAGACGTCAGCAGTCCTTTCAAAGGGAGAGGAGACTTCCAATTGATGATCCGATGGCACGTGCATAGTGCTTTGAATTCTACCCTGCTTCTGATCGGGAGCCAATGCAAAGACCGGAGGGCCGCTAAGGATGCGGCTCTTCTGGGTAGTCTAAGCACTAGTCGGGCAGCGGCATTCTGTAAGACCTGTAGGCGGCTCAAATTTTTCTCCAAGGTCCCTAAATAGAGAAGACTGCCATAGTCCATCTTTGATGCAACTAGTGCATGCACCAGGGTATGACGGGCTCTCACAGGTAAAAACTTCAATGCCTTCCTGAGACTTTGGAGGGTCCCGAAGCATGATCCGACCACCAGATTGATCTGGGGGCCAAAGGTCAGGTCAGTATCAAACCAGATGCCCAAGTTCTTTGCTTTCTGGCACGGGATGGGTGTTGGACCTAGGCAAGACGGCCACCATGCCGACGTCCATGCCGATTGGCATCCCCCCACGACCAGCACCTTGGTCTTGCCTCTGTTGAGCTTGAGACAATTGGCGGACATCCAGGCAGCTAGATCTTGCATGCAAGCTCTGAAGATGTCCGCCGAAAGACCGGGTGCACGCGACAGGGAGATGACCAACTGCGTGTCGTCGGCATACGACACCATTCGGAGGCCGTGACTCTCTACTAAGGTGGCAATCGGGGCAACATAAAGATTAAAAACTGTTGGACTCAGGGACGAGCCCTGCGGCACCCCCTGGTCCAAAGAGATTCGCTCAGAGTAATGGTCACCTTGCCTCACTTGGAAGCCTCGGCCTGCAAGAAATGAATAAATCCATTTCAGCGCTGCCCCTCTCACCCCACCTTTGTTGAGACACTGTAGCAAGATGGAGTGTGCTACAGTGTCGAACGCCGCGCTGAGGTCTAAGAGGATTAAAGCCATGGTTTGTCCCTCGTCAGCACCTTGCCTGAGGGTTTCGGTAGCCCTGAGAAGGGCAGACTCCGTAGAATGACGGGGCCGAAACCCGAATTGGGTAGGGTGAAGAAGGTTGCTTTCCTCCACATATTTCATTAGCTGTTTGTTTACCACCTTCTCCGCTACCTTAGAGAAATAAGGCAGCAGAGAAATGGGGCGTAGATTGTCCAGCTTCTCAAAGCTAATGTTGGGCTTCTTGCGGAGGGGAAGCACCACAGCCTGTTTCCAATCCTCAGGTATAGAACTAGATCGGAAGGAGACATCTAGCAAGTGCCTGATGTAGGGTTCAAGTATCTCCAGACTGTCACTCAACCTTTTTGGGGATGCGGGATCTCGAGGGGAGCCAGATTTAACAGATCTGCAAATTTTAACTAAATCCTCCGGTAAGGGGATAGTAAAATTGAGTAGCAGATTTTGATCGGCTTCATCTCCTACTGGGTCTGCAGGCTCTTCCGCTACAGGTGGTAGATCGGGAAAAGCAGAATAAATCGTAGACACTTTGTCTCCAAAGTAGTTGGCAATGCGATTGCATGCTGCTACGGAGTGGTCTTCATCTTGAGTAGAGGTTTTTGGGGTGGCTAGGGACTTATATATGCTGAACAGTTCCCTGGCAGAATTCTCTGCCCCGTGGATTCGGTCTGCATAGTATGTGGCTTTCTCTATCCGGATTTTGTTATGATAGATACGTCTCTTAGTGAGATAGGCCTCTTTCATCCGGTCATCATATGCCACTCTCCATAGTCTTTCTGCTCATTTACAGTCCCTTTTGGCACAGTGCAGCACCTCGCTGAACCAGGGAGCAGTTCTTTGTCTGTGGACACCTTTGGTTGACCGGCCCAATGGGGCTGTGCAGTCCAGAGCAGCCGAGATGCGGTCATTGAGCAATTTCATTGCCGTTGCCACGTCATTGCCTCCTAGAGGCCCTACCGCGGTAAGAGCCTTATTAAACTCTAGCAGGGAGAATCTTGCCCACCTGCGTCGAGGGTAGTTGAGAGGGGTGGGAGCGATAGCTTTATGCTTGGGCAAGTGAATAACGAATTGAACAAAAAAGTGATCTGTCCTGGGCAGGGGCACTGGGGGAGCAACTAAGACATCCTCCCAATTGGCAAATATAGGGTCTAGCAGATGCCCACGATTATGTGTTGGAAGCTGCCCCTTTAGCTCTAGCTGTAGGGTGTGGAGTTCTTCCCAGAACTCCACCGCTCCTTTGTCTAGTGAGTCTTCCAGGTGTGTGTTTAAGTCTCCCAACAACAGAAACTTGTCCGTCCTTATCGCTGTTTCTGTGACACACTCTAAAATTAGTTTGACTATCTGCTTCCGGAATGGGAATAAAGGAAAACCAGTGTTTTGGGGGCTTCAAGGAAGCGCTATCGTTGGTTTCAGATGCCTGGATCTCGGTGGAGGGGATGAGATTGGAGCCAAGTGAGAGATTGATCTTGGTGATTTTGTCATTGAAAAAGATGGCGAAGTTGTCACATCGTTCTTTGGATGCCTGAGTTGAGGAGGTCAATGGCTTAGAGGTTTGTTTACTGATGATATTGAAGAGCTCTTTGGGTCTGTTTTTTGCGTTGTCTAGCGCAGAGCAGAAGAAAGATGTCTTTTTGTTCTTAATGTGCTTTTTGTAATTCCTGTGGGCTGCTTGGAGTTGATAGCGATGGAGGGCGGTGGGATTGTTCCTCCAGATTCTTTCTGAGGCTCTTAGTTGTCTTCTTTCTTTATTGATGTCAGTGGTGAACCATGATCTGGATGGAATGCTCCTGGATTTTTTTAGTTTCGGAGGTGCAAGATGGTCCAGGGTAAGCATCATATTAGAGTCGTAGAGAGAGGTGAGTCCGATAGTTGGGAGGTGATCAGTGATGTTGGGGAGGAGCTAGCTTATTCTTTCTTCTACATCAGGAGTGTGGCCTGGAACAGAAAAGGAGTAGATCATCTTACTCAGCACCCCATCAAATTATTATAATTACAGTGATCTACACTGTCCAGTGTCCCCCAGACAGACCAGTACATGTGTAAAGTGGTGTAAACGCCTTCTCCTCTTGCTGAGACTGACTGGCGGCTCTGGAGTGCCCAAGCAGAGCACTGCATAGTAGTCCTGGCAGCAGGGTTACTTAGGTGTGGCAGGGTCTGCACACATGGCAAGGCTGGAGGCACAGTGAAAAAGCACAGCCACACATCAGGCAGAGGGAGGGAGGGAGAAGCAGCAAGGACATAATCCGCATAAATGGGTGGTAAAGGCCTGTGGTCTCCATTGGTGGGCATCAAGAACCTATTGGCCAGATATGAAACCTGTAATTAGACAAAGGGGCCCCACCAAGAAACTACAATGTCCACTCAGTAGTGTACTCCAGAGCAATGAAAACATGCAGCGAGTGTGAGCACAGAATGGGCTGCTGGGGCCATTCTCACCCAAACAATCTACAGCACCACAACGAGAAAGGCAGTTTACCCATGAACAGGATTCCCTGGCATTAGTGTACCGAGGGAGCCCCCCGCTTTGATAGGGGATTCCATTACTTGAAGTAACTTGAGATATTTACAGGGGAGGAAGTTGGTGTACAAGGGGCTAGGGTGAGAATCAGGCAAGGCCCTGCAACACAGACACTGCAAGAAAGAGCCTGGAGGCTTGGGGCCATGCTGCGAAGACTGTTAGGACAGCCTAGTTGGGATCTTCTCTGGAATCTATTTAATAGAGCCCTCTCCTTCCCCCAGCAATACAGCAGGTGAACAAAGGCAGCCTTGACAGGGCTATGAGGATCTAAAGTAAGAGATGGCAAAAGCATGAATCCTGGATGGGATTGGGGTTCCCCGCTGTCAGCGACCTGGTTACTGCTGAAGTGTGATCCTCCTAGGAGTGCTTGATCGAGGCACTAGAATGGACTGTGAGTTTGAGTCTCTTTAACAAGCCTGAACATGGGACCACGCAGAAAAAGGATCATGGCAGCAAACAGAAGCAGAAGGGGTCTAGGTAAAGGACTTCACCAGAAAGAACAAAAAAGATGAAGACATTGAGCCTTAACCAGCTTCCAAAAAAACCTTTACTGATAAACAAGCTGGGGCACCTGGGATGATTAAAATTACTCCAGGCAGCATGCAATACTTCTTGCAGAAAATCAAATCTGAATTATGTACCATCAAGGAAGACTTTAAACCTAGTTTCAATGAAATTAAGGAGTGGTGGGCCTTGACAGGGGCTAGAATCAACAACATCAACACAACAATAGATACCCGCTCAAAGGAATTACATATGTGGTGGGGCAATAAAGCACTTCAAGAACAAAATCTGGAGTTCCAACTGCGACATGAAGATCTGGGAAACAGGTCAGAAACAATATCCGCTTTTGAGGTCTCCAAGAGGTGCGAAGGGTGAGAGAATTTAAAGCTATGTCACACCACATTAGAGACCACTGTAACAATGTTCTAATACAACTTGACAGAAAGCATTGAGTGTGTGTAAAAGGAAATCAGCTTGGTTAGAACACTGGCAATTCACCTTAACGAAGAAAAAGGTTCTCATGGATGAAGGGGGAATGACGATATTTCAGGAACTGAGGGTAATGAGGCCTATCAGTAACCATCTCTAATTACAAGATATCACTTACCAATAGGGACACCTCTTCAGCTTAATATTTAAACGTAAAGAAAAGAGGACAATCATAATATCTGCCAGAGAGGAGCGGAAGGTCCTGGGTATGCCTGAGATGAAGGAAGGAGATCTGTTGATAAAGCACAGTCAGCCTGGTGTCAGATGGCCAGCTCTGGCTGAGAGCATAAAGTAGGGGACACTGGAGAAAGAATCAATCACCTGAATAACAATTTGAGCCAGTATACTGGGACATTTGATGTCTGTCATCTGGACATTGAGCCTTAACCAGCTTCCAAAAAAACCTTTACTGATAAACAAGCTGGGGCACCTGGGATGATTAAAATTACTCCAGGCAGCATGCAATACTTCTTGCAGAAAATCAAATCTGAATTATGTACCATCAAGGAAGACTTTAAACCTAGTTTCAATGAAATTAAGGAGTGGTGGGCCTTGACAGGGGCTAGAATCCACAACATCTACACAACAATAGATACCCGCTCAAAGGAATTACATATGTGGTGGGGCAATAAAGCACTTCAAGAACAAAATCTGGAGTTCCAACTGCGACATGAAGATCTGGGAAACAGGTCAGAAACAATATCCGCTTTTGAGGTCTCCAAGAGGTGCAAAGGGTGAGAGAATTTAAAGCTATGTCACACCACATTAGAGACCACTGTAACAATGTTCTAATACAACTTGACAGAAAGCATTGAGTGTGTGTAAAAGGAAATCAGCTCGGTTAGAACACTGGACATTCACCTTAACGAAGAAAAAGGTTCTCATGGATGAAGGGGGAATGACGATATTTCAGGAACTGAGGGTAATGAGGCCTATCAGTAACCATCTCTAATTACAAGATATCACTTACCAATAGGGACACCTCTTCAGCTTAATATTTAAACGTAAAGAAAAGAGGACAATCATAATATCTGCGAGAGAGGAGCTGAAGGTCCTGGGTATGCCTGAGATGAAGGAAGGAGATCTGTTGATAAAGCACAGTCAGCCTGGTGTCAGATGGCCAGCTCTGGCTGAGAGCATAAAGTAGGGGACACTGGAGAAAGAATCAATCACCTGAATAACAATTTGAGCCAGTATACTGGGACATTTGATGTCTGTCATCTAGACTCTCAGTGACACCCTAGAACAGATGACACATCGCCAGCCTGATGGTGAAAACCTTTGAGGCCGGAGGAGAACAGGGAACAAGTTGACACTGGTTTGATGGAGAGAAAACCATAAGGTTAATGTAATTGACCTCACCAATGTTAAGGGGACTGAAACAAGAGAGGAGTTTAGTGTGGGGAAGGAATCTACTAGGGGAACAGGGGTTGAGCAGTTAGATTGCTCTTCACTATAGATTAATGGAATTAAATGTTTACTGGTGCTTTTATTCGGTAGACCTCGCCTGGTGGGATAGACAGCTGATACCTCTAAGACAGCGAAGGCTAATATTGAGTACCCCAAACAAATAAGGAAAACGTCTATAAATATAGCTGAACTTACTTAGTCAATACTTTGGCAAAGCAACTGTCCTTAATTTTTTACGAGTCCAAATGCAAGATATTCCTAATACAGGAGACTCACCTCATCAAAAAATTACTTTAGCCTCAAATCTAGATGGTTCCCCAGACAAATCTGTGTGGAAGGCTGGAACAGAAAGGAGAACGTGAGAAAGAAGGGAGGTGGGGGTTGTATGTTTGGGTACGGTCTTGTGGGTGACAGCAGGAAATAATCGTGACAGTGGTTCTGAGGCTGGGGGAAGTTGCGCAGCTAGACAACTACACCACAACCAATGTCTATGCCCAAAACACAAGCCAGGACTCACTCCTGGAATTGCGATAGCAGACATTCTTGAGAACTCGGTCATACTCTATCTGGCGAGATAAGAATTTAGTGATGGGCGTTCGGTGGGACAGCGTCGCCCTGCGCAGTGGCCAGTCTGGTGCTATGTCTCACTGTTTCAGAGCAAGGTCGGAGAAGATAAGCATCTGAAGAGTGCAATTTCCAGGAGATGGTTTAAAATAATGATCTGTTATTTCAATGCCAAGATCCTTCAAGGTAAACATGCTCTTTACAAATATTCATGTTAATAGAGGGTATACTAATGGGGAACTGTGGAACACCTTAACAGCAGTAGTTAGAGGAAGGTTAATAGCAGCTAGGCAGAATAAAGTTAATGCGATACTTGGAAACCTTGGAAGCACATCTACAGGAGCTGAAGGATTAACAAGAGGACAGCACCTTTGAAAATATGGAGAAAGGTTACAGCAGTTGAGGCTCAGATGACGTTTTTGTGCAATGGAAAAAGCGGAACACACTATTTTATGATCCGAGCAAACGCTCTATGGTGAAGGGAACAAGGTAAGATAACTGTTCACAAATACAGAGCTAGGGCAGTGAGTAACACTGTCAACTTGATACAGGATGACATAGCAATGCAGTGGACAATCAGATTATGAAACAAGCCTTTTAGCACCTTATGTTACAGCCTGGAAAAGAAGTAACATTCTCCCTTTGATAAGGTGCTTTGAAGTTAAGAAAATCTGAAAGGAGCAGAAGACAATGCTAAGCCTACCCAGAGAGAAGACAGACCTAAATTGTGCCATCGCTAAATTAAATACAGGGAATGCACAGGGAATGCACAAGGACTAGACAGACTCTTCGCCTTGTTCTATAAAACCTAAGCCCATACTACCCCAAACCTAGCCAAAGTATGTAATTCATTTATGGACATGCATGCACCACACCTAATATGAGATAAATATATCTGATAGTGAGCCTAAACATAGGGAAGCATTCAGTGTATAATCTGAAAAAGAATAAGTGCTGGGGCCAAACGTTTTTCTTCGATGTCCTCCGTCGTCACTGCTGAATGTTGGTTTCCGAACATCACGGCCATCTCTACTTCTATTTACCCCATGCCTCTTATATCCACCACAATACACTTCCTGCTCCTTAAGCTGACTCTTAAAGGATTTTTTTCATTTCTGCTTTCTTCCTAAGTCTACTTAGTCTACTGCTCTGGGGTTAAAGACTGATTATCAAAAATAAGACTCAGTCACCAAAATTAAGATCCATCTCCAACCACTAGCTCAAATTGAACACTAGGAGCTTCCCAATATGAAAGCAGCCTACGACCTATTCTCCTGCTCAACATAGACACTAAGCTCTGCATGGGTATTTTGGCAGTAAGGACTGACCAATGTTATGAGGCCGATTGACCCCGCTCAATCTGGGTTTGTACATGGAAGAATATGTGCAGCAAAGACCCCCCCCCCCCCCAAAAAAAAAGAAAATCACACACTTGTTAGATAACATACACAGAACTCATAAGCAGACATGTTTGCTCTCACTGGACACAAAAATAGTGTTTAATCAGGTAAACTGGGCTTTTTGCAACATACTCTTGATTTATTGCAGTTTAGTCTCAACTTCAGTGTCCTGATCTTGGCAGGGTATAAGGCAACAAGAGCTACGTTGGGAGTCAATAGATGTTCATCAGGCTATTTTGAGAGGGCAAAAGATCGAGGTGTCTTCCGTCACTTCTTCAGCTGGCCCTGCCAGGATTTCAGAGTTTAATGTAAATCTCCTGCTTGGGAGTCTAAATTACTCCTCATTTGCAGGGAGTAAACCAGAAGTAAACTATGGGACGTTCCTCAGGGGTTTCAGGATGGAGATGCCTGCTTGGGGGCAGTGGGGCTGTAATGGCTCAGAAGGATAGATGCGATGAAAAATACTAATGCCAAAATAGTTATAGAAATATCAAACTCTTAAGATAGCCTAAGATGTAGCAGAAATCTTGTACACATCCAGAAAATACTTGATGACAGTACAACTCGGAAACCCCAAATTAGGAAGTGGCTCATATAGATCGTATGAAAGGGGCAGCCTGGGTTCTTCCTGTTTATTAAGGTATAATTGAACCACCCCACTACAATATGTGCTTGAAGTTGGAAAACTGAATTCAAAAATAATTGCAGTGTCATTGATCAGAATGCTGGTAGCCACCTTTGGAAAATTCTGTGGCTGAAGAACAGTCAAATGATTCAAACATCTGTTCAATTTTTCTATCAAGACAGATTTTACCAGGGGTGGGGGGCATGGCCAACAGTCTATGGAGTAGGAGCTTTCCTTGAGTGGCTTCCGCTGGCCGATCCCAGTTTAGTGCCACCCTGCAGACAGTGACTCTGGTGAGGGGCCACCTACCCCTCCACCCACCCACCCACCCCTCCAAAACACTGGGAACCCACAGCACCTGACTTTGAGCTGCGGAAAGTAGAGTGATCCGAAAACTGCAGCTGGGAGTTCCTCACCGCCAGGACCCAAAATAGCGGCGCCCTCGGAGTAAAGCCCTCCAGAGGAATCCAATTTGGCGAAAGGAGGAGGATGTGAGGTTCGGCGATCCTGCAGATGTGTACTGCTTCAACTGGACCTTCGGATGCGACATCGTTGCTGGTGATTGGCTCTAACAGAGCTCCAGAGGGCGACCCTTGAGACGAAATCAGTCACTGAAGGCTGCGAGGAGAAGCTTTGCGGTCCAGGCAGAGAACTGTGTTGACTAGCCTCCTCAGAAGCTGATGCAGAATTGGCGGAGGATCCTCGGGATGCGCACCGTAGGAGAGGCCCTCAGCACTGTGAGCAGTAAGAAGACACCAGGCAGGCCTTGCAGACAGCCGCAACATCCGGATCCCCCGGCAGCGGTAAACGGCCGGGAGGATCCAGCAGATTCGGTTGGCTAGTAGGCCGAAGAGCGTGGCGAGAGAACACTGGCTGAATCCCCGACAAACGGACCGCCCAGAAGTGGATGCAGAGGTAGGTGAGCAGTCGGGGGGGTCTGGTGGATTCAGACTGACCACAAATTAAGGAACGGGGCCAGGAGCACACTGGCTAAAACCCGGCTGGAGGCCATTAGTGGGGTAGGACACAGTAACCCAGGAAGGCGGACGTCCCATAGCGGGAGGAGCCGATATCGTACGTGGCGGTGAGGGGTTGAAGTGGACATCAAGAACTGATCCTAAGGATCCCTACAGGGCACCCCACAGCGCTGATGACAGCAAACCCCGTTGAAAAGCGGAGTGTGTCTCAGGAGCTAGCAATAGAATTGGGTTTAAGACGTTTTTTAGAGCACACCATAGGAGAGCGGCGCACCCACTGAGATTGATAGACTGGGAGGTCTCTCATATTCTCCAAAGTGCGAACAGGCACGCTGGTACAGTTGTCAGGCCTTGAATAACCGGTGGCTCCAGACATTCATCTGATCAGAAGGAGGAGGGGCGGACAAGCAGGGAGCATCCTTCCTTAATAATGCAGCTGGTCAAGTGGGGAACATGTGGAGGATATTGAGACTGGGCGATTGACATTGGGCGCAGCCTGAAATACCGGGAAAGTAGAGCTCAGGTGGATAGACAAGACCCTCTTAACAAGATTCCTTGAGGACTGGTGGAGAAAGGATCAGCAGGAAAGAGAACTTGGGGACATCCGCCCAATTAGCCTGGAGGAACAATGGGGAAAACGAGCAGGAGAGAGGTCGACCCCTGATCCGAAGTTTGACAGACACAAAGGACAATTCCGGTACGGGCCCCTCTAATGCATTGCAAGAAGATTCACCAGCAGCGCCAACTCTCCAAGACATTCTACAGGCCATAATTGCCTCGAAGCTGACTGTGGAGAACAAAATAGATACTGTAAGGTAGGAAATGTGTCTCATACAAGCTCACCATCGCTGGTTGGCCGAGAGAGTGACCACGACGGAAACGTATATTGAGGACCTGAAACCGATCATAAACACGACTTGAGCGGTGGAAGCCCAAATGAAGGTACTGACAATGAGGGCAGAAGATGCTGAAAATAGGTCCCGCAGCAACAATTTGAGACTCACATGCCCACCAGAAAAAAGTGAGGGAAAGGACATGGTGGCCTTCCTGGAGAAATGTTTCAGGGAGGAGGTGTCACCAGAAAGCCTGTCCCCGTACTTTGCACTTGAGAGAGCACAGAGTGCCTGCGATGCCCCTCTGTCTGGAGGACCCCGCGCCCATTGGTGGCCCGTCTTCTGTTTTACAAGGACAGAGACCATGTACTTGCACAGACCCGTAAGGAGGAGCCCCTGGTTGTGAACAAAAGCACAGTCAGATTTTTCCCCCGACTTCTCTAGGGAGGTCCAACGGCTGAGATCCTCTTTCTTGGCAGTCAAGAAGAAGCTGTGGCAAATGGAGGTCCAGTATGCAATGCTCTTTCCGCTTAGACTGAGAATAGTGACCCCCCTCCGGTACCCTATTTTTTAGTTCACCGCAAGAGGCATGGGAATGGATTGAGCAACAGGCCAATGGACTTGCCCCTCTGGAGAAGCAGAAGAGAGAGGGCACCCATTCACTAGGAGAAAGTGACAAACCTACAGCGGCCCCTTCAAAAACTGAAAAGCAGCGGGAACCTGAATAAGCAATGGCGGAAGTGGCATCTTTGAGTGCACCTGGCTCCAGTGGTGTATCGTCTCCTGTAAGAGAGGATCCAAGGCATTTGGACTTGGACCATTGCAACAGCACAATGGAAGGGGCAAGTCAAGACATGTTGGTGGTCACACCCGCCACTGCGGATTAGATTATTTGACTCTCCCCCCGAAAGTCACAAGTATTAAAGAGGGATGAGTGGAAGGGAAGATTCCCACAAACAAACTTTTGCAACTGAAGGGGTGGGGGCACAACTTCGGATCTACCAGGTGCGAGGAGGGCAGGCACTACCTCATATGCTAAAAATGGTAGGTGATGTTTTTGAATGTTTGGATGAGGAGCGTATGCTCACTTGTCCTGGTGAAAGGGAGTTTGGGATGTTACAGGTTCATGTTTATGGGGGTTGCAGATATTGCAGACCAGGCACTGAAAAAGTAGGAGCCTAAACCGCGCTCTTGCCTGCTAGTACGGGGCCGCGAGCCCTGGAGCCCTGCCGGCGAATGCACTTGACACACACCAATGGCTGGTCCTCAATCATACAAGATAATCTCTATCGCCCACACTCTGTAATCATCTGAGACAACTAACTGCATACCTGACACCCGGAAGGATCGTTCACACCCACCGTTAAGGGACACCTCAACAAATAGAGTAGCAAAGACATTCACAGACTGGCAGGACAGATGTGGCTTAATAGACTCCTGGAGAAGCCTGAATCCTGTGGGTAGGGACTACTCCTTTTACTCCCCTGCTCATGACCTGCATGTTCGATTAGATACATTCTTATGTTTCCCAGACATACACACCCAGAGCCAATCCGTGGAATACTTAACGCAAACTCTGTACGATCACAATTCCGTTCTCTTTTATCTGAGGTGGGGACAACTGCGCCAAAGAATACACACATGGCGCCTCAAACCCGAGGTTCTAGAAGACCAGGTATTCCTTGAGGAAGGATGTTAGAGAGTGCATTGTGAACTACTTTAATGTAAATACAAACACGACTAACCCCCGATTGACAGAATGGGACGAATTTAAGCTAATGCTCAGGGGCAAATGGATGGCGACCTCTATAGGAGTGCAGCGCTCCCATGAAGTTGACCTTGAGTCCGCAGATAGGGCACTGCGAGCACTAGAAATACAAAGGCCAGGACTTCCGGGGCTGGGACATGCCCTTCTGGATGCCAAGGAGGAAGTGGCCAAACAAACCAAGTGGCTGCATAACTAGGATTATAAACGGTAAATGGAACGTAGACATGCAGAGAGGGACAGAACTAGATCTCGGCTGGCATTGTTCGCCAACCCAGCCCGGAGAAGCTCTCCGATTCTTGAAATTGGGGATACCGTAGGGTATATATTATACTGACAAGAGGAAATAAATAGGAGATTTCTGGAGCTTTACACTGCCTTATATAGTTCCCGGTCAAGACAGGGAGAACACACAATTAGAGAATACCTGTCTGCTATGCCGCTCCCCACCTTGTAGGCTGAGGAGGCGGATGCACTAAGGGCCCCCATAGGTATACAGGAAATAGGAGCTGCAATCAAGGGACTGGCTAAGGGCAAAATGTCCTGAAACGTTTGGGATGCTAATAGAGCTTTACGCTGCCTATGTTGAAGAATTGGCCCCCAGGCTAATGGAGTTATACGAGGCGGCTCTAGAGGAGGGACATCTCCTGAGCTCCATCTGGGAAGCACTGATAGTCCCTCTACTCAACACATGCAAACCCCAACTGATTGCGAGGCCTACACACCATTATCAATGCTAAATTTAGATTTTAAGGTACTAAGCAAAATTCTAGCTATGAGGCTCCAACCGCTAATGACTGACCTCATAAACCAAGATCAGGCGGGATTCATCCCAGGGCGCAATACGGCTCTTAATATAAGAAGACTCATGGCACTTATGACAAGAGGGGACGAAATGATGGGTGGAGAGGGGGTCTTTGCGGTAGATATGGAGAAGGATTTTCATGGGAATTTTTATACTGCAGCCTGGATAAAAGGGTGTTAGGGCAGGGCTTCTCCAACTGCGTGAGGCTGCTATACAAGAGACCATTGGCGAGGATCAGAATAGGTCGGTCGATATCGGAAAGCTGCATAATTGAGCGGGGGACTCGGCAAGGATGCGCCCTTTCCCCACTGCTGTTCGCTCTTGCCATGGAGCCTTTGGCCGCCCTGGCCCGCACAGTGGTACGATACCGGGGGATCCGCATGGGGAATAATCTACATCACATTGCCCCTATGCTGATGATCTCCTGCTCTTCCTCGGGAATGTAGAGGAGTATCTACAGGGGGCGAAGACATTCATGGGGGAGTTCGGAGGGATGTCCGGTTTAAAAATTAACTGGTAAAAATACAAACTGTTTCCACTGACAGTGAGCAGAGCCCCCCTGACTGAGCTAGGAACTCTTAAATGGGAGCCTTGCTGCTTAGAATACTTAGGGGTAAAATATATCATTCCCAAGCAAACATATTTGAAGGTAACTTGGGAATGGCCCGGAGATCTCTAAAGACCAAAATGGAATTCAGAAGGGGCCTCCCGCTAGCTTTGCTGGGGAGAGTAGTCCTTCTAACAATGGTGGTGTTGCCACAACTGTTCTACTTCTTTACAGTAAGCCCAATATGGATTCTCCCAAAATGGCACACGGACCTACACTCCATTACGATGTCCTTCTTGTGGGGCGCTGGTTGTAGACGGGTGGATTTGAAAACTATGTAGCGTCTAACTATGGAGAGTGGACTAACGGTTCCAGACTTCGAACGATATCTAGCTGCTCAATTACAGTAGGTGGTGCAATGGGTGGGAGACCTCCGGTCCCAGATACGGGAGGTAGACCCAATTAGGCCAGGCTTAGAAACGCTATGGAAACTGTTACTAGGTATAAACAGAGCCACAGCTGGGGACTCTGATGCAGTGCAATTGATAAATGCAATTCCTCCACACCTACTTTGCAGAACAATTTGGAACACCTGGTCTGCAAAGGGCAAGTAAAATGAGTACCGTACGTGAGGGGAACTATCATTAATTCCACCTCAATAATCTTGTGGCAACACTACACTTCATATTCTCCAATCCAATTTCTATGCACTAGACAACATATACCTCCTTTACGTGTCATATTAGATGGATAAAGGAGAGTCACAAGGACATCTCACACAAGAAGGCTCCAGTGGTAAGGCAAACTAGCATCTAGTATTAGAGGAATAACCAAATCGTTCCCTATTGAATTGTGAGAGTTTTTGCAAAAGTCAAGAGGTCTAGTGTTGGTCTAAGCGGTCAATGGGATCTGTGACCGTCTAAGGAAGATGTTTGCTTACCTACTGCTTCCACAAATGTTTGTTTATCATTCGGACAACTTCATATTGTTTCCATTTCTGTAATCTACTACAAACTATTCTGACCATAGGGTCATCTAAAAATAGAGAACTCTTCCAATTTATGATCCCTACACATAAAAAGTGTCTTATAATCTACTGAATCAATTGAAAACAAAGGAAGTATTGTGTAAATACTGAGATTGAGAGCAGTAAAATGTTTTTTAATTAGATTCAGTTCTAAATCTGTGTGAATTACAGACCCACCAGCCTCACTTGCCCATCCAAGTAATTTACCAAAAATGAATAATCGATGGTCGCTGAAGCAGGACTTACAGGGGATACTGCAAAACTGTCTACTTTGATATTTTCAGAACTTGGAGCTTCCTGGTAGGTGTAAAAGCACACTGCCAATCAAGTTGTAAAAAAATTAGATGGATTCGAGACCCACCAAATAAATTACTAATAGTTGAAAAATAGACTGATCAATAGACAGACAGATCTAGAGCATATAACCAGGTGTACAGAGTGCAATACGCCATTTATTACCATTGATGAGTGTGGAAAGGGACAATGACTCACAAAAGGCGTTGCCTCAGGTGAGTCATAATGGCCTTCCACTCCTTTATCAATGTATGAAACAACATATATGGAAACTTTATGCCATGATAATATTTCATGAGTACTTGTTTTAACCAAAGATACTTCACCATGACCAGGATGCAAGGATTTACATTTTGGCGGTAAAATAAAATCATCACACTGAAGATACCTCATGACTATTAAAAGAGTTGCTTAAAATGTGTTGTGTCATTTAATTGATGGTTATATGCAATCTATTAGCCAGTAAAACAGTTTTTCTCAAGTAAACGTTGCTGTACGGTGGCAATAAACTTGAAACTGACTATGCATTGTAGTAATATTTGTTTGAATGCATGTTTAGTAGTACAGTTGCTCAAAACAAATTAACATGGTAATGGGCCACACATTCATTTTCACGTTCATAGCATGTGTGTATTTTTCCAGAGAAAAAAGCACTTACAGTAACCATATAAGGCAATTAAAATAGTTGCATGAACAAACAAACTTTAATGGCAATCCCTTATTTTTTCTGTACATTACTTCATCTTGCTTTGATGTGAAGCAGCAGAAAGCCCATAAAGCAAAACGGATATTTACTTGAATTAAATGCATGCCAGTAGAATTTGTAGCTATCAATACGGGAGGTCAATCATTGGCTTTGCACTTAACGAAGTATTCATCTGCTCTTATATATGTTTGCATTTTGATTGAGAGATTCATACAATACCTCATCTGTGAGCTCTCTGCCAGAGTTGGATCTCGGTCGCTGTGGTCCAAGCACTCCACTTGGTGGAGATGGTGTCTGACCATCTGCTGCCTTTCCATTTTCCTGAAATATTTGAAGAACATAGCACAAATACATGAGTGCACTATAGCCCAGCCACAGAACATGTCCAATATACAGAATAAGGTAGTAGAAGGCATCTGAAAATCTACAAAATGAAGAGTACACATTTTACACAAATTTACAAAATCTCTTGCAAGGCACGACAGATCAACTGTATTCATTTATATGCCATATCCTTTAAAGCGATATCATTTAAAGCATTTTCAGCCAAAGGTTCCAGCAAAATGTACATGGCTGCAACTCCTTCCCAGTCAGTCAGTTCATAAACGCAATTTTGCATCCAAAATATACTATCAAATGAACCCATATTAGGCTAGTTATCAGCCAGACTGACTGCCTTTTTTTTTTGTTTCAACAAGTCTTTACTGAGGTTGTAAATTTTTTTTTATATCACAGTTACATCCCCCCCCCCCCCCCCCCCCCCCCCCCCCACTCCCCCAGACCCCTCCTCCCGGTACAGGTAACAATTTGAAATTTGAAAAATAGCAGTTAAAGAATGAAAAATTATAAAGAAAAATAGAAAAATACAGGCTTCGAAGAATAAGATGAATATAAAAAAAAACACATCATTACATTCCTAACGAACTCGATACATCTCGGTTACATTATTGATCTATCTATGCTGGGCTCGCTAGCCATAATCTAACTGGGTCCCAAATTTTTTATCCCTTTGTTTTCTTCTTGATACCTTTCCGGCTATAAATGGCAATTTGAAGATTATATGTAGCTAAGAAGCGCATACGCCACTGTTGAAATGTGGGTGGATAATGATCCAGCCATGTGGAAGTCAAACAGATTCTTAAGACTGCCATAGCAATATATAGGAGTCCCTGCATGGCGATAGGTCTGGTAACTCCATCTACCCCTAACATAATTTCTGCTGTGCTGATCTCTATATTAGCTTCGAATATTTCAGATAGGAAGTTGGAGATTTCTCGTTTAATATTATCTAATGTATGACATGTAGCCAGCATATGTATCAGATCGGCTTTAGCCTTATTGCATCTGGGGCAGAGAGTCCCCTTCCCCTCCCCCCATTTTGAAATTTTTTCAGGTGTATAATAAAGGTCGAAAAAAGTTTTGTAGAACTGAGCTTGTAGCTTGGTGGACATTAGAATAGAGCTGGATAGTTCGAGTGCTTTGTGAGCTAGATCCTCTGTAATATCGATCCTATTTTGCCAATTATTTGCATGTTTATCCACATCGTCTGGTAGTACAGCAATTAGGTCTTTATAAATGTCTCCAATTTTTACCCTGGCCGAGCTGACCACAGTGTTAATTGCGGGGATTTTTTAAAGCAGCCATTGGGTCCCCCCTTTTTGAGAATAAAATCTCTTTATTGTAAAAACTTTAAAAAATCATGCGAATTCAGCCCGTATTTATTTTTTAGCGATTCAAATGAACAAAAACCTGTGGAATCGTAAAATGAGCCGAGTTGCGAGATTCCTAAACTAACCCATCGCCGCATACAGGAATCCAAAATAATTTCAGGCAGATTGGTATTGTTTTCTATCTGAGTATAAATGAAAACCTGCCGATCGCCAGATGTTTCCGAACCATGTACCAAACTGTGTAAATACCCTTGAGGGTTTTAAATCGTTCTTTTTTTAGATGGCATTCATAAGGTAGTTTCCAAAGGTGGTTATTGGCGTTATTACCCAAGATTAGTTCCTGTGGAGTTGGAACCGGACAAATGGGCGTTGAGTCTTGTTCGGGGATTAAAAGTAGACGACTGTATTTGATGGTTGTAGCCCACCAATAGAATTTGAAATTAGGGAGGACTAGGCCACCTCTATCCCTTGAGTGTGTGATATGTTTATAGGCTCTTCGTGTTTTTCCATATCCCCAAACGAAGCGAGATAGCATATTATCTATTTCATTAAAAAGTGATAGGTCAAAGTTGAGACCGATTGCCCGGAAGAAGTACAAAAATTTGGGCAGAAAAAATATTTTAATGAGATTGCATCTTCCGATTATTGTTAAATGCAGGTTGTGAAGTCTCGATAAGGTTTTATTTGTCTGTTTCAATAAAGGGTCTAGGTTCAGGGCCACTAGATTTTTCAGATCAGATGTAATATTAACGCTGAGATATAATGCATTATCAGTGACTCTTGCATCGTCCACGCTGATGTTATTATTTATTACAATCTGGGTTTTAGTTTGATTTAATTTGTATCCCGAAATCTCCCCGAACCTTTTTGCTTCTTCCTCTATTATCCTAGCTGTTGTAATTGGATCAGATGTAACAATCGCAATATCATCTGCAAAGCCTAGAGTTTTAGTTTCATCATTCGATGTGTTAATGGGTAGTATGGACGGATTCATTTCTAGCTTTGCGATAAAGGGATCGATGTAAATGGCGAAGAGTAGGGGAGAACAAGGACACCCTTGTCTTGTACCTCTAGTCACTTTGATGATGTCAGAGGTGACCCCATTGATCATAACGACCGCTTCGGGAGCGATATACATTTTCTGTACTGCTTGAATAAAATGATCTCCGATCCCACTCTTTGCCATGGCCGACTATAGATATTGCCGGGAGACCCTGTTGAATGCTTTTTCCGCATCTAACAAAATTAGACCCATAGGGTCTCCTGCTACCTCTGCAATGTCAAAGAGAGTTATCACCCTCTGGACGTGATCTGTGGTTGATCTTCCAGGGACGAACCTGTGTCGTCTAGTAGATACAATTTTATGAATGAAAGGTGCCACTCTGCTTGCTAACAGTTTGCTTATATATTTTAGAGTCATTGTTAACTAGGGTAATAGGACTGTATGTGCCTAGTTCTGTTGGATCTTTATTTTTTGGGGGGAATACTATAATTTTTGCACATGCCCAAGAAGCCGGAGGATTTCCATTCATGAACACCTGGGTAATTTACTGGGTTAGGATGTCTTTGAGTGAGCTACTGAATCTGACATAAAATTCCACGGGAATACCGTCTAGACCGGATGCCTTGCCAGATGGAAGACTGCCATTGCCAAACGTTTGTTTTTATTGCAGCCCAGAACCAACTCAATAAGCTGCAAAGGGTTAACTTAACACTCACAGAACTTACCTAAAATAAAATTATGACTGCTGTATGAAGTACTCATTGGTCACAAGCGAGTCCTTGCAGAATCATGTGGTACTATTATCTGCTCAAAGCAACAACAAAAAAGGGGGGGGGGGCTGGGAGCCAATAAAGCTCCAGTACCTAGGCTCCTAAAACAACAATGCAATACACTGTGAAGTTACTGTCCCTGTTAGAAAGAAAAATAAGAGAGCGCTTGACGAGACATAGGGTTATTTCTTGGTGCCTTCACACATCCCTAGGGATATCATGCTTCATCATCAGGCATGCTCCTCGTTGAGACGGTGCGGCAATGTTCTACACGCCTCTCGAAGGGTCACTTTTCTTATCTTGCGGTATGATGAGAGGTATATGTGTGAGGGTGTCCTACATGTGTGAAGTTGAGTGATTGTGCATGAGTGATGGAGAATTATAACTCTCTAAAAGATACGAGGATCACTTTTAATGTGGAGGCTCTCTTGACAGGATTAGAAAGCGGTAAAAACGGGTCAGAGATACTGGAGGGGTGTAATGTATCTAGGTAGCTTCAAGTCTGTGGGAGTAGTCAGGTCGGGTGTAGTCAGGTCAACACGTTTCAGGCCCTTGAGGCCCAAAAAGGATCCACAGCACTTCTTCAGGACCTAAGAAGAGAGATTATTAATCTACCCCACACCAAAATGTAATCTGTAAGTGTAGGTATTCCCCAAGAAGAAAATACCTGGTCTAGTGGTTAAAAATGATTGTCCACCTAAACAAATAAGAAATATTGGGGAGAACAGATAATAAACAAAGGTAAAGCATATAATGTTACATGCGTCATCAGAATCGCTTTTCCAGCATACAATATCATGGTGGTGCCATATAGTAGTCATACCCATGCTGTGGTTGGCGCTATTCTGTAGAGATAAAAGACATAAAAGTACTGACACACACAGCAGGCTGTTCAACATACGCAGTGCATACACACATTTCACACAGTTTATCATAAAAGGACTAGTTGTCCTAGGTTTGTGCAAGGAAGGTTACCCTTTGGATCAATCAGACAAGCCCCATAGGTCAGAGATGGAAGTTAGTGCTCAGCTGCTAACTGTAAAGAAAAAGTAATGGTACCCAAATAAGGAAAGCCACCAGGCCAGGAAGTAAACAAGACCTTAGGTTCAGCAATTTGAGGCAACCATACTTGTGTGGCTTCTGCGAATGGAGCTCAAGAGACCTACCCTCCTCTGCTTGCTTGCCTGGATCGAGACGGAGCAGAGGAGGTGTCCCGCTTTTAAAGTGACGTAGATTGGACTAATTGTCTCCAGGTGCTGCGTATGCGGTCGTGTGAGTATGGGGTGGTACGGTAGTCTATGAGCTTACGTGAGTGTGCAACAGCCAATGAGGTGCCGCGTTGCAGCAACTGAAAAACTGGCCCTTCCATGGCGGCCATCTTACTGTGTGGAGGAGGGTCCGCATACGTGCGGCACTTGCCATACCAATAAAACAAAACATGGTGGAACTGTCCATAAAAAAATCCAAACCTCCATCCTGACCATCCCCCCCCCCAGCCCCCCACAGTAGTGATAACCATGTAAAAGATAAAGCTTGGCCAATTCGTCTTAGATGGCTCATTTATTCCAATCCTGATGTCAGTAATGGATTTGAAACATTGTGGCTCAAAGTAATGAGCTTATGTGTATAGAGGCATGAGGGGGCCCTTACACGTAAAAATAACATAGTAGCCAGCGCCCCAAGTCAGAAGGAAAAAGCCATGTGTGCTGAGGTGGTACAAAACATCATATTGCAGTGTGTGGTGTGGAAAGTATTGGAAAATTACCCATCAGGATACTGGGTCTTGTATATGTATAAAAACATGTAATCAAAGACAGTCATTCCTACTACTGCAAACTATTTTGTATGTGCCCACCTTGATGTAGGGAATAATGTTCATTAAATGGTTTCAGTATGCAAGCAGCATCAGTAACTTGTAAGTCCGAAGTGAGGGAAAAGAGTTCAGGGATATATGGCCATATAGAGCTTGCAGTAGAGACCAACAGAATTGGCAAGTACAAAGTCGCATATTTGGGTTGGTGTATGTTTTTGCCATGTTATTCACACCCACTCATATGCATCTAACAGACCATATGAGTTCTCATAGAAGACCAGGGGGCGAAGAAGGGTCTGTGTCCCCAGATATGGTGTAGAATACCATATCAGAATATATGATATATGTAGCAGATCATAAATGGAACCGTAATCAAAGGTGATGGGCCTGAGTGGTACAACAGAAATCCTCATAAAAAGGAGTATGAGTATCTCCAGTACGGAATTACTCGCATCAAGAGACTTAGTCTCAGAGGTTCTATCTCACACCACCGGATCTCGTCATTCAGGCCCATGTTATCAGTGGAGAAACGGAACATCCATTGTTGCTCCTTTCTAAAGAGATTGAGCACTACTTCATGAATTGTTGGCTTCCAGGATAGTCTAACATAGGTCATCAGGGAAATGCTTAGAGTTGTAAAAATGATTATACATTTTTGTGGCACTGCATCCGCAGCGAATAGTGCTCCGGTGTTCTATTATCCCAGTCTTTTTGGCCCTCATGGTCATGCCACGTACCATGGGCAAGTGATAAGGTAGATGTAGTTCCTTGTATTACAGTTAGTGTGATTTTTCTGTATAACCAGGTGGAATGGGGCTCAGTTTATCTCTTTTGTATGCTGAGTCAAAGCAAATACTCTACAGGACCCACAAGGGTAGTGTCCTGTCACAGGTGGTAGAGCCCACAAGGTGATCTGCGTGTGTGATTGTTGTGTACGTGGTCTGGTATGTGCAAGGAGGTCTTTTAGGTTCTAGGTTCGCTTGAAGGAAAATGATTGTCATGGAATCTCTAGGGACCAATGCTTCATGATAATATGCTGGATCTTATGTTTGTCTCCAGAAGGACCTCTCAGGGATTGTTTAATGGCCTTTCCTTAGCTCATCTGAGGACTCTAGTAGGATAATTTCTAGAAGACCGGTACTGAGTGCTGCGGCTTGTGCATCATAATCTTCCACTGAGCTGCAGTTTCTTTGGAGTCGGAGGAACTGTCCAAACGGCAGGTTCTCCGAAGGGCTCTGGGATGATAGCTATCAAAAAGGAGAAGGCAATCAGTAGTCTTCTTGTAAGTCTTTGTGCAGAAGTTTCTGCCCTCAATAAAGAAGAGTAGATACAGGAATGGTATCTCTTTCGTGCAGGACAACTGTGTGAATCTCAGGTAAGGGTCCAAGGTATTGTTCCAACGTCCGAGCTCTAGAAGCCTGGTTTTGTCATCCTCCCAGAAAAACAGAATGTCATCTATGTAACGTCACCACGTTAGAATGTTGCCTTTGAAGGGGTTTGTGGTAGTGCAGATATATCACTCTTCAAAATGGGCCATGTACAGACAGGTCAGGCTCAGGGCGAACGTGCTGCCCATAGATGTCCCTTATATTTGATGATCGATCTGGTTCTTGAATTTTAAGAAGTTTTTCTTCAATGCCACTGTTGCATACTCAATGATAAATTGCCTGAGTGAGCTAAAGAATGGTGATGGATTAAACCCAGATCAGTTGACTGGGGGTGAGTGTTTGATTTGCTCAAACGCTCTGTCTATCATCCCCTTTTGTATCGCTTTGTTCGCCCTAAGTTGGCAGGGTATGCTCAGACATGAGTCCCTTGCTCACTTGGCCACTGGATTCAAGATAGCCTGGCTGATGAGGATTATGAATCCGAAACCGGTCCCTGGATGCTTGTTTCCGGTCCAGGGAAGACATGGCTTGGCAGTTCGGGCTGGACTGTTCCCATGAGGCACAGGGTCAGACTGATTTGCATATGGCCATGTCTGAACTGGGGTGGCTGAGTGAGCTAAAGAATGGTGATGGATTAAACCCAGATCAGTTGACTGGGGGTGAGTGGTTGATTTGCTCAAACGCTCCGTCCATCATCCCCTTTAGTATCGCTTTACTCAATGATAAAGTCAATGGGCGTGGCAGTCGTCCAAGTTCGTGCTCCTAGGCAGGCCTCTATGATATGGGATGTTAGCATAAAGTGCCTCTACGAACAAGGTCATGAGAAGATGAATTTCCTGCTGACTGTTGGTGTTGACAATCAGGTACAACTTGTCCTTAGTCTCTTTTAGGATCGAGGGGGTTATCTGGACCAGAGGTTGGAGGTAGTAATTGCAGAACTTGCTCAAATGTTCCAAAAGAGATCCAATGCCAGAGACGATGGGTCTTCCTGGGGGAGGCTTAATGCCGGTGCGTATTTTGGGTAATATGTAGAAGTAAGGGGTCTTCGGAAAAGTGTTCACCAAAAACTTTGCTTTGTGTTTCATGATCCAGTCTTGTGCCTCTGCTGTCGTGACCAAGGGCTGGATGTGTTTCATCAAAGTGTCAGTTGGATCTGTCTTCATAGGGCATTAGTATCTTCCATCTGCTAGTTGTCAAAGGCACTCTTGGTAATAATAACTGAAGTTCATCAGAACAATTGCCCCATCTTTGTCTGCTGGTTTTATTATGAGCAAGGGGTCCTCGGTCAGGGTAGTGATTGCTTTGCGTTTTCATACGGTCTGGATGATTGGATCAGTGCAGACTCTTTCAGTACAGCTTTTTCGACGGTGAGAGCCTCAATGGGTGTCATGGCTGCCGTAGGTGTGAACCTTGATAATATCCTCAGTCCAGAGTCCTCACGGTCCTGTGAGGGTATTGGCTTTGAAAAAATGTCCAAAGACTGACTTTGGGAAAGAGCTGTTCAAGCTCACGCGTGCGTGAAACAAAATTGGTCTCCGCGGGGAGAGGGCACAAAACCAAGGCCTTTACGCAGAACCGCAGTCTGGTTCTCGGTTAAGACTTTCTGTGAAAGGGTAATGACTATTGACTATTGTTGTAAACGGTTTGTTGCCTCCTCTTTTCTCCCTCGTGTCCTGCCCCATCGTGTGCAGTGGTTGAGGGGGCATATGGAACCCCAGAGCCACATCTGTGCTTGTCCCTAAAGGGGGGCACTGGATGTCCATACACGCGTGGTGGTGGGGAGTCTACTCCCCAACAGCTCTCGTAGCCGCCCCAACTGGCGTTACTAGAGTAGGTGGTGGAGCCATCATCTGATCAGAGTTCACCGCCATGTGGACAGTAATCTTCTTTATTATAGGGAAACACCTTATCCTTGTCAAACCTTTCTGCAGTTTGGATATCTTCTGCTGCCTAAGGTAGTCCTTATGTTCATTCATCTGAGCATTAATCTCAGACAGTAAGATTTAAATGCAGAGATGCTGATCCTCGCCTTCAATGCATTTTCTGCAATATTAATCTTGAAGATAAGTGCAGCAGATAGGCATTTGGCCGTAATGCTGATAGGAATGAGCCAGTCACATGTGCACTTCCACACGATCTATGACCATTCCCTTCTAAAAACTATGTCTTCCAGAAACAAGCACGGTGTTGTAGTCACCAAAAGCCCATTAGGTACTATTCTTGCTCTGAGGTACTCTGTCATAATGGGGATGTGGATGGCTATCTTTTTTTTTTTTTAACTCTCTTTATTGAACACGCTCAGTAGACAGCATAATAACATTTGCCAATGCATGCACATTGGAGATATTCTTACATGGGTTTGGCGGACACATGTCGGGATGGGATAGAACTGTTTGCCAATAAAGAAAAGACATCATTAAAGGATTACCATTCTCTAGACGCCTGGGGCCATTCCAGTGTCCACCTGGCTCCAACAAAGGATAGTGCAGCTGACCCTGGTAAGGCACTCCAATTTCTTAGTTTAAACAAGTTTAGTCCATGAGTATTGCAACACACGTCCGGAGCTTGCCACACTGGGGCTCCACTGTAGACACAGATACCAAATGATTATCCAAAAAGGACGTTGCACAAAGCAGTACAGTTCAGTCAATTTCCAAAGGTCTTCAAAAAACTTTATTGTTCAATTTCTTAGTAATAAAAGCCCCAGCATCAGCCAACGCGTTTCGTTCATGTGGAACTTCGTCAGGGCGTAACGCAGGTAGCAGTGTGAATTTTGGAAGTGGGTTGTACTCTGTATATTGGCATTCCAAAAATCAGGTATTTGCAAATTTACACAGCAGCACCTTCTAACATCACTTGTGCTGGAAAGCTTTCGGTTCAGTATTTTGCGCTTTGTAGGCCCAGATGTCCTCGAAATGAAATGCATTTAAACTTGGGGTCGCGTGGAATAACACTAAGGCACAATGGCCATATACATGAGGGGTCAAGTGATGCTCTTCTCCTCTTGAGAATTTATAAGCACTAAAATAACCTGTTTGGGGACAACTTCTCTAAAACTCTGGATGTAACTAGGATCTATTAATTCGACAATTTCATTTCATTTCGAGGACATCTGGGCCTACAAAGCGCAAAGTACAGAACCGAAAGTTTTCCAGCACAAGTGATGTTAGAAGGTGCTGGTGTGTAAATTTGCAAATACCTGATTTTTGGAATGCCAATATACAGAGTACAACCCACTTCCAAAATTCACACTGCTAACTGCGTTACGCCCTGACGAAGTTGGACAGAAACGAAACGCGTTGGCTTATGCTGAGGCTTTTGTAACTAAGAAATTGAACAATAAAGTTTTTTGAAGATCTTTGGAAATTGACTGAACTGTACTGCTTTGTGCACCGTCCTTTTTGGATAATCAGTGTCCACCTGGCTCTCCAGCACTCCTCTGTAAGCACGCCATGGGCCCCACACCTTTTCTCATTTCTTAACACATCCCCAGCTCTTGTATACCATTTCTTCTGCTCTCTGGCACCAGTCGATGCCCCTCTCCCATTCTGTCACTTAAGGGGGATGAAGTGTCTCCCACCCCCTTGAAGTAATGCGTTTCGCTATTCCCGCAGACCGCATAAGCCACATGGTGACATATTTGGGCCAGACCGCCTCCCCCTTGATTATAAGCAGATGCTATTTTGCGTCCAGCGGTACATCAGTACCCACTACACTGGCCTTTATTGCCGTGACCTTTTGCCAAAATTGCGCTATCCTAGGACATTCTGACAGGATATGAGGGAACGTGCCCTCATTCTGGTAACATCGGATGCACTGCAGCGTTGAGGGGTGATAGGAGCGATGCAAAATCCAGAGCTGGATCAGGCAAAAGCGCATTCGTATTGCTATCTCGCGCGGGCCCTGGAGTGCCTCTTGCCACTCTACATCATCTATGTTGCACAGGTTGTCTGTCCAGGCCGCCCTTAAGGCTGCCAATTAGTCAGGCAGATTGTTCATAAGCTTACGGTACATAGTGAAAATTGCTTTCTCGGGGATAGGGTCAATCAAAAGCCTGTCTTCCAGGGGAGAATAGTCAGGAAGGGAGGTGTTACCTCTCAGCAGTGTCAACAGTGCATGTCCGAGTCTCAAATAGTGGAACCTCTGGGTCTCTACCAGCCCAAACTCCCACTGGAGATCCTCAAACGAGAGTGGGGCCCCTTCCTTCCACATGTCTCCCAGTCTCTCTACGCCTAAGGTCTCCCATCCTAATAAACCTTGAAGCGAGGACACCTCTTTTAACCCAGCACTATGCCAAAGCGGTGTTCTGCTGGTCAATTTGTTCTGCAACCCCAGAGCCGATTAACCTCCCTCCAGCATGTCACAACTTTAGCTGTGTGTGGGGGGCCAACTAGGGTTGTTCTGGCGCGCGTGCAGCAGCAGCTCACAGATCCCTGACGGCATGGCATCTCAGTCTACCCTGTATGCTGGTTCATCCCTATCTGAGTACACCCAGTCCGATGACCACCTGCAGTTGCTGTGCCCCGTAATAGAGCCTTCCATCCTGTGCCGCCAGACCGCGATCGTATACCCTTCTTTGCAGTTTATGCAGCGCTATCCTAAGCGTACCCGCCTGCCATAGCAATTCCCGAAAATCCTGAGAGACTTTTTGAAAAATCATTGGCGATATAGGATATGGAGTAGTTTCCAGGCTGTACAACAGGCGATGCAGTGCCATCATCTTGAAGAGGGCGGCCCTGCCTGCCAGGGAAAATGGTACGGCTCGCCAATGTTGCACATCGCTGTGAAGTCTCTCCAACTGGGGGTTGAGATTCTTTTCGAAAAACATGAGCTGATCCCATACCACCTGAATCCCCAAATACTTAAAACCCTCCAGAACTACAGGCGCTGTACACCGCACTGGTAGTCTCGGGGGGTGGAAAGGGGGGACAATGGGGGGGTTTCCGCCAGTGGAAACACCACTGACTTAGCCCAGTTTATTGTGTATCCTGAGTAGCTCCCGCATAAGTCAAAGAGGTGGAGCACCCTGGCAATAGAGGGTGATGGCCGTGTGAGATACAGTAAGATATCGCCCGCAAATAATGATATACAATCTTCCCAGTCCCCAGGTGACGCAAAGCCCCATATCATGGGGTCTCTCCTGATCTAATTTTCCAATGGCTCCAGCGCCAAGGCGAATAGCAAGGGTGACAGGGGGCACCCTCGTCTCGTGCCCCTTCGGGTGCATGGCTTTCTTGACCTGTTGTTTCTTCAGGGCAGTGAATAAATTCCAGTCATCTTGGTTGCTGCTTGTCGTTGTGCTACCGTCTGCCCCTAAAAAGGATTGTGTTTTCAAGATATGTTATGTTATGTTATGTTAAGGTGAGCTTATAGAGCGCTCTGTCACCGTGGGTTTCCTGGCGCTGATCTGGTGCTGGGGGTGGACAGGGGGAGTTAGCCAGATTGTGGGAAGAGCCATGTTTTCAGAGATCTGCGGAATTGGAAGAGCGAATTGGAGGATTTAAGTGAGGGTGGGAGAGAATTCCAGAATTTAGGGGCCAAATGTGCAAATCTCCGACCTCCGATTCTGCAGAGTTTGAAAGAGGGGACAACCAGGAGGCGGAGGTGAGAGGATCTGAGGTTGCGTGAGGGACAATAGGGACTGATAAGGGATTTCAGGAATGCGGGGCAGGGACCAGTTAGAGATTTGAAGGCAAGGCAGCCAATCTTAAAGGCTACCCTCGAAATGACAGGAAGCCAATGCAAGTTGGTAAGAAGAGGTTTAGTGGATTGCCATTTCAGGATCCCGAAGGCCAATCTCGCCGCTTGGTTCTGGACGATCTGCAGCCTAGAAAGAAGGGCCTTGGGCAGACCGTGATAGAGGGAATTCGAGAAATCCAAGCGGGAGAGGACAAGAGCCATGATGACTTGAATCAGAACTTCGGGAGTCAGGAGATAGGCCACCTTCCTGATCCTGCGCAGCTGGTACATGCATGAGGAAACCACCGCCCCTATCTGGGGCTTAAGGGATAGCTCAGAGTCAATAATGACCCCGAGACTCTTCACCGAGGCCACAGGGGTGGGAAGGGGGCCTAGCTCTACCGGCCAGAAGTGCGGGCCCCAGTGGATAGAGCTCTTACCAGGGAGAAGGAGCTCCGTCTTCCCGGGATTCAGTTTGAGTTGATTCTGGCTCATCCACTGGAGAGTGTGGGACATAACCGCCTGAAAATTAGTGATAGCAGAAGAAGAATTGAGAGGAAAGATGAGTTGCAGGTCGTCAGCGTAGTTAAAGACGGTGACGTCCCACTGCCTCAGAGAAAAGAGAAGAGGTCGAAGATACAGGTTAAAAAGAAGGGGAGATAAAGAGGAGCCCTGGGGAACCCCGCAATGTGATCGTTCCCTAGGTGCCCTGAAGGTGCCCAGACTAACTGAGACCTCCCGGTCAGAAAAGATTCGACCCATGCCAACGCCAGGCCCTGGATGCCGGCCTGCTCGACACGATGGAGAAGGAAGTCATGGTCCACCGTGTCGAAAGCGGCCGACAGATCTAAGAGAACCAGGGCCTGGGGGGGTACCCCTGTCAGCTCGCCTCTCAGAGCATCCAACACGGCCAAGATCACTGCCTCCGTGGAGTGGCCTGGTCTGAAGCCAGCCTGGTTGGCTTCAAGAAAGTTGGAGCTCTTGATGAACTGTGAGAGGCAGGCGGTGACGTGGGCTTCCAGAATTTTAGAGAAATAGGGCAGAAGAGAGATAGGCCGGTAGTTCGCCAAAACTGCGGGGTCAGCTCCTGGCTTCTTCAGTAGAGGCACCAAAACGGCCTCCTTGAAGGAGCTGGGCACCGTGCCAGAAGAAAGAGAAGAATTCAACAGAGGGAGAATGCAATCAGGTAAGGTAAGGCAGATGTCCCGTAGTATAGATGGTGGACAACAGTCGTCAGGTGAGCCAGACTTGACACGAGCGGCCAGTCTGGCCAAAGATTCTGGATCAAGAGGAGGGAAATGTGTGAAAGAGAGTGCATTATGAGGGGGACAGACAGTGTCAGTGCCAGGAAAGGTGACCGGAATAGTATCCTTAATCATAACAATTTTTTCTAGGAAGAACGTACTGAGAGCATTGCATGATTCCTGAGTAGGAGCCTGGTTCGGGAGCGTCCTAGAGTCAGAGGTAAATTCATCGAGGACTTTTTTATATTTATTACGAGCGGCCACGTAAGTGTCTCTGCCTGTGGTGCAGTAATCTCTCCTCCACTTACGCTCCAATTGGCGTAGCTCCAGATGTTGGGTTTTTAATTGGGAGTCAAACCACTTATGGGAGTTGAGGAACAAAATATAATGATGGACCCTTCCTGGAGTAAGCACCTGACTAGCTTTCCCCCCGTAATATTCTTTGACCCTTGAATTGATTAAGGGGATTGTGCGCACACTAGATGGCACCCATCATCACTATGCCTATTCCCTAGGGAATTTTAGTGCAAATAAAAACAATCGCAAAGGTGCACCACAAAAGACAAGACAATAAGTGCATATGGTGTTTTAGGCACAATGTAAAAAAAAATTTTTCCAAGAGATGTTGATAGTCTTCTTTAAATCTTTATTTTCAGTTAGCAGTGAAACATATACAGCCGTCGCGTTTCGTCCCAAGCTGGGACTTCTTCAGGGCTTTAAGTTTATGATACGTCGCTTATGGAGAGAATATGAGGGGAACCGGGGTCCAAGGGGCGCCTTCCCGGATCCTGAAATCCTGTTGTATGTTAGTTCATTCCAATGTCGAATTAACAGAGATGGACTGTAAGCATGCCAAATGTGTGATGAAGGCAGTGCTTATCAGGGTTCCTGGGTGGTGTGAACGGTCTTGCCACCGTAATTTTGTGTCTGTTTTAACCGTCTACTGAGCAATTTATAGAGCTAGTGGTGGACTGATGGTCCTATTTGTCCAAGGGAGGAGGGTGTAGGCACTGTGTTGCAGCAGGCCGTTCCTGGTAAAACGGCCGGCGCCCATCCACAGCCCTCGTCCCGCCGAAAACTCCCACAGCGACGTCGTGTTTCTTATGGGAGTTGCTATGCCGAGAGCGGGGAAACTTGGTTAGAGGGGCAAAAATATCGCTAGCTGACGTAAGCCAGTGAGAGATGTTACCGTCTAGCTCGTTGATGCAGATGTCGTTGGAGAGGGAGGGGCGGGTCTCTGACAGATGGGAGAGCAAGTTATGAGAGTCAGCAGCCCTCCACTTGCGGGCGGCACCGCCCTCTAGTGGCGGGGCCCTGATATGACCATCGACAGAGATTACAGTCTCGATCAGAGAATGGTCAGACCACACACAGGGAGTGATCAACGGGCAAGAGGACTTAACCCCGTGAGTCCAAATGTGGTCGAGAATATGGCCTCCGCTGTGGGTGGGGGACTTGACAAGTTGTGTGAGATTTAAACAGGAGAGGGCTTCAAATAGCTCAGTGGCGTGAGGCCCGGCATCCTTGTGTTGGAACCAATAGTTAAAATCGCCGAAAATGGCGACACGAGAGGAGGATGTAGTAAGATTGGCAAGCTGCTCAGTAAAGGAAGAGGGGAATGAAGGCATAGGGTGGGGGGGCAGTAGAGTATTATAAAAGTGACTGCACCCACCTCAGTTCCCAGGCTGAGAACCAAGTTATCAACTTCAGGAAGAGTCATGGATGAGGTAGCTATAATTTTTAAGTCCTTGCGTATTACCGCTGCCACTCGGCCACCAGGACGGCCCCCGGGGCGATTAGCATTCAACAGATAGTAGTCTGGGGGTAATGCCGCCAGGATATCAGGGAGGGAGTCGTCAGTGAGCCATGTTTCCGATAGCAAAAGAATGTCAGGGCTCTCAGCCATGAGTAAGAGAAAGATGTCAGTTTGATGTCTAATAAGAGAGCGGGTGTTTAAGTAGAATATTCGGATGTGTGACTCAGTAGGAGTTGGTGGAGCATGTGACGCATCCGACCCCGAATGGAGGGGGATATTCCCCGCGATTCCAAGTGCAGAGATGCGAGCCCTGGTGGCAGGGGAAAGGGAACAGGGGAAGGGCTGTAGGCTCCTAAGAGCAGAGGGAGTATAGGAGATAACAGAGACAGCGTCCCTGGCCCCTGGACCCGTCCGGCCGCAGACGGGCGCAGACGGGCTGGACTTAGGCGCGACTTCGGCGCGAAGACGGCGCGCCCGCTGCGCCCGTCCGCTGCGCTCCCTGAAAGGGGGAACCATTTTGTAGGGCCGAGGGCGGGAGGGGCCGAGCGCTAGTCCGCTCGCCTGCTCCCTCACCCAAGATGGAGGCACACTAGGTCACGACCCAGGCAGAACCTATCTCGTCTGCAATGGGCGGGCCAGGAGGCGGGGCAGAGAAGTCCCGAGCTGGAGTGCAGCACGACCAGGAAGGGTCCCAGCGCGCACTCAGAAGCGAGGTGGGGACGAGCAGGGTAAGTAAGTAAAATAAAATCAAGTGTCAGCAGCTCCGGGACCTGCACAACAAAAAAGTTAAAAGCATACACAAAATACAAATACAGGCGGGTGAGCGCAACCATGCTGAAGGCTGTATAAATGCGAAGCAAATTTTAAAAGTAGCGTGCCCCAGTCCAGCTAGCGCCTGAGACCACCCGCTAGCACCTAATGTGTATTTATGTACTGTTTTATAAATTCTTATATCATGTATTGTTTTAAAGATAGGCTGTACAAAAAATTGACTACACAAACAGTGAACAAATGGTGCAAATAGTGACTTGTAGTGCTCAGTGCTTACGGCGCAACAAAAACTGTACAATTATTATATACAAAGAGAAGTGTAAAACAATAATTTGGCGTGGTCTATGCTGATTTCAATTATAAAACTGTACACTGCATTTGTCAGTACTTAATACAGAATAATAATACAGCAGATCCACTTATTAGTCGATGTTTCAACCCTAGACGAGCGCACGTCGGCAACAAGATATTCACAGAAGCTCAGACCCTGGTTGTCATCCATGACAAAACTTGTGGACCTGACTACATACACAGACTTGAGGATACCTGGGTAAATTACACCCCTCCAGTAGCCCTGACCCATTCTTACAGCTTTTTAATTCTGTCAAGAGAGCCACCACTTTTAGACAGTTCTAATTCTCCTTCACTTGTGCATACATAATCACTCCACCCCCCATATTTGGGACACCCTCATACATATACCTCTCATCATACGGCAAGATAAGAAAAGATCTCCACTAAAACGATCCTTCGAGAGGCTCGTAGAGCATTGCAGCGCCGGCCCTACGAGGAGCATGACATCTCTAGGTGTGTGTTTGAGCACCAAGAAATAACCCTTGGTATTTACACTCTGTGTCTTGTCCACTGCTCTGGCTTCTTTTTTTTCCTAACAGGAACAGTAACTTCCCCTTTTAGTGCATACTATTCTCTGCTACAGCTCTGGTTCACTTTTAGCCACCCGATAAACTCTAATAGCTGCCAGAGATTGTTCAAAGACTCCACAAGAACACAGGTCCACTAAAAGTACGAAGCGTTTTGAAACAGATAGTTGAAAGCTAAGTCAACAGCACCTAAACTCCACGACACGGGCCCGAAGTACCTCAACAGCCGCCTCACACTCTACACACCCACCCGCCAACCTCGATCCGCCAGCATCACCCTCGCCTCCGTCCCACGATTTCCAAAAGCCACCATCTGAGTAAGATCCTTCTACCTGCCAGCCAGGACATGGAACTCCCTCCTCACTCACCTTCGGCTGACCCAGGACCATCTCTCCTTCAGGAAACAACTCAAGACCTGGCTGTTCGAGCAGTAGCGACCCTCCTCCCCTCAGTGCCTTGAGACCCTTACGGGTGAGTAGCGCGCTATACAAATTTTGATGATTGATTGATTGATTAAGCGATGATTGATTGATTAAGCGGGACACCTCACCTGAGGTAGCTGTTCGCGCTTTATAAGCATCTGTATTATTATTATTATTATTAAACTACATCCAGACACACTCCAACTGACTACCTTCTCCACCAAGTGTCAAACCACCTCAGACAGTGGCCATAAGCCAACTGAACTGTTTACTTAATCCTCTCCAGAAACCCAACATTTAAGACCTACTCTTCAGGATCAGGTGGGCTGACATTCACCCACCACGTAATACACACATCCATCTCCATTCCTTCACTCACTACTAACACTACCTTCACTCCACGACCCATATTTCACTCCTAACTTTTCCTCCCTTTATAGAAGCATGTGTAAAATCAGTGTCTCAACCCATTATGGGACTTAACCACTCCTTTTAGGCGGCCGCCTGCCCATCAAGTTCACACCAAAAGCCATTCAATGCACTTACCAGTTCCCTTTCAAAGCAGAAAAGCCTACATAGCAGTAGCTATTTGAAACTTCACGAATCTCAGGAAGAATTCCGCCATGATGTATTGATGAACATTGAGAATAATACAGTCAAAGGCAAAGCTAATTAGGTGAAATACCAAAAGCAAGTACTCCAAGTGAAGGGAATTTTTAAATCATCAACTGTTACTGGAAAATGAGATTTACAAACAAGAAGACTGTGAATAAGCAATATACCAGGTGTCTCCAACCAGGCGGTCGCAAGCTACCAGTAGCTCACAGGCACCTTCAGAGTAAACTCACAGCCTTGAGTTAATTTTCAAATAAGCACAGAATGACCTTTACTTTTAAAGTTTGGAGAAGGCTGTGTTAATTTTGCATTCTCGTCAGGCTGCAGATAGCAGGGCCCGATAATGAGCACTGCTCAAACAGATTTATGATCCAGGCTGGGGCACAGAGGTAAAGAAGTAAAGCTCTGAGGTATTTAACTGCTAAATAAAAGTCCTTCTCAACTCAATATTGGAGAGTGAGAAGAAAATTATGTTTCTGTGTGCTTTTAAATGGGAGAGAATTAAAATGAAAAGTTACTTTAAAGGTTAAGTACACTCTTCATTTTAATTTTCTCCCCTTTCAAATTGCTGCATTTATAAACAGCAAACCTCTTGCTCCCAGTGGACGAGTAGAAACGGTTACAAATTTATAAATGAAAAAGTCATTTTTTTTAAATGGGAGAAAGTTAAAGTGAAGAAAAATATTTCTATGAAACATTAAGTGTTAATGTCTCTCTCCACGGTCAATTAAGCCAATAATGTCAATGTTTTATTAAGTATGTGTCTTCACTTTAAATTTCTTCCCATTTAAACAAATGGCTGTATATTTCTATTATAAATATTGCACAGTGTCTACAGGCCACGGGGAGCAAGATACCTGCTGGTTGTAAATATGACACTTGGCAATGGGAGAAAGTTTAATTGAGGAGTTTTATGGATTCCATTTAAAAGTAAAGTTAACACTTCATTTTAATTTGCATCCCATTCCAATGTGTTGCCTTTACTTAAAGCTGCTAGCTGGTAGACACAGTGCCATATTTATAACTGAAAAATATAGCCATTATTTCAAGTTGAAGGAATTTAAGGAGCAGAAACATTTTCCACATTATGAACATTTTTGCAGTACATTTTTCTAAACTTAAAATTTCACCCAGTTAAAAAAGGTTAGAAGTTTGAGCTATACATGTAACAGTGCAACATATGGTGAAAGGTATGTCCTGTACAACAAGTACAAACAACACAGGTGTTCAGTCACCCATAAACATATATCCCAGTCATATGCACACATGTTAACACATCCCCAAAAACCGCATTCTCACTGACACACATTGCAGCGCTGTCCTAGTGCCACTAGTCAAAGAATTTTGTTCAAACTACCGTATCTGGCTCTTTTGACATTAGGCATAAAGTCAATGAATCTAGGCATGCCGTGGTCCGTAACAATGCACACGTTGCTTAGTCTTCATTTGCCTATAATGATTTTCGCTCATCAGAAACAGCTCTTACTACAGAAAAGGTTGGGGACCCCTGCAATAGACCATTCATGATTCTCCAAACACTGATTAATATATAGTTTTTCAGTACTGGGCAGTTGAGTGAAGGCAGTTCAGTACATTAAATTGTAGTGTTCAAATAAGGAGTGGTTTCTTACCTGTAACTCAAGTTCTTCAGAAGGGGTATCTCTGTTATAGTCATAATCATGTGAATAGTCCCGCCCATGTGTGTGGACCCCGGAACAATCGAAATAGTCTCTTAAGTTGTCCTCTTCTGCATCCTGCATAGACACTTAAGAGAAAATCAAAGACAAATAATACAGCCTGAAATTATTAAGGCTACACTGGCCAGTACTTCTTCCTGAAGTGAAAAAGGATAGCCAGATATTACTGAAATGTAAACATTTTGCTAAGTTTCACACATAGAGATACTCCCCGTCACAAAAATCCTTTGTCATGATAGAGAGAAAGGGTTGGACAGACAAGCTCCATAGGCTGCCATTATGTGTCTGTAAATGGATACCATGCTTTTAAGGAACCCTCCAGAGACCTTCAGTATCCCATGATAAACAGCCAAAGGCTAGTTACTTTCAGTTCTTTTTGAAGGTGTATAAAGCCAGGCCTGTAGCATTCAGGATATTATCGTTTTATCCACCGGGGAGGAGCGCTGGTTGCTTATGACTATAAAAGAGATACCCCTACTACAGAACTGGAGTTACAGGTAAGATACTACTCCTTCTGTAGTAGGGGATCTCTGTGTATAGTCAATCATGTGAATAGAATGGCAAGCCCATCCCAAACAAACCAAACCCAGCGGTGGAAGAAACAGACCGACCTCTACTGTGCAAATACATTTCTCAGCGAAGCCTGCCCAACCTAAGCATCTGCCCTGGCATCAGAGTCCAGGCAGTAGTTTTTAGCATAGGAATGGACTGACTTCCAAGTGGCAGCCCTACAGATGTCTGCAATGGGGACATTGCGCAGCAAAGCAGCTGTAGCAGCTTTACCTCTGGTAGAGTGAGCCTTAGGCTTACCCCCTAGAGTCTTGTTAGCTTTCTGGTAACAGTTGAATACAGGACACAATCCACCTAGAGATGGACTGTTTAGAGGTAGCAAGACCAGTCTTGACAGATCCATAATTAACAAATAATTGATCCGATCTACAAACCTTCTTAGTCTTATCTAAGTAGGATTTCAACATCCTTTTCCCATCAAGGGAATGAAGGGACCTCTCCGTCGGAGTGGAAGGATGCTGAAAAAACATGGGCAAAGTGATTGTTTGATTCACATGGAAATCTGACACCACCTTAGGAACACATTTTGGGTGAGTTCTCATGACAAACTTAGATGCATGAAACACAGTATAGGGCTCTTGGCAACAGAGAGCCTGGATCTCACTCACCCTGCGAGCTGATGTTATAGCTACAAGGAAAGCTGCCTTCCAGGATAGATGCTGTAGAGAAGCCTTATGAATGGGCTCAAAAGACTCCCTCATTAGTCCAGACAGCACCACATTAAGCTCCCACGAAGGTGAAGGACGCCTAATGGGACGAAACACCTTCTTCAAACCTTCCAGAAAATCTTTCATGACTGGGATTTGGAAAAAGGAAGTTTGTGAAGAGCATTTCCTATACGCAGTTAAAGCTACTAGGTGAAACTTAATGGAATGAAAATTAAGGCCAGATTGAGCCAAATGCAGTAAGTACGAGAGGATGCAGGATGTAGGATCCTTGCAGGATGTAGGGTCTGCATCCTTAGACGTGCACCAAATGCAGAATCTCTTCCATTTGTATGCATAGAAAGTCCTTGTAGATGGTAATTTTCCTTCTTTTAATATCTCCATGCAGTTGAGGAAGATTTAAATGTCCATGCTGCACTAGCTCAGGAGCCATGCTACCAAATTCAACGATGAGAGGTTGGGATGCACCATCTGCCCTCCGAACCTTGTGAGAAGGTCCGGCCGACACGGAAGTTGAAGATGTGGCAGGAGAGACCGATGTAGGAGGTCGGTGAACCACCACGGCCGAGGCCATTCCTGAGCAATGAGAATCATCCTAGTCCGGGACTGGGACAGCTTGATCAACACTGTCGGGATCAGTGGAATGGGTAGAAAAGCGTAGAGAAAGCTGTTCGACCAGTTGATCCACAGTGCATTCCCCAGACCCATTCGTGATTTTCTTGAAAGAGCCTGCTGAGAGCGTCTGCTTGAGCATTCTGCGCACCTGGCAGATGAGTCGCCATGCTCGTCAGGCCCCTGGCCTGCAGCCAGTTCCAGATCATCTGCGCCTCCCAAAACAGTGAGCTCGATCTTGAGCCACCCCTGATTGTTGTTGTGTTGTCCATCTGTACAAGCAGGGAAGTGGTCCGAAACGATGGCTGGAAAGATTTCAGCGCAATGTGCACTGCTCGGAGTTCCAGAAAGTTGATGTTATATATGGACCCCGTCTGGGACCACGTCCCTTGCATCTGAAGGTAGTCTGAATGCGCTCCCCAGCCGTGGAGATTAGCATCTGCCACAATGATTTGAGTCGGTATCTCTTTGTGGAACGGAATCCCTCTGAGAAGATTGTGCGGTGAACACTACCACTTGAGGGACTGGACAGTGTGTTGCGACAGTTGGATCCTGTCCTCCCCGCTCCCTCATTTCTGTTCCCACTGATCCTCCAAACATTCCTGCAGCTGCCTCATGTGGGGTGCGAGCATGTGGAGTGAGAAAGACACAAGAAGCCATCGAACCCAGGAGAGAGGACACCGTCCTCACCGTAGCGGAGGGAACGGACATGAGAGCCCGAGCCTTCCGAAGGATCGATAAGCGTCGCTCCTCCGAAGGACACACGCTTGCCTGTAGTGTATCGATGGAGGCTCCTAGGTACTGCAGACACTTAACAGGAGTCAGGACAGACTTTGACATGTTGATGTGAAGATCCAATTGGTTCAACAGAACGGCCGTCCTGTTGAAATGTAGCTGCACTTCCTGAAACGTGGCGGCTTTGATGAGCCAGTCGTCCAGGTATGGATAAACAAACACCTTGTTCTTCCTCAGGTGCGCTGCAACCACCGCCATGCACTTTGAAAAAGTCCTGGGCGCAGACTTCAGACCGTATGGAAGTACTGTATATTGGCAGTGATTGGTGCAGACTAGGAACCGCAGGAACTTCCGATGCTTCTTTGCAATGGGTACATTGAAGTACGTGTCTTACAGATCTATGGGGCATAACCAGTCCCCTTGATGCAGCGGAGGATAAATCTGGTGCAGGAACAGCATTCAGAACTTTTCTCTGCGAATCCATTTGTTTGCTTGCCGCAAATCGAGAAAGGGTCTGAATTGGTCTTTGTCCTTTTTGCACACAAGAAAGAACCTGGAGTATAGACCTTTTCCCCTTTGAGGAGGAGGAACCAGTTCTTTTGCTCTTTTTCTTAACAGGTGATCGGGCTCTACTTGAAGTTCACGCAACAGGTATTGTGAACAAATTGGTGGAATAGATGGAGGAGGGCTGATGAAACATACACAGTATTCATTGTGAACAATATTCAGCACCCAATTGTCCGGAGTTATTTTTCTCCACTCTGCCAGGTAATTTTGAATGCTTCCCCAGAACCGGAGTGGGTAACAGAAGAGGGGGAAGTAATCCCTCAGGGCTTAGAACCAGCGGGGGCCTTGTTTCCCGATGTGGACTGCTGGTTGCCCCTGCCGCTCTGACGTCTCTGAAAGGGCTGCCACTGAAACTGCTGTTGCTGTTGCTGTCCAGCCTAACGGCCCTGTCTGCGTTGGAACCATTGGGAAGAGTAGCGCCATTGGTAGGGACAGAAACTCTTACGCTGTTCCTTAGGTTTCTCCAAGCCCACAGACTTGAGGGTCTCAACCTCCGCTTTCATACGAGCCATTTCCTCACCCGCATGGAAACCAAAGAGGGTGGAACGCGAGAATGGCAGGTTAGCGATCAGTTGCCTTCGGTTTCAGGGAGGTGAGACGCAACCATAAATGGCGCCGCAGAGTCACACCATGGCAATATCCACGGGCTGCCAGGAGAGAGGTGTCCTCAGCCGCACTGATGATCTGATTAGAGACCATCAGACCACCATCGAGAACCTCCTGAAATTCCCCAGGCTTGTCTCTAGGCAGGAGGTTCCACGAACTGTTGAAGAGACTCCGACAAGGAGTGGTCATACCGGCCAAGAGGGCAATCGAGGTCGCTGCCTTCACTGAAGTGGCTGCAGTGCTGCAGACTTTTCTCCCCGCAGAATCAAGTCTACAGCTTTCCTTGTCCGGTGGAACGGTGGTCGAAGGGGCCGTAGCGTGATGCTTCTTCGCCGCCACCACCATGACAGAATACAGAGGGTGTCCACCCGAAGGAATGCAGGGTCCGAGTCTGGGAGCCTGTATTTCTTTTGAAGTCTTGACGGTGCCGACTTCACTGAGGCAGGTGTCAGGAACAACTCCATCGCCGGTTCCTCCAAACCGGGTACCAAAGGAAGCAGAGGATGAGAGATTTGCTTCCGCTGTAGTGTCTCAAAGATCACACACGTGGTAGGGGCAGGTACGGACAGTGCAATGGCCTATTTCGCCACTCCCCTTACCAGAACCTCCTGAAACGTGGTAATGTCATCGACAGGTGACACCCTCGGAGGTGGGGAATCCGACGAGGTCGGCTAGTATCTTCCTCCACTAGAGGACTCTGTGTCCCTAGTATACCTTGAACTTGACCACTCGTGACAATGACAGCGAGATCTGGTAGAAGACCGGTGCCGGCTGCGAGAGCGATGTCTCGGCCGGGATCGAGATATTGGCCTTCTGGGCACCGCCAGGACCACTGGCACAGGTGGAGCCACCGGCAGCCAAAGAAGCGGTTGAGGTGGAGGAGGCTGTGGTGGCGGAGGTGGATGCGGAGGCGTCAGTGAGCATGGAGGAGGAGGAGGAGGAGGAGGAGGAGGAGGAGTAGGCCTCCTAGGTCGCAGCGGCGACTGAAAGGAGCCACAGGTTGAGCTGGTCACGGTGATCTAGTTGGAGAATAGGTCCTGGAATACTCTGAGTCCGAGGTATGAATCATCCTTCTCCGCTTGCAGGCAGGCCTCAAAGAGGAAGTTCTGGAAGCAGTGTCCCTTGATGGCGAACGTTGATGCCGTTGTGACCTTGAACTCTCAGACGTGGAGATGCTGACCACAGAGGGTGACAAGCTTCTCGACGACTAGCTGATGGTTTCTCGATGTCAACTTTCTTCTCGAAGTCAACTTTCTTCTCGACGGCATCGATCTTCTCATCGACGGCGACCTGCGAGCCGACGGCGAAGTCGCCTCGACGGCGAGCACCGATGTCTCCTGGACTCAGATCGACGGAGATGATGAGTCGACGTCATCTGTGAGGTCCTCAACGTCAACCTCGTCCGAGGTCTCCACGTGCATCCCCTCGACGTTGATCTTCGACGTCGTTTCGACCCAGAGCCCTGGGTCGGCGGGGAGCATATCGTTGTCATACCTGGTTTCGGCGATGACGTTGACCGGGACCGGCGTAGTTTCTGAGCCTTCTTTTGACTGGGCAGCCCCCCAGAGGCTGCCGCATGGGTTGTGGAAGAGGAAATGCTCTCTCCATGCCCTGATGTCCCACCTGCAGCCTGTTGTCTTCTCTGCTCCAGGCCTTAAAGACGAACCTGTAAATCGGGGTCCTCCTGGAGAATGACTTACAGATGACACAGGAGTCAGGAACAGGAGATGAAGGAAGACAGAGTATACAAACCCTGTGAGAGTCCTACCTGGCCTTCTTCCTGCCACATTCTGGGCACTTGTCAAATAAAGATGGCATTTTGAGAAGAAAACAGTGGCTTAACTGTCCCAAAAAGACAGCAAAAGGAAGATAAAGGCCTCAGACGTCAAGTGAAACACTCAAACTATCAAAAAAGCTAACACATTTGAAGATATACCACTAAAGGTATAGTTCAATGCTCCAGGGTCCTACTAGCAGGAGCCGGAAAAAAGAACTGAAAGTAACTAGCCTTTGGCTGTGCATCATGAGATACTGAGGGTCGCTGGAGGGTTCCTTAAAAGCATGGTATCCATTAACAGACACATAATGGCAACCTATGGGGCTTGTCTGTCCAACCCTTCCTCTCTATCATGACAATGGATTTTTGTGAAGGGGACTTTCTCTATGAGTGAAACTTAGCAAAATGTTTCAATTTCAGTGTTATCTGGCTATCCTTTTTCACTTCAGGATGAAGTACTGGCCAGTGTAGCCTTGTTAATTTCAGGCTGCATTATTTGTCTTTGATTTTCTCTTAAGTCACTATGCAGGATTGCAGAAGAGGACAACTTAAGAGACTATTTTGATTGTTCCGGGGTCCACGCACATGGGCGGGACTATTCACTTGATTAGGACTATCCACAGAGATCCCCTACTACAGAATTAAAATTCTAAAACGCAGCAGGATGAAATAGGTGCCTGGAAAAAATCTCATACTAATGGACAAAAGGACAACTTGCTGTCAAGCGATAATGAACTTTGTCCAGAGCGGGGAAATAAATTTGGAGCAGGCAATCACTTAACTGCACATAAATTTGCTTTACAGTTAAGTTCATACTTTTTCTGACTTCATTAAAACAAGCACACTATTTAAACCGCAATTTGATGAACAAGATGACTCACCTGAGCTGTAACTATTTTAACTCCACTTGTAGCACTTGCTAGATCCAATGAAGGTAAGGAATCTTTGGTCATACCCTCACCAGCGATATTTGGAGACAACAGACCAGTAGATGAAAAACTGTCCCTGGTAACTGAAAAATACTCAACTAAATTAGACAACAAATTCAACTGGACATGATATTAAGAAACATGATATCATTCGCAAAAAACATACAGTAAATCTAGAGGAATATCCACTCGCCCGCTCGCATTTGCGAGGGAGAATGGATGAGGATGAGCTATTTTTAGGTCCTACTTGCCCTTTCCGGCGAGTAGGAAGACAAACTAACTTTTGTCCTCTGTCTTTGAAAATGGAGCAAAAGTGACAAGATAACCAGATTTAAAGGCATTTTTATTGCTCACAAAGGGACTGAGCAATAAAGATGCCTTTAAATCTTGTTAACTTGTCACTTTTGCTCCGATTTCAGAGTCAGAGGTCAAGAAGGTTGCAGTTGGGTCGAGGGGATTTTCCAAGTTACTAGACCTGCAGGACTAGTAAAAATGTTTAGATTTGTCGAGCCCTACAAAAGTATCCTTATCTGCTGTTTTGTGACTTCTTAATAGAGTTGAATGGATGTATTGAACAAGTTACTTACCTTCGGTAATGATATATCTGTAAGAGACACAGATTAGTTATAGATTCCTTACCTTAGAAGTTTTTTCTTTTGCAGTACCCCTGCGCGTCGAAAGGTGGCGTCGGTCTACTCTGCGTTCGTCGTCGGTGGGATGACATCACGGTAGCTACTTAGACTACGCCCTCGCACGCTGACGTTAGTTCCGTACACGACTTTCCATGCCAGAAGCGCAGAGCCATGCAAGACACTGACCACTGGTGCACAAAACTAGGGCCCTGAAAGGAAGTCTTTAACACTAGAAATCAGTTCGCAGAACAGGAAGGATGGGTGGGGCGGTAATTAACCTATAACTAATCTATGTCTCTTACAGATATATCATTACCAACGGTAAGTAACTTGTTCATCTGAAAGAGACAATTAGTTATAGATTCCTTATCTTAGAATAGATACTCAAGCAATACCAACCCCGGAGGTGGGTCTGCAAACAACGTTCATACCTGAAAGTTCTGGAGAACAGAAAGGCCAAACAAGCCTTCTCTCAGGACTTGGCTGTCCAGGCAGTAGTGTTTTGTGAACGTGCGCAGCGATGCCCACATAGCTGCTTGATAGATGTCATTAAGGGGGAATGCACGTCCCAAAGCAGTGGTAGCTGCCATCGCTCCAGTAGAATGAATGCATAACCCCACTGGAGGCTCCTTCTTTGCCAAGGAATAGCAAGCTTTGATGCACAAAACTACCCATCTAGAAATGGTCCATTTGTGCATGTCCCAACCTTTCTTGGTACCCACATAGCCAACAAAGAGTTGGTCATTCACCCGGAATTGCTTTGTGCGATCCAAATAAAATGAAAGCGCACGTTTTGGATCCAGACGGTGGAGCCTCTCTTCCTCTTTGGAAGGAGGGAGAAAGAAGGTGGGCAAAGTGATGGTCTGTCCAATGTGGAAAGAAGTAACCACTTTGGGAAGGAAGGAAGGATGAGTTCGAAGGACTACCTTGTCTGGATGAACAGCCAGAAAGGGAGGTTTAGAAGAAAGAGCTTGGAGCTCACTCACCCGGAGCACAAAGGTGATGGCCACCAGAAAGGCAGTTTTTAAAGTCAGAAGCCTCATAGGACAGTTATGTAGTGGCTGAAAGGGATCACACATAACATATGTAAGAACCAAGTTCAAGTCCCACATGGGCATTACGAAGGGAACAGGAAGAAAAAGATGAGTAATGCCCTTAAGGAAGCGATTTACAACAGGGGACTTGAAAAGAGATGGCTGATTAGGAAGCCTAAGAAAGGCTGAAATGGCAGAGAGGTAGCGCTTTAGAGTGCCCAGAGCAGAGCCCTGCTGGGCTAAGGAAAGTAGGAACAAGAGAACCTCAGAGGGGCAGAAAGGGGATCCACAGCCTTTGCTGCGCACCAAGCCACAAATTTGTTCCATCTACAGGCATATACCATCTTAGTGGAGAGACGCCTGGCTGCCAAGATAACATGACAGACTTCGGGAGGCAGGTCAAAAGCCTTCTACTGCTGCTGCTCAATCTTCACGCAAGGAGGTGGAGGCTGGATAGGTTCGGGTGGAGGACCATCCCCCGCTGCTGTGACAGAAGATCCTTGCAAAGAGCCAGCCTGATGGAGGATCGATGGCCATCTGAAGCCATTTGTTGTCTGGAGGTGCATGTTGCAGCATCTCTATGTGATTATACCATATTTGTGCCTATGTAGCAGCTCGGGATACCAGATTCTTCGTGCCCAATCTGGAGCCACAAGAATGACTTGGGCACCGGTCGCGCTTGATCTTCTTCAGCACTCTGGGCAGAAGTGGTATAGGCAGAAAGGCGTAGAGAAGACCGCAACTCCACTCGCGACAAAAAACATTGAGCGTTCTCTTCGGTGGCGAATATATCTAACCAAGGCTCTCCCCACTCCTGAAAGAGACCTTTCACCATGTCCGAGTGAAGACGCCATTCGTGATCCATCATGCACCTGAGGCTGAGTTTGTCCGCTCTGGCGTTCAGTGAACCTGCCAGGTGTTGAACCACCAGGGATATGACCTGATGTTCCAGCAATACCCAGAGACGGAGAGCCTCTTGACAGAGCCACAACACCATCCTGCCCTGTTTGTTGCTGTACCACATGATGGTAGTGTTGTCGATGAACACCTGCACTACTCTTTCCCTTTACCTTGGCCAAGAGAACCATAGCTTCCTGTTGGAGAAGGGCAGATGATCCTACGACATGCAATGGTACTGAGGTGGCATGTCGGTGGGGACTTGGTGTGGAGTCTCGAAGGAACCCCCTTCGGACTAACTGCAAGTAAGTGTTTATTGTTTAGTCAATTAAAACTATAACAATATAAAAGACATATATATTCCAAACAAAATTAAAAGAGAATAAACAATATGTCCATTTTATCTCTGTTAGACACTCATAAAATTTCATTGTTAAAATTCAATTGCCAAGTACTTGTCCATTTTTCTCTGCCAGGTATCTGTCCCTGTTAACAAAGCTTTCAAAAACTTTAAGGAATTTGATCAATTTGCCATTCAGTTGTGGGTCTGATGGATCTAGACAGGCAATTATTGCAGCTCTACAGGACCTAATGCCTCTCACATTAAAACTTTGTCTGAACAGGGTGGCTCGTTCGTTGTAAAGTTTTTTACATGTGCAGATTACATGAATAAAGTCTTCTTTGTGGTAATCACAAAGCCGGCATGATTTAGGGCCTGTATGCACCCAGTTTGGCTGGTCCGCTATGGATGGTAGTTTTCCAAAACGTAATGCCATAAGTTGCTTTTTCAAATAAATTGAGAATGTCAAGCTCAAATATGAAGCTGGTGCATGTATCTTGTAATTGTTTATCACCATCCAAGCGTTTGACCTTGTCCTGAAGATATTTTTGTCAAATAGTACTGAATGAATTTTAGCTGCTTTGTTTATTGCTTTTTTGAAGGACTGATATAGCAGGTTTTTATTCCAAAAATCAGTTGTACAAGTTATTGAAAGAGATTTACATAATTATTGATTATAAGGCGAATTTCTATCTTCGTCTACTTCTGTCCACAGAGCTTCATTAATTGGTGATTTGGCTGCATTCTGTTTCATGCGGTACCAGATTAGCCCCTTCGGACTAACTGCAAAACCCAGCTGTCTGACGTGATGGTGTGCCAATGGGGGAGGAGAAGGCGAATCCTGCCGCCCACTGGCGATTGGTAGCCCTGGAAGGTCGGACTAGGAGGTTTTGGAGGCTGCTGCAGAGGAGGCTGTGGTGGACTGGCCCGCTCGCTGGCCCCATAGACGTGCAGGAGCCTAACAGCTCGCACCGGCTTGTGGCCCTGGGTGGACCATGGTGGGGCATCCCTTCCGTAGCCACGAAAGGGGGCAAAAAGCGGGCAGCGCAGGGCGAGTGGTGGAGAGGCCCAAGACTTACTTAGCCATAGCCCTCAATTCCTTGAAGCACTCTAGTGCGCTGTCTGCTTTGTCGCCAAACAAGCGATGGCCATCAAAGGGCATGCTCATAAGGGTAGCTTGGACAGCCCCAGAAAAGCCAGTCATTCTCAGTCAGGCATAGCGTCGAAGTGCTACCAACGTTGAAATTGTCCTACCCAGCGATGTCCAGTCCACAGCATATGGTAACCTTTGCTGCGTCTCTCCCATCGGCAACTGCACTGGACAGTACGGCCCTGGCCTCCTCAGGGCACTGGGGCAGCACCTGCGCCACCGTATCCCACACAGAGTGGGTATAATGGCCCAACAGACATGCAATGTTTACAGATGCAGTCCTAAGCTGGAGGAAGAAAACATTCTTCCCAAGATGATCCAGCTTTTTGGATTCCCTATCAGGTGGTGCGTTTGGGGGGTAACATCCTAAACAACGAAGTGTGAACTACGACTTACCTGAACAACGATGTGTTAACAACGAAGAATCTCATTCAACGAAGTCCTGAACCACGAAAGCCTGAACCACGACTTTTGGGAACAACGTGGAATCACATATTACGGAGTCCACGACAGACTTACGTCTTGTTTGTTTCCAGGAAGCTTACGTAACTTCTTCCCGCCTCCAATATCCCTCATCTTCACTTTGATTAGGCAGTGTTGGTGTGTTACGTCACTCATCTCCTCCCCATCACCCTTCCGAACTGCACAGTAGTGAAAGTGCAAATGCCTCACATTAATCTGTGGCACGGTAATCATTTTCGCCCTCCATTACTTTTGAAAATCATTTCTGGAATCATGCTGGCGGGCAACGTGAACTGCAAAGGTCAGCCATTACGTCTCATTTGCACCCTGGCTGGCGGACAACAAAGAGTGTTGGGAAGTAGTCTGTTTATCATCCTGCTTGTTTGTGCGACGTGAGAATTCTTGTTAGTCCGGTATTTAAACGTATATCTTTAATTTGGAAAGTACGTTTTTTAAAGTAATCATCACTTAAAACGAATTACAAAATATTAATCTATTAATACTTTTTTTTCTTTTTTCTAACAAGCTCATGCTTCATTTATTTAAGCCTTACGAGTCTACTGTCCTTGATTGTTTGTGCAGAGGGGCACAGCTTGATGGGTTTGTGTTTGTTACTGGTTAGGTGATTAAGAAGATAAGACGTTCATCTCACACTGCTTGATTTTGCACGCTGATGGGCTTAAACATGTTTATTTAAGAGAAAATACAGGCGTGAATTAGTAATGGGCAATTTAAAATATTTTTGTTGTTTAGGAAGTCGTTGTAAAATAAGTAGTGGTTAAGCATTGTTCGTTGTTTAAATTTCGTGGTTTAGGAAGTAGTGGTTTAGGCAGTAGTTGCATAGTCATACATCCGCATTAGGGGATGCGCCTTTGGATGTGGAAGCTTGGACCACCAAGCTCTCAGGGGTGGGGTTTTGGTTGGGGAAAGTAAGGTCGCCCGGGGTCCGGTGGTGGCGTCTGGGAATCATCCTATCCACACGAGCCCCTGTGTTGGGCCTGGACCAGGTGCCCTAAAGGATGCCGGTTAGGGCTTAATTGAACGGCAACAGGGGCATCGAAAAGCTCGCTGCAGGTTGAAGCATCTCTGTCAGGAGGTTAGTCGTGAACGACACCATAGGTAGTTCGAGTTGAGAGCCCTGGTCGCCCTACACAACACCACTGCATAAGATGCTCCCTCCTCCACAGCCACGGTAGGAGGAGACAACATGCCAATATCTTGTGAGGTATCCAGACCACTGACTTTCCCCAGTTCCTCCTCCAGTCCGGTTCGTAGCCCAACTGGTCAGTCAAAGGGTCTCCAGACCCCTCCCAGTCCTCCTCAACCTCCTCTGGTTGCCCATCTGGCCGAAAAGAACCAGGGTAGAACAGGGGCATAAAAGTACCCATAGACGCCGGTACAGCTCCGTGCCTACATCGGCGTGGAGGCCAGGGTCAATGTCGGCTGTGGACACTACCGGCGTCGGCTGCGGACATGGTGCTGGTGGAATCGGCACCGAGGCAGGTGAAATCAAGGTCGACCGGCGCCGATCCCCCTGCATCCAAGGGGACCCTGTGGTGCTGGAGCCGCCGGCCTCAAAGACCCAGGGTCCCCAGCTGAGTCGGCGGGGATCAATGGCATGCATCGCTTCGTAAAAGGTGCAAAGCTGTACTGGGGTCGCTCCTGGTCCTGGGAAGGGAGGGAAACTCAGAGTTGACCCTTCGGGCTCTGCATGCAGAGCTGCGGAAGGGGCACCACCCGCATCCCTTGTTGCGTCGTCCGACCGACGGGGAGAAGTCAAAGAGCGACGATGCCTCTTTGACTTCTTCTTGTGCTTTGAATTATCTGAGGAGTGCGAAGACTTTGATAAAGACTGGAGGTAGCTCCGCAAACCGGTCCCTCAACCTCCCACGCACCCGGGACCTCGAACGGCACAGAGCCTACTGCCACAAAGACTTTGGATTCATGGTCCGGCAGTCGGAGCACGACTTGGGGTCATGGTCGCGCTCGAGGCAAAACAGGCACACGCGGTGCAGATCCATCACCGACATCAGCCGGCTACAGGCACCGCAAGCCTTGAAACCGGGCATCCCTGATGAGCACTAGGAGTCGAAGACTCAAAAATGGTTTTGACAAAAGTCGTCCGAAGAGTCAATCAAAAAGCAACTGGAGGTAGAAACCTACAGCTGACCCCACCGAACTTAACTACCGCCCCATCTCGCTCCTCCCGTTCCCCGCCAAAGTCATCGAGAAGACCGTCAACAGTCAACTCGCTGCCTTCCTTGAGTCTAACAGTTCCGTCGACCCCTCAAAGTCCGGCTTCCGAGCCAACCACAGCACCGAGACCGCCCTCATCGCAGCCACAGACGATATCCGAACACTGCTCGACAACGGGGAAACAGCGGCCCACATCCTCCTTGACCTCTCCGCAGCGTTCGACACGGTCTGCCACCGCACACTTGTAAAACGCTTCAGGGACGTCGGGATACAAGACAAAGCATTGGATTGGATCATCTCGTTCCTCGCCGGAAGAACACAGAGAGCCTCCCCCCTTTCATATCAGAGGCCACCGAAGTCATATGCGGCGTTCCACAAGGATCATCGCTCAGCCCCACCCTCTTCAACGTCTACATGAGTCCCCTTGCATCCATCGCACGCCAACACAACCTCAAAATCATCTACTACGCAGACGACACCCAGCTGATCCTCTCCCTCACCAAAGACACAACCACCGCCAAATCCAACCTACACGAAGGGATGAAAGACGTAGCCGAGTGGATGAAGAACAGTCGCCTGAAACTGAACTCTGACAAGACTGAAGTCCTCATCCTAGGATCATCCCCCCCCTGCCTGGGATGACTCATGGTGGCCCCCGGCCCTAGGCAACACACCCAAACCAACGGACCATGCTCGCAACCTGGGATTCATCCTAGACTCCTCCCTCTCAATGACCAGACAGGTCAACGCCGTCTCCATCATGTTTCAACATCCTACCCATGCTCCGTAAGATCTTCCGATGGATCCCCAGCGAAACAAGGAAGTCGGTCACCCAAGCACTCGTCACCAGCCGACTGGACTACGGAAACACCCTCTATGCCGGAACCACAGCCAAACTGCAGAAAAGACTTCAACTCATTCAGAACGCCTCCGCTCGGCTCATCCTAGATATACCTCGCCACAACCACATATCCGGTCACCTAAGAGACCTGCACTGGCTCCCCCTCAACAAAAGAATCACGTTCCGTCTCCTCACCCACGCACACAAAGCCCTCCACGACCTAGGGCCCAAATACCTCAACACTCGCCTGACCTTCTACACCCCCACCCGCCAACTGTTATGTTATGTTATGTTAATAACATTTATTAGGCGCAACAGCTGCCCCAGCGAAGGGGCGTCCTGGCCCCTGATCACATGTACAACACAACAGATCAGAGCTGAGAAGTGGGGACATTGGATAGCAGAGATGAACAGGTGGGTTTTGATGGCCCGTCTGAAGAGAGTCAAGCTGTTGAGGGCGCGAATGTGTACAGGAAGGGAATTCCATAGATCCGCCGCCAGAACACGGAAGGAACGTCCTCCCATCCTGCTAAGCCTGAACCTAGGCTTGTTCGCCAGATGCTGAGCTTCGGATCTGAGGGACCGCGTGGGGACATACGAAGAAATAAGGCCCGTCAAGGCCGGGGGAGAAGAAAGCTTCAGAATCTTGAATGTCAGACAGAGAGCCTTAAATTTGATTCTCTGTCTGACCGGAAGCCAGTGCAGAGAGGTCAGGACAGGAGAGACAGAACATCGTCTCGGAAGACCTACAATGGCCCGTGCAGCAGCGTTCTGCACCCTCTGAAGCCTAGTCGCCTCAGCCTGGTTGACTCCAAGGAGCAAGGCGCTCCCGTAGTCTATCCGGGAAAGGATAGAGGCCTGAACCACCAGTTGTCGCGTGGGAGGGTCGAAAAATTTGAGGACTGGTCTGAGTCCTCGCAGAATACCATAGCAGGTAGCTGCTGTCTTCTTTGTGTGGCTGGTAAAAGAAAGATTGGAATCCAGCCATACCCCCAGATTTTTGACTTCGGCCACTGGAATGTGAATCGCCCCCAATTCGAGAGGCCACCACTGGTCTCCCCAGAGTTCCGCCTGCTTCCCTACAATCAGGACCTCGGTTTTCTTGGCATTAAGCTGTAGGCAGTTGTTACGCATCCAGCTAGCCACAGCTATAAGTCCTGCCCGGAATCTGGGCGCAGTCACCTCAGGGTCCCCACTGAGTGTCACCGCCAGCTGCGTGTCGTCGGCATACGATGTCATAGTAAGGCCATATTGCCTGACGACGGCAGCCAGCGGTTTCACATACAAGTTAAATAATGTGGGGCTAAGGGCAGAGCCCTGAGGGACTCCCAGTTCCAGAGAATGGTACGAGGACTGGCCAGGTGGAATGGCTACTTTAAAAAACCGGTCCGAGAGGAATGAGCGGAACCACTGAAGAGCCTTCCCTACGATCCCCACTTCCTCCAGACGCCGCAGCAAAATGTCATGAGACACCGTGTCAAACGCGGCGCTCAGGTCTAACAATAGGAGCGCCGCGGTCTGCCCCGCATCTAGCACTGACCGCAAGTGCTCGATCATGAAGAGCAGAGCAGTTTCAGTGCTGTGTTGAGCACGAAACCCATTTTGACTCTCGTTAAGAATATTATTACGCGAGAGGTGGGCAGACAGAATGGTGTTCACGTGCGCCTCCATGACCTTGGCGGTCCAAGGCAGGAGGGAGATGGGCCGATAGTTCTCCGGGAGCAAGGGGTCAGAATTAGATTTCTTCAGAATGGGCTTGACTACAGCTTGCTTCCAGGAAGACGGGACCACGCCCTCACTGAGGGAGAGATTGATCAACTCCAGAATGGGCTCACGACAGAGGCGGGAGAGAGGCGAAAAGCTCCGGCTTCAGAGGGTCTAAGGGGGAGCCTGATTTAATTTGGAGGCTCAGAGTGTCGAATACCTCATTAGACATGGTCGGTAGGGTTGACAGGGTTTCGGACACCAAGACCTCTACATCGCTAAGAGCATCCCCGGGGGCAGCTGGTGTGAATCCTCGGTAGATTTTCTGCACTTTCTCCACGAAAAAGGATGCCAAGCTTTCACAGTGCGAGTCCGTACAGATTTCTTACGAGGTGGCCCGTTTCCCCATCAGGTCTTTAAGTACCTTGAAGATTAACTTAGAGGGGTTGGGGCTGTTGGAGAACTCAGCTGCGTAATATGCGGCCCGGGTTTGACAAATAGCTCTGTGGTAGGACTTAAGCTGGGCAAAGTACAGCGATTTTAACGTGGGATCAAAGGCTTTTCTCCAGGCCCTCTCAGCTTGCCGGCAAGTTCTCTTAAGCTCGGCAAGAGTCTCATTGTACCAAGGGCTACGATTTTTAGCGTGACATTTTGCCCAACGCAGAGGTATGAGAGAGTCGAGGGCAGTAAGAACCCAGTTGCAGAACTGTTCATAGCCCTGTTCTACATTCTGCAGTTTGCCTAGGGGTTGTGCCTCCAATATCCTGACAAACTCCTCCAGCTTAAGTTTACGCCAATTGCGCTTTAAACTCTGTTTATCTACAGGTTTCAGTTGTGGAGTGTCAAGGGGACATGACACTTTAACGAGCAGATGGTCAGTCCAACCCACCACCATCGGGTCAGCTGATCTAGCCCGAACTAAGGTGGTAAAAAAGGGGTCCAATATGTGTCCTCCTATGTGGGTGGGGGAGGCGACTAGTTGGTCAAGTTGCAACGCTTCTAAGTCCGCCAGCAAGGAGCTGATGGAAGGAGATGACGACTGGTCCAGATGTATATTTAAGTCACCTACGATATTGAAGTTAGAGCATGTTGCGGTCAAAGAGCTGACTACATCCACAAGGGCAGCCTTGAAGGCGGTGTCATTCCCAGGTGGACGGTAGATAAGCACACCGCTGAAGGTGAATTGATGACTGACCTTAACCTTAAACGATGCGCTTTCACACATAGGGAGGTCCAGAGCCTTCCACTCAACCGGGAAACAAGATTTAGTCGCCATGGCTATACCACCTCCCCTAGTCGAGCGGTTCAAGATAGACACCGTATAGGTAGAGGGGAAAGCCAGGTTAATGATGGCAGTGTCCGCGTCCTGTAACCAAGTTTCGGTCAGGAAGATGATATCGGGAAGGTCCGTATCAATCATATCCCGTAGTGACTGATGGTGTTTGACCAGAGATCTTACATTCAAACTCCATATGTTAAGTGCTTGTCCGTTCCATTCCGTATGGGTACCACAGACAGTCCTGCTAACTGGACGAACTCCAATGGGAGAGGCCAGTGAGAAGAAACCGCAGGCACACTCATATGGTCCTGAAAGAGGGGGTAGAGGGTCATGATTACAAACCAGAGGACTATCTTTTATTGAGATGAGAGCAGCACGATCGTACCTGAGCGCCGCCATGTTCAACAGGCTGCTAACAAGGGAGGGAGCCAGCGTCCATAGCCCGCACCCGCTACCTCGACGCGGACGAGCGCAGACGGGCAGGACTCTGGCACGACTCCGGCTAAGCGACGGCGTCCCACTGCGCGTTCCCGCTGCGCGGGAGAGGGCGACTTTAAATAGGCGCCTCCCTAAACAACTCGAGCGTCGGGACGCTCCAAAATGGCGCCCGCGCTCCAAACACTTACCCCAAGCTAAGATGGCGCCCAGGAATCCAGCCCCAGGGACCCGGACCCGCCAAACGGCGGTGCGAATTCCAAAATTAAGTGAGAGTAAGGGGACAGCCCAGACACCGAGATCGAGTTAAAAACAGGGAAGAATTAAACTCAATAGAACCAAAATACACAAAAGGTAGGTTTTAAAAGCGTAAATATCGCAGCTCGCTAGCAGCGCGACCTGCGCTAATGCAGCAGTGATCAGGGCAATGAGAGCACAAAAACGCCTTAAATAGGCGCCTCCCTAAACAACTCGAGCGTCGGGACGCTCCAAAATGGCGCCCGCGCTCCAAACACTTACCCCAAGCTAAGATGGCGCCCAGGAATCCAGCCCCAGGGACCCGGACCCGCCAAACGGCGGTGCGAATTCCAAAATTAAGTGAGAGTAAGGGGACAGCCCAGACACCGAGATCGAGTTAAAAACAGGGAAGAATTAAACTCAATAGAACCAAAATACACAAAAGGTAGGTTTTAAAAGCGTAAATATCGCAGCTCGCTAGCAGCGCGACCTGCGCTAATGCAGCAGTGATCCTACGATCGTCCAACCAATCCCTCGCCGCGATTCCACACATCCGAAGAGCCACCATGGGAGGAAGATCCTTCTCCTACTTAGCGGCCAAGACCTGGAACTCCCTGCCCACCCACCTCCGCCTTACACAGAACCACCTCTCCTTCAGAAAGCAACTCAAAACCTGGCTGTTCGATCAGTAGCGAACCCCTCTCCATTAAGCGCCTTGAGACCCTCTGGGTGAGTAGCGCGCTATACAAATTTCTGACTTGACTTGACTAACTGAATTTGTTTTAGGATTTCTCTCGACAACGAGGCCCCTTTCCCACTGCAGATACCCACCTTTGTTTCTTGAGTAATTCTAAGCATAAGCTTCAAAACAACTGTTTTAGGGAGCAAAAGCATTTGCAATCTGTCACTTAACAAATTTACCTTCTGACCCAAGTTTACTGGTTGTCAATTGAGCTAACCATAAGGGTTTGGTCAAATGCCACCAATGATAACCTCGGAATAATGTTTATTAGGAAAAGCCATCAAAAAGTACATTTCCAGCAGAAATACACAATTCTTCCATATATTTATCAATCAGAAATGCTGTCTGGAGCTCATGATGATGAAGTACATATGTAGAGGGGTGTAATATTCACCAAGAAACCGCTATAAATACCCTTTATCATATCATATCATTCTAAAGGGTACCCTGGTGCTGTGAAAGGGATCGGCTGGAACAGACTACTGAAAGCCTATGCAAATAAGAATAAAACAGGTCCTAGGTGAACTGAAAAATGCAAGGTGATAGTACAGCACTACATGCCACGATCAGATGCGTACAGTGTAAGTAACAATCCACTCGATGGTATGTGTGGCTGTAGGTACATATGCTCCGCATAGAATGCAAGGCAGTCCCTCCTTTGAATGGCTAGCGCATGAGAGTTGCAGTAGTTTGAAAAAGAGTATGTAACACTGCCTGACCCACCTTGGCTTGTTGGTGTGCTAAAACATCCACACAGTATTGTTTAATAATTGTGTGTGGTGTTGATCATGTAGCTGCTTTACAAATGACAGCTATTGGAATATTTCCTAAAGAGGCCATACTTGCCCCTTTTCTTCGAGTGGGATGTGCTCTAGAAGCGACAAGTAAAGGTCTTGGCTTTAATTTAACAAGTTTGAATGCATTTAACTATCCACCTGGTTACATCCAATTTGAATTTAGGGTTGCCACCCTAAGGTGGAAAAAAGCCACAAATAGTTGCTTTGTTTTTCAGAAGGTTTTAGTTCTATCTATGTAGAATATGAGTGATCTTTTAACCCCTTCAAAGCTAATGACGAGCTGGGCTCGTCATGGCGCTTACCTGCCGTGCGCGGATGACAAGGCCAGCTCGTCATGAATAATGGTCATTTTGGTTCTTCAGCGCAGGACGGGAAAACGCCTAGCAGCCATGTGGTTAACATCCAAAATATGAAGAGCTTTTTCTGCAACAGAATCAGGGTGAGGGGAAAATCTGGAAGTTCAATAGATTGATTGAGGTGAAACTGGGAAACTACTTTAGGTAGGAATTTAGAATTAGTATGAAGAACCAGTTTGTCTTTACGTATTTGAAAGAAAGGTTCTTCTAAGGTTAACGCCTGAGGGAGGTAATGGGAACTAAAAACGCCACTTTCCATGATAGAAATTGAAGAGGGCATGAATGCAAAGGTACAAAAGGAGGCCCATTAGCCTTGTGAGTACAAAATTTAAGCTCCAAGAGGGGGCTGGAGGAACACAAGCTGGAATAACTCATTTAAGTTCCTCTATGACTGCTTTAATGACTTGAATACTGAAGAAAGAAGATGCTGTCTGTTCTGTAGATCGGCAGGAGGGCCGGCTGAAAGTTAGCACTGGAGGAGCCTGGTAGAACAGGAAAGGACCGACGCTTGAGGAACATACTTGTGCTCCCGGGTAGCCAGGAAGCCGGCCGGGGCTCATTCTTGGTGCTGGGCGTGCTGCCTCTGCACTGCCTGATGCCTGACACCCTAGGTGAGTCCGTCAATGGTCTTGTGACAGTGTGGGTGCAGTTGGGGTATTGCCGCTGGGCCAGGCAAGACCTAAATATACTGCATTTGGGTGTTTAGGAAGGGGGGGGAGGTTGGGCAAGTCGGGCATTGCAAAGAGGTGGCGGGGAGGAGAGGGCTTCACCTCAACTATGCCAATAGCAAGCCACACTTTGGCCGCTGTGATGGAAGGCGCTGTTTATATTGCATTTGCTCATTACTGAAGCCATGGCGCCAGCGAGACTCCGCTTATTTCATGTCCTGAAACTTGGTAAAAGGAAATAATGAAAAATAAAGCAGTATCACAAGTCCACCCTGTTAAAGCACACTTCAATTTCTCGTGTGCTTGTTACTGAGAGCAGTAGGAAACTGGAACTTAATTAACTGCAACAGAACGGCTCACAGTGGATGCTAGAGCGTGTTCACGCGTGCGCCCACATTTCCAGTCCGTCTCCTGCGCGTGCCCATCTCTTGTCTCCCATGAGAGGCAACTCAGTAACAATAATCTCGCTGGCGACAGAGCTTCGCGCTGCGTCGCCAGGCGAACCCTAAAAAAAGAGCATTGGTATTATCTACTTGAGCCTTTGTAAAGCTGCTGGGGATCCACTGGACTCTATGCCACTACACCTCATTTTGGCATAGTATATACAGAGCCATCTTCCTACAGTGAACATGTGAAAATGTTCTGAGAGGATGTAATAAATGAGGGGCCTGAGATCTAAGATTGGTCTCAAGGACCAATTCTTTCTGGAATGAGAAAATATAGGGAGTATAATCCTGTGCCCTGCAGGTGAATAGGGACACTGGAGCTATTGCCCCTTTGAGGAAATAGTCTTGGACTCCTTGTTTGAGAAAAGCTAGATGATCCTGTGATAATTTGTGATTGCGAGTTGTATTGTATTGTATTGTATTGTATTGTAATTGCATTTATATAGCGCTTACTACCCCCGACAAGGCGTCGAAGCGCTTTTACGGCGGGTAGCACGCTACTCCGGACCCATAGAGGATTAGCTGGATGAATGGTTCAGACTTTTGATTTTATTGTTAGGCGCCTTGATACCTGCGGGTTATTGTTCTGCGCAATATAAATTTTTATCAATCAGTGTTGAATTAGTATAGTGAAACATGCAAATATCTTTTAAGTGGTGGATAGGTTAGTCAGTTATTAGGTCGAGCTCGACCTGCATTCAATGCGAAGCATTGATTGCTGTCTGCTCGACAATTATTGTCAGCCGTTTTTGGGAATGTGGACACGAGAGTGGCATGAGCGCAGATTTGCTCAGATTTGACCTCGTGGGCTCACACGGCGCCGTTCCCATCTCCTGCCTCGGAAGCTCCAACACCACACACGCATGCGCATACACAGAGACACACACACGAGCACCCATGCACCCATACATACAGAGAACCCACCCCGCCGTCGCATACACACGCGCGCGCACACACACACTGTATACACACACGCTCCCCCCTCTTACCTCACCGGGCTCTTTTCTTGATGAAATCCCGGTTTTCTTGTGGGCTCCTTCTGCCCGGCTCCCAATGGATGGATGGGCGGGCGGGCGCGATGCGGCCAGGGGCTCCAGTGCTGCTACGGCGGGCGGGGGTGACGCGGCCAGGGGCTCCAGTGCTGCTACGGCGGGCGGGCAGGGGCGACGCGGCCAGGGGTCCAGTGCCGTCCATCGCCTCTTGTACGCCATCAGCAAGCGGACCCGTAGAAGCGGCCAATGCGCCTGCGCGGAAGTGCGTGCGCCCGCCTGACGTCACTTAGAGGCTGAACCTTACGGGAGGCAGGCGCGGGCCGCAGGGTCCCTCTGACTCATGTACGGCGCTCCAATACTTTCAGGCCGACTTTGCGCTACATAAAGCAGCAAAAAAAACTGGTTTAACTTAGGGGTAAACGCATTTTGGATGGTGCTCTCACCTCTGTCTGCCACTCCCCCTGTGGCATTTTCACTGACATCCTTCGCTGCTGGCTGCTCCTTCGTTTTGCCACTACGCGTAGTGACTTTCTGCAGCATTTTCCTTCGGGTCGTGACTTGAGCTCCTCCGCGCCCACGGACTACCCCACAGTATAACCATACCATAAAGGCAGGGAGACGCCAAAATGGAGCTCTTCGCCGAAGAAGGAGGAAACCTACAACCATCCGGGCGGTAGCCGAAGAGAGTTTGGTGCAGGTATGAGCAGAGCCGGAGAAAGAGCCCAAATATCCAGGTGCTAGCTTTAAGCAGAGAAAAAGAGCATGGTTTTTTTCTTTCTTTTTAACTACGTCTCTTATCTTCCAGACCACCTCTATCCGGTCTATACAGTCTCAAAACCCAGTCAATAGCCGGTAGATAGCCAATAATAGCAGGTAGATGGCAAGAGGTGTCTAAGGTGTCCCCAGAAAACACACAAAAGAAAAGAAGGGGGGGCCAACTCAGCACCACCACAGCATAAATCTGTGCAACCATTCAACAACAACTGGTTCAAATATGTTCTCTCAATGTTCCAAGCTTTATTATAAATGTAACAAAAAGATGTTAATATTTCACTTCTGTACTTGGATTTTCGTCACAATAAAATAAACTGAACATAATCTTCACAAAAGTTATTTACAAAAGTTTAAGCTGTCGCCATTATAAATTACAATAACTTATTTTAGTATTAATTATTTAAAAAAATAAAAGCCATTGTTATTTGTAATATCAATACATGTAAGTCACGTAAATCCAACACATATTGTATTTCAAACGCTATAAATGTCACATTTGAAAAAGTTATAACTATCAGCATTGTAAATGACAAAGCTATTAATTTCGCTATTTTAAAAAATAAAAGATAAATAAAAAAATTGTCATTTACAATACCAATAGCTCAAACCTTCCTAATGCGAGACCTATTGCATTGCAAATGCTTGTTTAGATATGGAATGAAGCAGAAGGATAGAGGAGGACAAAGGTTTGTATTTATTTATCGCTTGTTGACGCACGCTATTCAGGAGGCCTATAAAGGATTAGTGGTGAATTAATATGGTGAAATAGGAGGTAATTTCAGTGGTGGATATTAGTCTGTTACTTGGAGTGAGAAGGATAGCGGAGGGATAAAAGGGGAAGAAAGATTAGCATTCATATAGGACTTGTTAAACCCCGATAAGTGTTGAAGCGCTTTTCTGGCGAGTAGCACGCCACTCCGGAACCCATAAAGGATTAGTGTTGAAAATTAGTATAGTATAAATATGAAGTAATTTGAGTAGAATATATGTTATTCATTTATTTGGGCAGTATATTAGTATAGTTGAATATGGAATTTGAGAAGTGAACATGGTATTCTGTTAATTTTGATTGAAAAGGATAGTGGAGGGGTAAAAGAGTGAAGGATTTTTTTTTTTTTTTTAGGTCTTAGCAGTAGGAAGAGGCTTTTGGATAAGTAAAAAATGAGTTTTAGAGGGGAGGAGTCCGAGGGGAAAGTTTAGAAAGGTTTGTTTTAGGGGATCAGTGTAGTAAAGAGGTGTCAGATGATGCAAGGATGAGTAGAGCAGGAGAGAGTCTAGAAAGGTTTATTTTGGCGATCATAGTAGTGGTATGGGGTTTGGGATAAATGAGAAAGTGGATGTAGAGGTTATATTGATAGGTGTATAGGATGAGAGATAGGGTAGTGCATTGGAAGGAGTAGTAGAAAGAAGTTTGAGATGAGTCAGAAGGTTGGGCTAGAAGATATATTGAGCGAAGTATAGGCTGAGAAATAGGCTAGTGCATTGGAAATGCTACATTATAAGAAAGTGGTAAATATATAGATCCATAAGTACATTAAAAGTATATAGATACATAAAAGAATTAAGTATATTTAGATTAAATATATTGATAGAGGCACAGGATGAGAAATAGGGTAGTGCATTGGATATGCCTTTTCAGGAGAAAAGTAACAGACACACAGATCCAAGTACATGGAAGGTACATAGATGCACAATGGAAGTATGTACATGTAGACCAAAGATGATTTTTATTTATTGATTAATATTAATATTATTATTTTATTTTTTTCGTTTATCTTAACATAATTATTTTACATGTTTTATAAAGTAATACACAAAGATAGGTACATATCTATAGTGAAAACAAATGCTTATGTACAGAGGGATATGCTGTAAATTTCTGTTTCCGTATGGTGCTTGTGGGGAAGAGCCAAATCTTGAGGAGTAGTTCTCTGAAGATAAGATGGTTGTCGTGGATCTTATGTTTGGGGTAAAGAGTTCCATAGTTTGGCTGCTTGAACAGAGAAGGATGTCCAACCCATGGTTTTTTTCTTGTATGGTGGGATTTTGAGGCGAGATGCTCTTTTAGAGCGGAGGTTCCTTCGTTGAATGTGTTTGGTGATTTTATTCCTGATGAAGAGTGGTCCTATTCCATGTATTGCTTTGGTGGTGTGGTAACAAGCTCCAGACAATAGTCATGTTAGATAATGGCTAGTACCCACTAGTATGTGGTGATGGATTCCCAAACTCAATGGAAAAACTGAAGCCTTACTCCGATAGGTGTTGTGTGGTTGTGGAGGGGGGGGGGGGGGGGGCAGTCACTGTTTGTTAGTGGAGGATGCTCCACGGGTAAAAGCACCTCTGCCACCCCTATTGTTACAACCTTTAAAGGAGCCCCTGAAAAAACGTTTGGAGAAGGTGTATTGGCCCTGCCTCTATTGGGAAGTGGAGGAGTCTGTGTTTGAAGACTTATATCCACCCCTGGACCCTGATCCACGAAAGGAACCTCTAGATGTATTAATTTGTAAGGCATCCAATGCCTTACCTGTCTCTGTATCTTTTTTGATTTTATCTAGGGGGTTGTCCAAGTGAGGACCAAAGAGATGTTCTTTGTCAAGGGGCTTAATAATGACCACTTGTAGCACTTCTGGCTTAAAGCCCAAACACCTGAGCCAAGCATTATGTCTGAGGAGGACATTGGTGTTTATTCCTCGAGCTAATGTGTCTGCTGCATTTAAGGCACATCTGATAGAGTTATTAGTGATGGTCTGACCATCTACTGCCCCTTTCTATGATACTCCTCAGGGAGATGTTGTAAAAACTCTTCCATTTCATCCCAGTGGGCTCGAATATAGCGGGCTAGGAGGGCCTGGGCGTTAGCAGGAAGCTCCTTGAGCCGCTACCATTTTGACGGCTGCATTGATAAGCATGCTCTCTTTTTCAGGGGTTGGCGTATCTGCAGATGCTTTACTACAATCTCTTTTACGCGCAGTGGTGGCAACTGTAGAGTCTGATGGAGCCTGACCATGTAGGAATAGATGATCTGAAGGAGCTTGCTTATATTTTTTATCCACATGTGGGAAATGACCCTAGCACGGATGGGCTCTTTGAAAATTTCCTGAGCACAACATATCAGGGAGCAAAAGTAAATACTGTGTGCTCTTGTGTGTATAAGAAAGGGTGTCAAAAAGAAAGTCTTCTTCTAAAGAATATTTATGTAATTGAACACAATGGGAAGTAGCTACCCTAGCAATAACCTGTTCATAGGCTATAGCATCCTCAGGAGTGGAGGGTCTAGCTGGATATAAATCCAGATCATTAGTCATCATGGTATCAGTATTCTAAGTGTCCCATGAGTCTCTTTCTCAAAATGGGTCCCCCAAACCCCAAGTGTGTGATCTAGGTGAACCTGGAGGTGTAGCATCTATTGGATCATGATGTGGAATGTATGAGAGGAAGGAGGAGATGGTGGTGGTAGTGATTGTGGTGTCAGAGAATGAGGTGGAGGATGATGAGTAGGACTGAAAGCAGTATCATTTGACCTTTTTTTTGTGGCACAATCGTGACCAAATCCTCCTCAAAAATCCTGAGGAGAGGCCACTACTTTTGCAGTTCCTTGTTGAATCTGGATCTTTCTTTGTCACAAATACATAGTTTTAAAGATAGGTTCAACAAGAGATATAAAAACTGTGGAATGTTTTGATATGTTGGAAATGTTTGCCTCCAATGATTTGAGAACCTTCTAGTGATTCGGGAATTTAGGTCAGGCTTGTTTAGGAACCGAAGATTTCGAAGCGGAATGATGTTTTTGTATTGGTACTGAGGCAGAAGAAGTCAGATGCAGGGTCAGCCCTGAAGATTGGGAGGACACCGTGGTATGTGTCCGATCCGAGGTAGATACCGAGGATTTAACCTTGGTAGATAATTTTGGTGCCGGACCAGAGGGTGGGTCAGCCAAAGTCTCTTTTCGGATCAGACCAGGGCCAGATGGAGGGGCGGTTTGGCGACCTCAAGTAATGGAAAGAGTGAAGATTTGTACGTTCATTTAGGAGGAGGGACAGGGTCAGGGTCGATGGTGCTCACACGCTGCCCAAGTGTCAGGTTGTACTCTACACGTATAAGTCAGAAGTGTCTTCGATAGACAATGGCTCTTCTTCCTCTGTAGCATGCTCTTCCTTGGCATGTCTTCTCCGAAAACGACTGTTGCGTTTTCGGAGCAACTAGACATTTCCAGCAGACACTCCCTCCGATTTTGGAGAGTCTTGGCAGAAAGACTTGCAGGCGTCACTATCATCTTCCCTATGATCGGAGGAAAGGCACAGATTGCACACAAGAAGTTGGTTCAAGTGCAGGTACTTTTGTGACTCTGGGGGCAAAATCGAAAAGGTGTCCGTTCCATCAGGAACACATATTCAGTGTTGGCAGTGCTCCTGGAGAGTAGGCCTGCAGGTCCAAGACGTGTGGCACCCCGAGGGACTATCGGTCATTAACCGAACCAACGAATTTAAAGCGGCGCAGAATTGGAAAAGCATGATCAAAATCACTATACTGTTGAAGACAGGATAGAACCAAACACTTGAACCGGATGGTAGTCGAACACGGAGGAGAGGCACACATGTGTAAAGCAGATGGCGGAGAGAAAACAATCTAACAAAGGAGTCTATGCCCATGCGCAGTGAGAGAGGAGGGCCTGGTATACAGCTATGTAAGTGGACACCCTGCATTCGTCTAGAAAACCCTTATGGAGCCAAGCATTACGTCTGAGGAGGACACTGTTTATTCCTCGAGCTAGTCTGTCTGCTGCATCTAAGGCACATCTGATAGAGTTATTAGTGATGGTCCTGCCATCTGCTGACCCTTTTATGATACTCCTCAGGGAGATGTTGTAAAAACTCTTCCATTTCATCCCAGTGGGCTCTAATATAGCGGGCTAGGAGGGCCTGGGAGTAAGCAATACGCCAGTGGTTAGCTCCATGAGCAGCTACCATTTTGCCTGCTGCATTGAAATGCATGCTCTCTTTTTCAGGGGTTGGCGAATCTCAAGATGCTTGACTACAAGCTCTTTTACGAGCAGTGGTGGCAACTATAGAGTCTGATGGAACCTGACCATGTAGGAATAGACGGTCTGAAGGAGCTGGTTTATATTTTTTATCCACATGTGGGGTAATGACCCCAGCACGGATGAGCTCTCTGAAAATATCTTGAGCATGGTGCAACATATCAGAAAGCATAGCTAAATAATGCGTGTTCTTGTGTGTATTGGAAAGGGTGTCAAAAAGAAAGTCTTCTTCTAAAGAATATTTATGTAATTGGACACAATGGGAGGTAGCTACCCTGGCAATAACCTGTTGGTGGGCACTAGCATCCAAGAAGTGGAGGGTCTAGCTGGATGGACAGGACACCCTGCGCTAGTCTATAGGACCCTTATGGTGATTTAGGAGGTCTTAGACAACCATTGAAATCTCTCTAAGTGGTAGCTGTGGAGAGCAGCCTTCAGGCTTAGTCCAGAAGGAGTGTAAAGCAGCTTGTTAAACCAGAACACACTCTTATATGTATAGGTTAAGTGAAAAAAAAACACACAAGGTATTTATAAAAATATAATTTAATACTCTCTAACACATACAAATTGCTCTTGCCCAGAGATATTCACAATGCACACAATACTTTGCATGGAAATCAAGTAAATAGCACGTAATACACAGTGGACCTCGGCGGGGGGAGGGGTGGGGGGGGTGGGGCAAGCCATATACTAAGAAAGTGGTGTAAGAACCACGACTCGGGTCAAGACAAAGTCGAGAGGCGTACAAGTGCTGTGGATTCAAAGAGCCACCCAAGGTGAGTGACTAGGAGCCCCAGGGAGAGTGTGTGTAGTGTGGGAACACAATTGTGTGTTCCGTACAAATCAACGTGTAAGTCGCGGTTGGAGTTTTTAAGATTAAGGACCCTTCCCAGTGGACCCTGAAAAACCCAGTGGAAGAAATGAGCCAAGGGACAGAGTGGAGAGCAGAACATAGATCTATATTCCTTATTGCTTTTATAGGCCATGTGGATGTTATAAGTGTGGTGCCTATGTAAATTTATTTGACATGTGATTTAGGTTTTATGTTCAACTTTAATAAAAATATATATATATTTTTTTACACTGGAAGCCACCCCACCCGTGGATACCCTAGCACCCACATTACCTACACCAGGGAAGCCGGGTGCATAGGTGTGAGTGGTGTCGGAAACCGCTGTCGAACCCAATGGAAGACTTCAGGAAAGGGCCGCCGCTGAATAAGGAGAAAGTGTCCGGTGGAATCCGAAGGTGTATTCTAGTTGAGAAGTACCTGCAAACAGAAGGGACAGAGTCTATGTCACTCAGGAGTGACCAGGAGATCTGGAAGACAAATGCAAATGCCTATTAATGTCGGCAGTTGCAGGAGAGTTGACTAGGACCTTGACCCTGTAGCTGTGAGGACCCTGCGTTGTGGAGGAAAACCAGGAGCTGTGCACAAGCTGTCCCATGCCAAATGCCGAGTGCTATGGGGTCGGTGTCCAGAGGAACCATCAATAAGCCTTGGCAAATGCAACCAACACAGAAGTCAAAGAAGGTGCAATGTCGGGACCAGCAAGGTCCAGCGGACTCACCACAATCAGGGAAGTCAGGGCAGGCCCGGAGCAATCAGGGGAGTCCAAAAGAAGCACAGGTGACCCTCAAATGGACCTACAGGCCGGAGGTACTGGAAACACGAGAGGACGTCAAGCGGCTCACCAAAAAGATGCAAGCCACAATGCAAACGATGCGGTGTGACCGAAGATTCTGGTCACTGGAGATGCTCGAAGTTGGGGCTACTTGGAGCCCGAAGATCTTCTTGGAAGGAAGCAAACAAGCCTTTGCAACAACAAGTTGATGCTGTGCATAGAGGTTCGGTTCCTGCAGCTCTCATGAGGAATACTGGCCTCAAACTTAGTGAGAGTGCAGGTCAGGCTTCGAGAGCTGTGGAGAACCGCCACCTTTGTTGTTGAACCTATCAGAGTCCGTAGGAGCTCAGCATCAGCAAACCACTAAGCTTAGTTGGGGTGCCTCCAGATGCAGGGAAGTGACTCCTTCACTTCAAGGGAGATTCCTTCACAGGTCTTTAATGCCCACAGGCCTTGTACGGTTCTTGTATGGTGGACTGGCACAGATGATGCAGCAGGCTGAAAGGGGGATAAAGTCTAGCTCAAACGAAGTCCTGAGTGCCCAGACGGTAGAAGTTGAAATGGTGTCTGAATTGAATCGTGTCCCACAACAAATCTAGGGACCCACCCACAGGTAAGCCCTTAAGTACCCTAGGGAAAGGGTTGGGACGATTCAAAGTTCCCTCCCACGGGAGAGAGTGGACAGTGGGGAGGTTACTCCCATGTCCTTTGTCCAGTTTCGGGCCAGAGCTGAAGGGAACGGCTGCCAGAGCTGGTTTGAACTGGACTATGCAAGGAGGCACCAAATGTGCCCTTCATGCAGACTAAGTGGTGCTACCAAGCGCGCCGACCCGGCCCCAGTACACTAAATCCTGTCAGGGAGGGGGTCACACCTTCCTGTGACAGGATGCCTATTGTTCTGCCTTTCCCTGCACAAGCTTGGCTCAGCAGCAGGAGGGCAGAATTGTGTCTCTGGTCGGCAGCATTCACGTTGTGGTGTCCGGGTCTAGAAGACAGGAACAGGGAGCATGGAGAGCCTAATGAAGGTCAGTGCAGTGCTTGGAATCATACCTCCCACACCGTTTACGAGATGGTCATCGCGTAATTATGCAGTGCCCCTCTATATGTTATATGTCTGCTTTACTTACAACCCGGGAGAATGGACTCCGTAGGCTGTACCCTCACACTTGTAACCAAGCACCGTGCTCTCACGATTGTAAAGGGCCCGCTATAGGGGTGACTTATAAGTTTTAAGTGCAGTGACCTTAGGTATTGGAAACCTATATCTTTCGTAAGTGGTGCTAGCACCAGCTTACACAGGCTATGGCAAGCCTGTAGTTACATTTTGAATGGTCTCCCATGGGTGGCATAATACATGCTTCTGCCCAATGGGGAACCTCTAGGGTACCTTTGCCCTGGGTACCTTTGTACCACATACTAGGGACTTATAAGGGTGCCTCAGTATCCAATCTGGGATGTACCCAAGAAGGAGTAGTTTCTTTTCTGTAACTCCAGTTCTGTAGTAGGGGTATCTGTTATAGTCATAATCTAGTGAATAGTCCCGCCCATGTGCGTGGACCCCGGAGCAATCAAAAATAATCTCTAAAGTGTCGAAAAAAATGCAGAACTGCACAGACACTTAAGAGAGAATTTAAAGACATATAATGCAGCCTATAAAAGGCTACACTGTCCAGTACTTCAGCTAGAAATTCCACCAAAAATCCACAAAAACAGCAAAGCCTGTCCAGATTTCCTTTGTCTTCAGTACAAACTCCTCTGGAAGATAGAGAGGAAGGCATGGACAGACAAGCCCCATAGGCTGCCATTATGTGGCTCAGAATAGGATACTGTGCCTTTAAGAGAACTTTCCAGAACTTCACAGTATCCCAGAATGCCTTGCAGGTCTCTCTTACTTTCAGTTCTTTTTGAAGGCGTAACACGCCCGACCTCTAGCATTCTTTACATGAACATCTCTCCACCGGGGAGGAGGGCGGGCGCTTATGACTATAACAGAGATACCCCTACTACAGAACTGGAGTTACAGAAAAGAAACTACTCCTTCTGTAGTAGGGGATCTCTGTGTATAGTCATAATCTAGTGAATAGAATGGCAAGCCCATCCCCACACCAAAGCGGCGGTGGAGAAAAGAAACCAACACCACTATTGTGCGAACAAATTCCGCAGCGAAGCCTGTCCAACCTGAGCATCTGCTCTGGCATCAGCGTCCAGACAGTAATGCTTAGCAAAGGTAGGAACTGACTTCCAAGTGGCGGCCTTGCAAATTTCTGCAATCGGCACATTACGGAGCAAGGCTGTCGTGGCAGCTTTGCCCCTGGTGGAATGAGCCTTAGGCTTACCCCCTAAGGTCTTATTAGCTTTCTGGTAACATAGTTGTATGCAGGACACAATCCACCTAGAAATGGACTGCTTAGAGGTCGCAAGACCCGTCCTGACTGATCCGTAATTGATAAACAATTGGTCTGACCTACGAATATCTTTAGTCTTATCCAGATAAAATTTCAACACCCTCCGAACATCCAGGGAATGTAAGGACCTTTCCGCTGGAGATGAAGGATTCTGAAAAAACGTAGGCAAAGTTATAGTTTGGTTGACATGAAAGTCAGAAATAACCTTGGGAAGAAATTTAGGGTGAGTACGCATAACAACCTTAGCAGCATGAAATACAGTATAAGGTTCATTACAACACAACGCCTGAATTTCACTCACCCAGCGGGCCGATGTAATGGCCACGAGGAACGCCGCCTTCCAGGACAGGTGCTGCAAAGAAGCCTTATGAATGGGTTCAAAAGGCTCCTTCATCAAACTGGACAGCACCACATTCAATTCCCATGAAGGCGAAGGGAGCCTGACAGGAGGGAACACTTTCTTCAAGCCTTCCAAAAAGTCTTTGATCACAGGGATCTGAAAGAAGGAAGTCTGTGAAGGGCTTTTCCTGTAGGCAGTCAATGCAGCGAGATGAACCCTAATAGAGTGAACATTAAGGCCAGATCGCGCCAAATGTAGAAGGTAGGGAAGGATGACATCTTCCTTGCACGTCGTAGGATCAGAGTTCCTGGACACACACCAGATACAAAACCTCTTCCACTTGTAAGCGTAGGACGTCCGAGTGGAGGGCCTCTTAGACTCCTTCAGTATGTCCATGCAATCTTCTGGTAGATTCAAATGGCCATATTGCACTACCTCAGGAGCCATGCCGCCAAACTCAAGGATGAGAGGTTGGGGTGCACCATCTGCCCCCCGAACTTCGTGAGAAGGTCCGGCCTGCACGGCAACCGTATGTGTGGAAGGAGGGACTGGTGTAGAAGGTCCGTGAACCACCACTGTCTGGGCCATTCCGGGGCAATCAGGATCATTCGTGCCCTGGACCGGGACAGCTTGATGAGCACCGCTGGAATCAGAGGGATGGGCGGAAAAGCGTAAACAAAGCTGTTCGACCAGTTGATCCAGAGTGCATTCCCCAGCGTCCCTTGCTGGTAGTAGCTGGAGGCGAAGTCTCGGCATTTGCTGTTTTCGGCGGTGGCGAACAGATCTACATCTGGAGTCCCCCACCTTGCGAAGACTTCTCCTAGCACGTCGTCGTTTATGACCCACTCGTGGTTTTCCAGAATCAGTCTGCTCAGTGCGTCTGCCTGAACATTCTGCACACCAGGCAGATGTGTAGCCGTTATCGTCAATCCTCTTGCCAGAAGCCAGTGCCAGATCGTCTGCGCCTCCCGAGACAGGGTGCGCGATCTCGACCCCCCTTGCTTGTTGAGGTAATACATCGTGGTCGTATTGTCCATCTGTACAAGCAGAGAGTTGGTCCGGAAGGACGGATGAAAGGCCTTCAGCGCCAAGTGAACAGCTCTGAGTTCCAGGAAATTGATGTGATACGTGGACTCCGTCTGAGACCACGTGCCTTGGATCTGTAAGTCCCCCGAATGTGCTCCCCAGCCCTGGAGAGAAGCATCCGTCACGATCGTCTGAGTAGGAATGTCCTTGTGGAAGGGAACTCCTCTGAGGAGATTCTCCGCTGAACACCACCACGTCAGAGACTGAAGAGCATGCAGAGACAGTCGTATCTTGTCGTCCCAAGATCCTCTCCTCTGGTCCCATTGGTCCTCCAAGCACTCCTGCAGAGGTCTCATGTGTAGTCGTGCATGAGGAGTGAGGAAGATACAAGAGGCCATCGACCCCAGTAGAGAAGACACCGTCCTCACTGTTGTAGATGGAGCTGTCATAAGAGCCTGAGCCTTCCGAAGGATCGATCTCCGTCGCTCCTCCGAAGGAGACACGCTTGCTGACAGCGTATTGATGGTGGCCCCCAAGTATTGAATACATTGGACCGGGATCGGGACAGACTTGGACATGTTGATGTGCAACCCCAACTTGTTCAAGAGAACGCACGTCTTCTGGAAGTCCGCTTGGGCTTCTGAGAAGGAGGAGGCCTTGATCAACCAATCATCCAGGTATGGGTAGACAAACACCTTGCCTTTCTTTAGGTGTGCCGCTACCACTGCCATGCACTTCGAGAATGTCCTGGGTGCAGACTTCAGTCCGAAAGGCAGCACCGTGTATTGGTAATGATTGGTGCCGACTTGAAACCGCAGAAACTTCCTGTGCTTGTGCGCGATGGGCACGTGGAAGTACGCATCTTGTAGGTCTACGGCACAAAGCCAGTCCCCCTGTTGCAACTGAGGATAAATCTGATGCAACAACAGCATGCGAAACTTTTCTCTGCGAATCCACTTGTTTGCCTGTCGCAAGTCCAGAATGGGCCTGAACTCGTTCTTGTCCTTTTTGCGAACCAGACCTCTTCCTCTTTGAGACAGAGGTACGTCTTCTATCGCCCTTTTCCTTAACAGAATATCGGCCTCCGCCTGGAGCTCGCGTAGTTGATACTGCGAGCTGACCGGAGGGATCGCTGGAGGAGGGCTGATGAACCGAAGACTGTATCCATTGCAAACAATATTCAGCACCCACTTGTCCTGAGTAATTTTTCTCCACTCTGCCAGAAAAGATTGAACGCTTCTCCCCACCGGAGTGGGTAACGGATGACGGGGAAGTAACCGCTCAGGGTCGAGACCCGGCCGGGCCCTTGTTCGCGGTAGAGGGCTGCTGTCCACCTCTACCCCTCTGACGTTTTTGGAAAGGTCTTCGGAACTGCTGCTGTTGCTGCTGCTGTTGTCCCGAAGACTGTCCTCTTCCTTTCCCCTGCGAGCCGAACCGCCGTTGGAACTGGCGGTAGGGTTTTTTGTCCTTGGGCTTCTCCAAGCCCACCGCCGTCAGGGTTTCAGCCTCGGCCTTCATCCGGGCCATCTCGTCATCTGCGTGTTTACCGAAGAGCGTGTCCCCGGAAAACGGCAGGTTGGCCACTCGCTGTTGCGCCTCAGGCTTGAGAGACGTAAGCCTGAGCCATGCATGGCGGCGCTGGTTGATACCGTGGCAGTAGCCATGTGCAGCTAACAAGGCGATATCCGCCGCGGCACTGATGGCCTGGTTCGAGACCAGCATCCCTTGACAATTTCCATGAAGTCCTCCCTCCTGTCACGCGGCACAAGGTCCGCGAACTGCTCCATGGAATCCCAAAGCGCACGGTCATATCGTCCCAGCAATGCCGAGTCGCTGGAAGCCTTCATTGTGGTCGAAGAAGTCCCACATGCCTTCCTTCCCGCCGAATCAATCCAGCGGCTCTCCTTGTCTGGAGGCACAGTGGAGGACGGGGAGGTAGAATGCTGTTTTCTGGCCGCCGTAACTATCACTGAGTCGGGGACCGGGTCCATCCTCAGGAAGGCAGGGTCCGAGTCCGGTGCCCTGTACTTTTTCAAAAGTCTAGACGGGGCGGCCTTCACCACCGCCGGTGTAAGAAATAGTTCTTGTGCCGGTTCAACCAGTCCCGGAACCAAGGGCAACAGAGGGCGAGACAGGTGCTTCTTGTGCAAAGTCTTGAATATCACGGACGTCGTAGATGTAGGAGCCGTCACCGTGATACCCAACTTCGCGGCCCCCCTCAGGAGAACCTCCTGGAATGTACCGATGTCATCGATAGGAGACACCCTAGTCTCCGGGGAATCGGACAAAGTAGGGGAATAGGAGCGGGTCCTAGAAGACTTATCGGTTCTGGATCTATGTCTCCTACGGTGCCGTCTGGAACGGGTGGAGGACCTGTGCCCAATCCTCGATCGTTCCCTCCGTCTGGAGCGAGACTTCGATCTCCTGGGCCTCGGCCGGTCCACCGGCTTCTCCGGGGTGGCCGACTTGGGCTTACGTGGTTCCTTAGACTTAGGAGTCTTCTTAGGAGGGGTTGGGAGATCGGGCAACGAGACCGACCTCGGCGGAATCGGTGGAGGTTTTTCAGGCAGAGGAGGCAAAGAAGGAGGGGTAGGAGTCCTCGGACGCGGGCCTCTAGGTACCTGAGGAGGAGGCGGAACAGCCTTCTTTGGAGTATACACCTCCGAGTACACCGATCCCGGTGACCCACCATCCTTCCCGGGCTGAGGGGAGCTCCCCACAGCCCTAGGCCGCGTAGTACGATCCTTCGACACCGCCGACCGGTGTTCAGGTGTTGACCGTCGGCCCCTCGACGTCGAGCGAACCCTCGGTGTCGACCTTCTCCTTCTCTTCGGCGTCGAACGGCTGCCGCGTCTCGACGTCGACCCGGACCATCTTGACGACGACCCTCTGCGTCTTGACGGCGATCTCTTGCGCCTCGACGGCGACCGCCTCGACGGCGACCGCCTCGACGTCGTCTTGGATCGTCTCGACGTCGACCTAGATCTCCTACGCCTCGACGGCAAACGCCTCCTTCTCGCCGGCGAGTGCTTCTGCGTCGACGGCGGGCTCGACGCCGAGGATCCCCTCGACGACGATGAAGCCTTGTGTCTTGACGGCGATCGACGGTATCGCCTCGGCGGCGTGCATCGACGCCGATCCTGTCGACGCCGAGAGCTCGACGTCGACGCCGAAGACAGCGACGATGACAAAGTCTCTGTGTTCGACGGCGGCCTATGCAGGTCCCTCGACGTCGACGGGCGACGTTTTCTCGACCCAGAGCCCTGGGGAGATGGGGAGCCGGCCTTGGACTTCCCCCTCGACGTCTTGGTGGGTGCCACCGACCCAGACGGAGAATGGGGACGTGTGCTGGGCTTCCTGCCCCCGGGGAGCCCCCCAGGGGCCTCAGCATGGGCAGATGAAGCCCCTCCAGACCCACCTTGTGTCTTCTGTCTTCTTACCTCCAGTCCCTGAAGCCTGATCTTCAGTCTGTCCTTCAGGGTCCTGCCAGAGAAACTTTGGCAGATCTCACACTCCTCAGGGATGTGGTAAGAGGGAAGGCAGAGGATACAGACCTCATGGGGGTCTGTCTTGGCCTTCTTCCTGGAGCACTCCGGGCATTTGTCAAATAATGCAGGCATTATGGACAACAAAAGGGTGCAAAAAACCAAGAAGAAAGTCACCAAAGTACTTTAAAAGTACACAAAATCGAATTTAGTGAAAAAACACCAACAAAACCCTTGAAAAGGGAGAGCTCAATGCTCCAGGGTCCTGCTTGCAGGAGCCGGAAAAAAGAACTGAAAGTAAGAGAGACCTGCAAGGCATTCTGGGATACTGTGAAGTTCTGGAAAGTTCTCTTAAAGGCACAGTATCCTATTCTGAGCCACATAATGGCAGCCTATGGGGCTTGTCTGTCCATGCCTTCCTCTCTATCTTCCAGAGGGGTTTGTACTGAAGACAAAGGAAATCTGGACAGGCTTTGCTGTTTTTGTGGATTTTTGGTGGAATTTCTAGCTGACGTATTGGACAGTGTAGCCTTTTATAGGCTGCATTATAGGTCTTTAAATTCTCTCTTAAGTGTCTGTGCAGTTCTGCATTTTTTTCGACACTTTAGAGATTATTTTTGATTGCTCCGGGGTCCACGCACATGGGCAGGACTATTCACTAGATTATGACTATACACAGAGATACCCTACTACAGAACTCGCCATAACGATTTAAGGGAGACAGCAGAGAGACTGGGGTCCTGATTAGCAGGATCCCAGTTAGACTAGTCAAAAACAGCTTAGAACCAGGCAATAAGTGGGGGTAACCATAAAAGCAGATCCTACTTTCCAAAATGTAATATCACAGAGAAAAAGAGTCACTCTACTTTGTGGTTCGAAACAATTTGACGAAAAACAACTTGTACAACTACGAGCCCAACACTAGATGCAGAAGTATGCAGAGTAAGTGTATCTACAGCCACACATGCCATCAAACATCTATTATCAGAGCAGGAGATAAGTCTAACCTATGTCTGACTGGACACAAAAGCATATGAGTCAAGGGAAGCTGCTAAGGGGAAAGGAACTAGAGGCAAAGAACGAGTGCTTAGGTTTCAAAACTCTCTATGCTTTCACTTGAGTACGAAACATGAGCGTAGGGTTTACACTTTAACCCAGCCAGAACCATCAATTATGTTTTTTTCTTAAATCGCACAGTTCTATTTAGACAGTGAAGGTTTGGGACAGTCCACAAGGATGTTTTCATCCCTATGATCCTCTTCAATATATTTGTTATATGATAAATCCATCTCATGGAGGTCCTCTCCGTTAAGAAGAAGGATGGATGTGTGTTATATTTCATGGGTTTGTTCAATGGTGCTGGGAGGCACTTGGATATTATTTATTCCCCCAATCACCTCTCTACTAGGCTACTGGATTATTTTCACGGCTATTGAGAACAGTTCCCAAGTGCTTTTTTAAACAACGTACACATTGTGGTATTGTTATAGCATGTACCTAACCAAAAGGCACAGGAGCATGGTACATGGGAAGTAATGGTCTACAATTATTTGGTGCGTCCCATGGTATGGGTAGATGTTGCCTTTTGAAATGCTAGGCTGTTTCGAAAATGTGCCCTGCTGATAAGAAAACCTATTGTGTTCTTTTGTCTTAAAATTACAAAAGTGTAGCTCAAACCAAGCCAAGTAAAAGCGCCAGTTTGCAGGACTTGCCCAACATTTACATCAAGGAACATTCAATGTTAAGTAAACATGTAATTTGGGATGAAAGCTTTTCGTTCTTAATATTTCTCCATATATATGCCTGCATATGTATGCAAGAGATATTGTAGCACTCTGTATGTAGTCCAGTATTCGATTTAGTCTAATGAGTCAGAATCAAGATAAGTTAAACCAAGTTCTGTTTATTGTATGTGACTTAAATTCTTCAGAAAAAAAGTTACATCAAAAGGCACAGCCCACACGTGTTTCATAATCTGCATGACTTCTTCAAGGCTGCAAAATTGTACAATACAACAAATGGCTGTCAAAACCTTAATATTCTTGTATGCAAAATCTATGTCAGTAGGCAGGGACTGACATGCTATGTAGATGTGAAAAATTAAGTAAAGAAAGTAAAGATTCAAAAAGTCCTAGAAGAATACCCATAAGGAAGGCACCCTAGTATGTGATTGTGCTAGAAAGAGAAAGTAATAAGATTGAGAAGAAAGCGGATTTAGTGTGGGGCTCCTGTGCGCAGCGAGACCAACCAAGAAAAACGTGTTTATGCCTATAAGGCGCAGTATATTTGTGAAGAGGTCGGTGTGTAAGATACCCGTCACCCAAAATAAACACATGGAGTCAAGTTTAAGGAACAGCTTAAACTTCTTATTGTAGCAGATAACACAAAATTCAGTAAATCTATTTGATAGTCTATTTGACACATTCTCGATCTTGTCTCAAAGTTGTAGTGTTGCCTGGGAAAAGGAAAATTAATTACCATTGGCTATATTTAAATGGATGTAGTATATAGTCTCCAAAACTATCTCTGTAAGGGAGGACACCAACCTGGTTGGCTAGCGGTGTCTCCTGCATCAGCAACTGTTCCAGCAGACTAACTTCCGATTGTTTGCTGGTGCGCCTCTGGTTTGGTCTGTTAGGTCTATGGAAGAAAACAGGTGGACCTATTAATTGCATGAGTATAAGTACTCTCAGCAAGTCCCCATGCGTATATAAAAGCCCGGTGACAATGATCCCCATAATTTTCTACCTACCTCCGAGATTAATATACTGTTTTTTCAAGGAACAAGTGGGAGGTGTTCCCAGTGTATCTGTGGTCCAGTGGAGTTAATGGTATAGCACTCCCATTGATATGTTTGGCTGTAATGAGACAAACATAACTCAGATCACAAATGGTGTAGAAAACAGAAGAAAGCTCTAGTCCAAAATTAACCCACTGTAATGAAATCCACCTAAAAGTTGTCGCGTAAAGTCCTAGTTGTTGAGAATTAAAAGAGTGAATAGCCTTAAACAGTCTGGTATAGTCAAATCCCTTGGAGAAAACAGAGGAATCAGAAGTACCTGAAGCATACAAAGAACAATATAGTAATAGAGGCAGCAGTGCATCTAAGAAACCATAGCTATGCCATTGTACTAGTTGGTTTACAATTGTGGTTAGAGTGGCTCTCATCATTGCAAAGAAGCCCAAAATAGAGTGGGAAAGAAAGAGAGCGCTCCTGGGTACACAATGGTGGCCCATCGTCTCCCATGTGCGAAATGGTAAGTGATCCACAGATATAACAGTGACTGAAAGTAAAAAAATATGTGACATTCACATTTGTGTAACCAGTACCAAGTGCTCAGCCTGGTTCGGTGTACCTGTGCCCACAGCTGAATTTTATCCAACCTTGAACAAACATGAATGCTTAATAAGTAAAAAATAAGGTTTTGGAAAAGTGAAAGATTGAAAGGTAGAAATGAGCAGCGCATCTACTACTTTATTGTTCTTTGTATGTTTCGGGTACTTCTGATTCCCTTCACATTTCTCCAATGGTTTTGACTATACCAGACTGTTTATGGCTATTCACTCTTTTGATTCCCAACAACTAGGACTTTACATGACAACTTTTAGGTGAACTTTGTCACAGTTGTTTAATTTTAGACAAGAGCCCGTTTCTTTTTTCCACACAATTTGTCTTCTGGGATATGTTTATCTCAATACAGCCAAGCAGATAGCGAGTGTCCCTTCGCTGGACCCTGATTCCCACCTGCTGTACGAGGTCATCGGTTTCTTCCACATGGCTGATCCACTACTGCCTGTCACCCCCCCCCCCCCCAACCTCTACCATGGGGAAGAGGATCCAAATCAACGTAAACTCAGTTTTGACAAGGCCTCCCTCCTCACCACTGATGCCCCTCCTGGCTCTTTCACGGGCGCTATGGAGTCTACTGACCGGGATGACGGAACTTCTTTGGTCACTGCCATGATGAGTGAGATGAGGGCCGGTTTCAAGTCGCTTGACAGCCGATTCGACAGCATCGAACAAAAACTGGCTGCCATGGGGTCTAAGGTGCAGGCGCACGACCGACGGTTGGATGTGGTGGAGTCCAGAGTCTCGGGAAGACAGCGCATCACATTCATTGACGCGTCTAGAGCGAGCGGAAAAAATCCTCAAAGAAGTAGCCATCAAGAACGAGGACCTTGAAGCACATAGCCGATGCAACAACATCTGCATCCTTGGCGTGGCAGAGACGACATCAACTGGAAGCATGGATATCTTCGTGGAAAAACGACTCATTGGCCTGTTTGGCAGAGAGGTGTTCACGCAGGGGTTTGTGGTGGAGCGAGCCCACAGATCTCTGGGGCTCCGCCCTCCCCCTCGCCTACCTCCACACCCCATCATTGCGAGACTCATGAATTTCTGTGACAGCAATGCTGCTCTCCGTGCAGCGACGAGAAGGATGAGAGCCAGTGGCAGGGCAGCGCCTGGTTTCTTTTTCCAGATTCCACCTTTATCGTCAAGGAGGCGCGAAGTAAGTACAATGGTGTCAAGGCTACCCTGAGGAATCTGGGCTTAAGTATGGTAGGCTCTATCCAGCATGGCTAAAAGTGGATGTTGCCGGCAGGTTTCGCATTTTCGACACCCCCACAGAGGCGCAGGAGTTTTGCCAGAACTATAAGAAACATGGGTCGGGTGCAGCTGTCACTTCGCTCTCTCCTGTACAGGGCGATTCCCAAAACAGCTAAAAACTCTTCACAGACCCGGGGACTGGCTGACGATACTTCATATCCTTTTACTGTGTTGCACAATTACGTACATTCCTTGTGTTCATTCGTGACTTGTCATATGGGCCTGCCTGACCGACGTGGCGTTGCTACCCCCCATGGCGGATGCCTTTGCTTTCTTAATTTTTGTGGGCTTGTTTGAAATAGTTTATTGCTTTCTCAATTGGTCAGTGTCATGCATATTACTATGGTTTGCTAAAGGGTTAAAGTGGGTTTGCCTCTTGGGGGTTGACAAGAGGCTGGGTGGTGGGTGGGGGGGCGGGTTTTGTTTTGTTCTTTTTCATTTATGATTGTTACATAGTTTATCATACCTTTGGGTTGAGATGGAGTAGCGTACACTTCAGATTATCTCTGATATTATCACATGGTCAAGTTAGGCCTTCAGCCCGGGCTATCCGGGCTTTCGCTGATGTCCTGGAACGTTCGGGGGCTGAACAACACTAAAAAATGTAAGCAAGTCTTCAACTGTATCACTAGACACAATGTTGATATCGCCTTTTTGCAGGTGATACATTTGTCCTCTTCTGACTCCTCTCAGGTCGCCAGAAGCTGGGGCGCTCACCGTTTTTTTTTTTAACTATAGTAGATATTCTAGAAGGGTAGCCATAATTATACACAAACGAGTGCCGTTTGCTCTTCCCAATACTATCACTGACAAAGAGGGCCGATATCTGATAGTCACTGGGACTCTTATGGGACATAAGCTCACATTGGTCGGGTTCTATGGCCACAACATTGATTCGCCAGCTTTTAACAAAGACCTGAAGGTGCACCTTTCACGCTCGAACCTGGACTGTTGATTTTAGGGGGTGACTAACTTATTGATGAATCCCACTAGAGACAGTACAACCTCTTCCCCCGAAGCTAAAACTAGATCACGCCTGATCCTGCTTGATATATGCACGCACTTCTCCTTAATTCACATTGAGGAGAGGCTACACCCACTGCTTCCTGACTATACCCACCATTCTGGGTTTCACAATACCTGGACCAGAATTGATTACTGGCTCCTCTCCACTGGGGTGGCTGGTTGGTTTGAGAGCCTCCTCACACTCCCTCGCACGCTGTCGGACCACTCTCCAATAGTTCTCAAATTAAAAGTCCCCAGATTGGGTGGATATGAGAGACAATGGCGTTTTCCCGGGAGGGCACTAGCTGACCCCGTTTTTGCTGAGGAGTTCCGACAGGCCATTGAAGAATATTTCAACCTCAACACTGGGTCGGTGGATTCCTGGGCTGTTTTGTGAGTGGGGTTCAAAGCTACCATTTGTGGTGTTTGCATTGCCAAACATGTTGGTGTTTTAAGGGACATTCGTTCCACACTGTCCCGTGTTGAAAAAGACATTGCTGCGCTAGATAGGGAACTATTATTGAATCCCTTCAGTGAGGGAGAAGCCAGACGCCTGTCATTAATGATGGAATTTAGAGAAGAAGCAGACAGGGAACTGAGATTTCTTACCAAACAATGCGCGGCACGGCAGTATGGGGAAGGCGACAGACCCACCAAATTACTGGCGCAGTTGCTTCGCCCCCCTTATACCTCGTCTTACATCACAGAAATTGTGGGTCCACAGGGTGATCTACTTCACTCCACACCAGAAATTTGCAACACCTTCCTGTCCTATTATAAAACCTTATATATATCCACACTGTCAGATGACCAGAGGGATCTTGAAAAGCACATGCAGGAATTTCTAGCTACACCCATCACTCAGGATAGCGTAGTCAAAGCTAATGATACGTTAAGGGGTTTCTCGGCGCCAGGCCTAGACGGCTTTTCTGCCGAGTTTTACAAGGCCTACAAAGAGGCCTTAGTCCCGCGATTAGTGGAAGTATATGCCGAGGCACTTGAAATGGGCTGTCTACCTCCCACGTTCAGAGAGGCGGTCATTATTCTTCTTCCCAAGCCAGGCAGGGACGCCACATTATGCAGCTCATATAGACCTCTCTCTATTAAACCTTGACTACAAGATTCTGGCTAAGGTTATCGCCATTCGGCTTTCATTGCTGATGGAGGCTATCATATCCCCGACACAGTCTGGTTTTGTTCCACATCGCTCCACTTCTTGGAACCTGAGGACCCTGTTTGCTGTTTTACATCGAATAGACCAATCCACACCGGCCGCCACGATCCTTCTCGACGCTGAGAAAGCGTTTGACTCCTTGGAGTGGCCCTTCTTCCTGTCCATCATGAGATGCATGGGCATGCCAGAATGTTTTGTCTCCACTGTATCACTATTATATACTGCACCTACGGCCAGGCTGCGCCTTAATGGCACCATCACCGTTTTCGTTATCGCGAGGCACACGTCAGGGATGCCCCTTATCCCCACTACTCTTCATTCTGGCGATGGATCCTCTGGTCCGCCATTTTCAAGAAAAGCATCCAGTTCCGTACTGGTCCTCTCTTGATCTCTCTGTATGCGGACGATACGATCTTAAATGTCAGAATGCCTCACATTAATCTTGAACCACTTATCTTGGAAGTAGCTCGCTTTGGCAAATTCTCTGGTCTTCGCATCAACTGGCACAAATCAGTGATTTTTCCGCTCACCCCTAGCACTACCGCATGGAATTGTTCATTCCCTCTTGCATGGAGTTATGATTCAGTCAAATATTTGGGGGTCCATATCCATCTTATTACCGCCGCCATCATTAGATTAAATTATGGTAGCGCGGTTGGTCTACTTGAGAGCCAGATTGAGAGGTGGATTTGCCCCCCTCTATCTAGGGCTGGGCGAATTGCCATAATTAAAATGGTTGTATTTCCTCGCTTTTTATATCTTTTTAATAATATCCCAATACCTCTCACCAAGGTTTTTTTTCCCAATTGCGCTCTTTGCTGTTGTGCTTAGTCTGGGGAGACAAAAATCCAGGTGTCACCTGGCGGGTTTTGACTCTCCAATATGAACGAGGCGGATTCGGCGTTCCTGATTTTTATCTTTATTTTTCAAGTGCACAATGCTCATACACTTTCTCTTGGTTTCACCCAGATGCTCGCAATCTGTATCTGAAACCTGAAGCAGGTTTGGTCCTTCCTGGACTCCTCTCTACTGTTCTTCCTAAGGGCTTCCCACAAGACCTGCAGGACATACAGATTGTTTTGTCAACCTGCTGGGCCTGGGATAGGCTGCGCAGACTTCTTGGCCTCAACCAATTGTATTCACCGGCCCTTCCTTTGCCCAATCACCGGGGAATTAGTAGTTAAACACACATTGGCTAAATTCCACATTCAAACCATTGGTGACCTCTTTCCTGAGGGCCATGCTTTTTCTACATCTGAAGACCCTTGTTTCATTGAACGCTCATTCATGGACTTGTTTGTTTTGACTAGATTACGATCGATGTTGCGGGCATCGTTCCCTACATTTCCACTGGCTCTTGAATCTGCTCCCCCGCTTACGCTCCTCATCCAACACCAATCGGGAGCACACCTGGTTTCCAAATTATACAAAGTGTGCAGTGTCTCAATCCCCACCTTAGACGCTAAAGTTTGCGCCGCGTAGAAGGGTGATCTGGGACAACCCATCTCTGAAGTTCAATGGGAACAATGCTGCAGAGCTACGAGAGAGATTTCCCCCAAACAGTAGACACAAACTCATCCATTTCAAATTTCTCCGCAGGCTATATCACACTCCAGCACGTTCACAGAGAATAGACACTAGTCGTCCCCACCACTGCCCCAAGTGCATGACCCCCTTTGCCGATTTCGCCCACCTTTCTTGGACCTGTCCCTTTTTGCATGATTATTGGTCTCAGGTACACCGTACTTTCAGAGACATTTTATGCATGAACCTGGTCCCCCCCCAGGAAATTGCATTGCTGGGCTATGTTTCCAACTTCCCACGCACTGTTCGAAAACTTGCAGCACTGGGATTCCTGCTGGCAAGGAGGGAAATTGCATTACTCTGGTGTGATAGACGGCCTCCGAGGTTGAGGTCATGGCTTTTTGCAATATTAACTGCGTGGAGTATTCTACACAGGTCCCCAGTCCGTCTCGACCTATTGATATCTGGGGACCATACCGCTCCTACATTGCCGAAATCACTGCTGACCGTCAGTCTCAGCTAGAAAGCCACATAGTTCCTGAGGGGGTAGGCTGAGGTGTTGTGCAATCATATAATTATGCATTTGTTTTTTATTTGTTCAATTGGTTTTTCCTTTAGTTCCTTGAGGCCTTTCTTCGTGGGGGCTAATTGATATGTTATCACATGCAGGATGTAATATCAATGTGGTTGTGTATGTCCTTGTTATGCCGCTTTTTTTATCCATCTTTCCATGCTGAGCCATGTGTCCACATGTTATTCCAATGATAAAGCTCACTGTCTATCAGTTGCATGAACACCACACTATGCATTAATATGTGTTATGTACGCACGCTCTCCTTTTGTGACAGTATTTACCCGCTACGATATGTAACAAGAGATACATCATTGTTTTATTATTTGGAAAATGATAAATAAAGTTAAAAAAAACAAGCATTTACAATGCAATAGGTCACGCAGCATTAAAGTTTGAGTTATTGGCATTGTAAATTACAACGTTTTGCATTAATTTTTTTTTTAATTTGCAATTGGTATATAAACATTGTTTGTGAATGGTTAGCTGATGTGGTGGCGTCCCCGAGTGATGTGGTGGTGTCCCCGAGTGATGTGGTGGTGTCCCCGAGTGATGTGGTGGTGTCCCGAGAGTAATGTGGTGGTGTCCCGAGAGTAATGTGGTGGTGTCCCGAGAGTAATGTGGTGGTGTCCCAAGAGTAATGTGGTGGTGTCCCAAGAGTAATGTGGTGGTGTCCCAAGAGTAATGTGGTGGTGTCCCAAGAGTGATGTGGTGGTGCCCCTGTGGTGGGTGTCCCTGAGTCATGTGGTGGTGTCCCTGAGTCATGTGGTGGTGTCCCTGAGTGATGTGGTGGTGTCCCTGAGTGATGTGGTGGTGTCCCTGAGTGATGTGGTGGTGTCCCTGAGTGATGTGGTGGTGTCCCTGAGTGATGTGGTGGTGTCCCAGAGTGATGTGGTGGTGTCCCAGAGTGATGTGTGGTGTCCCAGAGTGAAGTGGTGGTGTTCCTGAGTGATGTGGCGGTGTTCCTGAGTGATGTGATGTGATGGTGTCCCCGAGTGATGTGGTGGTGTCCCCGAGTGATGTGGTGGTGTCCCCGAGTGGTGCCCCTGAGTGATGTGGTGGTGTCCTTGAGTGATGTGGTGGTGTCCCAGAGTGATGTGGTGGTGTCCCAGAGTGATGTGGTGGTGTCCCAGAGTGATGTGGTGGTGTCCCAGAGTGATGTGGTGGTGTCCCAGAGTGATGTGGTGGTGTCCCAGAGTGATGTGGTGGTGTCCCAGAGTGATGTGGTGGTGTCCCAGAGTGATGAGGTGGTGTCCCAGAGTGATGTGGTGGTGTCCAAGAGTGATGTGGTGGTGTCCAAGAGTGATGTGGTGGTGTCCCAGAGTGATGTGGTGGTGTCCCAGAGTGATGTGGTGGTGTCCCAAAGTGATGTGGTGGTGTCCCAAAGTGATGTGGTGGTGTCCCAAAGTGATGTGGTGGTGTCCCAGAGTGATGTGGTGGTGTCCCAGAGTGATGTGGTGGTGTTCCCGAGTGATGTGATGGTGTTCCTGAGTGATATGGTGTGTGAGGGTGAGGGGGTGTGAGGGTGAGGGGGTGTGAGGGTGAGGGTGAGGGTGTGTGAGGGTGAGGGGGTGTGAGGGTGAGGGGGTGTGAGGGTGAGGGGGTGTGAGTGAGGGTGGGTGGGTGAGTGAGGATGTGTGAGGGTGGGTGAGGGTGAGTGAGGGTGTGTGAGGGTGAGTGAGCATATGTGAGGGTGAGTGAGCATATGTGTGTGGCGTTGTGCTCGTGGTATTTTTCCAAAAAAGAAGTTGGTTGAAGCAATTGAAAATGCCCCTGTTCCCTGTTGTAAGGATGACCTTAGGTCATTCCTGGGCATGGTTGAATTTTATTCAAAATTTGTTAAAAATTTCGCTGACAAAACATTTAATCTTAGGCAATTACTTAAATTGAGAACGGAATTTGCTTGGAACGATATTTTGCAAAATGACTTTCACAACATAAGAAAAGAGATTGTTAATGCATTTCCTCTTCAAGCATTTGATCACACTCTACACAACATCATTACTACCGACGCTAGTGGTAAAGGGTTGGGGGCTGTCTTTTCACAGTCTAACGTGGATGGCTGTGAAGTCACAATCGCTTTCGCATCTAGGTCCATCACCACTCTTGAAGGGAAATTCTCAGTCATTGAGAAGGAGATGCTTGCTGTTGTGTGGGGTATTGGAAAGTTCAGACAATTTATTTGGGGCACCAGATTCACATTACGTACTGATCATAAACCCCTATTGAAAATCCTTACCTCTGAAGGTATGTTAAAAGCCACTCCAAGACTTGCACGAATAAGTCTCAAGCTTTTGGGGTATGTGTATGATGTTTTTTTTTTTTTTTTTTTTAGATTTTATTTGGCAATTCACAAATGCAGACAAAAAACAATACTTTTTAGTCACCGAAAACAAATTTACAAAAAGAGAACAAAAACTACGAAACACAAAATGGAGAAAAGAGAGAAAGAAGAAAATAAAAAAAACGAGAAAGAGAGCAAGATATTATTTACATAGGTGATTTCATTCTGGCTAGCATTTCTAGTATTTGCTCCAATTCTCAATTGGTTTCCAAATCTTAATACCACGTGCTTGAGCCCTCAACCCTTTACAGGCAAATATCGCTTTCTCTTGGTTATACATACCCAACAGTCTTGATAACCATATCTGAAAGTTGGGGGGATCTGTGTCTTTCCACCGTGCTGTTAATATAATACGAAAGACTGCTGACCCCAAAAAAAGCAGTGCTTCTTCTTCATTGGTATGTGATAGTGTATTATCATATCCCAAGATAAACAAGGAGGGGGATTCAGCGATTGGATGACTAAACACTTCTTGCCAGAAATCCATTATCATTTTTTTCAATAATACTAATTTTCCACACTCGTATAACATATGAATCAAATGTGCCGGGCAATTTCCACATCTAGGACATTCTGAATTAGCTCTTTTCCCCCAAGCGAAAAGTTTAGCGGGGGTGAAATATAGATCATATATGGTCTTATACAACTGTGCTTTTAAATTAGAAGACATAAACAGTTTTGTTGACAAAACCAATATCTTATCAATATCGACATTGGGATTATTTAATTTCCTTGACCAACCCTGCTCCACCACATCGACGTCATCAGATTGGCTGTCTATTAGTACATCATAAATCGTACCAATCCTAGTTGATGATCTTAATAGACAGTCAAGTAGAGGAACATTCTCCAGTGTAATATCTGCACACCTTAAGCCCAATATCGTGTTAATCTGAATGTACTTAAATACACTATTGCTATGAATAGAAAATTTAGATTGTAACTGTTGGAATCTTTGTCCAACAGGAGGGGACAGGAAGTCACCGAGAGTCGTGACTCCACATGTTTCCCATTTCCTGGCAATTGTATCATATATAGCTGGTGGCAGTATGGTAGAGTGCCAAAGTGATGTATACTTATTGTATTTCGTAATATTCAGTTGTTTTCTAATTTTTTTCCAAATACCCCAAACGCTCAGTATAGTCTTAAATTTAACTTTTTTGTAGTATGAGGGCTCAAGCTGTTTTACTAAAAGGCCTCTTGCCTTATCCCCGATAACTAGTTCGAATATTGAGGGAATATAACTCTCACCTACTTCGTTTCTCAGCGATCTTATATAAAACAGTGGCTTCATCTGATATAGTAGAGCTGCAAGCATATAGTACCCTAAGTTAGGTATTGCGAGACCGCCTCTTATGACGGGGAGAGAAAGAAAACGGATAGATCTCCTTATCTTCCCGTATCCCCATATAAACTTACTCATCTGAGATTCGAGGATCTTAATGGTTTTGTCATCCACCAATAGCGGGATCGCACGGAACAAATAGAGAACCCTAGGTAGAGTGTTCATTTTAAGGAAGTTACTTCTTCCAATGATTGAGAGATGTATACCATCTATCCGCTTTAAATCTGTTGTTATTTTCTGTACTAGTGGATCATAGTTTATTTTAATAATCTCATCAATTTTAGAGGATATACGGACTCCCAGATATACCGCGCTATCTACTTTCCTAGGGTCTATAAATTGGGTATTTTGTGTACATATAACCATCGTTTTATCCGTATTTAAGGAATATCCCGAAACCTGACCAAAAGCATGAGTAATTCGTTCAATTTCCGTTATTGCCTCCTTGGGGTGTGATGTTACTACCGCCACGTCATCGGCATAGGCCAATACTTTAGTGTCGAATGGACCAAGAGTTATTGGTCGAATTGCCTCGGTGTTTAATAATTTTATAATGAGGGGATTTATATACAGTGCGAAGAGGATAGGGGAGCATGGGCACCCCTGCCTAGTCCCACGGGATATATCAAAAAGACTCGATTCCTGACCCATCGCCAAAACTCTGGCCCTAGGTGAGAAGTACATTGCTTTTAAAGATTTAATTAGACATGGTCCCATGTTATTATACTCTAGCACTGCCCACAAAAAAGCCCATGAAACCCGGTCAAAGGCCTTCTCGGCATCCAGGAGGACCACCGACATCCGGCCCCCCGTGACAGCCATGGCATCAAACAGGGCGATGACCCGTCTAGTATGGTCCGTAGTGTCCTTACCCGGAATGAAACCATGCTGCCACGGGGAGACCAGAGACTCGATCGTCCCCCTGAGCCGATTAGCCAGGATCTTAGAGTATAGCTTCGAGTCTGAATTGATCAGAGAGATCGGTCGATAGGATGATGGCAATTTGGGAGATTTATCTTTTTTTGGAAATACCACGATGTTCGTTTCCAACCATGATCTAGGAGGTTTACCACTAACTTGAACTCCAATAAATAGATCGAGGAGAATAGGAATTATAATACTATCCAAAATTTTATAGAGCTCAAGGGGAATTTTGTCGGGACCTGCTGCCTTGCCCGAGGCCAGTTCTGCTAAGGCTAGTCTTACTTCACTCAGGGTTATATCCCTTTCTAGGTCTTGTTTAGTAGCCATATCTAACCCTGAGATACTTCCTGATTCAACAGCCCATCCGGCCACTTCGTTTTGAATTGCTTTGAGGTCGAGAGAGTCCTCATTATTATACAGTTTCTTATAGAAATTCTTAAAAACTTCTAATATTGCTTCTGGTGTTGTATGTTCTTGTCCCTCGGACTCAATGCACACAATTGAATTAAGAGATTGTTTTTGTCGCGTACTGAGTGCTAGTTGCTTCCCTACCCTCTCTCCAGTTTCATAAATCTCATTGCGGTGGGATTGATACGTCTCAGCTGCCTTTTGAGTTAGTTTGCTATTTATCGCTGCCTTGAGGATCGTCATTTCTCTCAAAATTGAATCCCCCTCTCCATCCTTGCCACCCTGAGCAATTATAGCAGTATGCCTCTCTTCTTTCCTAGCTAAGTTTTGTAGTTGTATATCATTTAACATAGCAATTTCTCTTCTGTGCCTGGCGACGTAGCTAATTGTCTCCCCCCGTATCGATGCCTTAAAACAATCCCATACCGTATTTCTGGATGAGCTATATCTATTACAATCGAAAAATCCTTGAGCCCATACTTTAATATGATCAGTATATCCCCTATTAACAAGGAGTTTTCGATCGAATGTCCAGCTTGTCCGAGGTCTAGCCATATAATCTATATTTATATAGAGTACTAACGGATTATGATCCGCTATGAGTTTCGGTAATTTACAAATTCTTGCCTGGCTAGCCCTGTTACTAGACAACCAGATGTAATCTATTCGGACATATTTTTTATGAGGACACGAGAAATATGTGTATCCTGGATCTTGTGGCTGTTTCAGATCCCATATGTCGGATAGACCTAAACTTTCCTTTAATTGAGAAAGAGCGCTATAAACTTTAGGCTTACGGCCAGTATATTTGTCACGGGATTGATTATAAGCGCATTCCATTTTCGGCAGGGAGATATTGAAATCACCACAAAAAATAAGTGCTTGGGGCCACGATGACAACTCTGTCTCGAGATCAAAAAATACAGAAGGATCGTCCTCATTTGGGGCATAAATAGAGCATATTGTAATCCCCTGCTTAAGCTCAACTATAACCCATCTGCCCAGTGAGTCAGCAGCTACGCGTTTTGGTTCACCCAAAAAAGGTTTAGCCAATATAGCAACCCCTCTAGTCCTTGAGGTATGAGAGGTACATCCCAACAATTTGAATCCAGGGACCCTTAATACTCCCCTTTCATCCCAAGGAATATGAGTCTCTTGAAGACATACAATATCGAACGCATTCTGTGTAATTATCCCACACATTTGCTCTCTTTTTGTCCTATCATTGAGGCCAGCCACATTCCAGGAGCAAAGTTTTATCCTAGCCATATTATGTTTTGTTTTTTCCCCCATTCCTGATCCACTATATTGTCAAACAAAGCTTTATTTTCCCAGTTAGAAATACAAATTTTTTTTCTGATTCTGCTTCTGCTTCTACATTCATGATTGCTTTTTTTAGATTTTTTCCCCCAGCTGCTCCCCCGCCCATTCCCACCCTCTTGCCCTTCCCTCCCCCCCACCCTCCAAAAACAAAGGCAATTAGACTCCATTAGAGTCTGTGGTGATGTGCGTGCGTTGTCACTCTGGTGCTCCCAGTCCAACAGTTAATACTTATTCATAAGGTCCTAATCCCATAAGTGAAAAGTGACCAGAAAGAATTTGTAAATGAAGAAGCAAAAATGCAGCGTGAGCAATCAAATATAAAAGGTTTTAGTCTCGTCTTTTCCACCTCATGGAAGGCTATCTAAATACTCTTTTGCCTGAACCTCTGAGGTAAAAAACTTAATCTGGGTACCATTAATCACTTTCAGCCTAGCAGGATTATTTAGGTATGCCTGGAGCTTCTTGTCTTGAAAAGGTTTTATGAGCTGGCGCAAGCGCCACCTTCGCTCAACTGTGGTGTGACAGAAGTCAGGGCGTACAAAATAGGTTATCTGCCCGCTAGTTTTTTTTTACTCTGGACGTGCTTTTTCCCATATTGCCTGTCTCAGCATGAAATTCCCGAAGTATACGAGTATAGCTCTCGGATATGCACCGGGTTTCGGGGCATTTCTCATGGTGAGAGGTACGCGATGTGCACGCTGGATCTCTAGGTCCCAATTCCAGGCTGACAGTTCTGGTAGGGAGTCCTGAAATAGTTTGACCAAAAAGGGGCGGGCGTCCGCTCCCTCCGCTCCTTCTGGAACACCTAGGACTCTCAGATTATTTCTGCGTAAGCGGTTTTCCATATCTTCGAGCTTCCACATCACATCAGTAAGCCCCTTCTCATGGTTGTCAATCTGTTCGCGATTTACAGCGATCTCGGATTCATTAACGACCACCCTTGCTTCTACCTCAGTCATACGATCATTAAATGAAGTAATTTTCCTTGATAGTTTGCGGACCACTCCCTGAACTTTTCGTAGCTCCGCTTGTGCCTTCCGCCCATCTTGAGAAGTCTCTTCTCGATGTGCCGCAATAGCTAGCAGCACCGTCTCAATTGTAGGGGCGGATTTATCAGTCGCAGTTGGAGTCCCAAAATCTGGTTGTTGGGTCGCTAACGCAGCTGGCGGTGGTATACTACTTGTAGTTGCGTAGTCCCATGTTAATTCGTCTGTGTCTTGTTGGCTCCTTCTGTGTCTATGTAAGATTTTTTGAGCAGTTTTCACAGCCTTAATGCTAGTTTCATCATCACTAGAGTCACCTAGATTTGAACCTGATGTCCAACCAAGCTCATCTGAAAAGGAATAGAAATCACTCGGATCCTTATCCTTATCTCTTTCCTTATCCATTTCCCAGTCTCTGTCCTTATCTGTATCATCTTCACCATCAGCTTCAATATCGCTCTGACTGTGTGATTCTGCTGGGAGAGCCACCCCTTGTTCCTCATGTTCCTCATGTTCCTCATGCCCCAAACGATCCAGATGTAGAGCAGCCTGAGATTTTGTCTGCCAGTTTGTTTGGGTGTCCGTAGGCTCAACTATAGCTGGAACTGGGTTTATTGGCTCCAGAGTGCAAGTTCTAGGTTCAGCAGGAGTTTCAGTGACAATACTTATTCCGTTGTGCTGACTATCTGTTTGTACATTAGTCCCGGGAAGTATGACCAACCCAACATCCATATCCACTGGTATCACGCGTGAGTCTGATTGAGTTGATACAGCATTTGCCCCCCTAGAGATGTCATTCACACTCTCAGTAACTATAGATCCAGGTGTCAGCAAATTGGTTTGTATTAAAGAATCAGGCAGTTCATTTGAAACTGTATTATTTAAGGCATTTGCAGTTACCAATGCTTTTTTATTCATGCTGCTCGTTTTACCCTTGCATCCCATATTAGCATTGACACTGATATTGACATTGTCCTCGCTCACCGTTTTGTCCTGCGTGATTCCTCCTTCTGTCCCTGCTCGTCTGTGTGGAGCCCTTTCGTTTGTCATGGCACCAGCTGGTTCACACAGAGCAGTCTCTGTTGCCGGCGTCTGAGGTCTGAGCTCTGCGCTTGACTGACTCTGCACAGCTTGCCCCGGAAGGAGCTTCCCTGGGGGTTTGCGGAGGAAGTCGGCGACAGAGGGAGTATTCTGCCCGCCTTTCCGAGCGGCGCCAGTAGCCGACTTGCCAGGCGTCTTCTCAAGGGCCCCCCCGGCTGCCGGACTCCTCACTCCGCCTCCACCTCCCCTAACCGAGGCCTCCATATTTTCGCGCTGAGCGAGTCGCGCTGCTCTCGCCTTTGCAGCAGCCGCTGCTGCACTCTTCGGCGCCATACCAACACCGCAATCGCGGTCACCCGGCACACTCGGCTCCGTAGGCTCCGGCGTCAAACCAGGCTGCGGGTCTGCATCTGATCCCACGGCGGAACACAGGTGGGTCAGGCAGAGGCTTCTGTGGTTACTGATATGCTGGAAGTAGTACTGTATGACAGCGAGTCCAAGTGCCTTAGCCAATATGGGGAGCTGGTTCCTTACTTGGCTCTTTACGTGCGTGGTCTGTTCTTTGTAGAGGGTGTCTGCAGTCATTATGCGTGGGGCATCTTGTGTTCCCCGACTGTGATTTAGCGTAAACCAAATACAGACCTTCAGCTTCCCTTAATGTCTTTAGGTTGTGGTCTATTCGGTATTTGGTATTTTTCGCTCAGGATCGCTTCATTTGCTTCAGTTTTCTACGCTCATTAGGGTCAAATTTCCTTCGAGTTGACCGAGAGCACTGAGTGACCTGCACTGCGGTCTCAGGCGGCCGCCATCTTGCCTCTATGTGTATGATGTTGAGTATATTCCTGGCAAAAAGAACATGGTTGCTGATTATTTGAGTCGTTCTCCCTTACCAAGTTGTGATGATCCTTATGATTCCTTTGAGTCTAGTGAAGTTGCCGTCATCCATGAGGACTTTGACCAGCGGTTAGTGGCTATTTCTAAAAATGACTGGGAATTGTGCTGTGATAGTGATGACATTTTGAACTCTGTTTGCAATTTTGTTGTTAATGGATGGCCATGCAAATCAAACTTGAGGGAAGAATTGAGACCCTTTTGGGAAATCAGAGACGAGCTTTGTATTGATGATGCCAATCACTTATGTAGAGGTGAGAGAGTCATTGTTCCTTGTTCCCTGAGAAATAGGATCCTGTCCATCAATCATGAAGGTCATCTTGGCATCATGAAGTTAAAATCAAGAGTAAAATTATCATACTGGTGGCCTGGACTGGATAAAGAGGTTGAAAGATTTATCCAAAACTGTGAAACTTGTGCCAATGCTGATAAATCCTTGCGTGTATTTAAACCTACCCTCGGATTTAGACATATTCCTATGTACCCATGGGAAGACTTGAGCATGAACTGGCTGGGTCCTGTTGAAAATTATGAAGGCAACATTAAACATATTCTGGTTGTAATTGACAATTACTCTAAATGACCCGAAATTGAAATATCTGAAAAATTTGATACCAAGGTTGTTGTAGCCTTTCTACGTAGATTGTTTTCACAAGAAGGTATCCCTAGGAACATTTTAACCGATAACGGTCCACAATTTAGATCTGAATTTTTCCTGAAATTCTTGGAAAGGAATGGTATAACTCCCAAAAAGACTCCTGTTTACCATCCAGCTGGCAACGGCATTGTTGAGAGGTTTAACAGGGTGATCATGGGAAGCATCCAAGCCTCTATTCGTGCCGGTAAGGACTGGGAAAGAGAATTGTTAGAAACTATTTGGGTCTATAGAATCACTCCCACCTGCACCAATTATAGCCCTTTCAGGATCCTTAGGGGTAGGGAGCCATTCACTAAGGACAACATTACCTGGAATTCCAAGAAAATTTGTGGGAAGTGGTCTCCTGATTTAGTCCGTTCTAAACTGAGGAAAATACAGGATTCACATATTAGTGATTATGGTAAGAAGTATACCACCTGTGAGGCCGATCTCAATGTAGGTGATTGGGTTAGGATTAAACTTGACACCAAGGTCAAGAAGGGTCAGAGCAAATTTTCTGATCCTTTGCAGGTTGTGGAATTGTTCTCCAAGTCTGCCAAATTGAGTGATAATCAAATCTGGCATCATAACAGGTTGGCAAAGTGTAAAGGTAACTTTTCTCGCATGAAGTCGGACTCTGATCTTAATTCCTCTTTTGAATGGTTGTGGGATGATGTCTTGCAAGATTGTAGTACTGGGAATGGAATTGGTAGGGCCTCTACTAGTAATACATCAGTACCTTCTATTAGTAATTTACCGGCTCCTTCTCCACTGTTGTCCGATTCTTCTCAACTGCTATCTCCTAGTTTACCTACATTAACGCATTCTTCACCTGCTTTTAATCAGAACACCACACGCACTGGTAGGCAAGTTAAAATTCCTGCCCGTTTCAGGAGCTATGTAATGTAACCCACTTTTTGAGAAAAGGAGTGTGGGTTATATTGTTTATTTTTACCTTTTAGTTTTTACTTCACTGCAATGTTACTTTACTTATTTATTAAATGTGCACTAATGTTCTTTTGTTTCTGTTGTTGTAAAGAAGGAAGATGTGGCGTTGTGCTCGTGGTGCATCCTCTGTTACCATAGTTCCAGGTGATGCACCACATCCACGCTCCAGAATGTTAGGTTACTGACTGTTGGTGAAAGGGACCTGACTAGAAAGGACTGTCCTGCTTGTTCTCTATTAAACTTACATGTTTAATACTTAATTTGGATTCATCGTTCTTTACAATGTGAGGGTGTGTGAGCATATGTGAGGGGGTGTGAGGGTAATGGGGTGAGGGTGTGTGAGGATGAGGGTGTGTGAGGATGAGGGTGTGTGAGGATGAGGGTGTGTGAGGGTGAGCGGGTGTGAGAGTGAGCGGGTGTGAGGGTGTGAGAGTGAGCGGGTGTGAGGGTGGGTGAGTGAGGGTGGGTGAGAGTGAGTGAGGGTGAGGGTGTATGAGGGTGAGGAGGTGTGAGTGAGGGTGGATGAGGGTGGGTGAGGGTTTGTGAGGGTGTGATGGTGAGTGAGGGTGTGTGAGAGTGAGAGGGTGCTGCTTTGGTGGAGGGCGTGAAAAGATATGTCAGTGCCCATGGTCAAAGCAATTAGCTACAATGTATCCGATTTCCGCGGCGCTGTGGGGCTGAGAGACTGGCCTTCGCCGCGAGGATGTGATGTCACACGTCCTACTAACATCGCGCGATTCAGTTATGGTTGATGAGGCCTCTGATGCTAACTGGATCGACGTCGTCATTTTGCACAGCCTGACTGTTTTGCAGGGCCTGGCCGCGCTCGCTCACACCACACTGCTGTTCGCACCTCAGACCTGTCCAGCAGTCGGGCCCCCACCCTGGGACAGGACAGGCCTAGGAACTAATATGCCAATGCCGCCTGCCGGCAATTTTATTTCAGAGCGGGCCGGCGAACTCGAGGGCACTGGGTCCCTGGGTGAGGGGGGAGGGTCCTGCTGCATCATGCAGTCGGGAGAGCGCAGTCCGGCGAGAGAACCTGTCCTCCCCGGTATACAGTCTCACGCCGGGCCGGGCCGGACCGGGCTGGCTCAGTAAGCATGAGGGCAGAGGAAGAACAGAACAAGCCGAGAAGATTCACACATTTCCCTTTTTCCCGAGCGAGCATGATGTGGGCCGACGTCACAGAGAGAAGCAAACCAGGCTTCTGCCACGTGAGGAAATGGAGCTGCCCTTGCTGGACGCAGGCGGGCTATCACTGCAACTAAATTCAAGCAAGTAAGTGCGCCCGGCCCTGAAGTCACGGGCATAAATTAAAAGCACAAATAAAGTTCAAAATGTGCTTTGGATTGCCTCGCCTGACTTCCTTCAAATTCCATGCACACATCATGACCCCCGTCACCCGTACTACCTCCCAGCCACACACAGACTTCACTTCAGACAACACACACTGGCAGATTACACGAAAATTCAGAGGTCATTGAAATAATTATTCAACGTGGGCAAAAGATAACGTCCACAGCTGAATTCAGAAAAAAATGCACACCAAGTTCTGCTTCGCGGCGACAAGCGTGTTTCAAGATCTTTTAGCCGAGACCTAAAAAACCAAAGACGTGAATTGCAAAACTGCGAGCATAACATACTTAGTATACCAACTTCTTCAGGATAGATGGTTTGGCCTCAGCAGAATTCATACTTTTTACCCTTGCATCACAAGCGAATTTTAACGGTCTGAGTCTTACTGCCGACAGCATGATCAGTTTTTTAGTCTTTAGTCTAAGCGTTGCTTCAAGGCTGCTCTATATTCGAGGCATAACTGTGTTTTGTATTTGTAGGACTACAATCTTCTTTAATACCTTTCTCATAAAGTGTGTGCTTACTCTGCATGACGGAGGTGTGTTAAGTACTATCAGAGGGCTTGCGGCCAGCTTTCCTGTGGCACAGACACGGATTAGTTGGCTGTGCCAGAAAATTAAAAAATTCAAGCCATAAATCCTAGACCTATTGTGTCAATATACGGTTGCAGGCAATACCATGTATCCGTATTTCCGGAGCATCTTGAAATGTAACCAACTCATTGATTGTTTATTTGTGTGTTTGTGCCTTTTACGTAGCGCTAATGCTCACTTTGGATCAGATGAGGCACTAGCCAGGCAGTCTCGGTCAGCATCGTGCGTCACGTGGTGCACACCGGGCGGCCCCCCTGTCACTCCTCGCCGCCCCCATCCCCCTGTCACTCCCCGTGATGCTCAACCCGTCCACGTTCCGCACTCAGTTGAACTGTCTCGGACTAGGAGCAGACCAATGAGGGAGAGTTTAGGGCGGAGGATCCTCTCAGTGCAGACGCCCTCATCTGGACTGGAGGTGCAGGGCCTGAAAGTGGCCTCCAGGGGAACGTGCGGAGACAGCACCATCTTGTGTCGGGGCTGATTGTAACACGCTGCACCTCATTTCTAGCATCTTTCAGGGAGAGGTTAGTGCGATGGTCTTAGATTCGACATCTGATACAGTGAGGGATTCTGCAGCCGCTGCCCCGGGCGCCTCGGATAGCGAGCACAGTGTGCTTGAACAGACACATTGAATCCAGCAGACATGAGCACAAGTTACATGATTATACATGGTCAAATTAACTTTCAAAGCATTTTACCCGGTTTTCGATCTCTAGTTCTCTAAGTTTCAGTTTCTGTCTTGGCTGTGGCGCGTGGCGGAGACGCCATCGCCGTGAGCATGCACATCAGCAGCTCAGACACTAAATTGGAGACTGACTCATGCGCGCCCACTCTTAACTGGAGCGAGAGCTAGCTCTGAGGATCTCCCGCTCTGTAACAAAACAAACGTTGGCAGCCAACACCATGCCGAACATAAGGAAATGAGGTCATGAACCTAGGTCACCCACCCCACGCTGTTAACATTCAGTGGTGGAACTTGTGATCCTCGGTTGCTCCCCTCCTTCATAGCAATGGCGGGACCCCAGTTACTTATTTCCCTTAAATAAATACTTTTCTCCTTGCAGTTCGGTGCAGTGTGTCACACTTCAGCTAAAAACAAACCGAAACTTTCCGTGGGGCGGGACGTCCGACTTCGGCAGCCCGCGCACGTGCCCACGGAGAGAAGCTGCGCCCACGGAGAGAAGCAGTGCTGGTGACGCGTGGCTCCCATGCCCTAGAGAGAGCCCCGCGGTGGCGGCTGAAGTCCGGAGTGGTGGTAAGTGGGCGGGCGCTCGGTGCACTTGTGTGTGTGTGTCTGCGCGCGCGAGAGTGTGTATGCGACGGCGGGGGTGGGTTCTCTTTATGTGTGGGTGCGTGCATGCATGGGCGCTCGTGTGTGTGTGTCTATGTGTCTCTGTTTCTGCGCATGCGTGGGTGGTGTTGGTGCTTCCCAGGAGACAGCAGCTGAGCCGTGGCCCGCTGAAATCGCCTCCTTGAAGAGGCAATGCGCGCGGCCAGGTGCTGTCTCCTGGGAAGCACACCCAGTAACTAAAGATCTCCTGGCGGACACAGCGCTAACGCGCTGTTACGCCACGAGACCTAAAAATACAGCCAAGCATATCAATGGATGCTTTCAGCCATTACTTCCATAGGACCACGAAGACACTTGGAACACATCCAACTTGTTCCTTAAAAATCAGTATATTGATCTCGGAGGAAAATTCTGGGTATCAATGTCACGGGGCCTTTATATAGCATGGACACTTGTTGTACTTGTACTCATGCAATGAATAGGTCCACCTGTTTTCTTCCGTAGACCAAACAAACCAAACCAGAAATGCACCAGCCAAAACAATACGAAGTTAGACTGCCAGGCCAGTTGCTCATACAGGAAACACCACTAACCAAACAGGTTGGTGTCCTCCCGTACAGAGAGACTTTTGTAGGTTATCTACTACAGCCATTAAAACATGGCCAATGGTAATTGTTGTTCCTTTTCCCAAGCAATACTGCAACTTTGGAGACGAGCATGGGGAACTGCCTCAAATAGACTTTCAAATAGCAACTTCAATAAGACGTTTGTGCTCTCCCTTAAACTTGACTGTGTGTTCATTTTGGGTGATGGGTGTCTTACACACCGACAGCTTTACTAATATACAGCGTCTTACAGGCATAAACGGGTTTTGCTTGATTGGTCTCGCTGCACAGGAGCGCTGGACTAAATCCTCTTTCTTTCCAATCTTCATTACTTTCTCATTCTTACACAATCGCGTCCCAGGGTGCCTGGTCTACGGGTATTCTTCAAGGACTTTTTTACTCTTTTCTTCATTTTTCACATCTACATAGTGTGTCAATCCCTGCCCACTGACTTAGATTTTGCATACAAGAATACGAAGGTTTTGACTGCCTTTTATTGCATTGTACAATTTTGCAGCCATATAGGAGTCACGCGGGTGATGAAACACGTGTTGGCTGCGGCTTTTGATGCAGATCTTAAGTCACATATAATAAACAGAACTTGGATTTAACTTATCGTGATTCTGACTCATTGGACTAAATCAAATTAGTGGATTAAATACAGAGTGCTGCAATATCTCTTGCATGTATGTTGTCAGCGGTGGCCTTCCTGGCCCATCGCCCTTGTTGACACCATTGATAGTAAGGTGTCCGATATCACATTGCCCTATGCTTTGCACTTGTTACTAAATCTAATTGTTATAATCCACTCAAATATGTCTTTACAGTAACAACTTCGATCTTGTTAGCTACTACTACTGCTCTGTATTTTTACATTTTAAATGGAATCATCTAACTAGTAATGAAAAAATAACTTTATATATGTTCTGAAAAAATTCAAACTGGGGATAGTCTCAATTGATTTTTCTGTGATAACTAAGAAGCCTTTCTTATGTCCGTAAGACACATACACCTCATCAACATTCTTAACATTTTGCAAGGAATATTACAGAGAAAAAACCCAGCATGCTTACCTTCCAAGCCAGATTTGTGTACTTCATAATCAAAGTCGTTTTTCTTTTTTCGTGGTGGAGGTGCAGGTCGTGCAGGAGGTGGTGGTCTTGGAGGCGGTGCATTTACTGGCAGTGGTGGGCGTGTTGGAACATTTTTCTTTGTGCTTGCAACTATGTCTGGTTCTACGCAAAGCTGCCTAGGAGGTTTAGCTGGAGGGATTTCCTCTGTGTTGGTAAACTCTTTGGCAGAAGTGGAGTCCAATAGCATCTGCTCTACATTACTTATGTGCTCGTTTTCTGTAACTTTCTCTTCTGTGGATGTTTCTTCTGATTTTTCATTGGTTTGGTAGATATTAAGCTCCTGAGAGTTATTTACAATTTCTTCTAAGTTCGAAGTTTTCTCTAGCCGTTTCTCAGTGGTCTCACCAGAGATCAAACAGGGAATGGAATTTGACTCAGTCTGTTCTCTAGAATTATTATCCAGAGCCTCCTCACTGTCCCCATGTGCCACAGTCTCTGTAACTAACAGTTCAGGAATACTGTTACGAAGCCTTGTGTCAGAGGTCAGTGCACTTGCATCTGATGTAAGATCCACTGGCTCTTCTTGAATGCTGGCAGACGATGGCACAACTTCCACTTCATTTTCCTTTTGACTTTCTTCAATAATACTGTCAATAATCTTGGAAAGAAAGGAGAATCACATTTTAGATTTGTAAAAATACATATAAATCACAAATAGGAATTCTAATTATTTATGCACCAGAAGAAGCCAATACCCAGCAGAAATGCAAAGTACTGTATTCTAATATTACAACAAGAAAACAATAGCTTTTTATATTCTAGCACTATGGTAGGGATGAGCGCAACATTAAAATCCAGGGCAAGCGATACCACTCAGAGAAATGAAACTCCAACCATCATAGCTGGGCTCCTTCTCTCTATCCCGGGTGTGTCAACTCTTCGTTTTCCATCATCTACTCCATCTCAGTGCTCCCTCCAGATCCCTCTTCTCTGCTCCAGTGTGTTGACTGACGTATGTGGCTTCTCATGAGTGCCTGCAAGGCCCATTTCCCCTTTCTTTGTTTCCTTTAACTACATGGCTTCATTCCTCCGATCTAATTCCCTCATTGCCAACCACATCTCTTGCTATTCCCTGCTGAAGCCCCCAGCACTTCACATCAGTGCTGACAGACTTATGTATTTTGTAAACCTTCATAATGGTCCTCCATTTATTTCTCTGGTATGGAAATAAACTCATGACTGAAATGAAGGCTCTACTGCCATTCCATCTTTGTTTCTCATAGAAACAAAATCAGGACTAAATTGACGTGCAACATTCTTACCTTTTGTTTCTATGTGAATTCAAGATAGGATGACAAAGGTGCCTTAAAAATAGCCCTGTGTTTCTTTTTTATGTCATAAAAACAAAAGATGGAAAATAATGAAGGCCCCCCTCACTATCCAACCTTCGCTCCAAAAAGAAAAACAAAATCAGGACTAAAATAAAAGTGAGGTTGCATTCAATGTAGTTGCCAATAAGAAGGCAATTAAGAATACAATGCAGTATTGCTTCATTTGTATTACTGCACTCTTTCTGACTTTAATGTGCTAACACAGGGATACAAACACCTAAACAAAATCACACAGGTACATATCTGCGTTAGCACCTTATCGCTAAATAAATAAAATACCATGTGAATTTGTGAATTAGGCACATTTCTCACAAGCTACAGCTCTATATGCCAAGAACAGATGCATACTGGGTAAGCAGCATTTTCCGTTCGAGGAATATGAGCTGTAGATCACATGCTTTGTATAGATTATACAGCAGTTATCTCCCAAAGCGGTGGTAAACCTGTAGCTGTTGCAGTCGTCTGAAATAGTGGAAGTAAAACTGCTTGGCCCACACTAGCTTGCTGTCTTGATAACATCTACACAATAGTGAATGTGTGAGGTGTAGACCATGTTGCAGCTTTCCAGATGTCATCTATGGGTATATTTCCTAAGAATGCCATAGAAGCCCCTAGTTTGCGTGTGGGGTGCACTCTAGGTGGAATTGTTAGTGTTCGTTTTGCTTTTGCATAGCATGTCTGAATGCATTTGACTATTCACCGTGCAATACCTGATTTTGATATAGGAGTGCCTTTATGTGGTGGCACAAAAGCGGCTTGCGGAAAGGTTTAGTCCTTTCTACACAGTAAAGTAGTGCTATTTTCACATCTAAAGTGGGCAAAGAACGTTCTGTCACAGAATCCGGTTGAGGGAAGAACACAGGCAACTCAACAAATTAGTTGATATGAATGGCTGAAATGACCTTTGGTAGGAACCCCTTTGTTTTGGTGTACTTTTAAAAAGGGGTCTTCTATGGTTAGTGCCTGAAGCGCACCTACTCTCCTCAGTGAGAAATTGCAGTTCCCATCTATGCAATGGCTCAAAGGGTGGACCCATCAGTCTTGTAAGGACATTGTTAAGATTCCACACTGGAGCAGGTGGAAGTCTTGGAGGAACGATTCTTTTAAGTCCCTCCATAAATGCTTTCATGAAAGGCACTCTAAAGAGAGACAGATGTTGTTTGTTCTCTAGGTATGAAGCTATTGCAGCAAGATGTCAGCATATGGAAGAGCACACTAAATTGGAACACAGCAGTTGTAATGAATAGCAAATGATGTCTTGAACTGGAGCGTGTAGCGCGATTTCATTGTTAATGCAGTATATTACAAATTGCTTCCACATTGCTGCATAGCATGCTCTTGTGTTAGGATGTCTAGCCTCTTTGTGGAGGTTCATGCAGTCTGTCGGGAGATTAAGGTAGCCAAACTCGAAGATTTCAGGTGCCAGATTGCAAGATTGAGATGACTGGGATCTGGATGTCTTATCTCTCTATGGCTCTGAGTGAGAAGATTGGGGGTGAAATAATTTTTGGTGAGAAACTACAGGGAGCTCCAACAGCATTGTGAACCAGTGTTGCTAGGCCCATGTGGGAGCAACTAGGATTAGTGTGAGGGACGTGTGTGTGTGAGCTTCCGAACTACTAATAGAATGAGTGGGAGAGGAGGAAAAGCAAAGGCAAATATCCCTGACCAATTTATCCATAGTGCACTGCCTTTGGACAATGGGTGTGGATGCCTGGTTGCGAAGCTCGGGCGTTTTGCGTTTAGGTTTGTGGCGAACAGATCAATGTCCGGAAAACCCCACATGTGCAAGAATTGGAGGAGAACTTGAGGCTGGAGTTCCCATCCATGGATCTGTTGTCTTTGACGACTGAGAAGATCTGCAAGCTGATTTTTTACTTCTGGAAGGTGTTCTGCAAGGAGATACATTTTGTGACATATAGCCCACCTCCATATGGTCTGTGCTAGTTGTGACAGCTGGAGAATGTGCGCCCCCCCCCTCTTTTTGTATGTAGTACATGGCTGTCATGTTTTCTGTACGGATGAGGATAGCTTTGACTACTAGAAATACTTGAAACGCTTTGAGCGCTAGACAAATTGCTGGCAGCTCTAGATGATTTATGTGAAGCTGCTTTTGCAGCAGGCTCCACATGCCCTGAATTGTATGCGTCTGGAGATGAGCTCCCCAACCAGTGAGAGATGCGTCTGCTGTTAGCACTATCTGTGGAACCAGGACTATGAAGGGCCGCTCTTTTGAAACGTTTTGTGTATTCCACCACTGCAAACAGTGATGGGTGCAGCCATTCACCAACACCAGATCTGAAAAGAGACCGTGAGCCTGGTTCCACTGAAGTGATAGGCACTCCAGAAGGGGACGCATCTGGAGTCTTGCGTAAGGGACTATTAGAATGCAAGACACCATCATCCCTAGTAAGTGCATGAACACTCGAGCTGGCAATGAGTGTTGAGGCTGAAACTGACAGTCAAGTTTACATGTTGCGGATTCTGGCCGTATTACGGTAGGCCAAAGCATTTTGCGTATCTATTATGGCTCCCAGATACACCTGTGTGTTGGATGGATGTAGATGGGATTTGACAGATTTACTGTGAATTAAAGATGGTGGAGCTAAATGTAAATGTCTTTGTACTTGTATAGCGCACAGCTACCCGCAGTGGGTCTCCCGGCGCTTGTCCGAATACCGCAAGGGAACCCTTCCTGGTTTTCCGTGTGAAGTGTCCACTCCTGGGCACCCCCATGGTGAAACCAGGCATCCCCGGCGCTGTGGGGGCCGTTGTGGAGACTAAGCAAGCTATTGCCCAGAGTTGCAGCGTGGGACCCATGATTAGAATAGGCACTGAGGCGAGAATATCCTGTCAGAGGAATTTATGAGCCCAAGACCCGCAGAGGCGGGAATCGAACCCTGGTCCCTGGCCAGAGCTCTGCATCAAGGTCTGCCTGCTCGAACCATTGAGCCACACTTCTCCACTTGGAGCAATTGCACTGTTTTTTGAGCGTTTTTTGAGCGTGACATAGAAAGCGTTTTTGCGAGCTGGCTTTTATGAGCCAGTCGTCCAAATAGGGAAAGACATGAATGTGTTGTCTTCGAAGATGAGCTGCGACTACTGCCAGGCACTTGGTGAAAACCCTGGGTCACGGTAGTTACTCTCAATGGGGGCACCTTGAACTGTTAGTGCTGGCATGCAACTATGAACCTGAGGTATTTTGCGGTGAGCAGGGTGTATTGGGATATGGAAATCGGCGGCCTTTAAGTCCAGAGTGGACAGAAAGTTGCCTTGTTGAAAGAGCGGTAGCACTTGCTGGAGTGTGACCATGTGAAAGTGGTCTGACTGAATATATAGATTTAGTTCTCTGAGGTCTAGTATAGGCCTGAGAGGGCCGTCCTCTTGGGGAATCAAGAAGTACAGGGAGTATACCCCAGCCCCTTGATATTTTAATGGGACTGGTTCTATAGCTCCTTTCTCTAACAGAGAGAGAACTTGTTCTTGCTGTAGAAGGGCAGGATGTTCCTGTGACATTGCGCGTAATCTTGGAGAGATGTTTGGGGGAGTGCCTATAAGTTTCAGGCAGTAACCATATTGGATAATTTGTCAAATCCATTTGTCTGAGGTGATTGTGTTCCAGACATGGAGGAATTTGGAGAGACGTCCCCCCATCAGAAGTGGAATGATCAGGGGTAGCAGAAGGAAGTCACTGCTTGTTGTCTGCGGGGGAAGTGCGAGCGGAGTTGACTCTGCCTCTTCCCTTACTATTGTTTCCTCTACTACCTGCTTTGTAATAGCCTCTTGATGAGGGTGATTGTTATGTTATGTTATAGGAATTTTTCGAGGGCAGGGTTACCCGGAGGTGTCCTGGCACTAGTTACTTCTCCTTTATGGAGAGCTAGAAAAAAAGAGGGTTTATTTATCAAAAAGCCAGGTCTTTAAAAATTTCCAGAAAGCTAGAAGATTGGTGGCATTTCTCAAATGGAATGGCAAGTCGTTCCAAGCTTTTGCTGCGCATGAAGAGAAACTTCTGCCACCCCACTGAGCTTTTTTTGTTGGTAGAACTACGACCAGTGTGGCTCCCAGAGCTCTAAGAGATCTTGTAGGTATATACCATTAAAACTGGCATCTTAAATGATCTGGTCCTAAGCCGTGAAGTGCTTTAAAGACGATGCAAAGAGATTTAAAATGCACCCAGTACCTCACCTGGACCCAGTGCAGCTTTTTTAATCTCTTTGGAAATTGTTGAGAACTTAGATTTGCCCCTAAGTAATCTGGCCGCGGCATTTTGTAGCAGCTGAAGTTTATACAGAAGTCTTTGATGCATATATAGATAGAGGCTGATACAGAAATCCAGCCTCGGCATGACCAGTGCTGTAACTACGGTTTACAGACTCCCCGAAGGTAAAAGCCACAATACCTTCTTGACAGTTCTAAGGACATGCACTGTTGAAGTTACTGCATTTACTTGGGCCCCTAAGGAGAGTTTCTCATCCAGTATTATTCCCAAATTGTTCACCTTTTTTGAGGGTGTAGGGAGTGAACTCATGAAGGCAGGACACTGTAGGAAAGTTAAGATCGTTCCCACAGAGCATTACTTTAGTTTTACCTGAATTAAGTTTTAAGCAATTGTCTGCCATCCATCTCCCAACCGATTCCATACAGACTTGAAAACGTTTATCTATTCCTATCTCATGGCCAGGTAACAGAGACGCCACAATGTGTCTATCATCAGCATAGGAAGAAAGACCAAACCAGAATGCACTGATAACAGGGGCCCATGATAAGACATAGACGTTAAAGAGTGTGGGGCTCAGTGAGGACCCCTGCGGTACACCGCATGGCAGTGCAAAGGGTTTGGACTGAAATTTTTACCTAGAGATACAATCTGTCTTCTGTCTGATAGGAAAGATTTAGGAAGATCCCAAGCTTTACCCTGGACCCCACATGCCATGAGACAGTCCTTTAAATATCATGATGGACTATACCAAAGGCTGTGTACAGATCCAATAAGATCAGGGTTGTCTTGCCTCCTCGATTCACAGCTTCCCTGATCTCCTCCGTGGCATTAATGGACGCAGACTCCTTCCTGTGTCCCTCTCTAAAGCCATATTGGGAGAGATCCAGTGCTTATACTTCTCCCAGAAAAGTACTGAATTGACGATTCATGATTTTTTCAACCATTTTTGCAAGGAGAGGAAGAAGAGAGATTGGGCGGAAGTTGTTGGGATCCTTAGTGTCCAGGCTTGGCTTTTTCAGAAGGGGCAATATTGAGACGGCCTTTCAAAGTTTAGGGAACTGTCCTGTTTCAAACATACCATTAAAAATGGATGAGAGGAAGAGCGATCGGACCCGGGGCCAGTTTTGCAACCGTCACCGGGCATGGATCAAAAGGTGAGCCTGATATGGCTCCCATTAGGAGGTCAAGGATATCGTTTACGGGCAGTGGCGCAAATTTGTACAAGGCATGGGGGAAACCCTCATGGGCTTAGATACCTCCCTCCCCATGTTCAGCCCAGCATTATTTGATCCGCTTAAGACCGAGATAATGCTCTCCACTTTATTCAGGCAGAATTTGGCAATATCCTCACACATTTCCTGACTAGACTGAACTCTAACTGGGCTCGGGGAAACCAGGCTGGAGCCAGTTCAGTTCTAAACAATCCTTTGACTGATTGGTTGTTGCCCTTGTAAGAGGAGGAGGGATTTTCTGTGGAAATAATTTTGGAGCCACCCCTGTAAAAGTAGCCCCGAAAAGAACCAGTATTCGCAGATAACTGCAAAGACCCCATGGGCTTTGCAACCTCAGTGTCTTTCTTCACCTTTTCCAGTGAGGTGTCAACTGCTGGACGAAAGAATGGAGGCCTCTACCCGAGGTTTGAACCCTAAAATTCTCAACCATGCATGTCTGCGTAGCAGTACGCTGGTGTTTACTACGCACGCTGCTGTGTCTAGGGCGCACTTGATGGAGGTATTGGTGATAAGATTGCCCTCCTGGATAAGACCATTTGCCTAAGATTTATGCTCATCAGGCAGAAATTGCATACGTTTTTCTAACTCATCGTAATGACCATTAGAACGTATGTACCAATGCATGCTTTATTCCTGCAGCATTAATTTCATTATTGTCACTTTTTTCCTTAATTAAAGCACAGTTTAGGGGTGGTGTACACAGGCCTGCCCCTGTGTAGCCCTGATGAAGAGATAGGGGTATCTCGAAACATGTTGGCATAAGTGAATAGGCATACCTTACCCATTGACAATAGGATCCCTAGTTCGCTACCCCACTTTTAATATACCACCCAGGAGCCAGAATAAATTATTCATAGCTCACTAGGCAGGTATTTTTAACCCACATTGACACTTACCACTCCGCTTTCACAACACCACATGCACCACACATAGTTTATCACTATAAAGTGCCCCTACGTAGTTCGCAAGTCGCAGCACGCCTCAGCCCGTAGAGGACTGGGATGAACATAATGAAAAAACATGTCACCGTGGGGAAACCCTGGTGAGTGAGGGGACTCAAGAAAGAAATATCATTTTTCTTTCTATTGTACATATCACAGTTATTCCAACTCCAACCCCAACGAGCGTTGCGAGTATTAACAACCATGTTCTTGACTTTTGTTTTACACAATAGTTTTTTGTCTACTGTTAATATTAGGAGGGTGAACCTGGTCCTTCCCTCTAACTCCCTACTTGATATAATATAGTGTCATAATCCTCCCATGGGTCAACATATTGTGACCTATTCTCATCCCCATCCCCTTCACCCTGTGGGTCAGGTGAAAGTGGTAAATTTGTGGGTGTGATAAGTAATTGAGGATTAGTAGGTGAAGGAGTTGAAACATAAGGTAGTGAAGGGTTATTACCCACATTCCATTTCTTCAGGGGCATGTGGTGCTCATCATATGGCCCAGTTTCCTTTTTTTCAGGCAGTTTTGAATGAATATGTCCAGTATCTTGGTTAATAACCAGTTCTTTCTGTTTCGGATCCGAAGGTGTAACATCGGACATAGGCTCTTTTGGCGGAGTCTTTTTATCTTCACTTAGTGTCAAAAGCTTTGGCTCCGAAATCTTCGGTACCAAAGATTTAGACCAGGACATGCTTGGATTTTGGCGCCGCGGATTTCGGTTCGCCGCCGGCATGGGACCGACTCGATCCCAAACTGGAAGGCTTCTCTTTGTGTTTCGGTGCCGGGCCAGGGGGACGGGGTGCTCAAAACTTTTTCTTGGTGTCGACCTTGGCCCACAGGCAGAGGAAGGACCAGAGCCTTTTTGGTCTTGTGCTGTTGGGGCAAGGGGGCTTCTGTACTCTCGATATGCTGACTTGGAGTGACTTGCTCCGCTTCTTCCATGTTGGAGTCGACCTCGGCCTCGGAGATGTGTTCTTCTTCTACAGCTGCTTAAGCTTGTGTTTCTTCTCAGTCGGAATCTTTGCTGAAGATATCTGGTACGGAGCTGCCTTGGTGTTGTATCTCGTGATGTCGAGTCCCACAGTCATGGAGCGTCTTCTTTGATTGGAACGATCGGCACATGTCGCGGTCTTTCTCGTCGTATTCTGGGAATAAACAGAGGTCGCACACTTGGTTCTGGTCGGGGTGCGGAAACTTGGCGCGACACCCGGGACAGAGCTTGAATGGAGCCCGTTCCATCGACTGCTAGCAAGCCCGGTGCAGGTAGGCACAACGGCCCTCCATGAGTTTTCTGATCGAAGAATCTTGGTTCGAAACGATACACAGAGAATAGGAAACAAGATCGAGAAACAATACCGTCGAGGGTAGTGGATTGTGCATCGAAGGGAACCCGAGAAATGGTGCTGAGCGCAGCAATTCACATTCGAACCAGATGGCGGAAAAAACAATCTAACAATGGAGCTGATGCCCATGCTCACTATCACCGAAAGGAGTCGTCACCCACCTTGTGACTGGAAAAGACTTCTTCTAAAAAAACAAAGTTCAAACATCCGGACCCAACACTAGATTTCGGGATTTGCAAAGCATGTGATATACAGCTCGCATGCATCGAACAAACTATTTCCCTGCAATATTTTAGATTATAATATCAAAATGTATAGATACTATATATTTCAATTGGATGCTCGCCTGACACAAATGTCCTCAATAACCAGATGGCAGCTTTTATTACCAAGACAAGGGAAAAACCCTGCATCCAGTCACATATTCGACTCTGTAAACCTATTAAAGTAAGGTGCATTTCACTGGAAAAGTTAGTGAGGAACCCGGTAAATTATTTCTTGGGCTTCTAATAAGGCTGTTCTAATAATACATTGTGTTTGTATGCGAGTCTTGAGAACATGAACAGGTCTATGTTAAATGGGATACATTAAGGAGCATCGAAAAAAAGTTATTGCCCACTATACAATGTGGGTCCTTGCGTGTATTGGCATTTGGGTTGGTGCCTACAATTCGACAAAGACAATCACTCAAGAGGAGGGTCTAGCAGTGAAAAGGAGCAGTATAGGCCACCAATGGAAGAGACAGAGGAATAGAGAACAAGACGCTAGTTTCACAAGGGTAGAACAAAACGTAATATACCAGCAAGCACATTACATCTTAAGCCAAAAAAAGGCCCGAATGTGCACCAGAGAGAGTTGGTAAAGAACAGAAGGGCCAAAGCATAGCTGAGTAAAATTTTAGATCTGGAGCAGGGTGGCTGAAGGCCCCGGAAACTGCAGAATTGACTTAGAAGTCGAACAACTTCAGGAATGAGATAGTTGGCGCTGCCCACTTGCTTTATCAGGAGAGTTGGAATGATACGGAACACTAGAAGCCTCTATCAGAAAGCCTGAGTCAATGGCAGCACAGTAATTGTGGAGAGAACATGGGGGGTGCAAGTATAGTATTAGAAGCAGCATGTAGGTGTTGTGCCCGCCCATTGATCGCCACATACAAAATTTAGGTTTAGGTCACTAGAAAGGAGGAAAAAATTTAGTGCTCCATAATAAACTGCAGACGGTTGAGTGTGCCTCTGCAGAAAAGGATGCAAGTCTAAATGAGATTTCTGCAGTTGAAGCGATCTTGATTGTGAAAAACAGAACAAGGGATTCTGGAAACTGCACTCTACTGTGAAGCTTGAAACGAAGATGGAAAGGCTACAAAATCACATAAGAATGCCAAATTAAATGTTCCGGTTTTCCAGAACCACAAGGTGAGGTAATGTTGAAGGGTGCTTCAGTAATGACGGAAAGCACAGATACCTTAAACACTACATGCAGACTGTATGAATCCATGTTGAACATCTGCTTTCTGCAGACACAGCATGGTGTGAAGCCTGTGGTACTTGGGGGAAGCATTTTACCCTAGCACACTACCTTGAAAATAAGTTTTTTACAGGTATTTTTGGAGTTTGTAAACAGAAAAGCTGGGAGCAGAGCTATAGATCTGGGAGCAGAACTACAGATCTGCATCGAAGAGTTATGAAAGAAACGGATGTCACTTCCCAGAATGGGACAAGGTTTATAGAGAGCCAAAGGACTCCTATCAGAGCAACTCCGTAGAAATGTTTGGGATCCAGTCTAGCACCTGAATGTATTTTAAATAGGTGAGGAATCTGTGGTTACACGAGTTCATGAGATAGAAGGACACATTTTGATTGTTGTTCAAAGTGGTTCACTTTGATCGGCCCTCTAGCTATCCCACTCCGCCTCTTGTAGAGATCAGACACCTGGTGCAGAGGTAACCCTCCCTCCAGCGAGAACACTACATGGACACACTAGGGCGAACACCTATACTGTTGCATTGAGTTCAGCATTTCAGCCATTTACCCTATTTTATCAAATACTGTGAGTAGTACTGTGTCCCTTTGTGTTAGGGTGCGTTTCTGTGATGCTCCTTTTTTCCATGAAAAAAATACATAAGAAAGAGTAGGTGTTAGCAGCTAGATGTTAAGGGACTTTAAGGTACAGTGCTGCTTCATTTAACTGTTAGCGGAAGATATGCTGGAGATGTCTGGGTGTCTGTAACAGTGAAAAGTTCATTGTAGTTGGAAGGCGCAGTGCATGAAGACACAGGTGTTGGGTGGATGCTTGTTTGCGTCTGCCAAGTAAATGGACCAAGTGGAAAGTTAGGATTTCAACCGCATGCCTACCGACAGATTTCTCTGTTTTCAAAACAGCGATTCCTGCTCGAGAATTGCTCTTACGTCCACAACATGACAGACAAATTCATTTGGCAGGACAAGAGAAATTTCCTTTTTTGATGACCATGAGTCGAGGCAGCTTAACAATTATACATATCAAAGTGGAAAGGAACATGATGAAGAAAGAATATTCTGTTTTAATCAAAACAATTAAACGTGTTCCGAATAATATTTATCTAGCTCAGGGGAGTTTTTTAGCCTAGTCCTAACTGGAGGATGGTGGTATGACCAGTTCGCATTGGTGTGAGTCTGGTGGGGTGAGAAGAAATACTATGGCACTATATTGTGTAGATGGACATAAACTAAAAAATGCCCTTCAAGCAACATTGGGTAGGTCACGCTTTGAGCTGCTGATTCAGTCTTTAAAACACTACTGAGACAGCAATTGTGCCGATTCTTTCTGAAACACCTTGTTCACTGAACAAGTCACAGCTGAATACACCTTGTGCTAAAAGAGGGGACGCGGTTTCCTACTGTAGTAAAGGTTTTTTTTTTTAGCATCCTGAACATTATTATAGAGAACCAGGAACGCTTTCAAAACGGGATTAATTATAGAGTCTGCAAGAGTCAATAAATGTCTCACTGTTAAACGATTCTTTGAGGATTTAGAGGGCTGCTTCCAAAGATGAGATCATTTATCATATTAGGTCAACTTTGCCCTGATGAGAAAAGAAAATAGATGAAATCATTTTGAAAAATTGTATCTGCTTGCTTAACAGGAAATCGAAAAACAGATTTTGGACACAAGGGAAACATGGAAGAAAGCGTTTCAAATCATTTCAGAAAACTACTACAGAAAAACGATTTTATTTCAGGAGTTTTACTGTGTTATATTTTACAAACATCAGCTCCATAAATAACCTCTAGAAAACTAAATGGAGTAAATAAGAGTTTCGAAAACCAGATTATGATGACGCTGCACTAATACCATGAACCCAGTGTATTATCATCTTGCTGAAAAACTTACATTTTAACACAAGATTATGACGTGACATTATATGAAACTCTAAATTACGGACTCCCAGCAGCAAAAAAAAAAAAAAGCAAGCATTTGCAATGCAATAGGTCTCGCAATACAGAACGTTCGAGTTATTGGCACTGCATTATTATTTACAACGCCAACAGCTCAAACTTTAATTAATGTGAGACCTTTCGCATTGCAAATGCTTGCTTAATTTATGTCAATGAATCATATTTAATGAACTGTAACCTTAGGGTAATATAAAATCCATTTAATTCGGCAGTATTTGAACGGCGTTATCAGGGCAACGCATGAAGGAGTAACAAGTTTGGAGAGATTGGCATGTCGCCTACACACGATGCAAAATGGTGTTTGTATTACGCCCTTCGTTCCTCACAGGTCAAGCTAGCTGTCTAGCTTCATGCTTTGGTACACAGCTGCATTTTCAGTGCCTGCTGTCCACCTCCTGTCAACGGCCATGACTGATTGGGTGATGCGGGCGTGGGGGGGGGGGGGGGGGGGGGGGGGGTAGACAAACCGACATGAGGCCGGGGTAGTGAAATGAAGGAGTGTGGTGGAGTGAGAGAAAGCTGGGGGGTTTAAAAGCGGTGAGAGGAATTATGCTAATAAAGAGCTAGCCAGCAACATTCGCAGATCGACATGAAGGAGTGGGGTGAGAGCAAGGAAAAAGAAACGCACAAAGTGCTTGATGTAAATAATAAAAAACAAGTTAAATTAAACCAGCAGGAGAGAGACTGTGGTGTAACCTCTATAGCAGCCAATTTTGAAACTCGGGAACAGGGTTCGAGTCTGCAAACTGTGCCAATAAAAAAATAGAATGTAAATACATGACTCTTGTTGTAGTCACCAAAACAATGGCAGAAATGCTGATAAACTAAAAAAAATATTTATACCCAGGAGGAGCAGCTGGGAGCTGTGGCGAGGAGTGACAACAGGGGAAGCAACAAAAACAAAACAAAATTAACATAGTGGAAAGTCTGTAAGAGTTTAAATAAACTACAAATAACATCGCACAAAGTGCAGAAACTTCATCAGAGGCGAAGCAGAAGCACTGGTTAATGAATTAGCCGGGAACTTTTCAGCCAAAGCAAGTAAAGATAACACGCATGCACAAGCTGAGGCAGGCCAACAAAAAGAAAAGATTGCTCTCCAAGTCTCATAAATTAATATGAAGAGTAAAGGCACAGTAATAGGGGCAGTCCTCGAGGGAGGTTAGAAAAGGAGGGACTACTAAGCATATTAACCAATGAAAAGCAGGAAGTTAGGAAGGACAGCAGGAGGGACCAATGAAACAGACCGACTTTTTTCAAGACTATATCCTAGATATAGCCGGTCTCAGAGACTGCTCAAGTGCTGCCTAGACGAGACCTAAAAAAAGGCATTGGCAAAACCATTAAATGTGGTTTTGGCAAGTGTTAGTTCTGGGTGTCTCTAGTTGGCAGAGGTAGGTACCAATGTCCAAATAGGGACCCTTGCTTCTAGTCAGGGAAAGGGGGATACCCTCTTTAGATAACCCCTGCTCACCCCCTTGGTAGCTTGCCACGAGCAGACAGGCTTATCAAAAGCAATGTGTAAAGTATTTGTACCAACACTTACAGTAACACAGTGAAAACACCACAAATGGACTCCACACTAGTTTAGAAAAATAAAGTATCTTTATCTAAACTACACAAGACCAAAACGACAAAAATCAAACCTGCACGGTTCAAGAATATGATTTTATAAGAGTTCTAGGATTGCGTCAAAATAATCAACAGTTGCGTCACATTTAGCCCAAAGTACCTGTAGGTGTGACAAAAGTTTCAAATGGAAGCTGCAGCGTTGAAAAACAAGCGATGCGTCACCCCTGAGACCCTGGGGAGGGGATGCGATAGCCCCGCAGTACGCAGCGGGCGTGTTGCGACAAATTCGTTCTGTATGGGGAGGGATGCGATACCTTGTATGGATTCCGGTGCGCAGGTTCGGTATGAAGCGTCTCGCACAGGCACGATGAGACGATCTTCGGGACGGCAACGATCTCAGGTGCGGCGATGCGCAGCGTCGATCTTCTCCTCTCGCGGCCCATCAATGCGATAGCTCTGCAATGATGTTCGCAGCGACATGATGCGGTCCGCAAGCAAGCGATGCCACAATCTCACCCATGGACGACAGGCTCTGCGGTGATACTCGCAGCAACTGGACTCTTCCCGCACCGGGGCGATGCGCTCCGCAAGCCAACGATATGACGATTCTTGCAGCGGCAACAGGCACTGCGGCGATCTTCGCGGCGCCGGGAATTTTCTCGCGCCGACGATGATACGCTCCGCAAGTGAGAGATGCATGAAAATTGCAGATCTTCTTCTTTTCTTATTGTCCAGCTCCCCAAACAGCAGGCACAACTTCCAGAGGCCCCACAATTGGATCAAGCACTCTAGGAAGGGCAGAACTCACTCAGCAGAGTTCAGGGGAAAGCTGGGGGTGAAGTCCTTTTGTACCTGGGACTTCTTAACAGGAGGCCAGCTCTCCTCAGGCCCTTGGAGATCTCTTCAAGCAAGGGGACATAGCAACAGCAATGTCCTTCCCCCTCTCTTTGGCAGCAAAGCAACTGCAGGTCAACCCACAAACACACAGCAGGACAGTCCTTCCTCTTCAGTCTTCCAGCTTTCTCCTTGGCAGAGGTTCCTTCTTGATTCCAGGATGATCTAATTTTCTGTAGACTGGGTAGCCCTTTTTCTACTAATATTCTCTTTGTTCTTTGAGGGCAGTGTGGCCTTGGCTTAACCAGAACCAGTTCTGGTCAGTCCTGGAGCACCTTTTTTCCTTGACTTCTTTCCTTTAAGAGAGAGGGGCATGGTCTTCAGCCGCCCATCAGGAGGTGGAGCCAGCATTGTGGAAGGCAGGCACAGCCCTATTCTGTCCCAGGTGTTATCCCCTCCCACCAATCAAGATGCAGATGAAGCTATTCAGCCTAGGGATGACTTACTCAGCCTCTGGGAGCCACCCTAGCCCCTGTCACTTACAAACCAGACAGTCAATTCACAAACAGGCCAAGACACACAGAAAGGTCAGACAAGAAAACAGCCATTTTCTAAAACTGCTGTTTTCAAACACAGGACTTAAAAACCATCCTTCCTAAAATATGTGTTTTTAAATTCTGAGTTCAAGGATACCAGGCTTTCATTTTGTATCCTGCTCCTATAGGAAGATATGCAGGTAATCATTATGCACAGCATTCTCAATTATAGCCTATGGGCAAGATAGCCTTTCAATAGTGAAAAACGAAAAAGGCTGTAATTCACTACCAGAGCATGTCACCCACTAGTACATACTCTACCTTTCACATACGCTGCACCCTGCCCACGGGGGTTACTAGGGCCTTCCCTAGGGGTGTCCAATGTGCACTGAAAGGGAAGGGTTAGGCCTGGCCAGTGTGGACACTGGTCAGGTCAGCATGGCAGTTAGCAACTGCACACAGGCACTGCGGTGGCAGGCCTGAGACACCATTTTAGGGCTACTCATGTGGGTGGCACAATCAGTGCTGCAGGCCCACTAGTAGCATTTGAATCACCAGTCCTGGCACACCTAGTGCACTTTACTAGGGACTTCCTGGTAACACAAATATGCCAATCATGGATAACCAATCACAATAACAATTTACCAAGGGAGCACTTGCACTTTGACACTGATCAGCAGTGGCAAAGTGTGCAAAGCATCTGAACAAGCAAAAACGAAATCCAGCACAGCGTCAAAAAAACAGGAGACGAGGAGCCAGGACGGCGGCCAAGATGGCCGCACGGACGCCCAGCTCCGCCGCTCGCCCTCGTCTCCCATGACATCCTGCCCGTGATCCTGCACCCCAGCCGCGGCCCCGTGCAGAGGAGCAGCGGTGGAGCCCGACCGTGTGACTCCGGTCCACGCACCGCCCCGGATGGCTGAGAATCGTCGTCCTGAAGTCTCCGGCCTTCAGTCCGGATGAGCCGGGACCTCGGGTTGCGTCACAACCGCCTCACAAGCGATAAACAACGGCCCTGATCGGCCATGATGATCCGGTGCCCCGAACGTGAAACTGAAACCACTTTTGTCGCAGGCATCGAGTGCGTTGCGGCGCCGGACCTTCAAACTGCTTAATATAGATTTTTGGCTGGTATCCGTGACTTTGGGAAAGTTACGCTGTGAGGCAGAATTGATTGCCCAGACCAGATTTCAACCGAAATGCAGTAAGAGGTGCGTGCCGCTGTAATTGAGCGAGGGCTTGAGTGTGACTCTCCGCAACTCCTTTACGAACTGCACGTTATTTGTTTGAGCCGACCCGCTGCTGCGGTGGCTCTTTCTTTGTTCCCTGAGACCCGAGGTCCCGATAAATTGACTAGGGAGAAATGGCGCCTACGGTGAGAGATGTTTGGCTGGCCATCAATGACTTGCACATTGCCCTGAAAGGTCTGCGGACGGATGTACGCCCCACGCAGCTGGTAACTTCTCCTGCTATGGCACATTTGGTCACAGATGCACGCAACAAGGAGTGTATGCCCGACTTGTCCCTGGCTGCTGCAGCAGTGGACTCCCAGGAGTGTGTGACGCTGGATGATGGGGCTAGGGACCACAACATCCGGGACGGTGCATCTGTTACCCTCTTTGATCTCCTACCAGCTCATCTGTTTCCCGACCATGGGCGCCCTGCACTACCTTGGAAAGTTGGTATGCCCTGGAGAAATGCTCCTTTGTTATTGCCGTGGTCTTTGTCTTGGACCTGTGTGGCCCCAACTGGTACTGTTGGTTTACTGCGACTCTTTGCGCACGAGTTGGGAGGAATGCTGACTTTTTCCCGGACTGGTCAGGGCTGACCGCTGCCTGTATACGACATTTCCTATGTGCCCTCGGTGCCGAAACGGAACATTGTTTGAACTGGAGACTTTGGACGGCTGGGATGACCATACACTAATGCCCACGCTCCTTCTTAGTGGATTTCCGCTTTTTGGGAGTGGGGGAGGTTGGGGGTGAGACTGGGGCTGGAGCTAAGGCCCTCCTCCGTTATTTCCCGCTTTTGGGGTTTCTTGGGGCGACAGGCATGCCTATAGGGGGGGGGGGGCTGTGGCCTTCCGCTGGTATGCAGGGTGGGGGGTGGGGGACGGGACGTGTTTAGTGTTCTTTCTTTGTCTCTATGGCCCTCTTTCTTTTTCTTCCCTTCACTCTGTTTCTTTTCTGTTCCTATATACTTTCTTACTTAATTTGGGATTGGGGTTTAGTGTTATTGGGGAGTCTACTGTAATATGTCTTCATGTGACTTAGCTGTTGATCTTAGTCTCTTGCTTGTGGGACACTGTGTTTCGGTGGGTGACTCCTTTTTCTCATGCTTCCCACTACCTGCTCCTTTAATGATGACTACTCTCCTGCTTTGGGATTTGCTCCGATTTTATTCTTTTGTTTTCGTAAAATTGCACGCTATAATATCCTCGAACCCTATTATAAAAGGAAATCCTCCCAACTCCTGGAACATTGTGGACATATCCATTTATTGATCCTTACTATAGGCCTACGCTGACCACTGCAGTAATGTTTTCCCTCGCTGCGCGAGGCTTGATATCCTTTTATGCTGTTGTCGATGGTTATTGGTCTGTGCCTGCAATCTCCTGTAATGGTATATTTGAGGTTTCCCAATAAATTTTTTTTTTAAAAAAACAGGAGGTAGAGGCAAAAAAGTCAGGGGAAACCACGCCAAAGATGCCAGGTCTAAAACGTGTCCCCTCCAGCTGAAAGTGGGGAGAACTACCCACCCTATTGGGAGTTTTCATCGCTAAGGTGGAAAAACCTGGTTAGACCATCAGCGTTGGCGTATTCTGTACTAGGGCGGTGTTCCACTATTAAGTCCATTCCCTGTAGGGAGATGTACCACCTCAACAGTTTTGGGTTCTCACCCCTCATTTGCATCAACCATCTGAGGGGCCTGTGGTCTGTCTGAACCCGGAAGTAAGTCCCAAAAAAGTAGGGCCTCAGCTTCTTCAGAGCCCAGACCACAGCAAAAGCTTCCCTTTCAATCGCACTCCACCTCTGTTCCCTGGGAAGTAGCCTCCTACTAATGAAAGCTACAGATTGGTCCAAGCCCTCGTCATTGATCTGTGAGAGCACTGCTCCCACACCATGCTCTGAAGGATCTGTCTGCACTACAAACTTACTGGAGAAATCAGCTCCGCTCCGCCAGCCTCGCCCAAGTCAACCGCATCCAACAAACAACCTCCAGCAGCAGATCCTTCTCCTACCTCGCCGCCAAAACCTGGAACACCCTCCCTACCCACCTACAGCAAACCCAAGACCTACTCGCCTTCAGAAAACTCCTTCCAAGACCTGGCTCTTCGAACAGTATCAGCACTCCCCTCCCCCACTCAGAGCCTTGAGACCCTCACGAGTAAGTAGCGCGCTTTACAAATGCACTGATTGATTGATTGATCCTGCGGGGTTTTCTCGGGGGATTTCTCCCACCCCTCCTTCACCAGAGTGAGAGGTCCTCTAACAGGGTGGCCATACAGAAGTTCAAAGGGACTGAACCCTAAGGACTTCTGAGGCACCTCCCTGTAGGCAAACAACAGGCATGGTAAAAAGACGTCCCACTTCCGCCTCATGGGCTACCTTTCAGAGTTTGGTTGAACCTTTCAACCAACCTGTTTCCTTGAGGGTGGTAAGGAGTTTTGAACTTATAAGTTACCCCACACTCCTCCGACAGAGACTTCATGTACCTAGAGATGAAGTTGGTACCCCGGTCAGAGACCACCTCTCTAGGGAACCCCACACAGGAAAAGATCCCCATCAATGCACAGCCCACCACGGGTGCCGTGATTGTCCTGAGAGGGACAGCTTCCAAGTACCGGGTGGCATGGTCCGCCAAGACCAGGATGAACTTGTTGCCCAAGACTGTCTTGGAGTCCAGTGGCTCCACAATGTCGATGCCCACCCACTCGAAAGGGGTGCTCACGACAGGAAAGGGTTGGAAGGCTGCCTTGCACTTTCCTCCACTTTTGCCAGACTTGCCTGGCAAGTCCTACAGAATGTACCGACGTGCCTCTTCATCTGGGGCCAGAAGAAGTGGGTGGCAAGCCTTTGGAAGGTCTTGTCTTGCCCCAGATGTCCTGCGAGAGACACGTCATGAGCCAGACCCATTTGGAAGGCCCTGAAGCGCTCGGGTACCACCAGCACACAGGCTGCACCGGGCTCAGCGAACTTTAGCCTCACTATAAAGTAACCCCTCTTGCTGGTAAACGAGATGATCCTTGGGCTAGCCACCTGCTGCCTGGTTTGCAGCCTGCTGCTGCACACCAATGAGAGAAGGACATTCCATCTGTGCCTTGCAGAACTCTTCCCTGGAGGGGCCACCTTCTTGCTGCCAATGGGTCAGCTCAGGTAGGTCCCCCAGTTCAGCCACTTGTTCCCAGGTAGGCTCCAGGGCATCCCCCTCAGGTTCTGCTCCTTCCTGGGCCGTGGTAACGGCCGGGGCGGGTTTCCCACGCCCCCTACCCTCTCTCTTCCTGGCAGGCCCCTGGGTCACTGTTTCAGGCTCCAGGTCTGCCGAATCACCCCTACTGGCTGCCATAGAGAGAGTGGTCACACAGATCCACTCAGGCAGACCCAACATCTCCATGCTAGCCTGGTGTTCCACATCCTTCCATGGGGATCTCTCCAGGTCATTATCTAGCAGACAGTCTACATGAATAAATGGACTCATCACAACCTTCAAGAGACCTGAGACCCCCCTCCACTCAAAGGGAACCTGTGCCACCTTGCAGAGGTGCACCGAGTTGTCAGCTGCAACTACTGGGTAAAGTATATTTGGAATGACCTGCTCTTCAGACACCACTGACACCTTACCGATGTCACACTGGCTCCTGTGTCTCTCAGAGCCTCTCTCTTTCTCCCATTGATGGCCACCCACTGCCCGTATTTCTTAGTGTTCTCGGGCAGGTAGGTTTCGTGGACCATCTCTCGGTCTCCTAAAGAGACATGGGTCATTACTGCTGATCCCCCCCCCCTTCACTAGAAATTAAATCCTCTCCCAAAGCTACACTCACCAAACCCTGGTTTGGAGCACCAGTGGGTGCAGGAGGTTTCATGGGGCACCTAGGGGCAATGTGTCCCACCTCATTGCAGTGATAGCAGGTAGGGGGACCCCTGTTGTCCCGCCTGCCTCTAGGGGCCCAGATTGGTCTAGATTGGGGGGTTGGGACTACTTTCCCTGGTAACTGTTTTGGGGCCCTTGAGAGAACTCCTTTTGGTTACCCGTGTTCCCCCCACTCTTCTGCTGGGGACCCTGTCCACCTTTGGCTATGGTACCCACAATTCCTCTGTGGACCCTGGTACTGGTCCAGCAGTCAGCCTCCTTAGCAAGCTTAATGGGGTCCGTCAGCTTGCTGTCTAAAAGATGCTGGCGCAGCTCTGGAACACAGACTACTCAAGTGCTTCCAACTAATTAAATGCAACAACCCCTTAAAATGAGTTACTTTGATGCCCTTCATCCAACCTTCCAGTGCATGAGAGTAGAGATTTACTCACTCCATCCAAGTCTCAGACTCTTTCTTCTTGGAGTTCCTATACTGTTCTGGAGTAAGTCCATACCTGAGACATAGGGCCTCCTTCATAATGGGGTAGGTCATGGCACCTCCTAATTCTAAGGGCTCTAGAGCACTCCTCCCAGAAGCCTCAAAATGATTCCACATGCCCGCCCCCAATGCTGTTCAGGCACACCATTCATTCTCAAAGCAATCTCACATGAGGTAAACCAGGCATAGATATCCTCACTCCTATTATAATTCTGTACCAAATCCTTGGTAATATATACTTAACCCCCCTGCATTGGCTGTGCGCTGCCACCATTGGAACCGGACTCTGCCTGCTTGGCCTTGATATCCAGTTCTCTCATGCTCAACTCATGAGCCAAAAGCAATTTCTTCTCCTCCAGGGCACGATCATTCCTGCTCTCCTCTGCCGCCCTTTCTCTGTCTTTCTCTACTTCCAATTGCTTCATCTTTATCCTCATGACTTCCAATTCATGGCTTTTCACTCTTTGATTCTCCTCTAACTCTTCTGGAGGCAAACCCCTACTGGAATGGTTGTTGCCAGGCCTTGAGCCCGAGTTGCTCCCAGGCAAATCTTGGGGTTGAAAACTGTCCCTTCAACTTGCATTATTTCCATCTTGGGTCTCCCACCAGTCCATCAAGGCTCTCTGCAGCTCATCCTTTCTAGAGCTGCTTTTCACAGGACAACCACGATCTTTGCAGAATTGTTTGAACTGCTCAACTTTGTATGAATACAGATCCTCAATGCAAAACTCCAGTTCTGCTGGCTCACTTGTTGCCTTCCCATGCTGAGATGATGCTTTGAAGAGTTACGCAAAAATAGAATCAAAAATAGTGGTCTGCACTAGATTAGTGATGTACACCAAATACTGTGGGTCAAGTACAAATACAAGTTCAAATCTTCACCGCTGACCACCAATATTAGATCTGGGGGTCTCTAGTTGGCAGAGGTAGGTACCAATGTCCAAATAGGGACCCTTGCTTCTAGTCAGGGTAAGGGGGATACACTATTTAGATAACCCCTGCTCACCCCCTTGGTAGCTTGGCACGAGCAGACAGGCTTATCAAAGGCAATGTGTAAAGTATTTGTACCAACACTCACAGTAACACAGTGAAAACACCACAAATGGACTCCACACCAGTTTAGAAAAATTAAGTATCTTTATCTAAACTACACAAGACCAAAACGACAAAAACCCAACATTTACGGTTCAAGAATATGATTTTAAAAGAATTCTAGGGTTTGCGTCAAAATAATCCACAATTGCGTCACATTTAGCCCAAAGTACCTGTAAATGCGACAAAAGTTCCAAATGGAAGCTGCAGTGTTGAAAAACAAGCGATGCGTCACTCCTGAGACCCTGGGAAGGCGATGCGACAGCCCCGCTGGACCCAGCTTGCGTGTTGCGACAAATCTAGTCTGTATGGGGAGGGATGCGATACCTTGTATGGATTCCGGTGTGCAGGTTCGGTAGGAAGCGCCTCGCACAGGCACGATGCGACGATCTTCGAGACAGCGACGATCTCAGGTGTGGCGGCGATGCGCAACGTTGATCTTCTCCTGTCGCGGCCCCTCGATGCGATGGTTCTGTGATGATGTTCGCAGCAATGTGATAAGGTCCACAAGAAAGCGGTGTGGCGATCTCACCCAGCGACGACAGGCTCTGCGACGATACTCGCAGCAACAGGAATCTTCCCACACCGCGGTGATGCGCTCCGCAAGCGAACGATGCAGTGGTCTTGCAGCGCCAAAAGGCGCTGCGACGATCTTCGCGGCGCCAGGAATTTTCTCGCACTGTCGATAATGCGCTCCACAAGTGAGCAATGCGTGAAAATTGCAGATCATCTTCTTTTCTTTCCCCAAACAGCAGGCACAACTTCCAGAGGCCCCACAATTGGATCAAGCACTCTAGGAAGGGCAGAACTCACTCAGCAGAGTTCAGGGGGAAGCTGGGGGTGAAGTCCTTTTGTTCCTGGGACTTCTTAACAGGAGGCCAGCTCTCCTCGGGCCCTTGGAGATCTCTTCCTTCAAGCAAGGGGACACAGCAACAGTAAAGTCCTTTCCCTCTCCTTGGCAGCAAAGCAACTGCAGGTCAGCCCACAAACACACAGCAGGACAGTCCTTCCTCTTCAGTCTTCCAGCTTTCTCCTTGGCAGAGGTTCCTTCTTGATTCCAGTATGATCTAATTTTCTGTAGTCTAGGGTCGTATACTCACACCCCTAAACGTTTTTGTTCCCTTTCTGCAGGAGGGCTCTGAGCCCGGTCTGAACCAGTTCTGGGTGTTCCTTGAGCACTTTGTTTTCCTGGCCTCTCCTTTCCTTTCAGAGAGAGGGGCAGGGTCATCAGCCGCCCAGCAGGAGGTGGAGCCAGCATTGTGGAAGGCAAGCACAGCCTTATTCAGGCCCAGGTGCTACCCCCACCCACCACTCTAGATACAGATGGAGCTATTCAGCCTAGGGATGGCCCACTCAGCATCTGGGAGCCACCCAGCCCCTGTCACCCACAAACCAGATAGTCAATTCACAAACAGGCCAAGACACACAGAAAGGTCAGACAAGAAAACAGCCACTTTCTAAAAGTGCTGTTTTCAAACACCGGATTTAAAAACCATCCTTCCTAAAAGATGTGTTATTAAATTCTGAGTTCAGGGATACCAAACTTTAATTTTCTATCTTGCTCCTATGGGAAGATATGCAGGTAAACATTATACACAGCATTCCCCATTATAGTCTATGGGCAAGATGACCTTTCAATAGTGAAAAACGAAAATGGCTCTAATTCACTACCAGAGCAGGTTACCCACACTAGTACATGCTCTACCTTTCACATACACTGTACCCTGCCCACGGGGGTACCTAGGGTCGTCAATAGGGTTGTCCAATGTGCACAGAAAGGGAAGGGTTAGGCCTGGCCAGTGTGGACACTGGTCAGTTCAGCATGGCAGTTAGCAACTGCACACAGGCACTGCGGTGGCAGGCCTGAGACACCATTTTAGGGCTACTCATGTGGGTGGCACAATCAGTGCTGCAGGCCCACTAGTAGCATTTGAATCACCAGCCCTGGCACACTTAGTGCACTTTACTAGGGACTTCCTGGTAACACAAATATGCCAATCATGGATAACCAATCACAATAAATTTACCTAGGGAGCACTTGCACTTTGACACTGATCAGCAGTGGCAAAGTGCCCAAAGCATCTAAACCATCAAAAACGAAATCGAGTACAGCGTCAAAAATGAAGAATGTAGAGGCAAAATGTCAGGGGAAACCACGCCAAAGATGCCAGGTCTAACAGCAAGCAGGTAAGATGGTTGAATATATTTTATAGCAAAAATATGCTTCAAAATAAAAGGGGGAATAGTAAGTCTCTGCCTAAATGTGGTGGGGATATCCTTGCAACTAACTGCATGTTACCTAACTTTAGGTTTGTTTATCCCCAACATAGATTGAGATAGTGGTCACTGGCATGTAAACCCAGCAGCAATTGCATAACATCATACGACAAAGATTCTTATATAGACATAAATATATATATACAAACATAAATGTGTCACCAGATACTCCGATTGACCCAGCAATTCACAGAATTTCACTGGCCAATATCTGCCAGGACGGAAGAACGTACAAAGCTTGCCCCCGTACGGTATTCAGTGCCATAGTCCGACAGACTGAACACAATTTCAAACCCTGAATAAGCTCAAACTCCAAGGCAAGCGACAACAGAAAATCAATGCATATTTGATTTAAACCTTTTTTTCTCATTTTTTAAAACAGAAATCGAATATGCGTAAAACATATAATACAGTCATGTATACTCTATATACATAAGAACTAACTAGAACTGAAAAACCAGTTCCAAAAAGCGCTTTCCAACAATATCGAAAAAGATAATGCACCTAAAAGTGCAGTTCCAAATACCTTACAAAATAAATCCTTGTCAACAGGTACATACGACACCTGTTATGCAAGACAATACATATGACATCTGTTATAAGCTCTGAGACCAAGCCATAAATGTGCTGCTGTGTTTCATTTATTGTCTTGTATATGTATCGCTATGAAGGATGAGTGCCCCCATCTGCACTAAAGCAGCGAAATTCGCAGAGCATCATCATATAATTTCAGTGCAAAAAGTATTCTTACTGAAAAGCCTTTCTTAATACAGTGGAGTCATATTATGGCAAGTCGGAGGAGTCGAGAACTGATATTGTAAACTGAACTGGGCTGAAAAAACAAGTAGCTCAAGGTGCGACAGAGTAGCCCAATACAAAGCTTTGGACCTTGAACAAGAAATTCAAAATGTTCTATTTGTCCTCTAGACATCACTTTGAAAAAGCCTTGTTCGTGAACAATCAGACGTGCCAACCCTAAACACGAGGTAGTGCGTGAGAATATCATCTGTTAGTACTGCTGCCAAAGCACAAACTTCCAGAAGTAACTTGCATTATTGATTGAACAATTTATTGAAAATGGATTATTGCCCTGACTTGGTGAAATAAAAATCACTAGGTCGGTTGAAAGCTCAGGAATCCCTTCTTTGTGCATTCTGGTTATACGTCATTCTTTCATTCCTACACTATAGGCTATTGAACACCAGAAAGATGTGGGTAGTCTTAAATAAAACATTTTAGGTTTCATTTGAGGTGATTTTTAAGTATAACTTCCTCAGAAACCAGAACTAATGAACTTATGTTAGAAGTTATGTAGGTAGAACTAGCCCTTGATCTGCGGCAAGTACTAGAGCTAGGCAACGCCTGCTTCCAAGCGCTTCTCTGTCAATCATGTGACATTCACAATGAAAGTCAGTCGTACTGGACAAAACAGACACCGTCTAAAGATATTAACGGTGCTAGAGTTGGACAGTGCCTAGCTCTCATAGCTAGTTGGGGAAGAATACATAATCTTGGTGACAAGCTTATGTGTAAAACTAAACACCTAACAGAGAGTGACTGCTCAAAGGACTTACCTGGTCTAACTGGCAGCACTACAGTTCGAATTAGAAGTACAGTGTTTAGGGAGCCTTGCTACGGATATGCGGACCAGCAAAAGGAAACACTGAGGCCAGATACCCGCAGCGTGCATTCTTGAAGTGTGTGACCGCTAACATCACCGGGGAAAACTAGATTGAAAATTTAGAAGATACGCTTTAGCAGGTTTTGCACAAAGTTCTAGAAATAGGAATGACCAATTGGGGGAACCATGACGACGTACAAGAATAATGGATTGAGGAGTATTTCTCTGTCAGTGGCAATTATGTGACTGGCATGTTTGGAATGCTGTTCAGGCGCATATTTGGGAGGGCGTGGGCATTCACATCTCCAACACGTCAATATTAGTGACTTGAATCGGTTTCATAGAGGTTTGTATAATATTAACTTATGAAAAGGACTAATATGAAAGAAGTCGTTTTAAGCAAACAGTATTACAATAGATATTCTCAATACTGCTGGAAATGTCTCGCAACAGTGTATTAAATCAATGACTTAAATATAACTTGCACAAACAAATTTCTTCCCTGTGAATTTTTTTTCACTGATTCATTTAAAAGTAATTTTCATGTGCACCGATTCAACCTTCGCAGAGCATCCATAGTGTGGTGACTTTACTAACCGCTTTAGAATCATCTTGTTTCTTTTCACTGACCACTGGATCTTTAACAGCCTGTTGTCCTTTGTCTTCAGCTTCCTGTAGCAGAACAGATTAAGGCACGTATATTCAGCCAAAATGTTTGTGTCGAAATAAACACAGTCAACAAGTCTCAGCCTAGCATTAATAATGTAAGAATGAAAGGTGTAAGAGGGTAAACATTTTTTTGCATTGTCTTGAGGTAAAACCTACCAACCCCAGATATTTTTGTAAACTGCAAACCAGGAGACTGCAGGGTGGTGTCTCTTTCATGTATCCTATGTGGTTTTCCTACTCCTGCAACCATCGGCTAAAAACACCTTTTTTCCTCACATTTCTGTGCGTGAAAGACTTGGAAGTATGAGGGGGGGCACACAAAAATATACTACCACCAAGCGTTCACGTCTCCAAATAAAAACTGGTACCTCACTTGTGTGGGTGGGCTACCCATATGTCAGAAGAGGGTAGGTTTTCAAAGGAAAAAATGTACGTGTTCATCCTGCTTTATGTGCCCTTTCCTGTCACAGGCACCAGGCTTCCACACAAATGAGGTACCATTTGTATCTGGACAATTAGGGGAACACTGTTTTTTTATGTTTGGCTCCTGCAGATTCCAGAACTAGCCCTCTCAGAAATGTGAGGAAAATGTGTACTTAAGGTACTGTTTGCCGTTTGCAAGGGTGTCTGGGGCCCAAAGAAATTTTTTAGAAGCATACAAGTCACAGCACCCTAGACACCCCTGATTGTCTATTATTTAAAAAACATGACTGGGTATGGTAGGTTTTTCCCAGGTGGCTGCTGAGCTTGGGCCCACAATATGCAGCTACCGACGTTGTAAAAAAACAAAAAAACATGGATTTGGCTGGGTATAATATGTCTACAGGTCGCGTTTTGAGGAGTATTGTGTTGCAAGCGCTTGGCCCAGCTACAATATAGGGAGATGCGTGGGGACATAGAATTATAGAACATTTGTAATTACCATTTAGATTTCTCAACATTTGTGCCTTCAAAATGTAAGCCAGCGTGCAAGAAAGATTTTTCAAAATGCCCTCTGAATCACATGCTATTATGGGTACTCACAAATTGAGAGAGGTAATAACCACTGTTCGCGAACTCAGTATCTGGTATACATTTCAGAAATACATAGGTTTACTTCATACCGATTTTTCACTCTTTATATTTTTATATTTATAGTCCATACCCAATGAAAAACCATTGCACGGCAGGGCTCAGTTGTTGGCTCTAGGTACTTCTGGATCTTGGAGAACCTACAAATCATACATATCCCCAGGAACAGAAGAGTCCAAAAGACTTAAAGGTATACTGCTATGGTACATCAGCCACTAACATGATGTTACAGATGAAAAGGTCATGAACTGCTGTGTTTTGCTACTCATTTTCAATATTTTTATTTCAACATATAATTTGGAAAAAACTTGAGGGATCTACACAAATGACCCATTCGTGAATTTAGAATTTTATCTACTTTTCTGAAAAGTACAGCTTTCCAGGATCGCCCCCGAGTTTCACACCTGCTTACACCATGTAAAAGATTGGGTAGTTGGTTAACTGGGGTGTGAGCCATGGGCAAGCAGCAAAGACAATCCTCGTCAGGGTGAAGCACAAGCCAAACCTAAATTAACCTGTACTCAACCCAGACGTGATGCCTGACTGCTCGGCAATGTGTAAAGTATTTGTGAAACACTGCATAAGGCAAAAACATCACAAGATTAGAATATTTCCCGACCCTTTATGCTTCAACGGGGCACTCGTCAGGGTTGCCCGCTGGTGCCAATGCTATTTGCTTTGGCACTGGAACCACTGGCTGTTTGGATACGGGGGACCCAGTATTGAGAGGTATCGATATAGGGGGCGGCTGGGAAGGCGTAGTTTCTTACCTGTAACTCCAATTCTGTAGTAGGGGTATCTCTGTTATAGTCAATCTAGAGAATAGTCCCGCCCATGTGCGTGGACCCCGGAGCAATCAAAAATAATCTCTTAAACTGTCTTCTTTGCAGTCCTGCATAGACACGTAAGAGAAAATCAAAGACAAATAATGCAGCCTATAAAAACAAGGCTACACTGGCCAGTACTTCAACTTAAAGTGAAAAGGATAGCCAAATAAAATCTAATTTTACACATATTGCCAAGTTTCACCCATAGAGAAACTTCCCTTCACCAAAATCCTTGAAATGATAGAGAGGAAGGGTTAGACAGACAAGCCCCCATAGGCTGCCATTATGTGTCTGGAAAAGGAATACCGTGCCTTTAAGGAACTCTCCAGAGACCCTCGGTATCCCAGGATGCACAGCCAAAGTACTTTTACTTTCAGTTCTTTTTGAAGGTGTATAAAGCAAGGCCTGTAGCATACAGTACATTATCATTTTCTCCACCGGGGAGGAGGGCGGGCGCTTAAGACTATAACTGAGATACCCCTACTACAGAACTGGAGTTACAGGTAAGAAACGACTCCTTCTGTAGTAGGGGATCTCTGTGTATAGTCATAATCTAGTGAATAGAATGGCAAGCCCATCCCAACAACCAATCCGACGGTGGAGGAAAAAGTCAACACCACTACTGTGCAAACAGATTTCTCAACGAAGCCTGCCCAACCTGAGCATCTGCCCTGGCATCAGAGTCCAGACAGTAGTGCTTAGCAAAGGTATGGACAGACTTCCAAGTGGCAGCCCTGCAGATATCTGCAATGGGAACATTACGTAGCAAAGCCGTTGTTGCTGCTTTGCCCCTGGAGGAATGAACCTTAGGCTTACCCCTTAAGGTCTTGTTAGCTTTCTGGTAACATAACTGGATACAGGACACAATCCACCTCGAGATGGACTGTTTTGAAGTGGCAAGACCAGTCCTGGTCGGCCCATAATTTACAAACAATTGGTCTGACCTACGAATGTTCTTGGTCTTATCCAAGTAGAATTTCAACACCCTTCTGACATCCAGGGAATGTAGAGACCTTTACGCAGGAGTGGAAGGATTTTGGAAAAATGTAGGTAAAGTTATAGTCTGATTGACATGGAAATCAGAAATCAGCTTAGGAAGAAACTTAGGGTGAGTACGCATCACAACCTCAGCAGCATGAAATACAGTATAAGGCTCTTGACAACACAATGCCTGAATTTCACTCACCCTGCGGGACGATGTAATGGCCACAAGGAAAACCGCCTTCCATGATAAGTGTTGCAGTGAAGACTTATGAAAAGGTTCAAAAGGTTCCTTCATTAACCTGGACAGCACCGCATTCAGCTCCCATGAAGGCGAAGGACGCCTAACAGGAGGAAACACTTTCTTTAATCCTTCCAAAAAATCTATAATCACAGGGATCTGGAAGAAGGATGTCTGTGAAGGGCATTTCCTGTACGCAATTAATGCTGCGAGGTGAACCTTAATAGAATGAAAATTAAGGCCAGACTGAGCCAAATGCAAAAGGTATGGAAGAATGACATCTTCCTTGCAGGTCGTCGGATCATAGTTCTTGGAAGTGCACCAGATGCAGAACCTCTTCCACTTGTAGGCATAGGAAGTCCTAGTGGAAGGTCGCTTAGCCTCCTTGAGTATAGCCATGCAATCGTCAGGCAGATTCAGGTGCCCATATTGCACTATCTCAGGAGCCATGCCGCCAAACTCAACAATGAGGTTGGGGTGCGCCATCTGCCCCCGGAACTTCGTTAGAAAATCCGCCCGGCATGGCAGCCTCAGGTGGGGTAGGAGAGACCTGTGAAGCAGGTCTGTGAACTACCACTGTCTGGGCCACTCCGGAGCAATGAGGATCATCCGTGCTCTGGACTGAGACAGCTTGATGAGTACCGCCGAAATCAGGGGAATCGGTGGAAAAGCGTACAGAAAGCTGTTCGACCAGCCGATCCATAGCACGTTCCCCAGAGTCCCCGGTTGGTAATACCTGGAGGCGAAGTCTTGGCATTTTCTGCCCCACCTGTCAAAGATGTTTCCTAGCACTTCGTCGTTTAGAACCCACTCGTGGTTTTCTAGCACCAGCCTACTGAGAGCGTCCGCCTGAGCATTCTGCACGCCCGGCAGATGAGTAGCCATTATCGTCAGTCCTCTGGCTAGCAGCCAGTGCCAGATCGCCTGCGCTTCTTGTGACAGACAGTGTGCGCGATCTCGAGCCCCCCTGCTTGTTGAGGTAATACATTGTGGTCGTATAGTCCGTCTGCACAAGCAAGGAGTTGGTCTGGAAGGACGGATGAAAGGCCTTCAGCGGCAAGTGAACAGCTATGAGTTCCAGGAAATTGATGTGATACGTGGATTCCGCCGGGGACCACGTTCCCTGGATCTGTAGATGGTTTGAATGCACTCCCCAGCCGTGGAGAGAAGCATCCATGATGATAGTCTGAATGGGAATGTCCTTGTGGAATGGAACCCCTTTTTTGAGATTCTCTGCTGAGCACCACCATCTCAGGGACTGTTGAGCGTGAAGAGACAGCTGGATCCTGTCGTCCCAGCTTCCCCGCTCCTGGTCCCACTGATCCTCCAGACATTCCTGCAGCGGCCTCATGTGGAGGCGTGCGTGTAGCGTGAGGAAGATGCAAGAGGCCATTGACCCCAGTAGAGAAGACACCGTCCTCACTGTTGTAGATGGAACAGCTATGAGAGCCTGAGCCTTCCGAAGGATCGATAAGCGTCACTCTTTCAGCAAGCGTGTCTCCTTCGGAGGAGCATTGATGGAGGCTCCCAAGTTCTGTAGGCATTGTACAGGAGTCGGAACAGACTTGGACATGTTTATGTGCAACCTCAGCTGGTTCAACAGAACAGCCGTCCGTCCTGTTGAAATGCAATTGCGTGTCCTGGAAGGTGGAGGCTTTGATCAGCCAGTCGTCCAGGTACGGGTAGACAAACACCTTCTTCTTTCTCAGGTGCGCTGCCACCACCGCCATGCACTTTGAAAAAGTCCTGGGTGCAGACTTCAGTCCAAACGGTAGCACGGTGTACTGATAGTGATTGGCACGGACTAGAAAGCGCAGGAACTTCCGGTATTTCCGTGCAATGGGCACAAGGAAGTACGCATCCTGTAGATCTTTTGTGCAAAGCCAGTCTCCTCTTTGTAGCGGAGGATAAATCTGGTGCAAAGACAGCATGCAAAATTTCTCCTTGCGAATCCATTTGTTTGCTTGTCGCAAATCCAGAATGGGCCTGAACTCGTTCTTGTCGTTCTTGCATACCAGGAAGAACCGTGAGTAAAGGCCCTTTCCCCTTTGAGACAAAGGGACATCTTCTATCGCCCTTTTTCTTAACAGGGTATCGGCCTCCGCATGGAGCTCGCGCAGCTGGAACTGCGAGCGAACCAGTGGAATTGCTGGAGGAGGGCTGACAAAGCGAAGACTGTATCCATTGCAAACAATATTCAGCACCACTTGTCCCGAGTAATTTTTCTCTACTCTGCCAGGTAATTTTGTATGCTTTCCCCCACCCGAGCGGGTAACGGACGAGGGGAAAGTAGCACTCCAGGGCTTAGACCCAGCCGGGCCGTTGTTCGCCGAGGAGGACTGCTGGCGGCCTCTGGCCCTTTGACGCTTCTGGAAAGGCTGCAGCTGGTGCTGCTGCTGTTGTTGTTGGCGGTGTTGGCAGCGCACCTGAGAAAGAACAAGGTGTTTGTCTACCAGTACCTGGTTGACTGCAGCCGTACCGCAAACCTTCCATCTGGCTGAATCCATCTGACGGCTCTCCTTGTCCGGAGGCACCGTAGAAGACGGAGCACTAGCATGCTGTTTCTTGGCTGCTGCCACAATGACAGAATCCGGTACAGGATCTGACCTCATGAACGCCGGATCAGAATTCGGGGGCCTGTACTTCTTTTGCAGCCGAAATGGAGCCGACTTCACTGAAGCCGGGGTCAGAAACAGCTCCATGGCCGGTTCCTCCAGTCCTGGCACCAAGGGCAACAACGGGCGAGAAAGATGCTGTTTGTATTAAGTCTCAAAGAACAGAGAGGTAGATGGTGTGGGTACCGTCAATGTGATCCCTAACTTCGCTGTACCCCTCAGCAGCACCTCCTGAAACGTCACAATGTCGTCCACAGGTGACACCCTCGTAGGAGGGGAATCCAATAATGTTGGAGAATACCTCCAGTCACTCGAGGAGCCCTTGTACCGGGTCCGCGACCTGTCTCTCGGATGGCGGTGACGAGACCTTGTGGAGGAGGGGTGTCTACTGCGAGTGCGATCCCTTCCTCTAGACCATGATCTAGATCTCCTGGGCTTCGCCGGAGCCGCCGGAAACGGAGGATTCAGAGTCGGAACCTCAGGCCGAGGTTGTGGAGGTCGGGGAGGCGGTGGCAGAGGAGGCAGGGGCGCTGTCAGAGGCGGTGGGAGCAGAGGAGGAGGAGGAGGAATCGTCGTCGAGGCAGCGCTGGAGGTGTAGGCGTCCTGGGCCTAGAAGGTGAGTAGGTCCGAATATTCAGATTCCGATGACCTCACCACTCTCCTCTTCTTCTGAGCAGACCTCAAAGAAGATGTTCTGGAGGCAGACCTCTTTTTGGCCGAGCGCCGGCGCCGCCGCGACCGGGAGCTTGCCGATGACGACGACAGACTGACCACTAAGGCCGAGGACACTGTCCTGGACCTTGAACGTCTCCTTGACGTCGATTTTTCCTTCCTTGACGTCGACCCCTTCGACTTTCTACTTCTTGACGTCTATCTTCTAGACGTCGACGCACTCCTCGAGGTCGAATGTCTCCTCTTCGACGTCGACTTGCCTCTTCTCGACGTCGACCGTCGTGTCGACGTTGACGGCGAACGGGGGTACAGCCTCAACGGCGAACGCCGTCGCCTCTGACTCATCTCGACGTCGATGGTGTGTCGACGCCGGTAATGACCTCAACGTCGACCTTGTCCGAGGTCTCGACGTTCTGCCCCTCGACGTCGAGCGGCGACGCCACTTGCACCCAGAGCCCTGGGCCGACTGAGAGCAGATGGTGGTCATACCTCTCGACGCGGACGTCGAGGCTATCGACGCCGACCGGGATCTGTACCTTTTTTGGGCGTTTTCTTGACTGGGGAGACCCCGAGAGGTCAAACCACGGGCAGAGGATGATGATGGAGTCCCTCCATGCCCAGAAGTCCCAACTGGTTCTTCGTGTCTCCTCTGCTCCAGGCCAGGGAGACGAATCTTCTCCCGGTCACGCAGGGTCCTCCTGGAGAAAGAGTAACAGATATCACAGGAGTCAGGGACGTGGAAGGGAGACAGAGTATGCATACTCTGTGGGGGTCAGATTTCGCCTTCTTCCTACCACAACTAGAGCACTTGTTGAATAAAGCTGGCATTTGTGACAGAAAGTGGTGGTAAAACTGGTTAAACAAACACAGCAAATGGAAGAGGAAGACCCCAGACGTTGAGTGAAACACTCAAAACACTGGAAAAGTGCCAAAAATTGAAGAAATACCTAAAAAGGGGGAGCTCAATGATCCAGGGTCCTGCTAGCAGGAGCCGGAAAAAAGAACTGAAAGTAAAAGGACTTTGGCTGTGCATCCTGGGATACCAAGGGTCTCTGGAGAGTTCCTTAAAGGCACGGTATCCCTTTTCCAGACACATAATGGCAGCCTATGGGGGCTTGTCCGGCCAACCCTTCCTTTCTATCATTTCAAGGATTTTGGTGAAGGGAAGTTTTTCTTTGGGTGAAACTTGGCAATATGTGTAAAATTTGATTTTATTTGGCTATCCTTTTCACTTTAAGTTGAAGTACTGGCCAGTGTAGCATTGTTTTTATAGGCTGCATTATTTGTCTTTGATTTTCTCTTAGTGTCTATGCAGGGCTGCAAAGAAGACAGCTTAAGAGATTATTTTTGATTGCTCCGGGGTCCCCGCACATGGGCGGGACTATTCTCCTGATTATGACTATACACAGAGATCCCCTACTACAGAGGAACGCATATCTTTGTACGCAGATGGCATCCTGCTCTATGCCCACAGCCCAAGATAAACGTTTCACCGGCTCATCCATATAATACAGTCATTCTGCACATACTCAGGATACTGCGTCAACTAGGATACATCCCTGGTTCACTCTTTGGCGGGAGCGCTCCCACACCGGACGTCGGTCTGCTCAGAGCTGGTCCGCGAAGAGGCATTTAAGTATTTGGGTGTATGGATCCCCAAAAAAGAGGAATACTTTATGCGGCTCAATGTGCAGGCACAATTGGATAGAATGAGATGCCATAGTACATTGGCGACGACTTCCTGTCTCCTTGGTGGGAGAGAGGTTATTTTTAAAATGTTGGCCCTCCCACATCTATTGTATGTAGTCCAGAATACCCCGTATCAGATACCAGAGAGAATGTTTCGATCTGTCGAGTCCAAACAGCACCTATTGCTATGGTGGGGAGGTAACCTCAGAATAGCACTGAAGAAACTCCAGAGAGGAGTATATGAAGGGGGCCTTGCCATTCCTGACATTAGAAAATATTACTGGGCTTCTCAGCTCGTCCATATTAATGGGTGGGCTTTCTCACTATTAGAGGAACAGCGTACAGAGTAGACCATTTGGAATTAAGCAAGAACAGCTATTTGACGGAGCTATATCGAAAGGAAGAGGTAATTCGCTCCTCTCGGTGCATACCCGAACAGTCATTGAAAGCTTGGCATAAAGCAACCAAAATGACTGGATTAGCAAACAAACTTACGGAGCAGAATCCTCTCTGGGAGAGTGACCACCTGGGAGAGCTGAAACGAATAACGGGCTTTCGAAAATAGAGCCTTATTGGGATTGATCACTTGGGGTCTGGAAGGGAGGTAAAATGTTAGACTTCGATACTATTTCCGTTACCGACATCTACACCACGGGCTTCATTGGCATCTGAAAGAGGGGTCCGTGATACCGGAATACTCACCACTTGGAGACCGTCTCCTCCTGGACCCCATGATTGATAATGCAATTTCTTTGACTTATCAGAAACTGGTGAACAACTCCCCAGACTGTTTGGGCCCTCTACGAGAGGCTTGGGAATCGGACGTAGCCTATTAGAGGACGACGACTGGGCCGAAGCCCTACAGAGCACCCGAGAAGTAGCTATATTGGCATGATTCAGGCTGATTCAGCTCTGTATTCTCGACAGATCCTATGCTTCTCGAATGGCTCAGTTTTAAATGGGCAACTGTGTGGCTGACGAGTGTGTACGGGGCTGTGGCAAGAAAGGTTCTTTCTTCCACATATTATGGTCATGCCCCAGGATTCAAACGTATTGGGGGCGGCATAACCCAAGTGATGACAGCGGTGGTAGATGAGAACCAAGTTTTCTCATCTTGGGAGTTACGGGTGAGATGACATGGCTGCAGTGGGCCAAGACTTAGGGAGAGGGGTGGCCAAGAGGAACATTGCCAGAGTATGTGGGGGGGGGGGGCAGTGACAGCCCCCACACTAGATGCTTGGAAGAAAGATCTGCACTGGTGCTATGGGGCGGAGCAGTTATATATCAGAGTTGGGGCTGCCCACGTAAAGGTGAAAAGATATGGGGTGCATGGACTAGGTATAGAGGCCATTGGCAGGCGCCATGAGGAATGTTTCACACTTGCCTGGGAGATGAGATGTTATTGTATACCCCAAGAGAGTCCAATGACCAATAGCCTGTAATTGAGACAAGACGCTTACCACGTATTGCAATTCCTGCGACACATTTATCCTGCTATGTCAATGTGAATAGGATGTTGATCTGAACACTGTATTAATGATCAATAAAAAGATGTTAAAAATAAAAATACATGTCCTACTTTTTAAATACACTGCACCCTGCCTTCTGGGCAGTCCGGGAACTACACAAAGGGGTGACTTATGTATTAAAAAGGAAGGTTTGGCCCTGGCAAAAGGTTTACTTGCCATTATTTGTCACGTTGAAATGGCAGTATAAAACTAACACAGACTGCAATGGCAGACCTGAGACATGTTTAAACTGCAAATTAAGTGGGTGGCTACAGGCCCACTAGTATCATTTAATGTACAGCCCTGGGCACAGGTAGTGCCAATCTACGAACAATGTACTAGTAAATTAAATATGCCAAATGTGTTTAAGCCAATTCCACCATGTTTTAAGGAGAAAGTACAAGCACTTTAGCACTTGTTAGCAGTGGTAAAGTGTGCTGAGTCCTAAGGTCAGCAAAAACAAAGTCGGCAAAACAAGAGGTATGTAGGCAATAAGTTAGGGCGAAAACCATGCCAAAGAACAGTAGAAGACGATTAAAAGCCAAAAAAAATAGGCTACCTATTAGAAAAATGCCAAAACTGTGGATAAAAATGTTTTTTTGATTCAGCTCTGCTTGTTCATGTAAGCTGGGAGGACAGTGATTTTAGCACAAAAGACCTTTTGCTGATGCCATTATAGGGAAAAAACAATCAGTTTCTTTAGAAGCACTTCCTTATTACTAAAAAAAAAAAAATAGCTTGTGGATTACTGTGGAGGAGACCAAGAAAATAGGCAAACACTGGATGCAATTTTGCCACAGAGATCTTGTGCCAGATGCACAACCCTTTTTTACGTTCGCAAACAGGATATCGGCTCATTTGAGACTGCAAAAAAGAGGGTCAAGGCTTGTACAAACACCATTTTGCTTGTCACTGACTCGTAAAATACACTAAGCTGTCAATTGCGGTGGTTAGCGTTTAAGTCTCCTAATGATTTCAATCTAAGATTAAAATAATTGCCCAGTATTCGTATGCTTCATAAACTTACAGAATGCAAGAAAATTGAGAAAAAAACATACCTTCAAAGTTAGAGGAACAGTTTTCGTTGGTGACCTATTGACAAAAATAAACAAAAAGGTTTATGTGAAACAGGTTTATGTTATTTAAAGAAAAGGTTACAGGTTGGAATTCAATACTTTTTACTACAGTAATATTCTTATATGTTCTGAAATAAATAAAGGGCAGAGGTGAAGATATTTTGTTTAGTGTCCTTTATGTCAATGGCTCCCAGACCGAATTCAAAGCAGGTCAAATAAAAATCAATAACACAAAAAAAATCTGAGAAGCGTGATGGCAGGGAACACTAACTAAAGTAACATAAAACTGTATTATATAGAATTATGACACCTCATTACTACAGTGATATGAGATAGGTCAAGCGATGGATCCTGTACTTACTTCAACCGCATACACCTGGAACCTCCTCATAAGAACGTTCCTCTTCCCACTTCATAGCCCTGTACTGCCTCATGAATGTGTGAGGGTGAGACGGATGAAGAGCAGATGATGCAAGACTATTGGCAAAGCCAGTATGTTTTAGCTACGTTGTACACCAGCGTGGCTTCTGTTCAGCATTGCTAAAAGTTAGAGGGGTAAAGGAAGTGGGAGTGGAGTGTTATGGAGTGGCGTAGAGTGGTGTAGAGTTGAGTGACGTGGAGTTGCAAGTGGAGTGTAGCAGAGGGTTGTGGAGTGTCGCAGAGGGAGTAGAGTGTCAGAGTAGAAAGGTTAAGAGTGGAGTAGAGTTGAGTGGCGCACAGTGTGTTGTGAAGTGGTGTAGAGCATTGTGGAGGGGTGTAGAGGGTGTTGCAGAGTCTGTCAGAGTGGAATGCCATAGAGTGGAAGAGTGAAGTAGTGTGGCGTACAATAGAGTGGGTTAAAGTGGCATGGAGTTGCGTAGAGTAGTATAGTAGAGTGTCAGAGTGGAGAAAGGATTATTGGAGTAGAAAGTCAGAGTGGAGCATCGTCGAGTGTCACAGAATGGAGTAGAGTGGAATAGAGTAAAGTGGCGTAGAGTGCAGAGTAGATTGAAGAGTGCATCGGTCATGAGAAAAGTGGTGTAGAGTCTGTTGACGTGGATTGAAGAGATGCAGAGGAGGCAGCAGTGGCATAGAGTGAAATGGAATAGAGTGGCGCATAGTGGAGTAGAGTGACACAGAGTAAAGGGGAGTAGGCTAGATTGTTTCGGAGTATAGTGAAGTGGCACAGAGGTGAGTGCTGTAGGGTAGAGTGGTGCAGGGTAGAATCCAATGGCATAGAAAGTATTCTTGCAGAGTAGAATGTCAGAATGCAGTGTCAGAGTGCAGTGGCATAGAGTGCACTGTTGCAAAGTGCAGTGGTGCATAGTAGAGTGGGGTAGAGTGCACTGGCGTAGAGTGTTGTAGAGTAGAGAGATGCATGTAGAGTGAAGTGGTGTAGAGTGCAGTGTTAGAGTTCAGTGGTGCTCGTAGATTAGAATGGTGTAGTGTGTAGTGGCATAGAGGGTAGTGGAGTAGAGTGTATTAATGTACTGTAGTGGAGAAGAGTGCAGTAGAGTGGTGTAGAGTTGTGCAGAGGCATAAAGTGGAGCAGCGCAGAGTGGCATAGAGTTCAGTGGAAGAAAGTGCAGTGTTGCAGAAAAGTGGCAGAGTGCAGTAGAGTGGCATAGAGTGTATCAATGTAGAGCACAGTGGTGCAGAGTAAAGTGATGCAGCGTGCAAGAGTGTAGTGTAGAATGGCAGAGTGCAGTGGTGCAGAGTATTGTTTAGTGGTATACAGTGCAGTGGTGCAGAGTAGATTGGAGTAGAGTGCAGTGGCATACAGTGTATTGGTTTTGATTCAAGGGGTGTAGAGTTCATTGGCGTAAAGTGCGGCTGCGTAGAATAGAGAGGAGTAGAGTACAGTGTGATTGAGTAGAGTGGCGGAGAGTAGATTGCAGTGGCATAGAATGGAATGGTGCAGAGTGGAATAGAGTGGCATATAGTGCAGTAGCGCAGACTGATTCAGAGTATAGTGAAGTGGCATAGAGTGCGAATTGCGCTGTGGTGCACAGTTGAGTAGTATGGGGTAGAGTGTACAGTATAGATTATAGTGGTATAGACTAGAGAGGTGTTGAATGAAGTGGTGTAGTGTGATGTGGTGCAGTGTACAGTGCAGTGGCATGGATGGTGCACAGAAGAGTGGGGTAAAAAGGAGTATGCATGGTGTGGTTGTGCACTGCCATTACACACAATACATCTTCATTTAAATTGAAGGCTACATTTGCACAGATATACAGTTTCACTGACAAAAGAATATAGTGCACAAATAATAATGTGTGGATATGTCATCACCTAATGTACTGATTTGTTTTGATCATATTGGAATATTTGTTTCCACCACACTTGAGAATTACTAGAAAATGTGCTTCATTTAAGATTTCAATATTCTGAAATATCTGTACAGTTCATTTACAAACATTTACATTTTGTTTAGTGCTAGAAATAAAATAACATCGTACAGGACACACGTAGCCAGCATTTTTGACACATAATGCATCTCCCTTTTAAGCCAGAGAAAGAAAAAAAAACACCAAGCTTCCGGGAACACAACTGACCTCTGTTTTTGAATGCACGAAATATGTGTCAATATAAGAAAAGAAATCCACTACTGATAGGAGAATACAGTAAACGGGGGGGGGGGGGGGGGGGGGGGGGGGGCTCGAGCTGGACATCTTAAAACAAATAAAGCCAGCAAATAGAAAGGAAGCCAATGTGAGTTACAAACCACTAGGCTAATGGTAAGCAACGAGTGGAATGCATGCTACAGAAGCTTTCTGAATGTCCCCAAGAGGGCGTGAGCAAAACCAGACAGTAGCGCTATCTAATAGGCTTCGACCTAACACAGTAGAGGTACACAGCGACTATAAAAATATAAATACCCCCGATTTACAAAGTTCACAACACATCCAATTGCCACAATCTGAAAAAAATATTTTCAAGTAGCACATAGCAAAGTTTAAAAATAAATCTCACTGCAAACTCTCTTCAAGTACTGTCTAAAGAATAGACTATCCATCCATACCTAAGAGGACTAGCTAAAGTGCAGTGGTCAAAAATGTGACTTTTAGAAAAGCATCAGGTGCAATTGCATGGATAGTTACAATAGAAAACATTGTTGCAACTACAACCAATCTGTGCAGCCTTAAGGAATGGCTTTGTCTACACTTTGTGGGAGACAAACTTTTGTCAAACCTGGTTTATAATCTTATATCTCGTAAAGAAACTACCATATAGCAGTTTACTCGTCCACTGGTTAAACTTCTTGGTAGGACTAAAGTTCTTCTTTTTCGGACAGAATCACAAAATTGAACCAAAAAATGTACAACCTAACCTTGGTAGGACACTAAGCAGTACAAAAAGAAATCTAGTCCTCCCTCGGCATGTCCTGTATGCTCAGCTTTTATAGCACATACTCTCAAATTTCCTAGGTATAAGCATTATTAAAACTCGCATGCACCAATGATGGAATAGTAGACCTAGGCCACTGACCTGCTTATGCGTCAACAGTGAAAATAAAACAGTGATGGGTGGTCTGCTTGAATTAATCTTAGCCGCTGTGCTGCAATCCGGTCGATCTTTATTTTTTTGCCTACCATGTCACCTCAGACATACACAAGTTAGCCTTGGTTCTGCTCTAATTGTAACAGGTCAGCCAGAATTGTAAAGCCAGATCAGCTCTGAACCAGAACACAAAAAACTCCAGACCAGTTTCCGCCATCCCATGCTTGCTGCGCTTAAAGGCTCAAGCTCTAACTCACACAGCCAGTATTTCAGTGCGCCAAAACCTTTCTGGGTTGCTTATGTTTACGTCTGGTGGAAACCTGTCCCGACACTTCAGGAGGGACTACTCCTATTGGAGCAGGATCAAAAATTAATTGCTTATGGGGATTAAAAGTCTCTGTCTAGTATGGCATAGTGGGAAAAAACGATGGTCTGGGATACAGCCCAAGCAATCATCAGAGGCTGAAATTAATTCCTACCATTACCTTGTTGAGGTAGATGCCCTAAGTGCAATGGGTATGACCGGATGAAAACTTGTTTGTTTCAGTATCAACGGTGTCCTAATCTGATACTCCCTGGGGAAACTTTCTTCCATAGTTTTCTCTTCAGCTAAGATGGACAACATTGTTTATCTTCAATGATTTGAGAATATGCTGAAAAAAAAAAAAAAATCGAAAAACATTTGGAACGACTTTGTAGAACTGCACTCTGCACCTCAGAGCAGTGCTAGCAGTTATTATTCTCTGTAGTCTAGTTGCAAACCGGTGGTCAATGCCTTTTCACGCTTTATTACTATAGCTCACCGAAGCAATGGTAAAGGTTATGTTTCACGCGGTTGTGCATGATATTAAGATGCCATTGTGATAGACAGAAAGATAGATATTCCCTAGTGTAGTTATAGTTAAGTGATTTTCCATAGACAGAGCATTTTTTGGCCTCGTTTGACAAATCTTCACAAAACTTTTAAAACAAATTTCATCCACCTCAGCTCCTTCCTAGAAAGTTTCGGGGTTATCGGTCAAGCAGGGACCCAGACAAAAGGGGGTCCCAAAACGGAAAGTCTCTGTGCATTTTTTTAAAGACTTCTTAAAGAACTGCTGTACTGAATTACACTAAATTTCAATAAGAAGCTAGATCTTGGTCCGCAAATTGTGCTTTTTGTGATTTGGTGTACATCCATTCAGGAGTTTTTGAGAAATTAAGGGTAACAAATAATTGTATGTTTTGGCAGTTGGGCTCGCAAGAGTCCTGCAGGTATCCTGTGAGAGTACGAAATCAAAGACTGAGCCCTGTCATTGGTCAAGAGGCCTGTTCTTCCCATGCGCCTTCATGTTCTTGTGGGACCATAAGGCTCCTGCAAGTCTCATGAGAGCTCCGATTGGCTGGCTGTTGGAATGTTAGAAATGAAGTGGCCGTCACTACTGCTTACTGTAAAAAATTGGAAGTGTTATGGAAATTAAGTCAACAAGCTATCTATGGGGGCAGCAAAAGACATGCTGTCCCTCTAGATTTAGAGAGGAAGTGTCTAAGGGATAACTACTGTGAAAATAATAAATGAATATTGTTTTTAGCTAATGTTTATTATCCCACAGGATGGTCCCTGGAAGCAGCATACTATGCACACTCTAGTACACACATCAGTCATCTGAGATAAGGTCTCAAATGATAGTCCAGTCCACCACACACCTACAAACACCCATCATCTGAGAGAGAGGTCTGACTGGAAAGGGCTGTCGCGCCCCATACACCCTACTACGCACATCAGTCATTTTATTTATTTGTGAATTTTATAGAGCGCGCAGCTACCCCAACAGGGTGTCCCGGCGCTAATGGTCAGAACTACTAGATCGTACCAGAGGATGCAATTTAACTAAAGAGGAAGGTTTTCAGGGATTTACGAAATGCCAATTCATCTTGAATCAGACGTAAGGAGATTGGAAGTTTATTCCACCGGGTGGTCATCTGAGAGAACTGAAAGAAGAGGCAAAACCATCTACACACCCTACTGCGCATACCCGCCTTCTGAGAGAGGGAGTTCTCAAAGAAGAGGCCAGTCCTTCCCCCATCCACTACTATGCTCACCTATTATCTAACAGAGGTCTGAAAAGAGAAGCCAGTTCATCGACACACACTACCACGAACATATATCATCTGAGAGTGAGGTCTCAAAGGAGAGGATGGTCCATGTACACACCCTACTATGCACACACGTTATTTGAGAGAGTGATCTGAAAGAAGATGCCAGTCCATTGACACACCCTACTACACACACCAGTAGTTTGAGGGAGAGGTCTCAAAGTAGAGACCAGTCCCTCACCACTCACTGCTATGCACACCCGTTGTCTGAGAGAAATGTCTCAAAGGACAGGCCAGTCGCTACCCATACACCCTACTACGCACACCCGTCATCGGATAGAGAGTTCTCAAAGGATAGGCCAGTCCACTATGAACACTCATCATCAGAGACAGGTCTCAGCAGAGAAGCCAGTCCCTTCACACACCTTACCATGCACACTTGTCACCCAACAGACAGGTCTCATCAGAGAGACCAATAACTCCCCACACCATACTACATGCACCAGTCATCCAATAGAGAGGGGTCTCAGTAGAGAAGCTAGTCCTTTCACACACACTACTATGGTCAACCAACATCTAAGAGAGAAGTCTCAGCAGAGAGGGTAGTCCCTCCCACACACTACTATGCATACTGGTCACTCTGAAGAGAGTTGTCAGCGGAAAAGCCAGTCTCTCCTTAAACCCTACTATACACTCCTTTTATACTGTGGAAAGCTATGAGTGGACAGGCCACTTTCTTCCCTTATAAAGTATAAGTAGGGAGGGGTACAGAAAATCTGTATGAAGAGAGAGAGGGAGGCCTGAGCCAAGAGGCATATGTCTTTGCACCTTTTACTACCCACACATTTAAGAATAAAAGACGGGGGTGTAGCCGGCAGCCGAAGGAAGTGGCCGACCACCTGAATCCACTCCGTCTCGTCCCGGTCTATTCCCGGATAAATCCACATAATTAGCCGTTGGCGACACTGATAGAGAGGTGGAGAAAAAAATCGGAACCGGTCAGGGCCAGAATACACCGATCAAAATCCGAATACATCAAGTGTGCAGGCCGCCACGTCATGGAGACTAGCACAGCCTGATCGGCATATTGAAGACACGGGCTCGAGTTTCGGTGAGGCCCGGGAGATGGGCTGTCGTGACTCCTCCCCAGTGGGACGGACCAAAGTTGGGTGCACGGCGGTAGAGTACAGATTGAGCCCCACATCAACTGCCAGTGTGACCAGCGCCCGGCGAGAGTACCTGTGTATCAGTGGGGGCAGCTTGCAGGACTGCAGTCCGGGAGCGGCGATTCAACAGAGACCCACGGGTACGGCGAGACTGCAATGTGAGAGGCAACTGGGGCGTGCTTAACCCAGCAAGAAAAGAACAGGCCCCCTGCGCAGTAATTATTCCCTCATGAGTCGGGCGCAATACGACGGCAAGAGCCCAGGTAACTCAGTGACCCAGCGGTGGGACTGCCACGGAATGTCAGGGAATAGGCCCAGCAACAGCAGCCAGAACAGGGGAATAACACCCTCCCCGGTGTTCCCTGCAGGAAATGCGGTCCGTCTGATGGCAAAATGCCCAACTATTAACATACAAGACTTGTGGCAGGCTTGGAAGTAATAACAACCTACAGTCATCACAGCTGACACACGCAGTAGCCAGCACCTTCTGATATCTGCCAACTTCCTCTCCACCCCACAGTTGGTGTGAATTCACAGCCTCAAGGCATGGCATATTACCACCTTGAATAGAGGTCGAACCGGCCACTGGGGCCTGAAGTGAGATCTCCTGTCGACGCTTGCTACCATACATAGGCAAGTGCACCACCAACTAGGTGTAGGAAAACCTAAAGGCGGCGTGGGGTGGCACACCACACAGGCAGGTAGCGGTGATAAATACCAAGCACCCACTTCCGCCACGCAAGGTAGCACTAAAGCCCAAGCTGTCGGCGGGAAGATGCCAACGCAGCACCCACCGAACAAAACTGGACAAGTTTGCATGGGGTAAAGATCAATCGAACGCCACAGCGGGAAGACAAACAGCAGCAGAAACCAAAGATGTTACACTGCAGGACATTATGACCACCCAGAATAGGGTGAACGTCCCTGGAAACAATATATAGACACCGTCTTAGTGGAAATCTCACTAATTTGTGCTGATTTGAAAAACATGAAATCAAAATGACAGCCATAAAAACCACAACAGCAACACTCTAAGAAGAGACGGACACTGTTAAGCGCCAAGTACAACAGCTGCAATCTGAAAGTAGAGCAATGGCCGCTAAACTGGACTACTACGAGGGGCGTTCACGACGCAATAATGTCAAGATTATTGGTGTACCGGAGAGAGTGGAGGGATCGGCTGCTGATCGGTTCGTAGAGGATCTCGTCCAAAATCACCTGCAACCACGAGGTCTCTCCAGTTATTTTTCAGTGGAAAGGGCTCACTGCATCCCGGGCGGGAGACCTAAACCGGGAGCCCCCTCCCCACCAACCCAGCCCCATCCTTGCCCGCATATTCAATTTCCAGGACTGAGACGTGATCCTCCAGACGGCTCGGGCGGCTCCACCGCTGCGCTTTGAACACAGCACAGTAACCTTTTTCCCAGATTACACAGCAGCAGTGACAAAGCAAAAATGCAGTTTTTCGACATTTACAAAAGAGCTGAGAAACAGTGAGCTCAAGTACTCTATGCTATTTCCTGCCAAACGAAAGTAGAGGCAGAGGGAAAGGTGTGGTCCTTCATGACACCGGAGGAAGCCCAGGAATGGCTAGAGGGATGGCACCAAGTCACAAAGACCGGGAAATCCCAAAGGTCACAAGGTAGACACTCATCTACGGCTGCATAGTTAGGAGTGGAAGGAACAACATCCGTGAACGCGGTAGAGGGCCCGGGAAGCTCGAAGTGACAACCCCTGCCCCCTTGAGAGACAGAGATATGAAGCAACACACCGCGCCCACGAGGAACTCGTCAAAACCGCGAAGGCGCCCCAGGACCTAACCAAAGACGTTCTACTTTGGAAAGAACTACTGTAACTCAGGCACCTATGAAAACCTGGCGCTGATCAGTGAGGACTAATGGACAGGACCTGGATCAAAGCACACTTTTGTTGACTTTACTATAGCCCCCACCTCTAAGTATTTGTCTTTATCCACTGTATCAGGCCCAGTCCAAAATACAAGAGGCAAGGGGATGGTCACGGCTTGATGCTCTGAATGATCCCCCCACAGAGGTACTGGGGATGGGATAACAGGTGCTCTGCACAATTGGGGAGGTGGATAGTTTTAAATCCGCCATGCAAGGAGGCAGGGAGGGGGAGGGATAGATGGGAGGGTTATGTAGTTTTTGTAAGTTTTGTATTGTTTGTTTGATATTGTCTACGACTCAACTTGATGCCCATCACACGCGGTCCCAAATCCAATATGCTATTCACTCCGCCCGCATAGATGACTCACATAACACAGATGACCACACCGATAAATAACGCCCCATCTGCACCTGATGTACACCTCCCAGCAAGTCGGCACATGCCATTCATCTAATGGAATGTGAACGGCCTTAGGGACAAGGTGAAGAAAGGCCTTGTTCTGCAATACATCAAACGCAGGCACCGGCAGTGGCCTTACTTCAGGAACCCCCCTTGGTAGGAACAACATGTAAAGCCCTGGATAGATGGGGATTCCACTTAGTAGTGCATTTGGGATTTACATCAGGGTTGAGGGGGTGGGAATTCTGTGTTAAGAAACAGTTCCCACTCATTGTACAACGTACATGGACTGACGATCAGGGCCGATTTGTGGCTGTGTCGGCCAATGGGAGGGGCGGGCAATAAACAGTCACGGTATACATCCCCCCGGCACTACACTCAATGGCACTCCTGGCACTGGGCGGCCTACTACTTCAGCTCCCAGAAAGCAAGCTAGTAGTGGGGGAGACTTTAATACTACACTGGATGACTCAATAGATCGAATGCACCCCAGACGGCAACATCAAACAACATCCCTGTTAGCTGACTTCCTAGAGTCCCTGGGTCTGGCAGACATTTAGCGCTCCTGGTTCCCCTGGCCCGACAATACACGTTTCTCTCTGGTGTACACAATAGTCTGTCTAGAACAGACTACATACTCACTCTGACGGATAGCATGAGTAACTTTAGTGAGATGAGTTACCGAGCTAGTGGCATCTCGGATCACTCTTCCCATTCTCCTCAAGTATGCCTTAAACGCACCGGCCCAACATCATATTTCCGATCTACCAAGGTTATTTGAAAAAAGCCTCAAAATTTAGAAAGGTCTGACCAAATCCACACAGCAATACTTCGTTGAAAATGAACATTCGGTCTCCTCCCTCCTCGTCTTAAGGGGAGCATACAAATCAATTATTAGGGGACACGCAATTTCACTTATTGCAGGCCATAACGGAGACAGGACACAAGTAACAGTAGCCCTGGAACAAGAGGTACAGCAATTATAATTCATACACTCCCAGAACCCCTCTGAGCCCAACACGACCCGATTAAATACGAAAAAGCAAGAATTTGAATTTGAATTTGAAGGGTTTTGTATAGCGCTCGTACACCTGGCGGTTTCTTGGCGCTCACTGGTAACAGCTACTCAATCGGTCGGAAGAGGGGGGGGGACGGTAAAAAGCATCAGGATGGGAAGGCTTGGGTAAAGAGAAAAGTCTTGAGATCTCTGCGGAAAAGGGGGTATTGAGTGCAGGATCTGAGGGACAGTGGGAGAGAGTTCCAAAAAGCTGGGCCCGTGGTAGCGAATTTGGAACCACCCCATTTCTTCCGTTTGAAACGGGGAACCACGAGAAGGTGGTGGGAGGAGGATCGGAGGTCTCGTGATGGAGTATAGGGTTGAATAGCTGAGTTGATGAAGGAGGGGGCGGATCCTGTCCTGGCTTTAAAGATAGTGCAGCCGAGCTTGAATAAGACGCGCTGCCGGACAGGGAGCCAATGGAGGGAAATAAGAAGAGGGGTAACATGGTGTGATTTGGAAAGGTTAAAAACCAGCCGAGCTGCCTGGTTTTGAACCAGCTGGAGGCGCCTCATGAGGTAGTCAGGCATGCCATGGTAGAGGACATTGCCATAATCTAGGCGAGATGTCACCATGGCCAGTAGAATTAGTTTGAGCGCGTCTGGGGCAAAAAATCGTGAGACTCTGCGGATAGTTCTGAGTGAGAGAAAGGCTGATGACACCACGACAGAGACTTGGGAGTGTAAGGAAAGTTGGTTATTGATTTTGAAACCAAGGGTTTTGACAGAGGATACAGGAGTGGGTGGGGGACCTAGTGATGGGGGCCAGAAGGAGGGGGACCAGGGACTGGAGCAACCACCTGTCAACACCAACTCCGTCTTATCGGGGTTGAGTTTCAGGTGGTTGAAATTCATCCAGTCCTGGATAAAGGTCATGATGGACTGAACCTTGGACATGGACTCTGGGGCAGAGGAAAGGTGAAAGATGAGCTGGAGATCATCTGCATAGTTGTACACAGAGACCTCCAGCTGCTGTAAAGCAAAAATAAGGGGGGCGATGTAGAGATTAAATAAAAGGGGGGATAGTGAGGAACCCTGGGGTACACCACACTGGATGGGTAACGATTCCGCAGAGAACTCTCCCAGACGAACCGCCTGAGTCCGACCGCTCAAGAAGGAGGACAGCCATAGTAGGGCTGTTCCTCGGATTCCCGCCGCCTCGACCCGTGAAAGTAAGATGGTATGGTCCACGGTGTCGAATGCGGGGGAAAGGTCTAAGAGGATCAGGGCCTGATGTTGATCGGTGTCCATTCCTTGTCGGAGGTTATCCAGGACTGATGTTATGACGGACTCAGTTGAGTGGACTGGGCGGAAGCCAGCCTGTCTTGGGGCCAAGGCCCCATGACTTTCCACGAAGTCACTCAGTGTTTTGACCACGTGTCGTTCCAATACCTTTGCCAGGAAAGGCAAGAGGGAGATAGGACGAAAGTTAGCTGGGTCGGAAGGGTCTGCTCCAGGTTTTTTGAGGATCGGTACGATCACTGCCGATTTAAGTGCTGGGGTAACGACGCCCTGAGCCAGTGAGCTATTGAGGAGCGCTAAAGGTGGTGAGGGGCAGAAGTTGTAGATCTGCTTTAAGATGTAAGCAGGGCAAGGGTCCAGCGGGGAGCCGGACTTGACCAACGGAAGAATTGAGAGAAATGAGTCGGTCGATAGGGGGGGGATTGAGTCCAGATTAGCGGTGGCTGGAGGACGTCGGTGGTCAGTGAAGATCGGGGATGGGGGGGGAATTTTAATTTTAATTTTCCTGATTTTATCTAAGAAGAAGTGATTAAGGGAGTCACATAGTGATTGAGAGGGTGATGGTTTGAGTGAAGCTCTGTCGGAAAAGGCGAGGTCTTGGATGATAGAAAAGATTTCTCTCGGCCTGTTCTCCGCTAGTTGGATTTTAGAGGAGAAATAGTTTTTCTTTGTGTCTAATATGGCTTTCTTGTACTGAGTGAGGAGTTCAGTATACCTGGTTTTAGCAATGGGGCAGTAGTTTTGTCTCCATTGTCGTTCGGCTTGGCGGTGAACGAGTTTTAGGTTCTTTAGATCGTCTGAGAACCAGCGGTTTGCGTCTTTAGAGCGCTTGGTTGCGATGCGTTTTAGAGGGGCGACAGTGTCGCACCCGGCTCGTAGCCAGTCGGTGATGGCGTCTACCTGGCCAGAAGAGGGTAGCGCAGTCAGGTCGGGGCTGGAAGAGTAGAGGAGGGTCGATAATGCTTCGATGTCGACACGATTCCATGAGCGCGCCCAGACATTCCTCGCAGGAGTGGGCTTGGCTGGTGGGACGGGGGCTAGGGATAGGGTGATCAGTGAGTGATCCGACCATGGACATGGGGAGATTGAAAGAGAACTGATCGGGCAGTCGCGTTGCCAGATTTGGTCTAGGATATGACCCAACCTGTGCGTGGGAGTATTGACGACTGATGTAAAGTTGAGCGACTGAAGAGAGTCTGAGAATTCCTTAGACGTGGCGCATTCCGCAGGGTCGGAGGGCCAGAAATTAAAATCTCCCAGTACAATGATGGAAGAATGGTTAACAACCAAAGTCGCCATTAGGTCTTGAAAACAGGGGAGGAACGTTTGAGGGGAAGACGGGGGTCAGTACACAAGGACACAAGTCAGAGGGGGAGAAAAGGAAAGTGATCGAACTACTAAACAGTCTGAGGTACTCATGGAGGGGGAGGCCAGGGGGTGGAAAGTGAGCTCCTTACGTGCGATAAGGGCTACCCCTCCGCCAGGCCTGGCCGAGGGGCGGTCGGCTCGAATGGCATAATAGGTGGGGGGGAGTATCGCCAGCAGGGAGGGAAGAGAACTGTCTGAGAACCAGGTCTCAGTGAGAAATAATAAATCCGGTTGATGGGATTCCAGTAGAGTGAAAAGATCAAGCTGGTGTTTTACTGCTGATCGTGTGTTTAGGTACATAGCCGTTATTGCTGGAGGGGGGAGGACGTCCTGAGGCGGGTTCGAGGAAGTGGTCTTTAGGGGCGTGGACGGGATGTTAGGGTGGACTGACTCGTGTACAGTTAGTAGTCCCAGGTCAGAAATACGAGCTAAGGCAGCGGCAGGTAGAGTCCACCTACCTTGCTGAGCAATGAGTTGCGAATGGGAGTATTGAATGCGGGGAGCAGGGTATGTGGCCTCGGGTCTCGGGCGGTCGCGGACGGGCGCAGACGGGCTTTCCTTAGGCGCGCCTTCGGCGCGCAGACGGCGCGCCCGCTGCGCTCGTCCGCTGCGCTTCCTGTAGAGGCACATACTTATAGGATAGTAAGTAGATGGGCGGTGGGCGTGGCCTCCGAAGGGGGCGTGGCCTGTCAGTCGGCCGTGGCGCTGGCAATCGCTTTGCGCGCCGATTTTACAACAGCGGAGGGTCCGCTTCTGTGTAGCATAGGCTTGGGGTAAGAGTGCAAGTATTTAAAAGCACAGAATTTACACAATAAACAATTTAAAAAATGCGAGCGCTCTCCCGGCTTTCCGCCTCAGGAGCAGCGTGTCAACAGTAAGGGACGCTCGTGATCAGCGTCGCTTTTGTTCTGTGGGCGGTGGGCGTGGCCTCCGAAGGGGGCGTGGCCTGTCAGTCGGCCGTGGCGCTGGCAATCGCTTTGCGCGCCGATTTTACAACAGCGGAGGGTCCGCTTCTGTGTAGCATAGGCTTGGGGTAAGAGTGCAAGTATTTAAAAGCACAGAATTTACACAATAAACAATTTTAAAAATGCGAGCGCTCTCCCGGCTTTCCGCCTCAGGAGCAGCGTGTCAACAGTAAGGGACGCTCGTGATCAGCGTCGCTTTTGTTCTGTGGGCGGTGGGCGTGGCCTCCGAAGGGGGCGTGGCCTGTCAGTCGGCCGTGGCGCTGGCAATCGCTTTGCGCGCCGATTTTACAACAAGAATATAAAGAATATATGTGGGAAGGGGCTAAACCCAAATTGGCATCCACCGACACAAAATATATGAGCTGGGGGATAAGGCAGGTAAACTCCTTGCTTGGCTAGACACGCGGGAGCGGGCTGATAGGTTGGTGGCAGGGTCCAACTTGACTCATGAGAGATCACCGTAGACCCGCAACAGATAGTGGACGCCTTCGCAAATCATTATGAAAGTATCTACACCCCTATAGCCACGGCCACGCCAGGCAGCGGAGTTTCTCAGGGATACTTGTCTCACCACACTTACAGATCTCACACCAGAAGAAATAGCAGCAGCCATATGAGACAGACACTCTGGGAAATCCCTGGGGCCCAACGGCATGCCCATTGAATTATATGAGAAATCAGCAACAAAATTAACACACCATTTACTAGACATGTACCAGGACAGCTTGAAGGAGGGAGAGCTCCAGAGAGACCAGCTTATGGCGAAAATAGTGGCCATCCTTAAGCCGGGGAAGCCTGCATTACAAGTGTACATTGTATCGCCCCTTATCCTTGCATAATGCGGAGGCCAAGATTTTGGCTAAAGCGTTGGCCTACAGGCTGACCCCCATCTCAATACATTAGTACACCCAGATCAATCCGGGTTTATGCCAGGAAGGAATACAGCGTTCAATTTACGCCGTCTACACAGGGTATTGTGTCGTAGGCATACTATTCAGGAAGACACCGTCATCCTTTCCCTTGACACACATATGGCCTTTGACAATATCCAATGGCCATTTCTTTTCGCCGTTCTTGAACGTTTGGGCCCAAATTTCTATCATGAGTTCACCTCCTATATACAAAACCACTGGTGCAAGTGCTGATAAACGCTAGAATCTTTGACCCATTTCCCCTGCGGCGTGGAACGCGACACGGTTGCCTACTATCCCCGCTCCTTTCTGCCCTTGTACTAGAGCCGCTGGCAGCCTGGATAAAGGGAAACCCTGTTATCCGAGTACTCCGGTGGTTGGAGGGGTGGGAAGACCGGATATCTCTATATGCGAATGACATTCTTCTATATTTGGCATCTCCGAAGTGTTCATTAACCAGACTGCTGGATATTTGTGAGATATACGGAAGGTATTCTGGATATACCATCAGCTGGAGTAAGTCTGTTCTCTATGTGCTGAGTGGCTCCCCCACCGGCCTTTCCCAAGCGCTGGGAGCTTAGAGTCTATAAGACTGCTATCCATGAGATGTAAGCTAAACGTATGAGCTTGCAAGACTCTCGCTAAAGTTAGAGAAATATGCAGGCAGAGGCAGGTGTTTGGGTGCTCCCACTCTCACAGGAGTCTCAGAGGTGCCTTAAAAAAAAAAAATTGCGTTGCTAATAACTTTGATGCAGCTTGACAAATCTCCACAAAACTTACCAAAAAAGTACTAGTTTGCGCATGGAAAGGTCCAGAATTATTTGTCAGCAGGGATCCGAGGAAGAAAAAGGGGGGTCCCAATCCACGTTTTCGAGGAACTTTAGATACAGTTACAGCTTATACCGCTGAAGGGATTTAAACCAAAATTTGGCAGAAAGCTAGCTCTTGATCCACAAAGAGTGCTTTTGTGATTTGGTGCAAATTGGTTAAGTAGTTTTTCAGCAATTAATGTCAAAGACTTTGCATATTTCACGCCGTGCAGGATCAGTGGAGTCAACAGATCTCCTGATGAGACCAGACTGGCTGCCACCACATCAACCAGGAAGTAGTGGCAGCCATCATAAGACATGGAAATCAGTCCTGAGCCCTAAAACAAAATGCAAACAAAGACATGGGGAAGACATAGGCCTGGTGGTGTGGTCCCAGAAGGACCCCGCTCGGGGCAAAAAAAATGTCTTTATTTTCATTTTGCCACGAATTTACGGAGAAACCATGAATCTGCAGCAAAATTGGCCCCCCCTTCTCCCATTTAGGCGGGGGGAGGGGAGGGCTGCGAGGGGTACTCATATTATATTCTTTGGGGAACATGGAGCATGCCCTACCTCCCCAAGCCTCAGACGCCCTGGGGGCCCCAACCCTGTGCTCCCTTCCAGGCGCCTAATTAAGGGGCAAGGGCACATAATGTATTAGAAAGGAAAGAGGGCCATGCCCCCTTTACCCAAGACTTAAAATCCCCCTGGGATCCCATCCCCTGGGACCTAACTGTATTAAAAAGGTAAGGAGACTGCATGGACCCCCTCCACGAGCCTACAATGGCCCCAGGGACGGCACCCCCGTGGCAGAATAATAAAAAAAATGGAGGGGCACTCGTCCACCGCTGTTGCTAAAATAAATATTGAGTATTGTACAATATGCGGGCTCTTTCTTGTATATATAACAAGAGATTTGAACATTTTTAGGCAGGCATGACAACCCCGCCAATACCCAGGCACTGATGGCGCTCAGGGGCCAGCCAGCAACTGCCATCCTAAGGAGGAGTTTGCTGGTCGGCAGGCTCCATCGCCCCCCCCCCCCACCCCCCCCCCCCCCCCAGCCTTTGCCGATCGGAGAAACAGGAAAACAGTACGCAGTCTGGATGTGAACACGGAGGCAGATGTTAAGACAGCTGTGAATTGCAGAGCTCCTTGCCAATTATATTTGCATTGGATTAGGACTCTGGAAAATATATACATCAGAGGAGGAACTAGAGCCAAATGTTGGGGGGGGGCTACTAAAAATTTCGGTTGGGGGGGTGATTCTCACAGAAATTGGCAGAGTGGAGATGCAGGGGCTCTAAGAAGAGGTGAAAAACAACAAAGCCTTGTTAACAAGTAAATGGACTTTTAAAGACCTGTGAAGTACTCGGGTGCGGCAGTGTGTGTGCCCGGGAAGCTGCCTTAGCCCAGGCTGACACACACGACGGGGGTGGGGGTGGGGGGGGACTGCAGCCCTTTGAGCCCAATGGGCATTGCGCGCCTGATATGCATATAGCAAGTATACTGCGTGCAATGGTGGAGAGTTGTAGAACTCATCACAAACTGCAATACTCTCTGGTCTGGCAAAGCGTACTGCCCCTTGGAGATCGGGAGTCGGGGGTAAAACATTTCAAACTAACAACATTGTTTATTTCTCATAGCCGGGGACATTTAAATTGGAGTGAGTAAAACTATGACAAGATGGCGGAGGTGGATTGCCAATCTAGGCAAACCGAGGCAGGTAAGCCTTTTGTAGTAGACAGACGAGTGACTGGATCTAACCTTCAGGGTGCCCTGTTACACAATGACCTGAGGCAAAGATACAAATAAAATTACACAGATTAGAAAGATTACGGAAGGATGTATTATATAAATGGTGGAAGATTGCATCTTTACGAAAATACATATAAGTAAGACAGGTGCCCAGGGCTCAGAATACTCATTACGCCAAGCTATAAGAATCCCCTCCCCCCCCCAAAAAAAACTATTGAAAGAATGGGTAGAGTGTAATTCAGCAAGCTTGATATGGGTGATGCATTTTTTTATTAAGTACGTGGAAAAGGAGAGATTGGGAAGCTGATTTAAGAGCTCTGTGAAGACATAGAAAAGACAGCTGAAAAGGAAGCAGTGTCCACTTTCAAACAAGGCATGAGTGAAACACTCAAACAGCTGGAGGAAACAATCAAAATAAAAAAAATGTGAGGACATTTACAAGAGATCATAGTTATGAAATGGGGAGAATCTACTCTTTCGAGGAAATGTTATGTTATTATGATACGACAATTAACACAAAATTAAAAAAGGTATCACAGCTAGTGACCTAGGGACTGATTTACGTTCTGACACAGATCAGGAAGAGCGGCCTGTTTCTTCATTCCACAAGGGAGTAAGCCACACATCGTTTTACGATTAATTTGATTTTGTACGCATTGGCAAACAAACCACAGGCCACGGAGATTAAATACCAGTCGCAAAGGCAAATAAATAAAAGGAGAGGGTGCAAAGGTCACAGGAGGAATAGAGAAAAACAAAGGGAAGACAACACAGACAGTGAAATCGTGACGTTCAATAAAACAATAATTAATCTTACTTCTGAAATGTTGACAAATGCGGATATAAAAATACTCAGTGCACAAGACATACCTTTCATCAGATGTAGCTCTGTTACATGTATAACACAAATATTCAACCACTTATTTTTAAACAGGAGAAAAGCAAAGTGTAGACATATGGTCTGAATAATGTCCATAATATGGAACATTTTCTGCAATTTTAATTTCGCCCACTGAAAATGGCTGTATTTTTCAGTTATAAATATGACACCATGTCTACCAGACTCTGGGAGCAAGATACCTATTGTCTGTAAAGGTGTCACTTTGAAATGGGAGAAAATTAAACTGAAGAGTTAGCATTATGTTTATATGGATTCCATAAAACTCCTCATTTAATTTTTCTCCCATTTCCAAGTGTCATATTTACAAAGTACAGGCATCTTGCTCCCAGTTGCCTGTAGACACGGTGCCAAATGTCGAACAGAAAAAATACAGCCATTTGTTTGAATGGGAAGAAAAATGCTCCATAAAACATTAAGACTAAATTGACTTAACTGAAAGTGGGGAAAAACATTTAGACCTGAGGTTTCATAGAAATATTTTTCTTCACTTTAAATTTTAACCATTTAAAACATATGATTATGGGGGCGTGGTAAAACCGCTAAAGGAGTGAGACGTTCTTTTCCGGGTCTTCGCTGCCTTTCACAGCATATCCTCCAGCATCGAGACCCGTGACTCCCCGCCAGGCATTGCCCGGACACCTGCTAGCTGTTGGCAGTGTGGGAGCCGAAAAGATAACCTCCCGCTCCGGTGGAGCGACTCGTTGACTGCTGTGTGAGACTGCACGGGGCTGCCAAAACTCAAGCAGAATAATATTAGCCCAGTCTTTCTTACTCCTATCATATATAACAACATTACATTGTAATGGCCCTTTCAGGGAGAAATAAAAATGACTCTTTTACTCTCCTTTTCCTTTCTTTGAATTGCATTTAGTTTGTGGTTGTGTAGGTTTTTTTGTTCCAGAGTTTATATGTTTACCCTGGTGAGGACTAGTTTCCTTACGGTTGGGGTTTTATCAGCTATTATAGGTTTAAATCTGAAACCGGACAGCCTAGGTTTAATAGAATAATAGCTGTTTATGTTTATAGTTAAAAGTTTGAAAAATATTAAATTGATACTACATTAGTAAAACGTAAATCTGATTATCTTTTTTCATTATCGACATCAATATCTACTTAAGTTCAGACAGTTAAAATGCCATCAAAAAGTGAGAAAAGAGAGAAGCAACATCACAAACAGTATGTCCTTAAACTGAGAAACAAAAGGGGCAAAATGTGTCAACAGAGACAAAAGAGAAAAGACCTGCTGGTAAGAGGACAAAGACATTTGTTAAAATTGTATGTGCTGAATTGGAAAGAGTGGAAAATCTAGTTAATAAAAAACTAAGATTGAGATGCCCGAAGAAAAAACAAAATGTGGATGAAAAGAATTAGAAATAATTTAACAACAAAAAAAAAAGACTTTAACCAGGAGGCAGAAACAGTTTAAGGAAATTATAGTTAGAATGTTTCGTAATAGAGTAATTGTTAATCTTACAAGAAGTATGAGGATGTTTAAAAGAAGAAGAGAAGCACTCAGGCAAAAGGAATGTATTGATAATATAGTTGACAAGGTGTTTGCTTTGAAAAGGAAGCTATTTGTTTTGATTCTCCGGAGAATGAAATCACTGGACAAAATAGTGTTTTGATATTTGATATTTGATATTTATGGGGATTTGTATAGCGCAACTATCGCTCCGGAAGGAGCATCTTGGCGCTAAGCCTACAGAAGAACCAGCTTGGTGAGGCATAGATCAGATGGCTGCGAGAACCGATGAATCAGACTGTGGGAATATCCAGGTCTTCAGGAGTTTCCTGAAAAGGCTTTCTGTGGGGGCGTGCCTGAGGTTGAAGGGGAGGCCGTTCCATGCCTTAGCCGCCAGGAATGAAAAAGTTTTTCCTCCTTTCGTTTTTAACTTGATTCTAGGAACAGTAACCAGGTTGGCTCCTGATGACCTCAAGTAACGCGATGCAGTGTAGTGCAAAAACCGCTTAGACAGGTAAGAAGGGCCTGTATTCCTGGTGGCTTTAAAAACCGTGACAAGGAGTTTGAAGAGGATTCTTTTGTTGAGGGGCAGCCAGTGAAGAGTGTTAAGGGCTGCTGAGGCCGAGGACCTTCTTGGAAGTTTGAGAACGAGCCTGGCCGCCGCATGTTGAACGCTTTGCAGTTTCTTGAGGGTGGACTTCTTTATTCCTGCTAAAAGGCCATTACAGTAATCTAGCCGGGATAGGATTAAGGCCACCGCGACTGATTTCCTGGCTGAGATGGGAAGGAAGTCGAAGAATTTCTTCAGCTGTCTAATGAGACTGAAACAGCCCCCTGCAGTGATGCGCACATGATCGTCAAAACTGAGGGACGAATCGAATTGGGCACCCAGGTTGCGGGCCGAAGAAACCGCACTCGGCGGGGCTTCAGAGTTTTGAGGCCACCAATCTTTTGGGGAGAAGAGGATGTCTTTACCTAAGGGTATAATTTCCGTTTTGGCACTATTACACTTAAGATGATTATTGTTGAGCCAAGAGAAGACTTGGGAGAGGCAGTTCTGAAATCTGAGGGCGGCATCAGTGCATTTTTTGTCTATGGCGACGACGAGCTGAGTGTCGTCAGCATAAGATGTAACGAGGATTCCGTGGGATTCAATCACTGTAAGGAGGGGGGCCATGAGGATATTAAAAAAAAGTGGACTGAGTATGGACCCCTGGGGCACTCCTGATGTGGTGGGTCTTTCGCCAGAGAGGAAGGGGCCTAATGAAACTGTTTGAGATCTGTTGGATAGGAATGATGTTATCCATGTTAGCGCTGTACCCGTTACACCAATCTCGCGCATTCTATTAATGAGAATGGCACGTGAGATGGTGTCGAATGCTGCGGTTAAGTCGAGCAGGATGAGTACAGCTTGTCTCCCCTCATCCTGCAGGAACTTAATGGAGTCCGATAGCTCGATCAATGCAGTTTCAGTGGAATGGCCAGGGCGAAAACCTGATTGCTGTGGGTGCAAGATGTGATTGTTTTCCACAAAGGCTTTTAACTCCTCGTGTACTAGCTGCTCTGTAATTTTGCCTAGTGCCGGAAGTAAGGAAATTGGGCGCATATTAGATAGGTCTGTCGGGGATTTGTTTGGTTTTTTCATTAGGAGCTTAACAATGGCCTTTTTCCATTCAACGGGGACGATGCCTGAGCTAAGGGATTCGTTGACAATGGCGTTGATTGTGGGGTTGACAGCCTCGATGAGATGGTGGAGGATAATCGGGGGGCAAGAGTCCGTGGGGGCTCCCGATCTACAGGTCATAATAGCCTTCTGTGTTTGCAACAGGGAGACTGTTGAGAAGTTACCCAAGGTGGGTAAATTGGTGACGACTTCTTGAATGGGGATTAAGGGGGGGGGAGGAGGGGGGGGGGGGGGGAAGTCCTTGTGAATATTATTGATTTTCTCGATGAAAAAATCAGCTATTTGATCGCAGAGGGTTTGGGATGGAGGAATTTCAAGTGCGAGGGCTTTGGGGTGGGTGAAAGACTTGACTATATTAAAAATTGTTTGCTGTTTCTGTTTAGCTTCCTCTATGGCTGTACTAAAGAACTCCTTTTTAGCTTTTTTTATGTTAGAGAGGTATTGTTTCCTCTGCAGGATGTATAGGGTTCTGGAAGTATGGTTGTAAGTTTTGCTCCACTCTCTTTCTAGGACCCTGCACATAAGGTGACTTTCGGTGAGGGCCTGGGTATACCAGGGGGCATTGGGCTTTCTTTTGCGATAGACTGATTTTTGATTACTAGGGTTGGAATTAACCGAGACCACTTTATCGATCCACGTGTGAAAGTTGTTGGAGTCTTGCGATACGTCTCCAACAATAGTGGGAGGGGGGGATGGGGGCTGGGGGTTCAACTTAATGCGCTCAGCCACTTTCTTCCAGTTGGTCGAGAAGGGGGTAGGGGAGCACTTGGTATTCAGTTGCGCTAAGGGTTTTGCCTTGATAGAGAAAGGGATAAAACAGTGATCGGTCCATATTTGTGGGATCGGGGGGGATATGGCTAGAGTAACAAAATTTGTACAGATGCCATCCAGCGTGTGGCCAGCCCGGTGCGTTGGGGGAGTGACCAGTTGAGAGAGGCCAAAAATGTCGAGTGATTGTTGGAAACTTGAAGTGTGAGGGTCTGCGCAGGATTCCAAATGAAGGTTAAAATCACCAAGGAGGGTGAAAGTAGGATAATGGGACATAAGTGACCCAAGAGTCTCGTCAAGAGAATCCAAGAATGGCGTTGCGTTTCCAGGGGGGCGATAGACTAGTCCTCCTGAAAAGGAGGTGAAGGAGTTGATTTGGATCACAAAGCCTATGCCCTCACAGTCCTTGAGGTGGGCCAGATCAAATGTGTGGCACATAAAGGGTTTCTTGGTAATGATAGCTATCCCCCCTCCCCTGCCGCAGGGTCTGTCCCGCCTATGGATGGTAAAGTCGAGAGGGAGGGCGGTTACCAAGTCAGGGTTGGACGCGTCGTTTAGCCAGGTTTCGGTAATAAAAAGGGCATCTAGGTCGTGAGAAAGTATGAGGTCATGAATATCTTGTCCATGACATGCTAAAGACCTGGCATTGATGAGTCCGCCTTTAAAGGTGATAAGCTTGTGTATTGGTGGGGGGAGTGGGTTGGAGATTACGCAAGCGGGTCCCAGGGACGACCATCTGCAAAGGCGGCATGAAAATGGGCCCCAGAGACGATCAGTAGGGGGGTGTCCCTTACAGCTATGGCTGGCCGTTGTCTGGCGCACTGAGAGAAGCTCGTTAGAGTCGTACCTTATGTATGACGAGACGTAGTTAAAAGAAAATACTTGTCAAAAGATATCACTTTTGCAAAGGTTTTAGTGGTGAATAGACACATACGTCAAGTTCTGAGCCTTTCTTTAATGAAGAAAGCGACTTGCCAAGTTCCGAGCCTTTCTTTAATGAAGAAAGCTACTTGCAAAAGAATACATTAGTGCAAACTGTTGATGAATCTGGACGATGTTATGAGGTATAGAATGGTACTCCTATTCAAAAAGAAGAGATGGTACCTAAAAAATTTGGAGGGAGTGATTTCTGAAGAAGTACAGGGAAGACGTAGACAGGCCCCTGTATACAAATGGAACTGTAGAAGTGTTTGCAGTATTCAACAGCAAAAAATGTATCTATTGAGAAACTGCCCACATTAGCTTCCAAGCAGAAGTTGAACACAGAAAATTGTGGCTTTACAAAGAATAGATCCATGCAAAGAAAGGAAGCTTACTAATTTACAAGGACACTCACAAACATGTCTATCAAAGAAAGCATGCGAAAGCACCTTTCATCATCTCAGCATGTTAGGTGTACACCACTCAAAAATTTGAACTTTAGTTAGGAGGCTTTTCTATGTCAAAACTCCAGCACTATGTTTAGGGGAAATGAATAGAGATCTTCGGCATGGTACAGTGGAAGAAGTAGAAAGGATAACTGATGATGTGCAGTTTAGTGTGTTTCTGAAGAATATGCAGGGAAAACAAGGATTTTGTATCTGAAGATCAAGTGAAACAAGAGAGGTACTACTGTTGATCATTTTGAAGAAGAGATTAGAAAGTTTAATAGTGTTTCTTCAGAGAAATCAAACTACATTTGTATTTTTTGTTAACACACTCATTATAAAAATCAAACTCAGACTGCTGATTTGTATTTAAAAAGTGAAAAAGAGAACACGTGGCAAGGATTTGCCATTTACTTATTTGTAGAGGAGCGGTTTGAGTTGTCTATACTGCACGTTATATGTAAGTACTGTTACAATAAGTTAGAAGAAGAAAAAATGTTTTCTAGAGCAGTGCATAACAAATTAGAAATAGTATCTATTCAAGAAGTACTTCAAGATTTGAATCTTCATGAATCTATACTTATACAATGTATACATCCATTGTAAGTTATAGTCCGTATGGAACTAAAGACAGGTAGGTTACCTCCATCTGAGCTCCAGAAAGGGCTTAAAGGTAGAGGTGTATACTTGGCATTAGATCTGAAGCAGAATATTGAAACTGTAGGAGTGGAGAGAGATTTGGAAGAAGCACTTATAATTCTTTTCAAAGTTGTACCTACGAAGAGCAAAATGATATGGCAAGAGTTAGAAGTAAAAATGCAATATTATATCTGGTACAAGATAATATTATAAAGATATAGATGTTCTTAAAAATGTACATCATACGGAGGTTGATAAATCATTGTCAAGAGGTCAGGTTGAAAAAGTAGATTGATCCCCAATCAGAAGAAATGTATGAAAACTACATTATTCATCCTCTCCATTCTAAATAGATCACTGGTGATGCTATTGATCTCTCTCAAATGATCAAAGCAAGAGTGTGGATGAGAAGCTTAGAAGCTCGTTGGTTCCCACATGTATTTCCTACTGGAGTAGGTGGTAGATTTGATGACCCACGAGTACAGATACCAGCAGCTGAGTACAGATCAACTAGACTATACTCAAAGGATCCTAGATTTCACCAGTGTATAGCCTAATTATTTTATCTTTTGATACTTGTCAGGCCTATCTAATGCAGAAAACCACATTTTCAAGACAGGGGTGAATCTGCAAAATATGACAGCAAGGGAATTTGTCAAAATTCACGGAAAGGATGATAACCTGGAATACAACTTAATTCGTTTTTGGTGGCGTGCCACCGATGAATATTGGTATCATCGTCATGGTGAGCTGAAATGCATGTTGAGAAACCTAGGAGCACTGACTTGGTTTCTAACACTCAGTTGTACTGAATATACCTGGGATGACCTCCTTGAATTAATGTGAGAAGCAAACTCTAACATAAAGGACATCAATACAAAGACAGCAGGACAAATGTTTGCTGGACTCTGCAAATGTTTGCAGATATTTTAACCATAGGTTTCAAGCGATGATGAATTTCACCTGCAATAAAAACGAATCCTCCTCTAGGTAAAGTAACTGATTTCTTTTGGCGCAGAGTACCAAGCTAGAGATGCTCCACATATTCACATGCTGCCATGGGTAAAAAAATGACCCAAAGTTTGGAAAAGACACTGATGAGTCTGTCTTATCTTTTATTCAACAGTATGTGACTTGTGCCATCCCAATGGATATTGCTGACAAGGGATTGAAACAACAAGTTTTACGATTTCAAAATAATAGGTGTTGGAAATACTGTTGCCAAAAATATAAATCCAAAGGAAAATTTTACTAAAGATGTCGTTTTGGATTCACACCACCTGTGATCGCAGAAGGAAGAGTGAAATGCTTTTTGTCTGCAGTCAGACACACCCTCACACGGATATCACCAAAAAATATATACAACCTGAGAAGAACAGACGCTTCAAAATATATCAATGACTACAATCCCGTCATTCTTAAGATGTGACTGCAAATATGGATCTACAGTTTGGTGCAGACAACTCCACTTCTATTGTTCGCTATGTAACTCCACATATAACAAAATCAGAGAACACTGAGATGAAAGAGATGTGGGAGGAGATATCTGCAGAAAAGAGTATTACCAGAAAGTGTATAGTTTCATCTTGAAAACGCTTTCCCACAGCGAAATAGTTTTGTATGAATGCTCGGACAGATAAAGCTTGGCTAGTTTTTTTTCGAGGTGAAGAGGAATTCTGTGGTAAGTCTCGACCTTGAAAGTAGTTGTTACAGAGTACTAAAGTTTTTAATGGCCCGTATAGCCCATTACAGAGGGCCCTAAGGTCATAAGAACATTCCACCCCTAGAGAACAAGATGTTTTAAGTAGTAAAAACAAACACATCTCGGAGTCCTAGGGGGTTTAAATCCCCTGGTGCTCTAGAAGTCTTTGTACTCAGCAATAGCTGTGAACAAAGTCAAACATTGGAATGTTGGAGCTTTCAGCTTCTACCAGCCATTAGAAGCCTAGAGCACTCCACTGTTTTCAATGGAGCCTACAACACTCCAATGTTCTAACTAGCCACAGAAAACTTAGTAGCCAAACTCCAGAGAAAATAAATAGTTTCTCTACTTGCCACTTTTACAGTTGCTCAAGCCATGGCGTGCAGAATCAGAATACTTGGACACTACAACTGTTACGAAGTCTCTTTAATGCAGTAAAATTCACCATTGAATGCTCAGTGTTTCCAACTCATCTAAAAATGTAGAGAGAGGACAGGAAGAAACTATCACTGCTGAGATAGTCAATGAGAAATCTCTAAGTAGCCAAATTTCTGCACCAGCAAGCCAAGATCCTCATGGAGAGCCAATAATTCAAAATGAAGCAGCAATAGCTATGAATTAGGTGCAGAATGCAATGCAACAAGCAAGACAGGAAACTGTAGATTTCGAAAGGTTATTAACAACTGAATAATGAACAGAAATACATTTTTACCAACGCTAAAGATAAAATAGATAGAGCATGGATTCTTGTATGAGATTGTTCTTCATTTAAACCAGTTCTATTATACATAAGTGTTAAAGCTGGCACTGGAAAAAGCTTCTCACCAGTTATCTACAGAAGGCTACAGATACAAATTTGTCATCTGTAGTTACTGCACCAACAGGATTAGCTGCACATAACATTAAAAGAATGACTCTTTATCGGCTATTAATGCTACCTGTGAAACATGACAACAAACTACAATACCAGAAACTATCTGGTGACGCTTGTCACGAGGTAGCAATAATATTGAAAAAAACTGAAGCTTCTTTTTTTTTTAACATTAGTTTTTTGTTTTTTATACAATTCAACAAAAGAAGAAAAAGTGCAAATGCAGCATAAGTCAGAATACACATAAGTACATCTTGAAAAACCAACAATTTCTTTAAAATTTATCCATAATATAAAAGTAATGAAATTCACTAATCAATGAAGGCAAGCTTACCCAGATTAAAAAAATATGAGGTTGACCAGATCGAGGGCAGAGAGCTAAAAACATTTAGATTACAATAAAAAAGTGACAATCCAGACCGGGGATAAGTACATAAAGATATAACATACAATTCATCACCAAGCTTCAATATATATACAAAAACGTAATTAATCACAACCTTCAGATTCATTTATCCTGGGTAAGTAAAGAAGTCCAGGCGATTAAAGGCCCCCAGATCCTATTCCCTTTAATCCTTCCCTTTTTGCCTCTCCAATCATAAAGTGCTTTTTCCAGATTGAATATGTGCAGAAAACGGCCTTTCCACTGCTGGAGGGTCGGGGGAGAAGGGTCTAACCAGGCTGAGGCAACATAGAGTCTGAGAACTAACATTGTTATATGTTAGATTAGGGGAGCTTTAGTTGGCAGAGGTAGGTACCTTTGACCAAATAGGGACCCTTGCGTCAAGTCAGGGTAAGGGGGTACATTCCTAAAATAACCCCTGCTTAACCCCTTGGAGGTTGGCACAAGCAGGCAGGCTTATCTTGGTGGCACGACAAAATTCCACAATACTGTACTTTAAAAATGGTAGAAATAGCTTAGTTCTCTTTAGACGGTAAATGCGACACTTATTGTTCAATGTACCTTAGGATGCGTAAAGCTATAAAACAAAAGTGTTGCAGGGAAGGTGATGTGTCGGTTCCCTACTGCTGCGCAGGGGACGATGATGCGACAGTTCTTCTCGGTGTGGGGAGGTGATGACTTGGTTTCTTACTGCGCTTCCCTGGCAATGTGACCAGCAGCGCTGTGATCAGAATCTATCTGTAACACCAATGCTGGGGAAATCCTAGTGTAACGCATGCAAGTAATTATTACAATCGTCAGCGTTCGAGGGGCCCTAGAACCCAAAGCGCGAGCTGGGCTGCCTGGACCCCAATAAAAGCTGCTGGTGACAACCAATTGTGTGTGTGTGACTGGAGACGCAGGGGTGGCGCTGACAGCAGAGCCCAGTTCCTCCCCTCTCCTCCCTACACATTCCTCCTGACCCTCCTGTTTTGTAAACCTGTCTCTTCCCTTTGCAGCCCTGACCCCCACAATCCCTCGGGCGCCCTTTGTTTATCCTAATGAGGTGAGATGTCAAAACTCATCCAGTCTCACTGTGAGATCTGGCGCCACTCAGAGAGAAACAAGAGCGTGTGCTACCCCTCTCCCTCACTCCTACAACTGCAACTCAGGGTCTACTGCAGGACTGAAAGCCCTTACACTCAGAGAGAGGCCGCAAGGCTGATCCACAATAACTGAACAAACTGCAGAAATCTAGCAACTGCCCTGGACCTGGAAATGAGGACAGTTAGAGCCTTGTGGGCTAACCGGATATAAAGCCACTAACCAAGGGCCCGCAGGAATTATGTGGCAACCAAGGGCCATATGCGGCAAGAAAAAGCAATGTATGCAGCACAATGCGACACGATCTGTGGCAGCATTTATTTAGCTATTATGACACTCACGCACAATAATACAGTCAGGGCAAATGTTTTTATCTCAGTGCCCGTTTGTCACCTGAAGCAACTAGAAAAGGAAAGGTCACCAGTACCAGCCAATCTTTGCTAAACATGCGACATATAATTTATATCTGTGAAAATCTGGTAGAAAATGGTGGATTATGCGGTTAAATAAAATCACTGCTGCCGCAAACCTGCATAATTCCAGTAGCTCGGCTCCTGCTTGCACAATACAAACCTAACTGGACCATTCATACAGGACAGATGCAGAAACACAAAGGCACTTCACACAACAAACGCTGGAGGCCACATCCATAAACTGAAGATACACTGGCCATACACTGCAAAGCCGACTCAAAAAAACAACTGCGCTATGTGCATGTAGAATACTAAATCTAAAAATACAGGAGAATGAGACAAAATAAGATGCAGTGTGTTAGAACCGGCTGTCTCTAGTTGGCAGAGGTATGCACTTCTGACAAATAGGGACACACCTTTTCTAGTCAGGGCAAGGGGATCACACCCTTTGATAACCCCTGCTCACCCCCTTGGCAGCTTGGCAGAGCAGACAGGCTTATCTCAGACGCTGTGCGTTAAGCATTTATGACCACATACAGTAATAAAGTGAATACACTACAAATGGACACGATACAGTAGTATTAGAAAAATAAGGATTTTTATATAAGGCTTAGCACAAGACCAAATAACGACAACAATATACACAATCTTAATAAATACTCTTGGAAGGGAAAATAATAGTTCAAGCGTAGTTTCTTCGTAGCACAAAGTCTTTAGTATCAAAGCAACTGTTCTTCTTGGAAACACAGTTCTTAGCAACAATGTAACCCACACGGGAGTTACACGACGTCGAGGCAAAGTTAATCCAAAGGTTCGGTGTCGACCGCGAGGAGCGCTACGTCGAGCCCGGAGTCACACGGACTCCCACAACACAGTACCTTGGAAAAGCGAAGCACACGATGATCAGTGGCGTCGAGCAATCCGGCGTCGCGTCTTCGGTGTCGATCAGGCCTCAGTAGTCGTCAATGTCGATGATGCTGTTGCAAGAGTGAGCAGCGCTCACGGCGTCGAGAGGGCACGAAGTCGATGCGATCAGCAGCGGTGCAGACACGAGGTCCCTTGGAGCTGGAGCCGAACTCACTACTCACTGGCGTTGCTGCTGGCGTCGATCGGGCCCGGCGGCCGGTGTCGAGGAAGCGGGACACTGGAGCCGTTACTCACGATGTCGAGCTGGATTCGGCGACGTCCGTCGGCGTCGAGATTGCTGGTTTCTTTCAGAGGTGCTGGATTTTCAAGTTCCAGCAAATAGCACGTTTAGCAGATGAAGTCCTTTGGCCCCGTGACTTCAACAGGAGGCTGGCACTCTTCCAGCCCTTGGAGATTTTCTTAGCAAAGCTTGAGAGTACACACTCAGTTCCTCTCTCCTGGTTCCTTGGCAAAAATAAAGAAGCGCTGCAGGATTCCCCCCAGCAAACAGCACACTGGCAGAAGGGGTAGGCAAGTCCTTGGATCAGCAGGCTTCTTGTCCTTGGTTCAGGTTTCCTTGTCAGAAGTGATCTTCTTTCTTGGTTCAGGGGTCCTTCTCTTATACCCCTTTTCGGCTTTGATCCCTTTGTCCATGCAGGGGAATTTCCCAACATCCTGGGTCTGTTGTGGATGGAGCCAGGCAGAGGCACCTGGCCTATTCACTGAGCAGGGCTGGGTCCTCAGACGCCCATCAGGAGGTGGAGCCAGCATTGTCATTGGCAGGAGCAAAGCTATCGGCCTCCTGGTAGGAGGTGGGGCTAGGATCGCCCATGGCAGGCACAGAGCCATCAGCCGCTTGGCAGGAGGTAGAGCCAGCATTGTATCAGGCAGGGCAGGCTATCAGCAACTACTCTCCCCCTACTTTCAACGCAAATGTCCCACTCATCCCACACTGACTCATTCAGACCTCTGGGGCCACCCAGCTCCTGTCACACGCACGCAAAACCAGCAGAAACCAGAAATGGTTAGACAAGAAAATAGACACTTTCTAAAAGTGCTATTTTCAAACCCAGAGTCCAAAAACCATCCACACCAACGGATGCGTAATTAAACCCTGAGTTCAGGGATACCAAACTCGACATTGCACCATGCTCCCCGAGCCAGCTAGGATCATAGCATTAATAATCCCGGCGGCCCATTCTAACTAACGGAGAGCAGGTTATCTCGCAATAGTGAAGAACGTAGATGGCCGTCATTCACTATTTAGGACATGCCAACTTGGTCAGGCTTGTCCTACCTTATACCTACAATGCACCCTGCCCGCGGGCCTACCATAGGGGTGACTAACATGAAGTTAAGGGAAGGTTTGAGGGACTGGCAAGTAGGTATACTTGCGCAGCCCGCGTGACAGTACCAGACTGCACGTAGGTCTCGCAATGACCGACCCGTAGACATTCTTTTACGAGGCCGCTCTTGTGGGTGGCACAACACGTGCTGCAAGCCCACGAGCGGCATTTGGATTTACAAGCCCCGGCACTCCTGGTGCACTAGACTAAGGACTGACAGTAAACCAAATAAGCCAAACATGGAATACAATCGATACATCAATTTAACATAGGGAGCACTTGCGCTGTGGCACTGATCAGCGGTGCAACAGTGCCCAAAGCATATACCAGCAAAAACATCGTAAAACAGTGGAGGCAAACAGAAAAAATGGAGAGACTCAAGCCAATGATCTCAGGTCTAACACAGTGTTTACACATTGCAGAGTAGATCCGCTCTGAGTCTACACTGCAAGCTAGGACCAGTAACACAGGAACATTTCATTGCTCCTTGCTGCAACGCTCATCCGTAACCATCTCATGATTTCAACACCCGGACACCCTCCCAGGTGAGTGGTGCTCTCTACAAAGAAACATAACATAACATCCGGCAGGCACTGTTTGTGTAATATGAGCTAAACACTGCTGCACGGGAGGGCAGAAATACAGAGGCACTACTTGATGCAGGAGTCTAGGGCCCTCACGTGCAGCCAAGTTTTGTGAAGCAAGGATAATGATTTGCAAAACACAGGGTCTGAGACTGCAAAACATCCTTTTGAGACTTATTTAAAGCCCTTTTATGAGAAGGAACTGTTTCTGAGTCTGTGGGGATCCATTAGGAAATGGATTCATAGTGATGTCATCAATGATGCGATATGGGATGTCACGAGTGAGATGTGACATTACTGCACCTCACAGCGTTATGGATAAAAAGGTTATCCACATGCATTGAATGCATTGCGTTTTTGCCCTTGAAAATCTTTTCAATCACCTCCCTCTACCAGGGATTTCTTTCAGGGAGTTTGATTGTTTTTTAAAAACACATGGTTAAGTCTTAAAAGCAAAACAATGAAAATGCGTTTTGTGCAGCTACAGAACATCATGCATTATTGACTTCTCAGTACTCCTCGTGTCCGCAGTTAACTCAAGAAAGCAAAGTGATTAATTCACTAAACTTCGCCTTCATCTGCAAATAGTACATTTATTTCACCACCACAAATATATTTTTTCTTTTATTCCATTTATATCTCCACCTCAACAGTGCCTCAGTGAGTTTAAGGCAATGAATTGGGATATTGGGAAACCTTAATGGTGAAATGGCAGCCGCCATTGCTGAGTTGGCGTCCCGCGAGTGAAAGAAGTGAAAGGGCACTCCAAATATCAAAAGCGGCTGCCATTGCATCGTTTGCATGCCGAAAATTAAAAAACAAGCATTTGCAATGCAATAGGTCTCGCAGCATTAAAGTTTGAGTTACTGGCATTGTAAATGACAATGCTTTGCATTAATTTTTTTTACATTTGCAATTGATATATAAACATTGTTTGTGAGTAGTTAGCTGTTGCTTATGCTAAGCTAAGTTGGCAGTAATATAGAGTGCTAGTCTTGCTTGTTATAAGCATGCTGATTTAAAGCGCTCGGATACCTGCGGGTAAAGTTTGCGCTATATAAAAAAACTAATAAATAAATAAAAAACAGCCTACCTGTACCACGTCCGTTCTTATGACAGAAGCATGCACAAAGAGAGAAGGGATAGAGGTGTGCACACACAAGGAAGCAGGGACGTGCACACATGAAACAATGGAAGCGCAGAGGTAAGCATAAACTCAGGGCACGGGGAGGCAGAGGGATGCACACAAGAGAAGCCGAGAGGTGCAAGCGGGGATGGGGAGGGACATGGATGCGCACAGCACGAAAGAGACAGGGAGTGTACAGGTGCACAGAAGAATGCATAGGAAGGCGCAGAGGTGCACAGAGCGGGAGGCAGAGAGGAGTGCACACAAGCGAGCCTAACAGGTGCAGCGGGAGGGGCAGGTTCTTGCACATAGAGGTGAGGACACAGGGGTGTAAGGGTGCAAACGTCAACAATAGATGAGGAAAATTACACGGAGCCAGTTGGTTCCTGCAGCTACCATGTTGCATGATTTTAGTACCAGTGTCATTGTCCGCTTTTGTAGTGGGGGACGAACCAGTTTCTCTAGTTAAACGTAGAAAAATTAGATGCTATATAAAGCTATCAATATTTCAGACATTATTTCGATGATCACATACGTAAAAGAATGCACTGTCCCATTAGTTTTGAGGCAGCCCAGTTTATAGGATGTTTAGTTTTGTATTTCCTGATCAATCAACTTTGAAATATGTTGTACGTTTGCCAGGTGTCATGCTTAGAGGGAAAGAAAAATGATTTATTTTTCTTTTCATTTATCACATAAAATGTATGAAAAGACGGGGCGTTAACTCATTTTTGGTGTTACTACAAAAAGGAAAGCATGGGTACTATTAACTGTAAACATGTTTTAACCATTTACCTCACTTGTGTCATGGAAATAATAACCCACATCACTCATCTTGTTCTTTCACCATGCATATGGATTTATTTTTGCTCATGAACAAAAGCCTTGTTTTTCTCCTATGCAAACGTTTGAATCTTTGATGTCAAACTGTTTCTTTGTCAATTTTTTTACGGACCCGTTTCTGATGAGGCAAATTATGTGGAGGAACAGAAGCACTTGAGTGGCATTTAGTGCACCAGGAAGTGCAAACGGGATTCTTTTGTGTCGATGGCTGTGTGATTCACTTTTTCATAATAAGCAGTTTTTCCGCAGCGCGATGAGAACAGCTGGGGGTTTGCCATTTAGTTTACAAAAACTCCTTTGCCAAAGTAAAGAAGTCGCCGATCTCTTCAATCAAGATTGCAGATATCCATGGCATTGCAGATAAAAAAAAGTAGACTGAGTGGTTAAAACACATAACTGTTGAATTGGAAACTTCTCTGCAGTGCCACAGATTCTAGTTTTCTTGCTGTGATTTTGTCTTAGAGTGCTTGTTTAGCACTTTTAATTTTCTCCATGTTATAAGCTAGTTGTTTTATGCCTTCTTTTCATAACCATTTTTAAGAGTCAATGACTGCTGCAACGAACTTGTACCACGCAGAGCATAACAGTGTATTTTATGTGAATAGGTCTGTGGGTTACTGCTTTTGTCACAAAGAGCCTTTTATTACTGTGCAGTTCATAATTTACAATAGTAATCTAGCACAGTACTCGCACTCGGTGCACTCAGAGTCCGGGATAACAAATTTTGAGGGTCTTAGGTTTGCGGTCTTCTGAAACATTTCCCCTGTGGGCCACTGTTACTTGCTCTAGCCTCCAGAAGGATCACAATAAATGTTCGACGGTGGACTGCAAATGGTCCCCCTACTCGACCAAAAGAGGCATCAAAAAAAGTCACAAGACTAATGAAGTGCCTAGACAACTGAGGTATATCCCTTTACCCGTGAGGTATCCCTAATGACCTCCAAGGTGACGCCACATCCCACAAAAATCACTCATGAATTTGCTAATATTACTGAGGAATACCCCAACCAAATAAAACATTTACTAGACAAACAGCAATCGAAAGACCCATGGACCAACAAAGCACTCTCCCCTTCATCAACCCAGGAACACACTGATCACACCCTGGATCAACCAAGTTGCATGTATGGAACCACCCCGGCTTACCACGCTTTTGAATACTGACTTACTCACCAATGCACTAGCTGTACAAGTTACTGCCACATCACGGACTACAGCGAGGAGAGACGAGGATACAAACCGAGCCGACACCGGCCCAGCAGACAGACGAGCTGCATGCGAAACCTATCGTGGGGCGGGACTGACAAAACGAAACCTATCGTGGGGCGGGACTTCCGTTTTGTGAAGCCCGCGCCCACGGAGTGCCTGGAGGAGCACCGAGGGAGAGCCCCGCGGTCGGAGGCTGCACAAGTCCGGAGGGCCTTTGACCGGTGAGCGGGGGGGGGGGGGGATGCCTGTATGTCTGCGTGTGTGTGTGCGACGGCGGAGGGGAGGGGAGGAGGGGGTGGGGGGGTGCGACAACGGAGGGGTGGGGGGGTGCTCGGTGCACGTGTGTGTGTGTGTGTGTATGCATGCGACGGCGGGGGTGGGTTCGCTGTATGTGTGGGTGCGTGCGTGCATGAGCGCTCGTGTGCGTGTCTGTCGCTGTTTCTGCGCATGCAAGTGTGGTGTTGCTGCTTCCCAGGAGACAGCAGCTGAGCGCGAGCGCGTGGCCAGCGGAAATCGCCTCCTTGAAGAGGCAATGCGCGTGGCCGAGGCTGTCTCCTGGGAAGCACAGTCCGTGACAAAAGATCTCGGCGAGTACAGCGCTGACGCGCTGTATCGCTACGAGACCTAAAAAGTGAAAGGGCATTCCAAATATCAAAAGCGGCCGCCACTGCCGATTTGGCATCCTGCAAGTGAAAAGAAAAAGTGAAAGGGCACTCCAAATATCCAAAGCAGCTGCCATTGACGAGTTGGCATTCCGCGAGTAATAAAACTTGTGGCACGGGTTACTTTTCCCCTCATTATTCCCACCGATGCGCGCAGGCCAGCAATGGTTGCCGACATGAGCATGAAAGGTTGAGACGGGCTGATGGTGGTGGGCATCTCGAACGAAGGTAAAACAAGCGCGGCCGATTGTTATTGCAACACCACACAAACGGGGGGAAAAGTGCTTAGCTAACAATTAAAGGAGTCTGTGTACTACTGCCAGTAACAGATCCAGTCCCGGTGGGCAGGGCCAAAAGTGGACAGGGCGGAAACAAGGAGGAACTAAAAAGCATCCTTAACAATAGAATGCCAGCGTTTAGCCTAAGCGTTGACGCAAGCCAATGGGAAAATGAGGGAATGTGATCCAACATCACTCTGGACAATAACTCCACCCGGGCTTCCTTCAGGATGGATGGTGATGTTAGAAAATAATCGAGCCTGGCAAACTTGCCGTGGGGAGCAGAGTTATAAGTGTATCCCAACTCATTGCCCATCAGTCTAGGCCACACATCCACCAGGCCGATGCCCCTTAAAAAATGTAATCGCCCTGGAACATTGAGGTTTACGTCACTTGTTTGATACCCCGTCCCTCTCTGTAGCTCCTCTGAATCCATCATTATTTAAGTCCCCACAGACTAGATACAGCGCAGGCCAGGAGGGTAGTTCAATAGCTAGAACATTCAGTAAACCAGGATCGTCTAATACTGGGGCAAAGACTGAGCATAATGTACATGTGCCTGTCCCTTCTCTACATTCCAGTATTATCCATCTACCATTGTCCACTGCTCTCTCCCAAACATGATGGCACTACCTTTCATTAAAATGGCCACCCCCTTAGTCCTCACGTCTTGAGTTTTAAAGGCGACTACCTTAAAGCCTACAGAATTAATCAGATTATGATCATTGAAGGCAATGTGGGTCTCCTGGAGACATAGCAGATCTGCTTATAGAAATTCAAGATCCTCTTGGACCCTTCTCCTTTTAGACCCGTTATTTCATCCACAAATAGCTATAGTGGCAATGCATACCTTAGCCATGGTACAGTAAGTCATCTTTTCCAGCCATGTTTCCTTCCCTCATGTTAACATAGGCCCTATAATGTCTACAGAAGCTCTCTGTTCGAATCATATACAAACACTGCTCTTCAACTTTTAATGATTACCCAAAAATCTGATAAAAAAACATTCTTTAGCTACAATTTATATACCGATTATCTACAACATAACCCCACAACCCGAATCTCCCATGAACCCCTCCACCCCACCCCACCCACCCCTCCTACTTCCCTCCCCCTACCCTTGAAAGCAGCCAGGCCCAGCAGATCTGTGTGATAGAGAAAGCAAGAAACACTGTGGCACCTCCACCCTAAACCCCCTACACACAATTATTAGAGAATCAAAATGGCAGAGAAAGAGCATAGACTAGGAGAAAAAGAAAGTGAAAAAAGAAATAGGATCTATTTTAAAGTATACCATCTGTAAAGCAAAGGTAACTGTCTTATGGAACTTTCGTCCAGGCCCACTTAAACAGCAATTTATACACTCCTCTTCTCCCCCTGAACCGGTTCCAAATACACTCTGGCCTGTTTATCAGAGGTAAAGAATTTTACAGACCCTCTCACAATAGTTTTTAGCCTAGCCGGGGCTAACAAAAATGTCTCAAAATCAGCATATTGGTGAGGTTTGATTAACTGCCGTAGTCGCCATCTGCGCTTATCAGTTATCTAGCAGAAGTCAGGGCAAACGAAAAAAGACTACCCCTTATAATGCCTTCTGGCCTCAGGGCGAGCTTTCTCGAATATGGCCTGTCTAACCAAAAAAGACCAGGATGGCCTCGGCTGCTTTAAGCCCCGACTAGGCATTTTATGGTGGTCGAATGGAAACCTATAGACCCTCTGTATTACCCGATCCCAGTCCCACCCTGAAAGCTCGGGTAAGGCTTCTTTAAGAAGGTCCAGAATGAAAGAACGAATGTCATCTCCTTCCAGACCTTCTTTGATCCCAAGAAATTGGAGATTATTTCTTCTCTAGTGGGTTTCCAGGTCTTCATGACATCTATAAGTTGAGCTTCATGAGATTTAACCTGCTCTCTCACAGCAACCAAATCCTTTTGCACAACAGATGTTTTCTCTTCCATGGTGTCCAGTCATTCACCGATTTCTACACAGGTTCGCTCAACTTTCCGTACTGCGCCTTTCAATTTCTATGTGGCCTGTCTTGCTTTCTTTCCGTCCGCCTTGGTCTCTGCCAGGTGTTCCTTAATTGACTCCAGGATCAGACTCATTGCAATCTCGACTTGCTGTTCAACTGTGGAGTTTCCAGCCGGGGCAGTTGCTAAGTCCATAGGTCCCATAATACGTTTTCCCTTCTTTTTTCATGACTCCATGTGGCCCTTAGATCCTTTAGAGCACCTTCGAAAATGTAGTGCTTCCAATGTACTAGAGCCTGAGGTAGAGGCATTGCTTCTGTTTTGCTGCGTCCAAAATCGGAATCAGAAGCTCCTGAGTGTGGGTGATCGGTAAGGGAAAATAATGTAACCCTCCCTTCAGATATGTCAGCAGCTAATAATAAAAGGATCAAAGAAGAGAAAACTGCTAAATGATAGAGAAGTTGTAGGTTCCCAATTCAAAAACAGTTCAGCAGTCAACTGCTATGCAAATGTTGTTCTGAACACACTGTTCCATTTGCTACATATATTAAACGAAATTTAACCACAAAGAGATCAAAGAATCTGTCCTGCACTTATAAAGTTTGCTCCAATGTTTTTTTGAGTGACAGAACTGTAATACATTCTGTTTCAGGAATCCAAGATCTTATAGATATATCCACCGGATCTGTGGTGTTTTCTCTAAATATTCAACAAGATGCACAATCATTTATTATGGTAATGCTATGGGGTATTAGAGGAAGAAGTAGTAAATATTAATGAGTTATTTGGCTTGAGTTACAGATGTATTCATGACTGAAAAGATTGTGGATTCACATCAAGCACTGTAATTAATTGAGAACGATTCCTCTACTTGACATTACCAGACACTAAAACTGTGCCTTTTGACAAATTGTTGAAAAAGACCAACCATAATATGACCTGTCAAACTGACTGCAGATCAGGTGTCATGTCTATGTTATCCCTGCAAAGAACTGGAAAAAATATCATACTGATGTTTCAACTATGCAGAGCAGATGGCTCAAAATCTGACACTGAAATTACAAACTTCGCAACTGGACAAATACCAATTTCAGGAAGGACCTTTATATTTTATTCTTCATGAAGGAGTTAATACAACATCTGAAAACTACACTGTATACTTAAGATCCCAATCTTGATGGACAGAATGCAATGACATTAATCTAAACTCCAAACGAAGACTACCCAGGAGATTACCAAACTTATATCTCTTCTTTCTTCAACCAAAGTTCTGAGGAGAATTTCTGGATACAAAAAATGCTATATGTTATTTTTTATTAAGTGCTTAATCTGTTTATTAGGAATTATTCTGCCTATTGGGGTTAATGTCTTGAAAGATGTTGAAAACTTAACATTAGTTTCATTTTTCACATAAGGACTTATAACATCTAAACACTACTTCTCAATTACAATCAAAAACTGAATGCATATAATTCAATTAAAGCAGCGTTAAGTTGGAAGTAAAAAGTGTTTTCATAAGTAAATAAATAACCCCTTTTGTACATACTACACAGTGCGATTATTCAGCCTACTGAGAATGTTTGCAAAAAGATCTTCGAAATGAAGTGTTTCATATTGTAGAAAAGAGTTAATATAACTAAACAGAGCACTCCAATTAAAGTCTGAAAGTGGATGGGCATACCCCAATTATTGCAGCTTTAATAAAAATGAAACGCTGCCTTCAAAATTAAAAACGTGTCCCCTTCTATTTCTCCAATACAACTTCTACATCCTATTTCTGGCAGAACAAGCACTGTATGGGATTTTCTCTACATCGATCATCCGTAGTTGACACATCATTTGGCCCACCAGGCGGGATGTTTTCAAAAGGATCTCCAAAACGGAAGACTACTTCACATTTATTTCTGATATTGTGCTAAATATAACAATACAAGTAATATTTTTAACATACGTTTTGTCAAATTACTGTAGTACCTGTGGAAAAAGCCACTAATGACTTTCAGTAAGTGTAATGCATAGTATCACTTATTTGTAGTGATCAGCTGTGCAGCTTTGAGGTTTCTTTGACAATCTATTGATTGTTTGTTCCACACTGTCCAAGGATGATGCTTCATACAAAACTTTGTTTGGGGTGAAGGAGTATGAAAGCTTAGGACAGTAAAAAAGGGTAACATTGTATTATTAATATATTGTAATATAGTCTCACAGTATAGTGAATGCATATTCTGTTTCTGTAATTTTAAAGATGAAATATTATCATTGTATCTTCTTTTTCTACAGTAATTGCAGTTGAAGGACGTTATGTCTCAAAAGAGTTCTTCTACCACACACATATTGCTTCCTGATATCCATTGAGTGTTTTTAAACATAAAAGGTATTTGCAGCTGTTATGTAATCAGTGGTCCATGCAGCAGTTATTCTAACATGCCTGCAGCTGTCATGCACACAATCACTCATGTACTCATTCAATCATGTATGCACTACTCATACATGCACTTTAATAATCATCCAGAACTCATGCACTGATTCTAAAACCCATGCACCACTCATCCCGACATGCATGCACTCTTCATGCACAAACTCTAACCTCCATGCACCACTGATGCATTCATACTAATATCCATACACTTCTCATGCACTTATTTAATAATGCATGCTCAACCTAGACACTCATTCTAACATCCACCGAAGTCTCACACATTAATTAAACCATGCATGTACCACTCGTACTAACATCCATGCACCTCTCACAGTCATTCAATCATCCATGCACCACTTATGCACTAATTTAATAATGCATGCGCAAATCATACACTCATTCAATCATCCATCCACCACTCATTCAATAATCCATGCCCCTCTCATACACTCAAATATTAATGCACTGCTCATGCACTCAAATAATCATCCATGCACCAGTTATATACTGATTCAATCATGTATACACTGTTTAGGCACTTATTCAATAGTCCATGCCAAACTCAATCACCCATGCGTCCCTCATGCAGTCATTCAATCATACATGGAAGTCATGCACTCTAGCATCCATGCACCTCTCATGCACTCACTGTATCATTCATGCACTATTTGTGGACTAACTCAATTACCCATGCATCAATTATGCATTTATTCAATGATCCATGCACCACTCATCCATGCAATCATCCATACACTATTTCTGCGTTCGTTCTAACATCTATGCACCACTTTCATGCACTCATTCTAATATCCATGCACCTCTCGGCACTAAATCTTCCATGCCACACTCATGCACTCATTCGAACATCCGTGCAACACTTGTGCAATCATTCATGCACCACTCATGCAGAAGTCATACACTCATTCTAACATCTATTTACCACTCATTCTAACATGCATGCATCACTCATTCAATCATTCAAATATTACTCATGACTCATTCAATTGATCAGCACTCATTCAGTCATCCCTCAACACTCATTCTAAACTCCGTGCACCACTGATGCACTCATTCATCCATACACCACTCATGCACTCATTCAATCATCCATGTACCAATCACTCAATCATCAATGCACTACTCATTCAATCATACATGCACCACTCTTGGTCTCATTCAGTCATGCATGTTCCACTCATTCAATCATCCATGCACGAGTAAAGCACTCATTCAATCATCCATGCCCCACTCATGTACTCATTCTAACATCCATGCACTACACATACACTCATTCATGCACCACGTATGAACTCATTCAATCATCAATGCACCACTCATTCAAACATCCATACACCACTCATGGACCCACTCACTCAATTTTGTGTTTTTTGAAGAGGTTATAATTTTTGGGTGTCCTTATATGAGGTCATAAGCAGTAAATTGGGGGGATGTATGTTATAGTTAGCTCAGCTAACGTAACTGCTGAATTTCCCTGGTTAGGTATGAGTGGAGATACCTGAACCTAAATAAAACGCCCCTTTAACCTTTATTTTGTTTCAGTGAAAAAAATATATATATACACACACACATATATATTATACATAACTATCCAAACACTCACACTTTGCTTCCAAGCTGTACATGTTCTCAGATGGCAAATGATATTTCATGATTTCTATTTACACAAACTTGTCTGCCAAGTGTTTCTTAATAAGAGAATCCACAATATAAAAAAATAAAATGTTAAACCTATATACACTCAAGTGTTATGTTCTTTTTTATGTAAATGATGCATCAAGCTTCTGCCTTTTATCGAATACTATACTAGTTCTCAGGTACACATCGGAGTATTATGCTTTAGATGCATTTTGCATTACAATACAATAAAATATTGTGAGAAACTGGGCTGTTGGTTTTAGAAGGGATGACACCCCCCTTAACAACAGCCACAATCTTGGTCAAGATGAACCACAAAAAGTCTGTAAATTAGCCTGTGTTTAACCCTCTGGTAGCTTGGCACAAGGCAGTCATCAGTCAAAACTTTATTCGGAGACATGTAAATCATGTCCATAAAAGTACATACATATAATAATAATACATGTTAAAAGAAAATACACTTTACAATCCCAATCCGCAAAAAAATACAGTAGGATACATATAACGATTCAAATAACACACTTTAAAAAGTTTCCAATGAATAAATTATTTTAGAAATTATTTAAAAAATTCATGCTTTTCCTAGAACTAATTGCCTTGAGTAAATAACTAGCCGTATAAAAACAGATGTCAGGGTGATGCAAATTAAAAAGTAATTTCATTGCCGCTTTGATGGTTCTTGCTCCAAATTTAATAAATAAAGGTTTTAAAAAGAATTTACGATATTCACTATACAGGTTACATATAAGTAGAAAGTTCTCTGTGCTTTGTTCTGAAATGTTGTCGCACCGACATGGACCTGTAGGGCGCATCTTAATCTCAGGGAATGCAACCAATAGGTGGACCGTACCCATCCTCATCCTGGTAAGAACAAACCGATGTTGCCCTTTAGTTACCTGGAAGAGGTAAGGGTGTAGGCCCACAAATTCGTTCAATTGGTTGTAACGTATACAGGTGGAAAGTTTGAGATCATCCGTGGCTCGTCTTTCAGCACAGTGATTTAAAAAGATTGATTTCAGACTGTCTTTAGAAAGATCCGAAGCAGAACAGTGATCTAATGTAACGTTTAACCCAAACACATTAGAGAAGGATTCAATTGTGTATTTAATCCATGGGATTTTGAGAAAATAGTCTAGACGTAAACAATCCTCAATGATAGCCCTATTAAATGAGGTTTCGTCTTTCATCCAGACCGAACGCCATAGTGTCAGAGGTCTCAACAGTAATAGGTCATTTAGATGATTTAGTCCTAGTTCTTTGTGGACCAAATTATTAGCAGTGTATGTCGGGAGACACAATTTTTTCAGAAATGTATTCTCTTCTACCTGTAAAGGTTCTACCCTGGATACCCCCCATACCCCTGCTCCGTAGAGAGCAGCCGAAAGACACCTAGCTTCAAAGATCTTAAGCATTTCTTTGGGCCTTCTACCACCTAATTTGCTTGCAAAAGCAAATATTCCATTGGCGCTCCTGATCATTTTGTCGCGCACCACCTTATGCTCGACATCCCAGCGACCATTTTTGGAAAAGGTAACCCCCAGGTAGCAGAAATTTTCCACACACTGCACCACTTCACCATCAATAAGAAACCTATAGGGTTTTTTAGTTTTAACATTTCTAGCTCCACACTCCATCACATATGTCTTGCTCTTGTTAATGACCAACTTTCTTTTTTCAATAAAGGCCACAAAGTTGTCCATCAAAAGCTGTAGACCCCGAGGAGTCCTAGAAAGCAACACAGCGTCGTCCGCATAGAGTAACACGGGGATGGTACTTGTGTTTACTCTAGGGGCGTCCGCTGGTGCTTTCTTAAGGATCGAGTCTACTTCATTAATAAACAGAGTGAAAAGCAGGGGTGCCAAAACACACCCTTGTCTGATACCTCTCCTGACCCTGAATTTGTCTGTACATTCGCCCGAAGGCCCGTACCGAACACTCGAGCTAAGCCTCTCGTACAAACGGGCCAGAAAATATATAATTTCCCTAGGTGCTCCCATTTCTAGCAAGGTAGTCCATAGTATGGCATGATCAACCAGGTCAAAAGCGCTGCTCAGATCAGCGAAACAGAGGTAGAGTGAACCATTTTTTGCTCGGGTGTATTTCCCTATCAGGAGTTCCAGGTTTAAACATTGTTCAATGCAACCTCTTCCTTTCCTGAACCCATATTGGCACTCTGTCATTATCTGATTAGACTCTGCCCATTCTTCTAATCGGACGAGGAGTACACGGCTCATAATCTTGACGGACGAATCCAGCAATGAAATTGGCTGGTAGTTTTTAACGTTTCCTCGGTCCCCTTTCTTGTGAATGGGGACTATTATTGATTCAGACCAAGTACACGGGATAGTATAGCGAACAGCAGCATTAAAAACTTTGACTAGTACTGGCCCCCAAGTCTCAGGTGCGGATTTATAGACATCAACTGGAACACCGTCGGGTCCCTGGGCCTTTCCGCCCTTACTAGCCCTGATACTACTTAGAACCTCCTGTAAGGTGATATCTAGGCTAAGTACTGGCCAAGAGCAACTTGTCGGCAACATTACCATATTGGAATTAAAAATGCCGGAGAAATGCTGTACCCATGATTCCTTACCTACGTTTGAGGTTAACACGGGGAATTTATCATCTTTTAAAAAAGGGCTGTTTACTACTGTCCAAAAAAGAGTACAATTTTTCGAAACAGCCGCTAGATCAAATCTCTCCCAAGCTTCCTCTCGTAGTTCAGCTTTCCTTTGCTTAAGAGCTAAATTATAGTCAGATCTGAGCTTAGCTACAGCCGTTTTGTCTCTAGGTTTGGTGGATAATGCCTTTTTTAGGGTCTTCAGGGCCACAGTACATGCATTATTGAACCATCCCCTGGCTTTATTGTTAATATTTCCAGCAGCCCTAGTAAACTTACCACTAATAAAAACATTGATTTTAATAAAGTGAATAATACAGGCCTCCATATTTGACTTCTCATCAATGATTGATGTAATGTCATTTGAGCAGCATGAGATAATGCAATTAGAAGTTACTTCAGCTTTATCCCCAGCCCACCTTATTCTGAATCCGTTCGGCCTATGTACATCAATGTTTGTGATAGGGCTACTATCTGGAATTATGCAAACTTTCCAAAACCTAGTTTCAATAACAAGACAGTTATGATCACTAACCATATAGTCTACAACCTTGACATCAGAACTAAAATGAGCTAGTTCGGAGGACATACAAATAAAATCAATTACAGTGTTCGCCCCCCTCCCTACAAAAGTTGGCAAGCTATCACCCTTCCCATCCTGCTCAATCTCTAGAACCTCCATATCATAGGCGAGTAGGAAGGAGTTCAAAGTTTCTCCATATGTATTGTGTGGGAAATGTGTAGCTGGCTCTCCAACACGGTTCAAAGTGCCACACAACTCTTGATTAGAGAGAGGGCAAACAGAAATATTAAAATCTCCAACATATATAAACTCAAAAACTGTATTAGAAGCTTTCATCAATTGTTTGATTGCGATGTCTAATTCTAAAATAACCATGTGTCTGCTAGCATCAAAAACATTATTATACATATTAATCAATAGAATGTTTTTGTCTGCCTCATCAGCTAACCACAGCAGTTGGGAATTATTGCCCACGGTGATATGCTCCTTCACCCTAATTCGCATTTTCGCAGAAATCAGAATTAGCAAACCACCTTTGGCCCTCCCTGAGGTAGTTGCCACTGCTGGTAGCTCATATGCTACAAAACCATCAAGGCCCTTAAAGTTTAGACACCAGGTCTCTTGTAGACATAAGATATCAAATGTTCTGATTAGTTCTAGCCACCCTAATACTTCAAATTTAGAGGCTAGTCCTGCTATGTTCCAACTAGCAATATGGCAAGATGTTGATGCCCCCTCTAAGATTTTGCAAGGTGTACCCACAGACTTAAGCAGTGTACTACCTATAGTATTTGGGGACAGATTTAGGTCTACTCCTGCGGATACTTCGGCAATCTCGTGTCTGACCTCTTGTCAATCGCAGTTATTAAGACCAGACAGGGCATCAAACCTGTTTTGTAATAGCAGGCTTGGTACTAGGGGAGAAGCCCAACGGTTATGCATATTCAAGTTGTTGTCCCATCCTAATGCTGGCGTTTTTGGTAGGGTTACATTTTGCTGTTCCCCATAAAAGAATTTTAATGTTACGGGAACCACCGTACCTCTTCTACGCTGAGGCGGAAGAATATGCGTTAGGACATTTGGGAGTACTCCAGGGTGTGCAAAGGTCACCGCCACACAATCCCCTTTAAATCTTTTGGGGCGATTCCCAATCCAGGGAACGCGTTTGACTGCTTTAATATCGTGTGCCAGTTGCTGTATCCCTCCAGGTGCTAACCTCATATTACCTGAGAGCCAATGGAGGGCCTTACTAGTCAGAGAGCTAGATGACTCGGTAGTGCCGGCGTCCAAAAGGGGAACATTAGCTAACACCAGCACAACAGGTGAGGCTTCCTCAATAAACTGCAGTGGGTCTATACCGTGAACTTGTACTTGTGGTAAATTTACTATCAACGGGCGCCCTTCTGCTGTTGTTACGTGTTGATTATCTTTTGGGGCCGGCATATGGACTTGATTAGTCAGCACACCAGATGGCCCTTCTCCAACTTGGTTAACCCCTTCGGTAGTATTTCTTGTTGTTAATAAGATATTAAGACTGCCTATTTCCTCCGTCAACTTTGTTTGCACACCTCCAAGTCTTTTTACTTCAGCCTGCAATTTATCAATTTTAGAGATCAGAGGTTTTACAATTTCATTAAGTTTACCCTCTAAAACCTCAAGCAGTTTACTAAACATTTCGTCATCCCCTCTGTTTCTTAAAGTTCCTTCCCCTACAGCCTTTTGGGGAGCTCTCGAGGAGCCTGGGGATAATGTTCTTTTCCTTTTCACTCTTGGCCTTGGACCGCCCTGTTTCCGCTGATTCTTCACACAGGCGCGCACAGGCCGGGGTGTGTGCTCAGTCGGAGGTAAATCGTCCTCCACAGGACCAATTACAGTTTCTGGGTCTGAATCTATAACATTGTCAAAGTCTACATCCAGAATAACAGGGGATGGTAACGTGATCAATGGCTGGCTACCAGACTCAATAATAGGTGATGCATTTGATGAAACCCTGGTTTCCACCAGCACGAAAGGGCTATCGTCAGTCGACAGAGGTAAAGTAGGGCTTAACCTGCGCAGATCTGGTGACTGGCTTAGCCCAAGTGATTCCCTCCTTTGTTCGTTTATTTTCTTTACTGTTTGCACAACATAGTTATCCATGGTGTTTGCGGGCAGAGCAGCAGGTTTCTTTTTGGACATCATCTGTATATAATGCAGTTAACAAACAACACAGGGACGACAACGGAGTCTTACTTGTAGGAGCGTCTCTGAAGGAACAGGGGGTCGGGCCCTGCCCCTGCCTCTTCCTGCCGATGACGGCCGTAGACAGCCCGCCCTTTGCCCGGGCTTAGCCCGGCGTCCCGCACGCGTCCCGCGCAGCGGTACGTTAGGTCAGTTATGTAGAATATGTGACAACCTGGGGGCGGGGCTCTCAGGGTGCGCAGACCAGCTGACTCGGGTCACGCAGGGACTCCTGGACAAGCGAGTCCCTGCAGCGCACACACCTGAGGCTGATGACTTTCTCCCCTCGCCTGTGCAGGCAATCCAGGCAGCAAACTTTCACGCAAGGCGCTACGGCGGGTCCGAGTCCACAAAGAAGCAATGCGGACAGAGCAGCAGAGTCCCAGAGCGTCCCGCAGCAGATTCAGGCAAGGCGTTTCCCACAGGTGCCACGGAGGGAGGGCACTTATCCCGGTTACCAGCCTGGGAGCGGGGCTCTCAGGGTGCGCAGACCAGCTGACTCGGGTCACGCAGGGACTCCTGGACAAGCGAGTCCCTGCAGCGCACACACCTGAGGCTGATGACTTTCTCCCCTCGCCTGTGCAGGCAATCCAGGCAGCAAACTTTCACGCAAGGCGCTACGGCGGGTCCGAGTCCACAAAGAAGCAATGCGGACAGAGCAGCAGAGTCCCAGAGCGTCCCGCAGCAGATTCAGGCAAGGCGTTTCCCACAGGTGCCACGGAGGGAGGGCACTTATCCCGGTTACCAGCCTGGGGGCGGGGCTCTCAGGGTGCGCAGACCAGCTGACTCGGGTCACGCAGGGACTCCTGGACAAGCGAGTCCCTGCAGCGCACACACCTGAGGCTGATGACTTTCTCCCCTCGCCTGTGCAGGCAATCCAGGCAGCAAACTTTCACGCAAGGCGCTACGGCGGATCCGTGTCCACAAAGAAGCAATGCGGACAGAGCAGCAGAGTCCCAGAGCGTCCCGCAGCAGATTCAGGCAAGGCGTTTCCCCAAGGCAGTCACAATGTAGCACACAAACAGTAATAAAGTGAAACCACAACACAAGAAAAATCGCGAACAAATTTAAAAACAAATGGAGTAAATTTGAGTAAATTATTTGACAGCAAAACAAAAAAACCCTTATCAGTTTTAAGTTAATAGCACGTAAAACATCAAAGCGCCAACTGCGGACCGGTCAAAGCTGAAAGTGATGGGCGGCCGCGATGGAGCACGGTTCAGATACACGTAGCCGATTAGCCAGGGTTTCCGCTTACCTTGGGACTTGGAAGAAATTTTGAAGAAAAAATGCCTAAGAAGGGAGAGTTCAGAAGGGCAAGGTAGTTGGCTGTGTCCTATGAGGAGGAGGAGGTGTCATAGAGCTGCTGGATGATGTTGCAGTGAAGATTACTCCGTTTGGACTTATTCTCTCTTTTGGAAGTCGAAAATATCCTGCAGGACAAAGCAGCAGGCTGCAACCAATAAGGGATCCAAGAGGCCAGATATCCCTTCAGCGAGGAGCCACTGAACAGAATTTGCAACTGCAGGAGCTACCGCGAGGCAGACCGAACGGCGATGGGCCTTGGGAAGATCAACAAGCAGGAAGGTCCCAGTCACCTCATGTTTTTCAGAGCACCTTTTGGCAGAAAATGTTCTACCACAGGTTTTGGATGTGGGCTACCTGGGCACTTTTAAGCACAAGTTCAAGATGGGTCCAGGTGCAAGTTCAAGATGGTTGGAAACTTTTCTGTCCCTGAGGCTTTGATCAGGTGGCCATCCAACTAGCCCTTGGAGGTACTCTGGAAATCTTGGGTCCAAACAGAGAAGCAGTTCTCAAGCAGCCGGGCAGTCCGAGTTCAAAAGGCTGGCTTGAGGCAGTCCTTTTGGTGCAGAAGGGCAGTCCTCTGAAGTGCACAGAGCAGGCCACAGGCAGCAGGGAAGTCCTCTAAGAGTCCTTCAGCAGGACCAGTTGCAAACTCAAAAGTGGGTCTCATGCCAGCTTTGGAGTGGAAGAAAATTTTGAAGTTCAAGTCACCCCACGCCCCCAACATAATTGACTGGAATTTCTCATGATTCAATTTGCTTTACAGTCTGTGCCTCCCTTCTGGCATGCCACCATTGCTTTCTTTGTAGCTATTACAGGTAGTACTCCCCTGCGGATCCAATCAAAGCTGAAATATTTGAGTATTATTTTTCCCTGAAGTCTTAGTCTAATATTTTCCGAGCTTCGGTGTTATCAGCCCTTATGGCCTAACCTTGTATTGAAACATTGTTTGAGGCTTAGTATAGGATCCATACTCTCTAACGCGCTCCTGACACCTTCGTTATTTATAATTTATTTGCTCTAGGTGTGTTTCTCAGCTAGCACTTTTCCATCCGTACTGTATCCAATATCTGCTCCTGAGTACATGCAGGAACCTTGACTCCATTACAACTCCTCAGCACTCCTTTCCACAATTTTAAATGATTCTAGAGAATTGATTAAATAACAAAGCTGACCACCCCACACATACAGATTTTTGGAAAATGTTAGTGGGCTTAAACCGCTTTCATGCCGAGACTCACTTAGTCATTCTACAATCACCCTCATCTCCATAATACAAATCCTTTTATCTTGCACGCCTGATATGTGTGTTATATTGTAAGCAAGTTACAACATTCACATGTGAAATGAAAACCAATGCCACAGCTATGAGTCACTGATTTCAAGAAGGGCTTCAGATTGAAAGGCATCAAGGAAAGTCCCAAATTATGTTCAAATATTGCCTTTTCCCCTTACTAAATTCGTAAGGAGAAATTCAAAACAGCTTGTGATAAATTAAAAATATAGTGGGAAGATAAACCAAATGTATAGCTGGCTAGTGCAGTGAGATTAATTTTCAAACTATATAGACAACAAATTATCTTAATAGTTACCTTTTCTTATAAAATCAAACTGCCTTTTTAAAATACAATTTAGCAAGAACAATAATAAAAGAGACTTTGAAGAGGCTGAAAAGAATGTGTCCTTGCTAGATCCATGTGACCACTCACACCCCCTGCCCACCAAGTGATACCACACCATGTCTCTGGTGAAAGGCAGCTGTGCGGTTTTTAGTGATAGACAGACAATTTCATAGATTACCGTTATTGAGAACGCATTTAATCTAAACTGTTTACAGTAAATTTTCAGAATGAATGACATTTACCATCAGCTCGTCATCAGCACAGCTCCACTGTGCCTCATGACGAGCTCGGCTCGTCATGAGCATCGAAGGGGTTAAAAATGAAGAAAACCACTCACATTTGTGCAATAAGCACTTCCATAGCAGACTGGAAGTTAATATTACAACTCCTATACTTTTATATATCTTTGATCAGATGGTTTACTAACATTTATTTTTATGATCTATAAAGCACGCAATTGCCATAATGGCATCCTCAAGCTAAAAACTGCTAAATAAAGCATCTAGTAACTGCCAAATCATAGACTGAACAGCCAGGGTTTAAGCACTTTTCCAAAGTAAATTCAGCGCAGCTCAAGGTGGAAGAGGATTCCATATAAAGACAACTGTATCTGAAAAGGTACCACCACCGAGCCAGCAATTCTTTTATCTTGGTAAAGTCAGCAACTGGTCCCGAGGCTTGGCATAATGAGTACGGTTGAACACCAATTGAAAAGATGGTGGAAGAAGCGGGAACATACGGTGTACAATTATTTAAAGACCAATGCATAGGCTTTTAAAGATGGCATGCTTATGTGAAGGAAAGCCAATGCAATGTATGAAGAAGTGCCGAAATCGGAATTCTCAGCTGCAGTTTAAGTAGGAGATGGGCTGTCCGATTCTGAACTAGTTGTATAGTATGTGAATGCAGTCCCAAATACTGCACATTAACATGATCAAGCTGTAAGCCAAGGGCTTTAAATGGGCTGGGTCTTACCGGTGCCTGAGCACCAGCATTTTTTTAAGGGGGGGCTCGAAACGGGTCTCTATTGGGCTCTGTTTTGTGCCCTGGCACAGGCGGTCCGTTTTTTCCCCGGACTGCACGCACATCGATGTGCGCATGCTCACACTGCTCACACTTCACTAGAGGAGAAGTTACTGCATCACGTCAGCCCAGGTGAGAGTTTATGGGCAAGGGAAATCCTTTAAAGAGAGTCATTTTCTGTCTGGATTTCCCTTCTGTTTTTGAAACTCAGGAGCAACAACATTGTCGTGGTGTCACCAGGGCTTAAAGTGGAAGCTTTTTCAATATTACATGCAAGCCATAGTTGCTGCTTGTTTATCTTATGCATCCAACAGCCATTGACAAAGCCAATAGTCCTTACTTGTTTTAGGTATGATGTTACTTGTTGTATCATATATTTTGATACAATGACAGAAACGACAAAACACAAGTCGGGCGGCACACTAGGCTGAGCACAGATTTTTAGTTTAGGTGTTTTAAACTACGCCTTTAATCACATTGACCAGGCCCTTCTGAGAGACACCTCCAGTTTATTCATCCCACTTAAAGCCCTGTGTAAACCTCCTAGTGTAGAGCATACTAAAGGGCGTATTCTCTAGCAGGAAGGGAAGAATCTTCCTTAGGACTTTAAAATGGAACAAGCAGGAGGCCAAAACATTAGCCATCAAAAGCAAAACCAACATTTCTCACGGTCTTTGCACAGCTATGACACGATCTAAGCATAACGCCATTAGACAGACAGTCAAGTCGATGGGGAATCCTGCACTTCCCCCAACATTGTGACCTCCATTTTATCGGTGTTTAGTTTTAAACAAATGTGTGACACCCAGTGTGTCTCTGCACCTATCAGGTGCAAAACATGCAGAAACCAGAGTGACTGTTCCCATCCATCCTGACTGAGAATAAACTGAATGTCATCACACAGCACATACAGATCGGAAATTGTTCAGAGAGGCCACATGCGAATTAAAGAGGACTGACAGAGGAGCCTTATGAAACGCCACGGGTCAATAGCCCAGCTGTAAGAAGGCACAATGGCCGTCTATGACCAGATAATGAGGACGAAACAAATAATATACAAAATTTAAAAAAAATGAAAAAATTAAACCAGACTGATCAGTAATTATGGATTTATTAACCACCATTTAAAATACTGACAGCTCGGCTAGGGTCAAATGTGTCTGCAGTTAACAATGAATGCATTCATAATACTAAAGACAATGGAGACTCGCACATGAAACCGACTATGTCAACGGAACTCTATGTGTGATCAAACACAGGCAAAACGCTGCCAATTATTTCTAAGAAAGATTAGAAACGCCACAAAAAATCCAGTGAGCGGGCAGCCTCGAAAAGTGAACAAAGACAATGGCGCACATTAACAGCTGTTCCTCACCAAAGTTAACTTATTCAGACAAACTTGCTGACTTCAGCTACCCAGATTAAAAATTAAAAAAATGAAACCTCAAGGGTCAAGACATGCATACCATCAATAAGCAACAATTTAACCGATTGAGCACTTTTACGAAACTCATTACTCAAGGCTAGAGACAAAAATAAATAAACAAACAAAACAAGAGACATTCCTAGAGTAACTGGCAAAACATTCTGACAGTGAAGTGCAAGCATTTACCACCATAGTTCTTTTTAGAGCACTTTAAGTCATTAATAAATTTAGGGTTAGTAAGACAAAAGTGACGATGCAGCGAGGTTTTAGAAAACAGAAAAACTGTTTACTGGTCTGCAAGATGCACAGACATGGCCACATATTCACAGCTAATTGTAGCGGGCACCTAGTTTCACTGTAACATGTTTGAACCTTTTTTGGGGGAAAACTTAATATACTGTTTAACTAGCTCAAAAAGTTTTTTTTTTTAACGTACTTTTCATTGTGAGAATTAAACAGTTTTTTCTTAAATGCTCCAACAGGATTCCTTAATTTAACATTAAATCACACTACAGGTTTGTTAGAATCTTCTTCAAATTGACAATAATAATAGCAGACGCTTATATGTCATTAACTTATACAAAACTTACTTGTGCCATAAATATCGTGTCCTAAACATCATTTACAAAAAACTTGTCACATTGTATGCAGATGCTCTATTACCTCCAATTAGGCAATATTTCTGTAAGTGATGTTTGGAACACAATATTTATGCCAAACGATATTCTGCCAACAATATTCTGGTAGCACACCTAGCAGACATACTGAAAAATTACCAATTTATATAATACACAATGGTGACTATCATATCATGCATTGCATTATAGAGACTCCGCAGATTGAAAAACTGCTATTTGTGGTCAGAGACAACAAGTTTTCATGTTTATTTGTCCACGGGTCAAGTAGGCCTAAACCATTGCAGCACAAACTCTTTGGCTTCCAGTTTACAGTATCACAGTGCAGATCTTTGAAAGAGAATTACCTGGCACTAAAGGCAAGATATAAATCCAAACGTACATGTTGTTCTAGCTTGTATATGATTCATTAATACTAATGTCTTTGCTATTAGTGCTAGCATTATAGGTAAGTGCAGTCATTGTGAGCTCAGCATACATCACGGACAGTGGTTTCAGTATAAAATCGTATATACGTTTGCAAAATGTAACCATTTGAGGCTAACCATTAAGAGCAAAATGAAAATAAATTAGTGGTCCAATGCTTAAAGAAAGACACATAAATGCATCTATAGTTAAATCTGGGTGCAGTGGTGCAGATCACAACCTTCAGGAATTCACAAGAGTTTACAGAAGTAGGCCTGGAAAACATACTTCTGGAAACGTTTTATGATTTTCATTGTCACCTGAGCAAATTTACATGTATATGATTTGTAATGTGAAAATCTGCTCAGCAATGGCAAATTCATTTTATCTACTACACCTCTCTTTTTACCTCTCTGGAAAAAGGTTTTACTTTTGCCCTTTCCCAGAGTAAATTTCCAGCCCTTACAGTGTGAAAGAAATCAGAAAGGAGTTCGTGAATACCCTTAGATTTGTAGGTTTTTGGGTGTGCACACTTTCTCTGGGAATTTTTACTCTGAAACTATCACTTCCTGCCTACTTGCAGCCGCTCTGGGCAGATTTTTGGAAAGGTTTTGTAGACTCACATCCTGATATATTATGAGCCATGGCGTAGTCCAAGAGGCAACTATTAAAGCTATGATGTAAAGAGAATGGTGCAATAATTGTCACATCATTGCATGGCACAAAAAATGCGAAGTAAAAAAATATGTATATTTTTAACAAATAAGATTTCTGAAGCATTCAATCCTTTTGATAAAATTCCTCATCCCCGACTACGATAATAGCAGCAGCAAAGTTTTGCTGGGTTCTACGCTAGAACCTACAAAACTATAACACATGCCTCATCTTCAGCGTAAAGAGGTCAGCCACATTACAATAGCCAAAAAAACATCATAATGGCTTGCAACACTTACTGACTTGTTGATTAAAAGATCTTTAAGGTAACCCACAAAACTGTATGGCCAAGCACCTTACAACATTTCATGACTGCTTGGACTAGCGCTAGGCACTCTAGTCCGTGCAGCCCCCTCAGAATGCGTGGCAGCCCACAGGTTTACAACCACTGTTCCAGTAACCCCAATTTTGTTAGACCTCACAAAAGCGTTTGAAATGTTGAGCCATAAAATTCTTCTTTCCAGATTGTCTGAATTACGGATCATAGAGATCAAGACTTGCATGGTTTTCAGACTTTTTGTTGGGCAGAGCTCTTCAAATTTCAGTACCATCATTGGTCTCTTATGTCAGGCCTTTTCTAGGAAGGATGCCTCCGAGTTTAATTCTGGATCTGTTTAATTTGTACACAATTGACTATAGTGCTAGAGGCATTCCCATGTATTCGGACCACGTGATGACCTTTGACAACCATTATTTAATTGACTTAGGTGTTTCTTGAATGTACGACATCATTTTTCCTGCATGTGCACTTTTCCTTGAAGAGGTCTTTTGTGTCCCCTTGTAGTTGCAGAGGGGAGAGTGCACGCTTCTTACAGCCCTGCCAGGAACAGAACGTGTGGGATGCGCATTTAAAAGCATGAGAGAGAGAGAGAGATGTGGAATGCACTACTTGGTCTCGGAGTGTAGCGTTATAAGCAGTGGTACTCAAATGTGCATTATGTTGTACATAGGGAAATGAAGTGTGTAGTGCTACAGGCAGTGGTGCACAAATGTGTATTGTGTTGTACATTGAGAAGTATTATGATGTTCTTACGATTGGCTTTGACATGCCCTCATGCCAGCTTCAATTCTGACTCCGTCTAGCTTGAGCTTTGCGCACACAGGCAGGCTCTTAGATCACTCAAGTTGTTTAGGCTATTCACGTTCAAGGTTGTTTTTTGTCCTTTTAGAGATTGTTTTCTACTTTCTCAAGCTTTGTTAAGATCAGATCATGTGGTAGTGCAGAAGGATACGTGAGAACTCTTTTGTCTTTGGAATGCTTGAATGGAGAGTGGCCAACTACAATAAGTTTACTTGGCACTGAGGACGTTCTCTTAGAAAGTTCTAGTGCCTTGAGATGATAAAACTTGGATTTGATGACTTGGAAACTCGGATTTTGGAACTGAATGGAGGCGGACACGTCTAGTTCAGTGTAGCAGAACCTGTCTTGCTCAGTCTCTTAACTCCGGCTGTGAATTCCCCAGTCAGGAGTGGGATAAGATTGAGGTGCTTATTTTTTATAAGTGACTTTGTGTTGGGCGAACCTGTCTGTGTGCACATTCAAGTGTCTATTGGTTGTAATAATCGGATGTGTTATTCTAGAGTATTGGCATTGTGATGAGCGAGTGTGTCTGTGTGCACATCCAAGTCTCCAGTGGTTATGTTATGTTATGTTAAGCATTTTGTAAAGCGCAAACAGCTGCCCCAGCAACGGGGTGTCCCGGCGCTAAAACCTTAACACAACCAGCTGAGTAGAGAAAAGAAGGAGACCTACAGGGAGGGAAATAGATGAGTTTTGATAGCTCTGCGGAAAGCTAGTAGGTTGTCGATGCAACGGATATGGAGGGGAAGGGAGTTCCATAACTTAGCCCCCAGTAGTCTGAAAGAGCGTCCTCCGATGCGGCAGAACTTCGTGTGGGGTACCATGACTAGATGTTGCCCCTTGGACCGGAGGTTGCGTTGGGGATTGTAGGGCGTTAGCAGCGGGCGGAGGAGCTCTGGCCCCTCGGTATTCAGAATTTTAAAGGCAAAGATGAGGGCCTTGAATTGGATGAGGGCTTCCACGGGCAGCCAATGTAGTCTGTGAATGGTGGCTCTCGCGGAGCACCTTCTAGGCAGGCCTACTATTGCCCTGGCAGCCGAATTCTGAATCCGTTGGAATCTCTTAATTTCCGCTTTGTTAGCTCCTAACAGCAGGACACTCGCATAGTCCAGTCTGGCCATGATGGTCGATTGTACAATAAGTTGCCGCGTTTTGGAATCAAAGTAGCCTAAGATGGGGTTGAGGCTTCTCAATAATCCAACACAGGTCGCGGGAACTTTTTTAGTATGAGACTGGAAGTTAAGTGCAGAGTCCAGCCAAACTCCTAGGTTTTTTCCCAGAGTTTTCGGGGGGGGGGGCGCTGGGCCCAATGAGTGGGGCCACCAGAGGTCACTCCAGCTGTTGGGGTTTTTCCCCAAGATCAGCACCTCGGTTTTGCCACCGTTGAGTTGGAGGCAGTTTGCTGTCATCCAGTTAGCGACGGCGGTCAATCCATCCCTGAATCTAGTGGCATCAGGAGAGGGAGCCTCGTTGAGGCTGATGACCAACTGTGTGTCGTCGGCGTACGACACCATTGTGAGGTCCCATTTTTTGGCAACCTCCGCCAGGGGTTGCATATATAGATTAAACAGGGATGGACTGAGGGCAGAGCCCTGTGGGACTCCTTGTCCTATGTCTTGGGGTTGGGAAATGAACGGGGGGGCAGATACCCGGAAGGATCTATTGGTCAGAAAGGACCGGAACCATTGTAGTGCCGAATCTACGATCCCGATGTTTTCCAGGCGATTTAGTAGGATGGCATGGGAGACCGTATCAAAGGCCGCGCTGAGATCGAGCAGTATCAGCGCGGCACTTTTACCGGTGTCCATAATTTCCCGTAAGTTTTCCGTGGAGGTAAGGAGAGCGGATTCCGTGCTGTGGCCCGGCCTGAACGCATGTTGGGAGGGGTCCAGGATGTTGTTTTTCGCCATGTGATCATTAAGTATTTTGTTCGCGTGGGCTTCCGCTAGTTTCGCCACCCATGGGAGCAGTGAGACGGGCCGGTAGTTCTCCGGTTTGGAGGGGTCTAGGGAAGGTTTTTTTATAATGGGAGTGACCCAGGCCTGTTTCCAGCAGGTGGGTACCGTGGCCGTGGCAAATGAGAGATTGAGGAGTGAGGTCAAAGATGGGAGGAAAAATTCCAAGGCTCCCAGGAAGTGGATTGGCCTCATCGGATCTGTGGGGGCACCAGATTTCACCTTCCTGCACAGTTTGGTAAGTTCCTCGCCAGAGATAGCAGGTAGGCATGTGAGCCTGGAGCCCTCGAAGGTGGCGTTGGGAGAGCTGATGTCCTCTGGACGGTAATGGGTGAAGGAATTGTAAATTTTCTTCACTTTTTCCGTGAAGAAGGTGGCTAGATCTTCACATTGCTGAGTGGAGGTGATGTGAGAGGCAGGCTTGTCTCCGTTTTGCAATTTTTGTACGATACGGAAAATAGTTTTCGTGGGGTTGTGGCTTGCTTTGATCTCGTTAGCGTAGAAGGCTGCGCGGGCTACGCGTATTGCTTTGAGGTATGTTCTAAGCACAGCCAAGTATGCGTTTTTGTCCTCCTGCTTGTAGTCTTTCCTCCATTGCCGTTCCGCTTTCTTACATACTTTCCTCAATGTTTTGAGGTTCTCATTGTACCAAGGGTTGGAGGGGGTGTTCCGTCCTTTAGTCCACTGGCCGGTATAATAGCATCCAATCCCTTGGTGATCCAGTCCTGGAAGGACGCATACGACTGTGTGGGAGGGCGGTATTTAGTAATATTTGGGAAGGCGAGTCAATACATTGGCACCTTTTATTTACATGTTTGAGATTAATCTATACTTCTATATTCATTATACACAAATTATGTAGAGGCTTACATCTGATGCTAGCAACACAGCCTCTAAACTTCATAATGGTCTTCTGAAAGAACAACAACGAATATGTCACAGTAAACAAACTGAATAGCGACAAAATTAACATTCTGTGCCTGTTTGGACAGTTTCCACTTTGGCAGCATTCTTTTTGGCCCTTGATTATGGATTATCATCCATAGCCAGCACTATGTGTAAAGACCTTGAAGTAAGAATTGATTCATCTTTGACTCTGGTTGATCCAATTTCTTTGGTTGCTAAATACAGAATTTTGCTGCCAGACTAGCTCTGAACCTCTGTCCTAGAGATCACATTTCTCCTGCCCTGGCTGTATTTACATTAGTTGCCCTCTAAGGAGGGGATCTTTTTCAAATCAATGTGTTTGGCACATAAGGCTTTCTACTCTCCTCGGTCATCTCCATTGCATCAGTGGTTCCAGTGGTATTGTCCTAGATTTATTTGGAAAACAATTGGTGGTAGGGCTTTTTCCACGGCTGCAGTTCAAAAATGTAACTTTACGACATTACATCTGCATCCAGATTCAAATCTAAAGAAGTTTAAAGACTTGGCTGTTTCTCTCTAGTTAGAAGTTAGTTAGGTATTTATATGTCCTCTTTTTCCATAGCAGCCTATGCCTTTCTGGTGATATTTCTCTTAAGTTTCATCAGTGCCAATATATCCGATTTGGATAAATGTTGCACTATTTAAATTCAAAATACAAATGCACACTATGTGAGAAATAAATCTTTTGCATTCCTGGGAGGATGGGGGTCTTTTTTCTGACCTGGTTTACCCAAGTCCTCAATCATGGAAAGTAAACCACTTTCCTGCAGAGTGCAAAGGAGCGTGCCCCACTTACTTTACGATATAAAACATGACCTTATTCTTTTGTTAAAAATAAACGCAACATTATTGGTTGCAAAACAAACAAAAGTATAAGTAAATTCTTCAGGAGTTTTTCCAAGTCCAAAGGGAACTCAATGAATGGAAATCCATTTGAAATCCTAAATCCGGTTCCTAACTAGCCATTGTTAATAGGACCTTAATTCAAAGTGAAAAACATAATACTAGATCCTCCTTTACCTAAATCTGGCATTTGGCCAGTTGATTTTCCATGCTAATTGCATTGACCAGCTTAATTTTCAGAACTGCACCAACAGCCCTGCCATGTACCACGCATCAAGCGTTAAACTAACGCATTCAGTGTGGTGGTCTGAATCACTGTACTAAAATGCATTAGTCGCGCTTTTATAGCGCCCAGGGAGAAATAAGAGGCACGCACAAGGCTACCCTGTGATACATAAGTAAGCTGCAGCAGCTGCAAGCGTTATCGGCAGTGTGCACTCTGCCATGGAAACCTTGCCGTGTTAAACATAGGAGTCCGTTTCATGAGGATTATGAAAGGCACCATGCAGGCAGGGTCAAGGCTCGCTTATTATTATTATTATTAGGTTTCTTATATAGCGCCAGAATCGACCCCCGAAGGGGTATCTCCACGCTTGCCTTGGGAACCCGTCCTGGTTTTTCCCTGTGAGATAGCCCCTACAGGGCATCCCCAAGGTGAAAGCCAGGCATCCCGCCGCGGGGGGCTGTTGCAGGGCTTCAATCAAGTTAAGCCCTGCCATGGTCTCTCAGCACCACGTGGTCTGGGTCAAGTGACAAAAACAAAATCCAGATTCAGGGGGCGGTGCAGTGCCTGTTCTTTCACGGCAAGGCGCCTGTCCGACTAAATCTGCTGTCTGATCATTGGCTGGCCGCAGCCAGTCACTGTGGCGGCAGCTGACCTATGCTAAACAGACAAGTATTTGCCGGCCTCCTTGTCCAGGAGTGAGTCGACCCTCTGACAGTCAGTGCAGATCTACTCTACTGAGGAGCTTGTGTACAAGGAGTGAGCCTCATCAGGAGGATGTCCTTCAATCCCCGCCTCAGCTGCCCCCCACCCAGGTGAATATTTCACTGCCACCAGGGCAAGGGGCCTAAAGAAATAAGTTACACCTTACTTTTCCCTATGTTTGTCTTAACGTCCTACATTTTAAGAGAGGTCCGTATTGGACATGCCTTTATGGTTAAAAAGACACAAGTACTTAAGAATGTGCATGCTACTCTTAGGCTAGTGATTTGGATATTGTGCACCAATATTGTACGTCTCATTCAGCAGCAGATTATCACCTGCATGCATAACAAAGCATTTTGCAATTCATCCACAGGTTCAAGTGCGTAAAAAACTGTACAGGAACTGTGGTTCCGAGTGCAACTGGGCAGGGGAGTTTGGGGACAGGCCAGAGAAGTGGTTAAGAAGTAAATATTATTTTGTAAGTCTTACACCATTCAAGTAAATACACCTAAAATAGAACATGCCCACCTTATATGAAAAATAAATGCAAGTTGAAGAGGTGGGCAATGAACTATTATATGTTATACAATATGTGTATTTACAGTGCTACAAGGTCTCAGCCTGCGACTGAAAGGACGTTAATATGCAATTTATTATCTTAAAATTCTACTACAATAATAGCTAGGCTGCAGCACAATGTACTGAGAGCGAAAGTTAAACCCGAATTATGAATTAGCCCAAAGTTTTTCGAGCTCTGCTTTAACCACTTTTGGCGCAAAAATTTGGAATTGCAAGTTGGGTGGTATTAACTGCATCAAGTACTTACCAGTTACATTAAATATCCCGCTTTTGGTTGAATTTTGGCAAAGGTTATATTTGTCGTGCTCGATAATTATCATACCTCAGAGTATGGTTATTTATCAGGTTCAATAAAAAGCAAATGAATTCTGACAAACCCGCAATTAGGGAATAGTATTGATGATAAAACAAGTGTGTTAAAAATATATATATTTACTAATACGAAATCAGACTATACCTAGTGTAAACCATTTTTTTGTAACAGGTTACTGAGTTTTAAGAAGCAGTCACGAAAATAAAATACAAACAACTGTTTATATGCCCTCCCCCCGCGAGCCCATCAAGCCTTAGGACATATTCACCCCCGCCACCAGCCCCACACAAGGCACTTACAGACCTACACCTTGCCATCAGAATCCTTCTAGTACAGTGAGAGTCCATTTCACCTCTTAGACCTTTATTCAGTGGGTTGGATGCTTCATAAAAACACGATCCTTCCAGAAAATAATCCATAATTGGCTTCCAGATGGTTTCGCATTATTTCCTATCGTCATTCAGATCATATATTAACATTTCTATGGCCCTTAATACCCTACAAGACCACCCAGCTCTGTAGGTTATCTTGATATTTTCCCCAATGGGCTACTAGGAAGGAACATGGGGGAAATCAACTAGTTTCCTTTGTTCAATTGCTCTCAATTGCAGTGTCTTATCCCAAAAATGAATGCGAATTGGTTTCTGTGGTGTTGGTGGAGAAGTGTGGCTCAATGGTTAGAGCGGCAGACCCTGATGCAGAAGTCTGGCCCGGGACCAGGGTTCAATTCCCGCCTCGGCGGGTCTTGTGCTCAATTTCCTCGGATCTGATAATTCTCGCCTCGGTGCCTATTCTAATCATGAGTCCCACTCTGCAACTCTGGGCAATAGCTTGCTTAATCTCCACAACGGCCCCAACAACGCTAGGATGCCTGGCTTCACCTTGGGGGTGCCCAGGTGTGAGCACTTCCCAGGAAAAGGCCAGGAAGGGTTCCTTAGCGGTATTCGTACAAGCGCCGAGATGTCTCCAGGTAGTCGTGCGCTATACAAATACGTAATTATCATTATCATAGTATTTGTGGATATCTGGAAAATTCATGCCTCCATCCTGTCTAGAGCCCTTCCATACTCTCCTGGTTATAACAGGTCTGCTGAGGAAGTACCATATCTTGTTTGGGAATCAGGATGGTAATCAGGCCTGAAAAAATATAATAATCTGTAGGGGTATTCATCTTGAGGGCATTCTTTTGGCCTGCCTAAAAGATAAACAAGGGACTCCATCACATCAAGTTGCTTTTAATTACCAGTATCTAGGGGACTCCTATTGACCTAGGTTTAATCTATTCCTGTCGTGGGCACTAGGCCCAGCCCACAAGTGGGGGAGCTTTCTTATTGGCACAAGCAGATTAATGCTGGGTGGTAGGAATTTTGCAAATTTCTGCCGACTCTGGAAGTTACCATCACAGAAACGTAGGAAAAATGCATGATTTTAATAAAACGTTTAAGTTTGTAGGGCATTGTGGGTAGGAAAGCCTCATGTGATTCACACAATGTGTACCACCCTATTTTACCCTAGGTGTCTGGTTTTGGAAAGTGTACAGGATTGCTAAGTTTTCCTAGGTGCCCGTTGAGTTATGGCCCACAATCCACAGCTACCCACATTGCAAAAGAAAAAAAAGAAGGGTCAGTTTTTAGTGGAAAAAGGTCATGTGTTCATGTTGCGTTTTGGGATGTTTCCTAATTAAGGAACTCAGCATACCGACATGAGTAAGGTACCATTTTCATAATAAGACATGTAGGAACACAGAATAGTAGAACATTTGTTATTACCAATAGGATTTCTCTGTATTTGTGCCTTCCAACTCGAAGCCAGTGTGTAAGAAAGAAGACATTTCAAAAACTGCCCTACAAATCACAAGCTAGTATGGGTACCCACAAATTCACTGATGTATAAATTGTCAATGCTGCAATACTTCCGATCAGCTGCCCATTTCAATAACACAGTTTTCCTTGATATCCACTTTTCGCTCTACATATTTACCATATACATTGGTCTACACTCAGTACATAATTAAAAGCCATTGTGAGGTGCAGCTCAGTTGTTGGCTCTGGGGTACCTCAGGTTCTTGGACAACCTACTATCCCTATATATCCCTGAAATCAAACGTGTGTAGCGGATATAATGGTATATTGCTTTTGTAGATCGACCATTGTGACAAACAGTTACAGATGAAAATGTTATTATAACTGGCTGGCTTTTTTTCCTGCTCATTTTCAATATTTCTTTTTCCAACAGTTAGTTTCTTTGAGAAACTCTTGAGGGATTTACACAAACGAACGCATGATGGATTCAAACTTTTCTCTACTTATTAGAAATCTATAGCTTTCCTCGATCACTCATGGGTTGCATAGCCCTTTCCACCACAAACTGGAGGTAAGTTGATAGCAAACAAAAATAGGAAAATAATTACTACATCTTAGAAAAATGCCAAAAACTGTGATACAAAATTGCTCAGAGCAGCATGTTCCTAAAAGCCAGGAAGATGGTAACTTTGGCACAGTACACCTTGCACTGATGCCAATTTTAGGATGCCCCCCCCCCAAAAAAAAAAACACTCAAAATATAGCTATATTTTGGCTACTTTCTTGGTTTCCTCCAGGTAATCCACAAACCCTTACTACCTTTAAATGCCCAGGATGTTGAGGAAAAAAAGGCACGAATCTGGTGTGGATACCTTCAGTAGAAGGGGTGGGGGCTGAGGGGGAGGGGGTTTGGACGCCTAAGCACAAATTACCCCAGATAGCCAAAAACAAGGGTTGTGGGAGCCTTAGCAGTTAATTGGTCAAAAAAAAATAATGGCAGAATGAACTGTCACACTTATTTTACAAGCAATATGGCTGTTACCCATCGAGAAGTGTAGCTGATAAGAAATCAATGTCCTTCTGTCTAGGTTCACTGTTAATTCACTTTTGTGTGTTTTCTTACTTGGCAACACTGCAAATGGGTCTTGTCATCTCACACTTAAAAATTATATATAAACCATGTGATAATTTGCATATTTGCTTTTTGTCTGTATATACTGTTTATGCAGATTAAAAATCTATATTAGGCTATTTCGTAATCATGTTTTCTTCTGAATTAATTGTGTGCATCACATTATTTATCTACAAAATGACAAGTTTAATTTAATGAGTTCTAGGCAAAACACTGTTTTGTTTTTAGAAGAGGGTGAGGAGCGTTGGGGAGACCTGGATCTTGTTCTGTTCCTGGGTTTATTCCTTGACCGACACTGTCCCAGATGGGCAGGACCATGAATAACTGGCTAGCCATCTGATTCTTTCGCAGGCAGATCTCACACGTCGGCAAGTCATGGATAGGACCAAGACAACACAGACCATCGTTGTGCGGGTCGATAAAGGACATTTAACAATTGCACGCGAGGAAGGGCTTAAAATGAGAGATTTCAGGTGGGGACATTCTCCCTAGAACTGTACCAATTTGGAGAATAGAAATTTGCACCACTAAGCCAGTGGTAAGCAATGGGTGGAATACCTTCCCATGAAAGCTTTCTGAAAGTCCGCAAGATGTCTTTAGCAGGACAGACAGCTGTGCTGTGTGGTAGCTTTCAACCTACAAAACATCGGTGGTTTTTGAAGGATTTATGTTGGAACCATGTATGCCATTACCACCCACGCCTTTACAACAAAAATGTAAATATATCATAGGTAAGTGAAAAGAGGTGTTTGTGGGTGGATGTGCGCCTGCATATGTTTTTTCATTCGACCTCAACCCCTAAACTCAACCACTCATAAACCCTACATATGCCCTAGCTACCCAATACCCCTACCCACCCTAAACCCTTTAAAAACACCCTTGCCACGCCAATACCTTATTCACCCTAAAATACCTGTCACCACATACCCTCACACACCCTAAACCCTAAAAATACCTTTGCCACACAAATACCCTTACCCACCCTTAAAATACCCTAACCCACCTCTAAACCCTAAAAACACCCTCACTCTAATATATATATATATATATATATATATATACATACACACACATATATAATTACTTGGCATATACTTACTCTTTCATTGGAAAAGCATGCGTTGTAAAGGCATATGCAGGGTAAAAACTTGTGTGGTAAAGGCACACACATGGTAATGGATGCGCTGTAAAGGTACTGTGTGGTAACAACCGATTTGTAACGGTTGTTCCCCATTTTTGAGCATTCCTGTCACACATCACCACCAATTTAACATAGCTGAAAAGGTACTAGTCTACCCCTAGGGGGATGAGCTAAAACTGGTAGGCAAAACAAAATACCTCCACTCTTTTTTTATTCTTTTTTATTATGTTTATTGATTTTTATACAAAACAAACATGAGACTCAGTACTGCAATGTGACAGTAGCAATAACACACCGTAGTCAAAAAATGTCATCTCAGTGTTGAGCGGTCAGCTAACAGATTTTCCCAAGGGCATCATATTAACATTCCCCACTCCCCCACCTACCTACAAGCGATCCCGCCCGGTACAGTCCTGAGACAGTGTAAGCATGTAGTATACAGCCAGTTGGTGCCCTTTACTGCGTTCCTGCCTAGGGCGGGCTCTGTTCAGCTATATGGCAAAGGTAGTTCCCGTCTGCTCCTCCGTGCCCCTTACAGCAGTAACCATGCCCTCCCAGTTGGTTGCAAGGTACCTTTTATACAGTTCCCATAAGTTTTTAGGTCTGCTCCATGGCGGGAGAAGGTACTAAAGTTTTCAGTTTGAGTGCTACAATATAGCATGTCCCGTGACCACTGGGTTATTGTGGGAAGCGGACCCCGTTACCAGCAGATCGCCACCCTACGTTTGGCTAATAACAAACCCACTTCCACCAACCGCCTCACTCCTTAAGGTATCTGTTTAGAGTAGCCAAGTAATGCAAGAGCAGGCTCCGGGGTGAGTTATTCAACCACTCGTCCTAGTTCTCTAAAGACTGAGTCTCAGAAGCTTGATATCCCCGGGCAAGACCAGGCAATATGAAGGAAGTCTGCTGTCTGCGTATTACATCGGTCGCAAGTCGGTTCTTCATGTAAGCCGAATCTATGTAATCTCTCTGGGCGTATTATACTCTGTTGAGATACTTAAAGTGGATCAATCTATGTCTTCCATTCAGGGATATGCGTTTTGTGCAGCAGTATGTCCACATAGCGTTGTCTATATCCTGTGTCAGGTCACGCTGCCAAGCTAATCGTGCTTTACTATAGTGATTTTCCCTATAGGACATGGCTAGCTGGTAAATTTTAGACACTATTCTGGAAGGCAACTTTGCCGTTATGACGTAGGACAAGGCTGGCGGCTCTGGTGGTTCGAGTAATTTGTCTCCTTACATGTTATGCAGCGGGTGTCTTGCTCATTTCTTGGCAAATACCTCCACTCTTACATGGCAATCCATCGGCTCCTCGGTCTCCAAAGCAGATTTGCAGTGGGTATAATGCATAATTTGTGTGGTGTTAATATGAGGTGTGCAGAGGCTGCCCATTCTCAAAGACAGGGTCATTTCGTTTGAACTCGAAAATTCCTCACCGGTATCTACCTACAGCACCTAGTCTTACCCTTCCTGAAATCATGACTCCCCACCAAGTTTGGTATATTAATAACTTCCGGTATTTGCAAAATTGAAACTACATAACAAGTCAGACTCCTGTTCATTTATAAATACACATTTAATATACAATACACATCGTCAAAAGGTATGGTATCGAAAGTTCACTAGACAGTGAGTTTCGACAGAGGGCAAAACAAACAATTTAAGTACTGATATATTCTTACTTCAAAGCCCACCCCATTAAGAAAATTACCCGACAAAGCCCATTACCATATACCAGGTATGCATTTGCCACAATCTCCTTTTTTTGCTTTATACTTGAGCGTGCTTTCTCCCATATTAGGCGGGGGGATGTGCAGTATGTTGAATCATCTAATCTAATGTATTCCTACCTTTCCATTTAACTTTGCGCCCATACATCGGTTACTAACCATCAAGGTCAAATTTCATTTAGCAGCCTCCCTTATCAAACACTGCCGTAACCCGTTGCTTTGTTTAAAAAGAAAAACAGTGAGGCCATTTTCCTGCTGCAATATTTACCGAAGTCCAGAAAGGGAAACTTTAATCTAGTGAACACAGTAGTACTGAAGCTGCAACATGACTCGGTGGCATCCTTTACAGAAGAGGAGAAAACTAGGCAAAAGTCCTTCACTGCTCAATGGCGAATACAGTCATAAGGGGCATGTTTATAGAATTATATTTTCTGAAGCCTTAACAGTCAAACAAGATATTGACTCACAAAGAAGTGGAGAAAGAATCACTCAGATACTGATAAGTACTTGTCTCGAAATTTTAGGAGGGCCAAGTAAAATGGCAGGATGAAAAATAATAAGCATTTGCAAAGCCAATAGGTGTCGCCTATGCAAGAGCTATTGACTTTGCAGATGTTTTCATCCATGTTATACACCAGCACGGCTGTTGGTCAGCATGGCTAAAGGTTAGTGGAGTGGAGTAGAGTGATATGGCACAGAGTGCTGTTGAGTGTCATGGAGTGCCGTGGGGCAGAGTGGAGTGTCGCGGAGGTGGAAAGGAGTGGAGTGGAAGAGAGTGCTGTAGATTGGTGAGGCATGGAGTGGTGTTGAGGGAGTTGCGTACAGTGGAGTGGAGTAGATTGTTGTGGAGTGGCACAAAGCAAAGTATAGTGTTAGAGTGGAGTAGAGTTTCATGGAGAGAGTGGAGTACAGTGTCGTAGAGGGTGTAGAATGGAAGGTTGAAGAGGAAAGTGTCGAGTGCAGAGGCAAAGAGTAGAGTGGCAAAGATTGGAGTGATGTGGAATAGAATTTCGTAAAGTGGAGTGTTGTAGAGTGTCAGAGTGGTATAAAGTAGCACTGAGTGGCACGGAGGGACGTAGAGCATAGAGCAGAGAGACACAGAGTATTGCAGAAGGGCGTAGTGCGTTGAATAGCATGTCAAAAAGTGGATAGGCGTGTCAGAGTGGCATGTTAAAGAGTGGAGTGGCATGTCGTAGATTGGAGTGGCATGTCGTAGAGTGGAGTGGCATGTCGTAGAGTGGAGTGGCATGTCGTAGAGTGGAGTGGCATGTCGTAGAGTGGAGTGGCGTGTCGTCGAGTGGAGTGGCGTGTCGTCGAGTGGAGTGGCGTGTCGTAGAGTGGCGTGGCGTGTCGTAGAGTGGCGTAGAGTGGCGTGGCGTAGAGTGGCGTGGCGTAGAGTGGCGTGGCGTAGAGTGGCGTGGCGTAGAGTGGAGTGGCATGTCGTAGAGTGAAGTGGCGAGTCGTAGAGTGAAGTGGCGAGTCGTAGAGTGAAGTGGCGAGTCGTAGAGTGAAGTGGCGAGTCGTAGAGTGAAGTGGCGTGTCGCAGAGTGGAATGGTGTGTCGCAGAGTGGAATGGTGTGTCGCAGAGTGAAGAGGCGTGTCACAGAGTGAAGTGGCTAGTCGCAGAGTGAAGTGGCGTGTTGCAGAGTGGAGTGGCGCGCCGAAGGGTGGAGTGGCATGGCGTGGAGTGGTAGGTCGTAGAGTGGTAGGTCATAGAGTGGGTGGCATGTCGCAGAGTGGTGTGGCATAGGGTGGAGTGGCATGTCGTAGAGTGGAGTGGCTTGCCGTAGAGTGGAATGGCATGCCATAGAGTGGAGTGGCATGCTGTACAGTGGCATGTCGTATGGAGTGGCGTGTCGTAGAGTGGAGTGGCATGTTGGAGTGGCATGCTGTAGAGTGGAGCATCATGGAGCGGCATAGAGAGGAGTGGAATGTCTGAGTGAAGTGGCGTGGGGGTACAGTGGAGAAGAGTGGAGTGGCGTACCAGAGCGCTGCCATTACAAACAATACATTTTCAATTGAAATGACCATTACGTTTGCACAGACATACAGTTTTACTGATAAAACTATACAGCACACAAACAATGTGTGGAAATGACATCACCTACTGTATTGATTTGTTTTGATCATTCTAAAATATTTGATTCCACCACACTACAGAATTAAAAAAAAAAAAAAAAAAAAAAGATGTGCTTTATTTTTGTGCTTTCCCAATTCTGAAATTTTCTTTACACTGTTCATTTACAGACATTTAAATGTTATTATGTGCTATAAAAAAGCCTTTCCTTTCACAGCATGATAGTCACATAAACACCACGCTCACTAGAAGACTGGAAGACAGAGTCTTACATTTGACCTCCACCTATGAATGCACAGCAAATGTGGCAAGATAAGAGCAAAATGTACAGGTCTGTTTACAGAAAGCTACCTCTCATGAAAGAATAGAAGGAGCCCTGGTAAACAGGCCATGCTCCATGTGAGAGACCAACTTAAGTTGGACAGCTTAAAACAAGCATTGGGAAAGCTAAAAGGTCTCGCCCAATCAAGACCTATTGGCTTTTCCGACTTTTTGAGCGATGTTGTACAGCTGGAAGTACAGAACAAAAGTGCTATGACCGAGTAAGCAGTGGCCAGGTCATATAACTTTTTTCATTACTTTCAGCCATGTTGCACAGTAGCCATGCTGCTGTAGAACATGGCTAAACATCTATTGGCTTTGTCAATGTTTTAAGACCAATTCGTTTTACCAATGCTTGTTTTTCAAGTCAAGCTGGGTAATTATGATTGGAAGACACACAGCGACCATCTTGGATATAGGCCTGTGTGAAAAGAGCCAGGATATCACCTGATGTCCAGTTTCGAAGACTGTCATGCCGTGTTCTGGTTTCATGATTAGCAAAGAAGCTACTGGACAGCTGCTTGCGGTTGCAGCACTGCACTGAAAGTTGCACTTTCCCTGTGAATCTATTTCTCAATGAAACACCAAATAGGGAAGTCGATACTTTTTATGTAGGGTCCAGGAAAAAATAATCAGATCTGGAGGTTCAGTTTATTTTGCATACAATAGGACAACCATGTAATTTCTAAAGACTGTTGACACCCGTAAAGACTACCAAGCGTTAGTGTACTACTCATGACAGCCATGGAATTTGAGAAATTATAACTGGTGGTCCTGATTAAAGAGATACAAACTTTCCGAAGAGGGAATTTATGGTCAGATTAAGATGGAGAATAAATCTGAGGGCAAAGTGAAACGGTGCTAATGGATCCTCAGAATATTGAAGGAAATGTATTTTTGATGTTAAATTTGCTTACATTGTTTTACATTAATTCAAGTCTGGTGGCTCAGTGAGCCAATGCCTATACTACAGGGATGTGTGCTTCACGTCATTGTCAGAGGTTCGAATCCCAAGATTAAATGACTACAAAAGATAATTTTATTTTTACAACATTGCTATACCTTCACTTCCAAAACTGCTCATTAAAGTAAGTAAAGTGATCTACAAAAATTATTTCTTTCGAAAAGCATTTCTGTACAAAGCACAGGGCTCCAGGCAAACACACATTCAAAATCCTTACTCAGACCATTCAATGGTCTATGCTTTGCAAAGGTTACATACATACAACATTCAAGTACTATATATAGATGGGTAACAATGAAATACAGGGATGTTTTTAACCAAGAGGTTCCGAGTGACATCAAATAGACAACCAGTCACTCAGAACCCCGAGGTGAGAAATATTCCCGCAATTCACCTTTTACCCATCTATAATTTTAAATTATGCTTGGGCCCGCAATCATCTGTCCCTATTTTCAACTGCTACGTATTAGTAGAGGAGTAATGAAGGTGCCATACATACTATGGCCTCTCTTATTTATCCTTGTCCCAAAGTTTAAAACAAAAAAATCTTACCTGTCATCCTTGACCAACCCCCGTCATCTTCCCTGACTTCTTCCTACTCTTGCAGCTGTGCATTCTGCTTTCAGTCAAAGCAGACAAGTAGCGCTGCACTGACAGTCTCTCAGAAAGGCCTGTCAGCGTGGCCCTGATGGCCTTTAAGACATCACAACAGTGGGTAACCTGTTTTGTTATCAATTTTTACTATGTCGTAGCAGTGGATTATAAGATTCAGAAACTGAAATAAATGTTGGAGGCTCTCTATGAGAGCCGTAGATAGTATTATTTTTCTACACCAGACAGTCAATAATTTGCAAACAAATTACGTTAATTGCAACAGCAATGAATGAATGTTCCCACATATCTTTTCGCAATCAAGATGGTTACTTGCTGTTTGTTACTTAAGTTGAGCAGATACTCAAATTAATATTTCTTTTTGAGATCTTGACTCTCCCAAGTGTATTCAAGATTACTCCCACTCAGCCCAATCAGAAGTAAAGTTGACATTGGTATAACCTAGCAGCATACAAAAGTGGATGACCACTAACCGAATGTATTACGGTTACAAAAATACAACTTAATATTCATTAGCAAAAAAATATGCACATGCATAAACATTAAGCACAAGGTTTCTGTACTGGAATACTCAAGCAAATTTGTTACAGCCCCTGAGTCACAAATTTCTTCCAAATGTAGCAGAAACACTACTCAAGAGAATTTTAAACTTTCCATGATATGGGGATTATGTATGTAACCGGGACAAACAATAACAAAACAATTTAAGAATTTGTAGAAAAACTCCAAAGAGCCAATTCTGAAACTCTAGAAAACCTGCTAAGTCTTGACTAAGACTCATGTAGTTAACAAAACAGATGTTCAGTTTGATTAAGGAACAGGAATTAAAAAGACCCCAACGGGTAAGCATTCTATCCATTGGCACTGGTTAACAAGTGACAATTCTTCTCCACAAATAAATTATTACAAAATCATAGCTATTAAAGCAAACAAATATTTTAAAATCAACGTGACACTAGGCAACTCACATCAAGAACTCTGGAATTCAGCAGACTATTACGGTTATACACATGCAATAGTATCAGTACTGTAAATGTTGCAGTTTGGAGTAGATGGCGAGACAAGAAACGTAACAGAGTATGTTGATGAGGTACAATGTGATGAAATTGGAAAAAATATCAAGAATATCAATAAAGTCGGGGCGTGGCCAACAACAGCTCTGAACGCGAGCTCCGTCAGCCTACCTGTTAATCTGACAGCTTGACCCGCGCAGTAGTTCCTGACACCAGCTGCATTACACTTGAGACATCTTGCCCTCCATGTTGGCCCATAGTTTCGCTTCAATTTGCGCAACAGCAAAGGTGTCCCTCCATCCCCAATGCTGTGAAGCGGACAGCCTGACTCACTCAACTGTAGCACCGGGAGCGGGAAGGCGAGACAGACGAAGTTAAAGGGGGACGGACTCCGAGGCCCGGAGAGGTGACAGTTGTCGCAAACGGAAAGAGCGTGACTGCACCTGGGGGCTGGGACTCTGGTGGCTCATGTCCGCTCTGAAGGGCCGCAGACGTGCATGGCAGCTTTGGCCCTCTTCCTGGGGACTTGGGGCTTAAGGCTGTGGCAGGAGGTATTTCTATAGACCACTCCCTCCCGCGGAGGACCAGGAGAAGTGCCGATGGAGGAGAGGAGGTGGCATGAGGTGGGGTCCCCTGCACCCAGCCGGGCCTTCCTGACTCCTGCTCTGCTCACCCAGAGTGGCCTGTATCCCAGACTGTCAGAGGAGGGCGCTGACCACTTGGACCATCAGTGCTAGCGGAGACTGCAGGGGACTGCTCACCCTTGCCTGTGGGCGCTGCGCTGGTGGAGAGGCCGAAAAGACTGCGATTGGATCCTGGAGGCACTTGCGCTGCACTATAGATGACACCCACATGAGGAGTCTTGGAGGGGGGGCCGGGCCGGCGGTTCAACGCGACTGGGCCCCGTTAGGGGCTGTCGTCGCTCTTGGTTAAGGTGGCTTTATGTGGCTGGGAGGGGGGCCCGGAACTTCACACAGAGCTACCAGACAATACAAGCCCATCTGCTCTCCATACGTTGGGCCCTTCCTCCCTCCCTGTCCCTTGAACAATGGCTCAGGGGGGGTGCCCTGAAAAGTGGGAACCCCCCCGCCAAATACAGGACAGTTGCCCCTGCCATCCTTTCAGTAACTGGGAGCGCCCCGAGTGGCCGAGAGAGGCTTCCCTGCTCCTTATAGCCACTACGTCTTTTGATCCTGACTAGGCGGCTGTGGTGAATGGCGAGTGAAGCGTGAACGGTCTGCACTATGGCACGACAAGGCAGTCCAGCAGCTCCTGGAGCCCAGGGTGACACAGATACCAGTCATGGACAGGGACAAAGAACCCAAACCACAATGCAGGGCAAAATGGACAAGTTCACAAAAGCGATTGCCCCACGAGCAGACCAAGATACAACACCCTCCCCTCTCCAAGCTCCTGACAACGTGATGCTTTTACAGGCTATCCATGCAGCCAGAGACACTCTAGAGGGGAAAATAGGGGACGTTACACTGCAGTGCCAAGATTTGCGTCAAGTGTCAAAGAGGGTAACAAAGGCCAATAACAGAATTTCAGAGGTGGAAGATTTGACCCACACCATGCTGAAGTCTTGGAGCTCAACACCACCATGAAAGAGCTAGCGTGGAGAGTAAATGATGCTGAAAATCGCACGAGGAAGGGGTTGAAGGCTCGGATATTGGGGAGTTCCAGAAGAACTGGCTACAAAGCACCTTCTCAGAGGCTAGATTTTCCTCATGCTTAGTGATTGAACGCATGCATTGGGCGCTCAGCACAAAAACCCCAACGGGCACCCCAGCCCATCCCCTCATCGCTAGGTTTCTTAATTACCAAGACAAAGACCAGACCAGATCCTGAAAGAAGTGAGGAAGTTAGGGGAACTTAGACATGCACATGCCAAAATATTTATATTTCCCGACTATTCGAGGGAGGTGCAGTCCCAAAGACGCACGTTTGACTCTGAGGAAGCAAGCTCAGAACAATGGACATTCAATATTTGCTCCTATTACCCACTAAACTTAAGATTCTCTTTGACCATAAAACCCTATTCTTCTACACCCCAGAAGAGGTCTGGACATGGGTGGAGGAGCGACCATCGCTATGGATGGAAAAGAACAACTGACGACCCTCCACTGCCGACTGGCAACAGGCATCGGGACCCAAACTAAAGTAGATAGAAAAGCGTCGCAAGAGATCCCAGGCGGTAACGAAACAGTGGAAATCTATACTGCTACCGAAGAAGTACACCTTCCACGTTAAACTGCCTATAGGCGCAGGGAGAACTGTTTCTGTCAAGGGACATAAAACAAATAAGACCAGAGAAGGGGGAGGAAATTAAAGAAATGACTCGCATTGCTCCCACTCGAAGACTTCAGAGCCCGAACACCCACTCCTGGCATCTATCATGAATATGGAAAACTTACCTCACTGGGTCAGAGTGACACATCCAATAATGAAGAAGGTGAAAACTAAAACCTGGAGGTGGTAGGCCAAGATAAGAATAGTAAGGCACACAAGCATTAGTAGTAGCCCTATTCGGCAAATGTAAGAGTCTGCACACCCCAGTCTGTTGCACATTTGTTGTTGTTTTGTAGAATTGCTTTTGATTTACTTCATGTATTCCTTCCCTTTTAACCCCAGAGGGAGACTCCGGGTAGGATCACAGGATAGTTACGAGGGTTGAGAGGGGGACAGACCTCTCAGAACCACCCGCAACACAGTTGCTATATTGACCCAAGGAGATAAGTGTGTGAGAGGAGAGGGAGGGTTGGGAGGGGGTAGTTGGGGTACTAGATACCACACACAGTGTAGGCAAGAGTGGTCAGATGGCTGCAGCGGCATGATACGGACCCAGAGTTTGAGGCAGGGATGGACCATGTTGAAGGGCACCCTATTTTACTGCAGTGGGTTGAGAGATGACACCTAACAAGGGTAATTGCTCAATAGTCTACTGGAATGTTAATGGCTTAGGAAACAAGATGAAATGAGGCCTGGTTGCCGCATATATACGAAGGTTGAAACCTAATATAGTATTTCTCCAGGAGACACACTTGAAGGGCACACAGTGTGGTTTACTTGGTCAGGGGGCTTAAATTACATTAGAACATGCAGGATGCACCCCAACAGATCGTAAACGAATTCGCTCGCTAGTATCCAGCATTTTACAAACCGAGACCACTGGTAAATACCCACAAAATAGAGTCATATCTTGCAGACATCCTCAATCCTGCCATTAGAAGCAGATAAAACTTGGGAGGAGGCTATTACGGAAATACAGACAGCCATAGGCCACTTGTAATCGGGGAAAACCCCTCAGCCTAATGGCATACCGGCAGAGTTTTTCAAGAAAACCATGAATATATGGAGTCCCCACCTTAACTTATTTTTAGAGGCTAAGACGGAGGGTATACTTCCTTCCGACCTTAGAGCGCCATGATAGTAGTCATACACAAACCGGGTAAACCCCAAGCAGCCTGTAGCACCTATCACCCTATCTCCCTTTTGAATATTGAAATAAAATTTTAGCCACAGTCCTGGCAAATAGATTAGTGCAAGTAGTATCCACCCTAATCCACAATGACCAGTCTGGCTTTATGCCCAAAAGGTCAACCCGTCTCAACCTCCACCGCCTCAGTAACTGGCTGGACGGTACCCGGGATAATAAACTTCTGATTGTATTCCTAGATGCTGAAAAAGCATTTGACGCCATCCATTGACCCTTTTGGAAACAGGTGCTCCAGAGGTATAGCTTTGGGCCCCACTTCCGGGCCTAGATCGATCTACTTTATATAGATCCGGTCACCAGAGTAAATGGCAAAATAGCAGATGAATTCCTGATTGGAGGGGCACGAGTTACCACTATCCCCCTTATTATTTGTATTGGCACCGGAGCCCCTGGCATGCAAAATCCACACACATCCTGATATCTTGGGCTTCAGAGAGAGGGAGAAGAGACACCTCAGGATGAGAGAATATCCTGATGCGCTGATGACATCCTCCTATATGTCATGAGTCAGCGACAAACCCTACCCTGTCTGTTTGAAAATGTTGACTCATGGGACTCAAGTGGGATAGCAGATAAACTGGGATAAATCCAGTGTGTACACAGCGGGTCGTGATCAAGTCGACATCCTGGGGCGACTGAAAATAGCCCCGGATGGTTTTAACTATCTGAAATTATATATATATATATATATATATATATATATATATATATATATATATATATATATATATATATATATATATATATATATATATATATATATATATATATATATATATATATATATATATATATATATATATATATATATATATATATATATATATATATATATATATATATATATATATATATATATATTTTTTTTTTTTTTATATAATATGTGCTCTGGAGTAAGCTTCGGCAATGTTATCATCTTATATATAGTGGCTTTGCTGAGGAACATCAGTGGTAGTGTTTTCCAATGGTCCGCTGTGGAGATATATATATTCTCCACAGTAGACCATCCACGGTGTAGCGGTCATCCAGCGCAGACGTGTATTGGAGGCAGGCTGCAGGCACATATCGCAAAGTTTAGAGCAGAGAACTGTCTCCGATCTAAAAGTTACATGTCTAAAAAAGTAATGTCAAATCAACTTTACCACTAAAGAGGATTTATCCGTACCATTCCAAAGATAAAACATGACTTCACGACTCCTTTCTAATCCGGAATTACGGCTTAAAAGTGATTTACGGAATTCCCAATACTAGCATATGGGAGGAGTAGGCCTCACAGCAGTGAAAACGGATTTAGCTGTTTGTCACGAGCAGGAAATATAAAACCTACAAGTACCTGTCCTAGCATTTAGTTAGTTACACAGCACCTTGCCTTATGGGCTAACTAGGGCCTACCTTAGGGGTCACATTTGTGTAATAAAAGTGGAATTTCAGGCTTGGCAAGTAGTTTTCGATACCAGGTTGAAGTGGCAGTAAACTGCATACAAATGCCTTGCAATGGCTGACCTGATGCAAGTTTGAAAGCCTACTTGTGTGGATGGCACAATCAGTGCTGAAGGCCTACTAGTAGCATTTGGATTGCAAGACCGGAGGCTACATTATGCAAAATCTTTTAATGCAGACCAAGCAGCCATATACATCTGAATAGATACATTTCTAAAACAGAATAAAGGCAACACAAAGTCCATGAGACATTAATAATCAGCCTCTTTTAAATGTGGCTCCAAGCAGATAAGTTGGCTTTTGACTACTCTTACTTTAGGCTTATTAGACTGTTTTAACATTATACCCTTTCAGAGTGTTTCTGTAGCATGACCTTTACCCTACCCTTTCCACACCCCCCTCCCTACTAATCTCCAATTTACGGAGATTTTCGAGTTTCACCCTTCCCTGATTGAGTGTGCCTTTATATCTTAAAACTATAGTAGTTTTCCGCCATAAGTATTGATTTATTCACGTCGCTTTTATTTCCATTAAACGTTTATGTGCCCGTTTAACCTTGTTCTTATTTGCGTGTGCGTGTATGTGCCGAATTTTATTTTATACTCCCATCACCCTTAACTCTGTAAGCGCTTCCCTACTCACCTGCTTCCGGGCTGAATTTGGGGTGTTTCTTTAGCCCGCTCGCCCTCCGTCTCCTTTCAGCGAGCGCGATAGTGAAAGCCGAGGAAGGCACCTTAGCAACGGGAGCACAGCGTCCTCCCGTTGCCTGCGGCCTTTGCTCTTCCCTCCGGCCTCCAGCTGATCGCGTATGGGAGGGGGGGGGGTAACATGGAAATGTAGCGCTCGAGCGCTTGCATTTGTTTTTTGAAGCCGTGTTTTTCCCCCGGAGACCGCTGCATGAACGATTATCCCAATATTTAACTGCAAATTACACACAAAAAAACGGGGCAATACCTTTATTATAATTAACTCTATTGTATATTTCTAATAACGAGTGTTGAAGAGAGCATATATTACTTGCCTTATATTTCTTGGAGACCATATATTATTTAACTGATATTACCAGGAGTCCTTCTATTACTTGCCTGATATTAACCCCTTCTTAACAGGTTCTGACCATTGTTACATTACTTGCCTGTTATTAACCCCTTGTTAACAGGTTTTGACCATTGTTATTTATACATTATCAATTACTCTATCATGTCTGAATATGATTCGGATGGGGCCTTGGCCCCTACCCACGGTCTGAACAAAGGGTCCTTTAAGGCAATGCTCCACATGGAGGTTAAGTCCTGCATGATGGAAAGCTTGTCTGAACTAATGGCATCCAAACGTTCACTGCCATTGGAGGACATCACTCATCCACAGTCTCAGTTTACTGGAAGTTCAAAAGGCAAGAAATGAAAAAAGAGTAAACATGTGCAGAGCAATTATTCGGGAGGTCTTGGCACCTCGACAAGCAATGGAGGTCTTGGCACCTCGACTAGCAATTGAGGCCTTAGCGCCTCAAACGCCCAGGGTGCCCTTGGCGGCACAAAATTTAATAAAGCTCCTTACATTATGGAGGATGACGAGTCGATTGATTCCTCTGAATTTATGGACGAATACGTCCTTGATCTGAATGAAAATGAAGAAGGTTTTGATAAATTTATGGATCTCCCTTCCTCTTCTAAGAGTGCAACCCTTGACACGCTGGGGGAAGAAATGCTCTCTCCACAAAACTTAAAGCATCCCAGAAGCTCAGACTGGGTACCACAAAAACACGTATCCAAGTTTAGTAAGAAGTGGCTCAGAAACCTACTTGACAGAGGAACACAAAATGTTCTTAGAGCGGAGTGCTCGAGACCTTCCTTAGATGACAAAGTATGTTATACCCCCAATCTGGACCCAGAACTTATCAAACTGTTATTTAAACTTGGACGAGACCCAAGAAGAGGAACAGAGAAATCTTTTAAAGGATGCCAGGATCGTCTCCTGGATGTTCTGGGCCCTCTAGCTAGGATCCTTGACTCTGCAGAGGAATCACACATCAACGGTACTCAACTTGATGCTGAAATGGTTAGAGGATGGAGCCAGAGAGCCATTATCCTCCTGGGAAATGCTAATGCTAGCATTAATTCTGAGAGACGTAGAATTGTCCTTATGAGAATAAACCCCAAATTATGGGATTTGGCCGACAAAGAACCCGCCAAGAATCCTAAAGGTCTGCTATTCGGAAAAGATCTGATAAAATCTCTTGGGAAATAGGTTTCCATATTTACTGCACTTGATAAAGCGCAACAAAACATGCGCAAAGTTTTTAACAACAACCTCTTTGGACGGGCTGGAAGACGGGGCCAATCTTCCGGCCGCTACAATCAGAGGCCCTATTCAAGAGGCCGTGGCTTCGGCAGGGGATACCAACAGCAATTTAATACCCCCCAGTTCTACCCACAAAGAGGTAGAGGCCAAGGCAGAGGCAGAAGTTATAGATCGCGCGGAACAAGCAACTCCAACACACCCTCAGGTTCCTTCTCCTTCTTCCCCCCTAAAGGTGGGAGAAAGACTCAAACTTTTTTAATGAATTGGAAATTAATTACTAAAGACTCTTGGGTTTTAAACACGGTGAAGGGATTTATGATAGACTTCACACATACACCCATTCAGACTTCTTTTCCAAGGGAAATTCACATGACACTGGACCAACAAAAGATTGTAGAGGAGGAGATCTCCATGTTTCAAAAGGGTCCGATTTTAGAGGTCCCAAGCGATCAATTGGGATTCATAAGCAACCTCTTTTTAGTAGAAAAAAAGAAGAACGGTTGGAGACCCGTCATCAACTTGCGAGACCTAAACAAGTTCCTGACTTACAGGCATTTCAAGATGGAGGGCATCCATCTTCTCAGGGATCTAGTGCTAGAAAAAGATTGGTTAGTCAAACTAGACCTGAAAGATGCCTACTTTACTATCCCCATGGCCAAGGTTTATCAACCCTTCCTTCAGTTCCGTTGGAAAAATCACATATACCAATTTCAAGCACTCCCCTTCTGCCTCTCATCCGCCCCTTGGTGCTTCACCAAGGTTATGAGTGTGGTCGTATCTTATCTAAGATCAAGAGGAGTTGGCTAATTATTTACCTCGACGACATCCTTATTATGTCCCAAGATCCTCATCAACTGGTTTAAGATCAGAATTTTCACGATGAATCTTCTGGAAAATCTGGGATTCATCATAAACAAAGAAAAATCATCTTTGACTCGCACAATGTCCATGGAGTTTTTGGGATTCACGGTAGACACAATACGTTGTCTTCTCCTCCTCCCCTAAAAAAAAATGCAAAAATAAAAAAAGGAAATAAGGTATGTTTTGAAACATCAAGACCTATCCCTCAGGGAACTTGCCAGACTACTAGGCCTTCTATCTTCTTCAATCCAAGCCATATTTCCTGTACCCATCAATTATCGAGCCCTTCAGAGAATGAAAGCAAGAGCCCTGAGATCCGGACTGTGATACGGAGACCGGATTTGTTTGGATCAAGAAGCCCGTTCAGAATTGAATTGGTGGCTGAACAATCTGGAAGCGTGGAATGGCAAAGCAATCTTTGGCCCAAAACCAGAATTTGTTTTGGAATCAGATGCGAGTTTTCATGGCTGGGGAGCTTGCTTACTCAATCAAAACACTGGTGGTCTATGGTCTCGAGAGGAATCTCTTCACCACATAAACTTTCTCGAATTGACAGCCGGGCTCTATGCCCATATGAGTTTCAAACACTCCCTTCAGGGAAGGTCCGTTGTTCTGAAGATGTACAATATGTCAGCTGTGGCTTATATCAACCGTCTAGGCGGCACGAAGTCTGCAGATTTATCGAACCTAGCCAAGAAGCTTTGGATGTTTTGTCTGGAGCACAAGATATCCCTCAAATCGGAATATCTTCTGGGAGAAGCGAACTTCTCTGCGGATTGGAACTCGAGGTTCCTCATGGATTACAGCGATTGGAAACTAAATGTTTCTGTATTCAACACCCTGAACAAGATCTGGGGTCCTCTAGACGTAGATTTGTTCGCAAGCAGACTGACATTCCAAATCGAGAAATACTTCAGCTGGATGCCCGACCCGGGTGCTCTGGCAGTCAATGCCTTCCTGCAATCTTGGAAAGAGATCCGGGGATATGCCTTCCCTCCCTTTGCCATGATTCAGAGGGTTCTGTAGAAAGTGAGACAAGAACAGTCTTGCCTCATTTTGATAACTTCTTCCTGGACTTCTCAAGCTTGGTTCCCGACCATTCTAGAACTGTCTTGCAGTCTCCCCTTCTTAATTCCTTCCCTGGGAGATCTTCTCACTGCCATAGACGGTCGAATTCACCCCTCTAATTCTAAACGGTAGTTTATCCCTTCTTGCCTGAAAAGTGTCAGGAGATCTAATGAAATCTCAGGACTTTCGGAGACGGCTTCAATCCTCCTCAGGGAATCTTGGGCACCTGGCACACACTACAGATACAATAATATCTGGAAAGTATGGGTACGTTGGTGCTTGGAAAGGAACCGGGATCCCTTGGAGGCTATTGTTGACAGTCAACTTCCTGGGCGAACAATTTGAGAGGGGTCGGAGTTATAGATCTATTAATTGCTATAGATCTGCTATTTCTGCTGGTCATACCCTCATCAAAGGTAAGACTATTGGTAAAAATGTTATCTGTAGAATCATGAAAAGTATCCGCCTGAGGAGACCTCCTAAAGCCAGATATGAGACCCTTTGAAGTGTCAAACTTGTTCTCGACCTCTTCAATAATTGGCTTTCTAATTCGCTTCTTAACAGAAAGAACCTTTCTATTAAATTAGCCACTCTTTTGTGCCCACGTCTCTTGCAGAAGAGCTTCTGACATCAGAGCTCTGGATATTTCAAGACATTCTTACAATCTATTTGACGTAACATTTGATATTTTTAAGAGAACTAAAACTATGTCTGACTCTTTCTTTTATCCTCTTTTCGACCTTTGTCCCAAACTCTGTGTTGTGGAGTGCATGAAGGAATACGATCGGAGGATGTTTCATCTGCGTCCTCAAGGCGTTAATCAATTGCTTATTCCCTTTGTTAAACCCAACAAAATAGTTTACTCCCCTTCGATTGCTAGATGGATCAAAACTGCTATGAGTCTTGCTGGTGTTGATTTAGATAAATTTCAAGCTCATTCTTTAAGAGGCGCTATGGCCAGTAAATCCCTCTGGTCTGGAGGTAAGTTGGATCACATCCTTAAAGCTAATGATTGGTCTAATGCCAGTACTTTTGCACGCCATTATTGTAATCCTATTGAACACGTCTAATGTTTTAGAAAGCTACCAACATGCATAATGTAGCCTTCGGTCTTGTAATGAAATTGCGATTCTCATATTAACATGACTAGAGAATCTGGATTTCATTAAAGATACTGAGGCTGACATTATCCCTCCCCCCCCCCCCACCCACCCACTGGTGGTGGTGTTTCATTAACATTGTTGTTTATAACATTTCTTTGCAATGCATTGTATTACTGTTTTATGCTGAAATTTCCGCTTTGCAAATTCTTTATGCATTCTAATTTCCTTCTCTTTTTAGATAATCCTGGATTGCTGGTTCTTTATCATCGATGGATTCCTTTTCGTCATCCTTTTCCTTATCAATGGCATCCTTCACTTTCTTCACTCATTCAACATCTGAAGATTATCTTGGTCTCGGACGTTTCAAGTTCTTTGTTTTGGATTGTTCTCTTGTCCATTTAAAAGAGGCTGATTATTGTTGTCTCATGGGCTTTATGTGTTGCCTTTATTCTGTTTTAGAACGTTTTCTATTGTGATGTATGCGTCAGCTTGGTCGGCATTAAAATATTATGCATAATGTCAGCCTCTGGGTCTTTAATGAAATCCAGATTCTCTAGTCATGTTAATATGAGAATCGTAATTACAGGCCCTGGGTTTATGGTTTACCACCTTACAAGGGACTTTTAAGTAAGCTAAATATGGCAATCGGGTACATACCAATGTCACTATGTTTTAGGCGAGAAGCACATGCACTTTAGCACCAGTCAGCAGTGATCATGTGCTCAGAATCCTATGGCCAACAAAAAGATAAAGCAAAAAGTGGAGATAAGCAGGCACGTAGTCCGGGGAAGACCACTCTAAGGATGGCAGGTCTAACAATTTTTCAATTAGAAAAGAACTGAAAAAGAATTAAACAAGAGGTATAACAAAAATTTGAATTCCCCAGAAATTACCGACAGTGCACTAACCATGTCTGGCTATTCAAAGCTTAGTACTTCAAAGAGTAACTGAAATTCTGATTTCAACATGAAAATACAAAAAGCATAACTTTAATAGAATAGAAAGTGTTTATGAAATTCCTCTGAAGTCCCCATTATCCGTACTCATTAGTCAATCAACAAACACACCAACATTATCATTGACCTTTCCTCTTTGGAACAACCAGGCACACCAGATTCTATTAATCTCATGAGCCAATCAATACTATTTTAGAGGATAAAAAGAGAAGACCTATTTTGCTGCTTAAACGTATGCAAACAAGCTGCTATAATTGTTAATGCATCAATCTTTCAGAAGATCTAATGAAACAAGATCAAAAAGAATTGACAGAGCTAACAATTATCTTTGAAAGGCATTAACAATTGCTTGTAAAGCAAAAAGGGCAAGTAACGATGCTGTTCACGGTCAAGAAAAAATAACAGCATTAGCAAAATCAGAAAATAAAACACATAAAAATATATGTATGTTATACAGTTGTGGATATTTGTAGAGCGATTTAATCACAGAGGAGGTCATCCTGGTACAGAAAGGCAGGAGCAGAATGGGCCAAAACTAGATGTAGAGCTTCAGTTTCTTCAGTTTTCTACAAAAAGGTGCAAGGTAAGAGAAGGCCTGGCAGTCAGATCTGGTTCTGCATATGTGGCGAAAGTGTGGAAGTAGGAGTCCGGTTGAGCAGAAGCGTCAGGTAGGTATGTGGATGTTAATGAGATTTTTGAGGTAGGAGGGGCCGATGATGTGCAAGGCTTTCTTTGTGCGTGTTAGGAGTTTAAACAGGTCATTTGTGAATCGGAATGCGTCTTTAGGTGCGGGTTGATGCAAGTTCTGGTGGTGTAGTGGGCAGACTTGAGTGGAGTCCAGCAGCTGAATGGTGTGGTCTGGAGTCTTCTGCCAGTTGCACATTGCTATGTAGTGTGTGTGCCATAGTCCAACTTACTGGTGATGATGGGCTGGGTGACAGTTTCGCAGCTGTAGAAGGGAAGCCATTTGAAAATCTGCTTGCACATTAGGAGTGTATAGAAACAGGAGGTGGAGAGTGACTTTATTTGTCCTGTCATAGCAATATGATTGTTAACTATTGCTCTGAAGTTCATTGCTTGGGTGGTTGCGTTGTGTGTGGTGCTTAGATCAGCAGGCTTCCAGATGAAGTTCTATAGAGTAGAGTAGTGTCATTACCGAGAATAACTACTTTTGTCTTGTCTGTGATGAACTCGAAACAGTTAGTTTTCATATGAATGGGGACTTCAGACATGCAGGAGGACAAGTTGGTTCAAATGTTTGATATTGTGTCTGTGAGGATGAGGATGAGCTAGGTATCATCTGCCTAGGATTGAATATTGATTCTGTGGGTACAACTGATGCTGGCAAGTTGGCGTATGTACAGAGTGGGACTAAGCGAGGATTCTTGTGGAACTCTGCAGATGAATTTGGAGGAGGCCAAGGTGAAAGAAGTCTGGATGACTTGTAGGGCAAGAGCAGTTTCAGCAGGGCGCTCGGCGCAGAATGCTGGCATCACCAGGCATGCATAAGAACGCGTCATGGCGCTGAGACAGGAACTTTTTGGGTTAAGTGTATTGCCAGAATCAATGTGATGACGCAAGTGGGAAAATGTGACAATGCATGTACATGGACAGTCATGAAGCTACAGCAACTATTTTTTTATTTTATTTACTGATGCAAGATGGTGCACTCTTGTGCAGAGGTAAAATTACAAAAATAAAAGTGTGCAAAAGGAGCAGCTCAATGACGAAATGTAGCTTCCAGGCTCCCCTAAAAAAAAAAATTGTAACGGAGGAGCAGGGTTACTGGAGCAAAGGTGGAACTAGGTTTGAAGCAACGGAACTCCTCTGAGCATCACTATGAAGCACAGTGAGCTTGGGACGCAATATAGCTGGGGAGGGGTGGAAATGAAGATATAGTGGGAGAAAACTAAGCAAGACGGGGGTGCTGGGGAAGCAACAGACAAACTGGGGGGTGGGGGGGACACAAAAAGCACAGGGACCAGGATGTAAAAGGGAAGCAGCACAGGGGAGAGAGAGCAAGAAAATACATTGACTCCCATGGAAGGGAGAAAGAAAAATATCCACTAAACTAAAGCTGCCTGTAGGAGAACAAAACTGAGCAGCTTATCTAAATAAGTCAAGACTGAATACAAAGCATCAAACTTTGCTAGCCACTTAGCAACGTCTAACACTTAAAATACTCATCCTGAGACGCAGAGAATTTCACGGACAAAATGTCTTCTACTAACAAAACAAAAAAAAAGTAACAAAATATTTAAAAAGTTATAAAATCTAAAAAAACTTCACAAAATCCAATTCAGCACTTAAGTCAACTGCAAAAACTGTGGTGAAAAAAACATTTTTAGGAAAATAGTGTGTCTCCAGGAGAATATTAAAAACCTGGGTACACTTGGGGTCCCCAACACGGGGGAGAAAGAGATGCAAATCTAACATCAATATGTTTTGCGGAAAAAACAATAATACAAGTATAAGTGTGAACTGACCCAAATAGGGCGTAGCACCTTTTAGGGGTAGGTGGGACCATTTCTTAAGGATTTAAGAAACTATAGAGGTAACGACACAGTATTGAGAGAGAGAACACAGAACTGGAATACAGGAAGTCTATATGTAAAAATACGCTAACAGAATAATTAATTGCTTAATTGCCTCGCATGTGAGGAAATCTAGCCCATGACAGAGAGGTTACAAAGACAGCTATGAACACAACACTCAGATTTTTGGAGCCCAGTGTTTGAGGTGCGTAAGATTATTCTTAGGGCAGATTGCCGCAAAATGCGACTGATAAAAAATGAACCACCCCTAAGGTAAGTAGATAATTATTTGATGAGCTTGGCAGAATGGCTTTCGTTAGAATGTATGACTACTAGGCGGTAATTCACTGTGTGTGTATCATAGCATAATAACAAGCAGAAGGGCAGGAAAAATGCAAAAAGGAACCACAAAAGCACTAAAGAATATAAAAAACACTTTTTCATTTAATCAATATTCATATTAAAACCAAATATACATCAATGACACTATTGCGTAAAATTCAACAAATAACATAAGCAAACAAATTATACAGTATTTACGAAAAATAATCATATATTAAAAGAGGACCATAAAGTGGCAATCAATGCTTTCCTTCGCGCGTTTCGGCGTTACAAAGACGCCTTCTTCAGGAGCCACTATTTCTATATAAAGAAATTCCAAAAAATGGCTATTGTAAACTTTTGCTTCCTTAAAAACCTTTTATTCAGTCTTATTCCAGTAATGAAGAAGGTATATCTTTTATTAGTTAATATAGATGTTGCGAAATTCTGTGCGGTATATATTCGCCACCGTCAATCAGAACGCATTCTCTAATTCATAAAAAAGTTCGTTCGGAGTTGCAGTGATATAGAAGTTCTGCAGGTAGACGTACCAACTTCTGTTCTAATTTGGAAGAACAAGGTCGTCGATTACGACGCTGATAACAATGTATCACTTCAGATTCGCAGGTGTGTGAGAAATATACTTTGTAAATGTATATAAAAGTGCTGCAGGTAGACGTACCAACTTCCCTTCTAATTTGGAAGAACAAGGTCGTCGATTACGGCGCTGGTAACAATTTATCACTTCAGATTCACAGGTGTATGTGAAATATACCTCGTAAGTGTCGTTAAAAAGATATATAGAACTGCATACGGGCAATCCAAGACCCTCATAAGCGATGACCGATATTTTCACTCTGCAATGTCGGATTTCGATGAAGCTAGCGAGGGGCTGAATACTTGGAACAGGCGCTGCGAATGATAGCCGCTGGCGTCCTGCGGCCGTTAAAGATACTATCTTTAACGGCCACAGGACGCCAGCGGCTATCATTCGCAGCGCCTGTTCCAAGTATTCAGCCCCTCGCTAGCTTCATCGAAATCCGACATCGCTTAAGAGGGTCTTGGATTGCCCGTATGCAGTTCTATATATCTTTTTAACGACACTTACGAGGTATATTTCACATACACCTGTGAATCTGAAGTGATAAATTGTTACCAGCGCCGTAATCGACGACCTTGTTCTTCCAAATTAGAACGGAAGTTGGTACGTCTACCTGCAGCACTTTTATATACATTTACAAAGTATATTTCACACACACCTGCGAATCTGAAGTGATACATTGTTATCAGCGTCGTAATCGACGACCTTGTTCTTCCAAATTAGAACAGAAGTTGGTACGTCTACCTGCAGAACTTCTATATCACTGCAACTCTGAACTTTTTTATGAATTAGAGAATGCGTTCTGATTGACGGTGGAGAATATATACTGCACAGAATTTCGCAACATCTATATTAACTAATAAAAGATATACCTTCTTCATTACTGGAATAAGACTGAATAAAAGGTTTTTAAGGAAGCAAAAGTGTGCAATAGCCATTTTTGGGAATTTCTTTATATAGAAATTGTGGCTCCTGAAGAAGGCGTCCTTGTAACGCCGAAAAGCGCGTCGGAAAGCATTGATTGCCACTTTATGGTCCTCTTTTAATATATGATTATTTTTCGTAAATACTGTATCATTTGTTTGCTTATGTTATTTGTTGAATTTTATGCAATAGTGTCATTGATGTATATTTGGTTTTAATATGAATATTGATTAAATGAAAAAGTGTTTTTTATATTCTTTAGTGCTTTTGTGGTTCCTTTTTGCATTTTTCCTTCCCTTCTGCTAGTTATTATGCTATGATACACACACAAAGCATTTCCCTGCTTTAAGGAATTATCAATTCCGAACAGGGGGTCCTTGTTATTTACATTATACTAGGCGGTAATTGGCAGGAGCAAGTACACTTTCAGAAAAAACGAAGTTGGGGGACATAAAACAGACTATAGGATACAAAGGTACTCAATTTTACTGTTTTATCTACATTCAAAATGTATTAATGAAATGGTTATTAAAAACGAGGAACACCTGTATAAAATTCACAAACCTGTGTGATATGCTGTCACACTGAGGCAAACCAAGCCTAATAAGTGACTGGACAGTAAATTTGCCCCAACCCCTTACTCTTACATCAACGCACATAAACTCTATGTAAAATGTAGTCATGCACGACCTTAAAACAGCCTCTTGTACTGTACATAACACTATAAACAATCAGTTAAATTGCACCAAAAGGCATTCATTGCGTGAAATGGGAAGGGCAGGTATTTTTCGTCTGAAAATATCTGCGTATATCTGGGAAACAGTGAACTGCCATTGGAAATCTTGCAATTCTTCTAAGGTAATACCTGTGCTCAGTAAGTGTTGCAGTAAGAGCCAGACATTATCCGCCTGTATGAAACATGAATGCCTAGCACTGGCTAGAATACTCTGAATCAAACAAATAATTTACGGTCAGATATTCAAAACATCAAGACATTTGTGGCGAGGACATATTCACTGAACAAATATATTGTTCGTACAATACTGATGTAGCCCTATGTGGGTTAAGAATAAAATCTACTAAAGGGAGAAGCAATACAGTCACAAGTGATCCTGAATGTGTTAAAATAAGGGCACAAGCACGCCTAAAAGGTTTGTTCTTTTTTAATTTTAAAATAGTATTGTTTATATAGTTTACATTTCAAGCCTCTTTACATAAAACTTTTTTGGTATGAAAGTTTCATTAGTCTACCTGGCCGTGTGCTCGTTTCATTGACTTTTGGAGAACGAAAGACCTTAATAGTAAACAATGCCAGGATCTGGACTTAAGGTCTGCGGGTCACCACAAGGTCTCATCAACGAAAGCTTAATTCACTAAGCTTTAATGAAATATCAATGCAGGTTTTAAAACAAAATGCACGAGTAATAAATGCCAGCCCAAGGTGAGTAGACATAATGATTTCTAGGTGAGCAGTAGACCGACATACTGGAAATGTTTCTTTCCATGATGCTTCTTACTCTGTCATTTAATTTTCATTTTATTGTGTTCGTTATGCGATTATGCTCAAACTGAGTACAGACAACAGTCAGTAAAAGCGGCACATACCAAGAAACAGCAAAATGAGCAAAAACGGGATTTCAGCTAAGATGGAATTTAGTACAAGTTACAGAGAAAGGCTTGTGAAGATGTTGAAGATTCAAATTGATCCAAAAGATGTGAAAGGAGAAGTGGAAGACAAGTGAAGAAGTTACAGAGCTTAGAAACAAAACGTGCCAAGTACTAAAATAAGTAATGGGGCACACAAAGGAGGAAGAGGAAAAAAACAGTCTAAACAGTGTAGCAAAATGTATTGGGAGAGAAGGAATGTAGAGCAGAACAGGAGAGAAGAGGGAGGGAGGAACAAGGACATGGACACATATAAAGACAATGCATAGCAAATGGAATTTTGATTAAAAGAAAAAGGGAGTCAGAGAAGAGGATTAAAGGAGAAAGCTGAGCAGTGAGGGAAAGTTTAAAGAGAACACAAATGGAAGATTTAAGGAGCAAAATAGAAAAGCCACAAATATCAATAACCAGGGTAGTACAACAGTGAAAGAGGGACAGAATGAGAACTGAAAAGTCAGAAGCAAGCTAATTGCTTCATAAGCGGTCTAAAGTTGAAAGCCAAAGAAAAGAAAAACTGATGAAATTTGCAGGGAGACAGAGATTAGTCCCAAAAATAATGCCCAGATAATAAGCAGAAGTGGAAGGAAAGAATTTTAAATCCATACAGATACCTGAAAAGACAACCATGATGTAATGTAGAGAGACAAGAGAAGGCATTGTGGAGAATGGGTGGTCTGGTAGTAAAGGAGGAAAAAGTGAGAGTTTAAAGACACTGATATAGAGGTGGTAGGAAAGTATAAATGATGTGATGATCTCTGAGAAAGGTAAGCTAAAGATATGGAAGAAAAGAGGACAAAATGCGGACCTCCAAGGTACCAAAGAGAAGACGAGGAAGAGAAATTTGACAAAAAGAGAGTGAGCAGACAGAAAAAAGAACAAGCATTGGCATAGCCAATAGATCTCGCTTTTGGGACCTTATATGTATTTAGTTATGCAGCACAATATCCTTGGTGCAACAACATTAACTGTTGCATGGTTAAACACTTATAAGGTCCCAAAGGCGAGACCTATTGGCTATGCCAATGTTTGTTTATAATGTGGTGACACCTTATAAGTGAGATCCAATAAGAGCGGTTGTTCAATGCAACGCCTCCGACACGAACTCTGGTCAATTCTGTGATGTTGGAAGATGAGCCTCGGCAACAACAAATTGAGCCACCGGCAGCACCCGGTGTTTCAACATGGACGTCATTTAGGGGCCCACTAGGGGTTGCTACTGCACCCTTACCATTCCCCTTGTGACCCCTTGCACTGTTTTTGTGACCCCTAGCGTCAGCAGTGGCAATATCAGTGGCAGGAACAGAAGCAGCACGTCCTAATGGATGTGAGTGGGGGCTTCACTCACCTCGTTCTTTTTCTCGTCAATTTCTTAATATATTAGTAGTGAATAACATTACATTAATGGCAAATAGCGGGAATATGACTTTCCCTGGCAGCTGAGGTAAGTAAAAAAAATGCTTTTAAAATGTATGTATGTTATGTGCGTGCTTGCCGTTTGAGTGTGTTTATGTAAGACAGAGTGTGTGTATGTGTGTGTGTATGTGTGTGCATGTGTGTGCATGTGTAGGAAGAGTGTGTGTGTATGTGTGAATGTAAGTGTATGTACAAGCATATGTATGTGTGAGTGAAAGTGAAGGTCAAGGGGCATGTGAAGTACCTTCCGCTACCTCTGGAATTTTGGTGAATTGACGTCCAACGTAGTGGATGCCTGCTGATGACAGGGAGAGCATCATGGTATCTCAAATTTTGGGGGTCACTTCCCTTTGGATCGACGGTAGCTTGTAATCTTTACACACCCCTGGCTGATTCCTTCACTCTGGAGCTCCAGCAGATTGCAAAACAATTTACCACTGTAGTAAGAGAATCCTCTTTGAGCACGGGAGTGTGCCCCAAATTCTAACAGGGCTTCCCTATTCAGATTGTCGTTGGATTTAGTTTGCTGTTCTATTTTAACCATGCCCACAACTGCACAGGGCAAACAGGGTTTTATCTGACAAGACAAACTTCTCCCAGAGATGTTCAGGATTCAGACATGTTTACTTTGTGACCCATTTGGAGCTAGTTAGTGCGATGGGTTGCAAGCTGCGATGATGTCATAGCTGGTGAGCTGGTACAATGAAAACCAGGCTACTCAATACAGAGCTTCCTGCCAGTGTATCTTTAAAATTTTCGATGGACACTTGTTATTGCCCACTTCTGGACAATCTTTGAAATCAAGAATTTTCCCAGTGCCCCCACAACCTGGCCAAGTGTTTGAACCCAACTAGACAGCAGAAACATGCCAGCGGAAACATTAACTTTATCAATGCTCCACTAATGGAGCAAGCTGGCAGCAACTTTAGCCCTGAACCCTCTTTTTCAACAAGGGTGGCAGACCATGAACATGCCACTCCGATCTTGGGACCAAACCCCTCAAATAACAAGTGTCATCCTAAAACCCACTGCATTGGCAGCATGCACATCAATAGAAGGCCTCTATATAATATGGACCAAGCAGATAGACCACCCTCCACAGTGCCCCTGCATCTGCCAACACTGAGACATGCTTCAACCAAACATTGGTGAAGACACCGTTTCCACCTGCACTCAGTCCGATGACCTAAGTAGTGCTGTGAAGTGGCATTTTCTGGCACCAGGCTACAATTGAATAAATACTGATAAAGCACCAATGCACCAAATCAGTGATCCAGAGATCTTAAGAAAATGTACTCAGTAACCCGTAGTGTACTGCTGGAGTTCAAAAAAAATCGGGTTTGGCTAAATGACTCTAGGTGGCAATGTGCCCAAAAACGCAAACAACTTTGTACCCTCCTTCGATCCATGTCGCCGGCGGCCTCCATGACAAAACAACGTCTTCACAAAGAAGAGAAAAACTTGCCCAAATGGATAAAGTGAGTGGGCTCAGACAGTAAATCAGAGTGCAAATTGTGTGGTGGGCGCCTTTTATCATTGCACATGTAAATAACATTTTACCCAGAGTGCTCACCGTCCATTAATGGAATCTTTCAGACATAATTGCATGCATGAAAGAGGCGCAGACGAGCTGCTGTTTACAAGGAGTGGGCGGGCAGAGCATGAGAGGCCGCAGATGAGTTTTAAGAGGAGTTATGGCATGAGAAAAATATGAAAGACTGATGTGGAGAGGAAGACAAAAGGGTTTATGAAGGCAGGATGAGAGAAGGGAAAATATTCACAAGCAGCATAGGCAAGAGTTGGCAGAAGAAGTGGTGACAGAAGTCCAGGAGATAAGTGGGTTGTTAAAGAGAGAAAGTAATATTTTTATAGAGCACCTTGACTCGATCAAAAAATAACTGCACTGATAGATATTGAGAACAAAGTTGAGGAAGTAACAAGCGCGCGCTTGAAAAGAATTGGCCGCGCGGGCGCCAAAAGTGAAAGTGCATTGCGATGTACTTAATTGCCAAAAGTGATCGCGACAGCCGACAGATGGCAGCTGCACACGCGCGTTACCGCCAGCTTGAGGCCAGCAAAAGCCTCTGGTAGCACTTTAAAAACCCCTTGCTAAAAGTCGAGGAAGCAGCGCATACGCTGCTCTAGGCTCGATCTAAAAATGGAAAGCGCTGTGCTAGAAATAGCGAAAGGGGACAATGTGAAGAGAGCAGGATAGAGTGGTATACTGTATTAAAGGAAGCAGACAAATGGAAAAGAAGGAACAATAGTTCAGAAAAGCGAGAAACAATATGCAGAATGGAGACAGGAAGAGGGGCGGTTTCTGTAGAGCAGGCCAAACTTAAGATGAGGAAGGAGGGAATGGGAATCAAGGAAAGTCAATAGCTGTTGGTGCACATATGATTTGAAAAATTTACAGAGAAATAGGGAAGAGATGTAGGGTGAACATTAGAGGGCATTCAAGATAAAGTGTGGGTTTTCGAGGGTAGGATAAATGTGTGTTTAAAGGAAAAGGTAAAGGACCTAGATAAGTCAAATATTGAAAAGAGCAATGGAGGTCCGCCAAAGGTCCCAGAGGGCCACCACAGGAGTAGCATGCTTAAATAAAGTAGAATTCAGAATTAGATATTGGAAAGAACAAAGCAAGAGAGACACTTTGCTGATGAAGTGGAAGAAGACAAAATGAGGCAACATAAGTTACACCACTGACCGGCCAACATCCAATCAGGATTCAGAAAGAACCACAGCACTGAAACAGCACTCATCACAGCCACTGATGACTTTCGGACCATCCTGGACCAAGGAGTAAAAGCGTCCCTCATCCTGCTTGACCACTCCACAGTATTTGATGCAGTATCCCACAAAACACTCGTCAGAATACTCGACAAGATCGGCATCCAAGCACCCGCACTTCAAACATATCTGTTCCTTCCTCACCGGAAGAATGCAAAGAGGCAGTCTATCACCCTTCACATCCGATACCTAGAACCTGATCTGTGGAGTTTCCCAGGGATTGTCCCTCAGCTCCAACATCTTCATGACACCGCTCAACAACATCATCCGATCCCAAGACAACACCATTATCCCCCTTTGCCGATGACACAAAATCAGCTTCTGCTTGATGGGCAAGACAGCCACAACCAACTTCACCAATTGCATCCCCATGGTAGCAGAATGGATGAGAAGCAACTGCTTCAAACTCAACTCCGACAAGACAGAAGTACTCTGTTTCCAAAACAAGGCCGCCCCATGGGTCGCCACATGGCAGCTGTCAGAGCTAGGACCAACACCAACCGACCACGACAGGAATCTGGGGACCACACTGGACTGCAAGCTGAACATGACCGCACAAGGCAACACAGTGAGCGTCTCCGGCTTCCACATCCTAAGAATGCTACAACATTACTTCAAGTGTATGGTCAAGCAAGCACTCATCACTAGCATGCTCGATTACGGCAAAACACTCTACATCAGAATCTCTAAGCAGCTCCTAGACAGACTTCAGACCACCCAGAACACAGTTGCAAGAATCATAATCGACTTCCCACTTCAAACCCACTTCTCATCCCACCTCAAACAACTCCACTGGCTTCCCATTCACAAATGCAGCCAATTCAAACTACTCATGCACACATACAAAGCCTTACACAACACTGGCCCAACATACCTCAACAACCGCATATACTGTCACCACCCCAACAGACACTTACGCTCAGCCTCACTTTCCCCTCGCACACATCCCCAGCATTCACAAGACCAGAACAAGAGGTTGTTTGTTCCCATATATCCCATCAAAAACATGGGACAGCCTCCCACAACACATCAGAGCCTCCTCCTCACATCTTGAGTTCTGCAAGATGCTGAAGACCCAGCTTTTCGATTTACTCTGAGGGGACAGTCACCTACACACTTGCTCAAGTGCCTGGATACCATCATGGGTGATTAGTGCGCTATACAAATAGACAAACGATAACACCATTTAAGATCAATAAGGTGATAATGTTTACAAAGCCAGCAGCGGAGATAGAAAGATCTGGGAGAAAGAAGATCATTGATACGGCAGAGGAATTCAAGGCATGATGATTGTTTTGGACTATTCCCCACAGTGAAGCCAACAATTGCACCCTAAGTCATTCAGAAACATCCTTTCAGTCTCCTACTTTATAGAACTCATCTGCTGCCTAAATAAATGTAAGCCGGACAAGAGTTGAACGAAGATGCATGTAATTTATTTTAATATTGTTATGCTGCCAAGAAGGCTCAAGGAAAGTCAACCGAAGGTATGACTTGAATTATAATCTGTATGCTGAAATTATAGCGCGTCTTCTCAAAACACATTCACTTCCATACCTTTCATTTTTACCTTCTCTTATTTTCCCAGAAGCCATTATACAAAAGACCGCCTATGTCTTGTTACCCCTTGTTAGAAGATCTGATCAGGAGATCTTTACAAAAATGCAAGGCAACAAGGCAGTAAAATAGGCTGCAAAAAGCTGAGAGAATCCTTCAGTTGGACATTGTAGTTATGATGAAATACTCTAACAACGAGACAATAATTGCCAAAAACGCTGGGTTGAAAACGTTAATCAATATTTTAGATAGTCAATGTCAAGCTGGTCAGAATAAAGTACAATTTAGAATGAAAAATGGAATGGAAAATAGTGTTCGGGTTGAACTGAGCTGTGGTGCAAAAGGGCAATCATGGTGGAGTAGCAAAAATCAGGGAAGGCACAGAGGGACATTCCCAAAAGTAAATAACTGGGTATAGGCCATGGTGAATGGGGAGGGAGGGGGTGAGAGAGAAAGGGACTTCAACAGAGGTGTAAGGAGGGAACCCCAGTGATCAAACACGTCAGGTGAGGGAAAGCAACCAAAAAGAACAAATAAAAACACCCCAAGTATCCAAATAGGTTTGTTTCAAATGTAAGATTTTATATGTTGATGTCTTCTAACACGTTTTCCAATCTACATTCTAGAGGAAAATGCCCACTTAGCACAAAGATAATAAAGTTAGGTGTCCTGCATCATTGGAAAATGAAACGCAAACCTTTCCAGAACCCTGGGCAGATTGCTTCTTGAGGTAACTTAAATATATGACTGCACTGAACCCTCCCTTTAGGACTCAGAAGTAATGCAAACTATACTGCACTTTCCTAAGTGAATTGAATGTTAAATGTCGTATACTTGTAAAGCGCACAGCTGCCCCAGCAAAGGGGCGTCCCAGCGCTGTATACCGCTGGGGAACCCATCCTGGCTTTCCTTGTGACATGGTCCCTCCTGGGCATCTCCAAGGTGAAGACAAGCATCCCCAGCACTGATGGGGCCGTTAGTAGAGATTAAGCAAGCTATTGCCCAGAGTTGCTGAGTGGGACCCATGGTTGGAGTAGGCCCCGAGGCGAGAATTATCGAGTCCGCTGACCATGGCCCAAGACCCTGCCGCATCGGGAATCGAACCCTGGTCCAGGGCCGACTTCTGCTTCCGGGTCTGCCGCCTCTAACCAGTGAGCCACACCACTCCACTCCACATTCCTGACAACCATTAGGATGATTAAACTTGGTGGCTAGAGGATTCAGATGGCACTATCAGAATCTCAATTTAAGCCAAGTAAAGCCCTCCTAACTCCCTAGAACTATAGAGAACCTTCATTTGTATGGGCCAGCTACAGCTCGCAATCTCTTGCAAAGTTCAAAACTCAACTAGAATGAACATGAATTAATAAAGGGCATCCTCGTGCATAAGCTCACGGTAAATACTTTGTTTTCTCACATCTACTCACAAATATTTTTTCTCTTATGAGAAAAGAAATACATACTCAAGGCATTATAATTAATTGCTGGTACTTTCTTCAGAGAAAAGCTCTTTCAATTTCACCTATACCAAACGTTTTTGTTTGTCTGCACAAACGAAACGTCCCAAAGTGCAAAACAATGAAGTAGGAATGTAATTTATTTATCCACGGTGCCAAACCTACAGCTCTTTAACTGCTTGCCAATCATTTTTTGTTGATAACTTTATCATTCAAGCTCCAGAACGTTTATTAATCCATCAAAACATGGTTGATATTGCATTAAATTCAGTGTTTCTACGGCTGTCTAGTTCATTTCAAACAGAACCATGGTGTTGAAATGGACTAAAGTGAGCTCAATAAATGATATGGTAGAATATAAGCAAGGGAAAACACTAGCTGGAAAAAAACACGAAGCTTTCCCTATACATAGAACTTATTTTGTTGCTACACCATTTCCTTATGTTTTCACTGGCTACACTATTTACATTGCTAAACTATAATGTGGCACTCTGCAATCAGAATGCCTATTTTTTATCTATTTTAATTTTAGATATAGTGGCTAGACCCTAAAGCAGTGTTCTCCAACTTTTTCTGTAACAAGAGCTACTTCTGTTCAATGAAAGTCATCCCAAGCTACTAATACTAGTGATGTAATAGTGACTACTCCATTCAAGATTGTCAGTAGTGATCACATTGGTGCATTAGGGAGGATTTCCAGCAGGAATGTAAAAAACGCTTTGACAATTTGAATTAAACTATTAAATAGGTACTACATACAACTCATACCTGTAATCTACATGGCACCAAGGTATACATATGAGTATTACATCTCTCCAACTCAAATAATAGTTGTAAACACATTTTGAAAATCCAACAATTGTTCTCCAAATATCAGCTTATGAATTCTGAAAATACACACACTTGTGTCTTGAATAATTTCTTTTTTAACTTTGGTATAAATTCAACCAAGCAAAAGCTTTCATAGCAGTAGGCTAGGCTGCCCACAAGTGAAATAATCACAGGTAGCTAGAGGGCTGCTGTTAGCTCGCGATCTAGGCATTGGAGAAACCTGCCCTAAAGAGTGACAGTTATTTACAACAAAAAAGTTAAAATGAAAAGAACTTGCTCAACATCTTTAAGAGGAAAAGAAATTAAATAATAAATACATTAGTTTACAAGTGGGAGCAATGTACACATTTGTGGTTGGCATTAACATAACCCTTGAACATTTAAAACACATACATTTGTAGTGGGCAATGATAAAAAACATGATAGAGAACAGCAGTACAATAGACGTTACAGGAAAGAAGACTGTGTGGGAGTGTAGTTAGTGTCTGACTGATGCATACATCAAAGTCACTTGAACCTCTCCGTTGTGTTTGCAATTTAGTATTTACAATTTGACATAATGGGCTTAGTAGTGGTACAAATGACAGGTTTTATACAACCGAGGTCAGCAATAGTGCAACAGTAATAGTTCTATACGATAAACAGCTTAACTTTAATGACTTGAACAAAGTGAGCGATGTTAAGACCGGTTAAAATGTGATCACATTGTGTTCTCAAGCTCTGCAATGAGGAAGCTAGTCTTACGAGTGTTGGAAGAGAATAGCATATCCTAGATACACTCCCTGAGTAAGTGTATGCTAGATTGAAAAAAACTGTAACAAAGGCTTTTGAGAAATGGTTTATATTTGGTTCTTAGATTGAAATTTTTACCAGTTTCCGTTTTTGTGCAAGGTACAAGGCGTGATTAAGGTGAATTTGTCTGTATGGGCAACACATATTTTGTAAGAAGAGCCAGGTTCAAGTGTTACCTTTTTTATTGAGTTTAGAATGTGAGTAATACTGTTACATTTTTAGGTCGAGCCTGGGCAGCACATGCGCTGCCCTGCGAGGCATGCTGTATTCAGATATGGATTTCAAGCTCCGCCCACTCTCCGCCCATATTTTTTATTGGCTTGTGTTGTTGTCTTTGGTAAATGCTGGCTTCTGATTCGTTCATAGGCTTGAAGTCCCTCCTTAGTACCACCTTGTCTTCATTTGTAGCTTCCCACGAGGACACCCACTGTTACATGTGTTGTTGCCCGGTATGCTTTAATTACAGCCTCTGAGCACTATTCTGTTAACTGCTTTTCACCTCCCTGCAAAAAGGACACACTTTCCTGCAATCTGCAACTGCTTTTTATTTTTTAAGCAGCGACGCAGCGCTTTATCTTTGTTTATGGTTTTGTTTAAAAAATGGTGGCTGTGCCATTTAAACACCGCGGTTCTAAGCCCCTCTTGTTGTTCTTTTTCAAAGACAAGGCAGTTTTACGTTCCAGAATGGCGTCCGCACATTTATTTTGTAATGTGTGGCTTATTTATGTTTTAAAAACCAAAACATAAATGAAAGGCATTGTCATTTACAATGCCAATAGATCAAACTCTTGTAAGTGTGAGACCTATTGCATTGCAAATGCTTGTTTGGTTGACCTGTCAGGCTGAAGGGACGAGGATAGTATTTTATGCAAAATACCTTCAGTATCTGTACAATGGCACTAATATAATTCCAAAGATAAAGGCTCTGAAATAACAGAGCAGCTTTGGTAGAATTCGAGCACATTTTGTGAGTACTTTGATAAGAAGGTTAATAAATATGGCTGATCTCACAATCTTAGGGGCTGTACCTTTCCTATGCATTCAGGAGAGAGGAACTTGGAGCTGTCTGGTAACAATAGGAAAGCTCGGTCTTTTGAGAGTAAAGTTTAAATTTCATACAGGTCATCCATGAGCATACTTCAGAAGGACATCTGTGCTATTAATCTTGAGGTGCAGCTGCACATTGCACACATACTAGTGGAAGGCAATGCTTCCCTTAGCGCTCAAACATACAAAATGAATAACTGGAGGGGATGGGACAAATCCTTGTCGCATTTCACATTAAATGGCCTAATAATAGTGGAAAAAGTTGTACAGATACTCTAATATGTCACCTGGTGCTCGCTGAAAACTCTTCTAGAGAGAAACGGACAGAATGGCAAGGCATTGCTGCTGGACCTAAAGGCTAGCCCTTTCTTTTAGCCCTTTACTACCTCCAATAACATTTAAAACAATTGCCTATCACACTGGTTCAATTCCATCTATAGATTATAACCTGACTGAGACACTACAAAACGTATACTGTAGAACAGACCCAAGATTAACAGCCAAGAAAAAAAATCTAAAAATCAACAATTACGCTCATCTATTCAGGATGCATCACCATGCTGACTTCACACTCTTCACTTAATTCCTATAGCCTATTCTACCCGAAATAACTTAGGTTCCATAGTGAGGAATATATGTAAAGTGAAACTGGCATCTCGTGATAATAAATACTGTATAACCTCCTCCAATCAATATGTCATGCTAACAGCTTTGCACAATATAGCAAGATGCCCTATAGACTGCAAGAAACCAATGTCTGGATAAGAAAGGTCCTATATAGAATCTCAGTTGACCACTTAATAATAAAACATGCATCTCTTCAAGTAGGATTACTTCCTTCGCTGCATTATACAGAACCTTATAGCAGAAAAATATTAAATCACGTTGTCATCGTGTTTCCTGCAATTAAACAGTTCACTAATTACCTTACTAAAGATGTACTTATGCCACTGGCAGGACGGTGATCAGGACTTTGTACATGCTGATCGCACATTAGGAATGTCCTAAACTACAATATGCTGAGCAGTCAGCCGAAGCAAATACTGAACAGTGCTTAACACAACTCACCTTCTGGGCAATACCAGTGTCTATGAATAAATCAAGCAAGGTATTATTCCGCACATACTTAAGCATGCACCACTTTAAAAAGTGCAAGTAACTCTATCAAAAGGCAAGCATGGACAGAAGCTCATGTACCAGGCAACAGATGAAACAAAAAGAAAAACATTCTTATTAAGTGACCATAAAGAAATTACATGTTTGAAAGCATTTAGGTATTTATAAACCTGCTGCATCAATGTCTAGGTAAAGTGTACTCATGCATAGTTAAAACAATTACAATTTCATAAAAGTATACTAATTATCATGATATTGCAACGCAGCTACATATGTAAACAGTTGACATGTAAACACTGTAAACAGTTCAAAAAGATAAGAACTAAATACAGAATATCTTGTTAGCTTTGTGCTGAATAAAACTTCATTAATAAAAATGTATTACTACGCTGCTCCCTGTGCAAATACAAAACCAAGGTCAAACTCTCAGGGGACCCTTTTTTCCAGTATTTTCAAGTGCATATGTGTAGTACAAAACGTTGCCATGTGGTGCCTCTAGTTTGATAATTAAAAACATTGCATGCACATAAAAGCAATTTCTAACATGTTACCCATATAGTGAGTCACCACTCAGGCGGTATGGTTAAAAAACATTTGACTTCTCAAGAGGCACTATTTTCTGGTATTCGTAAAGTCTGAATATGTAATTCAAAACGTTGACATCCAGTGCATCTAGTTTGCTAATTAAAGCCATGGCATGCACATAAAAGCAACTTCTAACGTATTACCTAGATAATACAAGAAATACATTAAAATATTAGGGTTTAAACACAGTCAGTCACTGCACAATATCATAATCAGCTAAAGAGCTATACCCAGCAAGGCGAAAAAAATGACCAAGGTCTACTTCACAGGAAACCCCTTTTTCCTAATGATAAGGTGCATATGTACTGTGCATGACTTCTGCCATAAAGTCTGTTTTACCATACATGTGCTAAACAAATAGTTCTTTTAATCTAACGGACTTAAACTGTAGAGGGGCGTGCAATTTCAATGGATATCACATTATAAAAGCTTATAAAACATAGACCAGATCACCTATGTACTAGTCTCCAATTGAGACACACGATAAAAGTCAGATATTGTTTTTTGCCAACTCCTTAGCTGCTATGTTCAAACATTTTACTGTTTTACATGCCAATTGCATGGGAACTCCACTCAGTAATGTCATAACAGCAGGTCGACATGACCTCATTTGCAAGGTTCATAATGTAGGTCATAGGAGTCTTCGTCCCTGTACCAGCAAGGCTGAGCAAACACACTGCAAATTGAGCAGAGATTCATTTGTTTGGCCACAGAGCCGACATTCTGGAGTGGCATCAATGTCTTTTTCAAGCTCTCTCACGGACCAGTCTTTCAATATCTCTGTGTACAAACTTGCATACCTATTTTACATTATAAACACTGGATTGCTCAGTCTTCAAATAACTCTTTTGTGATGTTCGAAAAAAGATAAAACTGACAAAACAAGAGTAATGTATTTTGTGGCATTAGAGTCCAAAGCTAACCCAGAACCAGCCACCTTCCACGACAAACTGACAATCTTGCTACAGCACGCATGGAGATTTACTTTCATATGTACATGTTAAACAAGAAGGTCATTGTCTGTTTTTTGGGGGAACTTAATCACACGGAGGCAAAAGTCATACAATAACCATGCATCTAGACAAGTTTACACCACTGATTTCAGAAAGATCCTCTACAACAAGTGAAGCTCTAAGATCTAATCCAACCTCTCAATCATCAATTGATCACTCCTTATAAACCATCAAATGTCATGCATGAATGCCTTGACGGAAAACTTAAGTCCTAGCTTGCTCTCTGCTCCTGACCTACAAATAGCAGGCATTGTCACAACTTCTAACTTCATTAGTCTTCAATACATTATAATGTGAAATACATTCCTATGTGCAAGATATTGTCAACGAATGTATCTATTTACCACCGATTCCTGCCACAAGTCTTTATGTAACCATCTCCCCACCTAATATTTATTGTATAGCCGTATTGTATACTACTTAACTATGCAACATGTTCAGGTAGGTACATGTAACATTGATTTGTTTTAGTTTCATTTAGCTAAAAAATATTCAGCTGCTTTTTAAGTGACCATTCCACTGCCTTCTTCTCTACCATGTTGCTAGTATAGTATAAATAATTGTAATTTAAATTTTTTAAAAAACCTTGAAAAGGGTATTCTATTCTTGCTAGGATTTGCAGGACGATGCCTGTTTGCAAAAAGTGGGTGTCTAAATGACACACTGTACAGGTCGTCAGTAATTTAAGACATGGAATGTGTTAAAGATAAAAACTAATACATGGGAACAGCTACCATAGTGTAATTCCTCCACAGAATACACCGAGCTCATTGTATACTGTAAAGACACCTCCATGTCTTAAATTGTCTGACAGCTACACTTCCAAACATGTTTAGTTTGTTGCGGCCATCTAAATAAAGAATGAGCAATTAGGCCTTGACAACAGTTAATAGGCTTTCAACAACGTTCACAGCTATTATCCCAACCAGCTGATTACTTTGAACAGCGCCACTAAGTTGTAAATGGATGTGCTGATCCAATTTCCTTAAAAACCAAATACACGCGGTCAGTATTACTTACATTAGGCACGGCAGTATAGAAAAAAGCACAGCTTTACAAAAAAACAAACAACAAAAATATGAAGTTCGTCTGTTTATGAACTGTTAACTTCTAATGCATTCTGAATACCCTCAATTCATCAGACTTAACTCGTATTGTTGGCTAAAATTCCATTGTAACTCTGCTAATGCAATGTTCCGTTGAGGTCTGCAAAGCGCTTAGATACCCTTTGCGGTCTAGTTTGTTATATGTAAGACTGCAAGACTAATAAATACATTAGAAAACAAGAGACCACTTATACAGAGTCACTGTATAATTTCAATTTTAAAAAATCATTAAAAAAACAAATGCAGCTCTTTTGCTAGTGATGTTTTGGTAACAATCCTTTAAATTGCACAATGCATGTTATTTTTTTTTAAGAAATCAAGAATAAATATTTGTCTAACGAAGCTCTCAACTGACAGACAGCTACAATCTCCCAATGTCAAATAAACACTATGGCATAAACATTTTCTAAAAAAAAAATGTAGAGTAAGTCAAATAAATAGCTGTTTTGCTTGCAAATATGAGGTACTGAAAGCTAATATAATTAAAAAAAATAAGCATGCACACTTACAATCAGCTTTTCACTGAAAAAATGAATTTCTTTTAAACGGATGTAAACGAAAAGCACAGGTTTTGCGCAGTCACTCAAAGTGAAAGGAAGCAACAGGTAAAGCGGACTGAACCACTGACCCATTCTGTATATGCTGTGGTGGGGTGGGAGCAAAATGTGACTTACAATTTAAAAGACAATTGCCTGATGTCGGCTAGGCAAATATTCTTCTCTGTAACTAAATTATGTATAATTTGTTTTTAGAAAAGCATTAGCCTAAAGAAACAGCTAAAGCGGTCTCTAAGGCCAGACCTAAAAATACTTTCACAAGTTTCAGCAGGTCCCTTGAACTAACAGTGAAGCAGGCGAACTCTGGTAATTAAACTATAATAGTCAAAAATACTGCTGGTGAAACAATTACAGGGAGCAATCCCTGCACTGTCATCTTTGTTGTTTGATACCAGTCAGTATGGATCAATCAATCAATCAATCAATTGGCTGATGGAGAAACACAGAATCATATAGCCTGTCGCTCCCCACTACACAGGCCTACGATGTTTTCACACGTAAGCAACACAGCTCCTGCATACAATGTACTTCACTAGCAAATGCAACTGAACTTGCGAAGCGTCTTCCTGCTCCGCAGTACATATTAGAATTTTCTAAACATGAAAAGAGAATACAACATAAAATTACAGGAACGCCAATCAAGCTTTTCTGGTTTTCTTAGGGCAAAGGACGCCTATCTCGTTGGTTAAATGTTGCGTTATCACTATTTAGAGTGTTTTTTTAGGTATATATATTCAAATCGTTTTGCAAAGCAATGCTCTTGGGTAAACACGAAAAATATACACTTTCTGGTAAGCCTGCACAGAATGCACACCTCCGCCCAAGGGAAGAATGGGCTGTGTCTGTCACCAACGAAAATTCCTGACATGCAAGCAGTCACAAATGTCAGTTTTCAGAGAAGCTTCATCCACAGTCATCAATCATAAGAAATCAAATAATTGTAGTAATAGTAATTAAAACTTGTTGACTCCAGTCATTCACTGTTCTCACACTCTAGTTATTAAACCCTAAACAGTTCACATTAGAAGTTCCTAACAATTCCGGAGTTGATAATCAAGCCCAAAGTATTTAACAGTGCAGGGTGAGTCAAACCTTTATGGAAGCATTCGTAGTTGAGAAAAAGATAAGTACAGGAGACAGGAGTCTATCCAGAAAATGAGCCCCATTCCCGTTTTTCATGAGGGTTGGATAATTAGCCACTCAATACATATAAAGAATAGCTACCACTCGGGTCTGTTGGCTCTGTGGACTAATGCGTCCACTTCAAGGACCTGTGTTCGACCTCATTGTCACAGGTTAAAATCCCAGCGGGTCCACTCAGCCTTTCATCCATCTGAGGTCGATAAAATGAGTACCATTGAGTTGGGTAAAAATAAACATCTGTTATTCAGTGCCAAGATACCTCTGGGTGAATGTGCGCTTTACATATACACGTTATGTTACTCTTACAGGGTGTGTGGCCCGCCACCACAACAATCAAGACCAAATGCCAGTCATCTTCAGGCCAGGCAATTCCCACATCTTCCTCTATGCATACCACGAAGTTGGAGTAGACTTTTGTAGTACAGGGGCCCTAGAGCATGCACGATATTACCAAATTACATATAAAATGAATTTAGTCTATGTGCGTTCCCTAAACCCTGGGTGGGACTATTCCCAAACATACATAAGCAATCAGAAAGAGATTGCTGACTACTCTGTAGTCAATTTGACTAAATTCAATTAACATTTAGATTTTAGAGTCTGAAGTCTAAAGGTTCGAGTTTCGGCAGGGATGCTTAACATCCTGTGATTCTGGACAAATCACTTAATCTCCCCGTGCCCAAAACAAAAAAAAATCATGTGTGTCTGTAGCGTAACTGGTGCTTATCTAAAACGCTCCAATACCTTCCGGTCGAGATCACCTTATATAAAACTCTCCAAAAAGTTAACGCCCTGCGATTTATTTTATCTATTTATTTAATGCATTTTTATAAAGCGCAGACTTTACCCGAAGGTGTCAGAGCACTCTACAATAGAACCAGTAACGTTACATGAGAGAACTGTTACAGAAATGGAACAAACAAAAGTAGCAGGCCATAGAATCCAAACAAAGCAGGCAAAAGGAACACATTATCAAACACAGCAAGCAGAGAATGAACAAACAAAAATATGAATATATAGGACATATTTACAATGACTAAAGAACTTCCTGGCAGGGTCTGAGAAGGAGGGAATTAGTTCTTAAAGTGCCTTTGGAATAGAAGAGATTTAAGATCCACTTTGAAGATCTGGATGAAGGTGATGGCACGGAGCAAAGGAGGAAGCGAGTTCCAGATTCTCACCGCATTACCTGAGAACGATTCCGCCATCAATTTTTCCCTTTTGAAGGAGGGAGGCTCAAGCAGGAACTTTTCTGCATTCCGAGAAGGTCTTGAGCCTCCAGACAATTTCAGTTTATTCGCCAGATAGCCAGGGGAGGAAGAGTGCAAAGCTTTTTGGGTGATGCACGCCGTTTTGTAGATAGCTCTAGCCTCGATGGGAAGCCCTTGGAGAGAAGTTCACTTCGTTTGGACCCTGAAATGAAGTGAGCTGCTGAATGGAGGACGGATTTGAGGGGGGGAGGGTTAAATGTATATAAGTCTGGAGTTCACCTATACCTACTGCCGAGGAGCAGAAGGTGTCCCTTTTTGACACTGCAAGATTGTGCATCATCTCCAAGGAAGGAGGTCACGACTGGCCACTGTACAGAGGAAGGCTAAAGAATAGTCAAGCATTCCTACATGCATTGAAAGTGCACTCTATTCCCCATGAGGAGAAGTAGGAACTCCAATTAAATCACCTGGGGTGACCAAGGATGGATGCAATACCTCAATAGTGCTTTCTCTTCCCTGGACCCCATGATCAGAAGTTCGATCGGTTGCACACTAGCCAGGAGTGGAATTATCCGTTTCAGAAAATGCATTGTGTCATTGCCCAATATGCGTACTGCGGGCACACAGCCTGCCCCACGGCTGCTAGCCAGGGTCTCTCGAGATCTCCCCTGGTCTCTTTTGTGCACCATTCCATGTTACCTAGAGACTCGCAGGCTTCATCCTTTTGTCTGGGATGCCTTCCTTTGTCTGAGCTGTGATTAGCCTTCTCTTACCTGATCTTCTTGGGCAGGTTCCCAACACCGTCTTTCCTTGACAGAATACTGGTAATGAAATCCCTTGCCTGTACACAATGGTCTCCAACCATGACTGTTTCTCAAGTGGCACCTATCACTATCTACCTCCGAATTATGTATTTCTTTATTCACACTCTTTGTATTGATATACCACATAAAGCCACGTACAACTATTACCTCAAGGTAGGAAACCGACTCACAACTAAATGTTTTGAATGACAATGCAAAAAAAAACTCAACAACATTTAACAAGCCTAATATACGCTTAGCAGCCCGTCATTGTGAAAAGGGCCACCACAGGTCCCAGACCTTGTAGTATTTCTGAGTGATGCCTACCCTCGATTGCACCTAAGTGGCACCTGCCCTGGACTGTACCCACGTGGCAGCTAGCCTGGACTGCACCCAAGGAGCCGCTAGCCTGGATTCCACCCAAGGAGCCGCTAGCCTGGACTGCACTCATGTTGCAGCTAGCCTGGACTGCACCTCTCCTGATCTACCCCCAGTTGAGCCTATCGTTTTCTGACCCACTGCCCGAGTGGGGCTTACCCTTGACTGCCCCTCCGCCCCCGCTGATCCTTGACTGCTGTTAGGTGTCTTCTAAAGCACTGGACTCTTCTGACTTCTCCAAATAGTTATCTACCCTGTGACGTTTTCCTCAGTGGTACCCACCCTAGTCTGCAACCCTGGGATCCCTCAAGGCGTCTCTCATTTCTGGACGTGGGGGGTCTCTTTCCATGTCTGTTCCCCAGTGGTACCCTGACATGCCGGCTAGCCGATGCTACCCTCTTGCTCCCTGGTCCCATGGGTGCTGTCCTCATGACACCTCGCTGTGCCCCTCTTGAATACTCACACGGCAGGGGAGGCGCTCAGGTTCACATCTTCAGGAGCATCGTAGAACTCCTCCGCGTCGCTGTCAGACGCCATGGGGCTGCACAATGGACCCCCGAGACCCGGACCCTCGGAAGCAGCCGGGCGGCTCCAACGCGAGAGCCGCAGCAGGCACCCACCTCCCCGGGGGCAGAGGCCCGGCGCTCCGGAAGGAGCTGTCACTGGCAGGGACGGGGCTGCCTCCTCCCGGGGTGACTGACGGGCCCCGGTCCGTGTGTGGCGAGTGTGGCTACCCCGAGCTCAGCGGCTGGAGGGTCGGGCCATGGCCAGCCGGTGGGTGGGACCGGGGCAGGGGCTCAGACTCAGGGTCTTGGCTTCAGCACCAGCAGGAACTACAGCCCACAGCAGCAGCAGGCGCAAAGCTCGCGAGATGTGCGGAGCACGGGGAGGAGACACCGGGAGGAGGAGCCGGAGCACCGGAGAGAAGTAGGAGGAAGCACGGGAGCAGGCCGAGGGTAGCAAAGAGAAGCGGAGATTGTGTTTACTGCTGCGTCTGGCCTTGCACTGTTCCCCGACTCCTTTTGGCACTTTCCCCGAACCGGTTACCGGAGCGATTATGATACTCCACGTCACCCGGAAATTCTCCATGACCTCTCTCGAATGTGGGGTTTCTTTTTTTACCTTACTTAAGATCCACTCTATCCTTCCTCCATGTGTCTGTACTTCTTTCCTGATATATTCTAGGCTGTTATCCATATTTTCTTTTCTACCTCCACTTTCGCTCTTCTCTCGTCCCCCTTTTTTCTTCCTTTTTTTGTTTTTCGGCGTCGTTTTTTCCATGAATCAGACATTGCTGTAGTGTTGCCACGTTCAATATGCTTAAGGTGCGTCTGTGATGACACAGGACTTCCAGTGCGAGGGCTGTCAAGGCGCATGGGTGAAAGTAAGGAGATGGGAGAATGAATGGAGCTATTTTTCTGAGCGAATGCCGTTTTGACTGCTCCAATCATATAGTCCCTCATTTTTCTCTCTGCCTCACCTGGCAGCCTATGCAAAGTTCTAGTTATGCATTTATTTGGTATGTGTCAGTTACTAAGACAGTGCACCGGCTAAGAGGCTATGTTGGCACTCGCTGCTCCTGTGACAGCTATTGGATATGCTGCAGAGAACAGTGTTTAAAAGTTACCCATCACTTACCTGCCAGTATGTTAAATTCTGGCATAGCACAGTATAGGAAAGTAGTATCTACTTCTTATGTTTACCCCCACTTTTTGCTAAGTGTGACAATGTTTTTGACTAGTCTGACTGGGATCCTGATAACCTTTTAGCCCTTTGTACCTGATTTCTGGATTTGGCGGCAGCAGTGGGGCATACGGATAGGGGGTGAACCACGCACCCCCCTCAAGGATCTTCACAACATCTCTTGCGTTTCCCGCTCTGCGGGAAACGCTCGTACTTGTGGGCTTCTTTGGAAGGAGGCTGGGGAAGACTACATACCCCACAAGGCAGAGCGGCATAATGACATCCTCCCGCAACGCCCAGAGCACAGCAGGTGCTTAAAATCAACTCCAGACCCGCGCACCGTGGGAAACCTTTTAGCCCTTTGAACTTGGTGTCTGGATTCGGTGGCAGCAGTGGGGCATACGGATAGGGGGTGAACCACGCACCCCCGTCAAGGATCTTCACAACACCTCCCGCGTTTCCCGCTCTGCGGAAAACGCTCATACTTGTGGGCTTCTTTGGAAGGAGGCTGGGAAGACTACATACCCCACAAGGCAGAGCAGCATACTGACATCCTCCTGCAACGCCCAGAGCACAGCAGGTGCTTAAAATCAACTCCGGAATCGCGCACCGCGGGACGAGCTGGGCGAAGCCCGGCCAAGGGTGGGCCCGTTTAAGCCCGTTTAAGGACGGGACGGGCCACCCCCCTTTCATCGCGAGTCCCGAGGGCTCAACTGTAAGTTACACATTTATATCTTCTCGTTATCACCGCAATGGCTCAGAAGGATGGTAAGCCCAAGGCGCCAAACATAACCTTAATTGGATCCATGGACAAATTTATAACTAAGGTTAATACGGCGATAGACCAGAGTATTTTCCTGATGGAGAGGCGGGTCTCTCAGGATTTGGAACTCGCTAGGAGATCTTCCATGGGGCATATTGCTAATGTACGCTCACCAGACCATCATGCCCTTTCGTCCAATATTGGTGCATCTGTGATCCCAGAATCTTTGTCTAAAGGTTTGGAAGAGTGTGACCTGGATAATTCCTCCATAGGGAATCAGTCCACGGCATCCGATCTACTTTTGTTACCTTCTCCCAAGGCCTTAGGAGAAGCCAGCCCTCCCAGGGAGCATAGCACCAGGCAACTCCGGGAAAGACGGCAAGGGGCTATCCCTAAGTACAAGCAGGGGCTGGCCACTGCCTCGAAAGGGAAAAAAGAGAAGCAATCCAAACGTAAGGGAACCCTAATGGCTGAAAAAGGGCAGGTGTCCGAGTCCACTCAGGCAATTGTACATTCATATAATGAGGTTCCTCCGGGGGTGGTATCCCAGATTGAGGGAGGGGCTAGTAGCCCAGAGAGTGGGATGGTAACGGAGGATTCCCTACTGGCCAAGATAGGCGACTTACTTAATCCCTTCTTCGCCCAGTAGATGGCAGGTTATCCAGGATAGAACAAAAGCTAAGTAAGATTGAGTCTATGTCATTGGGAATTGCCGATAGCCTGGATAAGGTGGTCACTCCCAGGGCTGCACCTCCCCCCGAAGGCTATGCGATCTGGGGGGAAGGTAGTCGTCCCAACAACTCCGCCAGCTCCGAACCCAGTGAAGCAGGTAGCAACAGCTCCCCTAGAGAAGGCACCAGTACTAGGCTCAATTGTATCACCTAGCCAAAATACTCTAGTACAATCAAAGGAGGGGGTTGGGGCTCCCAAGGGGTCTGCTGGTGTGGGGGGTTACACAGCGACCTACCACCAGAAGTAAGCCCATATCTGGTAGTTTTAGCTGGGGTCCCGGCTCTAAGAAAGGACAAGCAAGAATCTTTCTCGTCCCTTAGGAACAAGGTGACCGACTGGTTAAATAAATACAGACCCTTACTTAGATCCATCTCTTGCAAAATACTTATGGTGCGAAGGGTCTCCTGGGTGGGCCACTCGGTCAAGCACATTAGGGGGGACTGTGTCCTAGTTAATTTTAAAGATCCTAGGACAGTAGGGCACATTTGTAGTTGGAGACAATTCACCTCTGGTGCTTCCATAGTATCCCTACCTTTGGCATATTTTTATCCCCCGGGCTACATCTCACCTAAGGGTGACGGCTGGTCACTAATTCAGCGGAATGGGAGGAGTTTGACTAATGGGGGCTGGCTCGAGCCCTTATCAACCCCTAACCTAACCTTATGCCACAACCAGTTCAGCGGTCTATAGTTAGTGGATTGACTTCAAGCTAAAGCAATGGCTCCCTCCACTCCAATTGCCCCATTAAGATCTAGCTGTATCAGTCCCCCAGGCCTTGTCAGCTCCCATGTCTGGAATTACCAACCATAGCTCCAATTAGACAGGGGGCCATGTTTAATAACAATTTAGGCCTCATTTCCCCTAGCTATGGGTCGTCCTCTTCTAGTGATTCCCCTATTTATTTATTTATTTTGAAAGTTTTATATAGCGCGAACAAGATCTTTGCAGATATCAGAGCGCTTTACAAAGCAGGGAATACCAACACAAGAGTGAAACTCCGGTCATTAGGGAGTAAAGTAAAACAGGTACATCAATAATGCAAGTATTACAGATAGACGTGTGCATAGATAGTCAAGTAAGTCAATAATACAGGTAAAACACATAGTCGTAGGGATCATGCAGAATAGTACAGATTAGTGCAGAGTCTTTACGGATAACGTTAATAGGTCAAGTGTGTTTGGCCATGAGAATAGCTTTTACTTCTTTCTTAAAAAGTGTGATGGAGGAGATGAGCCTGGTTTCGGGAGGGCGTGAGTTCCAGATCCTGGGTGCCATTCCTGAGAAGGAGCGTTTATAAGTTTTTTCCTTACGGAATCTTCGAAGTTTTAGCAGAAGATTGTTAGTGCCTCTAGTGTTTCTAGAGCCGCCAGAGATTGACAGCTTCTGAGCGAGGTGTCCGGGAGAGCTCAGATGTACAGCCTTGTGTGTCATGCAGGCGATTTTCAGGTGAATTTTAGCTTCCAAAGGCAGCCAGTTCAAGGATTTCAAGTCAGGGGAGATATGCGAGTGTTTTTTTGACCACGTGATGAGTCTCGCTGCAGCGTTTAGAGAAGCTCTTAGGGGTGCAGTAGTGGTTAACGGAAGACCGCAAAGGGCGATGCTGCCGTATTCAATTCACGGGATTACTAGAGCTTGTACTGCATTTTGGAAGTCTTTGGCTGGCAGGAAGGGTTTAAGTTTCCTCAGGGTATTGATTTGGAAGTTTCCTCCCTTAGTAGTCTTGCTGATATGATGCTGCATGTTGAGATTGGAGTCGAGAGTTATGCCTAGAGATTTTGCGGAGTCTACTATGGTGGGTTGGACATTGAGTGCAGTTAGCTGTTTAAGCCAGGATTGAGTGGTAGAGATCTTCGCGGGAGGTGAGATTAGAAGGAACTCTGTTTTCAGAGCATTGAGTTTGAGATGATTATTGGCAAGCCAGGATTGATTGCTTCTGATCGTTGAGTTCAGGAGTAAAATGTCATTGGGGTATTGTAATTTGAGATATAGTTGGGTGTCATCTGCTTACATGTGAAAAAGTACATTGGATGCTTGTAGAAAGGTAGTGAGAGGTTCCATAACTAGATTGAACAAAGTTGGTGATAGGGAGGATCCTTGGGGGACGCCTAACGAAACAGGTATTGGCGAGGACATCAAGTTGTTACTCTTGAATTTCTGCGACCTGTTAAGTAAAAAGGAGGTGAACCACTTGAGAACAGTCCCAGATATACCCATTCTTGTGTTCAAAAGTTCGAGTAAATTCTCATGTTTAACAGTGTCGAATGCTGAAGAGAGATCAAGAAGGATGAGGAGGCAGGTATCATTTTGATCTAGGATTTGAAGGGCATCGTCAATTATGTGAGTCATAGCAGTTTCAGTACTGTGTCCTGCTCGGAAGCCTGATTGGTGAGGGTTGAGGAGATCAAACTGATCAATGTGTTTAGTCAGTTGTAGTTGCGCGCATTTTTCCAATAATTTGGCGAGAGTGGGAATATTTGTAATTGGACGGTAGTTGTTTAGGTCGGATGGGTCGGCCGTGGGTTTCTTTAGTAAAGGTGTGACTTGTCCAACTTTGAGGGAGTCAGGGATGGTTCCTTGTTGGAGCGAACTGTTGATAATTTTAGTCCAGAGTGGGAGGAGCCATGGAGTGAAATCTTTGACAGCGTTAGCGGGGAGGGGATCCGTGAGGTGATTGGATGGTTTCAAGGTGCTGAGCAGTTTGCCTATTTCTTCTTCGGAGTAGGTGTCAAAGGAAGACCATGTAGCATTGTTTTTTGGATCGGTGCGTGTTATGCCGTTGGGTGTGGCGAAGAGGCTTGCGTCAGTGCGGAGGTCACTCTTAATGTTGTCAGTTTTTTGGGTAAAGAAAGCGGCGAAGTCTTCACAGGAGGGTGCTTCGCACGAGGTGCTGAGCGATTGGGTTGCTCCTTGGCTTGTGTTCTGATTAGCTCAAACAGTTTTCTTGGGCGGTTTTTTGCTTGGTCGAGCAGGAGGCTGAAGAAGTTTGCTTTTGAGCGCTTTATTTTCCTGAAGTAGGCGTTTCTCTTTTTCTTCAGGCTTTTCAGATGAAGTGCAGAGGGAGCTGTTCTCCAGGTGCGCTCTGCCATTCGCATGGCTCGTCTATCTTCATTGAGACTCCCGTCGTACCATGGATTGGAGATTTTAGCGGAGACTCTTTTTAGTTGCAAGGGAGCAGCCTCATTAATTATTGAGGTTGTGGCGTTGAGATAGTGGTCAGTCAAGGATTGTACATCTGTGGCGCCCGTGGGAGGGAGCAGGAGGTCGCGGCTGTTCGGGGGTAGGGAGTATGGGTTGAGTTTTTTCAGGTCTCTTTTCCAGACTTTAGGTCTGGTGGATTGACCCGTGTTGAGTTTGATTTTTTCATTGATGTTGAATGTGACAATATGATGGTCTGACCAGTCACAAGGTTGGATAGACTCAAGCTGGATGGCGTCCTCTTTGGCGATGATCAGGTCGAGGATAGAGCCTTTCTCGTGGGTCGGGCTGTTGCATATTTGGGTGAGGTCTAGGGCATCGAGGAAGTTTTTAAGACTATTTACCACTGCATCATTGTGGTCGTTCCAGTGGAGGTTGAAGTCACCAAGGTATATTTGGGTGAGCTGTCGTCCGGCGTTTGTCGAAATCATGTCCATGATTTGTTGGACGAAGGGGAGGTTGTCTCTGGGTGGGTGGTAAATGCCGTGAAGAGAGCATATCGGTTTGCCCTCACTGATAATGTCAAGGCAGATGTATTCGTAGGAAGTTGGGGAGGGTAGGGACGATACGGAAGCTTTCAGCACTGAAAGGTTGTTCCTGTGTATGCATGCGATTCCTCCACCTATCTTGCCGGACCTGTCAAGCCTAATGATGTGGTAGTTGGGGGGAACCAGAATGTCCATTATAGGTGTAGAAGATTCGGTTAGCCAGGTTTCAGTCAAGATGATTAGGTCAAGGTCTATGTTAGGATTAGATCGGCGATGGCGGAGGAGTGTCTAGAGGCCGATCTACAGTTTAGGAGAGTGCATTTGAGACGGGGTGTGTCAGGGGAGGTAGAGGGTACTAGAGAGATGGGGACTTTTCTAAGGTTATTCGGGACGGAGATTCTGTTGTTTAGTGTAGAGGGTCTACTGGGATTTGAGTGTATCGTGGGAATGGGGAGGTGCGAGGCGGTTGGGTTGTTTAGGGCAGCTGGATCGTAGGAGCGGATGAGGGTGAGAGTGTCGAGATCCGAAAGAGGGTTGCAAGTGCGACGGGGGCGGTTGTTGTGATTGTGGACAGGGATCGTTGTCCAGTGTGGGCGACGTGTGCGGTTGTTGCGATTGTGGGCATGGATCGCGGTCCTGTGTGGTGGATGCAGCTTGGGAGCGTCATCCGGACGAGTGGAGAGCAGTTTGAGAGGGGGGTGTTGGTGAGTGAGGTGTGTCTGGGGAGTGTGATGTGTCTGGGGAGTGTGATGAGTAGCTCTTTGATGGTGTGAATGTCTTCTTTGATGGTGTGGATGTCTTCTTTGAGCTGAAGGAGGGAGGACATAATCTTGTCCAGCGTGAGATAGGTGTGAGTGCTGGGGGTGTCAAACGTGGGTGTGTGGCTGACCTGGGGATTCTCGTGCGGGAGGGAGGATGGGTTGGTGTTCGCGAAGGGCTTCGTGTTGTCGTCGTACGGGATGGTGCTAGGAAGGAGAGAGGGCATGGGGGCGATGGGCCTGGAAGAGGTGCGGGGGATTTTGGAGGCGTAGAGGGGGGCATTGGTCGCAGTCAGAGAGAGCGGGGTGGTGGCGGAGTGTATGTTGGTGGTGATGGGGGAGCCTGAAGGGTAGTGAGGGCTGAGAGTGTCGGGGGAAATGGGGTCGGTGATGGTCCTGTCATTGGGAGGGGGAGTTATGTTAATTGTGGAGTGCCTTGCATGGTTGATAAGCGGGTGGTAGTGGGGACTGAGGGTGGGGGGGGACAAAGGGTGGGATTTGTCGTTATGCGTGTCGTTCTGGTGCTGATCTAGGTTAGAGGAGTTGTGGGTGGGAGTTGTTATGTCAGGGGAGAGAGGAATGGGAGTGGTATGTGTGGGGGTCCAAGGGTTAGTGTTAGTGGGGCGGCGAGTGTATGAGGGGGAGCGATTTGTGACTGTGATTGAGGTATGTGGGGTGATAACAGCAGGTAGGTGATTGACTAGGGTGCTGGAGGTAGAGGTGAGGTGCGTGTCGTTCTGATGCTGAGCTAGGTTAAAAGGGTTGTGGGTGGGGGCTGTGACGTCAGGAGTGATAGTGCTGGAGGAGTTATGGGTGGAGGTCCGCAGCTTGGAAAGGTGCTCTTTGAACTTGGGGAACAGGTTGTCTAGTAGTTCCAGGTTCTTGTCTGTGGATTAAATTAGGACAATCCCGTTATTGTAGATAGTAATGGTGGTTCTGCCAGGGAAGAGTTGGGATGGTGTGATGGAGAGAGTTAAGCCATGGGCGGTTTTCCTGGTGGTGGAGACGGTGAGTAGGGTGAGGAACGCTTTTCTCCATTGAGCTCTGCGTGAGGTGTGGAAGATGATATCAATGTTCAGGGCTCCATTGACCGGTGAGAAGTAGGTTTCGGCAAAGGGGGTTTCAGGGTGGGACTTCAGGAAGTTGTGTTTGAAGCGTTTAGCCTAGGAACCTTAAAATTGTCTCGTGGAATATAGCGGGCCTGCACAAAAGCTTATCCCTACCGGACTGGAATATTTTTACTGATGACTATGATTTGTGCACATTCCAGGAAACTTGGAGTCTAGAGCCATTGTATAAGCCAGGTTTTTGTTGTTTTCATGTTCCAGCTATCTCTTCTGGGCGCGGCTGTCAATCTGGTGGGCTGATAATCTGGGTCAAAGCTGCTCTTAACTGCAAAATCGTCCACCATCCAAATGTTTCACCGGATCTTTTGAGACTGACTATTAAGGACTCTAAGGACAGTGTTACCTTGGAACTTTTTAACATTTATGTCAGAGGTTTGCAAGGGGGGGGCAAAATCCCCAACTATTTCCATTCTATCAGAAATTCTTACATCTTGCCCCTCTGACTCTTTACTTTTGATTTCTGGTGATTTTAATTGTACTTTTGAACCTTTGGCAGTAAATGATGATGCAGGAATAGAGGATGATGATCTTAGATGGGGCATTCCGCTCTTGCAGATCCCCCCTGTGAAAAAATGGTCACCGATTGTTTTACAATTGAATGCATTAACGCTTGGGCATGGTTTTAAAGCTGTTAATGGGCGTACCCCCTCGGATTTCTCGGGAGCTAACACATATAACAGGGTCTCCTGCCCAAGCCGAATTGACTATATCTTGGTGGACAAAAGGCCATGGAAATATTTGATCGACATGTCAGTTATTCCATCTTTTCAAAGCGATCATAATCCTTTGTCTCTTTGCATGCGGGAACTGTTGTACCATACGGAGCATCGGTCTAGCACCAGACCCAACATGCTAGCTATGGCAATAATCCCCTCCAACTGTAAAAGATTTATTAAATGGCAAAAATTCTCTCTGAATGACCAGAAAATCAGTGCCTTGGATGAAATTATAAGTAAACAGACCTCCAAACTTTTAGTAGCCTGCACGAATGAGGTGGAATCCTCTGAGGTAGAGATAATTTACACCGAAACAACTGATCTGATAGGATCACTTTTTACGGAGACCATGGCCCCAAAAAGTATCCCACAGGCAGGAAACTAGTTGAGCACTGGTACAATAAGAATTGTAAGAGGAAAAAGTCTATCCTGATGCTTGCCATTAAAACTCGCAACCCCCCAGAGGTACGCCTTGCAAGACATCAGTACAGGCAAGCCATATCTGAAGCAAAAAGGGAATGGGAGGATAATCATTGGGCCAGTTTGGAAATAGCCAGCCAGTCTAAAAACAGTGAACGCTTTTGGGCTTTGGTAAGGCAATCAAATGGTTGTGGTTCGGACCAACTTCCCAATCATGTTACTGATAGGGAGTGGTTCGATCATTTTAGTATACTGTATGCAGGAGATGAGGCTGTAGAGGGTAATGGGCACTGTGGCCATCCAATGGCATCTATGCCGAGCCCCATCTTTTAACCCTGTAGGGAAAAATGAGGTGGTGGCGGCCATAAACAAAATAGTATCCGCTAAGGCTCGGGGTAAGGATGGAATACCAGGCGATCTGTTCCTAGCCAAACCCGATCAATGGGCCACCTATCTGTACTGCCGTCAGAATCTTTTCTGTTGTTGCAAAACACATCTCTGCAATTGTGTATAACTGAAATGTAAATGCAATTGGCACAGTGTCACCTTCATTAAATGTAATGCAGGTATTCCCTGATGACCCTGCAATGATCCGGATCACCAAGTTTGTCGTGCTTACACATGTATGTAAGGGTTTCGAAGCTAGCATGTCAGCTTGTACTGAACATAAAATCAGTGTATATTCTCTAGTCCAATGTGTACTCTAATAGTCTGGATGAATTAAATCGTAGAACGGTTTAACCCATTCTACGTAATCTGGAATGTATGTTCTGCTAAAATTAAGAATCCCAATATGTATTGAAGTTTCTTCAATGAGTTTGGTGCTTGTAGGAGCGCACACTTCACGAAAACTGTGTTTCAAAGCTTTTGAAAGCAAACAGGACTGTTCTTATACCCATGGGGTAAACAACAGAGCTGTTTCTGAGAACCCAGCATGGAAAATGCTGTTAAATACCTGCTTCAAGGCATTATATTTTGCAGAAAAATCAATTTGCGATATCTAATATTGTTTGGTATTTTTTGTCAAAGTAGTATTTTATTGTGGTTTCCAAAACACGACTCAAGGCACAATCCGCCTACATACCCTCGCAGGGGCTCTCCAAAGTGCAAATCCCAACAGACACATCACTGGCAAACAGTAAATCGGAGTGCCCCTTAGCTACCGTGTACCCAATCTCCGACCATATCACAATTGGAGGTGTCAGTGTTGGGGCAAATGGGGAGCAATTGTCACATTCCTTATAGGGGACCATCAGTAAGAATACTATCATGTCTCTGGGTGTCTCTTCGCTCCTTCTTCCTTCTATGCTCCCTCCTTCACCAAAGGAGCTCGAGGAAGATCGTCAGTGGGTAGTGCATCATGAGTCAAATAATAGAAAAGAGCGAAAACAAAGGAAAAAAGACCCCAACTCATCCCCCCAAGTCCCCCCAAACCCCCCCCCCCTCCCCTCCCCAGTGGTGGTGTTGCAGCACAATAGAGTGTCCTACGGTAGGGTGAATCTTAGATTTGGAATAGATAAAGGGCCCTGATCGTGGAAGGGCATACCGCCGATGGCAGGCCCTTCGAAAGGAAGGAGACCAAGGGACCCCAACGGAATTCAAAGTTTTTGAAATCCTCGCGGGCTATGTCGGACATACGCTCTAAGCTCATCAATTTCCACAGGCGGGAGTGCCACAGGGATATTGCCGGTGCTTCCTTCTTCTTCCACGCTGCCGCAACAGCCAGTTTAGCAGCCCCCATACATAGCCACATGATTCTCTTGTCGGCCCTGGTTTGATGTTCTAGTGTAGGGTCTCTAATGCCAAGTAGAGCCTCGGTCATGGAGGTTGGGATAGGATACCCCAGGATGGATTTTATCTACGCCAGGATCTCCTCCCAAAATGGCCGAATGGAGGAGCAGTCCCACCAGATGTGTTGGAAATCCCCCAGGAGGCCACATCCCCTCCAGCATCGATCCGATGTGCCGGGAAATATTTTAGCTAGTTTGGACGGGTATAAATACCAGTCCATCATTACTTTCAGGTGGGCTTCTCTCAGAGCTGTGGATTGGTTAAACTTAAGGACATCTGACCATAGGTGGCTCCAGTCGACCTCTGAAATGTCGCGTTGGGCCATCCCTTCCTACCAGGCCTGATATCTTGGGCGGGGGCTAGTTTCTGTGGAGAGTAGGAGCTTGTATAGCGCCAAAATAGCCCCCTTTATGGATTTAGTTTTAAGGAGGAGTAATTCAAGTTTAGTGAGAGGTCTAGTGGCTCCCTCCTTGATCCGGGGGTCTAGGGCCCAATGTAACAGTTGTGCATGACGGTACCACTCACGGTTCCCCACCTCGTATTCTCTTGTGCAGTTCTCAAAGGTAAGTGGGTCATACTTTTGGAATAAGTGTGCCAATGCGAGGCAACCTCCCTCTCTCCAGGCGTTAAACGGTCCCTCTACAAGTGCAGAGGGGAAGTGGGAGGAGAAATGAAGAGGTGTCAGTGGTGAGGGGAAAGATGTCCAACCCTCCCTTGTAGCTACAGTGTCCCACACCTTAAGAATAGTGCGTGTTGGGGTGCTGAGGTATGCGTTTGGGGGCCAATCCTTCTCCGCGCGCCAAATCAAGTCCCATATCGTCCTGCCTGCTACACTGCGGTCCATGTGGAGCCAATGCTTTTCCGACTCCATCTGCGTCCATTCGACTAAGATGCGCAATTGGGCCGCTTTATAATAAAGTTTGAGATCAGGAAGCCCTGCTCCCCCCCCCCTTTGCGGCCGTCGGAGTATGGAGAAGGCGAGACGGGCCCGCCCTCCCTGCCAAATAAAGCGCAGGATCATTGTTTTCGTGCGCCTAAAGAAATCCTCGTCTAGTTCTATGGGGAGTGCTTGAAATAGGTATAGTAATTTAGGGAGGAGTGTCCTCTTTATAGCTTTTATACATCCCAGCCAGGAGAGAAAGAGCGGCTTCCATCTTGTCAGTTCTGTTTGAATGCGGGCGAGGATAGGGGGAAAATTGGCTGAATACAATTTCTCCAATGTGGGTGTGAGTTGTACCCCTAGGTATTGTATGGAGGAGGGCGCCCATGCCAACGGCGTTAGAGACCGGAGTTGTAAGGACTCCGTGTGCGAGAGGGTAAGGTTGAGTATATGGGATTTACCTAGGTTAACCTTGAAGCCTGCCGCCAACTCGAAGGAACTAAGAACTTCCTGTAGGTGTGGGAGTGAGCCTGTTGGATTTGACAAGGAGAGGAGGACGTCGTCCGTGAAGAGAGAAATTTTATGGGACTCCCCAGTGAAGGGGAGACCCTCAATTCCCTGGTGCTCCCTTACTGCTATAGCTAGGGGTTCTATGCTAAGGGCGAATAACATGGTGGACAGGGGGCAGCCCTGTCTGGTCCTCCTGGAATGGCAGAATGAGGAAGATTGCATGCCGTTGACAGAGACTTTGGAATTAGGATGTCTATAATTGGCCTGGAGCATCGTTATGAACATGGGGGAGAATGCAAATCTCGCCAATGTGGTCCATAAAAACTGCCAGTCGACTCGATCAAATGCTTTTTCAGCATCTAGGCCGACTAATACTGCAGGAATTTTAAATTTGTTGGCTTTCTCGATTAAATGGACGATACGGCGGGTGTTGTCATGAGTTTGGCGCCCTTTAATAAAGCCCGACTGGTCGGGATGGATATGAGTGGCATAAGGTCCGTCAGTCGCCTGGCCAGAATAGAGGAGTACAGCTTTGCGTCTGTGTTCAGGAGGGCAATGGGTCAGTAGGAAGAACAGCAAGTGGCGTCCTTTCCAGGTTTGGGGATTACAGAGATCACCGCCTCCGCCATAGAAGCAGGGGTATCGCCGTCTAGGGCCATCTGATTGTGTTTTGTATTTTTAAGCACTATATTGTTTATAAGGGCTGTGTTATGCACATGCTGTACTGCAGATGTACATGTAGCTTTGTTTAGATGCTGGTAATCTGAAACTACATTAAATGAATGAGCTGGTTTCATAACTGGAGTTGTCCGTGCGCCGCCCGGCCTCCCTCCTCTGTAACGAAGACACCATTTGGTACTGGAAGTGGTGACGCCCGGGTCCCCCCTGGTGGCGCCACTCGAACTGCTGCTGGAGCTCTGGGGCCTGATCCCTCCACTACGCCGTCGCCTGGAGCTTGGATTATCATAGCTTGATGGAAGGTACTGAATCAAGCTAAATCACCGCCACATTCCCATCGGACAAAGAAACGCGAAGCTTCAAAATAGCAGATAAAGAGAGACCTCAATTAAATCTGCTCTGAAGGTACAGAATAAACAACAGGATTGCCGTCCTTTTGCGCCCGTTTTATAAGGTTTTTTATCAGCCGTATTTCATGACAATGCAAAATAACTTTTGTTGCTATGATCAGTGTTCTTGCATTGCGACGATCATTTACTAATAGTCGCCTGACCCTAAGATGGCGGCTGAAGTGAGTGGTATGCACTTTTACACCAAATCAGCTGCAAACCATCTGCGGTGACCCACTAAGGTTTGCCAGCAGGCATGGTCCCCCGCTGTACGATTTCATTAACTTAATCTAGATGGATGCAGCAGTTTCCCTCACTCAACCAGAAGTGTGTTGCCTGACCCTAAGATGGCGGCTCGTCTAGTTTGCATTCCAGTAGTTTGTTCCCCCTGATGCTGACCTAACATCCCCTTGCACAAGCGGCCCTCACTATTGTTTGCCGCTAACAAGGGAAGCCCACACAATTCCACCATCCCTGAGTGGAGCAAGCTTTTGCAATTGCCTGACAGCATAATAGTGACTACTTATCTGGTTCCAGGAAGCTTTGCCACAGATTGCACAACAACCCACCAGCAAGACTCCACCTGCGTCCATTTTACACAGGTTGAAATGAGAGCTGCGCACTTAGCATGTCAGATTCGCTCAGCAACCCTTATGATACAAAAAAGTATCCAACAAGGTCGAAAATTGACATCGCGTCAGCCAATTAGGGCCCAGCACATGACGAAGGGGAACAATATACTCAAATGGCGCTTACCTTAGATGACCCAATGGCAACGCTGAGAGACTTTTAAAAAGAAACTGTGCTCTGAGACTGAGCAATATGGCCAAAGCCCTGTGGAGCTGCATAGACAACTATAGAGGAGATCAGGAGTTCACCCCATCGGCCGTCACCTACCAAGCCGGACTTTGGACACTGTTTCTCCCTGTCTCCCTGCTGTCTATGCACCTGTAGCTAATATACCTACTCCAAATTGATTATTCTTGTTTTTTCCAACCGCTGAGACCTGAGCAACATGGCTGATGCCCGGTGGAGGTGTTAGATAGCTGTAGAGGAGATTGGCCCTGGCTTCACACCCTTGATATTCACCTACCCAGCCAGACATTGGACATAGTTCACCTTGTCTCCCCGCTGTGTCTTCAGCTCCCTCTTTGGCTTGTTTCTATGCCCCCCCCACCTTCTTCTCTTATTTCTATCCTCGTAGCCTATACATCTATTCTAAACTGTTTTCCCGAATGTTGAGACCTGAGCAACATGGCTGATGCCCGATGGAGTTGCTAGACAACTAATGAGGAGATTTGCCCTGGTTTCCCCCTCGACTGTCACCTACCCAGCCGGACATTGGACACAGTTCTTCCTCGTCTCCCTGCTATGGCTCCTTCCACCCCTCATTTCCAAGGAATTCTCTCAACCTCTTTGTTTGTTTACTGTACATTATTACATTATTGCAACTGATATAATTTGTAACGCAATGTTCCTCTGTTATAGCGCTCTGATACCTACGGGTCTAGCCAGTGCTCTACGTTTTGATGTACCTTCTAATGCAACGTTCCCTTGGTTAAGCGCTCTGATACCTCCAGGTCTAGATAGAGCTATATAACCATCGCAAATCAAATAAACTAAAAACTGTTTTTCCTGAACTCTGAGACCTGAGCAAAATGGCTGATGTCCGGTGGAGCTGCTTGACAGCTAATGAGGAGATTGGCCCTGGTTTCCCCCTTGACTTTCACCTACCCAGCTGGACGTTCGGCATAGTTCCTCCTCGTCTCCCCGCTAGTACTCTTTCCTCCTCTCCCACCTACAAATTATTTAAACATTGTTTATGTGCACTGTACCTTACTATGCTCTTGTATCTGATGTAACTTGTAACGCAACAATCCTAAATGTGAAGTGCTCTGATACCCTCTTGGGTCATGTTCGCGCAATATAAAACTTTATAAATAAATAAATAAGAGTTTATTCATAGGAGAGGTGCAACTTTCCATTACATCTTGGTATTCAAGCAGTGTGAGAACTTGTTTTTTAGCTTCATTTTTAATTGAGTATTGTCTTTGAGGTTGTGAGGTCGACCTCAATGATATCTCATGAAAAGGGGGAATAGTCATCCCACAACACATGGTTGCGGTATAACGCAGGAGCCAGAGCTAAAGCCTGCTACTTGGCGTATTAATGTTTTACTGATTCTGGAACGAGGCTGAAGGCAGGTAAATTTACTGTTTCACCATTTAGGCATTCTATCAAAAATTCAGGTGGCCAATCCTTTTCATCCAAAAGAATTTTGTTGTTGAATGTCAAATTCTCCCAAAAGAGAACGTTAATGTTTCTAGGTAGGTCCCCCTCCCATTGGAGTTGCATTTCACACGAACAATGTCGAACACTCACCCTAGTATCCAGTGTTTTCACCTGGATATATTATCATTAAACTCTACTCCCACCAGACAATCCATCAGGTTCCGGCAATCTATTGTGACTTCTACCGCACTGCCCAGTATCGTCCGAGCCCATTCCCCGCTCAGAAGCAGTGTCCACAATATAGTGGCATGCTTGATCTTAAGTAGTCAGCTGATTGTTGTAAGTCTTTCTTCGGTTTCACATATGCCTCTGATCTGCTGTCATGATAGCACCCATGTATAGTCCTGACACTGCAGCGTACCGTGTGGTGGCAATCCTGGATGGGAGTGTAACCCGATGTGCCCCTGTGTTCAGTGTGGCCACAGCAACCAGCCGTGTGTGTGTGTGTAGACATTTGCTGGTCTCCTACTGTGTGTGCAGTCTCTTGCCCTTGCCTCCAAGCGGTGGGAGCACGCTGCCTGCACATCAAGACAGGTGGCATACCCCTGATTGAGTTGCGGTCGGGCGGCCATGTCTGACACATAGTCGTGGCCGCCATCTTGGACGAAACCAGGTTGGCTCTCTAGTTGTTTACAGTCATGCTACCGCATCTGTAGCATTGTCACGGCTGCTGTCTTGAAACCAACACAACTATTTAATGCTGCTCCTGGCTGCAGTCTAGCACTCATGATTAGCGCCGATCCGCCGATCCTAGCAGTGCTCATTCTAGCAGTTGTCGGAATTGCTGAGTATTTTGTCAGTAAAGAGAACTTTTGAGTGCAGCAAGGGAAAATTGCAGAACATATTCCTTGAGGAGTGATTTGAAAGGATTGTGCAAGAGTAACCAAAACATGTGTACAGAATTAAACAGAGATTGCCAGCCTTGCTTTAAACAATGGACTTCCTGCAAACATCATTGTTAGTAGTGTTGTGCTCATACAAAAACATCTTTCAAATCCCAGTAACCCTTGAGATTATGAATCTTGGCATAGATGATGAACCATATGATGGAAATACCTGTTTATGATGTTGTGCTGTTAAAACAACATGTTGAACTCACAATGAACTTTGAGAGCATTCTCAGTGACATTGAACTGGTATTCTTGGCATGAGAAGTGTGGAACTATACAAATAAAGCAAAGAAAGCAAATACTTTGTCTCCCATAAAGAAGTATCTCTTGCAACAGTGAAACATGAATGCCAAACCCCTGCCTAAGGTGTGGTGTTTAACATATTTGTTTCCATACAGGTGAGAGGCCTTAAAGAAGTATACATTTAGAATAACTATAGTTGTAGATGGTTTATAGTACCTGTTGATTGTGGTCCTAATCACTGTCTGCTATTATTCCACGTCTCCCTCCCTGCAGTACCCTATACAAATACCCTTCCCCTCATCTGGTCACTCCCAAACTCTGGTGTTTCTACCCACAGAGTTGGTGCTGCCAGAAGGTGGGCATTTGAGGGTACTTCTCCTGAGGAACAAGCCCCTGACATATGCGCTTTGACTGCCCCCCTCTCTCGGATTGTTCTTGATGTCCCATGAAAGGAACGAGATGAACGTGTATCAATATCATGATACCTGTCAGGAGCTTTAATACTATCACTGTTATGCAAATTGTAGCGTGTTTCAGAGGCCTCCAATTGAGGAGATCCACCCCGTGACTTGATCTTTTATTTATGTTTCTTATTACCCCACTTTTTCTTAGAGGATTTAGGAGCTTGCTTAGATTAATCCTTTTCAGAATTGCTTTTAATCTATAGTTTACTAGGTCTGGTTCTCAAATTATCTCTACCCACTGTTGCGTAGTTTCTTCAAAAGTCTTTGGAAATTCGCGCTCCTATTGTCCTGGAGCCAAATTAGTGAGTCGCTGGCATGTAACCAATGCTGCTGATTCCCCTTTAATATTACTTCACATAATGTCGGGCACTGTGGCAAAATTGCCAATTAGTTTCATCCCCAAACCCAGGGCAGGGGCTGCCCGTACTCATTTTGAATCTGTTTAAGCACATCTGGCAAAACAGCTAATGATGGCATACCATGAGTTCTGTACTATACTGCATCAAAGACTGTACCCCATGTGGTGCAGTCCTCCACCGGGGGAAGCATGCCCATTGTCAAGCATATTGTAAGAATTCTGTGTTTTTTCAGAAGTCCGTATGAGGAAACAGTGCTTCAAGTTGGTTTATTTTTTGTGCAATCCAGAACAAAATCTCCTGCTGCCTGGCGGAAATGTTACCCATGTTGGCATTGATAACCTGCAGTCTAATGCCTGGTGTAGCCAATTGTGGTCCTGCAACTTGAGCAATTCTCACAGGATTTAATGTCACTGTTCGCATGACAAACATCAATATGTTTTAACTAGATCTGTGTATGATCTATGCAGCTCTGCTGCCCCTAAATGATCTCTATATGGATATGGCGTGTAACCAGCTAAGACTGGCCATCTTTCTCCCTCATTGCTAAGGGGACCTAGTCTAGTTTTTGTATATGCATGTGGTAGGGCACCTTCAAACCAATTTTGATGTTCTTCGTACTTCTAGAGCTTCATAAGCTTCATAGTTGTTAGGTACTGTATCTGAAGTCTATGTGTGAAACATTCCTGTAGCTGCATCGACTGCTGGGAATGTAATCCATGAATATAATACCTCTGTCCTGAATGCTTCTTGAGCCTCCATCACGAAGGTAATGTCTCTACACCTCTGGGGCAGACGACGTTGCAACAACATTTGTGTAACCGCATGTCTGCAGATTCCTAGTATTTTTTGTTGGTTTCAGGAAATTGGATATGTAGAATTAGAGAGGGGGCCACTAAGGGACAAATTCTTTGAAAAGTTCCAGCTTGAACAACCTACAGCCAATACCTGAGGCTTACCTACTCATCTGAGGAGGATTTTCCCCTAATACCTAGGACGTCTCATGTTAAGAGGTGAGTAGCAGTCTTTGGGTACAAAAAAGAACACTACTCAGGCGATCCATTAAATAAGAGCCCAAACTATAACTTTGGCGGTGCCATGTCTTTAGGGCTGGTCCCTCTCTCTGTAAAACTGTGTGTTTGTCAGACAACATAAACTTCAGGATTGTACCAGAATGATTCTGTGCACACTCTTGTAATATGTTGGCCTATGTCCCTGCTAGCCACAGGGCACCATCTGTACCCTTAACCTTACAGGTCAATAAAGGTGTGTGCAACCTTAGAACTCGACAACCCTAATTCCCCAAGGCAATCTAGAACCTTCTCGCTTTGACGCTAAGACATACCCAAAGAAGTACACAAGAAATACTCAGCAAGGCTTTACAATATTTAATGTGATTCTTGCATAAAATACGTGTGCTCTGATGATTAGTAGAATGAAATGGATTAGCGTAATTAGCATCACAAGAACAGTGAAAATAATTAACATTTCCACTATTGTGCTAAGACAGTGAATATATGCGGGCATATAAGTACTGTGCATAGTTGTACTCCTACCTAGCGCTCCCTAACCTAGTCTTACCTGGGGTGAGTCATCTGGCAAATCCCTGCTGGGTAGTCTAACTCCCCATTACCTGTGAGTAAGTGTCACTAGGCACCCGACCTTGGTGTGAAGCTGGCCATCCCTCATATTGGCACGCAGGAAACAGCTGAGCTGTAATTTCAGCATGAAGTGACCTCGCTGTATTAAAAGAGCTCCCCTCTGCCTAAACACGGAAGTGGTTGTGTATATATAATAACCTTGCCAATGTGGCCATGTCGTAACCCTTGTTTAGGCCACAATTGTTTATTCTAGTTGGATGGTGGAGTTGCCAACCAGACAAATAACAACTATGACATTTGCGCAGTGAACTTTATCCCTCATACTAAATGTTCGAGGTGTTGTGATAATGTACCCACAAAGTAGAAATGTAAGCAATGCAGATTCAGAGAGTGTTACCCTACATTGATAAGCACGCAAATGTATGCCAAATGTCATCATGTATAAAAGAGAAGGCAATTTAAGAAAAGTGAGCATGTAAATGGTGGGGTTTCTGCTAGGCCTATCTTGGCCACGTGACAGGGGTAAGAAAACACAAGCTCAAGAAGTATTTGTTGGCACTGCACTGAGCCTCATTGGCTTTCATATCGACCGTTGTGAAGGAAGGGGGAGGTCACCTATGGTGAGACGTACTGTTTTGCTGCTTCTGAAGCAATCATGTAGCCCAGCATCTGGGCCATTTTGGCCTGTATAGCGATAGCACTCTGCAGAGACGGTTAAAAGAGGGGAGAGGGTGGTTCCTCTTGGAGATGGGAGAAGGCTGTAGCGGAGCGGGTGAACTTGGGAAGAGTGACTTAAGGTTTTAGGTTGGTGTGGGAAGGGAAACTGGCATGAGGCTGTTGCGACACGGGGCCACAGGCTAAGGCTGAAGTGACCAGCACTTCTGGAGTGTGAGGAAGGCTGGGCAGACCATGCACCACTACATTATCATGCTGGACGTGGCAGCCATTTTGAGTTAGGCGAAAACCCTAATTGGGAAGCTCTATTCATCGATACTTCTACCGGTAATACTGCCATTGGCTCACAGACAATATCTTTAGCCAGTACGATCACATCACAGTGGAGGTGTCTTCCTTTTGTACACTGCCATGCCATGGTGTTTTAATTGGGTAGGAAACACTACTCTGGACCTAATAGGGGTACAACAAGCACTCTTTCTTGGCAATACCATACAAGTTCCGCCCAAGTTCTATCTAATCAAATGCTGTACTCAAGGTGAAAATATGGGTAGAGCTAAAGCCCCTCTCACAGTTGTGCTTCATAAAGCTCTTTTTCTGTTGATCACACCAGATATGAAGACAGATGAGCTATAAAGCCAGACCTAAAATATATATATTTCAGAAGAGCTGAAACACTTCCATGGAGGAGCTTCAAAAACAGATCATCGCACAATACATTAACTTAAGTACATTAACGCTTCAATAATAAGACAAAAAGTTATGATATGTGTTGAGTAGTACTGAAGTTAATCCACATGTAGTGAAGTGGTTTTTATAACACTATAAGTTTTATTTAAAACTTACCTTGTTTAATATTTTCCTTTAATGCCTTTAGTGTACCATCCTTACCTGTACTCAATATTCCCTTGACTCCCATTGAAAATGTTGTGTTAAATGAAGGACAGCTGGTCATCTGAATACAATCCTTTTTGGCAGAGGCCATGTGTCAGACCCCGTTTGGGAGGACGGCAAGCAGGAGCTACTGGCTACAGATGTTTCCTATGGTTTATATTCTGTATTCCAAAAATAGTTTGTTAAAGTATCCAAGCAAAAGGAGAAGTCAAATTCTACATTGTTTAGTGTGCAAGGAGGTTTCATTATAAACATAGTTTTTGCAAGTCATCCTGCATTTTCTTCATATTAGGTTTGTTACAATCCTGGAGTGCAGCCAACACGTGTTTCACTCCTGCAGGGCCTGTTTGGTGGAAGTTTGCTAAAGGCTGTAAGTCAATATAATCTTTTTTAGTGACTCATATTATTAGCAAAGTATAGCACACCTTGTGTGATCCATGATCTTAATATCAAAAGTGCACATGGACCTATTTAAATGGCTGTGTTTGTGCTCAAAAGAAAAAGAAACAAGAAAAAATAGAAATGCACCCTTGTTAGACCTTTTAAAAAAATGTAATTGTTTTAAATTAATTAAGACTAAAGTTCCAAAAGAGCATATTGAGAACACTTGACTACTTTATAACTAAAATGTAAAATTTTGAGAAGTCCACTGGCATTCAAGGCAATCTTATTTACCTTATTAGAACATCTACAGTTTATCCATTTTTCAAACTGGAGCACTATTTACAACTAAATATGCTCCAGTCTCAGAGAGGACCATCTCGCATAGCATTTAATCCAATATACAACTAGAAATATTCCCCATTTTGAGATAATGCTTAAATGATGACGCTTATCCAATCAGGGAGCTTTAGGCTGCACCTTTTAATATGGCGTAATTAGCATTTGAAATCGCAGTTTCAGCGAACAAAATACAATTTATTATCAAGATTGATATACACCATACACATTCATCTGCATTCTGATAACTCTTCCTGGGAAGGAAGAGAGAGTGGAGCTGAAACTTACACATTAATAGGCAGTGTGCGGTTTGCCACACAAAGTGCTTACTACCCTGTACTGATATTGTGGAGTCAGGGCTGGGAAGAAAAGGCCTGTGTGCACATGAAAGACCCTTCTTTGAAATCACCCCCACTTCAAATGCACAACTGGGTACAATTTTGAGGCTCTGACCCTACCAAGACAATACACTACTGGACTTGTGAAGAACTCTGCCAGGAGTAAAGACTGCTGTGCAACAAAGATTGCCACTCTGATTCACTGCTGCTCTGGAAGAACTGCTTTTCTGAGTTGCTTTGCTGCCCTGCTGTCTGCTGGTCTCTGCCCTGCTGAGGACAAGGGCTGGACCGATCTCACTCAAACCCAGAGTGACTCCAAGAGATTGCTGTCTGTTCTGGAGTGTCAGGGCCATCCAAGACTTCCTTCAACAGAACATGGATTCTGCCATCTGTAGGTCCTACCCTGCTAAATCCTGCCAATTTGGGGAGAGGTTGTGGCCTTACGACCAGAGCTGCCGACTTTGGAGCTGGGCAACCAGGTTTGAGCCTCTGCGTCAACTCAGCAGCCTGTGATTTTGGGCAACTCACTTAATCTCCCCGTGCCTACCAAAAAATTAATGTGTCCTTGTGTAACGTAACTGGTGCTCATGTAAAACGCTCCAATGCCTCTGGGTCAAGTTTGCACAATATAAAACTGTCCCCCTCCCCAAAAATCCATTTTAATCGGCACATCAACAACTTTGTGCTGATCAGAACCAACGCATCGCCCTTCGACGCTGATGCCGCTGCAACTCGATGACATTGCTTCGACAGACTGTGTGGCTTGCCACTGACGGACTGCGCAGCGCGACACTGACGCATGGCCTGCCTCATAAAGGGGTGTTTGTCGATGAAGCATTCATTGACTAAACGGATCGGAACCAGTGCATTGCGTACATCCACAGGATCGAAGATGATGTATCGCATCCTCTGCTCCTTGCATCGAGTCTTTGACGTAGACACTTCCTCCATCCAAGGTACTTTTGCAGCTGGACCTGTAGGAGTCCTGTAGCCGACCTGCCCTCTGTCGCAGTCAGCGTGAACTTTGGATTTACCCTGGTCTAGCATGACCAGATTTTCCCTGATGACATTTCATGACTCTAAGCATTATAAGTTGATTTAATTCCTAAAAAATCATAACTCTAGTTCTACCTATTAGGTTTTTGTAATTTTGGTCTTGGTTTACTCGTAACATTATTGTATATTTTTCTAACCCTCTGTGGATTATTTTTGGGGTGTGTTCATTATGTTACTGTGTGTGTGTTGTACAAATACTTTATACATTGCCTCTTTAGCTAAGCATGACTGCTCTGTGCCAAGATACCGTAGGGTGAGCCCAGGTTATCTTTTAGTGTATATCTAGTTTTCCCTCACTAGAATGGTGGTTCCTGCTTGTACAGGGTGCATACTGTGGCAACCAGAAACCTGATAGCTAACAATAACCCTTTCAAGATAGTGCAGACCATCTTGGGAGTTAAATCACACACTAATCCAATAAATAGAAAGTGAAGAAGAACACCTGATCATCACACCCGTTATCAAAATGGCACTAGAGATGAATGCAAGCAACTGATGCTTGTGGAGGAGATGTGCTTGACTGGACCGCAGAGACTGATACATGGTTCCCGATACTTGGAGCGCAACTAAGGTAGAAGAACCTGAAAGCTCCTCTAGCTCTACCTCTTAAGACCTTACACCACCGCGTTATCAACATAATGCCAACATTGCCCAGTGTTTTGTTGATTCGCCAGTCTTGCTTACAAATATACTAAATAATAGAGACTTGTGACTATACAGACCTATTGCAATTTTTGCATATGTTAAGTCTACTTAAAATAACGAGACTAACAGTTTAATTTCTAGTGCAATAATCCATCTATTAACAGTGGGTGTCTACATTGCTGGGAATGGTTTATGTAATCATGCAATGGTACACTTCAACTAGCGGTAGTGCACTCCTGCCTATCACATCGCCTGTTCGATATATATCTATCCTGTAAAATCAGATTGACTGGTCATTTCCTAACGCAATCACACATTGGTTAACAGTGGGTTACCACTTTGCCTATCAGTGTGTATGCTTTTCCAGGCAACATAAATATTGTCACAAAAAACAATACGGTGATATAGGGCTTGAGGGATGTTTAAAGACCTGCCTAAGTATTATCCCCCGGAGAAACTACAGATATAGACAACAAACTTAGGGGTCTAAACTAGAAATCCTATTAGTGATTTCTTGCTGTTATCCTTATGCCTCCTCGAGTGCATAGGAAATGAAAACAAAATAAAATAAACTAACAGACCATATCACCAGAATGTGAAACACCTGGGATTGTCAGTCAACCCAATTGAGGATTCCCATCAATGTCTTGTATCGATCAATATTCTCATCTGGTAATCCTTCCGGGGTATTGTGTCTCTTGATCATTGAGACACCCTGATAGCTGGTTTGGGGGTAACGACCCACAATCACTCGGTTATACCACATGGTGTTGATATGATGGGAAGGTGCAGTGCAAAAATAATATACGTGGTGATTAAAAAAGGATAGGGAACTTAACAGAAACCTATTTAATGGACGTAAGCCCCTTCCAGTTTAAAAAGAAGAACAGTACAGCACGATAATTGCAGTACACACAAATAGCTGCGAGAGGACCAACATGTTTCAGCCTTAAAAGGGAAATGTCCAAGGCTTTCTTCAGGGTCTCTGTTCTATATTAATGCTACTGCCTATAAGTGAATAAATGTGTGAAAATATTATATGAAAAAACACACAAGTGAACCAACAACAGTAAAGGATATAGTATTCCTTCAGCTGTCTAGAATCCTCTCTTCGGCACCTGGTGTCTTAGTAGTATCTGTTGAAGACAAACAGTCAAGTGAGCCCCATTCAGCTACCCTGGTCTATTAGATATATTCATAGTTCGTAAATATGTACAAATTAATTACTCACCCTGTGTGTCCGGGGAGTGGGCCTCACCTCTTCCTGGACCTGGCTCAGGATATGTGAGACCCCGCTCTGCAAGAACAAAAACCGACCCCGTGTTTATCATGGGCAGAGAAAATAGTCTCTGATCTGCTCTGTCCATTCACAATCAACGGGGCCGCATAGTCTTCTGCACACAGAGTCAACTAGCATATAGCAACCAGTTCCTAATAAAAACCTCACAACCACTCTAGCATCAACTATAGCTTTAACATGTAGTCAAGTTTTTAGAATAAGTGGTATAGCATGATTAATCACGTAATCATTTCTAGTCTAGGATTTAGACAAAGCAGGTGGAAAAAATGGAAAAAAAACTCTATCTAGACTCCATACAGACTCCATACATCTATTAGTTATCCAAGATGGTAAGGCAGACTCAAGGACTACAAGCCAGACCTCTAGAGCTGTGTTCCTACCTGTCCGTCGTTGTCTCGGGCAGTGACTGAGTCAGGGGGAGGCACTGGGCTCTCATCATCACTCCCATTTCAATGGTCCAGTCCTATCTCCCACAACCAATCCATAAGTACGAGGGGAGGGGCTAGGAGAAAACACTGTATGAGGAACAATGCCTCCTATCGACTGGTAGATCTACATGATTTGAGTAATTATTAAGGCAAAAGACATCGAGTTTGAGCCTCAATATAGACTCGGTGTAGACTGGAGTTACGATGTTGCTCTCTCGCGTGGTCTCACGAGGCAACCATAACGAGAACTACAAAATGATGTCACACGCTAAATGCGTGTAGTTCACAGGCCGCGCCTCGGCCTAGAGTTGCGGTGTTGCTCGCTCGTTCCCAAAGAACTACAAAGTGATGTCACACGCTAGATGCGTGTAGTTTAAATTGACGCGCCTCGTTGATGTAAGCCGCTCGTGAGCCGAGAGAGCAGTATAATTGCCCGGGTTACAGTGTTTAGTATAACTGCGTACAGAAGGGGTGAATTATGCAACTGTTGGGATTACAACCTCAAAAGAAAGACGACGAGAGTGTGAATTAGTATTTATTTACATCGCGTAATCTTGCGAGATAATCCAAAGAACTACCAAATGACGTGGTACTTCTAGTTCTAGTAGTTCGAACTTGCATTCACCTATGTGGAAGTACACTCAATATAATTCTGGCCCCTGGAAGGGAGAGCCTACCAGAGAACTAAAAATTAAGTCAGTCAGCACCCAAATATTAATAAGGAGTACCGACAGGATCGTGCATTAAGTGAAAAACTTCCTCATTTAAAAGCAGATTCGTCTGATGACAACAAATACATCAAGTCATTAGTACTACCGTCATGAATGAATGCAGTAACATAATCCTGTAGGAGCAGAACATGCCAAAACCCATATATACGCTCAAGCTAGATTAAACCAGGGTATGTCATCATTCAGTCCATGTCTATCTGTGCTCAATTTGAAAACCCACTTCTGCTCTTTTAGGAACAGAAATTTGGACACATCACTCACATGTGAAGGAATAAGCGGTTTTTCAAGGACATGCCACTTAAAATCTGTTTCACTGTGGTTATGTAGTATAAAGTGTTTGGTCTTTTTTGCACCGGAACGTGCTTTTGTGTTCCTGCATCCTCACCCGTACCTTTCTTGTGGTCATGCCCACATAGCGTTCATTGCACATGCATGTGAGGAGATAAATCAGGTTGGTGCTGTTACAGTTGGAGAACTGTCTCAGTTCCCAAGGCCGATCGGTGCCGATATCAATACTGGTGATTTTGGACGTTAAAGGACAAACGGAACAAACCCCACATGGATGGTGCCCACCTCTCTTCTGGGTGTATCCTTCGGACGAGTATGTATCAGACGATCCCTGAGGTTCCTAGACTGTTTAAAGGCAAATAGGGGAAACTCAATTTTGTCATTGCCACTGTTTAGAATGCGCCAGTGTCATCTGATAATTCTTTGGACGCAGTTAGATTTGGTATTAAAAGTGCTGACCAATGTCAAACGGTTCAACGGGGGTTTCTCGGGTCGTGGCTCTAGTAATGCAGCACGATGATTATTGGCTGCTCGTTTGTATGACCGCTGAACAAGCCTCCTGGGGTAATGTCTGGAGGTCAGCTGTTTAGATAAATCCCCTGCGTGGCGTGCAAAAGTTTCTGGAGTGGGGCAGTTCCGTCGGACTCGAAGAAACTGCCCAAACGGCAGATTGTCACGTAGTGACTTTGGGTGCTGGCTTTCATACAGCAGAAGAGAGTTTCTTGCCATCGGCTTACGGTATAGTTCACTCTCTAAGCCCGTCTCTGTTGTGTAGATCGAAAGGTCCAGAAAGGAAACCCTTTCTTTGCTCATTTCGATAGTAAAACACAAGAAGTTATTCTGGTTGTTGAGCCATTGATGGAAAAGAAGAACCGATTCCTTATTACCTCTCCAAACCATTAGGATGTCATCTATATATCTTTTCCACCAAATTATAGATGGAAAGAATGGATTGGTTGGGTGCAGCACAATAGTCTGCTCGAACATGTGGACATATAGGTTCGGTAGGGAAGGGGCAAAAATACTGCCCATACTTGTCCCAGAGATTTGATGGTATATCTTGTCCTCGTACATAAAGAAATTCTCCTTCATGGCTATGGTGGCAAGAGCCATGATGAAGGGTACAGGGGTGATAGAGTCAAGTTCCGATTCCTCCAGGATGGATCTGATGGTATCAAGGGTCGCATCCTGGGGAATGGAAGTGTACAAGGACTCTACATCGAGAGAGACTAAATAATCAGTCTCTCGATTGAAGGCAATGTCAGGAATCACTCTAAGAACAACGGATGCCACCTACTCTCTAGTGAGAAGTAATACTCTAATCTCTGTTTCTAAAAAAATCCGCAATCTTACCACCACAGCTCTCACCGCAGGTGACATTAGTCAAAAGGAATTTGAATTTTTAAACCACCATTAATATAAAACAGCATGCATTTATGGCATGCCGAAAATTCATAAAAGCACCATAGATCCCCCCTACAGAGCCATTGTGTCCACGATAGGCACGAATACTGAACCCCTTTCCAAATTCATTGATTCGTTTTTACGTCCTCATATACCAAAAATTACTTCATATATCAAAGATACAGGTTCCATGATATCTACGATAGAAAACGTGCCCTTTGATCCATATACAGATTTGCTAGTTACTATGGATATCGAAGCGCTGTATAGTAACATTCCCCAGCAAGAAGCATTGTCAGCCACTGGTTGGTTTATCGATAACTTTGACATTCCATGTCCAAAAGAATTTCTATTGGACCTTCTACATATTGTACTCACTGAGAACATCGTAGAATTTGGGTATACCCTCTATCGCCAAATCAAAGGCGTTAGTATGGGGGCTTCGGTTGCTCCATCTATTGCCAACATCTATATGGCAGCCTTCGAAACCAAGGTCATCCATAACGAAATAGCCCCCTTCTTTGAGTCCATTTCCCATTGGTCCAGATATATCGACGACATTTTCTTTATCTGGACCAATGGGAAAGACTCTCTCTGTGAATTTCTAGAATGGATCAATTTAGCAGACGCAAATCTTAAATTCACAGCCCAATATAACAACAACCAAGCTGAATTTTTAGATATAGTCATTAAACATCAGAACAATAAACTGGCTGTCGATCTCTTTGTCAAACCAACTGCGAGGAATACCCTCTTACATTTTAAAAGTTTTCACCCTCGATGTCAAAGAGAAAGTATACCTTTCTCCCAGTTCCTTCGAGTCAGAAGGAACTGTTCTAATCTAGCTGATTTCGACATTCAAGCAAACATCATGCGTCAAAAATTTCTAAGTAGAGGCTACCCACATAGGTTAGTTAGAGATTCATACAAACGAGCAAGATTTTACGATCGAGATTCATTACTTAAACCAAAGCCACCCACAATAAATAACCAACTAGTCTGCATTACAAAACACTCCACCCTTGATAACACAGTTCGTCACATTGTGAACTCTAATTGGCACATTCTGAACTCTAATCCGACCAATTGCAAACTAGAAAAACCCATGTTTGCACACAGAAGGAACAGAAACCTTAAAGATCTCATTGTGCATTCTCGCTTCATTGCTAATGATGTCCGTTCAGAATTTATGCAAAGGTCAAACAATGATAACTTTCCAGTCAGAGGCACTGTTAGATGCTCATCCTGTAAATCTTGTAGTAACATCATAACAGGAGACTCCTTTGAACACAATGGCTGCCACTTCAGTGCTACCGACATGTGGAACTGTAAAACAGCTAACTGTATCTATTTGATCCTATGTCCTTGCCAACTCGGGTACGTTGGTGAAACCTCTAGACCGATACAGACTAGACTTACGGAACACCGGTCAGCCATTCGCACCAACAAGATCTTGGCACCTCTAGTCAAACACTTCATAGAAAGCCAGCATGGCCCTGATGATTTCAAATGGCGCATTTTAGAAAAGATCAGACTCCCAGACAGCAAAGGCGGCGATAAAGTCAGGAGAAAAAGGGAAGTTTTCTGGATTTTTTCTCTGGGAACCTTCAAGAAAGGTTTAAATGCTGAGATCCCGTGGGAAAATGCTATAATCTAAACTTTTTGAGTTTCGAGTTACAGCTATGGTTAACATTTCTGCTATTAGTTGCCTGGATGGGAACTAATTAAACAATAACTTTCTTTATACGATATTGAACCTGATATTGCTCCTATAATAAACATTATAAGTACACATCACGGTGACCAATCTGGACTATTAGGAATCAGAAAGACTCTCTGACATTAGAAGATGTACAATTTTGTCTTTCTTTTTCTTTTTCTTTCATTATATCCAGTCTTTAGTATAGATTTACACATGAACTATGAGCGCTATTATGTATGCCAATTTCATAGTATAATTTTTCGTTTTTTGCAACTATAGTATTTATTGCGCTCTATTATCCACCTATGAGCGCCATCTTGTAATGGGTTTTCTGTACCACGATCATGGATGTAATAGTCCGTTTTCACTTTCCTATAACCAATTATCGGACTTCGTAATTTCGCGCCGTTTGTAGGCTTTAAATAGCTGTCGTCACTACAACTTCTACCCTTTCGGCTGGCGAGGCTTCTGAACAACATTTTATCTCCTGGAACAGCACCATCTTGCTGCTCACGAGACGTCTCTCGCTTGAAGGTAAGAGCTAACGAGTGCTAGTCACTATCTCTAGCCGCTACACACACGAGCTATGTGTTGGCAATCTTTCAGCCGTTCCCTGTTTGCCTTCATGCTAGTTATGTAGTATTTCTTGTTATTACAGCTTTAATATATCCTCTGAAACAGTACCAACTTGCTGTTCACAAGATTTTTCTTGTTTTAAAGGTAAGATCTTCAGATTGCTAGTCACTATCCCCTGCCGCCACACCCACCACCTGTGCGCTGGCATATGTAGAGCTATTCCCGACTTGCTTTCATGTCATTCACGTAGCAAATCTTTTTTATTACAGCTATAATATATCCACTGCATCCTGACCTTATTTTGATTAAGAAGTGGACACATATTATGAACTAAGAAGCCCCATTTACATATTTTAAGGTACATGTCTATTCTATACCGGTGGTGAATCTGCATTAATAATTCTCACATAAGCCTCTTGCTGGTGAGTGTCCTTCAGCATAGTCCAATTAGCATCCTATCGATTTAAGGTATCTGTTGTTCATCTTCTATTGCAGCCATGAATTTGTGATAACAACCAGACGTCTACACCTATTGACGTAGCTCTAATCATATGGGTTTAGAATTCACATCTGAAGATACTAGGTAATTATTTTGTAGAAAACTAAGATGCAACCCATTATGGGCGTCGCTGTTTGCGTTATCTTATGAGCGTCATCTGCTAACACTCTACTCCTCACTTCCCTTATCGTTTTCCTCTCCCCTTTTTTCCCACACCCTTGTACCTTTATAGTTTCATCCTGTTGCAATTTGCACCACTACCGTAAAAGCAATCAACGTATCACCATTTTCTACATATCTTACCAGGTAAATTTATGACCATATTATCACTTCTTTCACGTCTTAAGTCTAATAGTAGTATTCAGCTACCCAGGATAACTCGATTCCTGGACGCCCTTTTCTCTGTTTAGGTCATCATTTACTTATACTAGATAGATTGGTTGGTGCATTGTTTCAATTTATGCACTACATCTCTCAAAGTATAATGATTATGTAACCAAATTACACAGATTCATCCCCCTCACCATATTTACTTATAATGGGATTTTTTCTAATCATATAAAGTTCACCCCTTGGGATACCCGTTCTCATCTAGTTGCTTCAGCAACACCTACAGTTTCTTTCGGTCTCTATATTTACCCTATGAAATCAAGTAGACCGACCGTGTTCAGAACTTATGTGGCTCTCTGTGTTCAAAGTGACATTATGAGTTTTTAAATACCGTGTTCATGATTGTATATTTTATTTGATCAGGAATTAGCCTTTATCAAGCGGCTCTGACTATTCAAGAAGTTATCAACAAATGTCTGTGTTACTGAAGTAAAATACAATACTGCCAATGTAAGTTTATTGATATGTATTATGATGTACCATACTAAGATTAAGATACGTTAATTAGTATTATCTTCCTGGTGTAGGAGTTAATTAGTATTATCTTCTTGATGTAGGATTTATTTTTCCTACATGAAATAAAGAAATAAAACTACACCATATATGAATATTGAACCATACATGAATTTTGATCAGTCGTTTTGTTGTTTAGTTAAGTACTGCACTACTTTGATGTGAATATTTGTCTATCATATGACAATAAGTGACCAAATTTAAAGTCTAGACCTGCTAGGTAGTAAAAGTTTTTCAAATTTGTTTTGTGTAACATTTTAAGTATAGTTGGTAATCTGTATTAGTCATGCTAAATAAAACTTGTGATCTGATCTATATCTTTTTTAAAAAATGTTCTTTCAGAGTTTCATCTGTGACTCCTGAGGAAGGCGTTTTTTCTGCCGAAATGCGCGTCGAGTTTTTATAAATAATTCTTCAGCATCTTATATGTCATTAATAATCTTGAATGTATTATTATTTGTAACTTGTTTGATCTATATGCTAGTATGATTCATATACCTTGTACTTATTGTGTTTGAAGTCTGTTGTTGATTTTTTATGAACCATATTTTTATTGTATCATATAGTTTGACTTATGTGTTAGAGTCTCTATATGATTTTTATCTATGTTAATTAAATATATATTTTTTAATATACATTTCATATTCGACATTTCTTTTCTCCACTGGTCCTAGACTAATTGTTCACGCACTTAGCTGATGGCCTAGGATTTTTTACCCACTTTGGTTATTACCCTGCCCTAGGAGTCTGTGTATTACTGATACCCAGGGGGTCCTTGTTTTTTCTCACCTGATATATTTGTTGTCATCAGACCAATCTGCTTTTAAATGAGGAAGTTTTTCACTTAATGCACGATCCTGTCGGTACTCTTTCTTAATATTTGGGTGCTGACTGACTTAATTTTGAGTTCTCTGGTAGGCTCTCCCTTCCAGAGGCCAGAATTATATTGAGTGTACTTCCACATAGGTGAATGCAGGTTTGAACTACTAGAACTACCACGTCATTTGGTAGTTCTTTGGATTATCTCGCGAGATTACGCGATGTAAATAAATACTAATTCACACTCTCGTCGTCTTTCTTTTGAGGTTGTAATCCAAACAGTTGCATAATTCACCCCTTCTGTACGCAGTTATACTAAACACTGTAACCCGGGCAATTATACTGCTCTCTCGGCTCACGAGCGGCTTACATCAACGAGGCGCATCAATTTAAACTACACGCATCTAGCGTGTGACATCACTTTGTAGTTCTTTGGGAACGAGCGAGCAACACCGCAACTCTAGGCCGAGGCGCGGCCTGTGAACTACACGCAATTAGCGTGTGACATCATTTTGTAGTTCTCGTTATGGTTGCCTCGTGAGACCACGCGAGAGAGCAACATCGTAACTCCAGTCTATATTGAGGCTCAAACTCAATGTCTTTTGCCTTAATAATTACTCAAATCATGTAGATCTACCAGTCGATAGGAGGCATTGTTCCTCATACAGTGTTTTCTCCTAGCCACTCCCCTCGTACTTACGGATTGGTTGTGGGAGATGGGACTGGACCATTGAAATGGGAGTGATGATGAGAGCCCAGTGCCTCCCCCTGACTCAGTCACTGCCCGAGACAACGACGGACAGGTAGGAACACATCTCTAGAGATCTGGCTTGTAGTCCTTGAGTCTGCCTTACCATCTTGGATAACTAATAGATGTATGGAGTCTGTATGGAGTCTAGATAGAGGTTTTTTCCATTTTTTCCACCTGCTTTGTCTAACTCCTAGACTAGAAATGATTACGTGATTAATCATGATATACCACTTATTCTAAAAACTTGGCTACATGTTAAAGCTATAGTTGATGCTAGAGTGGTTGTGAGGTTTTTATTAGGAACTGGTTGCTATATGCTAGTTGACTCTGTGTGCAGAAGACTATGCGGCCCCGTTGATTGTGAATGGACAGAGCAGATCAAAGACTATTCTCTCTGCCCATGATAAACACGGGGTCGGTTTTTGTTCTTGCAGAGCGGGGTCTCACATATCCTGAGCCAGGTCCAGAAAAGGTGAGGTCCACTCCCCGGACACACTGGGTGAGTAATTAATTTGTACATATTTACGAACTATGAATATATCTAACAGACCAGGGTAGCTGAATGGGGCTCACTTGATTGTTTGTCTTCAACAGATACTACTAAGACACCAGGTGCCGAAGAGAGGATTCTAGACAGCTGAAGGAATACTATATCCTTTACTGTTGTTGGTTCACTTGTGTGTTTTTTCATATAATTGTTTCACACATTTATTCACTTATAGGCAGTAGCATTAATATAGAACAGAGACCCTGAAGAAAGCCTTGGACATTTCCCTTTTAAGGCTGAAACATGTTGGTCCTCTCGTAGCTATTTGTGTGTACTGCGATTATCGTGCTGTACTGTTCTTCTTTTTAAACTGGAAGGGGCTTACGTTCATTAAATAGGTTTCTGTTAAGTTCCCTATCCTTTTTTAATCACCACGTATATTATTTTTGCACTGCACCTTCCCATCATATCAACACCATGTGGTATAACCGAGTGATTGTGGGTGTTACCCCAAACCGGCTATCAGGGTATGCTGGGTGTCCCAATGATCAAGAGACACAATACCCCGGAAGGATTACCAGATGAGAATATTGATCGATACAAGACATTGATGGGAATCCTCAATTGGATTGACTGACAATCGCAGGTGTTTCACATTCTGGTGATATGGTCTGTTAGTTTATTTTATTTTGTTTTCTTTTCCTATGCACTCGAGGAGACATAAGGATAACAGCAAGAAATCACTAATAGGATTTCTAGTTTAGACCCCTAAGTTTGTTGTCTATATCTATAAACATAAATACTGTCCCTGTGAAAACAATTACAAGTAGACCGGAAAGTGTGAGCCTGCCTTTACTAGGAGCTTACACATAGGATGACTACTAATCATGGATCTAGTCATGTTTGTGATTAACCACTCTGATTTGCAGATATGGGCGCAGGGCTCTCAGTCAACCCCACCTGTGCCAAATGATTTAAGTCACACCAGTTTTAGCTTGATATGACACACATGTGCATCCTACCCATACAGCATTTTGCAACTTACTTTCACAGATTGAACCCAAACGTGGATGCACCTAGGAACATGACTTAAGCATATGTGTTTATAAGGTAAATAAGATGTACTTGAATGCCAGAAGACGTTTTATAATTTTTATATTTCAGTAATATTATACTCCAAATATACTCTTTTGGAACCTTGGTCCCAATTTATTTTATATACTTTCATTTTTTTTAAAGGGCTAACAAGGGTACACTTTTTTTTCATTTTCTTTTACGCACAAAGACGACCATTTAAATTAGATCTATGATCCCTTTTGATATTAAGAACACACAAGGTGTGCTATAATTTGCTAATATTATGAATCACTAAACAAGGATTATATTGGTTTACAGCCTTGAGAAAACCCCCGCCAAATAGGCACTGTAAGGGATGAAACACGAGTTGGATGCACAGCAGGGCTGTAACAAACCTAGAACAAAGAAGATGCAGGTTGACCTGCAAATAATACGTTTGCAATAAAACCGCCTTTTAGAAGAATCTACACAAAATGTGACTTTTCCTTTTGCTTGGATACTTGAACAAACTGTTTTTGAATACATAATATAGCCCATAGGAAAGCTGCACACTCATCATGGCAGTGGCCATCTTTTTACGCACCAGTGCTATTTTATCTCCATGTCAAGTTTAGAACATTTCCTCCAATAACTGGTGAGTCAAAATGTTGCAACTGTCTACCATCAAAACTCCGGGTGAGGATAAAATGAAATGATCATTGTCTCAAGAACCAAGACCACTTTTACAAGGTTCCATTGTTCTCTTTGGATGGATTTATTCATTTTCTGAAAAAGAACATGAGGTCCTTAAGGAATATTTGTAAGCAAAACTACGGAATGACTTTCCTCTTCACATACTAGAGGACCACTGTTTTTAGTTATAAAGAACGAAAAAGATCGCAAGCAATCTATTGGCTACAGAATGTTACATGAAATTACCAGTAGGAACATGTATCTGCAAATGGCTTATTATCCTTTACATAAAATAGAAGGTGATGAGTGCAAAACAGCTTCCACGCCCCATTCGGGCATTACCTGAATACCGTGTGAAACCATTGGAGTTGTGCAATCCACCTGCTGTTTTCCACCATTTGATGGACTTTGTGTTTGCGTATTTTTTTAACCATTTTGTGCTGATTTATTCTCTTACGTTATATTTAAAGGGTTGACCCAACGGCACTGGGACCTGGGTAGTCAAGTGTTACATACATAGGGGTCCCAGTTGGAACAGAATTTAGTACACAAAGGAAATTACTTTTGAAAAAATCAAGAAAATCGGTATTGTATTGACAGAGAGATGTTTTTAATTCACATCCTCGGTTGTAGATTGGTTACACATACATTTCTCAAAATATCCTCGGTGCCCAAGGGGGGGCAAGGTGAAAGAGGGACAGGGGGGAAGGTAGTGCAGGTAGTGTGGGTATAGACAAGTTGCAAAAGAAATCGTGGGTGGTCATTTATACATTTTAGAAATGATACCACAGAGGCATAATCATATTGCCAAACAAATAATTACTCTCAGCTTTCATAGTCCTATACCAACAAATTAACACAACCAAAAAATGAGCTGTTGTTATTGGCTAGGCGACAGTGGGATTGTGTTGACGTTTCGACCCCAAGGTTGTAGGCTGATTCTTGCCCTACTGCGGGGTCTTCATCAGGACCAGTGGGGACAGGGTGGTGAAGGGTTGGGCGGGTACCTGTGATTAAAAACGTGATGTTTTAGACAGGGGAAAACATTACAGACTAATAAAAAGGTGCTACCTGTGTCCGAAATAATTACCTAAAAGCCACTTGAATAGGCGTGGTCCCTTCTATGAACGTGCGGAGGGCCCGAAGGCTCCGGAGAACAAGGAGAGCGTCAACCTACAAAAGTTAGGATATTGTCAATTGAGTTCTAGATTAGAAATTGGAATCACGTAACCCACAAATGTGAAGTACATATTATGTGCCAACGATGAAGATAGCATCCAAACATTACCCAGCCGGGTTAAAAACAACAAGGAATTATACTCATATAACGAAGGGTGTCTCAACCAGAACACACAAAAGAGGTTGACCCACAAATTCAAGCTTAAGGGCTTAAATAGTCTTATCCTCTACCCATGCAAGTTAAGTCGGATCTAGGTTCAGAAGTCATATCTTAGAGTGCAGACACAATATTACATTGGTAGAAAAATTACCCGAGGGGACGACCCTGGATGTCCTCTTTATATTCTTAGATATATTCAAACGTTGAGTAGACCCACTCTAGGAGCTGTGGCCGGGATCCGAGCACAAATCTGTAACGAGCGGAGGGCCAGGCATTAAGTTTACAATAATATGAGCGGAAACCCTTGTACCTATTCAGGATAAGGTGGCGAGAGACTTACCACGGATTACTAGGCAGTATCATTCAATATGCCCCTTCGTGTAGAAAGGTCGGAACTGAGCATCTCGCTGTTATTTAAAGGAAAGGACACGTGTCCCTGCAGCAGCTAAATGCCTGCTGCCGTGCTTTAACAAGGCCAATAGAAGAAAGACTTAGCGTTTAAGAGCGGGCCGGTAGAAAATAAGCTCTTCTCTAAAAATACTATAACAGTTGTATTTGTTGCCCAAGGGTAACTCATAAATTGTAATCGACTATAGGGAGTTCAATAAAAGGGGGGGGGGGTTATTCTTGGGGGTGTTGTTGGGAAATCCTTATTGAACGTATCATCTGTAAAGAACCCATGGTTCCGAAATAACATAGGAGAGTCAAGGCCATAATAACGACCTAGAAAACAAGTTGTTCACAATGCTAATCATATAATACACATACATGAATACACATTACAATTGAAGACGGTGATGTTCATCTGTATTGGACCTGCAGAAAAATAAAAGCAGCTCGAAAACAAAAGGAACTTCAGAAGTTTACAACGGTACACTCTTAGCAAATACCCCATCAGTTTAAACAAGCCAGTTGAGCATAACTAGTATCCTGTTCATTTAGTCCTTGTCGAATAGTATCCAAACGGGTCATCCATTTGCTTTCTCTAACATTTAGTACAGAAGCAATATTGCCACCCCTGGGGCCCAGGGAGACTTTCTCTAGTACCACCCATTGGAGTTCTTCTACAGTGTGTCCTGCCCTTCTATAGTGATCTACCAAGGGTGCTCCTGCCACTTCACACCTAATTCTGCTTTGGTGTTGGAGAATGCGTACTTTTACCTTCTGCTGAGTTTGTCCTATATATGCTAAGCCACATGGGCATGTGATGCAATATATTACACAGGTGGTATTACAATTTGTGAACGTTTGAAGGTCTATTGTGAAATGTTTGTACTGAAACTGTTTGGTTTGTATGCAAAGTGGGCAAGCTTTGCAACTTCCACATTTAAAGTTGCCAACCATGGCAGGTAAATTCCACATAGCATGGATAGTGGGAGGCTCAGGGGTTTCGAGGAAGGAACGTACCACATGATCTCTGATACTTTTCGATTTCTTGAAGGAATGCCTCCCACTATCCATGCTATATTGTACAAATTGTAATACCAACTGTGTAATATATTGCATCACATGCCCATGTGGCTTAGCATATATAGGACAAACTCAGCAGAAGGTAAAAGTACGCATTCTCCAACACCAAAGCAGAATTAGGTGTGAAGTGGCAGGAGCACCCTTGGTAGATCACTATAGAAGGGCAGGACACACTGTAGAAGAACTCCAATGGGTGGTACTAGAGAAAGTCTCCCTGGGCCCCAGGGGTGGCAATATTGCTTCTGTACTAAATGTTAGAGAAAGCAAATGGATGACCCGTTTGGATACTATTCGACAAGGACTAAATGAACAGGATACTAGTTATGCTCAACTGGCTTGTTTAAACTGATGGGGTACTTGCTAAGAGTGTACCGTTGTAAACTTCTGAAGTTCCTTTTGTTTTCGAGCTACTTTTATTTTTCTGCAGGTCCAATACAGATGAACATCACCGTCTTCAATTGTAATGTGTATTCATGTATGTGTATTATATGATTAGCATTGTGAACAACTTGTTTTCTAGGTCGTTATTATGGCCTTGACTCTCCTATGTTATTTCGGAACCATGGGTTCTTTACAGATGATACGTTCAATAAGGATTTCCCAACAACACCCCCAAGAATAACCCCCCCCCCTTTTATTGAACTCCCTATAGTCGATTACAATTTATGAGTGACCCCTGGGCAACAAATACAACTGTTATAGTATTTTTAGAGAAGAGCTTATTTTCTACTGGCCCGCTCTTAAACGCTAAGTCTTTCTTCTATTGGCCTTGTTAAAGCACGGCAGCAGGCATTTAGCTGCTGCAGGGACACGTGTCCTTTCATTTAAATAACAGCGAGATGCTCAGTTTCCGACCTTTCTACACGAGGTGCATATTGAATGATACTGCCTAGTAATCCGTGGTAAGTCTCTCGCCACCTTATCCTGAATAGGTACAAGGGTTTCCGCTCATATTATTGTAAACTTAATGCCTGGCCCTCCGCTCGTTACAGATTTGTGCTCGGATCCCGGCCACAGCTCCTAGAGTGGGTCTACTCAACGTTTGAATATATCTAAGAATATAAAGAGGACATCCAGGGTCGTCCCCTCGGGTAATTTTTCTACCAATGTAATATTGTGTCTACACTCTAAGATATGACTTCTGAACCTAGATCCGACTTAACTTGCATGGATAGAGGATAAGACTATTTAACCCCTTAAGCTTGAATTTGTGGGTCAACCTCTTTTGTGTGTTCTGGTTGAGACACCCTTCGTTATATGAGTATAATTCCTTGTTGTTTTTAACCCGGCTGGGTAATGTTTGGATGCTATCTTCATCGTTGGCACATAATATGTACTTCACATTTGTGGGTTACGTGATTCCAATTTCTAATCTAGAACTCAATTGACAATATCCTAACTTTTGTAGGTTGACGCTCTCCTTGTTCTCCGGAGCCTTCGGGCCCTCCGCACGTTCATAGAAGGGGCCACGCCTATTCAAGTGGCTTTTAGGTAATTATTTCGGACACAGGTAGCACCTTTTTATTAGTCTGTAATGTTTTCCCCTGTCTAAAACATCACGTTTTTAATCACAGGTACCCGCCCAACCCTTCACCACCCTGTCCCCACTGGTCCTGATGAAGACCCCGCAGTAGGGCAAGAATCAGCCTACAACCTTGGGGTCGAAACGTCGACACAATCCCACTGTCGCCTAGCCAATAACAACAGCTCATTTTTTGGTTGTGTTAATTTGTTGGTATAGGACTATGAAAGCTGAGAGTAATTATTTGTTTGGCAATATGATTATGCCTCTGTGGTATCATTTCTAAAATGTATAAATGACCACCCACGATTTCTTTTGCAACTTGTCTATACCCGCACTACCTGCACTACCTTCCCCCCTGTCCCTCTTTCACCTTGCCCCCCCTTGGGCACCGAGGATATTTTGAGAAATGTATGTGTAACCAATCTACAACCGAGGATGTGAATTAAAAACATCTCTCTGTCAATACAATACCGATTTTCTTGATTTTTTCAAAAGTAATTTCCTTTGTGTACTAAATTCTGTTCCAACTGGGACCCCTATGTATGTAACGATTTATTCTCTTAGTCACCAAGAATATTATGGAACATGGGGAACATGTGTTTGCAATTTTATCTAGGCTATAACAACTGACCAGCTAGCCAGACGAATGTAGCTTCAAAAGAAGAAATTGAATACCTAGACTTTCGATTGAATTCCTTCAGTTTGTAAACGAACCCTAAAAAATATCTACTATTTTGAAATAGCCATCCTACAAAAATGCTATTGATGGTCAACATTTCTCTGTTTTGTAAAAGTTTCTCAACATTTATTAATGGATTCATAAAATTAACAAGCGACATCACTTGCATTTTGAGGAAGGAAAACAAGAAGAAAGTTTTTCAATTGGACTCCCAAGTAGATTTGTCATTCAAAACTCTCAAGAAATTATTTAGAATGACCCACCATAAAAAACATAGTAGAAACAGATGCCTCTGAAAGGGCACTGGGCTGTCCTTCAGTAACTTGATAATGGTCTAGAACATCTACTTTTTTATTTATCTCACATATTGTCTGAAAGTGAACAAAAGTATCCAATCTGGAAATAAAAGTGTTAGCTGTAAAGACTGTGTATACCGAACAGAACATAGAAACATGTGACGTTTACATACTATATAAAGGAATTACAACTTGAGGTGATGCACGTGTAACAATTTCGCCTTTTCTGTCATAGAGGAATTACAGATTTTGCATTCCTTTTGGTGGCCTTCTGTCCATTCTGATGTCCAAGACTATGCTTTTATGTGTCCCGCTTGTGCACAGAATAAGTTGCTGTATTCTAAACCTTTTGTATTTTTGCAACCCATATCTCTGGCTCCTGAATCATCTCACACTATTTGCAACTATTTCATGGTCCATCTCTCTACTTATCTGAAGGATGTAGAGTAATTTACTCTGTCGCCATGGCAGAGGATGGGCCGCCCATCAACAATTAAAAGAACAGAGTACAGTTGATGCCTCTCTTTTAGTCATGGTCCTTTGTCTTTATTGTCTTCACTCTAATGTTAATGACTTTTTGGTTTTCGCATTCATGTAACCCTTATGGGATATTACAATTGCATTTATAAAAGTGCCGTTATTTTATGAATAACTAAATGTCATCAATTAAATCACATTATAACTGTATTTGCTGTATGTGTCTGCTGTTTCCACATGGTCATTCCCAGTTACCTGTATTCAAAGAACATGTGTTAGATGTTGATACCTGAGGACACCTGTCCAAGAAACATTGGCAGCGAGGATGGAGTTCAAGCAAGGTGTATGGCACCTTGTAGAAATAGCAGGAAAAGAGAGGCAGACAAAGATCATTTGAAAATGAACCAGACTGCTCGCACACCGAGCATTAACCGAGACTCAATTATTGCTAGATGGAATGAACAGAGGTATTAGGTGACAGTGCCGATTGCCTAGTAGAAAGGAGACAAATTAAACCTTTGTCAGTTGGGGCTGCAGAGGTGACATGTTAGCAGATTACTGCTAGAGAAAAGGGGTGGTTCTTTTATAGCAGATAGCAGGGCTCCAGACGAATAATGCAGTGTCAGAGATAAAGAATAGAACTTCAATAGGAAATAGAGAAATCAGGAATACATTGTGTTTCAGGAAATAATGTTTGAAATAAATTACATTCAAGTTTAACTATATGTGAAAACGAAAATCTGTTATTGTGTGCAAATAGTGAGCTACAGTAACAGGGAGGGAGAAATTGTTTATTTTGAAAAAGAAACTAGCCAGCCATTAGCTGTATGCGTGGAAAGAACTGCAAGGACAGGTGAAGTTAGGAAGGCAAAATAGCACGGTATATTTATAATAAAATTGTATCAGAGGGAAAAAGATCTAATTTCGTTTCACTTGAGTTTGAAGTTGTATTAATTGTGGAGTGGGTGGTAATAAGAATTTAATGTTATCTGTAACATACTGTAGGAAAACACAGCAGAGTGCATAATTCGATAGAATGCTCTTCGAGTGAAAGCTGTACATACAAGTTGGGCATCTGAGCACACGTCTATGATACTAGACTATCTCCGACCCTCCATCTTACATACATCTTGGATTCTGTAGCATACAAAATGGAAGCTGGTGCAATCGTGGACACATATACCACTTACACTCCATGCACTACTTCCTCTCTCATAGAGAATTGCATACATGCTACATCCATGTCCCACAAAGACAAAGAAAAGGTTGTAGGCGACTAGCACACACATTTTAAAACATGGAGTGGCGGTAGGACGCTTTCCCTAGCAGTTAACATGTAAAAAGGCCTCTTCTGCAAGTATAATCAATTTGCTACCACCAGAGTCAATTCTCTACAACCTGATGAACCCAGTGAAATTACAGTAGTCACCATCTTCAAAAGGAAGGTGTGTATTGTGTGTCCTTTCGATGACAGAGCCCTGCTTTTGGTCTCACTCATGGATCGGCTTCAGTACACACGCAGAATTGCCGTGTGTTCTGAGGAGGTAGTCATAAACTACTACAGCTTGCTATGGGTACCTAGAGGCAGGCGTAAACATTCCCCAGGGCTATGCAGGGGACTTTTCTATGTCTCAACATATCCACTTCCAGAAAATTTGTATTTTGGAGCATGACCAAAGGATATGGTAAAATGTTCGCCTACACCCAAACGGTAACATCTGTGTTCTAGAGTAGTATATCCTAAGAAATAGTTGGATTATTGGAAATCTGATCCTTATCACTACTTTTCTGGAATACATTAAGGCATTTTGCCAATCATCCTCTGTGAACTCACCCACACCTCTCATCTTTCTTTCTGCTTGTCCATTCATTGTGTTGAATTACAAACTCGCATTTGAAGTAATGGAAATTTTGATAATCATCATATATCCTATGAGTAGTCTGTTTTCGAATGTGGAGTACTCAAGGAATGCTTTCTCAGGAGCTACATTTTGTTACATTTTTGTTTTAATTGAAGACGTTTTAAAAACTCACTATGTGCTATTCATATTCCTGTTGCATCTGGGAAAATGAAAGCATTGTTTTCGCCTCCCCCACACATCTCTGATTTTTGTTGCGCTTATCAGGTCCAAGTTTTAACAGTGATGGCTGGTTTTTAACGGTGGTGGGGGGGTGGGTCGCAGGGGTTGAGGGGGGTCGGAAAAAAAAACACTTACCTGTGTGCCACATTGCGCAGCAGCCTCTCTGTACTCTTCGCCATCTTCCAGGAATCCAGGGCAGGTCCCCATATCCAATGTTGTGATTGGTATGAGCGCCGTGGTTCGGCGCTCAGCCAAGGAATGGGAGCCTGGAAATGTTTTCCACCCTGGCTGTAATGCTGCCTAGGTGGAGACCATGCAGTGTGCATGATGGTTTGGCCGGCCCGAGACGGCAAGCCAAAGCGTCAGGCACACTTGGAGTGGGCATACCACTCTTCCCCTGCCCTACTCTGTGAGAAGATGAGTTATTATCATTTTATGTTTTCCTTTTTGACCTGCTGAGCGCAGCGACGCTCCTGGGTTTTAAACCTTTTCAATTAATTTGCCTCCTTCAAGTCCCTCGCCATTTACCTCACTCAAGGCCGTACCCATCTACAAGTGAATTTCTTTTGACATTCTCGCTTTTCATCCAATTTGACGGGTCGCTAACTTTCACGCCCACATCATTATGTTGTGAGCAGGAAGACCCTCCCCTCATTTTGGTTATTTTGTGCATTCCTTTTAATCTTTGAGCAGGAAAAATAGGTTTCATTAAGACTGTCAAACAAGGGTGAGTTGAAACTGGCTATCCATGGAAAAATTGTAGGTATGTGTGAAATGTCCTGCCTAGCAGGCTTCAATCCAATGTAGGGTCCAAGAACACAGTGTTCACACACAAAATAGATGTTTTTTATGTTAAGTGAGTCCCAAACAGGTATGCTCTCAGCTTCTTAACCGCATGCGCGCTAGCGGGTTTTTCCGCTGCCCGCTGAAAATTCGAAAAACCCGCGTTACGTGACAAAGCCAGCTCGTCATGCGCGCAGCGCAGTTAACGCCCATGACGAGCTGGTTTTGTCACCAGCATCGAAGGGGTTAAAAGAACAGAGTACAGTTGATGCCTCTCTTTTAGTCATGGTCCATAGTCACTCCTTAGGTAGCAAAAGTCCACTACTAGATGCCATATGTTGTTCTTGTAATTTTATATGAAGCTGAAATAACACTAGCCCATATAATTGTCAGACGTGTCTTTATGCAGAATGTAAACATTGCAGCACTTGGGCTAAGCACAGGACCCGATTCAGAAAGTATGATGCTTTCCTGCACTTTGAGCTCTAGTTGACAAAATCTGGTTACCACTTAAAATGTAGACCTGTCACATGATCCCATAGCCTTCTACACAGGTTCTGTGAAGTGAGACATTGTGAGGACTAGAAAGGCCCTGACATTGGACTAAATGCTGAGAGGTTCCCAATGCACTACAGAATGGATTTTGGACTGATGAAGAAACAATGACACTGTTAACCTGACCTGTGTTCTGTCTGTCACTTACAGGCATGGGTAGACAGACTATCAATTCAATTCAATATTAAGCTTTATTCGACCATGATAATAACAGTCATAAAAGCACAAAACATGTACACTAGATGTAAAGTTATTTTTTTTAATTCATAGATTAAAAAAGAGCAATAAAATACCAAATTCACATTACATTGAAAATGTACACCTTAAAAAATAGTAATGCATAACAGATCCCTCTTCACTGCCTAATGGGAGTCCTCCAAAACCTCAAATTACATACCTTTCCTTAGCCAAACGACCCTTTTCAAGAACTTCGATACCCTCCAGGCCACATGCTCATTCTATAGTAGTTGTAGACGAACAAGCGCTGGACGGCATTGCCTAAGGCCTTGCTGTCTTAAAAGAGGCAGCAACCAAACTTTCCTTAATTCTGAAAACAGCTTACAAAAAAGAATTAGGTGGATAGTGGACTGCTCTGAATGGGTGTCACACGGGCACGGGAGTAGGAGTCTTGGCCAGTAATTCATTTTGGGTATTGTTGCTAGTCTATGAACAGTGCCTAATCTGAATCTTGTCAGAAGCATTCTGTCATAGCCACTTGGAACGAAATATAAATAAGGTTCCATACCCAAAGAAGTGAGCCTTAACTGATGTTGTATAACTGTGGGTTTAGTGATTCCATCTTCTACTCTTAGGGAGCCCAACAGTTTGAGGCACTCTTTCTTCAATGCTTTTCTGGAAATCCAAGCCATGAAGCTAGGGTTTGTGAAATAGTCTGGGTGTCCTAGATCATTCAAGAACCTATAAACAAACCTGAGCCATGGGATCTGTAGCGCCCCTTCCAGCCTAATGAAATCGCGTAGGATATCTCTGTTTAAATGGGTCTGTTATCTGACCCATATCTTGTGCCATAGAAGTATTGACTCCAATTTGAAAAGGTCCATTATATAAGGAAGACCCATCTCCTCATGGCACACAAATGAGGACATGCCATGGGGAGCTGAAAGGATGTACCTCAGGAAGGCATTTTCCACCATTTGTAGGGGGAGGGAATTGACGAAGCCCCACACCCCAGCCCTGTACATCGCCCCTGACATACACTGCGCCTTCTATATTTGCAAAAGTTCCCCTGGTGGCTTCCTTCCCAGCTTCTTCGTAAAAATGGCTATGGCACTAGTTGTTCTGATAAAACCAAGGTTTTTCATCTCAATAAAGTGAGTCCAGGTGTCATTCTGATTAAAAAGGACACCAAGGTACGAGAAAGTTCTTGTTGACGCTAGCTTCCTACCGTCCAGGCATATGTCCCTACCCATTTCCCTTCGTGCCCCTATACCAGAGCTCATTACAAAGGTCTTCGAGAAGTTAATGCTAAATCCCAAATTGAGCATGAAGGAGTTAAAACTATCCAAAACCCTTTGCAGACCATTTCGTGTGAGCGGCATTAAGATGGCATCATCGGCGTATAAGAGGGCCGGTATAGGTCGCCCACCTGCTTGAGGAAAATCTTGTCCGCTCTTTAAGAGAGCGTCGGCCAACCTGTTAATGTATAAATTAAAAAGGAAGGGGGCCAGGACACAGCCCTGCCTAACCCCTCTCCTTACAGGGAATGCTTCTGTGCACTGACCCTCCACCCCGTATCTGACGCTGGCTGAGGCTCCCTCATAAAAACGCTGCAAAAAGACAATAATGTTATTGTCCACCTCTAGGCCTACAATATTCTTCCATAGCCTGATCTGTATTACAGAATCAAATGCTGCTGTTAGATCAACGAAGACTAGATAAAGTTTCCCCTTTTTAGCTCTTGTATATTTCCCTATGATGATGGCCAGGTTTAAGCTCTGTTTTATGGTGCCCAGCCCCTCCCGAAAACCATACTGAAGGTCTGACAGACAGCACAATGGTTAAGCACTCCACACAGTGTATATTTAACAACAGCAATGAATACAATGATCCGAAAGGAACACTTCAGTAGGACTCAAAGTTCTTTCCTTGCTTTTATTGACAATCTTCAAGTAAAAAAACGTAGCCAACGCGTTTCGTCCGTAGGACTTCTTCAGGGCGGAAGATATTCATACGTTTTTTTCAAAATCTTTCTGACAGAACCTTTCTATATGGTCCGTGGTTATCCGTTCAAAGGTAAGCAGTAAGTGGTATTACCGGCCTTATTATATGTAGCAGTGGTCAAATCCCTTATTTTCCAAATTTTAGTTTTCAAGACATCAGAGGTGTGAGGCATAAGTGGCCTTATTGTGAAGGATAACAATCAAATCCTTCTGTGCATCATGATCAAAGGGTCGCCAAAGGGCGTATTTATTCACTGTCCACGACCCATCAGTTTTCTGTCACGAACTGCGTGTGCCGTCTCTCTCAATACCGGTGGTTCTTCCATAGCGTGATATGTATTACAGAATCAAATGCTGCTGTTAGATCAACAAAGACTAGATAAAGTTTCCCCTTTTTAGCTCTTGTATATTTCCCTATGATGATGGCCAGGTTTAAGCTCTGTTCTATGGTGCCCAGCCCCTCCCGAAAACCATACTGAAGGTCTGACAGAACCTGATTTTCAACTCCCCCTTTTCTGAATCGTTTTTGGCCACTATAGGTGTGGCAGGGTATACTCAGACATGAGTCCCTTTCTCACTGCACCATCAGGATTCAAGCAAGCCGGTCCAAAGACGGCTGAAATGCCAGAAACCGGTCCCCGGTAGCTTGTCTCCTTTCTAGTGAAGAATTGGCTTGGTAGTTTAGTCTGCCCTGTCCCCATGATGCACTGGGCCAGGGACAGACTGATTTGCATATAGCCAGGTTCTGAACTGGGATGGTGCAGTGAGATAAATAACGGTGATGGATCAAGCCCTGATCTTTGGACTGGGTAAGAGTGGTCTGCTTAATTCAGACACTCTGTTCATCACCACCCCCTTTTCTGAATCGTTTTTGGCCACTATAGGTGTGGCAGGGTATACTCAGACATGAGTCCCTTTCTCACTGCACCATCAGGATTCAAGCAAGCCGGGCCAAAGACGGCTGAAATGCCAGAAACCGGTCCCCGGTAGCTTGTCTCCTTTCTGGTGAAGAATTGGCTTGGTAGTTTAGTCTGCCCTGTTCCCATGATGCACTGGGCCAGGGACAGACTGATTTGCATATAGCCAGGTTCTGAACTGGGATGGTGCAGTGAGATAAATAACGGTGATGGATCAAGCCCTGATCTTTGGACTGGGTAAGAGTGGTCTGCTTAATTCAGACACTCTGTTCATCACCACCCCATTTTCTGAATCGTTTTTGGCCACTATAGGTGTGGCAGGGTATACTCAGACATGAGTCCCTTTCTCACTGCACCATCAGGATTCAAGCAAGCCTGGCCGAAGACGGCTGAAATGCCAGAAACCGGTCCCCGGTAGCTTGTCTCCTTTCTGGTGAAGAATTGGCTTGGTAGTTTAGTCTGCCCTGTTCCCATGATGCACTGGGCCAGGGACAGACTGATTTGCATATAGCCAGGTTCTGAACTGGGATGGTGCAGTGAGATAAATAACGGTGATGGATCAAGCCCTGATCTTTGGACTGGGTCAGAGTGGTCTGCTTAATTCAGACACTCTGTTCATCACCACCCCCTTTTCTGAATCGTTTTTGGCCACTATAGGTGTGGCAGGGTATACTCAGACATGAGTCCCTTTCTCACTGCACCATCAGGATTCAAGCAAGCCGGGCCGAAGACGGCTGAAATGCCAGAAACCGGTCCCCGGTAGCTTGTCTCCTTTCTGGTGAAGAATTGGCTTGGTAGTTTAGTCTGCCCTGTTCCCATGATGCACTGGGCCAGGGACAGACTGATTTGCATATAGCCAGGTTCTGAACTGGGATGGTGCAGTGAGATAAATAACGGTGATGGATCAAGCCCTGATCTTTGGACTGGGTAAGAGTGGTCAGCTTAATTCAGACACTCTGTTCATCACCACCCCCTTTTCTGAATCGTTTTTGGCCACTATAGGTGTGGCAGGGTATACTCAGACATGAGTCCCTTTCTCACTGCACCATCAGGATTCAAGCAAGCCGGGCCGAAGACGGCTGAAATGCCAGAAACCGGTCCCCGGTAGCTTGTCTCCTTTCTGGTGAAGAATTGGCTTGGTAGTTTAGTCTGCCCTGTTCCCATGATGCACTGGGCCAGGGACAGACTGATTTGCATATAGCCAGGTTCTGAACTGGGATGGTGCAGTGAGATAAATAACGGTGATGGATCAAGCCCTGATCTTTGGACTGGGTAAGAGTGGTCTGCTTAATTCAGACACTCTGTTCATCACCACCCCCTTTTCTGAATCGTTTTTGGCCACTATAGGTGTGGCAGGGTATACTCAGACATGAGTCCCTTTCTCACTGCACCATCAGGATTCAAGCAAGCCGGGTCGAAGACGGCTGAAATGCCAGAAACCGGTCCCCGGTAGCTTGTCTCCTTTCTGGTGAAGAATTGGCTTGGTAGTTTAGTCTGCCCTGTTCCCATGATGCACTGGGCCAGGGACAGACTGATTTGCATATAGCCAGGTTCTGAACTGGGATGGTGCAGTGAGATAAATAACGGTGATGGATCAAGCCCTGATCTTTGGACTGGGTAAGAGTGGTCTGCTTAATTCAGACACTCTGTTCATCACCACCCCCTTTTCTGAATCGTTTTTGGCCATTATAGGTGTGGCAGGGTATACTCAGACATGAGTCCCTTTCTCACTGCACCATCAGGATTCAAGCAAGCCGGGCCGAAGACGGCTGAAATGCCAGAAACCGGTCCCCGGTAGCTTGTCTCCTTTCTGGTGAAGAATTGGCTTGGTAGTTTAGTCTGCCCTGTTCCCATGATGCACTGGGCCAGGGACAGACTGATTTGCATATAGCCAGGTTCTGAACTGGGATGGTGCAGTGAGATAAATAACGGTGATGGATCAAGCCCTGATCTTTGGACTGGGTAAGAGTGGTCTGCTTAATTCAGACACTCTGTTCATCACCACCCCCTTTTCTGAATCGTTTTTGGCCACTATAGGTGTGGCAGGGTATACTCAGACATGAGTCCCTTTCTCACTGCACCATCAGGATTCAAGCAAGCCGGGCCGAAGACTACTGAAATGCCAGAAACCGGTCCCCGGTAGCTTGTCTCCTTTCTGGTGAAGAATTGGCTTGGTAGTTTAGTCTGCCCTGTTCCCATGATGCACTGGGCCAGGGACAGACTGATTTGCATATAGCCAGGTTCTGAACTGGGATGGTGCAGTGAGATAAATAACGGTGATGGATCAAGCCCTGATCTTTGGACTGGGTAAGAGTGGTCTGAATAATTCAGACACTCTGTTCATCACCACCCCCTTTTCTGAATCAATCCTGTAAGCGCTGCAGGATGACACGTCCCGCCACCTTCACCATGGAATTAAGAAGGAAAATCGGTCTGTAACAACCAGGATCTTGATAATTTCCCTTCTTGAAAATCTGGACTATGATGGACTCCACCCAAGTCTTTGGAAATGTAGTGCACACACTATCATTGACCAATTGGGTTAGAAGCGGGCCCCATAGCAGAGCGTTTGATTTAAATAAGTCAACTGGAACCCCCTTGGGGCCAGTTGCCTTACCCCCCTAGCTTCGAGCAAGGGCTAGCTCTACTTCGTCCAGCTTTACATGGAGGTTGCCTTGATGTGTGGAATATACTCCCGGGGATTTACGGTCGTGAATGGCTTGGCCATTATATACTGCAGAGAAATGGCTAACCCAGTCTTTTTTGGGATCACAATCTCGATGGCAGGGCCTTCTCCCCCACTCATAGGAGGGGCCCTTAATACTTTCTAAAAGGCCACAGAGTCCTTCCGTTGGGAGGCTCCGTGGAGCAAATCCCAGGCTTCCTCCCTCAGGCACCTTTTTATATCAGCAATTGCCCTCTTATAGTCTGCTCTTGCCCTCCTTACCCCCAGGCGATCTGGGTTGTCTATGAAGCTCTCTCTTCAGATTAGCGTGTGCATTAGTGCAGGCACTATTAAACGAACTTGGAGTTTTTGGCTTGTTACGACATTAAATGCACATTAAACTCCTGACCTCTTTAGTTATCTTGAGGAAGGAATGCACTATGTCGGCTGATGTGGAAAGCTCACTCAGGCAAATATCAAAGGCGGATTTACGTGACAAGATAAGCTGTGTTGTCAATGCCTCTGGATCAACTATGGACCAGCGAAGAGCATAACCGTTCTTTTTTTCAACTCTAGGGTACCCATCACCTGGTTTGCTGGTTTCTTCCCCATCAGACCGTGGGCGGGTAGGAATAGCTTAAGACAAAGCGGCTAGTGGTCACTCAATAAAAGAAAGCAGCCTCGGCGCAAGGGTACATGAAGCTAACATAAAATCAATGATAGAAACGACCTCTACTATTAAAAGTCGAGGACATAGTCACTGGGGTATGAACAAGTTCATTGACAAATCCCAGATCATACCGGGACAATAGTTCATTAAAAATTTCCCCAGCCTTTGTATGTGAGAAATGACAATTAAGCTCCCCCTCTTCACTATGGTGACCACATGTTCTGGGATCAACCGATTTACACAATGCACAGTTAAAGTCCCTCAACAGAATTATCATAGTGTCCTTTGATCTCAGATTACAAATGGCATCCGAGGCCTCGCCAATCCTTGTGAGCTCAAACCTAAGCTCCCCCGCTGGAACATTATTGTAAAAATTTACCATGAGCACACACTGTGAGTGATGTAGAAGTAATTAAATAATGTGATAGTGACAGTCCCCTGCGCAAAATACAATCTTATCCGTCACTAGCTTATTATAAATATACATGCACAGCCCTCCCTTGGGCTTTCCTCCCAAACTCTTTATTGCAGGAGTATTAAAAGTCATGTAGCCATTATTTTGTATTGACTCTAACTTCCATGTTTCCTGTAAACACAGGATGTCAATACTTGCAATGAACTCACACCACAGCGGGTTTTGAATCTTGGAGCGCAGCCCTGCAATGTTCCAAGAGGTAATGCTGGTTGCAGTAGTTACAGTTATTGGGGTGGGACTCATTTGTGGTGTGGGGAGCGGGTTACTTAAGCTGTGTAGAGGCCCTGCATTGGTACTAAGTGAGCTGTTATTTCTCAAGACGTCTGAAGGGGAATTACTGCACGGAGACTCCCTACGGTTGCATAGAGTCGGAAGGCAGGGCCGGCCTTAGGCATGTGCAAGCTGTGCACCTGCACAGGGCCACCAAATCCCAGGGGCCACCACGCCAATATATATCCTTAATATAATAATCCTTTGAGGATGGATACAGATTTGAGTGGGGGCCCCTGGCAGGGATTTGGTGGCCTCTGGCTCTATACAACTTCCAAACACCATGAACCCCCCTCTTCACTGGCCTCCGCGCTCCATCCCTCCCGGACCCCCTCTTCTGGGGCCCCTACCAACGCTCCCTGCCCAGGGCCACCAGGAACCTAGAGCCGCCCCTGCGGAAGGGGAAGTAGATAGGCCACAGTACTAGAGCTAACTGTCCTACTAAACTCAGATTTAGGGCAGACCACTGGCTTGTCAAGCCTCCATCTGCTGTTTCAATTTGCTGTAAGGGAATCTTCAGTCAGTCGACCTCTTCCAAATTGTAGAGCGTTTCGAAGGGGTTCCTTACAGGGATTGGGTAGCTGTGATAAAGAGGACATACACAGAAGCCCATTGAACTATGTTGAAAGGGTCTTGGGAGATGATAACAGAAACCCAACGGGACAATACTTAACCCCTTGCTTCTGACTGGCCAGTTACCCCCCTAGTCAAGATGGTATGCACAAGTGCTGGGGATGCAAAAGAAAGAACCCCACACTCACCCAGAAAAGACTCTACAGAGTATCCCACCCACCCTATCCGACGAGCCATTCTAAATAAAAAAAAAAGCTCAGTTGTCAAACATGTTTTCCCACTTAAATAGTGCTGAGATTTATTACGTTTGGTAGATGGTAGACCAGTGTTCAAACTCCCCTTGGGGCAGCGGGGGACGTTCACCAGGACTATAGTGAGTAGTGTCCCTTCGGTGGGAGGTGTAGTACCTTCGGGCCCCTGATTCCCCACCCCAGTAGCCTATTTGAGGTCCTAAATCCAGACAGGATGAGATCCCTGGACCCGCATTTTGTAATGACTTTTGTTTAGGGTTAGATGTTAAGTTGGTGACTTTCGGGTTACCCTGCTGCCAGGTAGGATGAGGGGACATAGAGTGACCTGCCAAAGATTGCGAGGGAGCAGTCCCTTCAGAAACAGGACATTCTGGACTGGGTTGCAGGCTAGCGCATGTGATGGCCCCTAGAGATAAAGGGGTCTTATACTGAGCACTATTCAGGGGAAGATTATGAGCGGAGGCATTCAGGGAACTAGGTGGCACCTTAGAGACAGGTTGACTGGGACCTTGTGATATTATGGAGGGATGGTTCATAATAATCCTTTCCAGGTTAGCTAGTCTACCCTTGATATTATTAAGGGTAGCTGCTAGCGGGCTCACAACATCTGAAAAGATTTCCTCCACCTTCCGCCAAAACTCCAGAGTGTGCGAGCCTAATGGACAGGTGGTAGCCGTCTCTAAAGGAAGTGTATGCTCAGGGGGTGGCGCATGGAAACCCAATATCGTCATGGGTTCCAACAATGTGGGCTGTTTAATAGTTTACCTAGTATTACCCGACACCTTCCTTTTCTTTCCTCGAGGTTTTGACTACGTTGGTTGGCTTTTTTTGGCTTTTTGAACCCTGGTAATGTTTTAGGCCATGCACCCTCCTTGATCACTTCCTGTGGATCATGTGAGTGAACATGCAGTGAGTCTACTATAATAGGTTTGGTAGTGGGGGATATCGTAGGAGAACATACGCAGGTAAATTAGCTTCCTGAAGAAACAATGGAGGGTGTGGGTGTGGTCCAACTTGCATGGGCTCAATGGATAGTCTACGTTCTGTTACCCCTATTTCACGCATTAATGCTGATTCTTCCCACGTCAGGAAAGCATCCAAGGTACCCACAACCCCCTTTCCTGTGAGAGACTTTCTCTTACTCATTATGCAGATCCCTTGGATATAAATATGTACGCTCAAAAAAACTACTATGTCAGACAGAATTAGAGTCCCGTTCACAAAGTAGCACACTCAACACAGTAGAACACGTCACAAAGTCTCACCAGTTAAAATAAACAGATAATAAGTGTCAGTGGAGTTGCCCAGCCCGGCCTCCTACGGCCCCTGATGAACACAGATGTGACTACCCTTGGACTGGGCTTCGTCCGGGCTGCGTCCTGTGCCGCGGGGGAGAGGCAGCGCTTTATGCGTGATGACAACGCCTCCCCCTTACTCGCGGATGCTGTGTTCAGAGGGTTGCACCCTGGAAGTTGGAGTCCGCTTGAGAAATGTACCCTCTCTTAAGTACCCCTACTTAGGGATTGCTGTCAGTATCTATAAGTTAAATTCAATTTGGCAGCCCTTGATCTATCAGTGTGTTCATTAGCTCAAACTATTGGGTGCACATTAATATTGGCAATAGCACTAAAGTCTGTGCACGCACACAACACTAAAATTCAGGCATACTCTCTGAATGGTGGACTAAACACCAGAACCATCGTACTAGACCAAGGACTACCACTGAGTTTACTCATCTCCATCCTGTATGCCATCGCCTTGCCTGACGATTGTACAGTTCATTTATTGTTGATCAGTATTGCTCTGTGTGATTTAAGACACTTGATTTTGACTTGCCTAAATAATGCTACTTACCTGTTTGCTCCTCCTGCTCCTGACCCCGTTCCGCCGCGGCTGTGTGCCGATCGAGCGAAGGGTCTTCTCGGGAGCAACACGCCCACACCACATCCTGCCTGCCACACTCTCCTCGCAGGTTAGCGTGCTAGTTGTTCCCTCCCCTCGACCTATATTAGATGGGGGCCTGGCGGAAGCACAGCGGACGAGCGCAGCGGGCGCGCCGGATTCGCTCCAAAGTTGTGCCTAAGTTAAGCCCGTCTGCGCCCGTCCGCAACCGGTTGCGCCCAGCGGCTATGCATTCTGCCCAGCTGATTAACTATTCCTCTGCGGATCTCCTCGCCCTTCAACACTCCGGGCCCCTGCATTCTCGTGCAATTGGTGCCGCCCAAAACTGTGGTATCTTCATCTCCTAGTGTTCGCCGCAAGACACTCCCGACTTGAGCGCCCTTACATTTCATTGTGATCCTGTTTCTACCCTACCTAGTGCAGGGTCCTTTGGATCACAATCTTTGGCGGTAGTATATCTCAACACTCGCTCGTTGGTGCAACACCAGCTAGAGATATTCCAGTTGCTGGACGATGATAAGGTGGATATCCTTCTTCTCTCTGAGACCTGGCTGACCGAGGATTCTGCCCCGGATATCCTTGCCGCTACCCCCACAGGCTACTATATTTTACAATCCAATAGGGCTGGTGGGAGAGCAGGAGGGGGGCTTGCAGCTATCATTCGTTCCCAGCATAAATTCACTACCCTTGAGACTCTTACTCCGGCCAAAACTGATTGTCTTACCCTCAAATTCTCCTCTTCTAGGTTTTCTTTTATTTGTGTCCTGGTTTACCGTCCTCCTGACCGCATGCCCCTCTTCTCCCAACAGTTCTGTGAACTTGTCTCCTGGCTAGTTATCAACTTCGCCAAAATTCTTATTATTGGCGATTTTAATTATTGGCCGGCGGACCCTCGTGAGAGCAATCTCTCTGAGGATTTTACCGACCTCTTACTTGGTCTGAACTGCAGTCAGTATATTACAGTGGCTACCCATAACAAGGGTCATATTCTTGACCAAGTCTGGACGGCCAACCTTGATATTTCCCCCCCCTCAGTGTATCCCTGTTCTTGGTCTGATCATTTTTTTATTTCGTTCTCTATCAACTTCTCTCTGCCTGTTCACTCTAGCCCCATCACTAACTTCAATGCCCGTAATTGGAAGCATGCCAACCTTGAGGAATTCCATGCCACCTTAGCCTCCACAGCCTCTAGGGACCTGGCCTCGCCGTCTGATCAGGCCTGCCAACTCGAGCAGTGGCTGGCATCGGCCAGTGATAAAGTGGCCCGCTAAAAACTATAAAATCTTAAACGTCCTCATGACGCCCAGCGGTGGTTCACTGATCAATTGAAACTGGATAAACTGTCCCTCCGTCAAGCCGAGTGTAGCGATTACCCATAGCTGGAGAGGTAGTATAAGGAAATACCGCTGCAGCACTACATCTCCCAGAAAGCCCTGGGGCCTGGCGAAACGGTCCCCGCCCTCTGGGCGTGTATAAAAACACTCTTTTCCCATCATCGGGTGCTTGTCAATCCTTCCGGTTATTTCGATCGTGTTGGAACTAGCTACCTTGAGGACGCCGAGTGTTGGATGTGCGCGGACGCTTTCCTTCCCGCTGAGGACGCCGAGTGTTGGATGTGCGCAGACGCTGTCCTTCCCGCTGAGGACGCCGAGTGTTGGGTGTGCGCGGACGCTTTCCTTCCCGCAGAGGACGCCAAGACAATTTGTTCATTTCCCGTGAGTAGAATTCAGACACATGACATTTAGCACGGCCGTGCTATCCTAGTGTAGTTTTCTGCTTTTCCTTCGGATCCCAAACCAGAGGATAGTTGAACTATTTAGACACTGAGCGAATCTTGCCACCGGTAGTGAATCAAACTACTCGGTGCAGTACACTTAGACTTAATTCTTTCCTTGGATCGAGCTGTGAGTTAACAGGCCACCTTCCGCTTGAACTTGAGTCATTACCTTACCCAGACTTCAGGCTGTTACAAGCGGTGGTTATCAAAATTTTTGTGCCTTGAAGTCATCCGAAATCCAAGACCAGACCTAGAGGGGTGTCTTCACAACAACCTTCTCCGATCAACTATCCTTCCCCTTACCTGGAGGACTACCTGTCTCCGGTGTGTATGTCACACGGGGAGGGTCAGTGCTATCGGGTATAGGGAAGACTATCATCTCGCTGTGGTCCCCGCTGGCTAGACACCTAAGGTTAGTGGCTTGTGTGTTCTTCACTTGGAGTACTTGTCCGCTGCTAACCTTGACAGATTGACAAGCCCAAGGAAGAAGACTAGCCTGGACCATGGATACGAGTGCGACTTTGGCCTCGTTGCTTGAAGGTTTTAGCTTACTGCAGCAGGAAGTGCATGCATCCCGAGTTGAGAACCAAGATCTCAGAAAAGATATGAACACCATGCGTAGAGAAGTCGCTGGCATGTCACGAAAGAATCACGGGGCAGGGTCTTATATTAGAGAAGCCACGCTTCCCCCTCCAGCACAAACTATATCCCAGCCTACAACCCCTATGGCAGCTGGGGGTGGGTTCTTTTCTCCTACAGCCATACCTTCGTCCTCCGCGGACCACTCCCCGACGGTGCACGTAATTCAGAACACTGGTATTCCTTTGGCTTCCCCTGAGAGGTTCTACGGAGATCCCAAGAAATTCGAGACATTCCTAAACCAGTGCCGCCTCCACTTTTTGTGTAAACCTTATGTGTTTCAGGATGACGCGGCCAAAACAGCATTTATGATGTCGTACATGGGTGGAAACGCTGCAAGCTGGACTATCCCTCTAATGGAAAAGAACGATCCCGTTCTGCACCAGTTCCCCGATTTCTGTTCTGCCTGACGGAAACTGTTTGATCGAAAGACCCACATGTTATCATTGGATAAGGAGCTCCTGACACTGCGACAGGGGTCACAGGATTTATTGTCGTACATCACATCTTTTAACCGGCTCCTAGCCGAAACTGATTGGCCACAAGAAAAAAGGACCTCGCTGTTCTATCAAGGCCTAAGGAGTGAATTAAAGGACGTCTTGTCCCAGGTAGTCCAACTGCCTTCGACTTGTGAGGAACTCATCGACCTAACGGTGCAATTGGATCATAGGCTGTTGGAGAGAAGAGGAGATCGGAGCAGGGGTGATGGACGTGGATGGTATCCTAGACTCAAACTCCCGCTGGAAGACAGTGCCAAAAGCACTGATGGGACTGAGCCCATGCAGATCGGGGGTATCCGAGGTCCTCTGACTTCTGAGGAACGAGAGCGACGGCGGAAAATGAAACTATGCCTGTACTGTGGCAAAGGGGGACACTTCATCAGAGAATGTAGGGCAAGAGCCCCACAATCGGAGAGAAATCCAGCGCCACGAAAATCGGCTGTTCTGAGAACGAGAGAGACGTCGGAAAACTAGAACGTCCAAACCAGGTTGAGATCTCTGGGATGGACATGCGACCAACAATGATCTCCTCATTACTTGCCAATACAATGATGCCTGCTGTTGCTCATATGAACCTGCCAGTGTCCCTGTGGACAACAAGGGATAACGTCGCGCAGATGGATGCGCTGTTAGATTCTGGAGCCACAGGTAATTACATGGACATTGACTACGCAAACTCCCTTGGGATATCGTGGGAGAAGAAGGAGGAACCAGAACATGTAAAGGCAGTGGATGGGTCCACCTTGTCATCTGGGCCTGTTGTAAAACACACAATCCCTTTGCGAATGCAGCATGGAGAACACACAGAATACCTCCAGTTCGATTTAATTGCTGCTCCTCCGTTTCGCCTGATATTAGGAATGCCATGGCTAACGCTACACGATCCCGTGGTGAGTTGGTCCGCTCGCACAGTCTCATTAACCTCCTCCTATTGTATGGAACATTGTCACAACCTTTTGTCCGTGTCAGCTGGAGAGGAAGAGTGTCCTAGTATTCGCCACCTGGCTGTGGCATGTGCAGAGAAACACCTATGCAGTACTCCCAGTCTACCAGAGATTTACAATGATTTTCGTTCCCTGTTCGACAAACAGAAGGCTACCGGTTTACCCCCACATAGGGTCTACGATTGCTGCATCGAACTCCTCCCTGGTGCGGCTATTCCTTGTAGTCGTGTGTATGCCCTGACAGAACATGAAAACACTTATTTACAGAACTACATTGAGGAGAATCTAGCTACTGGATTCATAAGCCATTCCACCTCGCCTGCTTCTTCGCCCCTGTTTTTCATCCCGAAGAAGGACTGTGCCGAGTTGAGACCCTGCATCGACTACAGGGCCTTAAATAACATCACGGTGAAGAATAGATACCCCCTTCCATTGATTCCAGTCATGATGGACCAGATAAAGGGCGCTCGTTACTTCACCAAGTTGGATCTCAGAGGGGCCTATCATCTGGTCCGAGTAAAGAAGGGCGACGAGTGGAAGACCGCGTTCAGAACGAAGTTCGGCTTATTCGAGTACAACGTCATGCCCTTTGGATTATGCAACGCCCCTGCGGCATTCCAATTTTGTATGGACGAAGTGCTCAGGGGCCTTCTGGATACCATATGTATGGTGTACATAGACGACATCCTTGTGTATTCCAGTACTCTCCAAGAACACGAACAGCATGTCAAGGAAGTTCTAAGTCGTCTGCAGCAACACCATCTGTTCGCCAAACTGGAAGAGTGCCTCTTCCACGCAACGTGATCAACGCCAATGGCTTTCAGATGGAAAGTGGGAAGGTCGAGGCCATCACGAATTGGAAAACCCCACAAGACGTGAAATCGGTGCAGAGTTTCCTCGGCTTTGCGAACTATTACAGACGTTTTATCAAAGACTTCTCTAAAATCATCCACCCCATTTCCAATCTGTTAAGGAAAAACGTTCCCTTCAAGTGGGGTGAGGAAACGGAACAGTCTTTCCGTATCCTCAAAGACAGATTCACCCAGGCCCCCATATTGCGGCATCCCGATGCCCAACTTCCGTTCCTTTTGGAAACTGATGCATCACAGTATGCCTTGGGGGGGGGGGGGGGGTGCTCTCGCAACGCCACCCTGAAACAGGGCAAATCCACCCGGTGGCATTCTACTCAAAGAAACTCAGTCCTAGTGACATCAATTATTCTATCACCGACAAGGAGCTGCTTTGCCATCAAGAGGGGTTGTGAGGAATGGCGACATTACCTGCTAGGAGCACGACATACCATCGAAATCTTCACTGACCATCGGAACTTGTTATTCTTGAAAACAGCAAAGGCTCTCACTCCTCGGCAATTGAGATGGACTCTCTTTTTCTCAGATTACGATTTTGTCATCAAGTATCGTCCCGGCCCTCAAAATGGAAAAGCCGTTGCCCTCTCCAGGAATCAAGACACTCAAGAGACCCAGTCAGAAGTCCCCGTGGAACCATCATACATCCTGCCTGAAAAGTCCTTTCCCGAAAACACCATTGCTTTGCTCACCTCCACAGATTTTATCGAGGATTTAAGGGTGGCTTTAACGGATGTCAATGTCCAAACATGGCTACAAGAAGAAGCCCAATGGCGGTCACAAACAGATGAACTCCTGTACTACCGCCAGGCCTTGTACGTGCCGGACCCTGGGTTGCAAATGCAGGTGCTCAATTGGGCACATGATTCCGTGTTAGGTGGACATTGGGGGGTGTACAAAACTATCGCTACCATAGAGCGATCATTCTGGTGGCCTACCTTACGAAATGATGTCAAGAAATACGTAAGGAACTGTTCAGTGTGCACCCAAGGTAAAGCCAAACACACCCGACCTGCGGGTCTGCTACGTCCCATTCCTGTACCCCCTAAACCTTGGCATACGGTCTCAATGGACTTCATCGTGGAGATGCCATTATGTCAAGGAAAAACGACTGTACTGGTGATTGTGGATCACTTGACCAAAATGGGTCATTTTGTACCTTTGGAGGGTCTAACCACATCTGCGGAACTGGCCATGGTTATATTGCAGCATCTCGTCAGAGCACATGGCATTCCGAGAGTCTTCATTACCGACAGAGGGTCTCAATTCACATCACGATTTTGGAAAGCCCTTTGTGAATCTTTAGCTATTGATGTCAGGCTCTCTACAAGTTACCACCCGCAGACAGATGGCAAAACGGAGAGGCTCAACCAGACTATTGAGCAATATCTGCGTTGCTTCACTTTGCAAAACTCGACGGATTGGGTCACCCTCTTATGGCTAGCTGAATTCACGTATAATAACTCTGACCACTCCACCCTGGGTTGTTCCCCTTTCTTTTGCCTTCTTGGGTATCATCCGAACATTCTTCCATTCGATTGGCCAGTATCAACCAACCTGCCCAGTATTCAAGAACATCATGCGCATCTTCATGCTGTACGAATCGATGCGATGCGCCACTTGGCAGACGCTCAGGCCTCGCAGAAACGCTACGCCGACAAGAAACGCACTCCTGAACCGGTCTACCAGGTGGGGGACAAGGTATGGCTTTCCACTAAAAACATTCATCTCCGGGGTATTAACAAACTAAAACCTAGATACATAGGTCCCTATAGTGTTGAGGAGATCATCAACCCTGTGGCACTGAAATTGTCTATTCCCCAGAACTGGAGAATCCATCCCGTTTTTCACGTCTCCCTACTCCTGCTCTGTCCCGTGGACACTAGATTACCCGTTCATCCTTCCCCGGTGTTGGTGGAGGGGTTGGAGGAATACGAGGTAGAAGAGTTGTTGGATTCACGGATCCACCGGGGCAGAGTACAGTATTTGGTTGGGTGGAAAGGATTTGGGGTTGAGGAGAGAACATGGGAACCAGAACAGAATCTCCACTGCCCCGAATTGGTAGCTCAGTTTCATCTGCAGAATCCAGGGAAGCCGGGTCGACCGCCGGGTCGGCGATCCTCGAGAGGGGGTTCTGTAGCGATTACCCATAGCTGAAGAGGTAGTATAAGGAAATACCGCTGCAGCACTACATCTCCCAGAAAGCCCTGGGGCCTGGCGAAACGGTCCCCGCCCTCTGGGCGTATATAAAAACGCTCTTTTCCCATCACCGGGTGCTTGTCAATCCTTCCGGTTATTTCGATCGTGTTGGAACTAGCTTTCCTTGAGGACGCCGAGTGTTGGATGTGCGCGGACGCTTTCCTTCCTGCTGAGGACGCCGAGTGTTGGATGTGCGCGGACGCTTTCCTTCCCGCTGAGGACGCCGAGTGTTGGGTGTGCGCGGACGCTTTCCTTCCCGCAGAGGACGCCAAGACAATTTGTTCATTTCCCGTGAGTAGAATTCAGACACATGACATTTAGCACAGCCGTGCTATCCTAGTGTAGTTTTCTGCTTTTCCTTCGAATCCCAAACCAGAGGATAGTTGAACTATTTAGACACTGAGCGAATCTTGCCACCGGTAGTGAATCAAACTACTCGGTGCAGTACACTTAGACTTAATTCTTTCCTTGGATCGAGCTGTGAGTTAACAGGCCACCTTCCGCTTGAACTTGAACTTACCCAGACTTCAGGCTGTTACAAGCGGTGGTTATCAAAATTGTTGTGCCTTGAAGTCATCCGAAATCCAAGACCAGACCTAGAGGGGTGTCTTCACAACAACCTTCCCCGATCAACTATCCTTCCCCTTACCTGGAGGACTACCTGTCTCCGGTGTGTATGTCACATGGGGAGGGTCAGTGCTATCGGGTATAGGGAAGACTATCATCTCGCTGTGGTCCCCGCTGGCTAGACACCTAAGGTTAGTGGCTTGTGTGTTCTTCACTTGGAGTACTTGTCCGCTGCTAACCTTGACACCGAGCGCCGTTGGAGGCGTAACTACGACCCAACATCTAAAACTGAGTATGTTAATCTACTGAAACAGTATAAAAAATCTATCTTATCAGCTAAAACCTCCTACTTTTCCAGGAAGATCATGGACTCAGCCTCCAAGTCTAAGGACATTTTTTCTATTGTTGAGGAGCTCACCCTGCCGGATCGTGTCACTGTTCAACCTCTACCCACTCAAGCCCTTTGTGATTCTTTGAATTCATATTTTTCTGAAAAAATTGTCACCATCAAAAACAACATTCCTCCTCCTTCCTCCCCCATCCCTCCTTCTTTACCTCCCATGAATCCCTGTCGCTTGGATGTTTTTCCCCCCATTTCCCCGACCAAGTTCATTTCTTTGCTAAACTCAGTGAGCTCGGGCTCCCCTAACGATTGTTGCCCCCCTCAAATCCTCAAAGAAGCTTTTTTGGCCTGTCCTGATCCTCCGTTGTCATTGCTTAACAACTCGCTTGCCACTGGCACGGTCCCAGATTCTTTCAAACAGGCGGTTGTAGTTCCCATTCTAAAGAAACCCGGCGCTGATCCCTCGGTTATGAGTAACTTCCGACCTATCTCCCTTCTCCCCTATCTGGGGAAAGTCTTGGAGACTTATGTCACTCGTTGTCTCAGCTCATTCATTGAGGGCTCTTCCTTTTTGGATAATCAGCAAGCTTTCGGCTAGCTCATTCTACCGAAGCTGTCATTGTGGCCATGATGGATGTGCTACGACAAGGTGCCGACAAGAACATCGCCCAGGCTCTTGTATTACTGGACCTGTTGGCTGCTTTTGACACGGTCGATCACACCATCTTGATCGACCGTGTCAATAACGCGGGTATCCAAGGCACGGCCCTTGCTTGGATCAGATTCTTTTTGCACCAGCATTCCCAGGCAGTCCACCTGTCCACTTTCTCCGCCTCTTATTCTCCCCTCTCCTCTGGAGTCCCTCAGGGCTCTGCTCTGTCGCCACTTTTGTTTAACCTTTATATGCATCCCCTCATTATTTCTCTCCGTCATACCCCAGTTACCATTTTTAATTATGCTGACGACTTACAATTGGTTTTCCCTTTTGATCCCTCCCCCTCTTCCTGCACTAACTTTTAATCCACCATGCTCTGAGTGGATGCACTATAGTCAGCTGAAGCTTAACCCTAACAAGACGGAGCTGGTGTTGACGGGTGGGCGAGCCAACCCTTGGAATTCTAGCTTTTGGCCTCCCACTCTCGGGACCTTGCTCTGCCCTGTCAATTCGGTAAAGAGCCTAGGCGTCATCATATGTAGTGACTTGTCTATGAGGCCTCAAATTAATGCAGTGACATCATCCTGCTTTTTCCACCTGCGCAGGATATGCAAAATTCGTAGGTTCCTCACTACTGAGGCGCTCACCCTTGTCATCATGGCTCTTGTCACCTCCCGTATTGACTACGCCAACTCCCTCTATGTTAGAATACCGGCTTACCATCTACATCGGCTGCAGTTGGCGCAAAACCAGGCGGCCAGACTGGTCTTTCATCAACCCAAACATCAACATGTCTCGCCCCTGCTGAGGAGACTGCATTGGCTCCCCGTGGCCTACCGCTGTATGTTCAAACTTGGCTGCACTGTCTTTAAGGCTCTTGCCGATCAGGCTCCTGCCTTCATCACATCCAGCCTTCAGCGATACACCCCCTCGAGAGATCTTCGGTGCATCTCCCACAATCTTTTGATGATCCCAAGGTACAAACGTAAAAAGCATGGAGGCTCGTGTTTTTCCTTTCTGGCTCCCACTTTGTGGAATTCCCTCCCTATTTCTCTCAGACTATGCCCCAGTTATGTTCATTTTCGTAAACTTCTTAAAACTCACTTCTTCCAGCTAGCCTTTTGAGTTATTCTGCTGCACTGTTTACCCGCAATTGTCTTTGAGCGCCATGAAACCTTTTTGGTGATCGTGCGCGGTATAAATGTTTTTAACATAACATAACATAACAATGTTGTGGTTAGTGTCAATGTCTTTGACACGCCACTGAGCAAGTTTGGTCTGAAAATAAAACAATGGAGAAAACCGGTACACTACCTGCTTACAATTCCTTTATTGTTTCTGGCAGAGTAAGGGAAAGACTTGCTTCCTTCACATACCTTACCATCCCCCTCAATATGGGCTTTTAAGTGGTTACATGACTCTCATCTGTATTGGAGTTTTAAGGTCAACAGGGTAGTTCTAGTTCAGCACTCTGAAGGCACCAGATGGCTTTGAGGTTTTCATGAGCCCAACCGCCCAGCCATTGGAGTGGTATTTCTCCGGGTGACTATTTGGTCAAAACAGTGTTTGGTTTTTCTCTTACTGGCCTCTGAATTCTTAATGGCCCTTTTTACATACTGGAAAATCTTGGACATGACACCCAGCACATTATTCATAAGCGAAGGCTTTCTGTTCTTCTACAAACTTGAAGACAAATTTCTAACATAGTGGTGGAATAAATGATTGCATGGACTAAATCTCACTCCCTTATGTAGTACGCCACCGTAGAGAAAAAGGAAGCCAGGGAACAATATCCTGCTTTCTCTTTATGAATTTCTCCAGTCTCATAAATAATGCCTTTTTGGAGCATGAAGCTTTCCAAAAGTGCATTAGTTTGTGGGTGGAATGAAGCCAAGAACTTGCACTTTACACAGTACCACTTGTTGCATAGGCTTCATGTAGTTTAAAAGAAAGGCCACTAGTATGAGACAAAGTGCTTGGAAACCCTAGTCTTATTCAAATGCGTCAGGTGGAGCCCAACAACGCAGCAGCATTGAGTTCCGAGTACCATCAGCAAGGAGTAATTAGTTGTATGGTATGAATCTGCCAAAGTGGATTTGTTTGCTATGATGTGCTAGGGTGCAGAGGTTCGACAATGTGCTTCCCAACCACTCCAAAGAGACCCCAATACTTGCTTGCTGATTTTGGTGAGCCCTGATTTAACCTGACTCACAACTGGATTGGGAAATATAACCTACCAATAAGTTATGAGTCTTAGTAATACTAAGATGTCCAGCCAGGCAGATGTCAAGAGCCAAATCATAAGAGAAGCCTCTGTAACGCTGAGACACAATTAACTTCTCTTGAGTTGCAGCCTTCCTATGAAGGGCTTTCAGAGTTAGATACCCTCTGTGAGCCCTACATTTGTCTGGCCAAGTTAAGTATCCATCAAACGGTAAGATTTCTACCTTGAAGAAGTAACGTGTCCAGGGCAGAAAGATCAGCCGTCGCAGACTTGGATACCTGTTGCTGAGTAGTAGGCGCTTTGTGTTCTTCAAGCACTTTTACAGCAGGCTTAACCTTCATTCCTAACCCACTTTCTTCTGGGTTCCCTCGACTAATAACTTAGGGGTGCTACCCTCAGAACTCCCCTATATGGCCACATGTTCTCTCAAAGCTACAGCAGCAGCTCTGTTACTCCTTCATGATAGCATGTACGCGTGTTTCCACAATTTACAAAGTGTTTGCCAGATCAATGCCAACCAAACAATGTACTGACATTCCAGGACAAGTGGCTATCTTCCTTTGGGCAGTGATCTCTCCTCTTCCATTGGTTTTGTTTGTTGTTGATGTAGACACTGCAACTGTACTGGAAAGATAACAACCTGGAGAAAACAGATTTTCCTTCAGCCTGATTTGGCTGGCTGCAGGATTTCTAAGAACAGTCACTGGGGCCCCATTGATAGAGACCTTCATAGGTACCTGAAAGTTTAGGTAGACACATCGTCAAGACCTCTGACGCACCTATAGAAAAAAGTGTAACTTATTTCTCCCACCTGTCCCTGCTTTCTACTTTGTAAACCAACCCTGATAGTGGCTGGCTTCTATAGGCAATTAATGCCTCCGTTCCTATTGACCGAGCAAATGCAAAGCCAACACACACCCTGAGCCGTGGAGGTATCATAGGGATTCATTCCCCTTGGAACACTCCCTCTTTCTTCTCTGATAGTGTTCCCAGAGGTCCATCACTTAGTGATAACCCCTCTTTATGTCCTTCATTACTCCCATTAATCTCACTTCCACCTCAGCGAGGTTGGTCTGAAGCAGCTTAGGCACCTTTATTCCATGAACCCAGGAACTTTCTGTACACTTTGGTTCACTTGTCAGCAGCCTTAACAACCTCCCTGGGAGAGGGCTTGATTTCAACCAAATTCCCATGTAAGGCCTCAAAGCAATTATTCAAAGAAGCACTAACTCCTTTGAAATCATGTTTGATACATCATCATGTTTCCATGCTGCTGCTAATGTGGTCATTAAGCAACTATATTGCAGTATCCACTTCTAATTCCAAAGTCTGGCAGGAATGTTTGTAACTGTCTCTAAATTTTTAGAGTTACACTTCAGTGCTTAATCAAAAGGTATATACGTATATAGAGTATTCTGCCAGTGCTCAGACTCTATGTCCAAATTGGTGTCAGTTGATTTCACAGGAAACCTTTATCTGATGGCATACATTGCTACTTATTCTTGTTTGAGCCTCCTCTCACCATGCTGTTGCTGAGATCAGGACAGCTGGCTGTAGTGGCACTCAGGGCCTCCAGCTCAAACGGTATCATCCACTGAGCATGAACCAATAACGCATTTGTATTGTTTACGGCAACTATGATTGGTTGGGCAAGGAAATGCTGTAATTCCCTTTTTGCCCTCCTCTCGGTAGGTTCCATTTGCATTAGACCCAGTGTTAGACCTGTCAGCCCTAGGGTGGTCCTACCGCGTTTTTTTTGTCCTTTTCGCCTTATTTCTGCCACTGTCATTTGTTGGACCTAGGTCTCTGAGCACCTTAGCACTGCCAAACAGTGCTGAGGTGCTGGTGCTTTCTCCCAATAACTTGGCTGCCACAGGCCCCTGCTACTGCGGAGTGGCCATTGAATACATGCACTAGTAGTCTGGAGCAGCTGGAACATCCTGATACGGTATCTCTGCCTTCCCACCATTTTGTCCCATAGACCAATATGTGGAAGCTCCTGGAACCTTCCAGCCCTTGGAGGGGTTATGCTTTGCCGCCTTTACAGGAGGGTCACCTGGCCTAGGGGTATAAGAGGAAATGAGGGAAACCTGACTAGTCAGTTGGGAAACCACTGGACCTGGGGGAACCTCTGTCGGAGTATAGGCGGTTGGGCCTAGGGGGGAACCTACACTACTGGGACTGATTGAGCTTAGGCCCTGCTGTACCCAATTTAGCTGAGGGACTCTGCCAGCCTGCTGATCTTGCCCAGTGAGGGGGAAACCCAAGGGACCAACTCCAGTGTGCTGCAGGGAGCCATCCTGCCTCTGAAGCCTGCCAACTCAACCCCTTCTTCCCCCCAAGAACCTGCAACTGAGACCTGCTGTATAATCTTCCCCCAAGATAAGAGCTGTATTGAAGAGGTGGACTGCCTGCTGGGAGCACTGCTGGGCCTCCAGCTCAAACGGTATCATCCTCTGAGCATGAACCAGTAACACATTCGTATTGTTTACGGCAACTATGATTGGTTGGGCAAGGAAATGCTGTAATTCCCTTTTTGTCCTCCTCTCAGTAGGTCCCATTTGCATTAGACCCAGTGTTAGACCTGTCAGCCCTAGGGTGGTCCTACCCCGTTTTTTTTGTCCTTTTCGCCTTATTTCTGGCACCGACCTTTGTTGGACCTAGGTCTCTGAGCACCTTAGCACTGCCAAACAGTGCTGAGGTGCTGGTGCTTTCTCCCAATAACTTGGCTGCCACAGGCCCCTGCTACTGCGGAGTGGCCATTGAATACACGCACTAGTAGTTAGGAGCAGGCTGGGACATCCTGATACTGTATCTCTGTCTTCCCGCCATTTTGTCCCATAGACCAACATGTGGAAGCTCCTGGAACCTTCCAGCCCTTGGAGGGGTTATGCTTTGCCGCCTTTACAGGAGGGTCACCTGACCTAGGGGTATAAGAGGAAATGAGGGAAATCTGACTAGTCAGTTGGGAAACCACTGGACCTGGGGGAACCTCTGTTGGAGTATAGGTGGTTGGGCCTAGGGGGGAACCTACACTACTGGGACTGACTGAGCTTAGGCCCTGCTGTACCCAATTTAGCTGAGGGACTCTGCCAGCCTGCTGATCTTGCCCAGTAAGGGGGAAACCCAAGGGACCAACTCCAGTGTGCTGCAGGGAGCCATCCTGCCTCTGATGCCTGCCAACTCAACCCCTTCGTCCCCCCAAGAACCTGCAACTGAGACCTGCTGTATAATCTTCCCCCAAGATAAGAGCTGTATTGAAGAGGTGGACTGCCAGCTAGGAGCACTGCTGATGGGGATAAGGAGGTAATAAGCGCTACTGATAGAACTGGGCCCCTTTAGCGCTAGAGTGCAACAACCTGCTGCTCTCCTGCCAAGAGCTTTATTGTAGGGACTGGCTCCCGTAATCTAGCACTGTGCTTTGAGAGCGCTTTCTGAATTGCTGCAAGAACTGTGCCCCCCTGCGCTGTGCTCCTAAAGCGCTGTGCCAACCTAGCGCCAAATTGCAAGGGCTGTGCCCCCCCGTGCTGTGTCCTGTAGGCGCTCCTTGCCACTCACCGCTGCAACCGCAGGGTCGCTGAAGAAAGAATGCGACTTGGGCCAGAAAGTCACCGTGGGGCCCCGGAACCTAGTGGGAAGGATCAACTGCTGCCCGAGTTCCTCGCTGTGGCCCCCGAAGCCTGGAGAGGGCTGCCGCGGTATTGAGGAAGGCCGCGCTGAGCCCGTGAAGTCAGCAGCGGCGTCACATGACTGGGGGAACGGCCACATCATCGGCCGGGCCCCCAGTGAGCCGCGCAGTGATTGGCAGGTGTGGGCACGCCTACCTGGAGCCGTGTTCGGATTGGCCCGAGGCTAGGAAGGAGCCGGGAAGCCCGAGGCCGGTCCAGGCCTCAGCGTGGGGGCTCCGAGAGGAGCGGGAGCCCCCCTGCCTCTCCCAGGCTGGCCGAGAGTGTGTAGAGGCCGGGAGGGGGGAGTAGAGGACCCTCTGGGGGCCCGCATAGCCTCCACGGACACCCGAGTGAGGACAAAGGCCCGACAGCCACCAGAGGCTGGTAACGGAGGTAACAACCCTGGGGGAGGGCGGAGACGTCAGGGGAGAGCAGGGCCTGTAGAGGAGCCTGCTAAGATCAGAGAGGCAGTCCTGTGACCGCCCCTCCCCTCAGGAGACTGCAACTGGGCCCTGAAGGCCCCATTTAACCCGCCGATAGTCCTGTCAGCCCTGGGGCCTAAAGTAAGCATGGAACTGCTTGGAGTCCTGCTGAACTGGGCATAAGACTGCCCCGGTTAATGACGTTCTATGCCCTGAATTAGCTCCTGCTCTATGTTCTGCATAGAATGCCCATACATGGGAAATGTTGTGCCTGATGCTTTTTAGGATACTCAGGTCTAGGAAATGTTTTGATGTTTTCTTCCTGCTCCCAAGGTGTTGCCCCACTGCAGAAATACAGTGGGGAGGTTAGCTGTATTACTGTTGCAGAATAGATGTGCCTATGATGCCCCCAAATAATGAAAGCGCTACTGTTATGTGCATGAAGTTCTGAGAGATGCTTACTCTAGCTGCCTAAGTATGAAGGAAGTGATACTTGTCTGAACTAAGGAAATGAGATAAAGAGTCTTGGTTTCAACAACAATCTGGTGTGGTGTCATCCTGTTGCGTGCGATTTACTCTCTCAGTGCGAGTGTGTGCTGCACCACTGCTTTACACATTGCCTTTGGGTGCCTTCCTGCTTCGCGCCAAGCTACTGTGTTGGAATTGGTGACCCCAGTTCGAACACTCAGCATTTAATGCAAATAATGATTCTCTTGGCAGATTTTCTGCTGCTGGCTTTCAGTGTAGGCTCTGGCAATCTTTCTCAGAAAAACTATTTTTGGAGCTGTCACCATTGTCTCATTATCAAAGGCCACTTCTGCCTCAGACGTGCCCTCATTGGTCTCTTTCACCTCTTCTGAAGAGTTAGTGGATTTTTTCAGCTTTTGTTTGTTCATCTTTGGCTTTCAGTCCAGAGGGAGTAGTCAGGTCAAGATCTACTTTCCTCAAACATATAACACCTTCACTTGGTATGGAAGCTGTCGAACACAGACAAGCCCAATGCTTGTAGATGAAAACACATGTGGGAAATTGCCCTTGCATCTTACTAGAGAGTGAGACTCCACATTCCGATGTGAGATACGACTAAGGTCTATCAATGCCCAAACAAATAAATCAACAGAATCGAGCAGTTGTCACTCAGGGTGTATTGACTCATGATTGATTGATTGGCCAGTGCAGCAAGGCAATTCCTGGAAACAATGCAGGTGTAATAGGTATAAAAAACAAAAATAAAAATTGGGAACATTAAAAAATTTGAAGTTAAGAGTCCATGGTAACGTTGAGTAAAAGGAGAAAATAAAGCACATGTGAAGCAAAATGCATAAATAAGTCAAATCACATGGCTTGCCTGAAACCCAGCAATCAAATATAATTCAACTTTCAAAAATGCTTAGCTGGTGGCTAACAGGCAGGAGACCGTTTTTTTAAACTATACTCTGCAAACTGACTGGGACTAGGAGTGCTATTTCCATAATCTTTAAAGCCCTCATAAATCCACGACCTATGGGGTCACATAAATAACGGGGACAAATTTAAATACAAAAATACGATTGGCAAACCCCGAGGCTTAGCATATGCTAGGAACCGTGAAGTCCACTGTAATCTCTTTTGCACATGGCTCTATACTTTCGTGCGACTGCACCAGATGACCCAAAAACCAAAGTAATGCTGGGGAGGATACACAGAAGTGGGGAGACACCATGAACATCTGCAGGACCCGCCACAAATTAATACTCTTTTGGGGGGACATACAGAAGTGATGAAAGAAATACTGGGGTACCGTGTGTTCTGGAAGAATTGCTGCTATGAATGAGGCCAGAGGGATATAAGTGTATGACTTACTGTGGCAATGTTTGGGGGCAGGGAAGCTGATGATAGAGTTTCAATGGAAGAAGTTAGAACCTCCATCATTAAGCTGGTGGCATCAATGACTGTGGAACATCCTTGCTTTGGAATGTTGAACATGCAATTTGACTGGGAGACATTAATAGTTTGATATGCCATATCAACCTCTGCTTGACTATATGTTCCGGGTCTCCCAAATGCCATATGCCCTCCTAGATGGAGACCTATGGGTTTGTACTCCTAGCACATTGAGTTGGGAACCATCTAAGGAGGTGTACCAGTGTCTGATATTAGTTAAGGGTACAAACAGCTGTACCTCATTATTAAGGTAATCTCTAGCAGCTGAACAAAGGAGTTCCATATATGGGTGGAGGGGAGAGGAAATTGAAGGTTAAGATTGGCACTTTGAAATGTGACACTACAGATTGCAGTGGGTGTTTACTTAATATAAAGTACCTACTGTTGTTTATTGAAACGCTTAACTCATTAATACTATGTTTGAAAACAATACCTACTTCAGCCAATAGATGTTTGCAATTATCAGGATTCTGCAGGGATATAGGCTGGAACTTCAACAATAGTAGCCTATTTGCCTTTAATTAGGTTCAAATCACCCTGTGAAACAGGTTTTGAAACTGTTTTTTACAGTGCTTTAAGGCAAGTCCAGGAGAAAGCGATTCAAGTTAGAAAAATACCTTCTGAGACGGGGAAGAACAAATACAATATTTCTCTAGTTGACTGCAGGAATTCTTCTAGCATATCAGACAACAAGGTCCCCCATCCTCTGATCTAGGCTAGTTTTAACGTTTTAGTGGCCCAAGCATGGACGATTAAAACAAGTATCTATTTTGATATTAGTAAATTGCACTGGTAATTTTTCTAAAAAGGTGCTACACACTTTCCCCCTCCATCAAAACAATATGATGCATTTACTATATTGAGAAAACACATTAGATCTCAAAAGCCCAATGTCATTTCCAGTACAAATCTGACATGGAAGAATGTTCAGTAAGAAAAGAAGAGCTCTTTATTGCCTTCAAGCCCACCCAATCCGTGTGAAAGCAAATCTGTTGCGTCCTGGTAGCACCACCATAATCCACACTGCATAGAAGTCAGAGTCTCAAGTAGACCACTTCTGGAAAAGACTTAGGTAATAGCAGGGATAATCACTGCTAAAACTCTTGGCAGCATGGCCAAGCCATGTCTCCCCACCCAATTACTGGTATTATGTGCAGTCCTTTATAAAACCTAAACAGCCAATTGGTCAGGAGCATTTAACAGGTGTAAAATGGTGTTGCCTTCCACACCAAATGTGTGAATACCTCATTAATTATTCTTGCTGTTCACACAATTGTTCTTATCTCGTAGCTACTCAAAATAGAATATCTAATGAAAATATGACTGCAGAGTTGGTTTTATCAGTCAAAGTAACCTATTGGGTTCAATTTTATTAACTGTGCCACAAAACCCTAAATTCATATTAAGAGTTCTTTAAATGCATCCCACGGTGAGACGCGTCTGTAGGAGAGCTGCCAATTTGTCTGCACTGCTTCTAAGGTTTCTGCCATGTTTTGAACTGTGACTAAGAATATCCTGCTTGACAGTTCCATAAATGGCCCCAGTTGGGTGGCCTGTGCTTCTGTGTGGCCTTACAATAGGCTAGTTATTAGTATTTTGATCTTCTGCTGTATTTCTAAGCCATGCCAGTCTTACAGCAGGATGGTCTGCACTTGGAGAACAATGGCAAACCAATCATAACAGCACATGTGGAACTTTGGCACAATTAGCCGGCCTCGTATAGAGCAGAGAGACAAGAAAACAAAAGTCCCAAATGGAAAAAGATGTGCTTACTTTAGGCAGATAAAGTTCCTCAAAGTCCTGTGCCACAATATTGTTGTCCACATCTATGATCTGTGCGTACATCTACGTCCCTGGACATTAGCATGTCACATCATCAACATGCTACTTGGAACATGTTCTTTGCTGACTAAAATAAGTAAGTAAATAAATAAAAGACTTAAAGAGCGTGTGAATGCGCAAATGTGGCGGCTGATTGTACACAGCGCGTACTGCCGACAGAGAGGAGTGCCGATAGTCCCAAAAGGTGCCATCGAGCCCTTTTTCAAGATTAAATTGCCTGAGGCGGCTCCATTCATAACTTGAATATCTGGATAAAGCGATGTTCCTCAATACATTCTTTTCTTCAGAGGCGCCCACAAGATGTGGGTTCTATTGTTTTGCATCGAGCTGATGTAGGAGGCTCTTCAGTTTTATAAGCTGGAAGGTCCTGATGAGAACTCCCAACTAATTGGAGTTTGAAACGCGTAGACCACTACTGTGTATGCCATAAGACTTACAAATTTCAAGGATTAGAGATAAGAAATTATAAGTTGTGTAAAAAGAAAAACGTATTCTCTATGGTTTTGTGTAAAACATTTTTTTGAATTGTTAATGTAAATAATTATTGTTGTTGTGTATTTTAGTGAAGGGGTGAATGTGGATTGTGATGATTGATTTGAAGTAATGAATGTTGTTGAATGCATTTTTATTGATTGTATATATTGTCATTGTATGGTGATTCTAGGGATGTAAAATTTGTTGAATTGATTTATAAAAAGTTGACAAATGCAATTTAAGTACAAAATAAAATGTTGATTTATTCAGACTGATTCTTAAGTCTTTAACCCATGTTCTGTTCCATTCCGAATGTGTTGTGAAAAATAAGAAGAGTAAAAGACAGCAGTATTGGCGATTGTTTTGTTTAATATCTCAAAGTCCTGTGCCACAATATTGTTGTCCACATCTATGATTTGTGCGTACATCTACGTCCCTGGACATTAGCATGTCACATCATCAACATGCTACTTGGAACATGTTCTTTGCTGACTAAAATAAGTAAGTAAATAAATAAAAGACTTAAAGAGCGTGTGAATGCGCAAAAGTGTCTTGGTGCTAGTGTCAGACAACAAGTCTAGAAGGAAGACCTAGTGTGATCTACTAAAGTAAAAGCCTTGGTACTTGCACATTTTGCCAAACATCATTCCTCAAGTGATCCTTCTTTAAAGCGCCCAAGTCTTCTGTGTCTTTCTCACATTGTACAGACTTCAAACGGGTCGACAACAGCAGTCAAGTTTGATCTCATTGCTTGGATCCAGTGTGTCAGGAGTCAGGGCATGCCGTTAGCTGCGAAGCAGGCATGGGGTCTGATGCTTTGAGATTGCCTGTGCTAAGTGCTGCATGAAGGCAGGGGAACTGGTAGTGAAAAGAAAGCGTCTGCAGCCTGGAGGAAGCTTGGCACTTGTGGGATGTCTCCCCATGATGCCGCTTGACAACGAACCACAGGTCCCTGAATCCTCTGTATAGTCACTGGGGTTAAAGATGCCAATGGCCATCTTGGATAATTCAAGCATAACTTCCATTGGAATCAAGTTTTGATGTTGCTGCAGCCAGGAACCTTGATTCATGGACTATGATTTGAGTTTGTGGATCAACTATATTCTGCTTGAGAAATAGCTGAGAGACAAATTGGTTTTGAGAGAGGTATCCTGGATATTGAGCCAATTGGAAAACAGACTTTTAACTGTTTTTCAAACTTATATTTAGTGGGTTATAGACTTAGGGCCCATTGCATATTTTAACTTGAATTCTTTTGTGAAGTAACAGAGGGAATGGCTATGTGGTGAGCATTTAAGGTACAAGCGTTCATAAAAAAGTGACACATTTGTGTCGAGATTAGGAACCTTAGTGAGTTAGTCAATGTTAATTGCTTTTTATTTGTGTTACAGACGAAGTAGAACATAAAGCACGTCCATATCAGGAAGCGCACATATACAAAGTTGAAAGGTGGCTATCTTTCGAAGAGGAAGGAAGGTTAATACATGTCCGTTCAGATGGGATTGTTCCCTGCATAGCGCATGTTCGTGTACACCAGCCCCAAGTACCTGATTGGTAACCTAGGTTTTTTTGGGGTCCTGGTACTACCCTAATCTAGCATGTCCGCAGAGAGTTAGGTCTATGGTTATGCGAGTTACTTAACCTATTCTGTGAAATGGAGGGGTGCATCAATTGTAATCATACCTAGGTCGTATAAAGCTGTAGCGGCAACATACCAAGTTTTTGTGAATCATTGGTGTGACCAGTACCTCTTCTCTGTGTGCAGGAGAGCGTGGTCTACTGACCCCTCTCGTGAAAAGTTCCACTTTTGTGTGAATCATGAATCCTTGCTTTGACATTCATTTGTACTGCAGTGAATGGATGACATATATGGTAGTAAAATTCAAGAAGTGGTGCGGATCTGAGTACTACAACTAGTTAAATCCATTTTGGATGGGCCTCAGCTTTTCATGGCACAGGAAAGAGGGAGGATAGGGCTCCCCGGCCAGTCGAAGTTTTTTGACTGCACTGCTGTGGCCGGAGGATCGAGACCCAGACATTGAAGTGAAGGAGAAGGGGCAGAGGCTACCTTTAGAAATTCAATGGTGGTCCTTTTTAGCAGAGGGCTACTGATTACTTCTTACTGAGCATTGCCATTTAGTAGATAGTAAGGGTGAAGGGCGGGACTGCAGTTTCAACATGAGGATTTTTCTAGGAATGGCCTGCCCTTTTGTCTTACCTTGATTACTGCTTCTGGAAGGCTTATGACAACTAGGTGCAGAGATTTCAGACCTCATTTTGACATTGATTTGGATGTTTCTGCACAATTGCCACCCACTGTGGGAACTGTGGGAGTCATCACTTTGCAAAAACCCTGTATCTGAGGAATGGGCAGAAACAACATTTGAATGAGAAACAACACAAACAGGTTCTGGAATTTTAAACAGTGAATCCATATCCTGTCTGGAAAATTTGAAGGAGAATGGGATTCAAACAACCGCTAGTTCTAGTTCCACGTTCCTCTTGACCAAGGAAGGGAGTACTCTGCAGAGTTCTTGAAGATCTGCTGTGTGATCAAGGCTAATATACATGACAACCAATTTCCCAGAGATGAGGGGATATGCATGAATGAATGAATAAATATTAAATTTGTAGAGCGCGAACTTAGCCCAAGGGCGTCAAGGCGCTGAATGCAAAACATCAGGAAGAGCTGGGAAAGAGAACATGCTCAAACTGAAGAATCTAGAAAAAGCCAAGTCTATAAGGTTTTACGAAAAAGCAAAAGGGAGACCTGACTAGAAAGTTCTTCCGGAAGGGAATTCAACAGTTTGGGCGCAGCCGTGGAGAAGGCTCTGCCACCCCCCATTTAACCTTCTTAAACCTGGGAACAGTGAGTAGATTTATATCCGAGGACGGGAGCGATCTGACAGGAGCATAATGATGGACAATCGACTTGATGCCCTCTGAACCGGAGTCATAAAAGGCTTCATGAGTCAGGCATAGGATCTTAAAATTAATCCTTCGGTCCATCGCAAGCCAGTGCAAAAGCTTGATCCACGCAGTGACTGAATGATGTCTAGGAATGTTCAATACCAGCCTGGCAGCGGCATTCTGCAAAATCTGCAGCTGATGAATCAGGCCTTTATTAATGCCCAAATAAAGGCCATTGCAATAGTCCAGTCTGGACATTACAAAAGCAATGGCGGCCTGCATGCATGCTTCAACAGAGAGGTAGTGAAAGATTTTTCTAAGGATCCTGATGATCCCGAAGCAGGTGGAGACAGTCCTATTGACCTGCAGGCCAAGAGAGAGGGCATTGTCCACAATCGCCTAGGTTCTTCCCATGTGATACTGGGCAGGGACAGACACCAAGCGTGGCCGGCAACCAATCGCTGGACCAGATTTCCCGATCACTCCCAAAAACCAGGACCTCGGTCTTCTCTCCATTGAGTTTCAAAAAATGTTCCACCATCCAAAAGGAAACTGCCTCCATATAGCTCCTAAAATGGAGGGCAGAATATTTTACACTATGTGATATAGAAACCATTATTTGGGTGTTGTCTGCATAGGACAGCACCTCCAGCCCAAAAGATCTCATCACTTTTGCAAGCGGGGCCACATAGATATTAAAAAGTGTAGGGCTCAAAGAAGAGCCCTGAGGGACCCCGCACTGCCAAGATTTAGGGGTTGAAAAGAACTAGCCCAGCTTCACCATCTGCTCTCGCTCACTAAGAAAGGATGCAAAGAGACCCAGAGCATTGCCCCCAACACCTATCTCTCCAAGGTGAGCCACTAGCCTGCGGGTAGATAGAGTGTCAAAGGCTGGGGTGAGGTCCAAAAGCACAAGAAGAGTGGTATGGCCAGCATCAACATGAGTCCGGATGTTGTTAAAGACTGCCGAAAGGGCTGTCTTCATACTATGGTATCTCCTAAAACCATGTTGAGAACCATCTAGGAGGTGGTGGTCTTTTAGGTATGTGCTGAGATGAAAATTTAGATAGGCCTCCAAAATCTTGGCAGGGACGTGAAGCAAGGAGATCGGCCGGTAATTTTTCAATTCACCAGGATCCAAGGAGGGTTTCACAACTGCCATCCTCCACAATGAGAGATACACTCCCTCAGAGATGGCGGCATTCATAACTTCAGTGAGGGGGATCCACAATCTCCTGGCAGGTTTTCAACACCTTAAGAGGACAGGGATCTAACGGGGAGCCCAAATTGACGCGATCCAGGAGCCTATCCGTCACCTCCAGTGACATGGGAGGGAAGGTAAGGAGCCTGGGGGTCTCCCCCTGAAGTAATCAGGGTTCCCAAGGCCTACATGCTCCGAAGATAACCCACTTACACTCAGGAACTGTTGGCACGGAAACTGTAAAAAGTCAAAGAACAAGTTTATTAAGACCCCATGGGGTGGTGGTACACTCATACAGCACCCTTCGGTAATGCAAGAGGTATCACACCGAGCACCGGTGTGACCCCGATTTATATACAGTTTCGGGGCAATAAAAGATAGGCGGCACAAGTTAGGACACATTCATGTTCATATATGGTCATGTTTTGGAACACAGCCAGCTCATTGGAGGGGGGCACAACTCCGCTGGTCAGTTTAGAGCACATTCCTAAAGGGTAACTGGTCAGTGGGGACTGCGCATGTGCGAGCTGACCAGTACTAAAAATAGTCTGTTGCTGGGCAGACTAAAGTGGTCAGTGGTACGGACAAAGGACTAAAGGGCACGCCGGCCACGAGGCCGCTTGTGGTCTAAGATGGCCGTCGCAACATTCAAAATGGCGTTTCTATATATAGCCAAGCTAAGGAGGACAACGTGTAGTTTCAGCTAATCGCTAACGCGGTCATGCCAATTACGACAGACGACCCTTTTAGCGTTTAGCTGAATCTACCTCATAGTGAACATAATCAGGATGTTCGTCCTCGATGTCTATTAACATTATTTGTGTTACTTCTTTATGAAGCATCATTTTGTCATGGGCAAGTGCTCGTCTTGATGGTATGCAAGCTGATAAACACATGGAGCATAAAGCAGGGCCACATTGGATACATAGGCAAACAAAAAACAGTGCCCCCACAAGTATACATAGAATCGTTAACAGTTTCCAGCCCCAAGTAGTAAGCATTGACCAGAACCATCCTGAAAGTGTCCAAGTTCCATTGTCCGGATGTATCTCAGCTGCTATTTTATGGAGCTTTGATATGGCATCATAAACAGATGGGGAATTGTCAGGTATGTATACACAGCAGCTACTTCCGATAATTCTGCATGCTCCCCCACGATCAGCTAGAACTACATCCAACACCATCCTATTTTGGAGCGTAACTATCCTAGAGATCTGAAGTTCCTCAGTGATATTTCCTAGGGCAATGGCAGTGTCATTCGCTACAGCCTCGACAACACGTGTCAATCGTCTTATTTTCCGGCTGTTCAAAGCGGCCCCCACGAAGGAAAATAGTCCCAAATTGAAATCCACATACTGTTGTAAAGCAGTTTCAGTCTGGTCTATGTCATCCAGAACAACGGTCCGCTTGACTCTATTCAGAACAAAGTCGTGGTACAAGATATAGTCATTGTGATACATTGGTGGGGCAATGAATACAGGAGGCAGTACAAATGATACATAGCACGTGCCCAACCATCCCAATGGAAGCTGATGATAACCCTTCGTTCCACAAATGAAATACGTATTTCGAGATGCTACAAACGAGATGCCATTCGGGCTATCAAAAGTAAGTGTGGTATTACATTCACTCTTCCCTACCGCAATTGAACCCTTATTTCTAATACACAAATCGGCTTTAGTGGCAATGACATTAATGACATGTGAGCTGGATACATTGATATTTCTTTGGTTGCTATACACACGCGGGGCAGATACGTTGTCGGGCCTGTACTCCTCCCATTCGAATCGAGTACCCTCGGCCCGCGGAAACCCATCCTTGTCATGGGAGCATACTTTATTCAAACGGAAAAGTACCCCCCCTTTGGTTGGCCATCTCAAAGTAAAGAGGAGGGTGTACCAGGCATTGCAGGATCCATTATGAGAGAACGGGAGTGGAATGAGTGGAGTGCCCCCTCTCTTCTGGTGCCCCGGTAACATCCCACACACCCAGCAATTTGAAGTATTGGTCATATTGTGCGTGTGATGAAGAATCTGAATAAAACTATTGTTCAGATAAGTTTGCCGATGTCGTTCTTCATGGTAGGGTAAGGTAAAGTGAAAATGTTCAGATGGAGCCGGGGTAGTCGGCAGCAAATGTTCACGTGCAGGTACCACAAGTTCAACTACCCAGGCTATTACAGCTATTACCACAATAGTCAAGACAAAGAGAATGGCACCCAAGATTCGCTTATCCCGTGATGCTGATGATGCCATAGTTCAGAAAAGTTCTTACAGAGTCTCAAATAGTTCAAATTGTTCACAAAGTCTCAAATACACATGTGTGTATACCTAAAAAAAGAAAAAATACGGTGCTGAACTCCGAGGTAGCCGTTGTTTTCTTCTCCGGGCCAAGACGGGTGTCGCTACACTGGCAGAACTGATCCCCCCCCCCTTGGAATTCCCGGTTTCCGTTTCACAAACCTGGAGCGGTAACCAACCAGTCATAAAAAAAAAAAAATCTTCTTATCGGGGACGCAAGTTGTAGTGCTCTCGTCCAGCAACAGTGTGGTCCGGGAAGGCTCCCTCAACTTCGGCCGACGTCACAGCTGGGCTCTTTTCTTTCTCCAGAATCTCTTTGTAATCAGTCAGCACAGCAGGAGTCACCAGATCCGGAGAGACACGGCGGCAGTGTGTCGAATGCACCCACCGCTTCCTGTTGGTCACTCGTACAGCGGTCCGGGTCGCAAGGAGGACCTGTTCGGGGCCCTTCCACCTTGGCTCCAAACTGCTCGCTCTCTCAAACGACCGAATCATTACATGGTCGCCGGGGCGAAGATCATGGCCCTCTCCAGTAGAGTTGTCAGGGAGCGCTTCTCGAACCTGTTGATGAATAAAAAGCAAATCATTTGTTAATCGCGCCAAATAGTCGTTCATCATAACACAAGGCACATCATGTATTAATCGCGGCTTGGGCACCCCCCAAATATTCATAGGGCGACCAAACACCACCTCATATGGTGTGAGGCCAGTTCGTGAATGGGGTACTGATCTAAGAGAGAGCAGTGCTAACGGCAAAGCATCAGGCCACTTCAACGACGTAGATGTCACAATCTTGGCCAATTTAAGCTTTAACGTAGCATTATACCGTTCAACCAGGCCTGCCAACTGAGGGTGGAACACAGCGTGGAACTTCTGCTGAATCCCTAGCCCCTTCAGTACATACTCCACAATCTTCCCAACAAAATGAGGCCCATTATCGCTCCACAGAAATTTGCAAACTCCAAAGCGAGGAAAGAATTCCTTAAGCAACACCTTAGCCGTTGTCAGGGCTGTGTTGTCTTTCGTGGGGAAGGCCTCAACCCATTTGCTAAAGGCACATACCACCACTAGGACGTACTTCAGGTTGTTGCAGCGCTCGAGTTGTATGTAATCCATTTGGAGTACCTCAAATGGTGCAGATGGTGGAACGAACCCTCCTTTCGGAGTATGGGTCCCCTTTCCAGGATTGTGTTGCAAACATACCAGGCAGGTCTGCACTACTCTCTTGGCTGTATTAGCAATCTCGGGATGTTCCCAAACTCGTGTTAGTAGTCGAGTGATTGCAAGGGCTCCGACATGTGCCAATCCATGCGTCATCTGGACCATCGCCTGCAAGTAAGCCGCAGGCAATTTCCATTTCTCCATATCTTTGCTTCTCCAACAACCCTCATCATCTAGTACCCCATCTGTTGCCCATGCCGCAAGTTCTGATTCAGTAGCCGATTTTTGAATATCCAATATTTCTGCTCTAGCGTCACTCCATCGCTCAGCCTGCGATTGTGTCACATACATAGAGGAGCTAGTCCGGGACATAGCCGTTTGTCTCGCTATGCTGTCTGCGAAGGCATTTCCTTGGCCCACTTTATCCGTGATCTTTTTGTGAGCACTGCATTTTACTATTGCTACTTTCTTTGGGCCGAGCAACGCGTTGAGGAGATCACGCACTAGCTCTCCGTGCATAATGTGTTCTCCGTGAGATGTCAGAAACCCACGCTCTCTCCAGAGTAGCCCGAAGTCATGTGCTACTCCGAAGGCGTACCGGCTGTCTGTGTATATGTTCACACATAGGCCAGCACTCAATTCGCAGGCTCTTGTTAAGGCTATCAGCTCTGCTGCCTGAGCCGATTTCTGTGGTATCCTAGCTGTTTCTACCACTGTCTTAAGTGTCGTGATCGCATAAGCTGCAGAAGTCGTACCATCTGGCAGCCTCAGACACGATCCATCAACCCACAGTTCCCCATCCACATCTGGAAGTGGCACATCCTGTAAGTCAACACGACCCTTTGTCTGTTCCTCGGTCAGGAAAACACAATCGTGATGTTTTTCTTCCTGACCCTCCTCGACCGGATAGGGCAATAAAGTGGCGGGGTTCAGAGTAGCGCATCTTTTCAGTGTAATGTGTGGCGCCAAAAGTGTCAGCTCATATCCCGTTAGTCGCGCACTCGTAAGGTATTGGGTCTTTGTTTGATTTAGTAGAGCATCTACTGCGTGAGGAACTAACACCAGCAGTTTATGTGATAACACTATTCCCTCACTCTGTCGTATGGCTACTGCTGTTGCTGCTACCGCTCGAAAACACCCAGGCAACCCTCGTGCTACAGGATCAAGAATGGCAGAGAAGTATGCACATGGTCTCTGCTTGTCCCCGTGTACTTGTACTAACACTGACAACGCGCACCCATCATTCTCATGCACGTACAATGTGAAAAGTTTCGTGTAGTCTGGTGTGCCTAACACGGGTGCAGAACAAAGGGCCTGCCTCAACTGTTCAAAGGCCTTCTGACATTCATCTGTCCATTCAAGGGGCATTGGTGTAGCTTTGGACAGTAATGCTAGCAAAGGTTTTATGATGTGTGAAAAACCCATGATCCACTGTCTACAAAAAGACGTCAACCCTATAAAGGCACGTACATCTCTCTGCGTGCGGGGGACTGGTGTGTCTAAAATTGCTTGAATTCGATCAGACGTTAGTGCACGCCCCTCCTTAGACAACAGATGACCGAGGTAGGTCACCTGGGGTCTACAGTATTGGAGCTTCTTTTTCGAAACCTTATGATTGTTCTGTGCCAAAAAGGAAAGCAACGCAATTGTACTTTCTTCACATTGTGCATAAGAGTCTGCAGCAAGCAAAAGGTCATCCACATACTGGATGAGGACAACGCCAGTCTGCAACTCAAAGGAATCTAGCTGTCTTTTCAAAGCCTGGCTGTAGATGCTAGGGCTTTCAGTATAACCTTGGGGAACACGACAAAATCTATACGATTTATTATTTAACGTGAAGCCAAACAAATATCTACTATCAGGATGGACAGGGATGGAAAAGAACGCGTTTTTCAAATCAATAACAATGTTGTGGCCGTTGGTGGCACCAATGTAAGCAAGGTTGTAATATCGGACACCACCGGGTATTGGGGAATGACAATTTTGTTAATCTCTCTCAAGTCAATAATAAAGCAATAAACTTTGTCGTCAGTATCTCTTTTAAGGATCGGAAGAATAGGACTATTACAAACATTATAAGGGACCTCCTCCACTACCCCTGCAGAAATCAAATCCTGAACAATATGTGTCAATGCAGTTTCACCTTCTCTCGAAATCTTATACTGGGGTACTCGTGGTAGAGGGGCCCCCTCCTTAACAGTAATATGTATTGGTGGAATACACATCTCTCCCACATCCGTATCTGAGGTTGCCCATAACGTGTGCGGTAGAGAGGCCAAAGCTGGAATGTCTAAGATAGTGTAAAACCTGTCTGGGTCAGGATAATTGTCATTCAGGATAACCCGCACTCCCTCAGGAGCGCACCGTATCGTTGCTCTAAAATATTTAAGCAAATCAATGCCCAAGATATTATCTGGTGTATGGGGCGACAACAAAAATTGACCAAAACTGAAAAATTTGTCAAGACATAGTGCAAGGGGCTTTGACAATGGGCTAGGGGAGGGTGTGCCATCGAACCCTACACATGTAATCATTTCGCCAGACAGGGGAGCCCTCGGAACCAAGTTTTTCGACAAAGCGCTACGAGTAGCTCCTGTGTCGACGAGAAATTGATCAGTAGAACCCAGAATACCCGCTGTTACATATGGACCCTGCTGATCTACCGGCTGATTCCTTACCCCATCCTACGCAGTCCTATGCATGCACATAATCCTGGTGCTCCACATTTTCACCCTCCGATATCTGATATTGATTTCGCCTGTCAAACGTGTTCCGTTCATCCTGGCCACGGCCCCTTTCCTCAACCCTTCCACGATCACTTCCGCCACCTCTCGCTCCCGTATAACCTCCTCTCGACCTACCACCTCCTCGACCACGCTGACTACGCTGCTCGCGAAGTACCGGACAATCTTCAGCCCAATGCCCAAACTCCTTACAATAGGCACATTGATCCTCCGCTTTATCCGTACGACCATACGACGTATTCCCTCCACCTCGTCTACCTCTATCATTCCCTCTAACCTGTGTTCCCCGAACCTGTGCCAACATCACCTTCGTTTTCAATTCTTTCGCCTTCTTATCAACACTTTCTTTAGCCTCCAACTCCTGCCACTCATAATACTGAGCCATAGTTAACAAAGACGCAGGGGTCGCCGTGGCCCAGGAACTTTCACTCGATTTCAATCGCTTTGCAATCTCCGGTAGGAGATTAGCCACATACTTATCTACGAACAAATGCCGACCCGTATCGTCTGTTAAAGATTGACCACTATAATCATGGAATGCCTCCTCGAAGCGCGTAAAGAAATCTGAAACCGTTTCATCAGGCTTTTGTTTGCACGACGCTAACATAGTCCAATCGATCTTTTTAGAAGGAACAAGCGTTTTTAATTTAATCAAAATAGCCGCCGGAAGGTCTAGAATCAACTGACAAGGCTTACATGCCGGTTCCCTATCGAAATCGGCAGCATTTATTTCTTTCCATGTCCCCCAAGTATTGTTTCATCATTATTTTTACGAATTTGCCTCCACATATCAGGTGGAAGGATTAGCCCAAAAAACAGATCTATGTCAACAAGAGTCATCACACAAGATGAAATAGCCCCTTCCACCCCTTCATAAAATGCCGCCGGATTTTTTTCGAAGATCAGGTAGAGAATTTTTCAATGCCATAACATCTGCTCTATTCCAAGGCGTGTATACCCAGTTATATACAAAATACCCTTTTGCATCCTTTGACGATTTATCATCATCTGTACCTTCCCCTTTTGGTGGAACATACAAGGGCGCGGCTTCACGCATAGGCATAACATGCAGTGCAGAACTCTTATCTGAACCCCGGAGAGAACACTCCTTAATCTGCCCGCTATTCTCCGATTCGGACTCCTTTTGCCTCCTTTTCCGCTCCTCCCGCAATCTGGTTGTCTCATCTCGCAGCTGGATCAGTTGCTTGAATAGGTCATCAACATCTGTAAGAGCAAATAAACCTTTATCCAAATTCTCACGATGAACTGACACAGCTTTAGATTTTAACGTATCTGAAAGTTGGCGATACGCGACAACAACTTCATCCACCAAAGTAGACAGAAAATACAACAATTCCTGATCCGTCCAACTACTCCTTTCCGCAATCACCTCAGACTGAGAAACACAGTTCTTATTCACTTTACGAGCCCAACTACGTAAATGTGCGGACCTCTCCGCAGTAAACCTGAGAGCAGATACACCCTTCTTTTCCAGCTTATCCTGCCCATCATCTCCCGAATCTTCAACTGGAGCCGTTGGCGAAACATACGGAGGCGGTGACCGATCTAGCAATGAAAAATCATCAATTTCATTATTAAGGACAGGATAAAGCGGTCGACGGATAGGAAATTGACCAGTCGTTTGCAATTTACGTTCTCGTTCCTCCCTCTCCCTTTTCTCCTGAGCCTCTTTCTCCTCAAGCTGTAAAGCCTTATCCCGAGCAGCCTTGCGCTGCTCTTTGTCCGCCAAGGCAACTTCACGTTTCATTCGTTCGCGCACCGCTTTCTCCCACATTCGCACACAATCAAACATATTTTGTCTAGACCTGCGTTGAAACAAACATTGCTCTACAAACTGTACTTTACGTAAATCGAACGACCCATGTAGAGGCCATTGCAATTCAGGATCAGTCCTCGTATACTTATGCCATAATTTGCTGTACATAATAGGGGGAAGGCCAAATTTAATATACATCTCACGGTTTGGTGTTCCTTCTGGGGGAGCCGGCTGTGCTTCCGCTAACCTAATTGTGGTACCATTTCCAAGACAGCACATTCCTCGGAGTGTGCTGAAAACAGGCATGTTCAAAAAGTATCACGAAAGCGGGACACCGTATAAAATGGCACTTACAGTACTTCACACAAATGTGCCGCTCAGGGGAAAAAAACAAAGTTAGAGAAACATCTCTACATGCCTGCCTATGTGAAGTGCACTACACATATAAGTTCAAAGATCACAAATTCACAAATGTTAGCTAACTCAAATCAAATCTCATAGATCATAGGACTTCGGCAAGCGTCCGAGGACTACCTTACCGATCACAAATCATAGAACTTCAGTAAGCGTCCGAAGACTACCTTACCGAACACAAATCTTACCCAAATTCTCAAATGTCCAGATTCCAACTGCCAAGGTCTTGTGATCAAATCAGCCAAACGGCACTTTCCCAGCAACATAAACGATCAAAAACTCAGTCGGAGACCGGCGCCACCTGGAAGGTCAGATCAGAAGGAAAGGAAGAAACACCGTGGGAGCCAAGACTCGGGTCACTCAGTGGCAGCGCGCGTCCATGGCGAGTTTCCAAGCCTTCGTCACGACCTCTCCTTCGGGCATCCGAGTCGCCGATGAGTCCCTTCGTGGTCGCCAATTTGAAGTAATCAGGGTTCCCAAGGCCTACATGCTCCGAAGATAACCCACTTACACTCAAGAACTGTTGGCACGGAAACTGTAAAAAGTCAAAGAACAAGTTTATTAAGACCCCATGGGGTGGTGGTACACTCATACAGCACCCTTCGGTAATGCAAGAGGTATCACACCGAGCACCGGTGTGACCCCGATTTATATACAGTTTCGGGGCAATAAAAGATAGGCGGCACAAGTTAGGACACATTCATGTTCATATATGGTCATGTTTTGGAACACAGCCAGCTCATTGGAGGGGGGCACAACTCCGCTGGTCAGTTTAGCGCACATTCCTAAAGGGTAACTGGTCAGTGGGGACTGCGCATGTGCGAGCTGACCAGTACTAAAAATAGTCTGTTGCTAGGCAGACTAAAGTGGTCAGTGGTACGGACAAAGGACTAAAGGGCACGCCGGCCACGAGGCCGCTTGTGGTCTAAGATGGCCGTCGCAACATTCAAAATGGCGTTTCTATATATAGCCAAGCTAAGGAGGACAACGTGTAGTTTCAGCTAATCGCTAACGCGGTCATGCCAATTACGACACCCCAAGAGCAGAGTCTCACCGGGGGGAGTAGAAGTTTGCATTCCTGACCTAATACTAGAGTTCGCTGTTTCCAACAGGGCATGGATGTCGGATATTTTGGCTTGGAAGAAATCCGATATTTTGTCAGAGTTCCTGTGAAGCCTCTGAGAGATCAGTGACATGCGGGGAGATAAGAGAATTAATAATCATAAAAAGATCCCTTGAAGATTTCAGGGAAGCAGTAACCCTGGAGAAGTATAATCTCTTTTACTCTCTAATGGCCACTTTATAATCTTTCAGACATTGCTTATGCCGTTCCCTACAGAGAGGTTCTAAATGAGCGAGCCACAACCTCTCCTGCTTACAGCAGCCCTGTCTAAGTTTTCTGAGTCTCTCTGTAAACCAGGGAGCCGAAGGTCTTATTCTTGCTGAATAATGCTTCTTGACCGGAGCCTGGGAGTCCATTGCTGCTGTCACTAATTGAGATAGCTCCACGGCAGCAGAATTTGCATCAAGATGCTTAATGGGCTCCAGCTTATTAAGGAAGTGAGAAAGTGTATCCTTATTTATAAGATTATAGTTCCTCCTATCAATTGAACTCTGCGCTTTCTGCTGGAGGGGCACAATGTATGCTTAGAGCCTAGAAGCCTGCCTGCAAACATAGGAAAAAAGTGTGCCTGTCCATACAGGGTAACAGACTGTCCAAGAAGAGAATACCAGCATCATCACCCCATGGCAAACTAACAGAGAAAGAGAGCATTTACGAGGGAGAAAAGCGGAGAGCGACCAATGTGTAGAGTGGTCTCACCATCTTCTTGTACTCTTCTTGTCATGAACAACATCAGGACTTTTGAAATTGCCAAGCATTGTGGTTGATCAGCAGCTTGCTGTGTGACCAACCTTTTTAGTCACCAAGATTGCAGACCTGATCATCCCAGATGCCGTAACTGCTGAAGACATCCAGGCTCAGGAGGCTGCAACTGCTGAAGACAAGTGCCGCCATGCGGACCACCATGCTGATCTCTCTCAGGCGTTAATTTCAGAGCGATGACCTAGCCTTGGCCCCCACAGTCCAAGAACGACAGTTCCAGGATCTGGACCTCTGACTGTGCCAGTCCCACACTACCAGAGCTGCAGGTAACTTCAAGGCATTAACTGTGCATGAAACAAAAGCCTAAGTAAGCCAAGATCTGCTATATGAACTTCAGACTTTTACAGTGAAAGCAAAAAGAACTGTTCTGTGCATCTATGCTCTGGGGGTATTTTGAGCGAACTGCAAAGGTGCCTAATTAGTGAGTTGGTCTGTGCTGTGCATAAGGGACTTCTGGGACTGGTTAAACTCACCTAGTTGGACGGGGCATTGGCCCCCATCCAAAACAGACTTGCAACCACATATTCGATTTCTCTAATTGCACTTCCTAGTATTAAGTTATGCTTTATGATTAAAGAATGATCTTTTTACTAAAAAGAGAAGCACTGGTCTGAGCAATAAGCTCCTGCGTCGGTTGTTTGACTGTTGAATTCTGAGCTCTTGACCCCCATTCACCTGCCTGAGAATCCCTTGACCGGGACCATTGTAGAAGTACTCCAGGAACCATGGAAAGCAACCTCGGTAGGGGCCCAGTAGCACTTGCCTAACCTGTGGCCCCAAACAGGGTCTGACGATATCCGTGAGATTACTTATATTTTGCTATACTTCATTTTCAGGAGTCACAAGGAGTTGGTTACACCAAGCTAACTTCAAGGTATATCATTTTCACTGTGAAAAGTCAGATGAATATTCATGAAAGTAAGAATTTATTGGTTACTTTTAAATATGCTTTTCAACCTGCAGATGTCAGGGCCTAGTGTAAACAAGGCAGAGAAGATAATCCAGGGGCTCTTTTTTCTCTCTAATTCCATTCTCGTTTACTCACTTCTAGAATTCGTCTTCCATATCATTATTTGTGTAGTCAGTAGCAGGGTCGGCTGGTGACATTTGAATGTGGTGGGCGTAAACTAATTTGCATATTGCACCGCAGCGAGCGAGCCCGAACCACCTTGCATCCATCCATACATCATTCATTCATCCACCCATCCATCCACCCACCCACCCATCCTGCATCCATACACCATTCATTCATGCATCCACCCATCCATCGATCATGCATCCACCCATCATGCATGCATCCATGCATCCATCCATACATCATTCATGCATCCACCCATCCATCCACCCACCCACCCATCCTGCATCCATACATCATTCATTCATGCATCCACCCATCCATCCATCATGCATCCACCCATCATGCATGCATCCATGCATCCATCCATACATCATTCATGCATCCACCCATCCATCCACCCACCCATCCTGCATCAATACATCATTCATTCATGCATCCACCCATCATGCATGCATCCATGCATCCATCCATACATCATTCATGCATCCACCCATCCATCCACCCACCCATCCTGCATCAATACATCATTCATTCATGCATCCACCCATGCACCCATCCACCCACCCATCCACACAGTGGCAGCATTAATGGCCGACAGCAAAGTTAAGGCATCAATTAGATCTCAAATAATCCCTGCGTCCTGTTGTCCAAACACCTCCACATCTCAATTCTTACCCACCAAGGGTTCAATCTAGCGTTGGAACTGTTTTATTTTCAATAGCTATTCCCATAGTTTTAGTAAAATGAGCATCAACAAAATTACCAGAAGCCCCAGATTCAATCATTGGCTGAATCTTAATATTTGCCCTTTCTGCAAACTAACTCTATGAACAAAAACAAATGCCACTGTGCTTTTTGCACTATTTGGGTCAAGAAGATCAGGGACACTACATAAAGAGAACTTGAAAGTGTGGCCTCAATCATTAATAGGTCTTCTCTTTTTTTTCACGTACTGACTTGCACTTGTATAACTTTTAATTTGGATTTCAGGTTTCATGGGGCAGTCTTTTAAAAAGTGGATGATTTTACTACAATACATGTAAAGTTTCGTTTTTCATCTTTTTGCCCTATCGTCTTTATCAACAGCACCCCGTGTACATTGGCTCTGGAAATGAAGGAGTCTTAACAAACAGAGGCCGCAGTACGAGGTAGGGAGAGAGCTCTGCCCCCCCAGACAGGGGGTTATGTATCCGGGCTATGTATTGACCAGCCAATCCCGGCGCTGTATGCAGCGCCAGGATTGGCTGGGGGGGCACCATGAGTGCTCGCCCAGTCGCCCTGTGCAACCCCGGGGGCTGTGGCCCGCCCCCTGGTCCTCTCTCTACGGGCAAATTCACAGGGAAACAATCTGCGCATGCGCCGGCATGTTTGTGCCCAAAACCCACTTGCGCAGCTGCAGCAGGCCCATCCTCTCCCCCCCCCGCACTCCGGAAAAGTCAGGTGTCTCCTGGATTCCCGGCCGGCAGGTAGCGCAATTTTTTTAAATATTTGTATTTGGTTCTTAGTGAGGACGCGGTGGGTCCATGGGGCTTAGTGGGGCTACGCCCCTACGCCCCAATGGACGCACCACGCCTGGTCAGTAGTGGATGTGGCGAGGGGTGGGTGAGCGCTTTGCTTCTGTTGGATCTGGAGTACAAGGTTGTTCTGTCGAGGTTTGGTCTTTGTTGCTTGATGGCACTAAACAATTCCTTTTTGGTGCACTATGAACTATGTGATCTTGCAAAGGTTCTTCCTTTTTTGCTGCTGCCGAGTGTGCCTTCGCTACTGGCGTCTCCTTCCCGTGGGCTTCTGCCCACTTTTTATCCAGCACACTGCGGTGCTCTCTGGATGAACAAGGATGCGTAGTCCAGGTGTAGTAGAAGATCCCTCTTTATTGACAGGTAGTTAGGTGGCAGGTTACAGGATAGGAAGATACAAGGAGAAACCCCACCAGGAGAGAGCTACCAACTCCTCAGCCTCAGATGACCAACTGACAATCTCCACACAGGGAGGCACACTAACATTCCATGATGTCACAGGACATTCCGATAAAGTGCTAGAGGGGGAAAATACATAGAACCATTTACCACACATCCAATTCCGTTAACAAACAACAGCAAGAAAGAAGTTAAGACGGAGCAGAAGGATTCAGAGGAGACTGTAGACACAAGAGCTAATCAAAGGGACAAATTGAAAAGCAGGAAACTCAAGCAAGAAAGCAGAAACAAAGGACAATAAAAAGAGGCATGTATAAAGATAAACTTAAGATGCACAGATGAACTAAATGCAAAAAACATAACATGCCCATCCACCCTCCTTAATAAAACAAGGTAGCGAACCTGGCAAACCAAGTAGGGTGAAACCACAAAATGACAAAATGTGTGCAGATGAGAGTAAGCACAATAAAATGAAATAGCAACCCACACATAAAAAGGGGATGCCTTGCAATAAAGATTAGTGCATGACATGCACTAACAACCTCACCTCCAAGGGTACACCAAACAAGGCAACCTTTAAACTGTGGAAAGAAACAACTCCCCAGGAAAGGGTACACCAGAGGAAACTAACACCCCTGGAACAAAGTACACAGTAACCGCACACTGGCAATAGTGGCGCAACTACACCAAGAGGTAGCGCTGACAACGCACCCCGACAACCCACATAGAGTGATGCAACTTAGACCAACACAGATAACCTCCCCTAACAAAAGGGTACACAATTGAACAATGTAGAAATTGTTCAACGCAACATCACTTAATGGCGGCGCTGACAACGCACACCACCTTCCCCAGAAAAGGGTACACAAGGATACCAATCCTTGAAACTTTTGAACAAAATAGTTACATGCAGACAACCTCCCCTAATAAAAAGGTACACCACATGAAAGTGCGCAACGTAACTTCTCCAAAGGGTAACAACAAGACCCTAGGAAACAAAATGTAGGCACTGACTGGCACCACAACCCCACAACCTCCCCTAAATAAGGGTACACCATAAGTACTAACCCTACATACATGGATGGGGTAAGATAAGACACAAACACCCTAGCTGCCCAAGCAGAGTGAAACACAGGATACACACCTTGAGAGACCAAAACTACAACATCACCTATAAAAATACAGGGTACACCATAAGGTACAACATCGCCCTAGTTTCAAAGTATGGCATTGACTGGCCACAGACCCTCCCCTAAATAAGGGTACAGCGTAGGGTTAAAACATTGCCTTAGGAACCCAACCCAAACTCACAATGTAAGGGTACAGCATAAAACAACCACTGACATACAACAACCTCCCAAAGGTAAATATAATAAACCATTATGCTCAACACACACACCAACCCACAACATACACTGAAAAACAAATAAGTTGAAGCATAAGCATAAAAATAAACAAAAGAATTCAGCTCCGGTGAGCGATATCTCACCCGAGGTCTTCTTAGGCAGAATTGTCCAAAAGTTCTGATGAGGAGTGACGTGCAGGCAAGTCCTGAAAAGTAAGCCACGGGATCCTCCGCTTAAGGAAACAAGAAACTCGAGACCTGTAGTCGATGCACAGAAGCGCTGATGCGGAGGAAAAAGTACCTTGAGACCTGAAGACGGATACACAAACAACGTGTGTATCGCTGAAGCAGACTTGGACTTGAGGCGCAGGAATTGCTAGAGGAAATTAGACCAAAAACACACAAAAGATTTGCAAATGCACGCAGTGACTATCGGGGTCCGTTACTGTGGAGACCGAACAACATCGTTAGTATGCTGGAAGCTGACGTAATCAAAATGGCTCCTAGACATGACGTGAGCAGACCGTGAAAAGAGATTGGTCAGAGTCACGTAGGCAAACAAGTGACACCGTCGAATGAGGAGCGTAGATTGAAGAAATGCTGAGAGCGTCATCACTGTAATCCACCAACACCTTTAGACATTCCAACACGTCATCAGAAGCATAGTAGAAATCGTAGAGAAAGGAAGGCCAGAAGAGAGAAATACCGTTGGAAACCAGTAAGACACTCGGTGGGAAACCAAACCGTTATGAAGCAGTGAGACAGCACGCGACCATTAAACAAAGTAGGTGGCGCACAAACAGCAAATTAAATCATGTGACCTTTCTCTCAGGGATGCCGATGAGATAAAACATCCAAAACTTTCGCACAGTGACTTTAAAAAAAAAAAAACTTAAGACTTAATCTCACCACCATATAGTCAGTTTCCTTCCTTCACCATCGATGCTGACAACAATAGCTTGAGTGGGAGAAAAATCAGCTTCAAATACGCCATGTCTTGGAGTGTTTGAAAGTTGGCAGTTACACTGTGAAATACGCGTGGCACCATGTTAAGCACAAAAATAGACAACAAAAATAGCTCAAAACCTAGATTAAACATGGTTTTCCAAAGATGCATGACAGGTCACAGAGGATACAAAAGATGGTGATGGGTGTTGTGAGGGAGAAAGAACTGCTTGCGCCTGGGCACAGACAAGTCTCAGCTGTTCCACAGTAGGCGCAAAAAGGGCGAACTGTCACAGTACAAAAGTCGTAGAGAAGCAGTAGGGTGATCAGGCCAGCTGAAACTCGAACGCTTTTGTGGCTGGAGACAGGCAATGTCCAGATGACAGTAAGATGGCAGTTAGGTGTCTCACAACACAAACGCCCAGGGTACGGGCTGTTCAAGATGAATAGGACACTGGTGGGGTTTGCTGGGCGTTTCTCCAATTACAAAAGAATATAAACTTACTTCTGTTTTAATTTTGACTGGGTCCCAAAACAGTCCTTGCTTTCCTTAGTGCTCAGTTACAGTCCTCTTTATGCGCAGCACAGGTTAGTCCAAGAAACGTCGCCAAAATGTGGTACATAAACAAGGATGCGTAGTCCAGGTGTAGTAGAAGATCCTTCTTTATTGACAGGTAGTTAGGTGGCAGGTTACAGGATAGGAAGATACAAGGAGAAACCCCACCAGGAGAGAGCTACCAGCTCCTCAGCCTCATATGACCAACTGACAATCTCCACACAGGGAGGCACACTAACATTCCATGATGTCACAGGACATTCTGATAAATGGTAGAGGGGGAAAATACATAGAACCATTTACCACACTCTCAACTGCCATTTTGTTTTTTCTTCGAAGTGCGTCGACTCACTGCCGAGTGTGCAGCATTTTGAGGATGCAGGAAAAGATGTAATTCCATGCAATATTTGAAAATTACATATATTCTCAATTATTGTCCAGTAGTCTGTTCTTTTTATTTATATCCTTTTAGATTTTATTTGCTTACTGTCAATTGAAATTATATTAATTGTGCCTTTACAATCCAAAATGGCCGCACCAAGTCCTGAATGGTGTTACATCCTGTTTGGAACTATAACAGGGAAGTCCATTTTGAGTCCAGTTGCATCGCAATTGTCTCTGCCTCATTGCTCCCTCACTGGACTCTGTGGACTCTCTGCCTTCCCTTGTTCCTGTTACTCTACTACTCTTTGTGTTGCTGCTTGACCTGGTCAGCTGAAAGGAGTTCACTGGTGTACAGTTTTTTCTCTTCCTTCTGGATTGTATTTTCTGAAGCATTGCTAGACTCTGGCATCTGGTACTCCCTCTTGAAATTGGTGGCCGTATCTACGAACCAAGAAGACTCTTCAAGTGTTGCTTAAAAGACCAGCTCTTGAGAGATATGGACATTCTTGGAGGAACCGTAGCTGAGAGCCGCCTGTAACTGATATCCTTGAATGTGTACCAGGGCTGTGATGAAGGTAGCTCACAAGGTATCTGATTCTTGTGATATATATTAGAATTTGGCAACATGGACAGCCCTTTTACAGCTGACCTACAATAATTTTTACAGCACAAATCTGTTGCAGACCACATTGGAGTTAGTCTATGATTCCTGGAGATGGAAGATAAAGACAAGAACACAGATAATGTCTGTGGCACCAGACAGCACAGTAACAATTCCTTATGAAATCTGATATTAAGGTATTTATTGTTTGCTTAATTAACAAGATATTGTAACAGTTGGTCAACATACTGATAGAGCAAGGACTAGTTTAAAAGAGACTTGCTCAGAGATAATTCTCTCGTTTAACTTCTAATATTGTATTAACCATGTATTGTGTAAATTAATATGCACAACATTATACATACAAGAAAGAGAAGCTTACCTACGTGTATTACTAATAAGTAACTCAAGTGAATTTCTAAAATGGTCGCTAGCGGAAAAACAGTACTGCGCATGCGTCAGCTGCATCTATGCAGTATGATGAGCTGTCGCTTGGAGGGAATTTCTTGCGCTTGCGCAAATGCTTTTAATATGGCTGACTGAAATCTCACATGCTCAGCATCTGCTTTGTCGAAACTAAAACACGCTATGTTACTAATGCTAATGCGTGGGAAAGCATAAATAAATGAATGGGATTAGAGTAGAGATAGGTGGTATACAGTGAAACCATTTATGTTCAAATTTAACTTAATGCTAATGCGTGGGAAAGCATAAATAAATGAATGGGATTAGAGTAGAGATAGGTGGTATACAGTGAAACCATTTATGTTCAAACTTAACTTATATCTTTTTGACTCTTTTATTAGTGTGTGTCTTGGGCCTCTCGTATGAGTCTAAAGTCTGTGGGTCACCTGATTCTTAACGCATGCATGAAATGATCGAGCTGAAAGAAGTGATGTGACTTTTGAACAAAGCTCCAGGTCAAAACGGATCCATACCCTGGGAACCAGCTTGAGGACCTCTAAGACGATTGGTAACGGATGAAGTTTATACTTTTGTTTCTAATGTGATGTGAATACGGATAGGAATTTACATTTTGTGAATAAAAATTAAGGGGCGGGATCATTAAACAATGGACTGAAATTGGAAAATAAGCATGGTGTGATGATCATTCCTCCCTTGCCTGTCCAATCAGAGTTAGGAGTTTCATGATATTGAAACATTATTGGGACATACATGAATATTGTAGGGTATAATTGAGGTAGTTCTTAGTTAGTTAGTAGGAGACGTCAATGCTGAATGCTGAATGCTGCAGAGCTCGGGATGCTGTCGGAGTGACGAGAGAAGCTGAAGAAGAATCAAATGCAGAACCACTTTACCTTCAATTAATTTATTTAGAAGAAGATTGCGAAAGAATCTCAAGGAGGAAGAGAGTGTCGGAGATGGGTGCTACACAAGCGTCGGTGGTAGAGAGGTCATCTATCCTGTCCTGAAGCCTTTGTCACCTGAACTTTCCCTGGGATCCTTCCATGCTCCTTGGCCAGGGGGCTGTTTTTCACACAATACTATGTAATCTAATCTCTGCGTATGTGTTAATATTCTTTTCTTTCTATCCTCTCCTTTCTGAGCATAAGTCATTGCTTGATATAAAAGTATGTGTTTTGATTGATTGAATCTTCCTTCCTAAGAGAGACGAAGACTGTACTGTATTTTGTAAGTGGTTCACATGAAACTAATCTAGATAAAGATTTAAAATATTTCCCAAGACTGTGCTCATCTAATAAAATGTAAGTAGATTATATTTATGTCATTTCATCATCAACTAGTTCAACTAATTTGGTCCCTTGACCAGAGGAAAGAACTTTTTGATCAGTGAAAGGTTAGCTTGCTTAATCTCCACAATGGCCCCTCGCGGCGGGATGCCTGGCTTTCACCTTGCGGATACCCTGCTGGGGTTATCTCACAGGGGAATACCAGGACGGGTTCCCTAAGCAAGCGCTTAGAAACCGGTGGTGATTTGCGCTATATAAATTCCTGTTAGTTAAGAATAAGAAGTGACTAATCTTGAATGATAAAGGAGCACAAAAAAATGACCCCAGAAGTTTATTGCCAGGTAGTATGAATATGTGTTTATGGGCCCAGGTGAGTATATGGTATTAGAGTACCTGTTGCTAATAACCCGCTGGATCCGTTTTCTGGTAGCAGAGCTATGGTTATTATTGACTAGTTTGGTGATAAGTATTGATTTTTTATTATTGATTTATGTTAAAAGAGTTAGCGTCTTGTTTTATGTAATTTAGAAAAATTCCTGGGTGAATGAATAGTGGGTGGTGATAGAAGCCATACTGCAGTGAGGTTACTCGTCTGTTGGAATGGAATTGAGTAGCTAAGCAGGGCTGGCAGTGCTAAATTAGGGACTATTTCGTATAAAATTTGACTGTGAGTGAAAGCAAAGGGGTTCGCTGGTGAAACTTTGGTCTTATATATATATATATATATTTATTTTATTTATGCCAGTTCTAGAGCGCATGAATCACCCCAACCGGGGTATCTCCGCGCTATGGCGGCTGTAGACAACTGAGGCCAGTAATTAGAACAGTGAGGTTTTTTTATTTTTTTATATTTTTTTAAAACCTTTATTGTAGCATTCAAGAAAATACAAGCATGGGCCTACAACCGCGGGGGCTGGCCGCTAGATAGATTAAAACCACCAATATGACAGTACTACACAGCTCATCAGCTGACAACCCAGAGGTTCGGCAGCGATTCAGGACAAAACTGGTATAAGAATGCACAACTAAGTTTCAGAATGAGTCAGAGGTTTCGTTTTATATTATATGAGAGAGGATCAGGTGCCATACAATCAAACAAGATAATGCGGGGACAGGGTAAGAAACAGGATAGACACATAATAACCACTGTGATGGAGAATCGGCGCCAAAGTATACAGATCGATGCAAATGAACACACAATATACATTCCATGTTGCGCCAATTCTCAGAGCCTGCCCACCCGGAAATCGGATATCATAAAAGCATGAGCACTAGATACAAGCATATGATAAAAGTCCGAATGATTCGTAGCTATACTGATCCTTAAGAAAGAAAGAGAAGGAAAAGAAAGGCCATAGAAAATAAAAAAGGCAAAATAAAAAAAAGCCGTCCAGCCCCCACCCTGCACCCCTGCAGATGGCTACAGCCTAACCCCACTAGCAGCGTGCCTGTCGCCCCTAATAACTAAAACCCTAAAGGAAGGAAAAAGAATGGAAGAGGGCATAGAAATTTGGGCTCCCAGCCCCTTTAGAACCCCCGCCAGATACAGCCATCCCCTATCAATAAAAGAACACTTATGACAACACTATAGAAGAAAGTAGAGGGTACCGGAAAACACCGCCCAGCCTCTTAGAGCAAGCAGTTACAGGTCGAACACTTGTGAAAGCCACTCCAACCCTTCCCGACCTAGTCAATCTTAGCCTTGGCCCTTCCGAACAAGAACACGGACCCCTCCCATCGAGACCCAAAGGCACACCAAGAGGTAATAAAGGAGAAAAGAGTCATCAGAAATCAATCCATGGCGACTCGCAGGCAGTGAGTCCACGGGAACTTTAGACGCTGAAGAACTCTCCCTCCTGGATGAACAGTCCCAATATATCCTGCACAGGAGTCGTAGAGTCACCAAGGAAGGAGAAGACGACCACAAAGTGAAAGGAAAGTCACAAACAGAAGTCTCCGGGAGGGGAACGCCCTTTGATCTCTCCAGATCCGATAGTAACGGAAGGTTCGGTGATACCATTACATCCTCGGGAACCCCGTCTCCCAGGGCACCATCCGATGGTTCCAATGCTTGTTTCTTCACGGGGCTCTCGCACGGAGGCAAAATGGCCACGGTTTGAATGGCTGCAGATTCCTGTTTGAACCGTAAGGCCGGGTCCGGGTCTACCAGGAGCATCTCAGATCGGCGCGAGTCCAATTTGCTCACTAAGATATCCACCTGTGATCGAAACGCCCAAATTTCCGCCAGTACTGACCTCAGCGATGGCTCATGCATCGTTCGATCCACGGTCTCATGCCCATCATCAATCCCAATCACCTCCCCGGTGAATCCGGCATCCTCGGGGGGAACAAACAGGATCGCGAACGTGCAGATGCGGAGGGTGACCGGTCTTTGGTGGCAAACGCGGTCCACACCAATAAGGCCGCAGGCCAGAGGCTCCGAACCACGAACCCCGGCGGCCCCGATACCGGGCCCGCGGGACGGGAATCCCCACTCACAGCCAGCAATAAGCAGAATCACTCCTCCATCGATAACGAGCAGTAGAGACGACCGCCGCCAAATCCGGGCTGAAACAAAGCCTCCACTCCGGTTGACCGGACCCAGCCTGGTTCTTCTGGCCGATGTTGTTGCACTGCAGCCCGGCTGTGAAAGTACTCGAGGCCCCGGCTTCACCGCTGGAGCAGGCCGCAAACTTCAACATGACAGAACTTGTTCCAACAAGCCGATAAAAGTTTCCGGATTTCACCATCGGAGTGCGGAACAGTTCATGCACACAGAGACCAGGCGTAAAGTCAGGATAATGTACAGGATATCGCAGCGGGTTACGGAGGTCGGCGGAGCCGGGAGCCTAAGCAGCCATCTTGTTTGCTGACGTAGCTCCTCCCCAACAGTGAGGTTTTTGATTGCTTTCTGAAAGATGAGTAGCAGGGGGAGAGATGAATGTGTATGGGGAGTTGATTCCAGAGAGAAGGTGCGACATAAGAGAATGATGCACCTCCCAGTTGGGTTTGTTTTATGCAAGGTACACAGAGAAGCTCTTTGGCACCAAAGCATAGGGTCCTCACGGGGTTATACAGGGTCAATTTATCTGCAATGTAGTTGGGTTCTAGGTTATTCAGGGCTTTGTACACCCTACAGCAGATCTTAAACTTGACCCTTTTCTAAATTGGTAACCAGTGAAGTTTACGGAGTAGAGGGAGTGAGGGGGTTCTGGGGGGAGCGTTGGTCACCAGTCGAGCCGCCGTGTTCTGGATCCCATGCAGTCTGTTAAGGGAGGATTCTTTAGCGGAAATCAGCAGAGCATTGCAGTAGTCCAGACAGCTAGTGACCTATGCTTGAGTCAGAGTTTTCCTAGTGGATATCGGGAGTAGGGGGGAAAACTCTGCGCAGTAGACTAAGTACGTGGAAGCAGGTCTTGGCGGTTGTGGTGGCGTGTTCCTCGAGGTTAAGTTTCTGCTCAATTTTTACCCCTAGGCTCTTTACTACCGGTTTAGGGGAGGGAGCTGGGCCCAAGTCTCCTGGCCACCAGTTTGGAGACCAACTTGTTACTGCATCTCTAAAAAGTATTATTTCCGTTTTCCCAGCATTCAGCTGGAGAAAGTTATCGCTCATCCATTCAGTGATGGCTCTCATTCCCTCTGAAAAGGTGTTCTGAACGTTGGTGCAGTTTTTGTCAAATGAGAGGAGCAGTTGTGTGTCATCGACGTAGGAAATTGGGATAAACCCTAAGTTTCTTATTAAATTAGCGAGTGGGGTGACATATATATTGAACAGGGTAAGGCTCAGGCAAGAGCCCTGAAGAACCCCCTTGGTGACCATGGTAGTTTGTGATCTGAAGGGGCCTAGGTTAACTGTTTATGTTCTTTCAGCTAGGAAGTTAGTAATCCACTCTAAAGCTTTCCCCATAACGCCTATGTCTCTGAGTCTGCCTAGCAAGATCTGGTGGGAAATGGTATTGAATGCAGCAGACAGGTCAAGCAGTATGAGGAGTACTGCCTTACCCCTGTCTGCCAGCATTCTGATGTTATCTGTGACTGTCACTAGTGCTGATTCCGTATTGTGTCTGGGTTGGAATCCTGACTGTGAAGGGTCGAGACTGTTGGAGGATTCAAGGAAACTGGTCAGGAGTTTGTTTATGTGTTTCTCTAGTAATTTGCTTTGTAGCGGCAGTAGAGCGATGGGTCGATAGTTAGTGAGGTCTTTAGGGGGGAGTTTGGCATTTTTTCTAATGGGCAGTATCTGAGCTGCTTTCCATTCCTTTGGGAGTCTGCCTTCCCTTAGTGAACAGTTAAGGATGGGGCAGATAGGGTCAGCAAGCTGGTCTGCTAGTAGGGCGGAGGTTTTGGCTGGGATCAGGTCTGCAGGAGAACCGGATTTGGTCGTTTTTAACACGGTTTTTGTTTCTTCAGTGGAAAGCAGCATAAATTCCTCTAGTTTGTGCAGGCAGGGCATGGTGGAGGGTGGTGTGCAGTTATCGTTTAGTTTAGTGCCTTTGGTTCTCATGATCTTGTTGTAGATATTGTCAATTTTGGAAGTGAGGTGATTTGCAATGCTATCACATAGTGTCTGGGAGGGTTCTTCTTCCGTATTGCATGCTTTTGGGTTGATGAATGTGTTGAGGACCTGAAATAGTGCTTTGGAGGAGTTGTCTGCTTAATCAAGCAGGTTAGTTATGTGCATTTTCCTAGGTTTCTTTATGCTGCTATGGTATTTGGAGAGGGTCGATTTGAATCCTTCTCTATCTTGATGGTTGTGTGTGCGCCACCATTGTCGTTCTAGTTTCTTGCATTTGCTTTTTTCAGTCCGGAGGTTGGTAGTGTACCAGGAAGTATGTGGGCATTTAGGGGTCGCCTTCGGGGTTTTCAGGGGTATGAGCGTATTTATAGTGGATATTATGGTATCTTGGAATTTACTGAGGCAGGATTCAACACTGTCTAAGTTTGTGTACTGTGGAGAGACATAAGTGTCTTGGAATAAAGTGGGGGACAGTTTATGCCACTGTCTATTTTTCTTTAGGTTATGACACTTCCGGATATTTTGCTCTCTGGGTCCTGTGATGCAAAATTCAATTTTGGAATGGTCTGACCAAATTAGAGGGTAGGTTGTTCCACACAGGATGTTAGGTGAATTTGAGAGGACTAAGTCTTGTGTATGCCCTGCTGTGTAAGTTGGTTCTTTATTAATTTGGGTCAGTTCAAGTGTCTCGAGTTCTGTTAAAAGGGAGGACGCGTCGGTATCATTTGGGTTTTCACTATGTATGTTTAAGTCTCCGAGGAGCAGGAAGTTTTTAGATGCTATAACATATGGAGAGATTAGGTCCATGAGTTTAGTGACGGAGTCAAGGAGAGGTCCTGGAGGGTGGTATACAAGGGCACCTTTCCAACTGAGTTGTCCATGTAGGTCAATTCTGAAAACCAGGGTTTCTATGTTGTCATTACTTAGTTGGTCTAAGATGGTAACCTTAATGGGATCTTTATAAATGATCGCTACCCCACTCCCTGTTTTTAGTGGTCTATCGAGTTTTTGGATGTGGTAGCCATCGGGTAGGGCAATGGCTATTGCTGGGCTTAATCCATGTTTCTGTCAGAAACCCTATGTCTGGGAGGGAGGAGGAAAGCATGTCCCATATGTTATTAGCGTGCTTAGGAAGCAACCTCACATTGGCTAGGAAGCAATCCCAGCTGCCCGTTTTTATGGTAGCATGTGCCAGACATGGTTGATTATTGTTGGGTTGATGCGGGGTGACATTTATGATGTTCAGACTTGGGAAGTTGCTTTTATGTTGTAATGGTAGCCCACACTGGTGGCCACATTTGAGGCAGGAAATAGGGCCTTCTGCTAAAATAGAGGAGGTACAGATGAGATACAGCTATTATCCCTGATTTTTTGTAGGTCGCATTTAGTGTAAGTGTAGAGTTTGCCTGAGCTGGCTACCTGGTTTCCGGTGGGACCGGCAGGGGTTCTAGCTCCTGGCGACGTCCAGGCGCGGACAGGCGCACACGGGCTTGCCTTCGGCGCGCCCGCTGCACGCAGGTCTACCCATGCGTTTTATACTCCAGGCAGCTAGACTGCTGACCGAGGGCTAGGATCTACACGTCACTTCCTGTCTCCCTCTACTCAATAGGAACACTCTGTGGTGGAATGGGGAGACACCAGATAACGTGAGAGGTGAGTGAAAACAAAGGTCAAAATGTGGTGTTTTTAAAATGTGGCTTTTTTTTTTTTTTAAACGTAGTTCACATAAACAACATCCAATGCTTTAAAAAAGGTCAAGAGATTTTCCTCGAGTGAAATGAGTTTAGGCAGGTAAGCGCATCTGCATATCACAGGGTATCAGAGGAGCCCTTGTCCAGGCGCTCCTTATTCAGCAATAAATAGATTTACTGAGAATTTTACCGGGTTGGTTCCTTCAAGCGCGTCCGCTGCGCGCCGGTCTACCCATGCGTTTTATACTCCAGGCAGCTAGACTGCTGAGCAAGGGCTAGTATCTACACGTCACTTCTGGTCTCCTTCCACTCAATCAGAACACTCCTTGGTGGAACGGGGAGACACCAGATAACGTGAGAGGTGAGTGAAAACAAAGGTCGAACTGTGGTGTTTTTAAAATCTGACTTTTTTTTTAAAACAGTAGTGCAAATAAACAACTTTCAATGCTTTAAAAACCTTCAAGAGATTTTCCTCGAGTGAAATGAGTTTAGGCAGGCAAGCGCATCTGCATATAACAGAGTATCAAAGGAGCCCTTGTCCAGGCGCTCCTTATTACGCAATTAATAGATTTACTGAGAATTTTACCGGGTTGGTTCCTTCAAGCGCGTCCGCTGCGCGCCGGTCTACCCATGCGTTTTATACTCCAGGCAGCTAGACTGCTGAGCAAGGGCTAGTATCTACACGTCACTTCTGGTCTCCTTCCACTCAATCAGAACACTCCTTGGTGGAACGGGGAGACACCAGATAACGTGAGAGGTGAGTGAAAACAAAGGTCGAACTGTGGTGTTTTTAAAATCTGACTTTTTTTTTAAAACAGTAGTGCAAATAAACAACTTTCAATGCTTTAAAAACCTTCAAGAGATTTTCCTCGAGTGAAATGAGTTTAGGCAGGCAAGCGCATCTGCATATAACAGGGTATCAAAGGAGCCCTTGTCCAGGCGCTCCTTATTACGCAATTAATAGATTTACTGAGAATTTTACCGGGTTGGTTCCTTCAAGGGCGTCCGCTGCGTGCCGGTCTACCCATGCGTTTTATACTCCAGGCAGCTAGACTGCTGACCGAGGGCTAGGATCTACACGTCACTTCCGGTCTCCTTCCACTCAATCAGAACACTCCTTGGTGGAACGGGGAGACACCAGATAACGTGAGAGGTGAGTGAAAACAAAGGTCGAACTGTTATGTTTTTTAAAATGTGACTTTTTAAAAAAAACAGACGTGCACATAAACAACTTTCAATGCTTTAAAAACGGTCGAGAGATTTTCCTCGAGTGAAATGAGTTTAGGCAGGCAAGGGCATCTGCATATCACAGGGTATCAGAGGAGCCCTTGTCCAGGCGCTCCTTATTCAGCAATTAATAGACTTACTGAGAATTTTACTGGGTTGGTACCTTCGAGCCTATATCACCTAGAAAGGGTAACACTGAAGGAGTAACGGGTTCTCTCGACCTCGAATTAAGGGTAAACAGAAGGTTGTACTTGCAGTGTAAGAGGAACAATTCTGAGTTTCAGTAATAAGTTGGAATCTATCCTTTGTTTAGCAGAACAGGCAGAGTAGCGAATGTTTTAATGTTGTCATTATCAGAATTTAGTTAAGGGAAAAGTAAAAAGAAATAAGCACTCATATTACCTTGTGAAGGGAGGGTGAGTTGCCAGAGTTGCACTGATGTCACAGAGTGCCGCGCTGGGATAGGTTGAAACAGCGGGTGTGTGACTCATGGGAATTGAAAAGGAGGTGTTAGTAGTAAGGAGCAGAACTGACGACATTAGAAAGGCCGCACTAGCATTGGTCAGATCACGCACGAGTTGCAATCCGTTTGGATAAGTGAATGAAAGCTGCTTTTGGATCGGTATACTAAATATTTGTATGCGTGATTCTCATTTGCCCTTTTATATAAGTCGCCCTGACAGCAAGAACGCGAGGATTCGCTGATCACTGTTTTATCTATCGAGTGTCCAGTATGTATGTAGAAAAGGGGAAAATGTCATTTATAAAGAAAATTAAGAATTTCTTTAAGAAAGATAAGGTCGGTTTTGACAAGAGAGGGAATTCCTATTCCGCCACCTAAAACGCCTGCTTCATTTATGATGATGGAAAGAGGTTATCATACTTGTGTATGGATGGAGAATTGGATAAAATACACAAACGACAATGGTGTTTTAGCTTTTCCAGAGCATGGTTCTTTTGACTGAAGAATTTTACAGAATTTGAGAATGCAGATGTATGAATTAGAACCAAGACCTAGATTAACCCAGTATGAGGCATCAGAAGAATGGGAAACTGAGTTGTTTGAGAGAGAAAAGTGTAGAAGAGGAAAATGTACAGGATTTCATTCAAGACATATGAATGGATCATGTGAAGATCAGATGAAATAATGGAGAAGAGCAATGGTGTCAGAAGGTTTATACCCAGTATTAGTGGCTGAAGAACAGACAGGGAGTAAGTGTAAAGAAAAATTGAAACACTTGAACCCATTAGGATATGGTGAATCAGAAGATTAATTATTAGAAGATATTGTAACTAAAAATCCTGCAATGTACCAAGAAGGACCAAGTAGGACCAAGTAGACTCTCCCCAAGTGCACCAGTACTAGGAACAGCCCTGGTTCCACAAATTGTACATGATCCAGCAGTTAACAGGGTACTTCAAGATAGGGAGAAGAAGCCTTAAATAAAAACAGAGAAGAACGAATACAAAAGATTGGTCAATTAAACATTGAGCCCTGAAGCTTTAACAATACCAGTAACGTAACTATAGGTCCTGTTGTTCCATTGTATGGAGACAAAGCCAATTGCCTGAAACCATCATTTGTAACAGCTCCCTTAAGCAACCCCAGGAAAGAAACTATGATATTAGATGATCAAGCCAGTGAGTGTGATTCAGTAATTTCATTAATGGGTCTACAGATAAGAGACTCAGTAAGTGAAACCCCAAAAAGAGCTACACCTAGCAGTTCAAAAGAAGGAAGATCAGTGGCATCCTCTGGAGCCAAAAGTACAACAGCAGTAGCTCCAGAGGATCTGGAGAGATGGTCACAGGAAATAGACAAACAAAGTACACCCTCTCAAAGTAGAATTGGAAGAGATGATAGCTGGAAATGTGGGAAGAGAAAGATTGAATACTTACAATGAGGAAGAGTTGTTGTTCATTTGTAGAAGTATAACCAGGAATGCGAGATTATTTCCAGAGGAATTGACAGAACTACCCACAGAGATGGGGATTGAGACAGGGAGATCACAAGTGCTACAGAAACCTTATAGAGTGTATTTTACTGACAAACATTTTTAAAACATGAATGTGTCTGGAAAGAAGTTGCAGGTAAAAGAGTTGTTGAGTATCTTGCAATTGTGGGGAGACATTGACAGGAAGAGGAATGCGTACTTGGCGCATCCTTGCCGGTAGATCAGTCAGGTCCATGTATTGATGGGAAAGTAGAAGGCTATAATATCCCTTTTCTGTTGGATACTGGTGCTACCCGTTCTACTGTGAGAACAGCAGACATCCCAAACCTACCCCTCTCAGAAGAAGCAATACAAGTAGTTGGAGTTTCCAATCAGCACATTAGAACCCCAGTTACAGAACCCATGGAGGTTCACATTGGAAACTTTAAAGATATGCACAGATTTGTGGTTTGTGATTCGAGTCCAGTAAATTTGCTAGGAAAAGATCTGTTGTGCAAAATGAACTGCACAATTTATTGCAAACCGGGTGGTGTTGCTCTCCAGACCCCTGATGAAGATATGATATACAAAATAATGTTAGCAAAACAAGGCACAGGAATAGATGAAATGTATTCTTTGATAACAAAAGATGATTTACCAGAAGAACTTAAAACAACTGTGAATCCAGAAGTATGGGATTTCACAAGAAAAGAGATAGGACTAATGGCAAACGTAGACGCAGTGAAGGTGACGGTGAAAGAAGGTGCCGTTTACCCCAACACCAGATAATACAAGATGAGCCCAGAAGTAAAAGCAGGAGTGGCTTCAGAAATTGATTGTATGATTAAGCAAGGCATTTAAAAAAAAAAATAATGAGTAGTTCTTGTAATTCGCCTATAATAGGACTTAAAAAGCCTAGTGGAAGTACAGAATAGTGCAGAATATGCAAAAAATTGTAGTGCCTTGTTGTCCCGTGGTGCCAAATCCAGCAGTGATTCTTTAACAGATTCCTTGAAACGCAGGCTGGCTTAATGTAATTGATCTATACCAAGCCGTTTTTTTCAATTCCTTTGCATCCAGATAGCCAGTATCTTTCCTTGTTTAAGTCATTGAACCGCGTTCTTCAAGGGTATACAGAAAGTCCCTCAATTTTTTATCAAATACTGAAAAGGTGTTTAGAGAAGTTAGTTATACCCAGAGATTCAGTTTTAGTACAGTATATCGATGACTTACTTGTAGCATCGAAATCCAGAGAAGACTGTTTTACCGATTCCATTGCATTACTAAAACATTTGGCTGAGGGAGGACAAAAGGTGTCCCAGAAAAATTACAATTTTGCAGAACAGGAATCAAAAACTTGGGTCACCAAATAGAAAGAGGAGTGAGAAAAGTGACCACTGAAAGAATTAAAATAATCAAGCTAATGCAATTACCACAGACACAAAGAGAGATCAGAATGTTTCTTGGAGTGGTGGGGTATTGTCGACAGTGGATTGTAGGTTTTTCCTTATTAGCTAAGACATTAATTCGGATGACACAGAAAAGAGTAAGAGATCCAATAGTTTAGGTAGATGAAAGTGTAGAGTTTGTAAAATTGCAAAATTGTCTATTGGAAGCCCCAGCATTAGGTATGCCTGATTATTCAAAATAATTTGCACTGTTCTGTTGTGAGAGAGAAGGTTGTGCACTTTCAGTCCTGACCCAAAGACATGGAATGATCAGAAGTCCAGTTGCATAATTTTCTGCCACTTTAGATACTTTGGCCTCAGCATTACCTGGCTGCTTAAAAGAAGTAGCTGCTACTAGTATGAGCCTAGAACAAAGTGAGTCAATAGTGATGGGACATCCAGTGAAAGTTTATGTTCCACACTCAGTCGTGATTCTATTAACAAGAACTCGAACACAATATCTCACTCCTAGTCGGATGACTAAATATGAAAGAATAATTTTGGGAGCAGAAAATGTGACAGTGATCAGATGTACCATGGTAAACCCAACTACTCCATTGCCAGATTCACCTTGTGAAGAAGTGAAAGATGAGGTTGAACATGATTATTTAGACGTAACTGAGTTATGCACCAAGCCCCGCCCCGACATACAGGAAGAGCCTTTAAAAGAGCCAGACCATGAACTATGTCTTGATAGTTCTTGCTTAAGACTTGAAAATGGAGGACTAAATGCTGCTTATATTGGTTGCAAAATTTCTGGAATCATTGAAGCATCCTGTTTACCGGAAACCAAGTCTGCACGAGTAGCCGAATTGATAGCTTTAATTAAAGCGTGCAGAATTGGGAAAAATTCGAAAGTGACCATATTTACTGATAATATGGTTACCGGGTTGTGCACGACTTTGGCCAGCTATGGATGCAGAGGGGATTTCTGACTTCCTCAGGGTCCCCTATTAGAAATGGGAAATTTGTGAAAGAAATATTGGAAGCAATACAATTGCCAAAAGAAATAGCTGGGGTCAAGAGTGCAGCTCACCAGTCAGGAAATGACTATGTGGTGGCTGGTAATCAATATGCTGACCAGGTGGCTCAATACTGTGCCAGAAATAACATGTCATTGAATAAGAAAATGGAAACATGCGGAATCAGCTGCCAACTTATGCTATTCTCAGGTTTCGAAATATGGGATGAGGTGAGACAGTTGCAGGACGAGGTAGAGGAAAGTGAAAAGGGAAAAATGGATAAAGTCAGGTTGTGGCAGGAGGGCAGAAGACGATGTGTAGGTGTATCCTGATGGAAGATCAGTCATACCAGATTGTTTACATTTCTCAATTTGCAAGACTGTATCATGGAGACACACATGTAGGCAGAGCTGCCATGATCAGACTATTTAGACAAAATTGGTATAACCAAATGTTTAGGGTAGTTGCAGAGTCTTTGCCAGAGATGTTTAACATGTCAACAAATAAACCCCGGCCGAAAGACAGTGGTCAGTTGGGGAAAGATTGGAAAGGCAGAAGGACCATTAATCAGATTAGAACTCGATTTCATAGAGTTACCACCATGCAGGTGAATTAAGTACGTCTTTGTCATAGTGTGTTTTGTTTTCACAATGGATGGAAGCATACCCCACTAGAAGAAATGACAGCATAACAGTTGCCAAGTTATTGTTGAGAGAGTTAATTCCACAGTTTGGTTTTCCAGTAACTTTGGAATCAGACAGAGGACCTCATTTTCAAAAAGAAATAATTCAATTAATCTGTGAAGCATTTAAAATTGATCAAAAACTGCACTGTGCATACCGCCCAGAGGCTTCTGGAGTGGTAGAACAATTGAACGGCACAATCAAGTCAAGATTGGCAAAAGTGTGTGCATCCACCTCCATGGAATGGCCAGATGCATTGCCTCTTGTCTTGATGGGACTCAGAAGCATCCCTGACAGAAACACATGTCCCGATGAAATTCTCATGGGAAGGGCAATAAGACAAGCATTTATACCTGGACATAAACTGCTGAATATATCTGATGATCTGGTTTTGGATTATTGCAAAGGATTGGCTGACCAAGTATGTTCTGTCTCTCATCTGGCTGGGGAAGACGCAGTTCCCTGGCAGCCTGATCAGGCGCATGATTTGAATCCTGGAGACTGGGTGGTAGTGAAGAAGCACACCAGAAAGTCATGCCTAGCACCTAAGTGGGATGATCCACAGCAAGTCATACTGGTCACTACTACAGCAGTGAAGTGTGCAGGTTTGCCCAATTGGATCCATCCCAGTCACACGAAAAGGGTGCCAGCTTGTCTGAAGAGAGACCACAACTGACTAGAACAGTTGAGGCTGCTGAAGGTTGTACAGTCGAAGAATCTAGACGAATAGATTCTGTAGTGACTGACAAAGAACAACCGAGTACAAGTCAGGAGGACTGGATACCAGTGGTTGATATACCTGAGGTGATCATTAAAACAAGAAGTATAACAAGCCTAAAAAGAAGAAATTAGTAAGGACCAGATAGGTGTAGAAGAACACGCTCAGGAAATAGAGAACAAAGCTTAAGGAGACCCTGAGCAGGATCAGATAGGGACAGAAGAACATACTCAGGTAAATTAACCAACCAAAAACGCAGAACAGGGACACACAGGTGAAGAAGAACACGCTCAGGCGGCAGAAGAACCAATTGTAGTAAGACCTGAACAGGACCAGTTAGGAGAAGAAGAACAAGTTCCGGCTGAAGAACAGTTTGAAAAGATACCCGAATAGGAACAGTTAGAAGAAGAAGAACACGTTCAGGTAGAAGAAACCACAATAAAAAGGCCTGAACCAGGACAGATAGAGAGCGATACTGAGAAAAGGGAAATCAGGTTGTGCCACAACTTAACGAGAATAAAAGAGCTCTTGAAAGAGACAAAGAGGGTGAAAGTGCAGTGCAAGTTAAAAGAATCAGAAAAGGTGATAATTCGCAAGGAGGGGTCAAAAGGCTAAAATATCGGTTGAGAAAACTGGATGAAATCCCAGAACAAGTGAACTAAGTTACTAGTCAATCTCAGTCAGGACAAACAGTTGCTAAGAACATTCGGAGAAGTCCAAGATTGAAGGTCTTGAACAATACATTCAAGGGACCTGAATGGACCTACATAATATTATAGTATATTGAAAATTTAGATTTAAATGAAAAGACAGATGAATAAATCAATGCAGAACAGATTGACGAAGGAGAAGTGAGGCCTCCTTGAAGTACTAAAGATTCTGATTCATAGCAAGAGGAAAGAAGAGAAATATTCTTAAGTAAAAATGGCTGCAGATAGGGTTGCTGTAAGACCAAAACAAAATTGTATAAAAGAAGTGCTGTAGGGTTTGTAGCATTTTATTAGTAACGCGCCAGGACAGTCTCGACTAACAGTGCGCGATACAAATCAGGCTTTAACATAACATAACATAACATAACATAACATAACATAACATAACATAACATAACATAACATAACATAACATAACATAACATAACATAACATAACATAACATCATAGTATGGCTATTTCTACCAATAGCAGTACCTTATCTTATAATAACAGACAAAAAGAATGACACAGACACTAATGAAAAGACAGCTAACATGAAAGGAGATAGAGTAGAATTAGAAGCAACAGATGAGATGGATTTGCATCACACAGTAACTGATAATGACACGTCATTGAATGTATTTACAAAATTATTATTTCAGTATGTAGATACAATGAAAATTAGTGATTGTTATGTTGTATGAAATTACCAGCTTCAGTAGCAGAGGGAGTCACATACCATCATTTGCCTTTAACATATGGTATTTCATGTAGCATATTGTCAAGCTTATTTTATAGAACAGAGAAACTTCAATATAATTATTCAACATAGATGTCGAATTTACAGAAAATCGTAGTTGAAAGAATATGAATCCAGTACTTAGTAGTCTAGATGCACAGTTTATGGGTGAATTTTTATTAACAATTGAGTCATTAGATGTTGCAAAGGCACACAAGAATAACCTTACATGTTCAGTACGTAAAGAAGAGAAAGTGTTTTTGAATTTAGTTGAAGAAAGGAGACAGGGTTTCCAAAGAAAAACTGCTGAATAGAAAACCCATATACCACCCTGGACTGAGAAAGAGGGAATTTATACGGCTGGCACAGTTCATGCTGCGATGTTCCTAGATTTTGTAAAGACAGGGAAAACCTGCCTGCTTAGTTTGAAGACAGACCATAACAAGGTATTTATAGGTTCCAGTGAATGTGAACATATTTCTATACAGGATCCCTGTGCACACGTTGTTGTGATATGCAGAGAAAATTCTGCATCTCAGAATTTATGAAATATTCGGAAAACCATCACAAAAACAGTCAAACAAATAATACATAAGAACACGCCAAGTATCACGTGTTCTCTGTATTTAATGAAGATTGATTGCCCAGCTGCGCACCTTGCACCAGTCATACCAACCGCTATGGTGATTTAAGAGGTCAAAGGTAACCTTAGAAAGCTATCCAAGTGGTAGCTGTGGAGAGCAGCCTTCGGGCTTAGTCTTGAAGGAATGTTAAGCAGCTTGTTTTACCAGAATGCATACTTATAGTATTGGTTAAATGAAAGGAGAACCACAGTTGTTATAAAAATATGTATTTATTATTATAACACTATCTAGTATGACACAGTATCTCGGACACAGAGATAATCACAAAGCACACATTACTTAAGCACAGAAATGACAGTAAATAGCACCAATACACAGTGAGCCCCAGAGGGGGGCCATACCATATACTATGAAAGTGGTATAAGAACCATGACTCGAGTCAAGACAGTGTCGAGAGGACGTAGAATCGCTGGGACCCCAAGGAACCACCCAAGGTGAGTAAGGAGGGACGCCACGGAGGATGGGTGCCGTGAGGGAATACGACCGCGTGCTCCGTACAATTCTATGGGAAAGTCGCGGTTGAAGTTTTAGAGTTTAAGGACCCTTCACAGTGGACTTCGAAGAAACGTGGTGGAAGATAGGAGGTTGGAGACTCACCCCCATAGATACTGAGGTACCCAAGTTAGCTATCCCATAGAAGCAGGATGCATAGGTCTGAAGTGACGTTGGAAACTGCTGTTGAACCCAATGGAGGAGAGTACCTGGAAGCAAAGGGGACAGAGTCTGGGTCACTCAGGAGTGGCCAGGGGCTCAGCAGACGACTGCCCACTGACGTTGGGTGCTTCAGGTGCGTTGATGGAGTCCTTGACTCTGCAGCTACCGGGACCAGTAGATGTCGAAGACAACCAGGAGCCGGATACGAGCTGTCCCACGAAGGATGTTGAGTGCTGAGGGATCGGTGTCCAGCAGGAGCATCAATAAGCCTTGGCATTAGCAACCCATGCATAAGGTCAAGGATGTGTACGGTTCGGACCAGCAAAGTCCAGGAGACTCACCAAACGCAGGGCAGTCAGGGCAGACCTGGAGCAACCAGGGGAGCCCAAGAAAAGCAAAGTTGACCCTCAAGTGGACCCACAGTCCAGAGGCACAGGAGTCGCGAGAGTCTTCATGCGATTTCACCAAACAGCAGCACCATGAGCACTCAGTGCGAGGAGGTCGAAGTTCTTGGTAGGAAATGGTGCCAGAGGTTGGGGCTACTTGGTGCACAGGGGTTCGGGTATTGGGTATTGCAGCCTCCATGAAGGATTCTGACCTCAAACTTGGTGAGAGGGCAGCTCGGGTCTTGACGAAGTAGAAACCCACTTCTTGTGTCGCTGAAGCCTTCGGAGTCTGTAGGAGCGCAGGGTCAGCAGACCGAACAGCAGTGTTGCGGTGCCTGCGAATGCAGGGGAGTGACTCCTTCACTCCAAGGGAGATATGTTCGGTTGTCCTTGATACTCCACAGGTCCTGCACGGATCCTGTATGGCGCAGAGGCACAGACGATGCTTCAGACTGAGAAGGAGACGAAGTCGGGCCCAAAGTCCATAGTGTCCAGACAATCGAAGTTCAGTGGTTTCTGGTTCAGAATGTTGTCCACATCGAATCTAATGTCTTACTGCCAGGTTAGCCCTTAAATTCCCACGGAAGGTAGTTGGCAAGATTCAGGGGACCCTCCCAGGGCAGGGTCTGGACAGTGGGGAGGTTACGCCCATGTCCTTTGTCCAGTTTTGCACCAGAACCGGAGCCAACGGCTCCCAGGACTGGTTTGAACTGGACTGTGCATAGGGACACCAAATGTGCCCTTCAAGCAGACATTCATTACGCTTGCAAGCACACTTACCCAGCCCTAATACACTAAATCATGTCTGGGAGGTGGTCACACCTCCCTCTGACAGGATGCCTATTGTTCTGCCTTTCCCTGCTCAAGATGACTCAGCAGCAGGATGGCAGAAATGTGTCTCTGTTCGCCAGCAACTATTTTGTGCCGTCCGGGACTAGAAGGCTGGTACCGGGAACACCAGGGACCCAACAAAGCTCGCTTTTGAGGGGTGGAATCATACCTCAGACACCTTCCCTGAGAGCTGGAAGCACGCCGAGCTCAGCGCACTACTGAAGAAACCAACAGCGGACCCGACCGACCTCAAGAACTTCCGCCCCATCTCGCTCCTTCCCTTCCCGGCCAAAGTCATCAAAAAGGTCGTCAACAAGCAACTGGCCGCCTTCCTCGAGACGAACGGATCCCTCGACCCATCGCAGTCTGGATTCAGAGCCAATCACAGCACCGAGACCGCCCTCATCGCAGCCACTGACGACATCCGAGCCCTGCTCGACAACGGTGAAACAGCGGCACTCATCCTCCTAGACCTCTCTGCTGCATTCGATACTGTTTGCCACCGCACCCTAGTACAACGACTCAACAACACCGGCATCCAGGGGAAGGCCCTGAACTGGATCACCTCATTCCTCTCCGGAAGAACACAAAGAGTACGCCTCCCACCGTTCCGCTCGGAGGCCACCGAAGTCATCTGCGGCATCCCACAAGGATCTTCGCTCAGCCCCACTCTCTTCAACATCTACATGAAACCACTAGCTGCCATCGCCCGCAACCACAACCTGAACATCATTTCCTACGCCGATGACACCCAGCTGATACTCTCCCTCACCAAAGACCCCGACACCGCCAAAGCGAACCTTCACGAAGGGATGAAAGACGTCGCCGAATGGATGAACAGCAGCCGCCTAAAGTTGAACACGGACAAGACAGAAGTCCTCATCCTGGGAACATCCCCCTCCGCATGGGACAACTCCTGGTGGCCCCCAGCCCTAGGCACCGCACCCAAGCCAACAGACCACGCACGCAACTTGGGCATCATCCTGGACTCCTCCCTATCGATGACCAGGCAAGTCAACGCCGTCTCCTCGTCTTGCTTCCACACACTCCGCATGCTCCACAAGATCTTCCAATGGATTCCCGCCGAGACAAGGAAGACGGTCACCCAGGCCCTCATCACCAGCAGACTGGACTATGGAAACACCCTCTACGCCGGAACAACATCCAAGCTTCAGAAGAGACTCCAGCGCATCCAGGATGCCTCCGCCCGACTCATCCTGGACGTCCCCCGACGCAGCCACATCTCGAGCCACCTGAGAGACCTACACTGGCTCCCTGTCAACAAGAGGATCACGTTCAGACTCCTCACCCACGCACACAAATCCCTCCACGACCTGGGCCCTAGATACCTCAACGACCGCCTGACCTTCTACATGCCCACCCGCCAGCTGCGATCGGCGAACCTCGCCCTCGCCGTCGTGCCTCGCATCAAGAGAGCCACCGCCGGAGGAAGATCCTTCTCCTACCTAGCGGCTAAGACATGGAACTGCCTGCCAGTCCACCTGCGACTGACCCAAGACCACCTCGCCTTCAGGAAACAGCTCAAGACCTGGCTGTTCGAGCAGTAGCAGACCCCCCTCCCCATGCGCCTTGAGACCCTTCCGGGTGAGTAGTGCGCAATATAAATGCCATGATTGATTGATTGATTGATTCCAACATGTTTGACACCAAGCACAATAGGGTTTGTTTCAGCTGTTTTAGAGTTAGCCATCACGCGGTCGCATAATGCCACTCTATATGTCTCAAATGGCTGCCTCACTGACAACCCGGAAGAATGGACTCCGTAGGCTGCAGGGGTGTTCTGCTCATGCAGTGGTACCCTCTCACTTAGAACCAAGCACCCTGCCCTCAGGATTGTAAAGGCCTGCTAGAGGGGTGACTTATCAGTTTTAAGTGCAATTCCCCTTAGATATAGTAAACCTAAATTCTAAGTAAGTGGTGCATGCACCAACTTACACAGGCTGCAATGGCAGGCATGTAGTTCCACTTTGCATGGCCTCTCTTAGGTGGCATAATACATGCTTCAGCCCATGTTGAGGCCTATGGGGTACCTATGCCCAGGGTACATGGGGGCCATATACTAGGGACTGACAAGGGAACCCCAGTATCCAGTCTGGAGTGTACCTAAGTACATAGCATAACAGTTTACGGAGAAAGTAGATAGACTGGGGTCCTGATTATCGTTCAACAAAGCTTTATTTCGATATAAAATATCTTAAAAAGCACATCACATTTAAAAAATACATGTCCTTCAAACAAACAATTATACAATACAATAGTTTAAAAAAAGTATTAAACCATGAATCAGCTTTGAGTAAAGTTTCTGTGCAACAAACATCATTAAAATTCATTGGCTAAAAAAATAATAAAAAAACTAGAACCACTAACAACTATACTGAGGAATAGCAATACAAAATCATCGCAGGGCTTTTAATCTTATCAGCCAAGCCCTACTTAAGTATTTGGCCACCCCACAGGCTAACATGGTGTTTGCCTCCACTTGAAGAATTCTAAGGGCAGTTGAATGGTTCCTTGTGTCTAGCAGTCGACAAACAGGTCTTAGCCATTTTTCCCACGGTTTGGAATAAGCTGTACATACAAAGAACAAGTGTGGAATGGTTTCAACTATCCCAGTACAAAATGGGCAATCGGCAGAAGTTTGATTGGGAGGTTTCCACTTATGGGTACGTTTGTGAACTGGAAGAGCTCCTATTCTAAACTAGATAAAGAGGGCCCTGTCTCTGGGTTTCTGGATAAAATCCAGGTAGGGCTCAAGGCGAGGCACTGTCTTATGCTGACGAAACTCATCAGTCAGCCTGCCCTGGTTGGGATCTCTATGAGCTTGATTATCAACCCATGCCCAGTATAGACTCTTGATTGTCATTTTGGACATCGGGGCCCCTGACTCCCATGCAGAATTAAGGCCAATGGCCAAAAGAAGTCTTTTGATGTTAACTAGCCAGACGATCTTGTGAGATCCCTGAAGATTCATTACTTCCTTTATGCCGTCGGCATAGCTGGATAACTCTGGGGTACGCCAAAGGCGACCCCAGTATAGAAGGGGGCGTAAGCCAATCAAATCCTTAATTGAGAGTCAGCCCAAGTCGCTCAGGAGGGGTTTGCTAGGGGTTCCCCTAGGAAGTGAAACAAGCTCTCTGAAAAACTTGTTTTCTGCTGTCACGAGGGCATCAACATTATTGAAGCCCCAGAGCTTGGCTCCGTATAATGCACAACCTATTGCCTTTGCAGCATAGATCTCCAAGGCAGGAGCAATAGGTCTAGAGGTTGAAGCTTGGTGTTCTCTCCCAATGACACCCGTAACCCGCTTATGGCTTAAAGCCATTTTTTCAATGTGCAACTGCCATTTGAGATTATCCGCAATTCTGATCCCCAGATAATCAAAAACTTTAACACGCTCCAGGGGCTCCCCATCGAGTGTAAGGGTGGATTTGGCAGCCCTGCTTGGATTAAAGTAGAGGAGCTTCGTTTTGGTGGTGTTAATGACTAGGCCCCTCATGTTACAGAACAGGCAGAACTAATCAAGCAGCTTCTGTAAGCCTGCTGGAGTTTTCGATACCAGCAGCGTATCGTCAGCGAAAAGTAATGTGGGTACCTTAACACCTGCCACAACGGGGGCATCGGCATTAATTTCAGACAGAAAGGAGACCACCCCATTTACAAACAGCGTAAAGAGGGTAGGGGCCAGGACGCATCCCTGGCGGACTCCTCTGTTTACAGGGATCTTGTCTGTTTTCCGAGCCTGGGAGCCCCACCTGATGCGTGCATAGTTCCGTTCATGCATGCGGGCTAAGAGGTTCAGAATAGGGAGTGGGAGCCCCATATCCTGCAAGACCGACCAAAGGCGCTCACGGGGGAACCAGGTCAAAGGCGGTCTTCAAGTCTATAAATGCGAGATAGAGGCCGCCCTTGTCAAGGGTTATGACCTTCCAGTGCAGTAGCACCAGCCTAAAAGCCTGGTCGATTGGACTCGTACATGGCCTGAACCCCGCCTGGTATTGTGATATGATGTTATTCTCTTCCGCCCACAAAAGGATTCTCTTCAGTAGAACCCTGCCTACCACCTTCTGACCAGCATCAATAAGACTTATTGGGCGGTAGTTGGCAGGTCTCACCCTGGCCCCTTTCTTATAGATGGGGATCACCTCTGCCCCTTTCCAAGAACTTGGTACCGGTGAGCCCTCAAGGAGTGCATTGATCAGAAGTGAAAAGGGGGCAGGGGCTGTGGGGAAACATATCATTGTCTTGACCCCAGTGCCGGCTTTAGAGGTTGTCACAAAAGCTAGTGTTCCCAATGCAAAAGCATTACATCTGATATGGATACAATGGGCAAACTCTCTCACCACAACATATGTAGACTACCGATTTGATTCTACACTACAAACACAAGTATTTCTGCAATATGAACATAAATATCCTCTGCCGTATGAAGTCATGCCTCTTGATCAGTATGACTACATCCTCTATACTAATGGTTCTGCACAATCTGCAGTAGGGACAAAGCCCTAATATTTGGCAGCATGCACAGCTGCGAAAGGGCGAATGCAGGATGGTGAATTCCACCCTGAGAAAATGTAGATGCAATCACTTGGTGACTGTACTGTGCAGTCGGCAAAACTTAGGGCTCTTGTACTGGCACTAGAGAATATGGATCCTGAATTCCCCATATTCATTGTGTGAGATTTGTAGTATTGTGTCCAGTCTTATAACGAGTATCTACACTATTGGAGCCAGAATAGATTAAGAGATTCCAAAGGGTACACCATAAAGCATAAAACGCTATAAGGGCAGGTGGCTAAGCTGAAAGAATGCTTACCACGGACTCATGTGATTCACACCTTGAGTCATCAACCTGCAGGAATACAGGTTGCAGGGAATTCAATGGCTGATGAAGCCGCAAAAGCAACAGTGCAAACTGCTGCTCTCATTGCAATTACTCCATCCAGTATGAGAGTAAATAGAGACATCATGATCGCTGTCAATACTGCGCATGAAGACATCCATTTTCCGAAAGGCTTTCCAGTGATGTACTCCTACCAGTTAATTGTGCAAAACACACAGTTTGCTTGTGTTCCCAGAGTTGGCGATAGCATCTGCACACGCAGGGGTGGTGGCTCCAATTTCACGATTGCAGCAACGCTATTCGTGGCCAGATTTTTATAAATAAACTAGGGAATTTGTCCTTAAATGTGACATTTGCCAACAAATGAAGGGTTCTACCGTGGCATGGCCGCTGCAGACACCTCACTTGATTCCAGACAAGCCCCTTGCTTGTATTTTTCTGGCCCACTGTGGCCCCTTACAATCAGATGGGGCTTACAAATACATCTTGGTTGCAGTGAATTCCTGCTCTCGATTGCTATGGGTTTGGCCACAGTGATCGGCTGACACCCATATTGTTATCAAAGTCATGCAAGTCATCATCGGGATATATGCAGTTGGCACGTTCCTTTCAGACCAGGCGCGGGCGTTCACCTCTAAGTCTGACAAAGACACAATGGGAAATTTGGTGCAGCAATGCAATACTCCTCCCCCTACCATCCCAAGGGAAATTCGGTGGTGGAAAGTAATAACCGTGACTTAAAACGGTCTTTAACAGCGAGAGTATTATGCTCATGTTGCAGTTGGGCCCTTCTCCTATATTGGGTCCAAAGAGCATTGAACAATCTGCCTAGAACGCACAGCCAATGGTGAAGTGAAGTAAACACCAGCAGCGTCCAGCTGGATACCAAGATAGGTGAACTGACAAGGGAGAAAATAGTGGACAAGAATGAATTTGTGCCATCTTATAGTGTGCATGTACCTGTTCTGGCTTTAGAAGGTACTAGAACTGTACTTTAACCACCCCTTGCTGGTTGCAAAAACAAGAGATTTGTGTCAATAAATTTGCTTGTGTTCCCAGAGTTGGCGATAGCATCTGCACATGCAGGGGTGGTGGCTACAATTTCACGATTGCAGCAATGCTATACGTGGCCAGAGTTTTATAAATAAACTAGGGAATTTGTCCTTAAATGTGGCATTTGCCAACAAATGAAGGGTTCTACCGTGGCATGGCCGCTGCAGACACCTCACTTGATTCCAGACAAGCCCCTTGCTTGTATTTTTCTGTCCCACTGTGGCCCCTTACAATCAGATGGGGCTTACAAATACATCTTGGTTGCAGTGAATTCCTGCTCTCGATTGCTATGGGTTTGGCCACAGTGATCGGCTGACACCCATATTGTTATCAAAGTCGTGCAAGTCATCATCGGGATATATGCAGTTGGCACGTTCCTTTCAGACCAGGCGCCGGCGTTCACCTCTAAGTCTGACAAAGACACAATGGGAAATTTGGTGCAGCAATGCAATACTCCTCCCCCTACCATCCCAAGGGAAATTCGGTGGTGGAAAGTAATAACCGTGACTTAAAACGGTCTTTAACAGCGAGAGTATTATGCTCAGGTTGCAGTTGGGCCCTTCTCCTATATTGGGTCCAAAGAGCATTGAACAATCTGCCTAGAACGCACAGCCAATGGTGAAGTGAAGTAAACACCAGCAGCGTCCAGCTGGATACCAAGATAGGTGAACTGACAAGGGAGAAAATAGTGGACAAGAATGAATTTGTGCCATCTTATAGTGTGCATGTACCTGTTCTGGCTTTTGAAGGTACTAGAACTGTACTTTAACCACCCCTTGCTGGTTGCAAAAACAAGAGATTTGTGTCAATAAAACTCATCAAACCACATCATGTGGACAGTTCTACATAGGTAGTAGGATCCTGAGTAGTTACCTTTCTCCTAGAACTACTATACAGGAAGTCCCAATGGAAGCTTTGATCAGCAATGAAGCTTCTACTGAGCTGCTGGGGACAGTAAATAATGAAGTATCTCTTCTACCTGCTACAGCAACAGCAACTATACAAAATACTTGTAGGGAAACACAGATTTCTATTCGGAAAACGGTCACGGATGTTGTCTACGCCAATGTACCACAATTTGAATCAACTCCAAGTTCCTCCCAGTCTCCAGAACTGTCAAAAATAGACTGAACAGTCTCTGGCTACTTTGTTGACTTTGATGACTTCTTGTCAGATTTATCAGAGCCACTACCACCTCCAGGTCCACCTCTCTGAGGTAGATTATGTGTGTTCTACTTTTGGCTAAAGAAGACATACTTTCTTCCTCCATTGATAGGCCCGTGGATTCCAATTTTATTACTTTTCCTCATCTTGTGGATTGGTTTGGTTACAGCCTTCTGCTTGCTTCTGAATTGACACTATCTCCCAGAATATGTTGCTGTACAAATGGTGAACTTGGTTTAAACATCCCATTCTTCATCAAACAAAGTGCGAAGAGACCTTTCCCTGGTAAACATCTCTGCTGTTCAAGTACCCAAGGGAATTATTTGAGATAGGGTATTGCATAATACATTTGGACCAAATGAACCTCTGCAATTAGCATATGTATTTTGCATTTCTTTAAATGATATTATCACCCCAAGTACTGTCTCTGATGATTGGGACATTGATATAGTGTATACAATGCTAGAAGATCTAGAGTATTCCACTGTTTTAAGTTCTGAGGAAATGTATGTAGGACCAACTAATTATGAGAAAATGTTCCATTTTCAGCATTTTGGCTATCATTACCTATATAAAGCAAGTACTCCACGTGCTGTGTTTAAATTTATGCAATGGGAACACTGACTTACACCACCACAGGTTAGCTTACACACGTTTGCACAAAAGTTTGCATATTTGTCTGGTCATAATACCACAGACCTGGGGTAATATTGTTATGCAAAGAAAACTATGCTTACTCATGCATGGCTGCTATATTCCAAATGTTTTCATTTCTAGCTGTCTACACAAGGGTTTGACTTTTGAAGGGACACAGATGATTTTAAATCAATTTGAGTAACAACGGATTGCAGGTTCAAGTGAACAAGGCAATATTCAGAGCATGCCAGATACCACAACAACAAATTTTAGTGAACAAAACAGTGCGCAAACATCATGTCTTGGCACCTTTTCTGGTTCCGGGTCGGAACGAGTCGGCGAGTCGGAGCACAGAGTGCAGCAGACGGACGGACGGCGGCTGGACAGGGCAGGGTCTGGGGGCGAGCAGTTTCAGCTCCGACGGCAGTCCCAAAGAGGCCCCCAGCAGCCCGAGCAGTTCCTTGGCTTCCTGGCAGCGGCCCCGTCACCGTCCCCGTCCCTGGCGGCAATCTGAACTTCTAGCCTCCGACTTTGGGCTGCAGGCTTCTGCGGCGTCAGCATCGCCTGTGGTATTTACTTTTATTTCTTTTTTTCGAGCGGAGTGGGGTCTTGGCAATTTTTCCATATACATCACATACGCTACATATACCGCATTATGCATCACACTCGGTAGCAGAGGCAGCAGTGCGGTATTCGTTTGCGGCTTCGTCACAGGGGTCTAAATGCAATCACAGACCCAGTAGGTCCTTTGAAGGGGCACTTCTTCAATGCACGGCATTGGCTTTACATTGCCCCAATGATACTTACACTTATTCTGATACTGTGGGAGAGAATTGGACATTGTTGTACTAGGAAAAACAGCAAACAGCATACAGAGCAGCGATCACGACTGCCTTTAGAGGCGGTCGCAGAGTGTTGAGCCCAGCAGACCGCAAAAGCGACCTAACTAGGTTGAGTGCGGCTCGCGGTCAGCTTGAGTGCCCTGCTTCTGCTCCCAACTGTTTCTTAACTGTTTCTGAAGAGTGCTTGCTGGAATGGAAAATACAAAATATGAACAAAACACAAACAACATAGGAGCAAACAAACAAACAAAAAAAAGGGTACTTCCAAGCTATACTTAAGACATGAGATCAGGGAGAATAAGAAACGAGGTGAAGCCAAAGAAAAAAGTTTGCCAAAATAGTAGGAAGACCAGCAAGACCAGAAAAAGTGCCCCTGTCCATTCCAAAGAAGCAACACATTTGGAAACAAGCTTGGAATTACTATCAACAACGCCTCCAATTTCGCCAACACTATCAGCGCCAAAGAAAAAGTTAGCAGGGAGAAACACAAAAATCATAGACTTTCTAATCTCCCCATATCTCCGAGCCCAGGCTAGAGTAACCAGAACAACTAGAACCCAGGACTTAATCACAAAATTGTGGGCTTTAACCCCTTTGATGCTTGTGACGGAACCATTCCATCATCAGTCACGGTTGAGCTGTGCTGATGACGGAATGGTTCCGTCACAACCACACCCAGTTAAGGAATGTCCAGCACGGGAGGGAAATCGGGGCAGCATCCATTTGGTTAAGAGGACCTACAACCACACCGGTCATGGTGAGTGCACAAACCAATATTCTATTGGAAGACAGCTCTAGCACCCCAAAAATTCTCAAAACAATCAGCAACCAACTAACTGTGACAGCCCAGATAAACTCAAATGAAAAAACGCAAAAGCCTCAAAGGAACCCAACGAAAGAAGTACAAGATGCAAATACAAAGAGGTGCTCTGTAAGTCTTGGGGTACTCCCCTGTCTCCGTGAGATGGATTTAGGAGAAGACAGGGCATGTGCCACTTTCAGCAGCATGGGGGACGGGATGGGCAAGAGTGGCAAACACGAACAAGCTTTAGAAATTCAGGAAACTCAGGAATGCCTGATAAGCTCATTTGGGCCAAAAAGTGTAGCTCAGATGGCAAAATTCTCCTTTTTTACCCAAAGTGAGCAGCCAACGACAGGGCTTCTTTATGATCACAACCGCAATATGATACTCTCACCAATAAAGCTGGGACAAGGGACCGGTTTCATAGTCCACTCTGAACATGATCAACCCACAAAGCCCAGATCAGGGCCAGGATCCTCCATACAATCAAGCCTAAGCCTAAGCCTAAGCTTGATGGGACTCCCTAAGGACATAACCAGGATCCATTTGGGAAGTAATTTGTATCTCAGCCCACGACCAGACGTAAATAATACAGATAATTTTTCACCTTCAACAGCTTCGTTATGGTCTCCATTCATCAAAATAATGGAAACCATCTCATCCGCATTAATTCAACACTCAGAAAAACTAGAGTTACAAGTAGTTCTCCTGCAAGCTCTCGCGCTACACGTCTCTGGCATAAAACAAAAAATACAAGCATTAAACTCAATAATCAAGCGGGTGCAGAAAGATCCTCATACAACGTACAACGAGTGACAATGTTCAAGTACCATGCATCAACTAAACTCCATTCCCGAGATTTTGATAGACATATTGATAGAATTTAAAAAAACAATGGCGACATCTGCCAAAAGTTTTCCAACTAACATAGCGACGATCCAACAGGATCTCACACCAGCATTGGGCACTCAAAAAAAACCGGAGGAATTGGATGGCATCATAAGAGACTCAAACTCAGAAACACAGACCGAAACATCAAACAACACATCTATACTAAGCAATCGTCGAAATAATCAGATTGGTGATCCCTGCCAAGATCTCGCGTCAGACACGATTCAGAAAAGGGGATGGTGATGGACAGAGTATCTGAATTAAGCAGAACACTCGTACCCAGTCAACAGATCAGGGCTTGATCCATCACCGTTTTTTAGCTCACTGCACCATCCCAGCTCAGAACCTGGCTACATGCAAATTAGTCTTTCCCTGGCCCAGTGCATCATGGGAACAGGGCAGACCAAACTACCAAGCCAATTCTTTTACTGGGAAGGAAACAAGCTTCCGGGGACCGGTTTCTGGCATTACAGCCGTCTTCGGCCCAGCTTTCTTGAATCCTGATGGTGCAATGAGCAAGGGACTCATGTCTGAGCATACCCTTCCACGCTTATGGTGGACAAAACGATTCAGAAAAGGGGGTGGTGATGGACAGAGTATCTGAATTAAGCAGAACACTCGTACCCAGTCAACAAATCAGGGCTTGATCCATCACCGTTTTTTAGCTCACTGCACCATCCCAGCTCAGAACCTGGCTACATGCAAATTAGTCTGTCCCTGGCCCAGTGCATCACGGGAACAGGGCAGACCAAACTACCAAGCCAATTCTTTTACTGGGAAGGAAACAAGCTTCCGGGGACCGTTTTCTGGCATTACAGCCGTCTTCGGCCCGGCTTGCTTGAATCCTGATGGTGCAATGAGCAAGGGACTCATGTTTGAGCATACCCTTCCACGCTTATGGTGGACAAAACGATTCAGAAAAGGGGGTGGTGATGGACAGAGTATCTGAATTAGGCAGAACACTCGTACCCAGTCAACAGATCAGGGCTTGATCCATCACCGTTTTTTAGCTCACTGCACCATCCCAGCTCAGAACCTGGCTACATGCAAATTAGTCTGTCCCTGGCCCAGTGCATCATGGGAACAGGGCAGACCAAACTACCAAGCCAATTCTTTTACTGGGAAGGAAACAAGCTTCCGGGGACCGGTTTCTGGCATTACAGCCGTCTTCCGCCGGCGTGCTTGAATCCTGATGGTGCAATGAGCAAGGGACTCATGTCTGAGCATACCCTTCCACGCTTATGGTGGACAAAACGATTCAGAAAAGGGGGTGGTGATGGACAGAGTATCTGAATTAAGCAGAACACTCGTACCCAGTCCAGAGATCAGGGCTTGATCCATCACCGTTTTTTAGCTCACTGCACCATCCCAGCTCAGAACCTGGCTACATGCAAATTAGTCTGTCCCTGGCCCAGTGCATCATGGGAACAGGGCAGACCAAACTACCAAGCCAATTCTTTTACTGGGAAGGAAACAAGCTTCCGGGGACCGGTTTCTGGCATTACAGCCGTCTTCGGCCCGGCTTGCTTGAATCCTGATGGTGCAATGAGCAAGGGACTCATGTCTGAGCATACCCTTCCACGCTTATGGTGGACAAAACGATTCAGAAAAGGGGGTGGTGATGGACAGAGTATCTGAATTAAGCAGAACACTCGTACCCAGTCAACAGATCAGGGCTTGATCCATCACCGTTTTTTAGCTCACTGCACCATCCCAGTTCAGAACCTGGCAACATGCAAATTAGTCTGTCCCTGGCCCAGTGCATCATGGGAACAGGGCAGACCAAAATACCAAGCCAATTCTTTTACTGGGAAGGAAACAAGCTTCCGGGGACCGGTTTCTGGCATTACAGCCGTCTTCGGCCCGGCTTGCTTGAATCCTGATGGTGCAATGAGCAAGGGACTCATGTCTGAGCATACCCTTCCACGCTTATGGTGGACAAAACGATTCAGAAAAGGGGGTGGTGATGAACAGAGTATCTGAATTAAGCAGAACACTTGTACCCAGTCAACAGATCAGGGCTTGATCCATCACCGTTTTTTAGCTCACTGCACCATCCCAGCTCAGAACCTGGCTACATGCAAATTAGTCTGTCCCTGGCCCAGTGCATCATGGGAACAGGGCAGACCAAACTACCAAGCCAATTCTTTTACTGGGAAGGAAACAAGCTTCCGGGGACCGGTTTCTGGCATTACAGCCGCCTTCGGCCCGGCTTGCTTGAATCCTGATGGTGCAATGAGCAAGGGACTCATGTCTGAGCATACCCTTCCACGCTTATGGTGGACAAAACGATTCAGAAAAGGGGGTGGTGATGGACAGAGTATCTGAATTAAGCAGAACACTCGTACCCAGTCAACAGATCAGGGCTTGATCCATCACCGTTTTTTAGCTCACTGCACCATCCCAGCTCAGAACCTGGCTACATGCAAATTAGTCTGTCCCTGGCCCAGTGCATCATGGGAACAGGGCAGACCAAACTACCAAGCCAATTCTTTTACTGGGAAGGAAACAAGCTTCCGGGGACCGGTTTCTGTCAATACAGCCGTCTTCGGCCCGGCTTGCTTGAATCCTGATGGTGCAATGAGCAAGGGACTCATGTTTGAGCATACCCTTCCACGCTTATGGTGGACAAAACGATTCAGAAAAGGGGGTGGTGATGGACAGAGTATCTGAATTAGGCAGAACACTCGTACCCAGTCAACAGATCAGGGCTTGATCCATCACCGTTTTTTAGCTCACTGCACCACCCCAGCTCAGAACCTGGCTACATGCAAATTAGTCTGTCCCTGGCCCAGTGCATCATGGGAACAGGGCAGACCAAAATACCAAGCCAATTCTTTTACTGGGAAGGAAACAAGCTTCCGGGGACCGGTTTCTGGCATTACAGCCGTCTTCGGCCCGGCTTGCTTGAATCCTGATGGTGCAATGAGCAAGGGACTCATGTCTGAGCATACCCTTCCACGCTTATGGTGGACAAAACGATTCTGAAAAGGGGGTGGTGATGAACAGAGTATCTGAATTAAGCAGAACACTTGTACCCAGTCAACAGATCAGGGCTTGATCCATCACCGTTTTTTAGCTCACTGCACCATCCCAGCTCAGAACCTGGCTACATGCAAATTAGTCTGTCCCTGGCCCAGTGCATCATGGGAACAGGGCAGACCAAACTACCAAGCCAATTCTTTTACTGGGAAGGAAACAAGCTTCCGGGGACCGGTTTCTGGCATTACAGCCGCCTTCGGCCCGGCTTGCTTGAATCCTGATGGTGCAATGAGCAAGGGACTCATGTCTGAGCATACCCTTCCACGCTTATGGTGGACAAAACGATTCAGAAAAGGGGGTGGTGATGGACAGAGTATCTGAATTAAGCAGAACACTCGTACCCAGTCAACAGATCAGGGCTTGATCCATCACCGTTTTTTAGCTCACTGCACCATCCCAGCTCAGAACCTGGCTACATGCAAATTAGTCTGTCCCTGGCCCAGTGCATCATGGGAACAGGGCAGACCAAACTACCAAGCCAATTCTTTTACTGGGAAGGAAACAAGCTTCCGGGGACCGGTTTCTGTCAATACAGCCGTCTTCGGCCCGGCTTGCTTGAATCCTGATGGTGCAATGAGCAAGGGACTCATGTTTGAGCATACCCTTCCACGCTTATGGTGGACAAAACGATTCAGAAAAGGGGGTGGTGATGGACAGAGTATCTGAATTAGGCAGAACACTCGTACCCAGTCAACAGATCAGGGCTTGATCCATCACCGTTTTTTAGCTCACTGCACCACCCCAGCTCAGAACCTGGCTACATGCAAATTAGTCTGTCCCTGGCCCAGTGCATCATGGGAACAGGGCAGACCAAACTACCAAGCCAATTCTTTTACTGGGAAGGAAACAAGCTTCCGGGGACCGGTTACTGGCATTACAGCCGTCTTCGGCCCGGCGTGCTTGAATCCTGATGGTGCAATGAGCAAGGGACTCATGTCTGAGCATACCCTTCCACGCTTATGGTGGACAAAACGATTCAGAAAAGGGGGTGGTGATGGACAGAGTATCTGAATTAAGCAGAACACTCGTACCCAGTCGAGAGATCAGGGCTTGATCCATCACCGTTTTTTAGCTCACTGCACCATCCCAGCTCAGAACCTGGCTACATGCAAATTAGTCTGTCCCTGGCCCAGTGCATCATGGGAACAGGGCAGACCAAACTACCAAGCCAATTCTTTTACTGGGAAGGAAACAAGCTTCCGGGGACCGGTTTCTGGCATTACAGCCGTCTTCGGCCCGGCTTGCTTGAATCCTGATGGTGCAATGAGCAAGGGACTCATGTCTGAGCATACCCTTCCACGCTTATGGTGGACAAAACGATTCAGAAAAGGGGGTGGTGATGGACAGAGTATCTGAATTAAGCAGAACACTCGTACCCAGTCAACAGATCAGGGCTTGATCCATCACCGTTTTTTAGCTCACTGCACCATCCCAGCTCAGAACCTGGCTACATGCAAATTAGTCTGTCCCTGGCCCAGTGCATCATGGGAACAGGGCAGACCAAACTACCAAGCCAATTCTTTTACTGGGAAGGAAACAAGCTTCCGGGGACCGGTTTCTGGCATTACAGCCGTCTTCGGCCCGGCTTGCTTGAATCCTGATGGTGCAATGAGCAAGGGACTCATGTCTGAGCATACCCTTCCACGCTTATGGTGGACAAAACGATTCAGAAAAGGGGGTGGTGATGGACAGAGTATCTGAATTAAGCAGAACACTCGTACCCAGTCCAGAGATCAGGGCTTGATCCATCACCGTTTTTTAGCTCACTGCACCATCCCAGCTCAGAACCTGGCTACATGCAAATTAGTCTGTCCCTGGCCCAGTGCATCATGGGAACAGGGCAGACCAAACTACCAAGCCAATTCTTTTACTGGGAAGGAAACAAGCTTCCGGGGACCGGTTTCTGGCATTACAGCCGTCTTCGGCCCGGCTTGCTTGAATCCTGATGGTGCAATGAGCAAGGGACTCATGTATGAGCATACCCTTCCACGCTTATGGTGGACAAAAGGATTCAGAAAAGGGGGTGGTGATGGACAGAGTATCTGAATTAAGCAGAACACTCGTACCCAGTCAACAGATCAGGGCTTGATCCATCACCGGTTTTTAGCTCACTGCACCATCCCAGTTCAGAACCTGGCAACATGCAAATTAGTCTGTCCCTGGCCCAGTGCATCATGGGAACAGGGCAGACCAAAATACCAAGCCAATTCTTTTACTGGGAAGGAAACAAGCTTCCGGGGACCGGTTTCTGGCATTACAGCCGTCTTCGGCCCGGCTTGCTTGAATCCTGATGGTGCAATGAGCAAGGGACTCATGTCTGAGCATACCCTTCCACGCTTATGGTGGACAAAACGATTCAGAAAAGGGGGTGGTGATGGACAGAGTATCTGAATTAAGCAGAACACTTGTACCCAGTCAACAGATCAGGGCTTGATCCATCACCGTTTTTTAGCTCACTGCACCATCCCAGCTCAGAACCTGGCTACATGCAAATTAGTCTGTCCCTGGCCCAGTGCATCATGGGAACAGGGCAGACCAAACTACCAAGCCAATTCTTTTACTGGGAAGGAAACAAGCTTCCGGGGACCGGTTTCTGGCATTACAGCCGTCTTCGGCCCGGCTTGCTTGAATCCTGATGGTGCAATGAGCAAGGGACTCATGTCTGAGCATACCCTTCCACGCTTATGGTGGACAAAACGATTCAGAAAAGGGGGTGGTGATGGACAGAGTATCTGAATTAAGCAGAACACTCGTACCCAGTCAACAGATCAGGGCTTGATCCATCACCGTTTTTTAGCTCACTGCACCATCCCAGCTCAGAACCTGGCTACATGCAAATTAGTCTGTCCCTGGCCCAGTGCATCATGGGAACAGGGCAGACCAAACTACCAAGCCAATTCTTTTACTGGGAAGGAAACAAGCTTCCGGGGACCGGTTTCTGGCAATACAGCCGTCTTCGGCCCGGCTTGCTTGAATCCTGATGGTGCAATGAGCAAGGGACTCATGTTTGAGCATACCCTTCCACGCTTATGGTGGACAAAACGATTCAGAAAAGGGGGTGGTGATGGACAGAGTATCTGAATTAGGCAGAACACTCGTACCCAGTCAACAGATCAGGGCTTGATCCATCACCGTTTTTTAGCTCACTGCACCACCCCAGCTCAGAACCTGGCTACATGCAAATTAGTCTGTCCCTGGCCCAGTGCATCATGGGAACAGGGCAGACCAAACTGCCAAGCCAATTCTTTTACTGGGAAGGAAACAAGCTTCCGGGGACCGGTTACTGGCATTACAGCCGTCTTCGGCCCGGCGTGCTTGAATCCTGATGGTGCAATGAGCAAGGGACTCATGTCTGAGCATACCCTTCCACGCTTATGGTGGACAAAACGATTCAGAAAAGGGGGTGGTGATGGACAGAGTATCTGAATTAAGCAGAACACTCGTACCCAGTCGAGAGATCAGGGCTTGATCCATCACCGTTTTTTAGCTCACTGCACCATCCCAGCTCAGAACCTGGCTACATGCAAATTAGTCTGTCCCTGGCCCAGTGCATCATGGGAACAGGGCAGACCAAACTGCCAAGCCAATTCTTTTACTGGGAAGGAAACAAGCTTCCGGGGACCGGTTTCTGGCATTACAGCCGTCTTCGGCCCGGCTTGCTTGAATCCTGATGGTGCAATGAGCAAGGGACTCATGTCTGAGCATACCCTTCCACGCTTATGGTGGACAAAACGATTCAGAAAAGGGGGTGGTGATGGACAGAGTATCTGAATTAAGCAGAACACTCGTACCCAGTCAACAGATCAGGGCTTGATCCATCACCGTTTTTTAGCTCACTGCACCATCCCAGCTCAGAACCTGGCTACATGCAAATTAGTCTGTCCCTGGCCCAGTGCATCATGGGAACAGGGCAGACCAAACTACCAAGCCAATTCTTTTACTGGGAAGGAAACAAGCTTCCGGGGACCGGTTTCTGGCAATACAGCCGTCTTCGGCCCGGCTTGCTTGAATCCTGATGGTGCAATAAGCAAGGGACTCATGTCTGAGCATACCCTTCCACGCTTATGGTGGACAAAACGATTCAGAAAAGGGGGTGGTGATGGACAGAGTATCTGAATTAAGCAGAACACTCGTACCCAGTCAACAGATCAGGGCTTGATCCATCACCGTTTTTTAGCTCACTGCACCATCCCAGCTCAGAACCTGGCTACATGCAAATTAGTCTGTCCCTGGTCCAGTGCATCATGGGAACAGGGCAGACCAAACTACCAAGCCAATTCTTTTACTGGGAAGGAAACAAGCTTCCGGGGACCGGTTTCTGGCATTACAGCCGTCTTCGGCCCGGCTTGCTTGAATCCTGATGGTGCAATGAGCAAGGGACTCATGTATGAGCATACCCTTCCATGCTTATGGTGGACAAAACGATCTCGCACCAGACACAGCAGCCTCAAAACCACAGCAACAAAATTTGAACAATCCTTTAACCAAACGGGAACGTAAGAGACAGAGAAAGTCAAGATAAAATAAGCAAAAGAGACACCAAGCCATATCACAGATCACTTTTCAAGAGGCTCTAAGTCAAACTGTGTTTAGTGATCATCAAAGGAACCTAAACGAACTAAGTCCAGGGAATAGAAAATTGGAAGCTAAGACAAGTAAGCAGAACAATGAAAATCCGGCCGAACTGAGACCCCAATCAGAAAATCAGAACACCAACAGTTACCCTTTTGATCCAATAGCAACGCAGACAACTAACCACAAAGATCCCCGGCAACCACTTCTTACCAATAAAAAACAAGATAAGGACGGTAACTTATAGCAAAATCCACAAGTAGAACAACAAAGTATTTTTCAATACTTCCCCAAACAAGTCAAATCTCAAACCAGCAATATAGTGGTATATTCGCAACAGCTTCCAACACCCAGCGATAGGCTGGCAAATCACATAGATTACTGTCCCCCACCAGTAAACCAAGACAGATCACTAGAAACAAAAGCAAACACAAATGATCGAGCGGTGGTAAAAACAACTTGTCCCCACCCTGCAACAGAGGGGACCATACCAGCAGGAGACATCTTAAGCCACCAAGTTAATTGTTCGCAAAACAACGAAGGCCAAACCTGCCTAGAAGGCATAGTAAAGTTAGAACTAATCCCACATTACACATTAAAAGGAAAACATGACACCTTAAATCGTAGCGCAATATTAAAATTGGCAAAAGCAATAGAAAAGTTAAAACACCTAAATACAACCCATATAGAAAGCGTTCAGTTCAAATCTTCTCCAAATGCCAAAGGAAGAGAAATGACACCTGGAGTGACCCAAAAATTACAACGGATGTATGGAACCACAGAGACCTTTTCGGCAAATGGGGAATCGAAATAAGAATTATAGGAACAGAAAGATATCCCGGGACTTTAAGTCTAACAACTGAATCAAGATCAGTATTGGTTAGTGGAATACTCCGGGGGGCAGTAGGTCCTACAACAAATGCTCAGGAGAGTTGGACAAATCTATGTATCATCCATCAAGTGTCACCTCAAGTAGCATCTGAAGTAGCAAGTCAATTCAGAAAAGTACTTTTTTCAACCACTCGGGACATGGAGACAAAGGAAAAGACAGCATGAAAAAGTAAACAACAAATGTTGTTGTGGAATATCAACGGCCTTGGCAATAAGGCAAACGGAGAAGATATGCAAACCTTCTTAAAAAAAATTTGACATACTCCTATTCTAGGAAAATTGATCCTTGTCACCCACGCCGATTAATGGTTTTAAAGAATTCCAGCAAAAAGCCTCCAAAGTCAAAGCATCAGGCAGACTATCGGATGGTCTATCAATATATTTAAGTACAAGTATACCATGGTCCTATGAGTCGATTGACCTAGGACAAACGTGATTCAATGTATTCAAATTTCACTCTCACAAAATCTACGTAACAGGCAGTGACACAACAATGAGGAAAAGCTTTTAATCATATGCAATGAATATACTCACCCAGCATCAAAAACAAAACAAGAGAATATTATGACTGTCAAAGCATTGATCAAATCACTGCAACTAACCTTCCTGCATGCAGGAATTGTGTTGTCTGGCGACTTTAATATGTTCTAAGCATGGGCGTATTTTGCGAATTCGCGATCCGCGAATTTGCGGGTTTGCAAATTTGCAATCCGCAAAATTGGCGAATTTGTGGATTTTTGTTTTTTGCGTGTTCGCGGGGCTTTTTGCGTCTTCGCGAGCCGCTTGCATAGCGAAGTTACCCATGCAGTCGTTTATGGGAGAGGGAGAGAGAGATAGATAGATAGATAGATAGATAGATAGATAGATAGATAGATAGATAGATAGATAGATAGATAGATAGATAGATAGAAAGAGAGAGAAAGATAGGGAAAGAGAGAGGGAGAGAGAGAACGAGAGAAAGAAAGAGAGGCCCGATATCTCTGAAGGGCCAGATTCCTGAGTTGCCCCTACAGAACATACAGCTTTTTATTTTTAGCAAAATGCATATGAAAATTGTGCTGTAAAGGTCTCTTTTAGTTTAACCCCTCCTGGCAACTCAAAATGGATGTATTTGCCACCCTCTCCCATCTTCCTGTTTTTTATATCTGTAAGTGCTTCCTGATGAGGTTTAATTCCTTGGATAGGTGCCTCGTTGCCTACTTTTAACTATTCTCTGACCCTGCTTCAAGGGTCAGAGCAGGGTCAGAGAATAGTTGCAAGTAAGCAACGAGGCGCCAGGAAGCAATTAGCAGCAGGTGTCCAAGTTGAAGTTAATTTGTTTGAAACCCTTTTGTAAAAGGTTACAAAGAAATTAAGTTCAACTTTTGCACTTGCTGCTGTAACCCTTGCTTGGCTGAAAATTCGTCCCTGCTGATTTGCGGATTTTACCGCGGTTTCGCGAGATTCGCGGATTGCGAAATTGCGGAAAATCCACAAATTCGCCCGCGAAACAGATTTTACTCCCACCCTTAATATGTTCCTCCTTCAAGTAGACCAGGTACAAAAGAAGACACAAATTAAATTCAAAGGGAAAACGAATCCCCCAGCAATTACAATTTATCAGAAAAATGAGAGAAATGGCCAACTGTGCGCCTCAATATTAGACGACACAGGGATGATAACACTAAATGCCCGCTTTCCGCCGGACCAACCGGCGAGACCAACTAGAATATCCAAGCAGAAACACTCATAGATTACACATTAGTGGACTTTGAGTCATTACATTTGATCTCTAGTTACCAAATAATGCACAGACTTGAGAGTGACCACAGTCCTCAGTTAATTGACTTTCATATTTACATACCAAAAGCAGAGGAATGTAAAAGCCTGTCCGAAACATCAAGTCCGTACAATCTAAAGAGGCTCGCATGGAGTGGTAAAAATGCTTGTGAGATAATGATCTACTTGAAAAATTTACCGTTGGTCACACAATAACAAAATCTGATACAGCCATGGGCAACTTGGGTGAACATGATCACGATGCTAATCTCCAAATTTCCCTCAAAGGAAAGACACCATGGGAAAAATTCATGGTCAACAACAACAGAGCACTTAGGCTCCTTAGCGGTGAAAAAAGGGCATTTAACTGAGAATTGAGAAAACTACATGGAAATGCACAGAATACGCGCGAAGGCCAAAAGCAACAAATACATCATTTAAGGCAGAAGTACAAAAAAGAAATTTGGACTGTAAAAAAAACCCACAACAAACTGAAATCTGGTTAAAATTACTGGAAGTAAGCAAATCAAATAACAACAAGAAATGTTGGGGGGAAATAACTCACATAGCTAAAACAATGCAAATATTCTAGAGGCAGACTGGATAGCCCACCTAACCAAAATTAATATGAATTAAAATGTTAACCACCAAGTCGTGAACACAGATTACAACGTAGTCCTTCAATCAAAAAGAGACAACTTAGAAAATCAATCTGAGGAAAACTGGATTTTAACTTCCCAGGTTGAAAAGGTAATAAAAACATTAAATCCAGTGGAGCCCAAGGCCCAAATGGCTTACCGAATGGGCTCTTTAAACAAGACAAATCGTTCTGGGCAGAATTTCTCACTCCACTATTTAACCATGCTTTTCAAACAAATAGCATACCAGCATCCTGGAGAGGTAGCATTCTGCACTTGATATTTAAAGCAGCCGTAAGGTCGGATCCTGAGAACTTTAGGCTAATTGCCCTAATTGACGTAGAAGCTAAAATATACGCATCAAACCTTCTGATGGGGGGCGTGGCTTGGGCGCCGATGGCGATGGTCGCCTGAGAGCTCGGCTCCGGGACTGAGCCCGTGATTATCCTGTAAATCGGAGGCTACGGGGCACCCCAGCCCCCGCATTCTGCTGAACGGCCCGACGGAGACCTGCCGGGGCCCTTGGCGCGGCCTGAACGAGTGATGATCCGGCGTAAAACCGAAGTTTGCGGAGTTGCGGAGTGCGACCCAACATGGCGCCCGGACTTCATTGTCCCCCTGGCCGGATCCATTGAACTGGAGGAGCATCACCAGTGGCGGCTCGCCCCCGGCTTTGCCATCTCCCAGTGATCAGTGTTCTGGATATCGGTCAGATCGGACTTTTTTCAACGAGAATGCACTCGGTTGGGTGACTGGGCGGATGCCCACGCTATAGTGGATCCCGCACGCGGACGTCTGGTGTTCCCGGCGGTGGCCCCACTCACGACACCGCACCTAGCTATTTCTTCCTGGCCAACCCACTTCCATGGGAGGCGCAACCCTCTGGCGCCGCAAATCGTCCGGTGGAGTTGGTGACCCTCACCCCGGGACTTTATCGGCTGTGCGGGCCTGCCCGACCTGGCGGCGGTTGTCTCCGCCTCCTCCTCGGTGCCCTCGGACGACGTGGTGGTGGCGCGAGCCGAGGCGAAGAAGGTCCAACAGGCCCTGGAGAAGGAGATCTTCGGTACTCGACTTGAGGTCCAGTAACCGGGAGAGTCGTAGCCGGAGCCTACACTCGGAGACGCCTGCTCCTGGACCAGCACGGAGTGCTCCCGGCGACATGGGGAAACCTAGAGGAGCCAAGGGGACTACCCCAGCCGCCTCAGACTCGGAGACCCAGGACAAAGAGGAACGTGGGGACCCAGAGAGTTCTGGTGATGCATCGATGCAACAGCAATTTGACCGCGTCTTAGAGGCGATAGCGACCACGCGATCGGCCCTCCAGCAGGACATTGCCCAGGTAGCGACGAGCCTAGGTCTCCTTAGAGCGGACCACGGCAAACTTTCGGACCGGGTCAAGGAAGTGGAGAGCTCGGTGAAAACCTTGGAGCCGGCGCAGCGAACCTTGGCTGCGACTATGAAGGATGCCTTATCCCGGATTGCGACCCTGGAGCAGAGAGCGGAGGATGCGGAAGGCCGCAACAGGAGGAACAACATCCGTGTGGTGGGCCTTCCGGAAAAGATCGAGGATGGCGACATGGTGGCATACTTGGAGGCCTGGCTCCGTGACATGGTGGCCCCGGAGGGGCTATCCTCCTTCTACACCCTGGAGCGTGCCCATAGAGTCCCGGCGAGGCCACCGCAGCAGGGACGTGCCCCGAGACCAGTGGTGGCGCGGTTATTACACTTTAGGGACAGAGACTTAATCCTCAATGCCACCAGACATAATGGTCCATTCAAAGTGGCGAACAGTCAGGTGAACATCTTCCCGGATTACACCTACGAAACTCAACGCAGGCGGTTTTCCTTCCTGGCGGTCAAGCGCGAGCTCAGGAGCGAGGGCATCCAGTACTCGCTCCTCTATCCTGCAAGGCTCCGCATAATTGTCGATGACAAAACTCAATTCTTTGACACCCCGGAGGATGTCTGTGCCTGGCTCGAGCTTTATAGAGCAGGGAAAGATGGCTTCGGCTCCTCATCCCAGCAGGCGGAGGAGCCGGAGCAGAGACGGCGATCCAGGAGGATTCGGAGTCGCCGTGGCCGCTCGGGGGGGCCCTCAACTGCAGAGACGTCGACGGAGCGGAGGGGAGTGCTGGAGGTGTTATCTGCGCTATCTGGCTCACGGGACGATGCCATTGAGGAGGAAGCAGACCCGGGTGACGAGGGGGCACCAACGGACACCGAGGACTCGGTGACTGATAGCGCCCATACACCGGTGATCACGCCGAAATCGGTGGAAGACCTTCTGGATGGACAGGGGTAACGGGGTGAGCTACCTCATTTTGGGAGGGGGCCCGGCAGGGGGGTGGCGGATGCCATCGATTGATGCTGACAACCGGGGCAGGGAGGGTGGGGTGCCCTGTTTTTGCCCCGAGGGTTTTCGGCACTGTTTTGGGCTTGCTTTAGTCCTGGTAGCCTGAGCGTCGAGGGCCCACTGCCTCCGCCCGGCCCGCACCTGGCCCTTAAGGCCTTCCTACGGTGGCGACCGCAGGATTAGTAGGGGTTAGTGGGTTGTTGGAGGGTATGGTTTGGATGGGATCTAGGTGGTGCTATTTGGGTCCTGTTCTGGGGAGGGTGGATGGGGGTCTAGTTCATTCTTGGGTTGTTTGGTTTTGGTTGGGGAAAATGGCCGACATCAGTGCTGGGATGATTGATGTCCTTTCTTTGTTGGGACCCAGATGGGGAGACTTTGCGAGAACGATATGGGAAAATGGCTGATGTTGCTAACTTGAAATGTGTTACTTGGAACGTGCGGGGGCTTCATACTATGTCCAGGCGCCACAAAGTCCACGCTTATTTAGTGCGTAGTGGAGTGCAAATGGCGCTGCTGCAGGAAACTCATCTGAACAAGGCGGAAGGGGCGGCGCTACAGCGTAGATGGAGGGGGCAGGTCTTTTGCACATCGTACTCCGCGTATGCCAGAGGGGCGCTGATATGGGTTAGAGCTGGGGTCCCCTTCCAGGTCACGAAAACAGTGATAGATCCAGAGGGGCGTTACGTGGCTATCTCGGGCACTTTGGGAGGGAGGGACTTGAACGTTTGCTGTGTGTACGCTCCTAATATAGACCAGACTGCCTTCCTTTCCAGGTTATCGGGCTCGTTGGCCCACTTCTTCTCCGGGCCCCTTCTGCTCGGGGGAGATTTCAACTCAGTAGTGGACGTAGACACTGACCGCTCGCATCCACCCCTTCCCGATTCTCCGGTTCGTCGCATGGCTAAGGGGCGTAAGGACTGGCAGGCCCACTGGGGTCTAACGGATATCTGGAGGGCGCACCACCCCACATCTAGGGACTATTCCTACTTCTCGAGCCTCCATGAGTTGCATGTTAGACTGGACGGATTTCTTGGCTCGCCCGAACTGGTTTCGGCAGCGGTCCGGTCTGAATATTTGTCCAGAACCATTTCAGACCATAACCCCCTCCTGCTGGACCTTCGTTGGTTCCCCGGGGCGCCTGCGGTGCCCACCTGGAAATTACGGCCCGAGATTCTTGAGGACAGTGTTTTCAGGGCGGACCTGGGTGATAAGGTCTCGGAGTACTTTGCGTCCAACGGCGGCACCGCGAGCACGAGAGCGTTAGAGTCGGACGCTTTTAAGGTAGTGGTGAGGGGTTACTGTATTTCTAAAAAGGTAGGCATGAGGCGAGTTATCCTCGCCGACCTAGATGCAGCGGACCGGAAACTCCGCGAGCTGGAAATTCGCCGCCCCGGGCGCCCTGAATTACAGGTACGCACGGCGGAGGCGAGGGAGACGGTGGCGGCGGAGGTCGAACGGCTTCGCTGTTTTGACTACAAGGCCTATACGGTCCGGTCCATCGCAGAGGGGGATAGATCGAGCGCGTTGCTGGCATGGTTGGCCAACCCTACGCGTCAGTCCTCATTGACGACATCTATGCGTAAGGCAGACGGAACCGAGGTGTACACTCAGCCGGAGATTCTCAGCTGCTACCGACAATATTACGAACGTTTGTACCGCAGTCGCTCAGCCCGAGACCCTGACCTGCTCGATAATTATTTACGGCCACTGGAGCTCCGAACAGTTGAGCAAGAAGTGGCGAAAGCCCTGGGGTCCGACATAGAATTGGGAGAGATCCGCAGTGCCATTAAACGGATGGCGAGGAATAAGACCCCGGGCCTGGACGGCCTGCCTGTGGAGTTTTATGCAGCTTATGCTGACCTCCTAGCCCCTAGGTTATTGATAGTCTACAGAGAGGCGAAGAGGCTCGGGCGGCTCCCGAGCTCGATGTGTGAGGCGTTGGTGGTTCCTCTCCTCAAGCCAGGAAGGGACTCGTCCGACCCGGGGTCTTACCGTCCCTTATCGATGCTGACGGTTGACTATAAAATACTGAGCAGTATCTTGGCCTCGCGGCTGCTGGGACACATGAGCTCCCTGGTGCATGAGGACCAAGCTGGTTTTATCCCTAGGCGTAACACGACTATGAACATTCGCAGGTTGTTCCGCTTGCTAGGGGAGCCGCTTGTGGATGCCCCGTCCCCGGTTGTCTTATCGGTGGACCTAGAGAAGGCTTTTGATAGCCTGGAATGGGACTACCTTTGCACTGTGCTACGGAGATTCGGCCTCGGTGAGGGCTTCGTCAGATGGACCATGGTTCTCTATGCCTCTGCATCGGCCAGGGTTCGGGCGGGACCACTGATTTCCTCACAATATCCGGTGGAACGAGGCACGAGGCAGGGGTGTTCGTTGTCCCCACTTCTCTTTGCGCTGGCGGTGGAGCCACTCGCGCTGCATCTTCGATCGGGAGCCCATTATACGGGCCTGTGGACTCCTTCGGGCCCGCACTACGTTTCGCTGTATGCAGACGACCTGTTGCTCTTCCTAGAGGACCCGCTCGCCGCCCTACATGGAGCGGCGACAGCGCTCACGGAGTTTGGGGAGGTCTCGGGCCTCCGGGTGAATTGGTCTAAGACCTGTCTTTTCCCGGTTCGCAAGGGCGCCCCCGCCCCTACTCTAAGTAGGGAGATCAGATGGGAACCCGACTGCTTTAAGTACCTGGGGGTATACGTCTATCACGACCCATCCGACCTCCTAGATGGGAACATTGCCCGCAGCACTCGAGCACTTCGAGGCTGTATGGACTTCTGGGCCACGCTGCCGCTCTCGGTGGCAGGGCGGATCGCTTTGCTTAAAATGGTGGCGCTTCCCCGGCTGTTATATTACTTCCGGACACTGCCGATCTGGGTCCCTCCGGCCACGTTTCGACTACTAAGATCAATGATAGTCGGATTCCTCTGGGGCTCGGGCCGCCGACGGGTGGCCCTCAAGACCCTGATGAGGCCGAAGGATGAGGGTGGGCTTGCGGTGCCGGACTTTGAAAAGTATTATTTGGCGGCGCAGCTCCAGACCTTCACCCAGGAGATCGCCCGGGAATTCCGGGGCCCGGAAGACAGAAGGGGGACGGGTATGGCCAGGCATGTTCTCTCCTTCATAGCGCTGCGACAACGGTTGGCCCTACGGGACTTGTCGCTGGAGGGGGCGGACCGTTCGCCTGTGTTGGAACCGAGCTCACGCCCGAGGCCATCTGAGAACACCGTATGCGCCCGAAATACCTTTGGGGATGCTGACGGCCCTCCCCCATGGCGGCGATTGGTCACGATTGGCGGCCTGGGAGGACGCCGGCTTACAGCTAGTGGGGGATCTGTATGAGGACGGGGCGCTCTTGCCCTTTCAGGAGCTTATTGATCGCTTCGAGATCCCCCGCGGCGACTTTCTGCTGCACTCGGCCCTTGTCCGAGCGATCCAGGCGCACTGGAAAAGCGGGCAGGAGGAACCCACTTTATCTCCGGTGTGCCAATACGTGATGATGTCTGCGGGTACGGTGAAGGCGGTCACTTGCCTTTACGGCAGACTGATCAACGAGGGATTGGCTCCCCTCACTACTTTGAGAAACCGCTGGGAGGAGGACATTGGCAGGGAGATCCCAGAGACGACCTGGTCCCAGCTGATGCGGCGAGCCTGGAAGGGCACACGCCACGCCCGCTTTCAGCTGGTCCACTATTACGTGCTCCATAGAGCATATCTGACCCCGGTGAAAATCAGGCGATATTTTGCTACGAATTCGGCGGACTGCCCCAGGTGCCCAGCCCAGGAGGCGGACCTTCTCCACATGCTATGGGCCTGCCCGGGATTGTCATCCTACTGGGTAGAAGTGGGGAAGACCCTGGAGGAGGTGACGGGGTGGTCCTTATCGTTTGACGCGGCGGTGGGACTCCTACACTGGTTCCCTCATACCCCCAAGAATAAAATTTCCAGCAAATTTATCGACTTAGGGCTCCTCCTTGCTAAACGAGAGGTGACCAGGAACTGGAAGGCACGAGTTGGTCCGACAGGAAGCCGATGGCACAGCGAGCTCTTGAAGTGGGCGGCGGGGGAGAGCACGCTAAGATACCAGCTAGCTTGGAGGCAGCGTAATGAGAAGGCGCAGGAGGCAGCGCTGGAGTGGGAAACGTTAGTGCAGGCCCTTAGGGATTATTGCGCCCCCAGCGACTCTGAAGGTGAAGAAGCGGCTCGCCCCATGTCCCGATAAACGATTGCACTGTCAGACCTGTTGCTTTCCCCGTGGGTCCCTTAGCAGATCCTGTTGCGGTTGTTACCGGGCGCTGATGGCGGGGTTGGGTGGGGTTTTCTTTGGTTAGTAGTGTTTTGAGGGTGGGGTTTTCCTTTTGGGTTTATAGGCTTGTTTGGAAAAGCAGATGTGCCGGCTTCAGACCCGGCACAAATACGTTGTCCAATCTTTTGGCTTTGAAAAATTCTCGTAGAAAATGTCAAAGGAAAATCAACCAAATTTACACCTGCTTTGTTTACCTAAAAGCAGCACTTAACATGGTACCAAGAGAACTGCTTTGGGAAAAAATGGCAAACTTGGGTGTACCTTCATCACTACTACAGGCCATAGTCAATCTGTAAAAAATGTTTTAGAAGGCCCCCTCTTGGTAGTTATCTGGGACCATGGGGAAAATGCGAAAATTATGGGATGTCCCGTTTTTGCAGGCCAAAAGACCTGCTGTCCAATGGAAATGTTCTGTATATCTCTGAGTACTCTGGGATGTAGTGGGGATTTAGCAACACTACGCAACAAGTGTCTGATGTGTACCTGATACGCAGACAATCAATGAGTGCTATAGATATAGGGTGACGGGTAATGTAAACTAATACAAGTAATTTTTGGTAAAAAATATATACGAGTTTATTCTTCTTTCAGACAAATTGAGACATATCGTATTGTTAAAAACAGCAATAAAAACAAATATATATATAAACGTATCTCTATTACCACTAGTGGTAATAGAGATACGACTGACAGGGACCCATCTATATAATTGTCTGATGAGTCCCACAACCAACTATGCATCCCAATGAATATGGAATGACCTTTGAATCTGTGTACCTCTGAGGGGGAGCATTAGGGTAATTTAGCAACAACTACTGATGCTTAACAGCCTCTAGAGTCATATGGCTTGTATAGGTAGAACCACAAGAATTCCTTGTCTTTTTGTGTTATGAAAAGTCTATTTTTTAGATCAATACCATAGAAAATTTGTTCTAGAGAAAATGTGGAAATGAAGAAATTTAGGGTGACATAGAGCCATGTGCTAATGAGTAGCGAATAACTTGTAATGTGAAATATGTAGTAACAGTTAACAGTGGGTAATCCTATGTTTTAAAAAAAAAAATTTAGAATCGGTCCTGAAGAAGGTGTCTTATAAGGAAAACCGAAACGCTGTGTCGACTTAAACTGTGATTCTTGTTGTTATGTACCGAATTTTATTTTAATTTGAATGAATTTGTATAATACTATGTTGACTGATTATATATATGTTTGTTTTTATTGCTGTTTTTAACATTACGATATGTCTCAATTTGTATGAAAGAAGAATAAACTCGTATATATTTTTTACCAAAAATCACTTGTATTAGTTTACATTACCCGTCACCCTATATCTATAGCACTCATTGATTGTCTGCGTATCAGGTACACATCAGACACTTGTTGCGTAGTGTTGCTAAATCCCCACTAGATCCCAGAGTACTCGTAGATATACAGAACATTTCCATTGGACAGCAGGTCTTTTGGCCTGCAAAAACGGGACATCCCATAATTTTCGCATAGTCAATCTGTATACATCCACTTGGATCCGGATGAAACTGGGCAATGGAGAAAGTACCACAGCAAGGATTCCAACGTATACCGTCTTAAAGCAGGGATGCATACTGGCACCTAGTCTCTTCAACATCTTTACTGCAGACTTAGATTTGAGGCTATCAGAAGTGCAAGGTGACCCTCCGAAAATTGCAAACTGTAAAATAAGAAGTCTGCAGTATGCAGACGATATTGTCTTATGCAGTCAGATGCCAGTGTGACTACAGCGCTTGATTACAAAGTTGGTGGAAAATACCAAGGAACATGGGTTGTCTTTCAACTATAAGAAAACCAAGGTTGTGTGTTTTTCTGCAAAATAAGTGCACAATAGGGGAAGGTACCAGTGGTATGCAGCAGGAAATAGAATTGAGCAGAGAGCTTCCTACAAATATCTGGGAGTAGTGGTCAACACAAGGTTCACACTTATAGACCACTTAATCACCAGAAAAGCTTAAGCAAACAAATTACGATTTGCATTGAACACTCTAAAACTGAAACTAAATTGTCCATCAAACGCTCACCTACTAAAAGCCATAGCTGCCAAGTTCCTCCCAATTCTCACTTACGGCTCCCAACTATACAAGGAACAAGATGCCAACTTCTTGAACCTATTGCAATCAGGATTATTAAAACAAGTCTTCTGGATTCCGCAGCATACATTTTAAGCACAGTTTCGTTTGGAATTCAAGTTATTAAATCAATATCCGATTAGACAAGCTGCAGTAATAAAGATGTGTTCGAAATTAAAAGCAGCACTAGAGGACTCTTTGCTGGGGTACTGCTGGACAGAAATTGAGAACCAAGCCAAAGAAGGAAAAGCTTGACACACCACATTCGAGCAAGCATTGACAACGCTTGACATGAACAACGCTTGGAATTCAGACCACAATTTTAATGCATTAAAAAAAAAAAATCAACAACGCAGCAAAGCAAAAGGTCTGGATAATGGATAAAGCTGCTCTATCAAAGAAAAGACATGGTTGGATGGTCTTATCCTCATATGATATGCGAGCGCCCCAACCGTACCTCGTCCAGCATGTCACTCCATCAACCCAACACCAGCTACTGTTGTTCGGGTTGGGAGCTTTTACCACAAAAGATCAGGTCACAAAATGGAAACAGTCATTGCCAACCATCCTTTGCCGACTTTGTGGCCTAGCCGCAGAGTCTCTCATTCACCTAGTGTGCATTTGCCCAGCTGTGAATAAGCTGAGATGGCAATACATACTCCACGCACTTCGCGTTTCGCAAATTAGATCTTGTCGTCCAGCCATCATGCAACTATTGAACTGCTATTCACTTCAGACCTCTTGTAGGGCAACCAAATTTCTTCAGAAAGTCAGCTTATTATTGTCTAAATACAAATTATGATGAATTCTGAAGTTTGGTAAATGGACATACCTTCCTATTTTCTACTTTACCTTTTAAACATAAATGTTGATTGCGATCTTATTGACACATTTTAATGTGTTTTTTTGTAATGGTTTTACTCAATTACATGCAATAAGAACTTTTCGTGATGTCTTGGCCTGCCTAAGATGAAAGATTTAAATACACCAAACATCCCCACATTTGCATACTGGGATCAGTTCACAAATAACACAGCAGAATCATTAGATATAATGCTTCATAATGGTTCCTACAATTCTTCAGGATCCGATCAGGTGGATGATTAGTGTGGCTGTTAAACACGGATGTCATGCATGTTACCTGGGTAACACAAAAGGGTTTCATTTAGAAAAGGCTCTTGGGGTAGTAAGTAAGTAAGTAAAATCTTTATTTGGTTTAATTTTTACAAAGAGAACCATAAAAGTGTACAGACATTTTATAAAATTTAGCAATACAGATTAAAATTCAGTTTGGTAAGAGATCATCATTGGCTTATCAAATAATTTTAGAGGTTGTTTTTTTTTAGAGGTTTAGCCTATGCTTAAAAATGCATTTCAAGAAGGTGCTAACAACTTTACACACGTAAGCCGAATTTAAAAATTGTAACCATAACATAGCAGGGCGACATCTTCTAAAATGTAAAGAACGAAGCAGAGGTATTAACCAAAGTTTGCGATGAGCAGAATAAAATTTACAAAACAAAACAGTGTGCATTGTTGACTGTTCTGATAGTTCGTCGCATGGGCAAAGAGTTAAGCATTCATCCCAGCTGTTTCTTTTAGGGAATGCTACCACCCTATGGAAAATGTTCAACCTAAATCTCGTTAATAAAAAGCGTTCAAACTGCGAGTTTACGTATGTTAGATAGGGTTCCATTTCCAGGGTGGACATAACTGCTATGGAATGCTGTACTGATTGTTTCCTGATCTCCACAGTGATGCAAAGCTCTTCGAAATAACTCAGTGCTTTAACCTTTAGATCTTTTTTTGTTATTTCGGCGATGGTTTCAGGATTGTAATAGTACTCCGGCATTCCCAGGTCTGCAAAAAGTTTCTTTACATATGTGAGCCAGGCTATTTTTTCGGCCCTGTCTAGAGTCATACAGTCCGTGATTATAGCTTTGGTAAGTGTGTTCTTTGTTGAGACCCATATTCTGCGCCAAAGGAGTATTGGTTCAATTTTAGCCAGATCGTCGATGTGTGGGAGTCCCAGTTCTGCATGGCAGGCATAGGTGGAGGCTCTTTTTGGGACCGCGAGCAAGAATCTCAGAAAAATTTTTCTGCTACCTGCAGGGCATTTGTATTTTTGTGTCCCCATAGGCCCGCCCCGTATAGAGCGATGGAATGGCACTTGGCTCTATATATCTTAAGTAGTTCTACCGGGGGTTTTTTCCCCAGTTTTTGAGCAAATTTCATTAGGGCAGCGATAGAGCGCAGCAGTTGGTGTTTGAGCCTCTCATCTATCGTAATCCCTAAATAAGGGTACTGGGAGGTGGTTTCCAGCTTTTCACTATTTAGGAAGATAGCTTTTCCCTGTTTCCTGGCTTGTCCCGCCACCATCACATACGTTTTTTTTATATTTATGTGAAGGTCTAGGTCACTCATAAATTTAGCGTAGGTGTTCAGGGATTTTTGGAGCTCTCGTGGGGTGCGTGCTAGGAGCACCGCGTCATCCGCGTACAGGAGCGCGGGCACCAATCTCTTGTTCACTCTGGGCAGGTCCAAACCCCCCCTCAACATTTCCGCCTCGAGACCATTTGTGTAGAGGGAGAAGAGGAAGGGGGCGAGGACGCACCCCTGCCTGACCCCACGCTCCACAGAAAATGGTTCCGACAATTCGCCCCGTACTCTAAAGCGCACCCTAGAGGAGGCGTTCGAGTAAAGTTCCCTGAGAAAAGTCACCAAGGCCTCATCTATTCCCATGTCGGACAGCAACACCCACAGTTTTGCATGGGATAAGCAGTCGAAAGCCGCGGGAAGGTCGACATAAACCATGTAGACCTTCCCGCGTTTTGCCGACACGTATTTACCCAGCAATAGGGCCAGGTTCAGGGCTTGTTCCGTTGTTCCAAGTCCCTCTCGGAAGCCGTACTGGACATCCGAGAGAGCCCCGGTATCCTCTGCCCACTCCTGCAGACGCTGGAGTATCACTCTTCCCAGTACTTTCCCCAGTGAGTCGAGAAGGGAAATAGGCCGATAACAAGTCACCTCCTCTCTATTGCCCTTTTTAAAGATGGGTACTAATATAGATTGTGTCCAAGAGTTAAGTAAACCTTGCTGCATTGTTGCGTTGAAGACCCTAGTTATGATGGGAGCCCACAGGTCTATTTTGAATTTAAAGAAATCGACCGGGACCCCATCAGGGCCTGGCGCTTTTCCGCTCTTGCTAGCGTTAACTGCCGTGATAACTTCATATAATTGAATTTCCAATGAGATTGGGTATACTTTATCTTGATTTAGGGAGTGTCTTCTATCTATAGGGACTACAGGCTGGGTTTGTCCAAAGATCTTAGCAAAGTGATTGACCCAGGTTTGTCCCTCAATGGCCACATCTATGCTAGGGTGGTCGTCTGTGTCGTTCAGGAACGGTGCTTTTACCACCTTCCAAAATTGATCGCTGTCTTTATTGAGTGAACTTTCGTGCAGCTGATCCCATAGGGCCTTTTTTAGTTCCTCTTTACGCGCTCTACATGCTAGCCTGTATTGTTTCCTCAGGATCCTAATCTCCTCCTGGCTTCTTGTTGTTTTTGACAGGGCTCTCTTTAATTGTTTATGGGCAGCCGTACAACCTGGACTAAACCAACCTTTTTTCTTTATTTCCTTAGGCCCTTTCTGTTCCTTGGTAAGGCATTCATTTACTTTAGCTAATATTTTTTTAAAGTGGAGTATTACATTCTCATCACTCGCCTCAAGGTCTAAGCAATTAGATATAGCAAATTCTGCTTCGGTTACCACTTTATGTGTCAGCTCAGTTGGGTCGATCTTTCCCCACCCGACGGTGTAGCCATTTGTTTTTGTAAGCTGTAAATTATTTTGGGTGAGGGTAGACATTATAGTCTGGACTATTGGCTGAGCTTGGTCTAAGATTAGATCAAAAACTAAGGCCGAGTGGTCACTCAGGGTGTTAATTTTAGTTTTAAAATTTGCGGTCCTATTTACTAGGGATGCTGTCGTAAGAATGTAATCGACAGTTGTTTCATGGCCCCTACCAAGGTAGGTGGGATCCAGTTTCCCGGTTGAGGGGTTAATATGATTTAATATAAGTAGATCCAACCTTGACAGTGTTTCATTTAATAGATCACCCACCGCTGAATGACTGAAGTGAATTATCTGGCCTTCTGAGTCACCTCCAATCCCGCAGACATCGCAATTTGACATCGTACAGGGATGGTGATTAAAGTCACCTCCCCATACGATGCTTGCGAGTTCCAGCCCTGGTCTTAGTCTCGCGCCATTAGATAATTTCTTGCAAAGGGCCCCCAACATTTTCAGCCTATCATTTTCCCTTGTATTATCATATAGGTTAACAAGAATTACTGTCCTCTTTGTCTTGAAAACCAGCTTTAAAATTTGGAAATTGGGTTCTAAGCTAAGTACAGTCACTTCCAAACCTGGTATAGTATTAGATATGTAAATTGCCAGCCCTCCTTTGGCTCTTCCATGCGTTCCTGCGATCCCTGCTGAGGAATAGGTTTTGTAACCTACAAGGTGCATTTCTTTCCTAAGCCATGTTTCCTGAAGGGCCACTACTTGACAGTCTTTGACAAAATCTAATAAAGTTCCATCCACCATTTTTTCTCGGAGGCCCGCAACATTCCCGAACATTATCTGGATTTTTTCTATTCTCCTGGTGAGGATCTGTCCTTTAATTAGTCCATCTTCTGTTTGTCTTGTGACCGTGTCTGGCTCTGGAATAGGTTCCCTATTAGTTCTGATGGGCCTCGCATTTGTTTTGGTCTGTATGCTAGAGTCTATCTGCTCCCTCGGACTTGTTCCATGCAATTGGGTAAGTTGAGGTTGGCTTGCGTTATTGCAGGTTTCAATTGGAGTATCTGGAACTGTGACAACCAGAGGGGTATTCTCTTTTGTTATGAGGGGTTGTGCGGGTGTAGATTGGTTGCTGGCAAGTCAATCTATTCCGTCTCAGCCGCTCAGGGCTGAGAAGGGGTTAAATGTAGGTATGTTGTAGCCTGAGGGGATCAGATGGTAATTGTTGTTAAACGGGTTATTTTGGTAAGGATGGTGATAAGGTGGGTGTTGGAGTTGATTTAAAAACTGATTCTGGGCGAATTGATAGCCTACTTCTTTCCACTCAGGGCGCTGCCTACTAATGCGATGGTGAGGTGGCTTGTTGATTATTCCCGTGGGTAGAAGTAGCTAACATAGTGTGTTGTGATGTTGTCCCCTCCTGTAATCTCATATCAATCACCTATAGTTCTTACCGCCATGTGATCCTTAAAATTGATAATTATGACGTCCCCTCTTTTGTCTTTCGGCCTAGACCCCACCCAAACAGCCCGCCTGACCGACAGAATTACCCCGTTAACGTGTGCGGGGAGGGGTTTATTCTGCTTCAACCAATAGATGGTTTTATTTTTTAACGCGTGGTATGATTCTCTGTCCCCTTCTGCTAGTTCTGGTACTCCTGCCATTACGATTGTGTAAGGTGCAGATTCAGGAGGTAAATCAACTATCCTACGTCTAGGTCTATATGGGCGCTGTGATAACTGTTCGCCCATCTCGGTAGTTGTTGTAGGGTTCGTTGGGGGGTTAGAGGTGGTGTTAGATGCGGGGAGGGTTCTTTCTGTAGGGTTCTTCCCTATCGTGTTTTTGCCCTCTACGGTTGGTTTTACCTAGTCTTTTACCTGATTACTGTTTAATGGTTTTGGGGTATCTTTTTTTGTTGTTTCTTTTGAGGTTTTTGCTACCGCTTTTTTCCCTTGTGTGGTTCCTGGTTTCATGGACGCACTACTGGTCGATGGTTGGGCCAGTAGAGGTACGTTTTGGTCTGTGAGGTTATGTGCTGGGTGTTTGTGTGGTTGTGTGGATAGTTTAAGAATGGCCGCAGTATTTTCTTCTAGTTGTTTACCCAATTTTTCTAAATGGGAGCTTATTAATCTTGTTCTCTCCATAAGCGGAAGCATGAGAGCCTTCTCTATTACCTCTATTCTGGAGAGAAGTTCCGCCTCCATTTCAGGAAGTAATCCTGTCGTGGTGCGGGTATTCTGCGCCGTGGTGGTAAGAAGAAGGGGTGTTGGCGGAGGAGAGGTTGTGTTCAGGATGGTGATTGTACTAGAAGCGGTAGGGGAAGATTGTCGCTTTCGCTTCTTGGTATGATTGTTTATTTGGTCTAAGGGAGGTGGGGGGGAAATGGAGAGATTTGGGGAACTAGATAATCTAGATGCATTGGGGCTAACTAGAGTTATTTCAGGAACCGGTTCTTGTTCTGGTTCTAGTTCATTTCTAAGTGGGTGAGTGATTGTATCCCTCGCATCGTTTCCCAAAAATGAGAGTGAGTTAATGTTAGAGGAGGGAATAATGGAGGACTGAGAATCAGAGTCGATCAAATGTGGGGAGCGGGCATTCCCAATCTGACCTAAGGAGGAGCGCTTACCGGTTAACAAGTCCATCGATAAGTGCTTTTCAGTGTCCGCTATTTCTTTTTCTAGGACAATTGTGACTCTTTTAAAAAATTGATCAATATTTCCTGTTACTGGCCCCCTCGATGTGTTTACAGTAATATTCCTGGGTTTTGCATGGTCCGAAGGCATGATGGTTCGGGTATCTATTTGACAAGAAGCGATATCTAATCCAGCTTGAGGTTAGTAGATTTAGTACAGAAATCCTTGGAGGTAGTGGCAGGTGAAGGGAAAGTCGATTGCCAAAGGTTGGGCGTTAAGGGGGTGGCCCGTCCCGTCCTTGTTCGGCCGTGGACGGCCTTAGACGGCCCGCCCTTTGCCCGGGCTTCGCCCCGGGCGCTCCCGCGCAGCGGTGCGCTATGGCACTAATAAGGCGGTGTAAGGCGAGGGAAGGGGCAGGCAGGGAGAGCGACCCAGGTGTTGCGGGTCTCGACCTCACGCAGGGACTCCTGGGAGATTGAGTCCCTGCGGGTCAGCTCGCAGCCCTGCGGCTCCCAAACGATGGCTCACAGATGCAGGCAACGCAGCGGGACCCGCGCAGCGGGATTGGCAAGGAGCTGGTGATTATCCTCGCGTTACCTCCTTTCAAGGCAGAGGGTCTTCCAGTGACTCCCACAAACGGCAATATAGCTTTCTGATGATCCCAGCGAGGGTTGGTGCAGCAGGTCCTTATCTGCTGAGGCGAGGGCGGGGCAGGCAGGGAGAGCGACCCAGGTGTTGCGGGTCTCGACCTCACGCAGGGACTCCTGGGAGATTGAGTCCCTGCGGGTCAGCTCGCAGCCCTGCGGCTCCCAAACGATGGCTCACAGATGCAGGCAACGCAGTGGGACCCGCGGAGCGGGTCCGGCAAGGAGCTGGTGATTATCCTTGCGTTACCTCCTTTCAAGGCAGAGGGTCTTCCAGTGACTCCCACAAACGTCAATACAGCTTTCTGATGATCCCAGCGAGGGTTGGTGCAGCAGGTCCTTATCTGCTGAGGTGAGGGCGGGCAGGCAGGGAGAGCGACCCAGGTGTTGCGGGTCTCGACCTCACGCAGGGACTCCTGGGAGATTGAGTCCCTGCGGGTCAGCTCGCAGCCCTGCGGCTCCCAAACGATGGCTCACAGATGCAGGCAATGCAGCGGGACCCGCGCAGCGGGTCCGGCAAGGAGCTGGTGATTATCCTCGCGTTACCTCCTTTCAAGGCAGAGGGTCTTCCAGTGACTCCCACAAACGGCAATACAGCTTTCTGATGATCCCAGCGAGGGTTGGTGCAGCAGGTCCTTATCTGCTGAGGCAAGGGCGGGGCAGGCAGGGAGAGCGACCCAGGTGTTGCGGGTCTCGACCTCACGCAGGGACTCCTGGGAGATTGAGTCCCTGCGGGTCAGCTCGCAGCCCTGCGGCTCCCAAACGATGGCTCACAGATGCAGGCAATGCAGCGGGACCCGCGCAGCGGGTCCGGCAAAGAGCTGGTGATTATCCTCGCGTTACCTCCTTTCAAGGCAGAGGGTCTTCCAGTGACTCCCACAAACGGCAATACAGCTTTCTGATGATCCCAGCGAGGGTTGGTGCAGCAGGTCCTTATCTGCTGAGGCGAGGGCGGGGCAGGCAGGGAGGTAGTAGATAATGGTATGACTACACTATCCACTCTAATCTACTCGCTGAGTAACATTGCGTCATCTGTGATAGACATCATACAGAATGATGCAATTTTTACGACATAGGATGTCACAGCTTAGATCAATTACGTTTTTAAGCTGGATCCGTTCAGATCACCTACAAATAGAGAAGTTACCATATACTGTTGCAGAAATACCTTTAGGGAATTGGATAATCCACAGGTTTATTTTTCTGGCAATAGCGACATTCCACTTTCAGTACTGTTTACAAAACCATCAAGTAGGCTGATACAAAGCTTTAGGAGACAGATATGTGCATAAGCCATGGAATTTACCTTTTAGATATAGCCGTCAGAATGGTGAGACTGAGGTCTTTGTTAGTGGGTCAAACTACCAGAATACCTTAGGACATTCCTTGGTGGGCAGGTAGGTTTTGCTTCATGGCTCATGTAATGCGTCAACGGCAAAGTTGTCCTGTTATGTGAAGGGTTCTCCAGCTGCTGTGATACAGCCAGCTTTCAGATTGTTCTCAAATTGGAGTTATTTGATGTCGAACAGTCAGAGCTGCTGTGGCAGGAAATTGCCTATTTGGGGACGGTTTCTGTAGTTGTGACTTGTACAACTAGTACTGTTTCCACATGCCCCTGCAGTTAGGGAGACAATGCTTTGAACTTAAAACTTTCAAACATGCACTTTGATTCTTTGAGCAGACTGAAAGCCTTAGTGTTCCAGAACGATGTGTTCATAACATCTACAAATTATACTTTTGATCTTCAAGTTGCAATGTCTTCTTCTGAGATGCAGTCGCTACTTTGCATTAATCTTCCGCTACATTTTGGGGAACTTGTGCACTCCATTTTTAACATGTCTAGTACCTTAGGATTGGCACACTTTTTTAAGGCAATAGGCTCTGGCTTGCTTATTACCTTCCAGACAGTCTTCGGAGGTATTCCATTGTTCATACTCTCTGTGCTGGGAAGCATTTTTAGAGGTCTTCCACTTGTTCTGTTGTTTATTGCCGAGACTGCTCTTTTATATTTTCTCCTCCACAATGGATGTCCCCGTAAGAGGCCAAATAGAACTACTACTTCCACATGTGCTCCTGGTTCGTGAACTCATGGTACAATTGCACCCTTGCTTCAGGAACTGAATGAACACTAGTTCTTGTCCTTTCAGCCTGTGTGGCTACACTGCGTGCAGCCCGTATTCCGCTGTCTTCTGTGCGCTTTCGAGTGTGCACTGGATGTATACCTAGGAACGCAACTGGTTCAGTCTTTTGATATTCAACTACAGGCAAATCTGTTTACGGCCCCTTGTTCTTTTCTCCCTTGTGCTTACTGTTACTTCTTTACGAGTCTCCTGGGATGCTTCTGCTCCTAGTGATCTGGATCTTGGCTCAGCTTCTGCAGATTTCGCACTGGCTACTCCTACTTCAGTGGCTACTGAATTGGATGGATGGGAACATGTTTGCTTCAGGAATCTGATTTGATGGGTGCCTCTGGGGTCACTGTGTGCATTTTCTGGGCACAGCAATGTTTCATCTACCTCCCGGAACACATTTACAATCCAGAAGTTTTGAGTCCTGAGACATTTATTTATTTGGCTTTTTAGTCAATTTAATGATTTTAATGGCTTTCAGTATACTCTTTGTTTTAAAGAAGCATGATGCTTTTTTAGATTTTTAGTAAGGTCCCTGTTGTATCTGTATCTTTAATTGACTTGTACTATGACACATGCTGTATTCTTTGCATGACATATCTTTTGTTCTATGTTCTATGCCTGAGTTCTGCTGTCGTGTCATTCTTATCTGTGACCTGGACACGACAGCATCACTCATCCTTAGCTTGTCTTGTGGGTTAATTTATCTTATAGATTTATATCTAAATAAATCACTCAACTGAACTCCTGCTTCTATTGTTGTTATTCCGAAATACAACATAAATATGGCGACGAGGATGGGATCGTTTGAAGACATCTCGAATTGGATTTTTTTTTTTTTTTAACAAAAAGCAGTTTGAGTTTGGTTTAATTTAACCCACCTAGGAAATTCGCAAGGCTCAACAGAACGGAACGAGGAATTTCTCTGCGACAACTACATACCCATGGTGAGATTTATTTTTGCCAATTTTGTGTATCGCATGAAAAGAAAGACTGTTACGGTTTAAAACTACCTCGTTTCCGTTAGTCCCGTTGATGTCATTGCGCGAGTGAAGGAGAGCGAGCAAGTGTACTTCTTCCACGTCATAAAAGCCAGCGCGAGTGAGGCAGAGCCAGTGAGCTGACTGACGTCATCGGCAGCCCAGCGCGAGAGCAGAGCGCGTGTGAAGGAAATTGGCAGCCCAGCGCGAGAGCAGAGCGCGTGTGAAGGAGCAGCGCCAGAGCACAGCGCGAGAGGTGGAGCGCGAGTTAAAACCAATCACAGTGTTTACATGTGAAGTTGTCATCGCGCATCATGCAAGTTCAATCAACGTGACCCCACGCAGCGGCCATTTTATGGATATGTAAACAGTGAAACGATTTTCAGTTTTCACACACCGGATTACGTGCATGTTAATAGAAAGGTTAAAAGTGATAAAACTTGCTAATTTCACACACCGGTTTACGCGCGATCTCCGTGTGATACAAGAAGAAAGGAACTGTATTGGTAATTATTATTTTTAAAATAAAATCGAAACAGTTCATTTATCATAAATTCTGAGGTTGAAAGTTAAAAGGTAAAATATATATAACACCTAATAAGTGATTTAGGACTATGGCTTATCAGATTCAACCATATCAGATTAATCCTTTCCTTCAGTGTTCAGGAAAACCGCCTGTCAGGTGGGAACAGTGGCACAAATCTTTTGAAAGTTATCTGGTTGCTATTGATGGAAAAGATTACTCAAAGGAAAGGAAAAAAGCAGTTTTATATGGACTCTTAGGTGATGCAGGAAGAGAGATTTTTGACAACATGCCAGAGAGTGAACCACCACCTGGACAGTTCATTCCTTGGGATGAATACCATGAGGCTGTAAAAAGATTGGAAAAAAGGTTTCATGAACAGCCAAATATAATGGTGGAAAGACATGGTTTTAATAAGAGAAAGCAGTTGCAAGATGAAAGTATAGAAGACTATCTTTCTAGTTTGCGAATTTTAACATCAAAGGGGTGCAAGCATTTCAGGATGACATACTCATATTCGGTAAAGGAGTTGAAGACCATAACAAAACTCTTGATGTAGTATTAAAAATCTTAAGCAAAAGAGGGATGACTGTATCTAAAGAGAAGTGTAGCTTCTTAGTTCAAGAATTAGAATATTTAGGGCACTCAATTATCAAAGAAGGGATTAAACCTAAACAAAACCTGATTGATTCCATTATGCTTGCACCTTCTCCAGCTGATAAAGACTCACTTAGATCTTTTTTAGGTCTAAGCGAGTACTATGCACGTTTTGTGCATGGTTATGCATTTGTTGTGGAACCTCTCAGGTGTTTAACGAGAAAGAATGAAAAGTATGAATGGACTTTGGTCCATGATGAAGCCTTTAACAAAGTCAAGGAAATGATTAAGAATGCCCCAGCTTTGAAACCATTCTCTTGTGGTGCTAAGTGTGTTGTCACCGTAGATGCTAGTTGTATAGGTCTTGGTGGAGTGCTCACACAGTTTGTTAATGAGAAGGAAAATACCATCGCCTTTATTTCACGAACCTTAACCACAGCCGAGTCCAATTATAGTACTATAGAGCGTGAAGCTTTAGCCTGTTCATGGGCGGTTGAAAAGTTCAGGTGCTATTTATGGGGAACTCGTTTTGATCTTGTTACTGATCACAAGCCGCTCATTTATTTGATGAACGGAAATGGTACAGGGCAAGCCACTTCAAGACTAGTTAGAATTATTTCTAAATTACAGGAATATAATTTTGAAGTTAAGCACATTTCTGGAGGAGCAAATTTTAGAGCAGACTGTTTGTCCAGAATTCCCCTTAAAAACCCATTTGAATCTTCAGAAGTTTTGGATGATGAGTGTGTCGTTGTTTCGGCATTAGATGCCTGTGAGAATTCTTTGGGATGTTTTACTGAGAAAGATTGGTTAGATGGATATGAGAAAGATCAAGTTTTAGTTAAAATTAGAGAGTACATTAGAAAAGGATGGCCTCCAGTTAGAAATCTTGACAAAAATGTTGTGCCTTTTCAACAAGTATCCTCTGAGTTGAGTTTGGAGAACCAGTTCATCACTAGGTGTGGACTTTTTGTTCCACCAAATGTTTTGAGAAAGGGTCTTGTTGAAAGAGCTCATTCTGGCCATCCAGGTATGTCAGGCACAAAGAAAATTTTAAGAAAATTTTATTGGTGGCCCAGTATGGATTCTTTTGTTGACAATTTTATTAACCAATGTCCTGAATGTCTCCTATCCGACAAGCATTGGAAAAGTAAAAGAAATTATACATCTACAAATTTGTTGCCCGAACAAGCATGGGAGAAACTAGCCATTGATTTTTCAGGGCCATACAATATTTTGCCGGAAGATATGAGATATTTAATTGTCTTAACTGACTATTACTCAAAATGGATCTCATATGACTTTGTAAAATTCCCTTCTACTGAAATTGTAATTGGTTTTCTAGAGAAGATTTTCAATGTTGAAGGTTTTCCTAGGAAATTAGTTTCTGACAATGGCACACACTTTGTATCCAAAAATATGATGGATTTCTTGAGTAAATATGATATTAAGCATATTAAGAGTCCATTGTATTTTCCAGCTGCTAATGGACTAGTTGAAAGAGCCAATAAATTTTTTCAAAGAAGGCATTCAAACAGCTTTGTCATCTGGAATTGATGTTAAAAAACACATTAAGGAAAAAGTTTGGAGTTATCTAAATACTCCTCATTCTATCACTGGTTTTACCCCTTTTTTCTTGTTGAAAGGTAGAGATGCGAACGATAATATTAAACCTATTTTCAATAATAAGTCATCTTCACTCAATAAGTTAAATCTTTCAAAAGCAAATTCTGTTGATGAGTGTGTCAGGCAAAATTTTGAAAAAAAATATAAGTTGATGGATAACATTTCCCCGAAAAACTGTGTTTTCAAAACTGGTGATTGGGTAATTATCAAGAAACCCAAAAAAGTTGTCAAAGGGGAATCTAAGTTTACTTTGCCTCAGCAGGTTGTTAGATCTTCAAACTCATCTGTGATGATTAAGAATAAAGGATGGTGGAACAAAAGTGCAGTTATCAAACTTGAACCATATCAAAAAGACATCATTATGAAAAAAGTTGTAAAAAAAAATCTGTGTTGTGAAGATTTCATGGATTTGGTGCAGAATCAGGATCTGGTAGCTCTTGAAGATTCTAATTTTCCTTCACATGACAGTGAGACGATTTCTCAATCTTGTTTAAATGAGGGAGTGGTTGTGACTGATGATTTAAGTAAGGAAGCAGAAAGTAATTTGAATTCTGATGCTCATTCTTTTTCCAAGGTTGTTGAGGGAGCTGAAGTTTCTGGTGCGAATTCTGTATCTAAGGACGTTGAAACTGGTAATAGTTCTCTTTCGTTATCTGACTCCAATTTAGCTTCAGTTAAAAGAAACATTGTTTTTCCTTCCAGATTTAAAGATTATTATTTGTACTGAAAATTGTTGGGTTCATTATTATTTGTTTTATCTTTCTTTTTCTTTCCTTTTTCTTTTATGGAAAGGAGATGTTGTATCTGTATCTTTAATTGACTTGTACTATGACACATGCTGTATTCTTTGCATGACATATCTTTTGTTCTATGTTCTATGCCTGAGTTCTGCTGTCGTGTCATTCTTATCTGTGACCTGGACACGACAGCATCACTCATCCTTAGCTTGTCTTGTGGGTTAATTTATCTTATAGATTTATATCTAAATAAATCACTCAACTGAACTCCTGCTTCTATTGTTGTTATTCCGAAATACAACAGTCCCTTTATACTGATTGATACTTATATTTTAGCATTTGTCTAGGGACAGCTTTCATGACTTCTGTCCATGTCACATGGTCAGGATAGGCCTAGCAGAAACACCGCAATTTACATGCTCACGTTTCTTAAGTTGCCTGTTTTTTTTTACAACGATGACTTTTGACATACATTTGCACGCGGGTCAATGCAGGATAACATCCTCTGAATCTGCATTGCGCTGCATTTCTACTTCATGGATACATTATCATGACACCTAAACATTTAGTATGAGGTATAAAGTTGGGGTATCCGCTATCCAACTAGAATAAACAATTGCTGCCTAAACAGGTGTTGTGACATGGCCACTACAGTACTGTTATTATAAACACCCAACCACTTCCGTGTTTAGGCAGGGGAGCATTTAGCTGACAGAGTGAGGTCACTTCATGATGAAATTACAGCTCAGCTGATTCCTGTGTACCAACACAAGGGATGTCCTGCTTCACGCCAAGATGGGTAGCCTGATTACACTTACCCACAGGTAACAGAGAGTTAGTCCATGCTGCTGGGATTTGTCAGATTACCCATCCTAGGCAAGACGAGGATAGAGAGAGCGCTAGGTAGGTAGGTAGGAATACAACTATGCACTGTACTTATATGCCCACATATCACCCATCACTATCTTAGCACAATGGTGGAAAAGTTCATTCTTTTCACTGCTTTTGTGAGGCTAATTACGCAAATCCGTTTCATTTTACTATTCATTGCAAAGCATGTATTTTATCTAAGAATCACAACTCTACAATACATTTTGTAAAGCCTTGCTAAGCATTTCTTGTGTACTTCTTTGGGTTTGCATAAGAGTTCAAATGAAAAGTTCTAGATCTGTTACCATGATGTCCTTGGGGGATCATAGTTTCCATGTTCTAAGGTTGCACACACATGTATTGCCCTATAAGGATAGGGATCCAGATGGTGCACTGTTGTTAGCAGGGACCTAGGCCAACATATCCTGAGGGTGTGCACGGAATCATTCTGGCACAATCCTAACATTTATGTTGGCCAACAAACGCACAGTTTTACAGAGGAAGTACAAGCCATACAACACCTTACTAGCACCTTCTCCCACACTAGCTCACAGCCACAGTTGCAGTGCTTGAACCTTAGCTGTTTTGCTGCTTCCCCTCCTACAACCTTCACCTGTTTCACCACTCCATTTTGGCTGATCCCCAAAGACTAATCCCACAGCCCACATCAGTCACTACAGGCTCAGTTCAATCTTCTTTCTATTACTATCCCGCACCCTCAGTGCATTCTCCCTTCTTGTGCTGTGCTTTTAGTTATGGATGGAACTGAATAGGCAATGTGTACTGCAGAAAGAGCACATATTTAGTGGGTGCATTTATAGTTGTATCTACATGTTCATGACTGTTAGATAACTTAATGTGTGTTGTATTAGAGGTGGGCCTGTGTAAGCTCTGGGTGACAGTGAGTGGTGTGAGTGCAGAGTGAGTAGTGTGAGTACAGGATGAAAGGTGTGCCTGTGTAAGTGCAGAGTGAGAGGTGTGAGTGAAGGGTAAATAGAGTGCCCATGTGAGAGTTGGGTGAGCAGTGTGCTCTTGTATGTGGACGGGAAGTGTAAAAGATGAGCTGGGCAATTAATGTGTAGCCGGAGTGCCCGAGTGAGTAATGAACCAGTGTGAGTGTAGGGTAATCAGTGTGAGCTGTGTCAATGCAGAATGATGTACCACTCGGCAGTATGTAACTCTCCATGTCATTGATATTTCACAAGTGTGAGTTCAGGTATAATTTGAACTATGATTGCTGAAGCTAATCCTGCAACAAAATGTCAGCCTTTTGGACAGATGAAAGTTACTTTTCTAGAGGTACATGATTCACTGAAGGCCAGAGCCAGATATTTGGCTCTGGAGAGGTGTTCTTGGTACTTGTGCCAGGTCTTCTTGTGGTTTTCAAGCCCCCTTCATCAAGTGACTAAACGGTGCAACATAAAACTGGGAAACTTGGTTTCAAACACAGTTTATATGCTTGACAAAATGTGTGTTACCCTGGGCAATGACCTTATTTCACTTTGTCTCCCTTTATTATTGTCATAATTAAGAGTACCATAAAAAAATTGTATTTGGGTTGTGCCCTCTGCAAAAACCTCTCTTGTATCTGTTTAAATATACTTTAACATTGCCCTATGTTAGAAATTGGGTTTCTGGTTGGCAGAGGTATGCAACCTGTTCAAGAGGGAACCACAATTCTGGTCAGGGTAAGTCAGATGAACATATAATTAAACAACGTTCCACTAGAGAACAAGGGCCCAAGGGACAATATTTACCGGCCAACTTAACAGATTCAATCCCCACAATTCAACTAATACATAACACAAGTGGAATCTGGTGGTCATCTCAGAGGACTACATCAATGAAAAAGGTAAGAGGAAAAGCAACTACTGAGACACACAGCTCACTATCAAGGGTGTCCCATCCCTAACAATACAGTTAAATAAATCTTGTTGTGCAAATGGAGGAGTGCAAGTTAACCCCTTCCGTGCGGCCGCGATTTTTCCCGTGTGCGGCCGCCGGACGAACACGGGCGGGCCATGACGAACCCCAGCCGTCATCAGCACACGAGCACCGTAGTGCATGACGGCTGGGGTTCGTCACCAGCATGGAAGGGGTTAAAAAGGATATCGAAGTAAACAGATAACTTTATTCAAATATCACTTCCAAAAAAAGTTACGAATTGTGCAGAGACGGCGTTTAACAAATATGCCGTTGTTTTCAATTAAGGTCTACTAGTTTCAGCCAATAGGAGCTTCTTGCCCTGGCTTTCTTCAGGACCAACATAAATAAGCTACTGCAAATAGTGATGAAAATAAAAATAGTGGTGAGTAAAAAATACCTCCATACAGGCAGGGTAAACTTCACTCCTGCCCTGTGCGAGGTAAAGACCTCACCTCACCTGGTGCTCACTCAGGTGTTGAGAGACCTCAGCCTGTCCGCCGGTGCCTCGGTCCTACCCCGAGTTAACTTGGTTTGGAAGTAATATTTGAATAAAGTTATCTGTTTACTTCCATATCCTTTTTAACTTGCACTGCACTTTTTGTTGACCCTTGTACATAGGTTGGTAGGCATATGTTATCTTCTGGTTCCTGTTGTCTGTACATCTTACTGCACTTTGCACAGAGTCACATATTGTGTTAACGAGGTGCTGTGACAGGAAAGATGGAATTCCAGATGATGACACTGGCCACGAAGGGCAGTTGATGGAAATCCATAAGCCACTTTCCTATGTGACAACAAGATTTATTTAACTGTATTGTTGGGATGGGACACCCTTGATAGTGAGCTGTGTGTCTCAGTAGTTGCATTTCGTCTTACCTTTTTCATTGTTGTAGTCCTCTGAGATGACCACCAGATTCCACTTGTTTTTTGTATAAATCAGATGAACACCATAAAGTAACCTGTTCTCACCCTCTGGTAGGTTTGCACAAAGCAGGAAGGCTTAACTTTAAAGGCAATGTGTAAAATATTTGTGAAACACTTCAAACAGTAACACAGTGAGAACACAGCAAAACGACTCCTCACCAGTTTAGAAAAATATCTTATATAATTATGACCAAAACAAGACCAAAACAACAACAATAAATAAGTATCACTGGAGTTATGACTGTTTAAGGATTACATGAAACTGTAGTGCTTAAAAGCTGAAAGCACCAACTGGAGCTATCTGGTCATTCTAGACTGGAGTGAATTCAAAAGTTCAGGCCGAGCAAGATAGGTCGGATACAGGGACCAGCCTTGAGGTCGGATACAGGGGCCAGCCTTGGTCGGCTGTAGAGTACCGTAGATTCATCATAGATGGAGCAGAGATGCAGGAAGCAAAAGGCAATGCGGTGTCGTTGATGCACAGGATTAAAGGTGATGCATCACCATTCCAATGATATAGACGTTACAGATCTACTCCTTCTCAATAAGAAATTACAGCTTAAAATTGTAATAAGGAATTCCCAAAGTTAACCTATAAAAGGGGTAGGCCTCGCAGCAGTGAAAAACTGATTTAGGTGTTTTCATTACTAGGGCATGCAACACTTAAAAGTACATGTCCTACCCTCTGATTACTTAGCACCCTGCCCTTTGGACTTCCTAGGGCCTACCTTTGGGGTGACATATATGTAATAGAAGGGGAGTTTAAGGGTTGGCAAAGGGTTTTAAAAGACAAGTCGACATGGCAGTGTAAACTGCACACACTGGCTCTGCAGTGACTGGCCTGAGACGTGTTTAAAGTGCTACTTGTATGGGTGGCACAATCCATGGTGCAGGCCCACTAGTAGAATTTGATTTACTGGACCTGTGCACGTGTAGGACACTCTACTAGGGACTTAGAGGTAAATTAAGTATGCCAAATAGGTCAATCAAACCATGTTTAAGGGAGACAGCACATGTATTTTAGCACTGGTTGACAGTGGAAAAATGCTCAGAGTCCTAAGGCCAACAAAAAGAATCAGGGAAAAAAGGAGGTAACCAGGCAAAAGGTTTGGGGAAAGACCACCCTACAGCTGATAGGTGTAACATGTCATATGTTATAAAAACCTAAGGACGTTTACATGACAAATGACTTGCATCTTGGTTTACTGATAGCATCCTCATCACAGGAATGAATGTTTCGAAGTTTATGTTTAGAACCTATGACTTCTGCTAAATTTCAATCAATAAAGAAATCCATTCTAGTGAAGTAACCTGCTTTAAAGTTAAAGAAATATACCTTTTGAACTTTGAGTCTTTAGCATATGCTTACATGACAAATTATATGCCACATAGAGCTTTGGTTGGGCTGTGGCTCACCAGTCTCTGTTAATATGCTGCTTGCTCACCTATTGCATACCTGCCAATAGACTTGTTTCAGGCTGGCATCTGCTTCAATATCACTCAATGGGGAAATACATTATCCCAAATATTTTATTTTAATGTACCCACTTTGCTCTTCTTAAATTTTATCATGTGTGCTATTGTTTATGAAATCTATTCTCCCACTGTGGCAGCAACAGTTCTTAACAAGTACAGAGACAGCAGGAGGGGCTGTTTGCAATTAAAGCACACCAAGACTTGTGAACTGATAAATGGTTGTTTGAAAACCTGCAAAATACTTTGGATGAGGCAGAGTCTTTGACTTACGCTTGAGCCCAGGAGAGTCCAAGAACTGCCTGTCTATGCCCATGCCACTTGGAGGCGGTGGGGAGGCTATTGTTTGTGAGCTCACAAATAAATCAAATTGAAAATTGAGTCTATTCATTCAAAGTAGTGTACAATATGTCCTAAATGTATGCTGTGCTCCCTGTAGCAACGTGCCATGGTAAAATTGGGGTGCCAGGATTGGCATCCAAAGGATGTCCTGCTGTGGGGTTCTTCAGGTGGGTGGAGCAATCCAGTCCATCAGGTATCCCAAGTGGATAGTTAAGCTCGGGTGGGGCCTCAGTGGCAGTTAGTGTCCCCAGTCCCTGGGGGAGTGGGCCAGTTAGTTCGATGTGGTCCTGGAGACAGACTTTTAGGCTTTTGTCACTAATTTGAGGTCTTCTTTCAGTTAGAGATGAGTCAGGTTCTATTAGTGGTTAATATGGCGGATTAGGCAATAGCTGCGAGGAATGCATTGGCTGTGAGGGAGGCATTGAAGGTTTTATGCAATGAGGCACGGGAGTACCTCATCAAGCCTGGGGTCCTTTCGCAGACATGGGTGGGAGTGGGACTCAAGCGCCCTAAGTGGTTAGCCATGAGTGGGTGTCGCAGCAGCAGTATTTGCGGGTTCGCTGCTGGAAGCTAAAATTGAAGTAAAAAGTATTGCGGAATAAAAAAAAGAGGCAGAGGGAGGAGATCATGACGTGCACATTGTATGTACACCAGTGCATACCTGAGAACTTCCTGAAAGTGTACGGCGTGTTGGGAGAGTTCAGAAGCGCACACATGGCCTTGAGAGAAAGTGGCCTGCGAGTGCAATGCGACCAAGTGCTGCAACGCCACCCCATGCACACCGTGGTAAAACAGTTCACAGGCAGGGGGCAGTAGAGTGAATGTGCACGCAGAGCATTGCGAGCATTCGTTCAAACAAAAATGTGCGGCAATCCAGAAAATGACAGCAGCAAGCTACCATTATTACAAAACAGGAGAGTGGTGATGCAGGACAGTGCAGCGTTGAGGGTGCTCATGAAAATTCAAAAGATATGGCAGAGTTGGAGCATATCAATTTGCCTAACAGCATGTGCACACCTACAGGTACCTCAAAAGGCAGGCAGGTCTTTCCTTTTGAAGAGGAGCATTTATGGGGTTAGCAGAGAATGCAGAGTTTGCAAAGGCCTAGTGCACCACAAGGTGGATGATCAAGTGGCCTACAATCAAGAGGAGTTTCTGATACGGAGGTTAGGTACCAGGATCACAGTTCCCTCAGGTTGGTGTGACCTGCAGGGGGCCAGTGGGAGAACACCTCAGAATCCCAGCAGCTGTGGAGAGCAAGATCCAGCCAGGTTAATGGCAACCTGGGTCATCTGACTCAAAGAAAGGGAGAGGTTCTGGACAACCATCCCGACAACAAGGGAAGGCGCAACAGTACTAGCGAAGACTCCTGCAATGAACAAAATTGATTTGAAACGGTTTGAGGGGGCGTGGGGGATGTTGAGAGGCCTGGTGTGAGTAGTTATGAGGGAGATAAAGAGATGGAATGTGAATTGGACTATGATGAGGATGAAGAAGAGCTGGAAGAGGGAGGAGATAACCCCCGGCAAGAAGCACGGGTGGATCAGTTTGAGATTAAGGGGGCTGGGGGTACCACTAACTAACTTGGGAAGGAGGTTACGGAAGGGAGACTGTTAGGCCCATTTGAGTATTGGCTGTTGTAAGACTTGATGATTTCTCCATTGGGGGTTGTTCCAAAGAAGATTTCAGTTGAATTCAGATTAATTCATTACCTGTCCTAGCCAGAGGGGTCCTCTGGCAATGATTCAATTGCTCAGGAGGATACTGCGGCTCAGATTGCATCCTTGGACACAGCTACAGCTTTGGTGTGGAAGGTGAATTCTGGTGCCGAGCTGGTAAAATGTGATATCAATTTACCTTTTCGACTTCTTCCTATTCATCCCAGTGATTTTTCTCTATGGGCATTCGGGTCAAGAATAGGTTATATGTGGACAAAGTGCTACCCTTGGGATGTGCAAAATCTCTTAGGCTTTTTGAAAACCTCTGCTCAATCTTGTAGTGGCAGATTACATTCAGGAGAGGTCATGAAAGAGTGACTCACTATTTGGATTATTTTTTTGTTTGTTGGTGCAGGTGACAGTACGGCATGCAAGAAGGCATTGCAGTGTTTTCAGATGGTGGCAGAAGAGATGAGGGTTCCCCTAGCATCAGAGAAAATAAAAAGGGCCCAGTACATGTTTGGTTTTCCTAGACATTGAGTTAGACACGGTCAAGAATGAAGCAAGGATACCAGGACCGAAAGTGCAGGAATTGGTGGGGTTGCTGGAGTACGTGGTTAAAGCAAACAAACTCCAGCTGTGGCATGTAAGAAAGTGCCTTCTTTCTGCATGGTTGCCCCCACTTGTTTCTGAATTGCTGATCTGCTTTGACTGAGATTGCCCTGGGGTCCTGCTAACCAGGTACCCAGGCCCTACGTTGTTTCCCTAAAACTGCATTGAAGCCTAAACCCAATTGGCATCTCTGGACACAGGTCAGTCCCTGGTAAATGGTACCACAGGTACCCAGGGCATTGTGACCAGAGAAGGCCTCTAACGGCTGCAACACTTATTGTGCCACCCTTAGAGGTCCTTTACCTTCACATTCACACACTGCCTTTGTAGGCTGCATCTTTTGGTGCTGAACAAAGTGAAGAGTCGACATGGCACACATCCCTGTGTGCCATGCCTACAACCCACTGCCCTGGCATTGATCAGTCACCCCTCTAGCTGGGGGCACTATACCAGTGGTGAGGGTACAGGCGCATGAGCCCTATACCTCTACAGTGTCTAAGTCCATTCTTAGACATTGTAAGTGCAGTGCTGCCATTAAGAGTATATGGTGCTAGGAGTTTGTCATTACGAACTCCACAGCACCATAATGGCTACACTGAAAACTGAGAGTTTGGTATCAAACTTCTCAGCACATTAAACCCACACTGATGCCAGTGTGGGATTTAATGTAAAATGCACACAGAGGGCATCTTAGAGATGCCCCCGGAAACTTAACCTACCACTAGTGTCCAGGCTGAGTGACTGCTTTCAGCTTCCACCACCAGACATGTTTGTGGACCCCTGGGTCGAGAGCCTGCTGCTGTCGGAGCCTGACACAATGCACAACCTGGGTCTTGGTGCCAAGCCTCCTTCCCCATGATCGCCAGGGTTCACGAAGGGGAAGCTTCAAAGGCATGCCACCTTTGTGAGCTTCCCCAGGCCACTTGCTGCTTTCAGCAACTGGTCCCCACTGGTTCTGACCCCCACGTTGGGCGGGAGAACCGGCGGGAAAAACAAGTGAGAAAGAGAGGTGTGCCCACCTCTGCCAACTCCACCCCTCAGGTGGGGGAGGCGAGGTGAACCACAACTCTTAGTCCCCGCCATCTTGCAGATGGGGGGACTTAGCCAACCAGGAAAGGCATATGCCTCCCTCCAACTGGAGGTTTGCATAATAGGGGGTGTGCCCACCCCAGGGAAGGGACCCATTGGCCCAAACCTTTTACCTACCTGTAACTCACCTAAATCTAGTATTTAGGGGCACCCCTGAACCTTTCTTCCTCAGACCAGAAGAAACTACAAGAAAAGAAGAAGAAGGACCGAACAGCAGTGCCAAAGCTACAAGAGGAAGATGCCCACTGACTTGGCCCCAGGCCTACCAGCCTGTCTCCACCCCGAACCTGCTCCTGCGAAATCCCGGTGTGTCCTGCAGCCAGCAACCTCAAAAACCCCAGAGGACATGCCTGCCTTCACCCACAAAGACTGTATCTCCTGTGCACACCAGATTTGTTCATCTACAACCTCTGGCTATGGCCGGACACCCCAAATACGCACCACTCTGCACCAGCCATCCATAGACCGAGCTCAAGTTGGCAAACACCACAAGGAGGGCCCCCCAGCGATCCTCACAATAGATCCGGCAACCCCTGACCCGCCTTAAGCCCCCAGCTGACTCCTGCAGCCTCAAACAGGAAGTTCCCCCAACCGCGACCAGGAGATGGTAAGAAGATCCAACCCTAAAAGGCACCCCTGCACCCGACGCCCCACAGTTTTGAGTGGCAAAACCGACGGTGCCTAACCAACCCCCAACATCCCAACTTACCTCTCAAAGTGGTGGTCGCACCCAGAAGACCTTCGTCCCCTAGCATGCAGTGCCTTTGCAAACCGGAGGATCCCCATTGCAAACATCAGGCCAGACATCAAAACAGCACCCTGCACCCGTTCGCCTTACTGCTGCTGAGGGTGCACCTTTGGTGCTACTTTGTTTCCCCATTTGCCCTGAACTAAAGTCCAGGAGATTTGCTCCCACAAGCAAGTGGCCTGCTTGTTAGCAGCCACCAACCGGAGGCCCCTGTCCCCCACTGGATAACATTGGGCCTCAGGACTCTGCACCTAGCCACCCTTGTGCTACTGAGGGTGTAATGAGAGTGCATCCCTGCCCCAGGGGGACCCCTGAGTCTACCCTCAGAACCTCAACTCCCACTATCGAATACTTACCCTAAAACAGATAACACTATTTTCCTCCATAGGATAACATTGACTATTTTCTTGGAAAAATTTCCAAGTGTGGAGTTTGAAAACCTAAAGAAATTCTTTAAAATTGTACTAATTAACAAACACGATTTTACTTACCTGTTTACAGGAAATGTTCCAGTGTAGTATCCAGGTGTACTACCCTGTGTAAGAAGAGTAACGTACCCGTAATTTTCCTCAAAATCCTATACAAAGTATATGTACCGTATTCTGAACAGCATTGCATTGCAGCTTTTTTTGGCCAGGAGAGGGAGTAAAGTTTTATTCAAACAGTATTGTTAAAGCACAAGTTTGTTAGGCCCTTACCTGCACAAGTCCAAAGTGTGGATTGAGCCTGTCTGTCTCCTAGGAGATTTCTGAATAGAGCAGCTCCCCAGTCCCAGCCCCACCCCCATCCCCAGACCAGCATACCTAGGACTGCTGATTGGTTTTCCCAGCTCCAAGAAAAATCTGAGCCCTCCTCTCACACCTGCCCGGGCCCCTTAAGGCCTTGATGGGTGCACCCCAAGTCATTCATCTCCATCTTGTAAGCTGCATCCTACACGTGCCCAAGATTGCAGGGAACAGAGTGCAAAAAGTGGTAAGGAGGCAGACTAGTGCTGTCTCTTCCCTAAAAAACAATTTTCCCTACCTTTGCATAATCTTTTCTTTTTTAAGTTTATTTAACTGTCTTTGCCTGTGGTTGTCATAGGTTAAAATTGTAGTTTTAACCTGCCCGTGATTGCATAATTTATCACCTGTTTTGTTTTTAAACTTGTGATTTTTCCTGCCCGTGACTGCTTTCATTTAACCTGTTGAATTGTGGTATTTGCAGTCCAAACTCTGTAGTTTTTCCCTCTCATTCCCTGTGGCAACTGTGGTGTTCCAACTTAGAATATTCTTAGTGGTAGAATGTTATCTGTATTCTTTGCTGGGGAATTCCACGAGCGTTGGATTGTTAAGTAAACATTATTGCCAGCTGTGGATGTTTAAGCTGTCTTCTACAAATAAAACTACATTCTCTTTATGAACCTGCGTTCAAATTCACTTCATAATTTTGGGACGATCCGGATTTATGGAAAGACAGAGCTCACATGTAACGGAAAAGTTTTTAAACAGGTACTGTGTTTTACGTTTATCCTGTGTATTGATGGCACCAGCGACAGTTTTGTATTTATTTGCTTTCTGATAGCGCCAGCGGCTATTGTTCTTTGGAAACATGTTCCTGTGGAATTTTCTTTAGAAACTGGGTTGTACTTTGACCTACAAGTGAATATTAATTGCACCCGTGGCTGTTGTAATTACTTAAACTGCGGCAGATGTACGTATTTCAGTACCGACTCTGTGCTTGTGTTCTGCGCAGTTAATTGGATATCGCAACTCTGTGGAATCGAGTTGCAAGGTCATACATCGCAGTTCTGAAGTATTACAATGGCCAAAAAGACATTGTTTTTGTTTAAAAACTACTCAACGGTTTCTGCACAAGCTGTTTCCTTCGCGTGAGTCTCTAGAATTCTCAGCTTCTTTTGTACGTCACAGTGTATTGCACTCTGGGAATTCAACCACGTTATTATGTGCTACTCGCCTGCGTCAACATTTCTTCACTTTCGTCTCAGTTCCCTGTCTAGAGAGAACTTTTTTTTATTACTCGTTCACCATTTCTTGTTTTGACATTTCCTGCATAAATTCTCTGCATTTGCCTGACACTTTGTGAGTTCTACTGTTGAAGCTTTATAGGTTTTGACACCACTCGGAAATACACACTTCGGTGACTACTTTTATTATTTTAGTCTTGTTATTTTGTAACCCATTTCCTTTTCAGATTTTCTATTAGTAGACTATTTTACATAAGTTTAGATCTTATTATTATATTTAATGCTTAAAAATACATCTTAGTGTGCATTGTTTCCCATTTCGTACTGTTTCGAGTCATTTTTATTTTTATTTTTTGGTCCTCATTTTCGCCCTTGGTGAACCGGAAATTGGTGTAAGGAGAGAGACATACTGCCACAGATAGACTGGGAGGAGCACCAATTGGACCGTAGGGGGGGGGGGGGGGGGAGGGGGGGGGAAACCCATGGTCATACAACCCCGTCAAACCAAGTTTAACAGAAGCCAAAAATGTCTCTTATCTGGATTACCCGATCTTGTCAAATCCAATTTGGAGGTATGCATAACTGAGGTGCGCCAGTCCAACAAAGTAGGAGGCAACGAGTTCTTCCATTTTCTGCAAATTTGCCTCCTAGCCAGCAGAATACCATAAAAGAGTAAGTTCTTTGCCGGACCTCGAAACTCTGGTGCCAATCCAAAAATTACAAGAGCAGGGCTTATCGAGATTTCTGAGCCCAAGGCGGATGTTAATGCTAGGCAGACAGCATTCCAGAAGAGCAGCAGCTGGGGGCACTCCAAAAACAATTGGAGGTCTGAAGCAGCATTCAACCCGCATTTAGGACAAGCCACAATAGTATTGTTAGAAAATTTAGAAAGCCTTTGTGGCGAATAGTAGGCCCTATGTAATGTAAAAAGATGATTCCTGCGGAGCCAAGAGGGTTTCACAATGTTCCATAAGGTCTTAAAAGACTCAAACCACAAGTCTTCCAGATTATGATCAGAAATAGATGAAGCCCACAAAGACACTGGGAGATGGAATTCGCCCTCAACCTCTTCCAAAAAAAGATTATACCAGAATGAAACCTCTCTTCTGAAGGGTGACTTGTCCAGTAAAAGAGTCACTACATTTCTATCACCCCCCAGCAGGAATCTACCCTTAGCAGAGGTCTGCGAGTGTGCCCAACTTGAGATTTGCAAGTATTTAAATCTAGAGAGCCCTGCCCCTATTTTTGCTAGTAGAGTTTCCCACGGGAATAAGCACCCTTCTACAAAAAGGTCCCCCCAAATCTCCATCCCTGTGAAGGACTGGGCTAATTTAAAGCCCAGCGGTGCCAGGGGACAACACCTGAAACCTTCGTGGGGATACCTGTTCCGGCGTACAAATTACAGAGACACGGGACACTTCCTTCTGCGTTAAAGATCAGCGTTTATTTACTGCAGGGACACAGAAATCGCTAGAAGTACAACAGAGTGTATGTTCAGAGAGTCTGCTTCGAATTGCAAAAGTTGATCGCTCCTTTTATACACATTTTCGCCATTGCACAACATAACGAACAAAAGGTTACAACTCAGTTCCCACAGTAAACTTCAAAAGGATCGCATTCATGTTTTCAGAAGCCCGGAACATAATTACAGAAACATGTCGGTTCCCAACTGTAAAAGCACGCTATCCCGCCATTAGGCACATTCCATTCTAGTCGTAAACGACCTAAGATAAGGGACAGAAACAGGTGCAGGAAGACAAAGACAGACAACAGATTGAAAAGAGTGTGGGGGCAATATCGGAAGCGTGATCACAGGATCAAAGGATTCGAGCCTAACGTATGCAAGACTGAAACAATAGACCAGCACGGCAAGATGAGCCTCGAGGGGGGCCATCTGCTTTTGCCGTGTCATTCCCCTAGTCATAAAAGCACACTCAAAGCAATATGCATCTTCCGCAAGAGCTTGGGAATCCCAGGGTCATCGAGCGGACATTGTCCGTTCGCCGGCTACGTGAGGGCAAGAAACAAAATGGATGCCGTATCTAAAATGGAACCCGAAGGTTCAGATGGAAAAACCCGTAAATAAGACGAACCCTCCCAAGTAGTGTAGCGAAAACACATACATCTACTAATCTCGTCATTTACGGTTCATAGATACCAAACTCGTCCATATCCGAACAAGCCCAAAATGTCGTTACGATTCTCACCGAACCTCAGACGCTCCTTTTGCCCTCATGTAGGCAAGCACTAGTCGATATCAGAATCAATATCGATATTCATCAGATCGTTTAGATGTTGCTGGAACATTATTCTATCCATCAATGTCTCTCTGGTAACAGATGGCCTTCTTATACACGTTGTAGCACAAAGGCTACATAAGGCTGGACCACACTGTACACAAAGACAACACGTGAACAGAAACATCACAACAACCCCTACAATTATCAGAATCTTCCAACTCCAAGTCGACATCAGACCCCAAAACCATCCTAGAAGCGTCCAATCACCTTCGTCCACGTGTATGGACTCGGAGATTTTATGCAACTTCGAGATGGCTTGATAAACAGTTGGAGCATTATCAGGTATGAAAATACAGCAGCTCGAATGGATCACCTTGCACACACCACCTCTATCTGCGAGTACAACATCTAGAACCATACGGTTCTGTAATGTCATCAATCTATCCGCTTGAAGCTCTGCTGTCAGGTTACCAAGAGCACTTGCAGTTATGTTAGCAGTCGATTCTACCACACGAGTCAACTGTCTCAGGTTCCTACTATTAACCATAGGTCCCCAAAACGGTAGGAAACCCTTAAAGAAGTCTCCTGCTTCTTGACCGGCAGTATCCTCTTTGCTAATAACGCCTCTCACAACTCTCGTTTTGTGGTAGGCTGAGGCAACTGTGAAAGTCGGTGGCAAAAGATTCGCAATATAACATGTGCCCGAGCAGTCACGGGGCAACCACGTATAAGCGCGATCATAGCACACAAAGTAGGTACCCTTGGCAGTCAGAAATACAGGGGAAGAGAGCATCGGTAAAACGTATGTCTCAGTACAAGCACTCTTCCCAAGCTGAGCTCTCAAATTTCGACCAAGACCTTGCAGGCAGAAATGACCAAGGTGGGGTACAATCCAGATTGTAGACGAGCTCTTAAGCTGTCTATCACCCACTGAAATAGTATACTCGGCCTCACTCCGATCCTTGTATGCTCGCACCTCCTCCTCTGGAATAATCGATGCATCAAAAATATCTCTATCCAGATCAGCAATCGCTATCGCCAGAGACTTGTGATTCGGGCCAGAACCAAGGTCTGTAGAACGTGGCTCTCGACGGGAGTAGAAATCTAGTGCACTACGAAACATGGTTTGGAATGCCCGAGCTGACCCCTGGGAGCTGTAGGGAAGAACTAAATAGGGAATACCCTTATCCATGGTATGTGGCATTAATCCACACACCCAACAGTTGGTAGTGTTCATCACCAACTGATGCTGATGCAAAAGTTGGACAAAGGAATTGTTCATGAATTCCGCACGTCTGACCTGTTCATGTTGGGGCAGAAGATGAAAGGAATGTGGAGAGATAGTGGGAACGAGAACAGAATTCAGATCATGAGAGGGGGAAGTAGGTGAAGTGGAAGGCAACAGTGACTGAATCCCAATATACACTCCACCCACCAATAACATAGACACAGTTAGGAACAACATGAAAATCTGAAACAAAAAACACTTTGTTCGTAAAATCTTATGCAACTTAGATCTTTGCGCCGACCTCATCTCTATTCCTGACAGCTTAGAGAACTCCATCCTCTAAGGACCGTCCGTAACGTTCTTGACGCACCTGATTCTGAGTAGCAATTGCCAATTCCCAGGAGTTCCCAGAAACCGACAAAAGTAACCGACCTAGTGTCAGAAACCTGCCAAACAGAAGTAGGTACCCGTACGGCCCTACGGCCAACCCAGATGGAAGGTTTAATCAATTAAGCATTCAATTTTAATATAAGTCTCCTAGCTGCACAGAAAAGGAACACACGTGATATGTAAAACAAAATTAAAGAACTCAAAATCAGGAAAAAATGCAAATGTCCACAATGTTCATAGCAACAGAGAGGGGGTAATGTATATTCAAAAGCAAAAGGGAATTTTTATTTGTCCTTAATCACGCGATCGAAGAAAATATCGACATTTTCCAGGTCGAGTTTGTTCTTCAAACAATGGTTCAGGTGGCAAAACAGAGTTCGATTGTTCAGGTGACGGTTCAGAACTTGAATACTCCAATGCTGAAGACAAAGGTACAGTTCCAGATGATTTAACAGATGTATCTGGCTGAGCTGGATCAATCTCTACAGGTTGAGCATCACTAAATGGCACATACTTTGGGATGACATCGGTTTCAGTCGGGGCAAACCCTTTACTTATCCAATTATTTGCTGGCAATGGGAGTGGAACTCTCTTCGTGTGGGTGGCGTGCACCCAGTGCTTTCTGCCGTCCAACCGAACTGCAGTCCTCGTTGCCAACAAGACTTGGTAGGGTCCCACGAACCTTGGCTCGAGATTTCGTTTTCTCCCAAAGTTGCGAATTAACACCCACTCTCCAGGTTGGAGTCGATGTCCAGGTCCTTCTGTTTGTGCCGGTAGAGCTTCAAAAACCTGTTGATGAATCAAACTCAATTTAGCAGTCAGATCGTAAAGATAGTCAATCAACATTGGATATTCAATTCTGCTAAATTCCTTAGGCCTTGGAACTCCCCAAACGTTCGCAGGACGGCCGAACACAATCTCATATGGGCTAAGCCCTACTCGAGAGTGCAGAGTCGTCCTGGTTGACAGGAGAGCTAGAGGCAATGCATCAGGCCATGATAACCCAGTCGTTGCTTGGATTTTGGCAAGTTTCAGTTTCAGAGTACCATTGTACCCTTCCACCAAACCCGCCGATTGAGGATGGTTAGCACTATGACATTTTTGGCGAATACCCAAACCCGCACACACACTCTTCATCACACTTCCCACAAACTCACTACCATTATCCGACCATACGATCCATGGCATTCCATACCTTGGGAAATATTCTTTGAGTAGAACTTTTGCTGTGGACAGGGCAGTATTATCCTTAATAGGGTAGGCCTCAATCCATCTGGAGAACGCACAAACCACAACCAATACATATTTTAAATTATTGCATCTCTCCATATGGATGTAGTCCAACTGGATAACTTTAAAGGGGCATGTAGGAGGAGCAAAATGACCAGGTGGAGTGGGGGTGCCCCTGCCAGGATTATGCATCAAACATACCATACAGTTCTTGACCACTCTCTCAGCACACATAGCAATCCCATCATTCTTCCATACAGGAGACAACAACTTACATATACGTTTTGCGCTAATATGTGACATGCCATGGGCCATAGTAACAACGGCAAGCACATACGCATCCGGTAACATCCATCTCTGATATTCTGACAAATCAACCCAACATCCATTCATGTCTAATTTCCCCGTGCTTTCTTTCCATTTAGCCTTTTCAGTTTCGGTGGCCTCATTCTGAATCGCTTTCACACTCTCAACTGTGTCCTCACACATACCAGTCTCCGCCGGCCATCTCACTGAACTCGTAACATACATTCGATTCGTCAGATTCTTGGCCGTTTCCTTAGCAATCTCATCTGCAAACGCGTTACCACGACCAACATCATCTGTAACTTTCGATGCGCGCTGCATTTAATGATTGCCACTTGCTTAGGCAATGTAAGTGCATCCAAAAGATCGTTCACGAGCTGTCCGTGTTGAATCTTCGTGCCATGAGATGTCATGAATCCTCTCTCTCTCCACAACCGACCAAAACTATGTGCAACGCCAAACGCATACTGACTGTCAGTAAACACATTCACTCGCTTTCCCTTAGACAAAACACACGCTCTCGTTAAAGCAATCAACTCTGCAGCTTGTGCCGAATTCTGACTCAATCTCGCAGTTTCCACAACCGTACTCAACGTCACTACAGCATACGCAGTCGTCACATCACCATTCGGCAACTTGAAGCATGAACCATCAACATGCAAAGTACCATCGGGGTCTACCAATGGAGTGTTTTTCAGGTCAATACGACCCTTCGTCTCTTCTTCAGTTCTTAAGTAACAGTCATGTGGTGCTACATCATCTGATTCCATATGAATCGGCAACAATGTCGCTGGATTCAACACATTACAACGTTTTATCTGTATATGACTTGCCAAAAGTGTCAACTCATAACCGGACAACCTTGCACTCGTCAAATGTTGAGTCTTCGTTCGATTCAAGAGAGTGTCAACTGCATGCGGAACCATCACTGGAAGCATATTATCCATGACCAGACCTGCGAACTGTCGAATGGACTCCGCAGCTGCCACTGTCGCCCTTAGACAACTCGGCAACGCTCTAACTACTCGGTCTAGAGTCGAAGAAAAATATGCACATGGACGCTGTTTACCGCCAAATTGTTGCGTCAAAACACTTAACGCACAACCTTCTCTCTCGTGAACATATAGTGTAAACGGCTTACTGTAATCAGGAGTACCTAACACAGGAGCCGAACACAACGCATCACGCAATTCAGAAAAACTTTTCCGACAATCTTCAGTCCATGGCAAAGGAGTTGGAACATCCTTGCTCGTGAGAGCTAACAGTGGCTTCGCTAACAATGAAAAGTTTGGAATCCATTGTCTGCAGTATGACGTGATACCTAGAAAGGCACGTACATCTCTCTGAGTTGTTGGCACAGTCATTCGAGCAATCGCTGCAATTCTTTATGGGGTCAACCTTCTTCCCTCCTTTGACAATAAGTGACCTAAATAGGTTACTTCTTGACAACAATACTGTAGCTTAGAAGGCGACACCTTGTGATGTAAGTCACATAAATGCTTCAACAACGATACCGTAGCAGTTTTACAAATTTGCTCAGTGTCGGCAGCCACTAACAGATCATCGACATCCTGAATCAAGGCCGCACCAACAGGTAACACAAAGGCATCAAGTTGACTCTTAAGGGCCTGACTGTAAATCAATGGACTCTCACAGTAGCCCTGTGGTGCGCGTTTAAACCTAAAACTGCAACCACCTAATGAGAAGCCGAATAGATCTCTGCTTTCCTCAGCAATCGGAATACTAAAGAAGGCATTCTTTAGATCTATCACCGAAAACCAGGAGGCAGAGGCTGGAATCAGGGTCAGCAAAGCTGTAATGTCAGGCACCACTGGAAACTGTGGAATCACGATTTTATTCACTTCTCTCAAGTCAATTACAAAACGGTACACAGGAGGCTTGGATGGGTCAGTTCGTTTCAAAATAAGTAACACAGGACTATTACACACATTTCCCCGAGTTTCTTCAATAACATCCTTTTCGATCAAGTCATAAATGATCGCTAATAGCGCTCGCTCGCCATCAAGAGAGATACAATACTGGGGGATACGTGGTAATCTCACATTTAATTTCAGTTGGACTACATAAGGTGGTATGTCCAGTAGGCCCACATCATTGGGACCTGTTGCCCATAAAGACTCAGGAAGGGAACTCAATTCCGGTGGGAGCTTACCAGTTGACAAGTACATAGGAGAGATCACTCTCTGACCTAATGTAAGCTCCACTCCCGTAGGAAAGCAATACAGAGTTGCATATAACCGCTTCAACAAATCCAGACCCAAGAGATTCTCACCACAACCAGTAGTTAAAATCAAAGGAGCCTCTAGCTCACGTGTCCCGATCGTACGGGACAAAGGCCTAGAAACTGGATTGCTAACCGGGGCGCCAGAGAATCCAACAGAAACATTCGTTAAGCCAGACAAAGGTGCGCCAGGGAGTTTCAAATGCATAATGGAACTTTTTGCTGCACCAGTGTCCAACAGAAAAGGCTCAACTACGCCCGATGTGGCAACTGCGACGTAAGGCCCTCTCTGATCAACCGGAACTGATACTACTCCCTCTCTTTGTCTATGGCTGTCCTAATAATCGTTGTCTGCACCAATCTCATGCTCAACATAATAGTCATCCACATGATACTGTGCAGATCTACCAGACGATATATTTCGCTGATCAAAACAATTGTTCGTGTCCGATGAAGGAGCAGAACGCTCATTTTGATTTTGAGAGGTGCCACGACCTCTACCTCGAGAAGCTTGCTGATGACCGCCACGACCTCCTCGAACCGAGACACCATTCGTTCGGTCACGTAAAACAGGGCAATTAAACTTATAATGGCCCTCACCCTTACAATATGCACACTGATTACTCCCAAGCATAGATCTGGATGCAGAGTATTCAGAACGCGACTGCATCCTAGAAGACTGCGCCTGTGGTCGATACTGCACATGCTGCTGTTGCGAGTCATTCTGATTCGAGCGCGGAGGATACGCTTGCTGCAATAAGACCTTAGTTTTTAGCTCCTTCGTTTTCTTTTCTGCACGATCATTCTCCTCTTTTTCTCTATTCTCATAATATTGAGCCGTTGCTAATATTTGAGCTGTGGTCGAAACAGCCCACGCACTTTCAGAATTTTTCAATTTGTTGCATAATTCAGGCAACAAATTGAACACGAACTTATCGACAAACAACCGCTGACCTCCCTCAGTGCTCATATCCTGACCACTATGATCAATAAATGCCTCCTCAAACCTAGTAAAGAAATCGGAGACACTCTCGTCTTTCTTTTGTTTGCAAGCAGACAATTTATCTCAGTTCACCCTCATCGCTGGCATGAGTGCTGTCATGAGCGTAATGATTCTTTGGGGCAGATCCGTAATTAACTGTTCAGGCTTGGCCCCACCAACTTGCTGTCTGTCGGCCGCTACAATTGCAGCCCAATCACCACCTAACTCAGCTGCATGATTCTCATGACGAATCTTCGCCCAGATCGGTTGCGGTACTACGTTACCAAACAACATGTCGATATCACAAAGGTTCATAATAGAAGCATCCACAAGTTGAGATAACTCCTTGTAATAACCTGCCGGATTCTTCCGTGGGTCAGGCAAGGATTGTTTCACCTGCAAGACTTCCGAAACGCTTCCATGGGAGGTGTATCCAAACTCTCTGGAAGTGTGGCAAAATTGGAGGATTGACAGTAGCATCACCTGGCATCCACACTGGGGGAACCTCTCGCATGGGATACTGACCAGATTTCGTTTTCGGATCATCGGAGTCGTCGTCAAACGACACTCGTGAAGGCACTGTGGACCTAAAAGCTAACAAACGCTCTAATGCACGCCGTACATCACCATTTACAATCATACCGTTCGAAAACTGACTCTGAAGTTCAGTCAAATCGGGCGGTACGATATCTAGCTCATCATTATCCCACTCTTCTCTCAATGATTTGCACATCTCTTCGAACACGAATCTCTGTGTGGGCTCATTAAACTGAGAGAACGTATCGAAAACTATGCGGGAAGTGTACTTAGCAGGGTGTCTAATCCACCTACGCGCCATAGTTACTAACGTCTCACTCTCCCTTACACCAGGCATTTGACTTCGCCTCTGAGAGATTTCAGAGACATCGGATTCGAATAACGATCCGAAAAGTGGAGAATAGAGAGTAGCAACAGAATGAGGTATAAGTTTACGAACAGAAGGAGAAGAGGAAAGAAGAACAGGAGCAACAATATTAGGAGTAAACGTAGAAGCAGTGGGAGTAGCCAAGATAACAGGAGTAGTAGTAGCAGTAGGCTGAGAGGTTACAGGCAGAGGAGTAGTAGGAAGAAGAGGTGGTAAAGGAGCAGGGCCCACTTGAGGAACAAGGGGATTTGGAGGAACAGGACCAACTACAGGCTGACCAGCAGCCACCGGAACAACAGGCGGAAGAACAGGAGGTACAATAGGGGCTATAGTACCCTGTACATAAGGGGGTGGTGACTTTAGTAAATAAGATAACAAATGATCCTCTTTCGATTCTTCTTCCTTCTTTTCAGAACTCGACGGTAAAACCGGATAACATTTATCCACCGCCATGCTATGCTGTCTGATAGAAACTTCCTTTTCCTTCTCTGCCTTGTCTCGCTGATGCTGTTCTGCACCTTGCATTATCGACAGGACGCCCTCTTTCTTATTTTTCTTAATCAGCTTGATTTCTTTCTGTCTGGCCTCTTTGCGCCATAACCGAAAGGAATCAAACATCGCTGGCCTAGCTTTCTTTTTAAACAATTTTGCTTCGAGATTATCTAAAATCTCAGTTTCAAAACTACCATGGGGTGGCCAACTAAGAACACCATCTTTTCTCGTATAACGAATCAAGAATGGGTTATATATAATAGGACCCACTCCATGTCGACTCTCGAGCTCATAAATCGGAGTTCCAACTGGAGGTATCGGACATGAATCCTCCAACCGGAAATCCGGGTTGCAACATCTAAGGAAACCAAACAAAATACAACGGCCAGGAATCGTGCACAATAACCGAGTTTCAAACTTCAAGGGTTATCAAATTACGATATCCTCGCAAAAATACGAGACCCTCGGTTTTTGGCAATTGCAATTGTCAAAGAACCCAAACAACAAAAAGAACCGAAAAATGCAATGGAACCATGCACTCAACCAAATTTCAACAACAACAACCAAGTTTCAAAGTACGAAGCAAATGTCAAGCAAATGCCAAGTTTTAAAATTTTAAACAAATGTTCCAAAAAAGGAACCAAAGAGTTAACCTCAGAACTGGGAGCGACCCACAAATACTTAACTGAAAGAACAATGGCGTCACCAGGAAGGCCCGTCTATCGTCTCGCCGTACAAAGGACTACGCTAGGCGCCAAAACAGGTCGATAGTCAGGGCATCAGTCCGTCGCAGCCGCCAGGAAGCGGGAATCTTCGCGGGAAAAATCTTCGGACCACTTATTTCGACAACAGGATCGATGAAGCGGGTTGCACCTTCCCTCGGAGATTTCACACGAAGTTCCTCACGATCGTCAGGCTTTGGACCGGTACCACATGATGTCGCCCAACGTTGGGCGCCAACTGAAGGACTGGGCTAATTTAAAGCCCAGCGGTGCGAGGGGACAACACCTGAAACCTTCGTGGGGATACCTGTTCCGGCGTACAAATTACAGAGACACGGGACACTTCCTTCGGCGTCAAAGATCAGCGTTTATTTACTGCAGGGACACAGAAATCGCTAGAAGTACAACAGAGTGTATGTTCAGAGAGTCTGCTTTGAATTGCAAAAGTGGATCGCTCCTTTCATACACATTTTCGAAATTGCACAACATAACGAACAAAAGGTTACAACTCAGTTCCCACAGTAAACTTCAAAAGGATCGCATTCATGTTTTCAGAAGCCCGGAACATAATTACAGAAACATGTCGGTTCCCAACTGTAAAAGCACGCTATCCCGCCATTAGGCACATTCCATTCTAGTCGTAAACGACCTAAGAGAAGGGACAGAAACAGGTGCAGGAAGACAAAGACAGACAACAGATTGAAAAGAGTGTGGGGGCAATATCGGAAGCGTGATCACAGGATCAAAGGATTCGAGCCTAACATCATTCCCCTAGTCCTAAAGGCACACTCAAAGGAATTTGCATCTTCCGCAAGAGCTTGGGAATCCCAGGGTCATCGAGCGGACATTGTCCGTTCGCCGGCTACGTGAGGGCAAGAAACAAAATGGATGCTGTATCTAAAATGGAACCCGAAGGTTCAGATGGAAAAACCCGTAAATAAGACGACTCCTTCCAAGTAGTGTAGCGAAAACACGTACATCTACTAATCTCGTCATTTACGGTTCGTAGATACCAAACTCGTCCTTATCCGAACAAGCCCAAAACGTCGTTACGATTCTCACCGAACCTCACCTGCTTCTCTCAGTGGAGTTGCGAGACTATCAAGAAGCCACCCCGGGGCCCCAGGCGAATTCCACAGAGGTGATCTGGCTGTGAAGTAGTCAGTTTTTGTAGCACATCTAAGTTTCATCCATGTTTCCCGTAGCACCTTCAGTTTAACTTTCTTAAAAAACTTGGGGTCGCCAAATTTAAATAAAAACCCCTGCTCGGCTACCCCTTCCCCCTGAAGTAGTGCTGCAAACATACATCCACATCCGTAGTTTGTGGGCGTCTTAAGCAGCATCCTAGCGTGGGAAAGTTGGAAAGCCCACGCATATAGCTGTAAAGCGGGAGCCGCCAGACCCCCTTTTCTCTACGGCGCCTACGTTTTTTCCAGGCTATCCTGGGGGTCTGATCATTCCAGATGAAAGAGCTTATGTTGCTCTGGAGTTTGGCTAACAAAGAGGGCTAAAAAAAAATGGAATAGTGTTAAACAAAAAAGTAACTTTAGGGAGTACTGACATTTTTATTAGGTTTGCTCTACCCAAGAGTGATAAGGGCAAAGAGGACCAAGATCTCATCAGCCTGCGACATTCTCTGGCTGTCTTAGCAAAGTTAGATGGTACAAGCTTATTTATGTCCTTATAGATGTCAAGACCCAGGTAACGAAAAGTGGAACTCAACTCAACCCCGACAATCGGCTCAGGGTCATTCCATACCATAATGTCTGTTTTGGTGGCATTAATCTCATAACCGGACACCTTGCTAAAATCTTGGGCCAAGGCAATTACTGCTAGATAGGCTGAACTCAGTTCAGAGGAGAAGACGAGGACATCATCCGCATATAGGGCTACCTTCTTCTCCCACCCCTCATAAATAAAGGGCTTGATGTTACAATCATCCCGCAATTTCTGAGCAAAAGGCTCGATGTATAGATCGAATAAGAGGGAGGAGAGAGGGCATCCCTGACGCGTACCGTGTGTGATATTAAATGGTTTGGATAGTTCCACGTTTACAAGTAAGGAGACAGATGGATTTTGGTACAAGAGCCCTACAGCGCGTCTAAATTTGTCACGATGTTAAATTTCGCCAAGGCCTCCGATAAGTAAACCCAGTTGACTCTATCGAAGGCCTTGGTGGCGTCCAATGTGAGGACCGCCAAGGGGAGTGATTTAACAGATGCCATATCACAACTCGTAAAGCTGGAGGCCCATTACAAAGCCCTTCTTGACAGAACTGATGCGAAGATCTTGTAGTCAGAATTTAAAATGGAAATCGGTCTATATGACCCGCAACAAGTAGGAGATTTCCCTGGTTTCAATAACAATGTTATAGATGCACTATTCCAGGATACCGGGGGAGGTATTCCCTCTTGAAGAATCTGGTTAAACAGATGGGTAAGAAAGGGAAGAATTGATGGCTCCATAACCTTATATAATTTGGATGGCAAGCCGTCCGGACCGGATGCCCTACCCTTTTTACTACCCGCGACCGCCAATCTCACTTCATCCTGCGAGATAGTTTGTTCCAGGGTTGCACGCTGTTCTGTTGACAGCCCAGGCAGGGTAACACGGTCTAACCAGTCCTTAACCTGGTCTATCTAGATATTTTTATCATCTCTGTAGATTTCAGTAAAAAATTCTCGAAAGGCTCCCCTAATATCTGCATCGTCTGAGTGTGTTACATTTCCAGTGATGATAGAATCGATATTGTTCCTAATCTGATCAGTCTTTGCCTTCCAGGCTAATAACTTCCCGCCCCTTCACCATATTCAAAGTGGGATAATTTACTTACTTCCCACCTCTCAAGGACCCGAGCATTCAACACTGATCCCAGATCCCCTTTTAGAATGGTTAACTTATTTTGCCAATCTTGAATGGTGGTAGAAGGAACCTCAGGGTGCATAGCAATTTCAGTTTGGATTCTGGCCATCTCCGATTCTAGGGAAACGACAGCTTCCCTGTACATCTTGCCTTTGAATGCACCTTTATTTGTTATTAGGCTCCTAACAAAGGCCTTGAATGAGTTCCATACACAACCTGGAGGGGCTGTCCCAATATTTCTATCCAAAAAGTGCTGGATCTCCAAGTTGAAAGTATTAATAACCTCTATGGAGGAGAGCAGTGATCGATCAAAAGACCAATTCCTCACAGGGCTCCTAGGGAAACCCTCCGGTATATAAAGGAAATGGCAAGTGGGACACAGATTGCACCAAGTTAACTAAGATTTGACTGATCAAGATGTAATTGATTCTTGATTGATGGTAATATCGATCATTACGGAAAGTGACACTGTTTTGAGTCATGTCTAATATTGTTGCACCCCCCACATTTTTTGCCGGTGGCCGGTGAACCCAAAATGGAATGGGACTTGTGGTATCCTATGTTCCTGGCTTATGTTGACATTTTAGAAGAAGATGGTTGTTCCCCTAAGAGGAAACTTGCACTCTTAAGGCACTGTTTAGGGGGGCAGGTTTAAAAGAATTTGCGAATTTACCACCTATCGAAGGTTCTGGGGATACCAATGTTTTTGATATTGCTATTAAACAATTGAGCATTAGATTTAGTACGAAAATTAATACCGTCATGGAAAGGTTTAAATTGTATTCTCGTGCACAAAAAGAGGATGAATCCATTGAGGACTATGTAACTGTTTTACACACGTTAGCCGGATCTAGTGCTTTTGAAACTATTAATTTCGAACAAGTTTTAAGGGATCAAATTATAATGAAAACTAAAAGCAAGAAAATTCAAGAAAGACTCAGGATGGGTACTGAATTGGCCCTAAGTGCTGTAGTAAATTTAGCTAAAGGTATCAAACAATCTGAGAAGTTTGTTAGTGAAATCAGGGGACAAGTTGTTATAGTTAATGAGGCTGTTACCGAAGTGTCTGTAGTAAAGGATCAATCAACTTCCAAAAAATGTTCCCCTGTCCTCTCTAAGAAAGACACTGTGGGAAAGGATAACACATTTTTGGGGAAAAAAACCCAAATTGTTTGTTATAGGTGCTGTGGTCTTGACCACGTTGGAAGCTACAAAGGGTGACTTGTGTGGAACAAGATTTGTATTAAATGTAATAAAACTGGACAATTTAACAGCGTTTGCAAGTCTTCTCAAAAAATTAATTTCATGACACACAAAGAGAGTGGCCCTCTCCCAGAGGTCAATAGTCTACTGTGTGTTGGTAATACTAATTGCAAAGGTTTTCCAAGCGGCAAAGTGTCAATTGATGGTCGAGGTTTCTATGTTAGTGGATTCATGTGCTTCACAATATTATTGGCAGAAATGTTTTTGATGAATTTTCAAAGACGAAAAAGTTACCTCCACCTGACATTCAACCTAGTGGTTATTCTGGTCACAAGATTGATCTTGATGATTTCATGTAGGCAGATTTCGAATTTAAAGGCAGAAGAACCAGAGGAAAGATGTATGTAGCCACCAAAGGTGTATCTATACTTGGTTGGCCTCATCAACAAGAGATGGGTATAAAGTTAGATCCCAATGCCTCACCACCCGTCTATGTTGTAGCATCCAACAATGAGGAACGTGCGTCTGAAAATAAGAGACAGGTTTCCTACTCTCTTCAATGATTCTCTAGGGAAGTTTGTACATTTTAAACATAAAATTATTCTCAAGGAGGGCGCAATTCCTGTTAGACACAGAGTAAGAAATGTACCATTGGCATATTGCGATAAACGTAAGGAAATATTAACTGATTTAGTTTCTAAGAACATCCTTGAACCCATAGAATCGTCTCCATGGGTCTCTCCAGTTGTTTTATCTCTTGAAAGTAATGGCAATCTTCGCTGCCTTAATAAAGAAATATGGATTGATATACATCCCTTACCCCACATTCATGAGTTGATTTCCACGCTTTCAGGTGCTTGTGTTTTCTCCACAGTATATTTAGCCAGCCCCTATCCCCAGGTAGTCCTACATGAGGAATCTAAATTTATGACAACGCCTGAGGGTATGTTCCAATTTTCACGCATGACGCTTGGCTTAGCCAGCGCTGCTTCCGTTTTTCAAAGAATTATGAAGGAAGTTTTGGAAGGGTGTTCTGGTGCAATTGCTTTCCAGGATGATATTTTAATTTTTGGAAAGAACTACGAGGAACAGAACAAGAATTTGGAAAATGTGATAAAATGTGTACAAAATAAAGGTTTGACTTTGAAATTTTCTAAGGGCAAATTTAAGCAGAGTAAAGTGGAATATTTGGGACATGAGATCTCTAGTAATGGCATAAAACCTAAGTTTAATCATGTTCAAAGTATTTCTAATGCTCCTTCTATTACAACTGAAAAACAATTGTCTTCCATTTTAGGCTTGACAGAATTTTATAGCAAATTCGTACAAGACTATTCTTTAAAAGAACATTCTTTAAGAACATTGTTAAAAAAATGTGAACTGTATTTGGGACAAAGAACAGCAATTAGCTTTTGAGCTTTTAAAGAAAGAAATTGTTGATGCGCCATTTTTGAGACCTTTTGAAATTGGAAAAGAATGTATTGTAGCTGTTGATGCCAGCAATGTAGGTTTAGGCTCTTTGTTAATGCAAAGGTACAAAGGTGATGAATATGTTGTCTCTTATGCTTCAAGAATGTTACGTGGTGCCGAACATAATTATTCCTTCATCGAAAAGAAACTGTTAGCATGTACATGGGCTGTGCAACATTTTCATCAATTCTTGTTGGGTACCAATTTTTGCTTAAGAACAGACCACAAGCCTTTAATCAATATGTTAGCCGCTGGTGGTGGTAGAACATTAACAGCTTGTTTTGCACGATTGGCTGCCAAATTACAGGAATATCAGTGTATTGTTGAATTTGTTCCAGGGCGTTTAAATGTACATGCAGATTGCATGTCACGATTATCTTTGTTAGCTACACCTGACACCAACAACAATGGTGTTGACTTTGATGTGGCGTACACGATTACTGATGCTAACATTGGAAGTACTAATGTATTGTCATCGGAAGCTATTTATGAAACTGATTGGAAGAATGCAATGTGTGAGGACAGTATCTTATCTAATGTGGTCAAATTTTTACAGGGGGGTTGGCCTGAAGAAAGGAAATTAAGTGGCAAACCAGTGTCATTTTGCAAGATTAAGGACGAGCTAATGTTTTCGCAAGGTATTTTAACAAGAGGGGATAAAATTGTTCCTCCTTATAAAGTCAGAGAAAGAATTTTGACCATGGCTCATGAAGGCCACGTGGGTATGTCCAGCACCAAAAGACGGATCAGAGAATTATACTGGTGGCCTAGTGTCGATAGTATGGTTGACAAATGGATCAGACAGTGTCTTCTTGTTCTAAAAGTTATAAATGAGTCAAACCACTGTCTGTGGATGTCACTCCTATTGAGTATGTTCAAGGTCCTTGGAGGAAACTGGGTATCGATAATATTGGTTCCCTCGGTTTGTCTCTCAACCAGGATGACTATGCTTTAGTTTTAATAGATTATTTTTCAAAATGGCCTGAGTTGAAGATTGTAGACAAGATTAGTTCAATTCAAATAATTGAATTTTTAGATGAATTGTTTTGCCGTGAAGGGTTGCCTGCAGAAATCATCTCTGATAATGGTCCTCAATTTGTTAGAAAGGAGTTTCATTCATTTCTTGAAAGATGCGGTGTCAGGTAGAACGCTTTAATAGGGTCAAAGAATCTGTCCAGCTTGCTATAAAAAGTGGGTTTGAATGGAAAAAAGCTTTTCATGCCACTCTATTGTCATATCGTACTTCTCCGAATTCTGTTACGGGTCTATCTCCGTTTGAGATGTTACGAGGAAGAAAACCTAGTTCCAAGCTTTTGCCCTGGTGGTTGAAGGTAAAAAATTCCAATTATTCCACTTTAGCTCTATCCCAAGTCAGGGAGCATATCTAGAAATATCAAGAGAAAATGAAGATCAATTTCTCGCGGCATCAATACTCAGGTTCAAATATTAAAGTGGGAGTTTATGTTTGTGTCAAATTTGGTGGTCTTTCTGGCAGAAAGTGGGCCAAGTGGTCTGATCCCGTTAAAGTACTGGATGTTTTCAGCAAAGCAGTAAGAGTAGATGGGGGAAACATTTGGAATTATAGACGCATATCCTTGTGTAGATTTGCAAGCTCACAGTTGGTCTCTCAACACATTGTTTCTAAACTTACTGATGAGAATATTAATGGTTCTGTTTTTTTGGACACATATGAAAATGTTATGCCCAGTTCAAGTGTTTCGGAGTCATGTTCTAACAGTATTGACAATTTTCAGAGTATAACTTCTACTATGTCTCATGACAATACTACTGAACCTTTTGATAATATTCCTGAATCCGAGACGCATGCAATTGAATTAAGGAAAAGCTCTTGCATTAAGCATGCTCCTTTCAAAATGAAAGATTTGATTCAATTTTAATTGTTGATTAGTTGTTTTTTTTCTCTCTCTGTATTGCAGTATTATTATTTATTTTTTGTTTTTTTTGTTTGTTTTAATAGGGGAAGGTGTGTGGTGTTCCAACTTATAATATTCTTAGTGGTAGAATGTTATCTGTATTCTTTGCTGGGGAATTCCACAAGCGTTGGGGTGTTAAGAAACGTATTGCCAGCTGTGGATGCTTAAGCTGTCTTCTACAAATAAAACTAGATTCTCTTTATGAACTGTGTTGGAATTCACTTCAAATACCAGTTTTTCCCTCCACATTTCTCCTTTACTCTGTGCTAAGACCTGTATGTTATATGCAAAAACAACAGGTGATGGACAGAATGAAGCAGTGCACCCCTGCCACAATTTTGTGTTAACAAGCCAGTGAAACCAGTCCCCCTTTACCTCTAGCAACAGGGATATTCTATATCAAAGGGTGCTCTGAGACAGCAGTAATCTGCTGTGTGCTGTTTAAACTGTATTTAATAGGGACTGTGCACTTTGTTATTTGGCCAGGCGAGGGAGTAACGTTTTATTCAAACCGTGTTGTTAAAGCACAAGTTGTTAGGCCCTTACCTGAACAAGTTCAAAGTGTGGATTGAGCCTGTCTGTCTCCTATGAGATTTCTGAATAGAGCAGCAGCTTCCAGCACCCTGGCCAGCAAACATTGTCTGAGGTAGCTGGGACCTTATATAGTCTGCTATTGTTTGGTACATGTGTACACTGATTGGTGGTTGTATCTGGTGTTTCTATTGGATTAGGGTTAGTGTCCTCATTGGTTGTGTACTTGAGGGTTCTGATAGGTTTCTGGGTCTATGATTCAATCAATGTAGGGTTGAGACTAGGGCTAGGGTTAGGATTTTTTATTGGATTTAGGGACTAGGGGCCCGATGTAGGTAAAATATTTTTACCGGTTCGTAAATACCGAATGATACCGAATCCGTATTTATGAACCGGAAAACCTAATGTAGGTAAATAATCGGTAAAAAATACCGATTCGGTACCATTCGGTATCCACATTCTGTAAATACCGATTCGGTAATCACCGATTCGGTAATCTCCGAATCGGTAACACCCATTCACCCCTATGGGCCTCCAGTCCCATAGGAATGAATGGGAGACACTGAATCGGACATTACCGAATCGGTAATTACCGAATCGGTAATTACCGATTCGGTAAAATCCAATCTGGAAGACTCGAAAACATGACATGTGAGCCAGTGAACCAATCAGGGAGACCCATCACACCCCACAACAAAGCCTCAGAGAATCCAGCCAATCAGAAGCAAGTACCACACCCCAGTACCTGGAGGTGGCCACACCCATGCAGGTGCAGAGCAACTAAAGTGCAGAGAGAGCTGGAGGTGAGACAGAGGAGCAGGCTGCACTGAGCCCAGCATAGCTAACCCATGGAGTCCCAGGAGTCACAAAAGGATGGAGGTGACCGAAAGAGGAAGGTGAAATTTAGCCCAACAGAGCTCCAGGTGCTGGTAGAGGAGGCCGTGCAGCACTACAGTCAGCTGTTTGGGAGACAGTCTCTGCAAGCAGCAGAGTCTGTAAAGAGGAACACCTGGCTGGCAATACAGAGCAAGGTCAATGCCCTGGGAGTGACTCATCGCGAAATCGATGACATGAAGAAAAGGTGGTATGATCTGAGGATCACCACCAAAAAGAAGCTTGCCACCGAGAGGAAGGAATCAGCAGCCACAGGTGGGGGAAAGAACCGTGCACCAAGCCTCACAGAACTGGAGCACCTTGTGGAATCCACCATGGAGCCAGAGAGCATACACAGGATTGGGGATGCTGACAGCTCAGACAGAGCTGCAAGGAAGAAAGGTAAGATGCATGTACATGTACACCACCCATTCCCTGGCCCCTTCCCCAATGTGGGTGACTCATTCACCATCCAGCATACATGAGATTAGACACCAGCAATGCATCATGGTAGTTGTAGGCACAGGTACATACATCAAAGCTGCCAACACTGAAAACAGCAAGGCATGCCACACACCCCATTCACAACCCGTTGAGGCATAAGAAGATTTGTAGTAGGAATATGTGTAATGAGAACGCACATCTGATCATTGTCCATGTATCCCCACAGGAGAGTCATCGCGCAGAGCAGCGCAGGGAGGAGAGTCAAGTGCACCAACATCGGCACAGAGGGAAGGACCAACTGACACAGCAGGACCTAGCACTGTCCCAGAGGACACGACCACTACACACGCACCCACACCAACGGAGCAGGACACCACTGCCCAGCCACTGTCGCCCCTGCTGTTTGAGACACAGACTCCGGCACCACCTCCAGGTGCCACAACACCGAGCTCGGGGTCCCCTGTGCATGTGAGGCCAAGGAGGCAGGACGTACTTCCATTACATATAATGGAAAGCTCTGATGAGGAAGTGCTGGAGGCACCTAGACCTAGCACACCACCACTGGCTAGCAACGCAGGCCAACAGGGGTCAATGGGAACTGGCCGTGCAAGAGACCGTGGCCGTAGGGCACATGAGCAGGATGAGGTGCTGAATGAGCAGGGTGTATTCGCTGGGCTGGAAGCCACAGTGGTGAGGGTGCAGCGCATGCAGGTCAAGGGGATCCTGGCAGTGCACCTACAGGTGCGCATCCTGAACAGCAGGATGTCAGACATCGATCGGGGGATAGGTGCCATGGCGAAGGGAATGGAGGCCATGGGCAGAGGAATGGAGGCAATGGGCAAAGGAATGGAGTCCATGGCAGAGGGGGTGAGGGACATGGGTGTGCGCATGGGCTCCCTCTGTGACAGGCTGGAGAGTGACCACCAAGAAAGGCGCAGCTACAGGCGTGAGGTACAGCATCTGAACGAGTCTATTAACCGTCTGGCAACTTCCACCACACTGCTATGCCGCCGGTCTGTGACCATGCAGACTGAAATTGTTAACTGCTGCAGTGACTTGTCCAGGGGGATGGGGAGGGTGACCTCTGCCATGGAGGTGTTGCTGACACAGCAGACAGCCACTGCTGGTGAAACATGGGTAGTGGACACAGAGGAGTCCACAAGCAGGAGTGGAGCCAGCACGCCTGTTCCGGACATTCGTCGGAGCAGCAGACTCCATGCAGATGACACCGCTCCCACTGCGCAGGTTGACCCCCAGCCCCGTGGCTCACTCAACATCACGCGCAAGCGCAAGCATTAAGGGAACATTATGACCACAGGACATGTCATATTGAAGTTAACTTTGGCAACCCAGTGTGCATGGAGAATTTATTTTGTTTTTTATGATCTTTAATAGTGCTGTTGCGCATATTAAAGTGAGAGTTACAACACATGAACATGCCTGTGTGTCATCACTATATTAAAAGTATCTGTTGGTGATTTCTGCGCGTCGCAGTCTACCATCTGTTGCAGGTGCTGGTCCTGCTGCAGTGTGATTGGCTTGTACTGTCCCATCATCTATGTCCTCATGATATGATAGTTCAATCTCTGTGCCCTCCTTGGTAGCAAGATTGTGCAGCATGGCGCAGGTAGCTATTATCTTGCAACAGATTGTTGGTGTGTATTGCCGCGCACCTCCACTCTTAGGGAGGCACCGAAATCTACTTTTCAGCAGTCCAAATGTGCGTTCCACCACGCAACGTGTTGTCCTGTGTGCCATGTTATAACGCCTTTCGCTCATGGTGGATGGCTTCAGGTAGGGGGTGAGAACAAATGACCGCAGGGCATATGCACTGTCACCTGGGTGGAAAATGAAATTTTGATTAGTCACATACTCTCAATGTTCCCTTCAGCATGGACTATCAGGGTGTCTTGCACATACTTACCCGGCAGGTATCCATCACCAAAATCACCAGCCACAAGGCGTCTGTATATCCCACTGTTGGTGAATATGTAGGAGTCGTGGGCTCTCCCTGGATATTTGGCAACAATGTCCGTTATAATGTTGCCAGCGTTACAGATCACCTGCACATTGATAGAATGTGTGGACTTCCGGTTTCTGTATATGTGTTCAGTAGCTGCAGGTGGGCATAGTGGGATGTGCATCCCATCGATACAGTCTATGATGTGCGGAAACTGGGTGAGTTGATAGAAATCTGTTTTTGTCCTAGCAAGTTCTGCAGGTGTATCTGGGAACTCAATGTAGTGTTCCATCCTCTGTATCATGGCGTGTAGGAATTTCCTGAAAAACCGTGACAGGCAGCTCTGAGACATCCCACCTACTGCGGCTATCACGTGCTGGTAGCTACCAGAGGCAAGGAGGTGTAGGCAGCACAGCACCTGCACATGGGGGGGATGGCATGTGCTCTTGGGGTTGGGTGTTCCAGATATGGGTGGAAGTCCCCAATCAAGTCCAGGATGGTTCTGGGGTGGAGTCTGTACCTTTGCAGGATATCAGCTTCTATCAGTTGAAAGAGGGTGATCCTCTGCCTATAGACCTGTTCCTCCCTTAGCCAGACCCTCTCTCCTGCTGCCTGTATCCGTAGCCGCCTTGCAATGACGTAAAATGCCGCCATTGTGGTTGCACTGTTGCATTTTGGGGCCTTCTTATATATCCTGTTCCTGGTATCCACCTGCTCCCAATCCATGGCAAATACCGATTCTTAAATACCGATTTTCGTGAAATTCTGTATTTTTAGTATTTGCTACATCTCAACAGGCCTTTTTTACCACTTCTTATTTACCGAGTCGGTAAATATGAATTCGGTATTTTCCGATTCGGATATTTACTGATTCTTATTTTCCGATTCGGTAAACATGAATTCGGTAAAATCCGATTCATTTAATACCGATTCGGTGTTTTACCAAATGGTATTTTCTGATTCGGTACGTTTTTCGTCACTTACATCTCGATTCTCATTTACCGGTCGGTAATGGCCGGAATTACCGAATTCCGTCCGTTACCGACCGGTAAATGCCTACCTACATCGGGCCCTAAATCTTCCTGTGTTATTGGTTGTTGGGATTAGGGTGGGACTAGGGCTAGGGTTAGGCCTTTAATTGGAAGTAGCAATTAGGGCTTCTGGTGTGATTGTTTGGTGGACTATATCTGGGACTAAGAATAGGGTTAGGCTTTTTATTGTAAGTAGGGACTAGGGCTTCCTGTGCCATTGGTTGCTTGGACTTGGGTTGGGACTACTGGTAGGGCTAGGGCCTCTATTGGACGTAGAGATCAGGTTTTTTTTAACTGATTGGTTGCTTGGACTAGGGCTAAGATTGGCTGTAAGGTCCTTGTCTCCTACTGGTTCCAGATTTTAGGTGTAGTGTTGTGATTGTATACTGTTGGGACTGGGGTTCCCATTGGCTGGAGGGGTCACCTAATTACTAGGGCTATAAAAGGCCAGGGTTAGGGTATTTCAGCCTGACTGTTGAGGCTAAGGGCTGAGAGGACAAGGGCAGTTGGATGTACGTTGTTACAATGCATGCTTTTACCACGCATGCCTTTACAACGCAGGTTTTTCAACGCAATTCGATAGTGAATAGTTTAATTTACTATTCCAACTCCAGTCCCCGTGGATAGTAGGGAAGGTGTTGGATAGTAAATTAAACTATTACCTATTCTACAGCGCCCCCCATCGCAATTCATTGTAATGACTTGCGTTGAAAAACCTACGTTGTAAAGGCACTGCGTGGTAAAAGTTGCGTCGTAAAGGATATTTCCCGGGCAGTTGCCTCTTTGAGCCTGTTCGGGACTAGGGCCAGAAATGTGGCCCCTGTTCCCATTCAGTAATACCCACCCACAATGTATTCTCACTATAGATATGTACCTATCTTTGTGTATTGCTTTGTTTGAACATGTAGAATAATTATGTTGTAAACAAAACAAGAAAACATATTTGGTCAACATGTTCTTGCTTCCATTGTTAATCTATGTACCTCCGTACTTGGATTTGTGTGTCTCTTACTTTTCTCCTGAAAAAGCATATCCAATGCACTACCCTATTTCTCATCATGTACCTCTATCAATATCTTTAATGTACATATACTTACCTCCTTTATGCATTTATATACTTTCAATGTACTTATGGATCTATATATTTATTACTTTCTTTTAATTTGGCATTTCCAATGCACTACCCTATCTCTCACCCTATACTTCTCTCAATATATCTTCTAACCCAACTTTATGACTCATCTCAAACTTCTTTCTACTACTCTTTCCAAAGCACTACCCTATCCCTCACCCTATACATCTATCAATATATCCTCTACATCCACTCTCATTTATCCCAAACCCCATACCACTACTATGATCCCCAAAATAACTCTTTCTAGACTCTCTCCTACTCTACTCCTCCTTGCATCATCTGACACCTCTTTTACTATACCGATCCCCCAAAACAAACCTCTCTAAAGTCTTCCCTCTGACTCTTCCCCTCCAAAAACCCTTTTTATTCAACCAAAAGCCTCCTCCAACTGCTGTGACCTAAAGACAAGAAATAAAAAAGTCCTTCACTCCTCTATCCCTCCACTATCCTTTTCAATCAAAATAACAGACAAACTTGTTCACTTCTCAAATTCCATATTCCACTATACTAACTCACCACTAATCCTTTATGGGTTCCAGAGTAGTGTGCTACTGTCCAATAAAGCGTTTCAACAGCCCTTCAGGGTTACAAGCGCTACATAAATGCAAATCTTTTTTTCCTTTTCTACCCCTCCCCAACCTTTCTCAATCCAAATAACTGACTAACATATTCACCACTCAAATTAATTTCATGTTTCACCATACTAATTCAACTCAAATCCTTATGGGTTCTGGAGTAGTGTGCTACTCGTCAAAAATGCGCTTCAAAACCCAATCAGGGGTAGCAAGCGCTATCTTCTATCAGGCCACCTACCCTTCTCTATCCAAATAACTGAATAACATATCCACCACTCAAATTACTTCAAATTCACTATACTCATTTTACACGCCAGAAAAGCGCTTCAACACCCATCAGGGGTAACAGGTGGTATATGAATGCAAACCTTTCTTCCTCTTCTATGCCTCCTCTCTCCTTCTCACTCCAAATAACTTACTAATGTCCACCACTCAAATTACTTTCATATTTCACCATACTAATTCACCACTAAACATTTATGGGTTTCTGGAGGAGCGTGCTTCAACACCCCATCACCCAACATCCTTCTGCTATCCTTCCGAATCCAAATAACTGACTAACCTATCCACCACTTAAAATGTACTTGCATGTTTCACTATACTAATTCAACATTAATCCTCTATGGGTCCCGGAGTACCGTACTACTCGCCGAAAAAAAGCGCTTTGACGCCTCAGCAGGGGTAGTAAGCTCTATACAAATGCAATTACAATACAATATCAGTAATACTACTGTAATCAAATCAAAGTACATTTACAATTGCAATCCAAACTGTTACAATCTGTATTTTTACTGCAAAGTACTAATCACTTACCTGTGCCAGGCTTGCTTGGTTCTAGGAAATAAAATAACTAAAAGAATATTTTTATACAAAAACAATTGGTCTGAAGTTCAGTCTTTGAGTGTGTGAAATCATTTGCCGATTGAGTGTGTACAACAAACGCTGTCCTCTGATAAAGCCTTACTGCTCGACCACACTACCACAAATAGAGAGTACGGTGCTATCTAACTTTACCTCTGCCTACCTTTGGGGTTCCACTGGACTCTGATCACACTATTCCACGCTTTGGTATAGTATATACAGAGCCAGCTTCCTACATGGCAGCTTCAGCAATTGCTGGAACATCTCAATTTTGCAGTAGAGTGCTGAGAACAGGCAGGGCATTTTGTCGTAGGTTTTGCATTGGCAGGTGCTAAATTGCGGCATCATAGGGTGATAATTTCAGCTGAGTTATGAGCAGATTTGGCAGTCTGGTTGATGTTTATGAAATGTATTACCAGTGTCACAATATGGTCAATGGAGGAGAAATGTACATGAATGGTTCTTATTTACACAGATGCTGTAGGATCTGAAGATTTTTGCATATTTTGGTCAGGTTGGTGGTGTGCAGAGAAATGGCCCTTACCATGAAAAGAAGAGGGTAGAAGCATTGCATTCCTTGAGTTCTTCCCTTTGCTGGTGGCTTTGTGGTATGGAGTGAGAAGTTGGTGAATAAGGCAGTGGCTTTTTGTGTGGACAACAGGGCAGTGGGGGATATGGTGAATGGCCAGAGAGCAAAAGACATATGGTTGTTTGAGCTATTGCAGAGATTCGTGTTAGGCTGCTTGATGTTTAACATATTTCAAGCCAACACATGCCAGGTGTGTACAATAACATCGCAGACACGTTATCTGGTTCACAGTGGCTGAGATTCCATGGTTTGGCGCCCGGAGCAGATCTGCAGAAGTCTCAGGTACCACAAGACGTTTTGAAGTTGACAAAATGAGGATCATAGAACTGGTAGAAAAATCCATTGCAGAAAGTACAAGAAATGACTACAGGCATGCATGGGATGCATGTTTGCGCTCTGAGGTGCTTTTCAGGGATTAGAATGAAGGACATGTTGTAGCTGGTATGAGGATGTAGTGACGTTCATTATGGATAACATTGGTAGATAGGTGTCTGCCACCACCACTTCAAGAAAGCTAGCAGGAATATGCCTCTACTTTAAGTTCCTTTGGGGATATGAACCCTCAGCAAGTGAGATGGGTAGATAATTCTTAACAGGTTGGTCAAAAGAACTTAAGAGGGGTCAGTTCAAGTGAAAACCCGTGTCAATGGAGAAGCTAGCATTGTTGATTAAAGGTTTGGTAGGTTTTTGTTATTCAACTTTTTAAGTAATATTTTTCAAGCTCCGTATGACTTGGTTGTTTTCTGGGACCTTTAAGATTTTTTAGCTACTTGTTGGCAACAAGGATGGGGGGTTGAGGGTTAAACATGTGGTAACATCGGGCAAGTAGTGAGTATTTTCTTGGCGTGATGAAAAACAGACCAGCTGGGGAAGGGGACAAAGCTCATGTTTAACAAGATTTGAGGAATGGCATGATTTTAAATTGGCTGGCAAGGTTGGGGTTTTTGGCAGGTGGTTTGGTTCTCGAATTGTTGTTTATGATGCATCAGGGCTTTGGATACATTATGATTTCAATGTCTTTTCATTCCATGTCGTGTGGCGGAACCTGTTAGGGCAGTGCAGTGCTTTCCATATGGATTGGGGGGGCATTCCTTCGTAAAGTGGGCGGCTAAGTAAGCAGAGAAGAGGCCTTGTGGAAAGAATTTGGGATTTTGTTTTGATGACATACACATTGATTGTTGGGGGCAGGGAGGGTATGAAATGGGGCCATTTGCTTCCCTGTCTGTCAAATCTGATTTCAGTAAGACCGTGTCCAGATGTTTTGATTGAACAATTAGGAGAGAATGATCTGATACAATAGTTGGCTTTGGGATTCCTTAAGGAAATTAAGAAGGACTTGGATCTGATTGGGGGTTCGTGGTCAGGTTCTCACTCTTTTTGACGGCATTGGTTCCTAGAAGGGTCTGGCACAGTGCAGTTAAATATTCAGCTATTGAGATGGCCAGGAGAAAAGTCAATCGAGAGATGCAGCGTTTCTGTAGGGCTAGAGTAGAGGGTTGCATAGAACATACGTTTATTAGGAAGGGAGAGTTTACATTTTTTAGGCAGGGTGGGTTTTACCTCTCTTTCGTGGGGAATGAGCCCTTTTTGTTGGACGTCAGGGAAAGGTTAGAAAGGCGTTGGCTAAGATAGGTTTGTACTACAACTGCTATGGCAACTACATTGTTCTTTTTATCAAGTTCCGTTGAAGGCTGTTGGAGTAACAGTCCCTGCATTATGAAAATTCATCCAGGAAACAAGGAAGTGAGGGGGGGACAAGAAAAATGCCTTGGCCGTTTTTTTCCTTGGTCGCAGGAATAGAGGAGCTGGCGACAGCCCGGAAGGGTTGGGACCTTGCAGGGTGGGCATGACAGAGGGAATACAGGATAGCAATGATGGCTGGGTTAACTGTGAAGGACAGCGAATGGAAAGAATGCATGTTTGAATGATGGATTGGGCACTGTTTATTGCTGGGGAGGTTTAAATGTGGGGGGGTCAGGAATTTTGATTGGTTTACTGAGGTTTTTGATAAGAATGTTTTGTAATTTTAAAAGTTCACGGTCTGCATTTTTGTCCTAATAAAGCGGCCTATTGTTCTCAAGTTGGTCTGCTTAGTTTGCGCCCGATAGATACAGGCTCTATTTTAAACACAAGAGTCTGTGACTTGGGCATGTTTGTCTCGCAATCGAGCTTTTTTTCTTCATGCAACAATCAATCCGTCTGGTTTCCAAACAAAAGTTTGTGCTGCTCTCTCGTGGCAGAAAGTGGTATTTTGCAATTTGTTTTCAATTCTCTAGTGTTTCTCGTAGATTTGTTGATAGAAACAATTTGTAAATAACTAATAAGAGATTGAAAATAGTATTGGTAACGTGCCGTTTCATGAAAACCAGCTGAAACGTGGAGAAAGGTGAACTGAGAAAACTACTTACTGGCTCCTGGTAAGAAAAAGGTGCAATGTACATTTTCGAAAGCGTCAAGCATTTCCAAGAGGGTGTGCTCTCCTCTATAGAAACATCCTTTAAATAATACTACTGATAACAATAATTATGCCTTTTTGTAGTCAGGTGAGCATAGCAACTCACGAAGAGAGGCTGTTGAGTTGTAGAGGCTTCATGTAGTGCACAACGTGTAGTGGACTCTCTCTAGGCCCTGTTCCTAACACTTTTAGTGTCATAGCAGGCGGAGGGGTTTGTGAGAATAGTGAGGAAATGTTAAACTGATCTGCCATGACCACCTGAGGGAAATGAAGGGGAGCAAACCAAAAAGGTGCAAGGTGTAAGTGGGATGAAAAAAGTGGAGGGTCTCTCAAAGGGAGGGACCTATGTATTTAAGGGTGTGGTTTAAACACAAAAACAACATTTCTTTATTCCCATAGTGTGCCACACAACCAGTGGTGCTTATCTGAGTTTTGCAAAAAACACAGTTGATGGACAGAATGTAGAACAATGTCATACATTCACCCCAGTACAAGGATCTGAGCCTAAATCCATCGTTTTTTTGCACTCCACACCACCCTGGGTTAGACACTGGCTATATGCAAATCAGCTCTGACCCTGTCCCTCATGGGAACAGTCCATTCTGAACTACCAAGCCATGTCTTTCCCAGACCGGAATCTAGCATCCAAGGACCGGTTTCTGGCTATCAGCCTTCATCACCCTGGATAGCTTGACTCCAGTGGTGTGGAGAGCCTGGGACTCACGTCTGAGTACACCCAGCACACTCAGGGTGAAAATTGCAAAAAAACCAGTGGATGGAAGGAATGTAGAACAATGTCATACATTCACCCCAGTACAAGGATCTGGGCCTAAATCCATCGTTTTTTGCACTCCACACCACCCTAGGTTAGACACTGGCTATATGCAAATCAGCTCTGACCCTGTGCCTCATGGGAACAGTCCAGTCCGAGCTACCAAGCTATGTCTTTCCCAGACCGGAATCAAGCATCCAAGGACCGGTTTCTGGCTCCCAGCCTTCATCAGCCTGGATAGCTTGACTCCAGTGGTGTGGAGAGCCTGGGACTCACGTCTGAGTATACCCAGCACACTCGGGGTGAAAATTGCAAAAAACACAGTTGATGGTCAGAATGTAGAACAATGTCATACATTCGCCCCAGTACAAGGATCTGGGCCTAAATCCATCGTTTTTTTGCACTCCACACCACCCTGGGTTAGACACTGGCTATATGCAAATCAGCTCTGACCCTGTGCCTCATGGGAACAGTCCAGTCCGAACTACCAAGCCATGTCTTTCCCAGACCGGAATCAAGCACCCAAGGACCGGTTTCTGTCTATCAGCCTTCATCAGCCTGGATAGCTTGACTCCAGTGGTGTGGAGAGCGTGGGACTCACGTCTGAGTATACCCAGCACACTCGGGGTGAAAATTGCAAAAAACACAGTTGATGGACAGAATGTAGAACAATGTCATACATTCACCCCAGTACAAGGATCTGGGCCTACATCCTTCTTTTTTTTGCGCTCCACACCACCCTGGGTTAGACACTGGCTATATGCAAATCAGCTCTGCCCCTGTGCCTCATGGGGACAGTCCAGTCCGAACTACCAAGCCATGTCTTTCCCAGACCGGAATCAAGCATCCAAGGACCGATTTCTGGCTATCAGCCTTCATCAGCCTGATAGCTTGACTCCAGTGGTTTGGAGAGCCTGGGACGCACGTCTGAGTATACCCAGCACACTCGGGGTGAAAATTGCAAAAAACACAGTTGATGGACAGAATATAGAATAATTTCATACATTCACCCCAGTACAAGGATCTGGGCCTAAATCCATCGTTTTTTTGCACTCCACACCACCCTGGGTTAGACACTGGCTATATGTAAATCAGCACTGAACCTGTGCCTCATGGGAACAGTCCAGTCCGAACTACCAAGCCATGTCTTTCCCAGACCGGAATCAAGCATCCAAGGACGGGTTTCTGGCTGCCAGCCTTCATCAGCCTGCATAGCTTGACTCCAGTGGTGTGGAGAGCCTGGGACTCACGTCTGAGTATAACCAGCACACTCGGGTGAAAATTGCAAAAAACACAGTTGATGGACAGAATGTAGAACAATGTCATACATTCATCCCAGTACAAGGATCTAGGCCTAAATCCATCGTTTTTTTGCACTCCACACCACCCTGGGTTAGACACTGGCTATATGCAAATCAGCACTGACCCTGTGCCTCATGGGAACAGTCCAGTCCGAACTACCAAGCCATGTCTTTCCCAGACCGGAATCAAGCATCCAAGGACCGGTTTCTGGCTATCAGCCTTCATCAGCCTGGATAGCTTGACTCCAGTGGTGTGGAGAGCCTGGGACTCACGTCTGAGTATACCCAGCACACTCAGGGTGAAAATTGCAAAAAACACAGTTGATGGACAGAATGTAGAACAATGTCATACATTCACCCCAGTACAAGGATCTGGGCCTAAATCCATTGTTTTTTGCACTCCACACCACCCTGGGTTAGACACTGGCTATATGCAAATCAGCTCTGACCCTGTGCCTCATGAGAACAGTCCAGTCCGAACTACCAAGCCAAGTCTTTCCCAGACCGGAATCAAGCATCCAAGGACCGGTTTCTGGCTATCAGCCATCATCAGCCTGGATAGCTTGACTCCAGTGGTGTGGAGAGCCTGGGACTCACGTCTGAAAATACCCAGCACACTCGGGGTGAAAATTGCAAAAAACACAGTTGATGGACGGAATGTAGAACAATGTCATACATTCACTCCAGTACAAGGATCTGGGCCTAAATCCATTGTTTTTTTGCACTCCACACCACCCTGAGTTAGACACTGGCTATATGCAAATCAGCTCTGACCCTGTGCCTCATGGGAACAGTCCAGTCCGAACTACCAAGCCATGTCTTTCCCAGACCGGAATCAAGCATCCAAGGACCGTTTTCTGGCTATCAGCCTTCATCAGCCTGGATAGCTTGACTCCAGTGGTGTGGAGAGCCTGGGACTCACGTCTGAGTATACCCAGCACACTCGGGGTGAAAATTGCAAAAAACACAGTTGATGGACAGAATGTAGAACAATGTCATACATTCACCCCAGTACAAGGATCTGGGCCTAAATCCATCGTTTTTTTGCGTTCCACACCACCCTGGGTTAGACACTGACTATATGCAAATCAGCTCTGACCCTGTGCCTCATGGGAACAGTCCAGTCCGAACTACCAAGCCATGTCTTTCCCAGACCGGAATCAAGCATCCAAGGACCGGTGTCTGGCTATCAGCCTTCATCAGCCTGGATAGCTTGGCTCCAGTGGTGCGGAGAGCCTGGGACTCACGTCTGAGTATACCCAGCACACTCGGGGTGAAAATTGTAAAAAACACAGTTGATGGACAGAATGTAGAACAATGTCATACATTCACCCCAGTACAAGGATCTGGGCCTAAATCCATCGTTTTTTTGCACTCCACACCACCCTCGGTTAGACACTGGCTATATGCAAATCAGCTCTGACCCTGTGCCTCAAGGGAACAGTCCAGTCCGAACTACCAAGCCATGTCTTTCCCAGACCGGAATCAAGCACCCAAGGACCGGTTTCTGTCTATCAGCCTTCATCAGCCTGGATAGCTTGACTCCAGTGGTGTGGAGAGCGTGGGACTCACGTCTGAGTATACCCAGCACACTCGGGGTGAAAATTGCAAAAAACACAGTTGATGGACAGAATGTAGAACAATGTCATACATTCACCCCAGTACAAGGATCTGGGCCTACATCCTTCTTTTTTTTGCGCTCCACACCACCCTGGGTTAGACACTGGCTATATGCAAATCAGCTCTGCCCCTGTGCCTCATGGGGACAGTCCAGTCCGAACTACCAAGCCATGTCTTTCCCAGACCGGAATCAAGCATCCAAGGACCGGTTTCTGGCTATCAGCCTTCATCAGCCTGATAGCTTGACTCCAGTGGTTTGGAGAGCCTGGGACGCACGTCTGAGTATACCCAGCACACTCGGGGTGAAAATTGCAAAAAACACAGTTGATGGACAGAATATAGAATAATTTCATACATTCACCCCAGTACAAGGATCTGGGCCTAAATCCATCGTTTTTTTGCACTCCACACCACCCTGGGTTAGACACTGGCTATATGTAAATCAGCACTGAACCTGTGCCTCATGGGAACAGTCCAGTCCGAACTACCAAGCCATGTCTTTCCCAGACCGGAATCAAGCATCCAAGGACGGGTTTCTGGCTGCCAGCCTTCATCAGCCTGCATAGCTTGACTCCAGTGGTGTGGAGAGCCTGGGACTCACGTCTGAGTATAACCAGCACACTCGGGTGAAAATTGCAAAAAACACAGTTGATGGACAGAATGTAGAACAATGTCATACATTCATCCCAGTACAAGGATCTAGGCCTAAATCCATCGTTTTTTTGCACTCCACACCACCCTGGGTTAGACATTGGCTATATGCAAATCAGCACTGACCCTGTGCCTCATGGGAACAGTCCAGTCCGAACTACCAAGCCATGTCTTTCCCAGACCGGAATCAAGCATCCAAGGACCGGTTTCTGGCTATCAGCCTTCATCAGCCTGGATAGCTTGACTCCAGTGGTGTGGAGAGCCTGGGACTCACGTCTGAGTATACCCAGCACACTCAGGGTGAAAATTGCAAAAACACAGTTGATGGACAGAATGTAGAACAATGTCATACATTCACCCCAGTACAAGGATCTGGGCCTAAATCCATTGTTTTTTGCACTCCACACCACCCTGGGTTAGACACTGGCTATATGCAAATCAGCTCTGACCCTGTGCCTCATGAGAACAGTCCAGTCCGAACTACCAAGCCAAGTCTTTCCCAGACCGGAATCAAGCATCCAAGGACCGGTTTCTGGCTATCAGCCATCATCAGCCTGGATAGCTTGACTCCAGTGGTGTGGAGAGCCTGGGACTCACGTCTGAAAATACCCAGCACACTCGGGGTGAAAATTGCAAAAAACACAGTTGATGGACAGAATATAGAATAATTTCATACATTCACTCCAGTACAAGGATCTGGGCCTAAATCCATTGTTTTTTTGCACTCCACACCACCCTGAGTTAGACACTGGCTATATGCAAATCAGCTCTGACCCTGTGCCTCATGGGAACAGTCCAGTCCGAACTACCAAGCCATGTCTTTCCCAGACCGGAATCAAGCATCCAAGGACCGTTTTCTGGCTATCAGCCTTCATCAGCCTGGATAGCTTGACTCCAGTGGTGTGGAGAGCCTGGGACTCACGTCTGAGTATACCCAGCACACTCGGGGTGAAAATTGCAAAAAACACAGTTGATGGACAGAATGTAGAACAATGTCATACATTCACCCCAGTACAAGGATCTGGGCCTAAATCCATCGTTTTTTTGCGTTCCACACCACCCTGGGTTAGACACTGACTATATGCAAATCAGCTCTGACCCTGTGCCTCATGGGAACAGTCCAGTCCGAACTACCAAGCCATGTCTTTCCCAGACCGGAATCAAGCATCCAAGGACCGGTGTCTGGCTATCAGCCTTCATCAGCCTGGATAGCTTGGCTCCAGTGGTGCGGAGAGCCTGGGACTCACGTCTGAGTATACCCAGCACACTCGGGGTGAAAATTGTAAAAAACACAGTTGATGGACAGAATGTAGAACAATGTCATACATTCACCCCAGTACAAGGATCTGGGCCTAAATCCATCGTTTTTTTGCACTCCACACCACCCTCGGTTAGACACTGGCTATATGCAAATCAGCTCTGACCCTGTGCCTCAAGGGAACAGTCCAGTCCGAACTACCAAGCCATGTCTTTCCCAGACCGGAATCAAGCTTTCAAGGACCGGTTTCTGTCTATCAGCCTTCATCAGCCTGGATAGCTTGACTCCAGTGGTGTGGAGAGCGTGGGACTCACGTCTGAGTATACCCAGCACACTCGGGGTGAAAATTGCAAAAAACACAGTTGATGGACAGAATGTAGAACAATGTCATACATTCACCCCAGTACAAGGATCTGGGCCTACATCCTTCTTTTTTTTGCGCTCCACACCACCCTGGGTTAGACACTGGCTATATGCAAATCAGCTCTGCCCCTGTGCCTCATGGGGACAGTCCAGTCCGAACTACCAAGCCATGTCTTTCCCAGACCGGAATCAAGCATCCAAGGACCGGTTTCTGGCTATCAGCCTTCATCAGCCTGATAGCTTGACTCCAGTGGTTTGGAGAGCCTGGGACGCACGTCTGAGTATACCCAGCACACTCGGGGTGAAAATTGCAAAAAACACAGTTGATGGACAGAATATAGAATAATTTCATACATTCACCCCAGTACAAGGATCTGGGCCTAAATCCATCGTTTTTTTGCACTCCACACCACCCTGGGTTAGACACTGGCTATATGTAAATCAGCACTGAACCTGTGCCTCATGGGAACAGTCCAGTCCGAACTACCAAGCCATGTCTTTCCCAGACCGGAATCAAGCATCCAAGGACGGGTTTCTGGCTGCCAGCCTTCATCAGCCTGCATAGCTTGACTCCAGTGGTGTGGAGAGCCTGGGACTCACGTCTGAGTATAACCAGCACACTCGGGTGAAAATTGCAAAAAACACAGTTGATGGACAGAATGTAGAACAATGTCATACATTCATCCCAGTACAAGGATCTAGGCCTAAATCCATCGTTTTTTTGCACTCCACACCACCCTGGGTTAGACACTGGCTATATGCAAATCAGCACTGACCCTGTGCCTCATGGGAACAGTCCAGTCCGAACTACCAAGCCATGTCTTTCCCAGACCGGAATCAAGCATCCAAGGACCGGTTTCTGGCTATCAGCCTTCATCAGCCTGGATAGCTTGACTCCAGTGGTGTGGAGAGCCTGGGACTCACGTCTGAGTATACCCAGCACACTCAGGGTGAAAATTGCAAAAAACACAGTTGATGGACAGAATGTAGAACAATGTCATACATTCACCCCAGTACAAGGATCTGGGCCTAAATCCATTGTTTTTTGCACTCCACACCACCCTGGGTTAGACACTGGCTATATGCAAATCAGCTCTGACCCTGTGCCTCATGAGAACAGTCCAGTCCGAACTACCAAGCCAAGTCTTTCCCAGACCGGAATCAAGCATCCAAGGACCGGTTTCTGGCTATCAGCCATCATCAGCCTGGATAGCTTGACTCCAGTGGTGTGGAGAGCCTGGGACTCACGTCTGAAAATACCCAGCACACTCGGGGTGAAAATTGCAAAAAACACAGTTGATGGACGGAATGTAGAACAATGTCATACATTCACTCCAGTACAAGGATCTGGGCCTAAATCCATTGTTTTTTTGCACTCCACACCACCCTGAGTTAGACACTGGCTATATGCAAATCAGCTCTGACCCTGTGCCTCATGGGAACAGTCCAGTCCGAACTACCAAGCCATGTCTTTCCCAGACCGGAATCAAGCATCCAAGGACCGTTTTCTGGCTATCAGCCTTCATCAGCCTGGATAGCTTGACTCCAGTGGTGTGGAGAGCCTGGGACTCACGTCTGAGTATACCCAGCACACTCGGGGTGAAAATTGCAAAAAACACAGTTGATGGACAGAATGTAGAACAATGTCATACATTCACCCCAGTACAAGGATCTGGGCCTAAATCCATCGTTTTTTTGCGTTCCACACCACCCTGGGTTAGACACTGACTATATGCAAATCAGCTCTGACCCTGTGCCTCATGGGAACAGTCCAGTCCGAACTACCAAGCCATGTCTTTCCCAGACCGGAATCAAGCATCCAAGGACCGGTGTCTGGCTATCAGCCTTCATCAGCCTGGATAGCTTGGCTCCAGTGGTGCGGAGAGCCTGGGACTCACGTCTGAGTATACCCAGCACACTCGGGGTGAAAATTGTAAAAAACACAGTTGATGGACAGAATGTAGAACAATGTCATACATTCACCCCAGTACAAGGATCTGGGCCTAAATCCATCGTTTTTTTGCACTCCACACCACCCTCGGTTAGACACTGGCTATATGCAAATCAGCTCTGACCCTGTGCCTCAAGGGAACAGTCCAGTCCGAACTACCAAGCCATGTCTTTCCCAGACCGGAATCAAGCACCCAAGGACCGGTTTCTGTCTATCAGCCTTCATCAGCCTGGATAGCTTGACTCCAGTGGTGTGGAGAGCGTGGGACTCACGTCTGAGTATACCCAGCACACTCGGGGTGAAAATTGCAAAAAACACAGTTGATGGACAGAATGTAGAACAATGTCATACATTCACCCCAGTACAAGGATCTGGGCCTACATCCTTCTTTTTTTTGCGCTCCACACCACCCTGGGTTAGACACTGGCTATATGCAAATCAGCTCTGCCCCTGTGCCTCATGGGGACAGTCCAGTCCGAACTACCAAGCCATGTCTTTCCCAGACCGGAATCAAGCATCCAAGGACCGGTTTCTGGCTATCAGCCTTCATCAGCCTGATAGCTTGACTCCAGTGGTTTGGAGAGCCTGGGACGCACGTCTGAGTATACCCAGCACACTCGGGGTGAAAATTGCAAAAAACACAGTTGATGGACAGAATATAGAATAATTTCATACATTCACCCCAGTACAAGGATCTGGGCCTAAATCCATCGTTTTTTTGCACTCCACACCATCCTGGGTTAGACACTGGCTATATGTAAATCAGCACTGAACCTGTGCCTCATGGGAACAGTCCAGTCCGAACTACCAAGCCATGTCTTTCCCAGACCGGAATCAAGCATCCAAGGACGGGTTTCTGGCTGCCAGCCTTCATCAGCCTGCATAGCTTGACTCCAGTGGTGTGGAGAGCCTGGGACTCACGTCTGAGTATAACCAGCACACTCGGGTGAAAATTGCAAAAAACACAGTTGATGGACAGAATGTAGAACAATGTCATACATTCATCCCAGTACAAGGATCTAGGCCTAAATCCATCGTTTTTTTGCACTCCACACCACCCTGGGTTAGACATTGGCTATATGCAAATCAGCACTGACCCTGTGCCTCATGGGAACAGTCCAGTCCGAACTACCAAGCCATGTCTTTCCCAGACCGGAATCAAGCATCCAAGGACCGGTTTCTGGCTATCAGCCTTCATCAGCCTGGATAGCTTGACTCCAGTGGTGTGGAGAGCCTGGGACTCACGTCTGAGTATACCCAGCACACTCAGGGTGAAAATTGCAAAAACACAGTTGATGGACAGAATGTAGAACAATGTCATACATTCACCCCAGTACAAGGATCTGGGCCTAAATCCATTGTTTTTTGCACTCCACACCACCCTGGGTTAGACACTGGCTATATGCAAATCAGCTCTGACCCTGTGCCTCATGAGAACAGTCCAGTCCGAACTACCAAGCCAAGTCTTTCCCAGACCGGAATCAAGCATCCAAGGACCGGTTTCTGGCTATCAGCCATCATCAGCCTGGATAGCTTGACTCCAGTGGTGTGGAGAGCCTGGGACTCACGTCTGAAAATACCCAGCACACTCGGGGTGAAAATTGCAAAAAACACAGTTGATGGACGGAATGTAGAACAATGTCATACATTCACTCCAGTACAAGGATCTGGGCCTAAATCCATTGTTTTTTTGCACTCCACACCACCCTGAGTTAGACACTGGCTATATGCAAATCAGCTCTGACCTTGTGCCTCATGGGAACAGTCCAGTCCGAACTACCAAGCCATGTCTTTCCCAGACCGGAATCAAGCATCCAAGGACCGTTTTCTGGCTATCAGCCTTCATCAGCCTGGATAGCTTGACTCCAGTGGTGTGGAGAGCCTGGGACTCACGTCTGAGTATACCCAGCACACTCGGGGTGAAAATTGCAAAAAACACAGTTGATGGACAGAATGTAGAACAATGTCATACATTCACCCCAGTACAAGGATCTGGGCCTAAATCCATCGTTTTTTTGCGTTCCACACCACCCTGGGTTAGACACTGACTATATGCAAATCAGCTCTGACCCTGTGCCTCATGGGAACAGTCCAGTCCGAACTACCAAGCCATGTCTTTCCCAGACCGGAATCAAGCATCCAAGGACCGGTGTCTGGCTATCAGCCTTCATCAGCCTGGATAGCTTGGCTCCAGTGGTGCGGAGAGCCTGGGACTCACGTCTGAGTATACCCAGCACACTCGGGGTGAAAATTGTAAAAAACACAGTTGATGGACAGAATGTAGAACAATGTCATACATTCACCCCAGTACAAGGATCTGGGCCTAAATCCATCGTTTTTTTGCACTCCACACCACCCTCGGTTAGACACTGGCTATATGCAAATCAGCTCTGACCCTGTGCCTCAAGGGAACAGTCCAGTCCGAACTACCAAGCCATGTCTTTCCCAGACCGGAATCAAGCATCCAAGGACGGGTTTCTGGCTGCCAGCCTTCATCAGCCTGCATAGCTTGACTCCAGTGGTGTGGAGAGCCTGGGACTCACGTCTGAGTATAACCAGCACACTCGGGTGAAAATTGCAAAAAACACAGTTGATGGACAGAATGTAGAACAATGTCATACATTCATCCCAGTACAAGGATCTAGGCCTAAATCCATCGTTTTTTTGCACTCCACACCACCCTGGGTTAGACACTGGCTATATGCAAATCAGCACTGACCCTGTGCCTCATGGGAACAGTCCAGTCCGAACTACCAAGCCATGTCTTTCCCAGACCGGATTCAAGCATCCAAGGACCGGTTTCTGGCTATCAGCCTTCATCAGCCTGGATAGCTTGACTCCAGTGGTGTGGAGAGCCTGGGACTCACGTCTGAGTATACCCAGCACACTCAGGGTGAAAATTGCAAAAAACACAGTTGATGGACAGAATGTAGAACAATGTCATACATTCACCCCAGTACAAGGATCTGGGCCTAAATCCATTGTTTTTTGCACTCCACACCACCCTGGGTTAGACACTGGCTATATGCAAATCAGCTCTGACCCTGTGCCTCATGAGAACAGTCCAGTCCGAACTACCAAGCCAAGTCTTTCCCAGACCGGAATCAAGCATCCAAGGACCGGTTTCTGGCTATCAGCCATCATCAGCCTGGATAGCTTGACTCCAGTGGTGTGGAGAGCCTGGGACTCACGTCTGAAAATACCCAGCACACTCGGGGTGAAAATTGCAAAAAACACAGTTGATGGACGGAATGTAGAACAATGTCATACATTCACTCCAGTACAAGTATCTGGGCCTAAATCCATTGTTTTTTTGCACTCCACACCACCCTGAGTTAGACACTGGCTATATGCAAATCAGCTCTGACCCTGTGCCTCATGGGAACAGTCCAGTCCGAACTACCAAGCCATGTCTTTCCCAGACCGGAATCAAGCATCCAAGGACCGTTTTCTGGCTATCAGCCTTCATCAGCCTGGATAGCTTGACTCCAGTGGTGTAGAGAGCCTGGGACTCACGTCTGAGTATACCCAGCACACTCGGGGTGAAAATTGCAAAAAACACAGTTGATGGACAGAATGTAGAACAATGTCATACATTCACCCCAGTACAAGGATCTGGGCCTAAATCCATCGTTTTTTTGCGTTCCACACCACCCTGGGTTAGACACTGACTATATGCAAATCAGCTCTGACCCTGTGCCTCATGGGAACAGTCCAGTCCGAACTACCAAGCCATGTCTTTCCCAGACCGGAATCAAGCATCCAAGGACCGGTTTCTGGCTATCAGCCTTCATCAGACTGTATAGCTTGACTCCAGTGGTGTGGAGAGCCTGGGACTCACGTCTGAGTATACCCAGCACACTCGGGGTGAAAATTGCAAAAAACACAGTTGATGGACAGAATGTAGAACAATGTCATACATTCACCCCAGTACAAGGATCTGGGCCTACATCCATCGTTTTTTTGCACTCCACACCACCCTGGGTTAGACACTGGCTATATGCAAATCAGCACTGACCCTGTGCCTCATGGGAACAGTCCAGTCCGAACTACCAAGCCATGTCTTTCCCAGACCGGATTCAAGCATCCAAGGACCGGTTTCTGGCTATCAGCCTTCATCAGCCTGGATAGCTTGACTCCAGTGGTGTGGAGAGCCTGGGACTCACGTCTGAGTATACCCAGCACACTCAGGGTGAAAATTGCAAAAAACACAGTTGATGGACAGAATGTAGAACAATGTCATACATTCACCCCAGTACAAGGATCTGGGCCTAAATCCATTGTTTTTTGCACTCCACACCACCCTGGGTTAGACACTGGCTATATGCAAATCAGCTCTGACCCTGTGCCTCATGAGAACAGTCCAGTCCGAACTACCAAGCCAAGTCTTTCCCAGACCGGAATCAAGCATCCAAGGACCGGTTTCTGGCTATCAGCCATCATCAGCCTGGATAGCTTGACTCCAGTGGTGTGGAGAGCCTGGGACTCACGTCTGAAAATACCCAGCACACTCGGGGTGAAAATTGCAAAAAACACAGTTGATGGACGGAATGTAGAACAATGTCATACATTCACTCCAGTACAAGTATCTGGGCCTAAATCCATTGTTTTTTTGCACTCCACACCACCCTGAGTTAGACACTGGCTATATGCAAATCAGCTCTGACCCTGTGCCTCATGGGAACAGTCCAGTCCGAACTACCAAGCCATGTCTTTCCCAGACCGGAATCAAGCATCCAAGGACCGTTTTCTGGCTATCAGCCTTCATCAGCCTGGATAGCTTGACTCCAGTGGTGTAGAGAGCCTGGGACTCACGTCTGAGTATACCCAGCACACTCGGGGTGAAAATTGCAAAAAACACAGTTGATGGACAGAATGTAGAACAATGTCATACATTCACCCCAGTACAAGGATCTGGGCCTAAATCCATCGTTTTTTTGCGTTCCACACCACCCTGGGTTAGACACTGACTATATGCAAATCAGCTCTGACCCTGTGCCTCATGGGAACAGTCCAGTCCGAACTACCAAGCCATGTCTTTCCCAGACCGGAATCAAGCATCCAAGGACCGGTTTCTGGCTATCAGCCTTCATCAGACTGTATAGCTTGACTCCAGTGGTGTGGAGAGCCTGGGACTCACGTCTGAGTATACCCAGCACACTCGGGGTGAAAATTGCAAAAAACACAGTTGATGGACAGAATGTAGAACAATGTCATACATTCACCCCAGTACAAGGATCTGGGCCTACATCCATCGTTTTTTTGCACTCCACACCACCCTGGGTTAGACACTGCCTATATGCAAATCAGCTCTGACCCTGTGCCTCATGGGAACAGTCCAGTCCGAACTACCAAGCCATGTCTTTCCCAGACCGGAATCAAGCATCCAAGGACCGGTTTCTGGCTATCAGCCTTCATCAGCCTGGATAGCTTGACTCCAGTGGTGTGGAGAGCCTGGGACTCACGTCTGAGTATACCCAGTACACTCGGGGTGAAAATTGCAAAAAACACAGTTGATGGACAGAATGTAGAACAATGTCATACATTCACCCCAGTACAAGGATCTGGGCCTAAATCCATCGTTTTGTTGCACTCCACACCACCCTGGGTTAGACACTGGCTATATGCAAATCAGCTCTGACCCTGTGCCTAATGGAAACAGTCCAGTCCGAACTACCAAGCCATGTCTTTCCCAGACCGGAATCAAGCATCCAAGGACCGGTTTCTGGCTATCAGCCTTCATCAGCCTGGATAGCTTGACTCCAGTGGTGTGGAGAGCCTGGGACTCACGTCTGAGTATACCCAGTACACTCGGGGTGAAAATTGCAAAAAACACAGTTGATGGACAGAATGTAGAACAATGTCATACATTCACCCCAGTACAAGGATCTGGGCCTAAATCCATCGTTTTTTTGAGTTCCACACCACCCTGGGTTAGACACTGGCTATATGCAAATCAGCTCTGACACTGTGCCTCATGGGAACAGACCAGTCCGAAATATCAAGCCATGTCTTTCCCAGACCGGAATAAAGCATCCAAGGACCGGTTTCTGGCTATCAGCCTTCATTAGCCTGGATAGCTTGACTCCAGTGGTGTGGAGAGCCTGGGACTCACGTCTGAGTATACCCAGCACACTCGGGGTGAAAATTTCAAAAAACACAGTTGATGGACAGAATGTAGAACAATGTCATACATTCACCCCAGTACAAGGATCTGGGCCTGAATCCATCATTTTTATGAGTTCCACACCACCCTGGGTTAGACACTGGCTATATGCAAATCAGCTCTGACACTGTGCCTCATGGGAACAGTCCAGTCCGAACTACCAAGCCATGTCTTTCCCAGACCGGAATCAAGCATCCAAGGACCGGTTTCTGGCAATCAGCCTTCATCAGCCTGGATAACTTGGCTCCAGTGGTGTGGAGAGCCTGGGACTCACGTCTGAGTATACCCAGCACACTCGGGGTGAAAATTGCAAAAAACACAGTTGATGGACAGAATGTAGAACAATGTCATACATTCACCCCAGTACAAGGATCTGGGCCTGAATCCATCATTTTTATGAGTTCCACACCACCCTGGGTTAGACACTGGCTATATGCAAATCAGCTCTGACACTGTGCCTCATGGGAACAGTCCAGTCCGAACTACCAAGCCATGTCTTTCCCAGACCGGAATCAAGCATCCAAGGACCGGTTTCTGGCTATCAGCCTTCATCAGCCTGGATAGCTTGACTCCAGTGGTGTGGAGAGCCTGGGACTCACGTCTGAGTATACCCAGCACACTCAGGGTGAAAATTGCAAAAACACAGTTGATGGACAGAATGTAGAACAATGTCATACATTCACCCCAGTACAAGGATCTGGGCCTAAATCCATTGTTTTTTGCACTCCACACCACCCTGGGTTAGACACTGGCTATATGCAAATCAGCTCTGACCCTGTGCCTCATGAGAACAGTCCAGTCCGAACTACCAAGCCAAGTCTTTCCCAGACCGGAATCAAGCATCCAAGGACCGGTTTCTGGCTATCAGCCATCATCAGCCTGGATAGCTTGACTCCAGTGGTGTGGAGAGCCTGGGACTCACGTCTGAAAATACCCAGCACACTCGGGGTGAAAATTGCAAAAAACACAGTTGATGGACAGAATATAGAATAATTTCATACATTCACTCCAGTACAAGGATCTGGGCCTAAATCCATTGTTTTTTTGCACTCCACACCACCCTGAGTTAGACACTGGCTATATGCAAATCAGCTCTGACCCTGTGCCTCATGGGAACAGTCCAGTCCGAACTACCAAGCCATGTCTTTCCCAGACCGGAATCAAGCATCCAAGGACCGTTTTCTGGCTATCAGCCTTCATCAGCCTGGATAGCTTGACTCCAGTGGTGTGGAGAGCCTGGGACTCACGTCTGAGTATACCCAGCACACTCGGGGTGAAAATTGCAAAAAACACAGTTGATGGACAGAATGTAGAACAATGTCATACATTCACCCCAGTACAAGGATCTGGGCCTAAATCCATCGTTTTTTTGCGTTCCACACCACCCTGGGTTAGACACTGACTATATGCAAATCAGCTCTGACCCTGTGCCTCATGGGAACAGTCCAGTCCGAACTACCAAGCCATGTCTTTCCCAGACCGGAATCAAGCATCCAAGGACCGGTGTCTGGCTATCAGCCTTCATCAGCCTGGATAGCTTGGCTCCAGTGGTGCGGAGAGCCTGGGACTCACGTCTGAGTATACCCAGCACACTCGGGGTGAAAATTGTAAAAAACACAGTTGATGGACAGAATGTAGAACAATGTCATACATTCACCCCAGTACAAGGATCTGGGCCTAAATCCATCGTTTTTTTGCACTCCACACCACCCTCGGTTAGACACTGGCTATATGCAAATCAGCTCTGACCCTGTGCCTCAAGGGAACAGTCCAGTCCGAACTACCAAGCCATGTCTTTCCCAGACCGGAATCAAGCTTTCAAGGACCGGTTTCTGTCTATCAGCCTTCATCAGCCTGGATAGCTTGACTCCAGTGGTGTGGAGAGCGTGGGACTCACGTCTGAGTATACCCAGCACACTCGGGGTGAAAATTGCAAAAAACACAGTTGATGGACAGAATGTAGAACAATGTCATACATTCACCCCAGTACAAGGATCTGGGCCTACATCCTTCTTTTTTTTGCGCTCCACACCACCCTGGGTTAGACACTGGCTATATGCAAATCAGCTCTGCCCCTGTGCCTCATGGGGACAGTCCAGTCCGAACTACCAAGCCATGTCTTTCCCAGACCGGAATCAAGCATCCAAGGACCGGTTTCTGGCTATCAGCCTTCATCAGCCTGATAGCTTGACTCCAGTGGTTTGGAGAGCCTGGGACGCACGTCTGAGTATACCCAGCACACTCGGGGTGAAAATTGCAAAAAACACAGTTGATGGACAGAATATAGAATAATTTCATACATTCACCCCAGTACAAGGATCTGGGCCTAAATCCATCGTTTTTTTGCACTCCACACCACCCTGGGTTAGACACTGGCTATATGTAAATCAGCACTGAACCTGTGCCTCATGGGAACAGTCCAGTCCGAACTACCAAGCCATGTCTTTCCCAGACCGGAATCAAGCATCCAAGGACGGGTTTCTGGCTGCCAGCCTTCATCAGCCTGCATAGCTTGACTCCAGTGGTGTGGAGAGCCTGGGACTCACGTCTGAGTATAACCAGCACACTCGGGTGAAAATTGCAAAAAACACAGTTGATGGACAGAATGTAGAACAATGTCATACATTCATCCCAGTACAAGGATCTAGGCCTAAATCCATCGTTTTTTTGCACTCCACACCACCCTGGGTTAGACACTGGCTATATGCAAATCAGCACTGACCCTGTGCCTCATGGGAACAGTCCAGTCCGAACTACCAAGCCATGTCTTTCCCAGACCGGAATCAAGCATCCAAGGACCGGTTTCTGGCTATCAGCCTTCATCAGCCTGGATAGCTTGACTCCAGTGGTGTGGAGAGCCTGGGACTCACGTCTGAGTATACCCAGCACACTCAGGGTGAAAATTGCAAAAAACACAGTTGATGGACAGAATGTAGAACAATGTCATACATTCACCCCAGTACAAGGATCTGGGCCTAAATCCATTGTTTTTTGCACTCCACACCACCCTGGGTTAGACACTGGCTATATGCAAATCAGCTCTGACCCTGTGCCTCATGAGAACAGTCCAGTCCGAACTACCAAGCCAAGTCTTTCCCAGACCGGAATCAAGCATCCAAGGACCGGTTTCTGGCTATCAGCCATCATCAGCCTGGATAGCTTGACTCCAGTGGTGTGGAGAGCCTGGGACTCACGTCTGAAAATACCCAGCACACTCGGGGTGAAAATTGCAAAAAACACAGTTGATGGACGGAATGTAGAACAATGTCATACATTCACTCCAGTACAAGGATCTGGGCCTAAATCCATTGTTTTTTTGCACTCCACACCACCCTGAGTTAGACACTGGCTATATGCAAATCAGCTCTGACCCTGTGCCTCATGGGAACAGTCCAGTCCGAACTACCAAGCCATGTCTTTCCCAGACCGGAATCAAGCATCCAAGGACCGTTTTCTGGCTATCAGCCTTCATCAGCCTGGATAGCTTGACTCCAGTGGTGTGGAGAGCCTGGGACTCACGTCTGAGTATACCCAGCACACTCGGGGTGAAAATTGCAAAAAACACAGTTGATGGACAGAATGTAGAACAATGTCATACATTCACCCCAGTACAAGGATCTGGGCCTAAATCCATCGTTTTTTTGCGTTCCACACCACCCTGGGTTAGACACTGACTATATGCAAATCAGCTCTGACCCTGTGCCTCATGGGAACAGTCCAGTCCGAACTACCAAGCCATGTCTTTCCCAGACCGGAATCAAGCATCCAAGGACCGGTGTCTGGCTATCAGCCTTCATCAGCCTGGATAGCTTGGCTCCAGTGGTGCGGAGAGCCTGGGACTCACGTCTGAGTATACCCAGCACACTCGGGGTGAAAATTGTAAAAAACACAGTTGATGGACAGAATGTAGAACAATGTCATACATTCACCCCAGTACAAGGATCTGGGCCTAAATCCATCGTTTTTTTGCACTCCACACCACCCTCGGTTAGACACTGGCTATATGCAAATCAGCTCTGACCCTGTGCCTCAAGGGAACAGTCCAGTCCGAACTACCAAGCCATGTCTTTCCCAGACCGGAATCAAGCACCCAAGGACCGGTTTCTGTCTATCAGCCTTCATCAGCCTGGATAGCTTGACTCCAGTGGTGTGGAGAGCGTGGGACTCACGTCTGAGTATACCCAGCACACTCGGGGTGAAAATTGCAAAAAACACAGTTGATGGACAGAATGTAGAACAATGTCATACATTCACCCCAGTACAAGGATCTGGGCCTACATCCTTCTTTTTTTTGCGCTCCACACCACCCTGGGTTAGACACTGGCTATATGCAAATCAGCTCTGCCCCTGTGCCTCATGGGGACAGTCCAGTCCGAACTACCAAGCCATGTCTTTCCCAGACCGGAATCAAGCATCCAAGGACCGGTTTCTGGCTATCAGCCTTCATCAGCCTGATAGCTTGACTCCAGTGGTTTGGAGAGCCTGGGACGCACGTCTGAGTATACCCAGCACACTCGGGGTGAAAATTGCAAAAAACACAGTTGATGGACAGAATATAGAATAATTTCATACATTCACCCCAGTACAAGGATCTGGGCCTAAATCCATCGTTTTTTTGCACTCCACACCATCCTGGGTTAGACACTGGCTATATGTAAATCAGCACTGAACCTGTGCCTCATGGGAACAGTCCAGTCCGAACTACCAAGCCATGTCTTTCCCAGACCGGAATCAAGCATCCAAGGACGGGTTTCTGGCTGCCAGCCTTCATCAGCCTGCATAGCTTGACTCCAGTGGTGTGGAGAGCCTGGGACTCACGTCTGAGTATAACCAGCACACTCGGGTGAAAATTGCAAAAAACACAGTTGATGGACAGAATGTAGAACAATGTCATACATTCATCCCAGTACAAGGATCTAGGCCTAAATCCATCGTTTTTTTGCACTCCACACCACCCTGGGTTAGACATTGGCTATATGCAAATCAGCACTGACCCTGTGCCTCATGGGAACAGTCCAGTCCGAACTACCAAGCCATGTCTTTCCCAGACCGGAATCAAGCATCCAAGGACCGGTTTCTGGCTATCAGCCTTCATCAGCCTGGATAGCTTGACTCCAGTGGTGTGGAGAGCCTGGGACTCACGTCTGAGTATACCCAGCACACTCAGGGTGAAAATTGCAAAAACACAGTTGATGGACAGAATGTAGAACAATGTCATACATTCACCCCAGTACAAGGATCTGGGCCTAAATCCATTGTTTTTTGCACTCCACACCACCCTGGGTTAGACACTGGCTATATGCAAATCAGCTCTGACCCTGTGCCTCATGAGAACAGTCCAGTCCGAACTACCAAGCCAAGTCTTTCCCAGACCGGAATCAAGCATCCAAGGACCGGTTTCTGGCTATCAGCCATCATCAGCCTGGATAGCTTGACTCCAGTGGTGTGGAGAGCCTGGGACTCACGTCTGAAAATACCCAGCACACTCGGGGTGAAAATTGCAAAAAACACAGTTGATGGACGGAATGTAGAACAATGTCATACATTCACTCCAGTACAAGGATCTGGGCCTAAATCCATTGTTTTTTTGCACTCCACACCACCCTGAGTTAGACACTGGCTATATGCAAATCAGCTCTGACCCTGTGCCTCATGGGAACAGTCCAGTCCGAACTACCAAGCCATGTCTTTCCCAGACCGGAATCAAGCATCCAAGGACCGTTTTCTGGCTATCAGCCTTCATCAGCCTGGATAGCTTGACTCCAGTGGTGTGGAGAGCCTGGGACTCACGTCTGAGTATACCCAGCACACTCGGGGTGAAAATTGCAAAAAACACAGTTGATGGACAGAATGTAGAACAATGTCATACATTCACCCCAGTACAAGGATCTGGGCCTAAATCCATCGTTTTTTTGCGTTCCACACCACCCTGGGTTAGACACTGACTATATGCAAATCAGCTCTGACCCTGTGCCTCATGGGAACAGTCCAGTCCGAACTACCAAGCCATGTCTTTCCCAGACCGGAATCAAGCATCCAAGGACCGGTGTCTGGCTATCAGCCTTCATCAGCCTGGATAGCTTGGCTCCAGTGGTGCGGAGAGCCTGGGACTCACGTCTGAGTATACCCAGCACACTCGGGGTGAAAATTGTAAAAAACACAGTTGATGGACAGAATGTAGAACAATGTCATACATTCACCCCAGTACAAGGATCTGGGCCTAAATCCATCGTTTTTTTGCACTCCACACCACCCTCGGTTAGACACTGGCTATATGCAAATCAGCTCTGACCCTGTGCCTCAAGGGAACAGTCCAGTCCGAACTACCAAGCCATGTCTTTCCCAGACCGGAATCAAGCATCCAAGGACGGGTTTCTGGCTGCCAGCCTTCATCAGCCTGCATAGCTTGACTCCAGTGGTGTGGAGAGCCTGGGACTCACGTCTGAGTATAACCAGCACACTCGGGTGAAAATTGCAAAAAACACAGTTGATGGACAGAATGTAGAACAATGTCATACATTCATCCCAGTACAAGGATCTAGGCCTAAATCCATCGTTTTTTTGCACTCCACACCACCCTGGGTTAGACACTGGCTATATGCAAATCAGCACTGACCCTGTGCCTCATGGGAACAGTCCAGTCCGAACTACCAAGCCATGTCTTTCCCAGACCGGATTCAAGCATCCAAGGACCGGTTTCTGGCTATCAGCCTTCATCAGCCTGGATAGCTTGACTCCAGTGGTGTGGAGAGCCTGGGACTCACGTCTGAGTATACCCAGCACACTCAGGGTGAAAATTGCAAAAAACACAGTTGATGGACAGAATGTAGAACAATGTCATACATTCACCCCAGTACAAGGATCTGGGCCTAAATCCATTGTTTTTTGCACTCCACACCACCCTGGGTTAGACACTGGCTATATGCAAATCAGCTCTGACCCTGTGCCTCATGAGAACAGTCCAGTCCGAACTACCAAGCCAAGTCTTTCCCAGACCGGAATCAAGCATCCAAGGACCGGTTTCTGGCTATCAGCCATCATCAGCCTGGATAGCTTGACTCCAGTGGTGTGGAGAGCCTGGGACTCACGTCTGAAAATACCCAGCACACTCGGGGTGAAAATTGCAAAAAACACAGTTGATGGACGGAATGTAGAACAATGTCATACATTCACTCCAGTACAAGTATCTGGGCCTAAATCCATTGTTTTTTTGCACTCCACACCACCCTGAGTTAGACACTGGCTATATGCAAATCAGCTCTGACCCTGTGCCTCATGGGAACAGTCCAGTCCGAACTACCAAGCCATGTCTTTCCCAGACCGGAATCAAGCATCCAAGGACCGTTTTCTGGCTATCAGCCTTCATCAGCCTGGATAGCTTGACTCCAGTGGTGTAGAGAGCCTGGGACTCACGTCTGAGTATACCCAGCACACTCGGGGTGAAAATTGCAAAAAACACAGTTGATGGACAGAATGTAGAACAATGTCATACATTCACCCCAGTACAAGGATCTGGGCCTAAATCCATCGTTTTTTTGCGTTCCACACCACCCTGGGTTAGACACTGACTATATGCAAATCAGCTCTGACCCTGTGCCTCATGGGAACAGTCCAGTCCGAACTACCAAGCCATGTCTTTCCCAGACCGGAATCAAGCATCCAAGGACCGGTGTCTGGCTATCAGCCTTCATCAGCCTGGATAGCTTGGCTCCAGTGGTGCGGAGAGCCTGGGACTCACGTCTGAGTATACCCAGCACACTCGGGGTGAAAATTGTAAAAAACACAGTTGATGGACAGAATGTAGAACAATGTCATACATTCACCCCAGTACAAGGATCTGGGCCTAAATCCATCGTTTTTTTGCACTCCACACCACCCTCGGTTAGACACTGACTATATGCAAATCAGCTCTGACCCTGTGCCTCAAGGGAACAGTCCAGTCCGAACTACCAAGCCATGTCTTTCCCAGACCGGAATCAAGCTTTCAAGGACCGGTTTCTGGCTATCAGCCTTCATCAGACTGTATAGCTTGACTCCAGTGGTGTGGAGAGCCTGGGACTCACGTCTGAGTATACCCAGCACACTCGGGGTGAAAATTGCAAAAAACACAGTTGATGGACAGAATGTAGAACAATGTCATACATTCACCCCAGTACAAGGATCTGGGCCTACATCCATCGTTTTTTTGCACTCCACACCACCCTGGGTTAGACACTGCCTATATGCAAATCAGCTCTGACCCTGTGCCTCATGGGAACAGTCCAGTCCGAACTACCAAGCCATGTCTTTCCCAGACCGGAATCAAGCATCCAAGGACCGGTTTCTGGCTATCAGCCTTCATCAGCCTGGATAGCTTGACTCCAGTGGTGTGGAGAGCCTGGGACTCACGTCTGAGTATACCCAGTACACTCGGGGTGAAAATTGCAAAAAACACAGTTGATGGACAGAATGTAGAACAATGTCATACATTCACCCCAGTACAAGGATCTGGGCCTAAATCCATCGTTTTGTTGCACTCCACACCACCCTGGGTTAGACACTGGCTATATGCAAATCAGCTCTGACCCTGTGCCTAATGGGAACAGTCCAGTCCGAACTACCAAGCCATGTCTTTCCCAGACCGGAATCAAGCATCCAAGGACCGGTTTCTGGCTATCAGCCTTCATCAGCCTGGATAGCTTGACTCCAGTGGTGTGGAGAGCCTGGGACTCACGTCTGAGTATACCCAGTACACTCGGGGTGAAAATTGCAAAAAACACAGTTGATGGACAGAATGTAGAACAATGTCATACATTCACCCCAGTACAAGGATCTGGGCCTAAATCCATCGTTTTTTTGAGTTCCACACCACCCTGGGTTAGACACTGGCTATATGCAAATCAGCTCTGACACTGTGCCTCATGGGAACAGACCAGTCCGAAATATCAAGCCATGTCTTTCCCAGACCGGAATAAAGCATCCAAGGACCGGTTTCTGGCTATCAGCCTTCATTAGCCTGGATAGCTTGACTCCAGTGGTGTGGAGAGCCTGGGACTCACGTCTGAGTATACCCAGCACACTCGGGGTGAAAATTTCAAAAAACACAGTTGATGGACAGAATGTAGAACAATGTCATACATTCACCCCAGTACAAGGATCTGGGCCTGAATCCATCATTTTTATGAGTTCCACACCACCCTGGGTTAGACACTGGCTATATGCAAATCAGCTCTGACACTGTGCCTCATGGGAACAGTCCAGTCCGAACTACCAAGCCATGTCTTTCCCAGACCGGAATCAAGCATCCAAGGACCGGTTTCTGGCAATCAGCCTTCATCAGCCTGGATAACTTGGCTCCAGTGGTGTGGAGAGCCTGGGACTCACGTCTGAGTATACCCAGCACACTCGGGGTGAAAATTGCAAAAAACACAGTTGATGGACAGAATGTAGAACAATGTCATACATTCACCCCAGTACAAGGATCTGGGCCTAAATCCATAGTTTTTTTGCGTTCCACACCACCCTGGGTTAGACACTGGCTATATGCAAATCAGCTCTGACACTGTGCCTCATGGGAACAGTCCAGTCCGAACTACCAAGCCATGTCTTTCCCAGACCGGAATCAAGCATCCAAGGACCGGTTTCTGGCTATCAGCCTTCATCAGCCTGGATAGTTTGACTCCAGTGGTGTGGAGAGCCTGGGACTCACGTCTGAGTATACCCAGCACACTCGGGGTGAAAATTGCAAAAAACACAGTTGATGGACAGAATGTAGAACAATGTAATACATTCACCCCAGTACAAGGATCTGGGCCTAAATCCATCGTTTTTTTGCACTCCACACCACCCTGGGCTAGACACTGGCTATATGCAAATCAGCTCTGACCCTGTGCCTCATGGGAACAGTCCAGTCCGAACTACCAAGCCATGTCTTTCCCAGACCGGAATCAAGCATCCAAGGACCGGTTTCTGGCTATCAGCCTTCATCAGCCTGGATAGCTTGACTCCAGTGGTGTGGAGAGCCTGGCACTCACGTCTGAGTATACCCAGCACACTCGGGGTGAAAATTGCAAAAAACACAGTTGATGGACAGAATGTAGAACAATGTCATACATTTACCCCAGTACAAGGATCCTGGCTTTTTCAATGGTTCTGAGCTGTTTAACACAAATGAGTGACAACAATGATTTTGTTCTAAATAATTAATCTGTCAAATCTGAAGGTGTTAGACTGTGAATTCAACATTACTGAGGCCTATATAAGTGGTTGCTGCCTCCAGGGTGTCTGAAACACTCTCGCTATGGTCACTGTTTGTTGGACATATACACCTTTTTTCTCTCTAAATCTCAGCCATGGGCACTTCTTAAACCTCATCGTCCCTCTACAGCACCCTCCTTTCACTCTCTCCTGCATGCACTTCCTCGCATCTCTTTCACTTTCACCACCTCCAAACACACAGCTCACTCACTTACCTGTAAGCACTGCATTTTGTTTTTCTTTCGCCTTGTCTATATTTTGACAACTGTATTACTGCTTCACACACATTTACACAAAATCATAAATGCAACTGGAATAAGTGGCCATTGTTCTGTGCATTCTGCAGAGGGGTCAAGGACAGGATGAGCAAATATTCTGAACACCTTTTTTGACCCACTAACCGGCTCTGTGAGAACCCCGTACAGCCTTTATTCTCAACTCCAGACTTCCCAATCGCGGTCCATTATAAAACACCTGGAGGTGACTCAGTACCAAGTATGCCCTATACAATAATAATAGTCTACACGAAAAAAAAATACAGAGACACAGCTTCCTGTAAATAGCTAACACTCTTCGGGAATTAAAAATTTAGTAAAACACTGTTGTATAAGGCTAAATACAAGATGCAGAACTCAAGAATAGTTGTATAACTAGATTAATTGTGAATAACGAGCTTGAGGAAGTAGATGAAGAAGCGACTGCGCAGAGTCGATCAACTGGCTCTCTACGTTCTAAGTGACATAGTGATTTGAACCAATGAACACACGGCGCAAGAAGTGGACTAATAACAACTAGACTTACAACATCTCCCTTCTTTTAATAAGACAATTAATATACATCATAGTCTTTGAACACTTTAGGAAATTTGGATATTCTGCCGTATCTTGTGCAAGTGCCCTCCCAACCACCGTGACAACCTACAACATCTCCGGTTGTTACAGTAGGAGTGGTAAACTCTCCTCCAGGGACCAAATCAACATGTGCTTGTTCTCCCTCTACAATGTCATTATACATTTCTATATCTGAGCTATCAGATGTAGCTTTATTTGCCACTTCAACATTTCTGTCATCAATGCTTTTGATCTGCGGCACACCACTGTTTATATCATACTCAGAACATTCACTGACAATATCACCTGAGTACCTGGGGCGGCTGGTAACATTTGAAAGTGGTGGGCGTAACACCATCGTCGAACTATACCACGGCGAGTGCGCATAGCGGGCGAGCGGACCAACCAAAGGGGGTGACATGTATAAACACTATGAGCCTGTTCACAAAGTCATGATAGAAAATCAGAAACCTACTTCCATGTCTTACATTTGCAGGATTTTTCGACCCTTTTCAGCATTCACAAACATACCTCGTTTACTACCACTAGCAAACGTGTAGTGATTGATACCAGACGCTGACAACTAGCTGCTAAAACAAGCAAAAATGACAGACATTCTTGTGTTTGAAGGACCTCATTTTGGTTGGTTAAAATCATGCGCTGGTTGCACAGTCCCCAAGTGTAGACAGCAGTTAGATGGGGTTCATGGTACTACCCTTCCCTACCTAGACATCAATCACGTCAATAGACCTGGTCTGAAATCTTCCCATCAAAATGCAAATGTCCTAGTATTCAAGGCAGTTCTTATCCATTGATCTGTAGACATCACTAGTTGTACATTAATACAACCAGACTTCTCTTCTTATAGAGATTTAAAGTAGGGGATGTCTCAGTCTACTGCCGTTATAAAAACACAGCCCTACTCTGATCAAAAAACTTAGACCAACACAGAACCCACAATCACCTTAAATGACAACAGAAAAAGGTGAGAAAGGCGAGATGGCACCTCACGGGCGCACCACCAATGGGACCCCTGGCTGGTACTCACCAGGATGGCCCTGTTCTCATCATTGGTGCCATCAAGCCGTAACGGAAACGTGTCCAAAACCCAAATGAAAGACAATGAGTGATGCAGTGAACACAAATTATATGTGACAAAACGTACTACATTAAACACTTAACATATAATCTACTGTGCAACCAGGACAAAAAACTTTACTCATGTTCCTTTCTTGTTGCATACAGTACACATATAAACATTAAAAAAGGAGGATGTGAATACTACCAATCGATTCACACCCTACTTACAGCCGACATGTTTCATTGCCTTGGTTTTCATCAGGCAATTTCCTCAGGGCAAACCAATTTAAATGCCACTGCAAAGGACACTGGGCTTTGCGTGCTGTAATAAAACAGAAAACATGCATAGTCGAGGTTACCTGCTGACCACCCCTGTTCAATTCACAATATCGTTTTGCTCAGTCAAAAAACGTGATATTTTATATAATACAATAGCTACCCTTCAGTTAGCCTTGCCTCTCATACCAGCCGAGAGGAATTAAAAATGAATACAGCCCCCATCGGTGAGCAAGATCCAATCTCCCTTCGTTTCTGTTGCTAGATTGAACAACGAAAAAACGGGGATTTATGCTATCAAAGAGTATCCTTATACCTGTGATTAGAAGCTTGCTTTTCAAGATTGCTTGCTGTAAAGCTCATAGGGAAGGTTACCGGTGGAGAATACTTGTCCGGCGTCTTCTCAGCACTCGAACACCGGCACAGTACTCAGCTGGTCTATTAAAGTGTGTATTGCCGGTTTTCGGGCCTCCTGATAGGTCGCGCTAGTCATGTGATACCCGCGGCCATTTTGAAGCAGTTTCAGGTCAGTGGTATGTATGAATCCTAAGTGAGTCTCGCTGAAATCTTCCCAGACAAGTATGTCTGCCTAGGCTGGCCAGTACTTCATGAGTCTGGGGAACGTGTTATGATGGCACAAAAACAAATGAAATGCAGATGCCATCTGCGCTATTTGCAATTAACATTTTATTTTCACAGCTAAAAGGTCCTTAGAAATGATCTACAGTGATGGGGAAGTGCTAAGCAGCCAGTGCACCCCACCGCTGACCGCTCCCAGAGGTACCCACAGCCTACTTGAGACCTGTTGCGAGACCTATTGGCAATACCAATGCTTGTTTTCTGTATTCACTTGTCAAATAAGCCAATAAATGTTCCTGTTGCACATTAGGCAACGGCCAGCACCACTCTACAGCCCTCCCACATCTCCCCCCCCCGTCTCTTGAGAAAACAGGCGCAGTTCTTAAAGCAAGATTCCTGCGCCTTTATCTGATACTGGTTAATGAGGAGGGAGAAACATTCCTGTCTCAGCTCTGGAGATAACGCTTTAGTGATGCGAGAGGAAAGTGAATTCCTATGTTACACCCAGTTTTGTTATCATGCAAGCAGCAACATATTAGTTGGGCAGATTCAATGCACGGGATGATTTGTACATTGTGCCTCCTGATCTCAGTATTTGTAGGAAGGTACTCAGATAGGTGATAATTGCCCAGGATCGCACAGTGCGGTCATGCAGTGGTTTTACACTGAGCGTATCTGCCCAGGATCACACGTTTTGTTCACGCAGTCCTGGCGGCGCCCAGTGCAAAATACATACACAGGATTAGCATCTTGTCTCGCTAAGGTTTAGGGCAATCAGTGCTAAGCATGGGCGGAAAATCCGTTACGCTCGCGGATTTTGCAGATTTTTGGGAAATTCGCAATCCGTGAGATTTGCGAATTTCCCGCAAAATCCGCAAATTCGCACGCAGCGGATTTTTTTTGCGGCGCGCGGCGTTGGTGATACAATTTTCGCGGCGCGCGGCGTTTATCATCGTTTGCCGAGTAGTTTTTTTCGATAGTTTGCGAGTGCTGCGCCATTTTGGATCTTGCTGTGTGATCCCGCGGGAATTGGCGAGCGCGATTACGTCATCGCGGCTTGCCAGCGATAGTTTGTCAACGCGAGTACGGCGAGATCATGTCTCGCGGTACTTCGCAATTGCGAGATTTGAGATGCGGCGAGCGAAAATATAAATTTGCAATTCTGCACAAGAAATCCACCAGCAAGCAGCATAAACCTTCTAGAAATGATGATTTTTATCTGAATAACTCCTTAGTTTGACATTTGCCTGCACTTTTTTAGCGAGGAGTCCATTTTGGGGAGGGGGGCAGGGGGGTGGGAGGAAGGAAGTGCCCCACAGTCTTCAACTTCCTGTTCCTGTTCAGCAGGCTCCTCCCAGTGCTTTGTCCATCTCCTGGTCACTTTTCATTTGGGTCTGGAGCTGGAAGGATTACTTTTTGTGGATGCTGCTGGATATTTGGATTTGAGGCCTTTTTGACTTTCTTTGGATCACTGTTGGATTAGAAATATTACAAGTAAGTTTGTTTGGGGCATTACAGTTGCTGCAATTAAAATTTTTTTTTTAGGACACAAGGGAACCCAGTAGGGGACCTTCGGACCGTGGGTTACTTAACTTATTTCGTAGAACAGGGGTCCTAAGGAATCAAGATATAGCAAAAAATAGCAATATAGACTGCAATAAGTACTATATTTTTGAAACACGTCCAGCCGGGCGTAAGTTTATTCATGAGATAACAAGAAGTTGTTGGCCCAAGAGGAGGCCAAAAATAGTGGCAAGATAGGGTACAGTCCTGTACCTATCCCAAGAGGTTTACGAAGAAATAAACCAGGAAAAGGGGGATACAAAAAAGGAAAACACTTTTCAGGCAAAGCAAGAAGTTTTTGAGCCAATAGGTGACTTGTAGTTAAAGTAAATACAGTTACAACAAATTCACCCTGCAGTGCCAACAATTTCAAATACACATATTAAATAATATGGTACACTGCTTGTTGCGTCGACGTTTCGATCCCTAAGGGCTCATAGTACAATGGGATCATCATCAGGACTATTTATACAGTTATTGCCTGCATTACATAAAGCCTGTAAAAGAAAAGAGGGGAGATAGAAGACAATTTTTAGGCCTAGGCCCACAGACACGGAAAACCAGACAATATTTGACAGGGCCCAATTAAAAGTTAAACAACAGCCATTACTTGAACTCGCCGGTTCTTTGCTAATGTGTTTGTGATTTAAGAAATTCATTTTGTACTGGTGAGAAAGTGCGTAAAAAACGGCGCAGTGACATCGGTGTCATTCATCACGACTTGTGCTGTATCGACGGTGATATTAGGGTCGTTTTTGTAGCCTTGTCGTGCTTTGTGAATAAGTGACATAGTGAGTGACAAAGTGCCTAACAGCAAGCACATTTCAAAGTGGGATCAGCTCGGCTCATTTAGAGGCCAGGGTTACTTCCTCGAGTAGCATGCTAGTTGCTGCCAGGTGGCATGCTGCCAATTGCTACAGGGACAGCGATTTCAAGATATGCTTCAGTGGCTGGAAGCTGCCAATTAAAGGTTATGCAATATAGGTCGTTTAAACTGCCACGGGAGATGCTGGCTAAAATAAATAACCGCCTTTGTATAAAAAGGATTTCTCCCGGTTTGCAGTGTTGGTTTCCAGGAAATAGAGCCTTTAGACTGAAAGCATACCTACCCTATGTTGTGGACTTTGGAACCCTGGAAATATAACCCTGGGAGTGGCCGTGTTTAGAGAGGTTCCTTCTGGTGGATCCTCGTGGTTGCTAGGGGTTAAATATAAAGCATAAGTAACACTGCTCCAATTGTTGGAGTAATAATGATTTCAGTTTTGGTTGGGCTGGCTTACCTAGCTATATGTATTATAGCAGGGCCTCAGAGGGTTGGGCGATCTTCGTTTGGATTAGGCTTGAATTCAGAACGTCCATTTGCTGGGGATAAAAATAGCGTGATCAGGGGTCGGGCTTCACGAGTGGCGGGTGATTCCAACCATCGATGGTTAAAGCGTGGGCTTACCTTGCTTCCAAGTTGAAAGCAATGGTGGGTTGGGCGAAGCTCAGTCGGCTACTGTCCCCTCCTTGGTTTATAGCGCGAGTCCGCTAAGTGTAGACCCTCAGGGGCCGGGCTTGTGCAGAATTTCACAAACCGTCCATTAGCTGGGAAACAGAAATTAATAGCTGGATCAGGGGTCGGACTCCGTGGTTGGCGGAGTTTTACAATTATCGGTTTTCCAACAAGTGCTTACCTTGCTTCCAGATGAAAGCAGCGGCGGGTTGGGCGAAGCTCGATCTGCTTCTGCCCCCTTCTCGGTTTCAGCGCGGGTCCGCTGTGTGTTTGGAACACACGTTGGCCTGGCTTATGGGGTTGATAGTTGAAATTGAAAAGAGACTAAATCCGAGAATATGACAATGGCAGCCATCTTGGAGTGGTTTACAAGTCGATGTCGAATCACTGCTGTCTGGCAGACATCTTGTAATGGTTGGGAGGAGCGGGAGCCAGTGTTTATAATTTACCCACTAATTGTATCCGAATTTAAGGGGAGTGATATGAACATGGGGCATTATAGCATGCAGTGCTGCTAGGAAAGTGGAGTGAATTACATTAATGGAACGGGGCGAGTAGTGCTGACCGACCATGCTTTACATGCATACACATCCGAGTAATACAATAAAAACATCAATATTCAGGTGTTCAATTCAGGAAGAACATATTATCTGCAATGTAGGACTGTAGACAGCTTTTAGAGAAGTGATGTCCAGTCCTCTGTTCTGAGGTTCCGTGACAATTGTAAGTGGTGTTTTCGACTCACACGAATATGGTCGAGTCTAGTATCTATGAACCGCAAATGACGAGTTTAGCAAGTGTGCGCAGTTTCGCTGTGCTAACTTAAACCGTTCGTTTGTTATGTGGGTTTGTCATCTGTACCCACGGGTTCCATCTTAGATACGGCATCCATTTTGTCTCTTGCCCTCAAGTAGCCAGCGAACGGACGCTGTCCGCTTCGCGACCCTGGGACTCCCAAGATATTTGCGGAAGACACATGTTCTTTGAAAGTGTCTTTATGACGAGGGGGATGCTACTGTAAGGCAGATGGCGCCGCTCGAGGCTCATCTTGCCGCACGGGCTTATTGTCTCAGTTGTGCATCTCATTAGGCACGTCCCTTTGATGCCTGTATCTCGTGCTTCTCGACACTCCCCTTTTACACCCTTTCCGATCTCCCCACTGTTTCCGTCTTCCTCTGCACCTGTCTTCGTTCCTGTTTCGATCTACTTTACTGCTGATTGGAATTTGCTAATGGTGGGAAGATGGGTTTTTACAGTTGGGAACCGCCAAATGTTTCCGCACTTATGTTCCGGATCTTGTGTGTTTCAAAGTGATCTAAGCGACCCCTTTGAGAGCGACTTGTGGGAACCAGGTTGTAAACTATTGTGTATCATGTTATCCTATGGGTAGAAACTGTATAAAAGGAGCGATCCACAAATACAATTTGAAGCAGTCTCCCCGAACTACACTCGATGTACTTCCTGTGACTTCTGTGTTCCCTGCAGTAAATAAACCTTGACTCTTTGACGCCGAAGGAAGTGTCCCGTGTCTCTGTGACTTGTACGCCGGAGCAGGTTACCCACGAAGGTTTCAGGTGTTGTGCCCTGGCACCGCTGGGTCCAAAGAACCCAGTCCTTCAGTTGGCGCCCAACGTGGGGCTGCATCAGTGGTACCGGTCCAAGCCTGACGATCGTGAGGAACTTCGTGTGAAATCTCCGAGGGAAGGTGCACCCCGCTTCATCGATCCTGTTGTCGAAATAAGTGGCCCGAAGACTTTTCCCGCGAAGATTCCCGCCTCCTAACGGCTGCGACGGACTGCTACCCTGACTGTAGACCTGTTTTGGCGCCTGGCGTAGACCTTGGTATAGCGAGACGATTAGACGGGCCTTCCTGAGGACGCCATTGATCTTTGAGTTAAGTATTTGTGGGTCGCTCCCAGAGTTCTTTGTTGTAAACACTTTAGCGAGTGTTTTTGTTGTAGACACTTTAGCGGGTGTCTTTGTTGTACACGCTGTGTGAGTGTTTTTGTCGGTGACACTTTGCTAGCGTACTTTGTTGTTGTTGTATTTGTTTGACGACTGCAGCCGCCAAAGACCGAGGGTTTAGTTCTTTGCTGGGACTTGGTAAATCCCGTAACCCTTGAAGTTTGTGAAACTCGGCTAGTGTGCAAGATGCCTGGTCGCAGTACTTTGTTCAGTTGCTTTAGACCTTGTGGTGCGGATTCCCTGCTGGAGGACTCGTGTCCGATACCTCCGGTTGGAACTCCTACATATGACTTATATAGTAAACATGGGCTAGGCCCGATTGCTTTTAACGATTATTGGATCAAATATACAAAGAAAGACGGCAATCTTCGTTGGCCACCTCACGGTAGCTTCGAAGCGTCGATCTTAGATAATTTGGAAATAAAGTTGTTCGAACGTAAATCTAGGCCGGCCATGTTTGATGCCTTTCGGTTCTGGCGCAAAGAAGCCCGACAGAAAGAGATCAGACAAAATAAACGTAGTCAGCGAGATACTGTTGCTACTATGGTGAAGAAAGCTGAGCAGTTTCAGCGTGATAAGGAGGATAAGGATAAGGAAGTGTTTGAGAGATTACAGCGTATGTCCATAGACAAATGCTATCCTGTTTTGTCTACGGAGTCGGATAAGAAGGAAGAGGCAGTTGAGGATTCTTTAATGTCCTATCTTATGAAGTCGCCACCTCCGTACGTACAGGGTACCGCAGCTCCTGTGGTCCCTGCCGTACCTGTTCCACCAGTTCCTCAACCTGCACCCGCTCTTCCGACTGTTCCTGCTCCTGTGCCTGTGTCTATTCCTACTGCTCCTCCGCTTCCACATACTCCTACTCACGCTACTGCTCCTGTGTTGTTAACCCCTGTTGTTGCTAATGTCTCTACTCCTTCTCTTGTTAGTCCTGTGTCTTACTCTTCTCCCTCTACTCGTAATCGTGATTCTCCCCTTGCGACAAACTTCTTTCAGTCGCTCGGACCTGTTTTTGGGTCTGCTGGTTCTGATGGTCCACAGAGACGTAGCCAGCTTCCTGGTAATAGAGAACGTGTTGCGCTATACAATATGGCGATGGGTTGGATGATAAACCCTGTTAGAAATCCACCTCGTGTTGTCCTCGAAACGTTTGATCAATTCAACATACCTACTCAGAGATATGTGTTTGATGAAATGTGCAAGTTCTTACATGATCAGATAGCGGCTGTTGCGCCTGACGAGGTGCTGACCGCCCTGTCTAATCTTCGGCTTCAGTTCGCAACTGGACTGATAGTCGACACTAATGTCCGACGTGCTATTGAACGGTTGCTATCTCTTCGTCCTGCTCCTATTCCTCATGCATTGTTCGTTGAGGACATTGAACAACGAGATGGGTCTGGCCAATATCCTATGCGAGAAGTTCCGCCAGTTTGGGTACCCGCTGATAATACTAATGCTAATGCTCCAATACCAGCACATTTCCAGAGAGTGTGGATACACCTCCCTTGGAAACGATCGGAAGTGCTTCAGGTGAAACAAACTTTGCCTGATCCTCGCAAAAATCCTGCGGGGTATTACAAAGAATTATCGCAGCTCGTAGACGCTACGATAATGAATCTGGCCGATATCGACATGTTGTTTGGCAATGTCGTACCGCAACCGGTATGGGCCAAGATTCGTCACCAAGATCACGCGAATGAATTAGGTGGTGATTGGGCTGCCATTACAGCGGCAGACGCTGGACAAGTGGCTGCTACTAAACCCGATCAGTTGATTGAACTTCTTCCCCAGCGAATCATTACATTAATGAAAACGCTTATGCCAGCTATGAGGGTAAATTGGGACAAGTTGTCAGCCTGTAAGCAGAAGAAAGATGAGAGTGTTTCAGACTTCTTTACGAGGTTCGAGGAAACATTCGTCGATCATAGTGGGCAGGATATGGGTACTGAGGGTGGACAGAGGCTGTTTGTGGATAAATTTGTATCGAACTTATTGCCCGACTTGTGCAATAAATTGAAAAATTCAGAAAGTGCGTGGGCCGTTTCTACCTCAGCTCAGATTCTGGCTACGGCACAATATTACGAAAATAGAGAAAAAGAGGAAAATGACCGTGCCGATAAAAAGACGAAAGAGCTGAAAACTAAAGTGTTGTTACAACAAGCATATCCGCCGCGTTCTAATCAGAATGCGCCTCAGCAGAATAGATCGCAGTCGCAATCAAATCGATCGCAGCCACGTAATGATTCATCTTTTCAGAGATCTTCGTTGGGGTACAACCAATGTGCTTATTGTAGACAGGAGGGACACATTAAATTTAATTGTCCTGCTTTAAATGACCGTAGTGGTGGTAATTCGTCTAGAGGAGGTCGTGGTGGTTCACAGAACGCATCACGTGGTAGAGGTCGTGGTGCTCAGAACGACTGTTCTGATAACTCGTCAAATTCTAATAATTGTTTTGACCAACGTGGATCATCGCAAGGACGATCTGCGCAGTACAATGTAGACGATTATTACGTCGATCAGGGAACTGACGATAGTAATTACTAGGACAGCCAAAGACAAGGAGAGGGAGTGGTATCAGTTCCGGTTGATCAGAGAGGGCCTTACGTCGCAGTTGCTACATCGGGCGTCGTTGAGCCTTTTCTGTTGGACACTGGTGCAGCGAAAAGTTCTATTAAGCATTCGAAACTCCCTGGCGCACCTTTGTCTGGCTTAACAAATGTTTCCGTTGGATTCTCTGGCGCCCCCGTTAGCAATCCAGTTTCGCGCCCTTTGCCCCTTAAAATTGGGCCTCGTGAGCTCGAAGCTCCGTTGATTTTAACCACTGGTTGTGGTGAAAATCTTTTGGGTCTGGATTTGCTTAAACGCTTGTATGCGACTTTGTATTGTTCTCCTGCGGGTGTAAAGCTTACGTTAGGAGAGAGGGTAGTCTCTCCCATGTACTTGTCCCTCGATAAGCTTCCACCGGAATTGGATTCTCTTCCTGCATCTTTGTGGGCGACGGGTCCAAACGATGTGGGCCTACTTGATATCTCCCCTTATGTTGTTCAGTTGAAATCGAATGTGCGATTGCCACGTATTCCCCAATATCGTATCTCCCTGGATGGTGAACGAGCTTTGTTAGCAATCATCTATGATTTGATCGAGAAAGATGTCATTGAAGAAACCCGGGGAAACGTGTGCAATAGTCCTGTACTGCCCATTCTTAAACGTACTGATCCTACCAAACCGCCTGTTTATCGTTTTGTTATTGATTTACGGGAGGTGAATAAAATTGTGGTTCCTCAATTCCCTGTTGTGCCTGACATTACGGCGCTACTGACTCTGATTCCAGCTACGGCTTCATGGTTTTCGGTGATTGATTTGAAAAATGCGTTTTTCAGCATCCCGATTGCCGAAGAGAGCAGGGACCTTTTCGGTTTCTCTCTTGGTGGACGTAGTTTCCGGTTCAAACGCGCTCCTCAGGGCTACTGTGAAAGTCCATCGATTTACAGTCAAGCTTTGAAGGGTCAACTAGATGCGTTTAGGTTGCCGGTTGGTGCGGCTTTAATCCAATACGTCGACGACTTATTGGTGGCTGCTGATACTCAGGACATTTGCAAAATTGCTACAGTGTCGTTGCTGCAACATCTCTGTGAGTTAAATCACAAGGTGTCACCTTCTAAACTCCAATATTGTTGTCAAGAAGTAACCTATCTAGGTCACTTATTGTCAAAGGAGGGAAGGAGATTGACCCCAGAGAGAATTGCAGCGATTGCGCGCATGGCTGTGCCACAAACCCAAAGAGATGTGCGTGCCTTTCTAGGTATCACATCGTACTGCAGGCAGTGGATTCCTAATTTTTCATTGCTAGCGAAACCATTGGTGGCTCTTACGTGCAAGGATGTTTCGACTCCTTTACCATGGACGGAAGAATGTCAGAAAAGTTTTTCTGAATTACGTGATTCATTGTGTTCGGCCCCTGTGTTAGGTACCCCTGATTACAGCAAGCCGTTCACGTTATATGTTCACGAGAGGGAAGGTTGTGCTTTAAGCGTCTTAACGCAACCTTTTGGTGGTAAGCAACGTCCATGTGCATATTTTTCCTCGACCTTAGACCCAGTAGCTAGAGCATTGCCGAGTTGTTTGAGAGCAACTGCGGCAGCTGCGGTCTCCATCCGACAATCAGCAGGATTGGTCATGGATAATATGCTTACGGTGATGGTTCCGCATGCAGTCGATACTCTTTTGAACCGTACGAAAACTCAGCACTTGACGAGTGCGAGGTTATCTGGGTACGAATTGACGCTCTTGGCAAGCCACATTCAGATAAAACGTTGTAATGTCCTAAATCCGGCAACTTTGTTACCAATTAGTGCAGAGTCAGATGTAGTAGCAGAACATGACTGCTACTTGCGTACAGAAGAGGAAACAAAAGGTCGTGTGGACCTTAAAAACACCCCATTGGAAGACCCGGATGGCACCCTGTATGTGGATGGGTCATGTTTTAAATTGCCGAATGGTGATGTGACTACTGCTTATGCTGTGGTGACATTGAATACTGTTGTTGAGACTGCGAGATTGAGTCAGAATTCTGCCCAAGCTGCAGAGCTGATCGCTCTTACTAGAGCATGTGTATTAGCAAAAGGTAAACGTGTGAATGTGTACACCGATAGTCAGTATGCTTTCGGTGTAGCGCATAGTTTCGGACGATTGTGGCGAGAACGTGGTTTCTTGACGTCACATGGCACGAAAATACAGCATGGCCAGCTTGTGAACGATCTTTTGGATGCATTGACTTGGCCTGCTCAAGTTGCAATTGTTAAATGTAGTGCGCATCGTAAGGTGACGGATGATGTTGGTCGTGGTAATGCGTTTGCAGATGAGATTGCTAAGGAGACTGCCCGGAACCTTAGCACTCGAATGTATGTGACGAATTCGGTTAGGTGGCCTACAGAATCAAGTATGTGTGAGAATACTATAGAGAGTGTGAAAGCAATTCAGAATGAGGCCACCGACACTGAAAAGATGAAGTGGAAAGAAAGTACGGGAAGGTTGGATGTGAATGGTTGCTGGATTGATTTGTCAGATCAGAAAAGATGGATGTTGCCTGATGCGTATGTACTGGCCGTTGTGCAAATGGCACATGGGTTAGCACATATTAGCGCGAAAGGTATTTGCAAGTTGTTGGCTGATGTGTGGAAGAATGATGGAATTACTAAGTGTGCTGAACGTTTGGTGAAGAATTGTATGGTGTGTATAATGTACAATCCTGGCAAAGGAACCCCAACTCCCCCTGGCAGTTTTGCTCCTCCTTCGTATCCCTTTGAGGTGATCCAATTGGACTTCATCCATATGGAGCGATGCAATAACCTGAAATACGTTTTGGTTGTGGTTTGCGCATTCTCCCGATGGATCGAGGCCTATCCCCTCAAAGATAATACTGCTTTGTCTACTGCGAAAATCCTACTGAAGGAATACTTTCCTCGGTATGGAATGCCTAGAGTCGTGTGGTCAGATAACGGAAGTGAGTTTGTTGGAAGTGTGATGAGGAGTGTGTGTAAGGGCCTTGGAATTAATCAGAAATTCCATAGCGCCAATCATCCCCAGTCAGCTGGATTGGTTGAAGGGTACAATGGCACCCTTAAACTGAAATTAGCGAAGATCCAGGCTACGACTGGACTTTCGTGGCCTGACGCTTTGCCTCTAGCATTACTGTCAACTAGGGCGACTGTACACTCCCGAATAGGGCTTAGTCCCTATGAAATAGTGTTCGGCCGTCCTGCGAATGTGTGGGGGGTTCCTAGGCCAGGTATGTTTGTTGATCTTGAGTACCCGATGTTGATTGACTACTTACATGACTTGACTGCTAAACTGAGGTTAATTCATCAACAGGTTTACGACGCCTTGCCGACGCAGACGGAGGGTCCAGGCCACCAGCTCCAGCCTGGTGATTGGGTTGTCACCCGAAATTTTTCGCGCAAGAAGAATCTGGACCCCCGCTTTGTTGGACCTCACCAGGTGCTTTTGGCCACGAGGACTGCCGTTCGTCTTGAGGGACGGAAGAACTGGGTACATGCTACCCATTGCAAGCGAGTCCCTATTCCTTTGCCGGCAGACCCGTGGGTGAGGAAAGGCATTGCGTCAACAGAAGCAGCGACATTGCCGGCGTTTGTACCTTTCAGTGACGCACAACTTGTTGGTGAACACTCAGCGCAGCAGAAAGCCATTGTTGGAACATTGTCAGCAAAAGACTCAAGACCAAATCAGCGAACTGATCAGCAGGACACTGTCTCTTCGACAGATCCTTTGTTTGACGAGCAGACACGTCCTGGGAAACATCGATATTCTTTGCGTTCTCATACTAAGGACAAATAAATTTTTTGCTTGCTTTGCTGAAATTGATAACTGCAATATCTTCGTTTCCCATGATCAACTTTGAACAATTCGTATCACTGAAAATTGTTTTGTACATATATCAAGATTTTTTTCTTGTATCTTTTTCCTTCCACAGCTGAATTATTTGTGCTAAATAAAATACATATTGTGTATTGAGGGCCGTAGGGCCGCGCGCGTACTTCCTTCTGGACAGTAGGTCTTGACGCTAGGTTAAAGGCCGTCGGTTCCTAGGAACTCCTGGGAATTGACTATTGCTGCACAGAACGAAGTGCGTCAAGAAACGTTGCGGACGGTCATAGGGAAATGGCATTTTTGAAGCTGAATGATTTGGAAGGAGCTCAGGCGTATAGAGTCAAGCTGCAGAAACTTAGTCGTACGAAATGTTTTGTATCCCAATTGTTTGTATTGTTTTTAACTGCTTCTGCATTTTTGGCGGGTGGGGTGTATTACACTATGTCTTACTTCTTACTTCCTACCCCTACTCCTACTCCTTACCCTAACATTACTTCTACTGCTTCTCCTCATTCCTTTCATATGTTACCAGAACACGAACAGGCTAGACGTGTAGAATTCCGCAACAATTCCTTTATCCAGCTCCTCCATCAGCATCAGTTAGTGGTTAACACTACTAATTGTTGGGTGTGTGGGTTGATGCCACATACTACGGGTAAGGGAATTCCATATCTGGTGTTACCGTATAGTTCCCAAGGGTCAGCTCGAGCATACCAAACAATGCTTCGAAGCGCACTAGGTTTCCACCCCTCTCCAGAACGTTCCCCCAAACCAGGTCCTACCTCATGGCAGTGGGTGGTATCGATGACAATACAGGATTTGGAAGATGAGATCTATGATGCTTATCTCATCCCTAAGGCAGAGGTACAAGCCTATAGGGCACCGAATAAAGGGGAATATAGTACGTTCACTAATGAAAAGCAGCTTAAAAGCTCGTCTCCAATATGGGTCGTACCCCACACTGGTAATCTTTGTCTTGTGGGTCGTGGATCGCAAGCCTCACTTGGAGTAAGTGCTTGCACTGAAAGTTACGTTCTGTCAATGTCCCCGATCCCTGTGCTTCTGGCTGCCAAGGGTACGTACTTCATCTGTCATGATCGTGCATACACATGGTTGCCCGCAGACTTCATGGGCTCATGTTTTGTTGCAAATCTGTTGCCTCCGACGTTTACTGTAGATGCCGATTATCATAAGACTAGAGTTGTACGAGGTGTAATTAGTGAAGAGGATACTGCCGGTCAAGAGGCAGGAGACTTTTTCAAGGGTTTCCTCCCGTTTTGGGGACCTATGGTTAATAGTAGGAACCTGAGACATTTGACTCGAGTGGTAGAATCGACAGCTAACATTACTGCCAGTGCCCTTGGTAATATCACCACAGAACTTCAGGCGGAGAGACTTATGACATTACAAAACCGTATGGTTTTAGATGTTGTCTTAGCAGATCGCGGTGGGGTATGTAAAGTGATCCATTCGAGCTGTTGCATTTTCATTCCAGATAATGCTCCTACTGTCTATCAAGCCATCTCGAAGTTGCACAAGATCTCCGAATCCATACACGTGGATGTAGGGGATTGGACGCTACTTGGTTGGTTTTGGGGCCTGGTGTCGACTTGGGGTTGGAAGATTCTGACGATCATCGGGGTTGTGGTAGTGTTCCTGTTCACGTGTTGCCTTTGTGTGCAGTGTGGTCCTGCCTTATGTGGCCTCTGTGCTACAACGTGTATGAGACAACCATCTGTTACCAAGGGGACTCGGTTGGACAGAGCTATGCTACAACGACATCTTGATGGTCTGATGAATATCGAGTATGATTCCGACTAGTGCTTGCCTACATGAGGGCAAAAGGAGCGTCTGAGGTTCCGTGACAATTGTAAGTGGTGTTTTCGACTCACACGAATATGGTCGAGTCTAGTATCTATGAACCGCAAATGACGAGTTTAGCAAGTGTGCGCAGTTTCGCTGTGCTAACTTAAACCGTTCGTTTGTTATGTGGGTTTGTCATCTGTACCCACGGGTTCCATCTTAGATACGGCATCCATTTTGTCTCTTGCCCTCAAGTAGCCAGCGAACGGACGCTGTCCGCTTCGCGACCCTGGGACTCCCAAGATATTTGCGGAAGACACATGTTCTTTGAAAGTGTCTTTATGACGAGGGGGATGCTACTGTAAGGCAGATGGCGCCGCTCGAGGCTCATCTTGCCGCACGGGCTTATTGTCTCAGTTGTGCATCTCATTAGGCACGTCCCTTTGATGCCTGTATCTCGTGCTTCTCGACACTCCCCTTTTACACCCTTTCCGATCTCCCCACTGTTTCCGTCTTCCTCTGCACCTGTCTTCGTTCCTGTTTCGATCTACTTTACTGCTGATTGGAATTTGCTAATGGTGGGAAGATGGGTTTTTACAGTTGGGAACCGCCAAATGTTTCCGCACTTATGTTCCGGATCTTGTGTGTTTCAAAGTGATCTAAGCGACCCCTTTGAGAGCGACTTGTGGGAACCAGGTTGTAAACTATTGTGTATCATGTTATCCTATGGGTAGAAACTGTATAAAAGGAGCGATCCACAAATACAATTTGAAGCAGTCTCCCCGAACTACACTCGATGTACTTCCTGTGACTTCTGTGTTCCCTGCAGTAAATAAACCTTGACTCTTTGACGCCGAAGGAAGTGTCCCGTGTCTCTGTGACTTGTACGCCGGAGCAGGTTACCCACGAAGGTTTCAGGTGTTGTGCCCTGGCACCGCTGGGTCCAAAGAACCCAGTCCTTCAGTTCGATTAAGTCCCTTGTGAATAGAGTCCAATAGTATTATACATTTGAGCTCTTCTTTGTTCAATAGGTGGGGCATGCTGCCCCCTCTAGGTGGGAGCTTTAGTGCTTTTAGGATAGTCCAGCGAATGTCATCTTCATTGTGGTTGAATTCCTCAAAGTGTTCCACCAGTGGGGCGTTAGGTGTGCGGCATCTGATGCGGCTTCTGTGTTGGCATATCCTGGTTTTGATTTTCTGAGCAGTCTGTCCTACATAGTTTTTCTTACACGGACATTGGATCAGATAAATCACATTGGTGGTGTTACAATTTGTTAATGTATTGCATGTGAAGGTGACATTGTCAAATACAAAACTTTTGCCTTCAATTGTGAAATTACAAACTACACACCCACCGCACTTAACGTGTCCGACTGTGGGGGACAGACCCCAAGCGGATTCCAGAGTGGAGGAGTTGCTAGGGCTAGGAAGGGCAGCACGGACCAAATGGTCCTTGAGGTTCCTACTCTTTTTGAATGCAAACAGTGGGCGTTCCAAGTCTAGAATTCCTGCATTTATTACAGGCCAGTGTTTCAGAATCACTTTTCTTATATTATTGGAGATGGGAGAGAATGTTGTGACACAAACTATTTTGTCCTGCTTAGTTTTCTGGTTAGGGACAAGAAGTGTCTCTCGTGGACGATACCACGCTCTTTTGAGTGCATTTTTAACAATCTTTCCTGGATATCCCCTATTTTTCAGTTTATTCGATAAGATGGTGCTTTCACGGAAGTAGTCTTCCTTGTGGGAACAATTGCGCCTGATGCGTAAGAATTGGGAGAAGGGTAAGGAGTCCCTTAGTGCCCTAGGATGGTTACTTGAGTATTCTAACAGGGTATTTCTCTCTGTGGGCTTCCTGTAGAGTTTTGTAAATAGCTCACCATCCTGATGTAATATTGTCAGGTCAAGGAAGTTAATGGACTCTTTGTCAGAGGTAAGGGTGAATTGAAGACCCAGGCAGTTGTTATTCATCCAGTGTAAGAATTGGGAGAGCGCATCGATGTCTAATCTCCATAGCATGAAGATGTCATCGATGTACCTTCGCCACATAATGACACCGGAGAAAAATGGGTTGGAAGGTGCAAGGATAGTTAATCTCTCCAGCTCGTCCATGAACAGTATGGCTAGGTTCGGAGCGAAAATAGCTCCCATGGAGGTCCCCTTGATTTGTTGGTAAAATAAACCTTGGAAAGTGAAGAAATTTTTAGTCAGGCATACTTCCAGAAGTTTACAGATAAAAGATGTTGGAATGGCATGGGGACGAGGACGATTATCCAAAGTCCGTTGAATAACAAGTAGGGCTGCTGTTTGTGGGATATTCGTATATAATGATTCCACGTCCATGGTGCAGAGTGTGTCAGAGTTGGGATTGAAGGGGTGGTGTTCAATCAGATTGATCATGGCCATGGAGTCTCGCACATAGCAGAATGTTTGAGGGACAAATCCTTTGATAAAAAAGTCAACATAGGCTCCTAGGGGCTCCAATATTGAGCCACAAGCTGACACGATTGGGCGGCCAGGTGGAGCATTTAGATTCTTGTGAATCTTCGGCAAGGTGTATATTACCGGTAATCTTGGGTTTTTTACATTAAGGTAGTTAAATTCTTTCTTGGTCAAAAAACCCTCATGCAGTGCCTCAGTTGTTATTTTCAGTATTAGTTCTTGGATAGTTTTGGTTGGGTTGGATGCTAGTCTGAGATAATGGTCCTTATTTCCTAGCTGCCTTTGAATTTCAGCTGTATAGGAGTCCAACTCCTGTATAACAATGCCGCCACCCTTATCAGCACTTTTTATCACAATGGAGTCATTGTTTTTTAAGGAGACAATGGATTCCTTCTCTTTAAGGGTGATGTTATATGGTACAAACTTGTTTTGTCCTTTCAGGTGTGTTAGGTCCTTGAGAATCAATTTCTCAAAAGTAGTGACCTCTGATGGGATCATACTGGCTGATGGTAGAAAAGTAGATGGTGGCCGAAAAGGAGTTTGAGCATTTATCTCGGGAGAGGGATGGATTTGAAAAAATGCTTTTAGGCGTATTCTTCTAAAGAATCTTAGGAGTTCGGTGTGCAATTCCATAAAATTCGGGGCCACAGTTGGAACAAAGGTAAGACCTTTTTTCAGGAGAGAGAGTTCGTCATGTGCCAGCACATGGGTGGAGAGATTGAAAATAGGAATAGTCTCTGTTGTGGGGCTAGGCTGTATTACCATTGGTAGTAATTGTTCCTGGTCCTCCTTTCCCCGGGTGGGTTTACCCATCTCTGGGGTTTTTTTACTTTCCCTCGCTGTGGTGGTTCTTGCTGGCCTCTGGCTAAAAAAGAGTTCGGATTCTGATATGTGCCGCCTCGTCTTGATGTACTTGAACCTTCGCCTGCGTCTGAATTATCAGAAGATTCGGCAGAGGTATCGGAAAAACCGACCAGGTTCTGTCTCCTGTTGAACCTTCCCCAAGGTCTGTTTTGTTGGGGGTTACTATATGCCTTGGTGGTGTAAAAATCCTTTTGTAGATAAGGATAGGTTGTTTCAATATTATAGGTTTTTATGTCCTTTTTAATTTTATTTGATTTCTTATTTTGCTCAATCCTGTAGAACTCTGCTACGCTTTTGTCTACTTGTTCTATTAGCTTTTTACTATCGGCAATATTGTCAGGAGCCTCAAGTTGTTTCAAAATATCTTCAATTTCTGTCTCCAATGTTTTTAGAGTTTCGGAGGCTGTGTCTATCCCTAGTGCCAGCCAGTGACGGGAGCAGGTGGTACCTATGTAACTGAATCCTGTTATATATTTCGGATTGTCCGTGAAGATACCTGGTACATTCCGGACTTGTAAGCCCAAAGGGATAACCTCTGCTTTGAGGTAGTCAGTTAACATTAAAATCATCAGCTGTAGGCGGACCTGTTTTTTTCTCAGTTTTTCAAGCTGCTCAGGAAGTGAGTTGTTAACTTGGTTGGAAATGTCTGCATTGTCAGAAAGTAGTGATGGGCGCGAACATAAATGTTTTAAATAGTCATCTGTGTATAAAGGAGCATGATTTGACATAGTAGCCCTGTCAAGGTAATAATAGAAAAGGAAACAAAAGGGGAAGAGTAAGAATGGCCCGTGTGGGATGGGGGTAGAAATAGTGGGGTAAAAAGTACTAGGTACTAGGGGACCCAAACTAATTAGTTTGGACAGGATTGGAGACCTTGCAAACCAGCGTTTGCGCTCAAATCGTTTTTAGGACACAAGGGAACCCAGTAGGGGACCTTCGGACCGTGGGTTACTTAACTTATTTCGTAGAACAGGGGTCCTAAGGAATCAAGATATAGCAAAAAATAGCAATATAGACTGCAATAAGTACTATATTTTTGAAACACGTCCAGCCGGGCGTAAGTTTATTCATGAGATAACAAGAAGTTGTTGGCCCAAGAGGAGGCCAAAAATAGTGGCAAGATAGGGTACAGTCCTGTACCTATCCCAAGAGGTTTACGAAGAAATAAACCAGGAAAAGGGGGATACAAAAAAGGAAAACACTTTTCAGGCAAAGCAAGAAGTTTTTGAGCCAATAGGTGACTTGTAGTTAAAGTAAATACAGTTACAACAAATTCACCCTGCAGTGCCAACAATTTCAAATACACATATTAAATAATATGGTACACTGCTTGTTGCGTCGACGTTTCGATCCCTAAGGGCTCATAGTACAATGGGATCATCATCAGGACTATTTATACAGTTATTGCCTGCATTACATAAAGCCTGTAAAAGAAAAGAGGGGAGATAGAAGACAATTTTTAGGCCTAGGCCCACAGACACGGAAAACCAGACAATATTTGACAGGGCCCAATTAAAAGTTAAACAACAGCCATTACTTGAACTCGCCGGTTCTTTGCTAATGTGTTTGTGATTTAAGAAATTCATTTTGTACTGGTGAGAAAGTGCGTAAAAAACGGCGCAGTGACATCGGTGTCATTCATCACGACTTGTGCTGTATCGACGGTGATATTAGGGTCGTTTTTGTAGCCTTGTCGTGCTTTGTGAATAAGTGACATAGTGAGTGACAAAGTGCCTAACAGCAAGCACATTTCAAAGTGGGATCAGCTCGGCTCATTTAGAGGCCAGGGTTACTTCCTCGAGTAGCATGCTAGTAGCTGCCAGGTGGCATGCTGCCAATTGCTACAGGGACAGCGATTTCAAGATATGCTTCAGTGGCTGGAAGCTGCCAATTAAAGGTTATGCAATATAGGTCGTTTAAACTGCCACGGGAGATGCTGGCTAAAATAAATAACCGCCTTTGTATAAAAAGGATTTCTCCCGGTTTGCAGTGTTGGTTTCCAGGAAATAGAGCCTTTAGACTGAAAGCATACCTACCCTATGTTGTGGACTTTGGAACCCTGGAAATATAACCCTGGGAGTGGCCGTGTTTAGAGAGGTTCCTTCTGGTGGATCCTCGTGGTTGCTAGGGGTTAAATATAAAGCATAAGTAACACTGCTCCAATTGTTGGAGTAATAATGATTTCAGTTTTGGTTGGGCTGGCTTACCTAGCTATATGTATTATAGCAGGGCCTCAGAGGGTTGGGCGATCTTCGTTTGGATTAGGCTTGAATTCAGAACGTCCATTTGCTGGGGATAAAAATAGCGTGATCAGGGGTCGGGCTTCACGAGTGGCGGGTGATTCCAACCATCGATGGTTAAAGCGTGGGCTTACCTTGCTTCCAAGTTGAAAGCAATGGTGGGTTGGGCGAAGCTCAGTCGGCTACTGTCCCCTCCTTGGTTTATAGCGCGAGTCCGCTAAGTGTAGACCCTCAGGGGCCGGGCTTGTGCAGAATTTCACAAACCGTCCATTAGCTGGGAAACAGAAATTAATAGCTGGATCAGGGGTCGGACTCCGTGGTTGGCGGAGTTTTACAATTATCGGTTTTCCAACAAGTGCTTACCTTGCTTCCAGATGAAAGCAGCGGCGGGTTGGGCGAAGCTCGATCTGCTTCTGCCCCCTTCTCGGTTTCAGCGCGGGTCCGCTGTGTGTTTGGAACACACGTTGGCCTGGCTTATGGGGTTGATAGTTGAAATTGAAAAGAGACTAAATCCGAGAATATGACAATGGCAGCCATCTTGGAGTGGTTTACAAGTCGATGTCGAATCACTGCTGTCTGGCAGACATCTTGTAATGGTTGGGAGGAGCGGGAGCCAGTGTTTATAATTTACCCACTAATTGTATCCGAATTTAAGGGGAGTGATATGAACATGGGGCATTATAGCATGCAGTGCTGCTAGGAAAGTGGAGTGAATTACATTAATGGAACGGGGCGAGTAGTGCTGACCGACCATGCTTTACATGCATACACATCCGAGTAATACAATAAAAACATCAATATTCAGGTGTTCAATTCAGGAAGAACATATTATCTGCAATGTAGGACTGTAGACAGCTTTTAGAGAAGTGATGTCCAGTCCTCTGTTCGATTAAGTCCCTTGTGAATAGAGTCCAATAGTATTATACATTTGAGCTCTTCTTTGTTCAATAGGTGGGGCATGCTGCCCCCTCTAGGTGGGAGCTTTAGTGCTTTTAGGATAGTCCAGCGAATGTCATCTTCATTGTGGTTGAATTCCTCAAAGTGTTCCACCAGTGGGGCGTTAGGTGTGCGGCATCTGATGCGGCTTCTGTGTTGGCATATCCTGGTTTTGATTTTCTGAGCAGTCTGTCCTACATAGTTTTTCTTACACGGACATTGGATCAGATAAATCACATTGGTGGTGTTACAATTTGGTAATGTATTGCATGTGAAGGTGACATTGTCAAATACAAAACTTTTGCCTTCAATTGTGAAATTACAAACTACACACCCACCGCACTTAACGTGTCCGACTGTGGGGGACAGACCCCAAGCGGATTCCAGAGTGGAGGAGTTGCTAGGGCTAGGAAGGGCAGCACGGACCAAATGGTCCTTGAGGTTCCTACTCTTTTTGAATGCAAACAGTGGGCGTTCCAAGTCTAGAATTCCTGCATTTATTACAGGCCAGTGTTTCAGAATCACTTTTCTTATATTATTGGAGATGGGAGAGAATGTTGTGACACAAACTATTTTGTCCTGCTTAGTTTTCTGGTTAGGGACAAGAAGTGTCTCTCGTGGACGATACCACGCTCTTTTGAGTGCATTTTTAACAATCTTTCCTGGATATCCCCTATTTTTCAGTTTATTCGATAAGATGGTGCTTTCACGGAAGTAGTCTTCCTTGTGGGAACAATTGCGCCTGATGCGTAAGAATTGGGAGAAGGGTAAGGAGTCCCTTAGTGCCCTAGGATGGTTACTTGAGTATTCTAACAGGGTATTTCTCTCTGTGGGCTTCCTGTAGAGTTTTGTAAATAGCTCACCATCCTGATGTAATATTGTCAGGTCAAGGAAGTTAATGGACTCTTTGTCAGAGGTAAGGGTGAATTGAAGACCCAGGCAGTTGTTATTCATCCAGTGTAAGAATTGGGAGAGCGCATCGATGTCTAATCTCCATAGCATGAAGATGTCATCGATGTACCTTCGCCACATAATGACACCGGAGAAAAATGGGTTGGAAGGTGCAAGGATAGTTAATCTCTCCAGCTCGTCCATGAACAGTATGGCTAGGTTCGGAGCGAAAATAGCTCCCATGGAGGTCCCCTTGATTTGTTGGTAAAATAAACCTTGGAAGGTGAAGAAATTTTTAGTCAGGCATACTTCCAGAAGTTTACAGATAAAAGATGTTGGAATGGCATGGGGACGAGGACGATTATCCAAAGTCCGTTGAATAACAAGTAGGGCTGCTGTTTGTGGGATATTCGTATATAATGATTCCACGTCCATGGTGCAGAGTGTGTCAGAGTTGGGATTGAAGGGGTGGTGTTCAATCAGATTGATCATGGCCATGGAGTCTCGCACATAGCAGAATGTTTGAGGGACAAATCCTTTGATAAAAAAGTCAACATAGGCTCCTAGGGGCTCCAATATTGAGCCACAAGCTGACACGATTGGGCGGCCAGGTGGAGCATTTAGATTCTTGTGAATCTTCGGCAAGGTGTATATTACCGGTAATCTTGGGTTTTTTACATTAAGGTAGTTAAATTCTTTCTTGGTCAAAAAACCCTCATGCAGTGCCTCAGTTGTTATTTTCAGTATTAGTTCTTGGATAGTTTTGGTTGGGTTGGATGCTAGTCTGAGATAATGGTCCTTATTTCCTAGCTGCCTTTGAATTTCAGCTGTATAGGAGTCCAACTCCTGTATAACAATGCCGCCACCCTTATCGGCACTTTTTATCACAATGGAGTCATTGTTTTTTAAGGAGACAATGGATTCCTTCTCTTTAAGGGTGATGTTATATGGTACAAACTTGTTTTGTCCTTTCAGGTGTGTTAGGTCCTTGAGAATCAATTTCTCAAAAGTAGTGACCTCTGATGGGATCATACTGGCTGATGGTAGAAAAGTAGATGGTGGCCGAAAAGGAGTTTGAGCATTTATCTCGGGAGAGGGATGGATTTGAAAAAATGCTTTTAGGCGTATTCTTCTAAAGAATCTTAGGAGTTCGGTGTGCAATTCCATAAAATTCGGGGCCACAGTTGGAACAAAGGTAAGACCTTTTTTCAGGAGAGAGAGTTCGTCATGTGCCAGCACATGGGTGGAGAGATTGAAAATAGGAATAGTCTCTGTTGTGGGGCTAGGCTGTATTACCATTGGTAGTAATTGTTCCTGGTCCTCCTTTCCCCGGGTGGGTTTACCCATCTCTGGGGTTTTTTTACTTTCCCTCGCTGTGGTGGTTCTTGCTGGCCTCTGGCTAAAAAAGAGTTCGGATTCTGATATGTGCCGCCTCGTCTTGATGTACTTGAACCTTCGCCTGCGTCTGAATTATCAGAAGATTCGGCAGAGGTATCGGAAAAACCGACCAGGTTCTGTCTCCTGTTGAACCTTCCCCAAGGTCTGTTTTGTTGGGGGTTACTATATGCCTTGGTGGTGTAAAAATCCTTTTGTAGATAAGGATAGGTTGTTTCAATATTATAGGTTTTTATGTCCTTTTTAATTTTATTTGATTTCTTATTTTGCTCAATCCTGTAGAACTCTGCTACGCTTTTGTCTACTTGTTCTATTAGCTTTTTACTATCGGCAATATTGTCAGGAGCCTCAAGTTGTTTCAAAATATCTTCAATTTCTGTCTCCAATGTTTTTAGAGTTTCGGAGGCTGTGTCTATCCCTAGTGCCAGCCAGTGACGGGAGCAGGTGGTACCTATGTAACTGAATCCTGTTATATATTTCGGATTGTCCGTGAAGATACCTGGTACATTCCGGACTTGTAAGCCCAAAGGGATAACCTCTGCTTTGAGGTAGTCAGTTAACATTAAAATCATCAGCTGTAGGCGGACCTGTTTTTTTCTCAGTTTTTCAAGCTGCTCAGGAAGTGAGTTGTTAACTTGGTTGGAAATGTCTGCATTGTCAGAAAGTAGTGATGGGCGCGAACATAAATGTTTTAAATAGTCATCTGTGTATAAAGGAGCATGATTTGACATAGTAGCCCTGTCAAGGTAATAATAGAAAAGGAAACAAAAGGGGAAGAGTAAGAATGGCCCGTGTGGGATGGGGGTAGAAATAGTGGGGTAAAAAGTACTAGGTACTAGGGGACCCAAACTAATTAGTTTGGACAGGATTGGAGACCTTGCAAACCAGCGTTTGCGCTCAAATCGTTTTTAGGACACAAGGGAACCCAGTAGGGGACCTTCGGACCGTGGGTTACTTAACTTATTTCGTAGAACAGGGGTCCTAAGGAATCAAGATATAGCAAAAAATAGCAATATAGACTGCAATAAGTACTATATTTTTGAAACACGTCCAGCCGGGCGTAAGTTTATTCATGAGATAACAAGAAGTTGTTGGCCCAAGAGGAGGCCAAAAATAGTGGCAAGAAAGGGTACAGTCCTGTACCTATCCCAAGAGGTTTACGAAGAAATAAACCAGGAAAAGGGGGATACAAAAAAGGAAAACACTTTTCAGGCAAAGCAAGAAGTTTTTGAGCCAATAGGTGACTTGTAGTTAAAGTAAATACAGTTACAACAAATTCACCCTGCAGTGCCAACAATTTCAAATACACATATTAAATAATATGGTACACTGCTTGTTGCGTCGACGTTTCGATCCCTAAGGGCTCATAGTACAATGGGATCATCATCAGGACTATTTATACAGTTATTGCCTGCATTACATAAAGCCTGTAAAAGAAAAGAGGGGAGATAGAAGACAATTTTTAGGCCTAGGCCCACAGACACGGAAAACCAGACAATATTTGACAGGGCCCAATTAAAAGTTAAACAACAGCCATTACTTGAACTCGCCGGTTCTTTGCTAATGTGTTTGTGATTTAAGAAATTCATTTTGTACTGGTGAGAAAGTGCGTAAAAAACGGCGCAGTGACATCGGTGTCATTCATCACGACTTGTGCTGTATCGACGGTGATATTAGGGTCGTTTTTGTAGCCTTGTCGTGCTTTGTGAATAAGTGACATAGTGAGTGACAAAGTGCCTAACAGCAAGCACATTTCAAAGTGGGATCAGCTCGGCTCATTTAGAGGCCAGGGTTACTTCCTCGAGTAGCATGCTAGTTGCTGCCAGGTGGCATGCTGCCAATTGCTACAGGGACAGCGATTTCAAGATATGCTTCAGTGGCTGGAAGCTGCCAATTAAAGGTTATGCAATAAAGGTCGTTTTTTTTTGCGGCGCGCGGCGTTGGTGATACAATTTTCGCGGCGCGCGGCGTTTATCATCGTTTGCCGAGTAGTTTTTTTCGATAGTTTGCGAGTGCTGCGCCATTTTGGATCTTGCTGTGTGATCCCGCGGGAATTGGCGAGCGCGATTACGTCATCGCGGCTTGCCAGCGATAGTTTGTCAACGCGAGTACGGCGAGATCATGTCTCGCGGTACTTCGCAATTGCGAGATTTGAGATGCGGCGAGCGAAAATATAAATTTGCAATTCTGCACAAGAAATCCACCAGCAAGCAGCATAAACCTTCTAGAAATGATGATTTTTATCTGAATAACTCCTTAGTTTGACATTTGCCTGCACTTTTTTAGCGAGGAGTCCATTTTGGGGAGGGGGGCAGGGGGGTGGGAGGAAGGAAGTGCCCCACAGTCTTCAACTTCCTGTTCCTGTTCAGCAGGCTCCTCCCAGTGCTTTGTCCATCTCCTGGTCACTTTTCATTTGGGTCTGGAGCTGGAAGGATTACTTTTTGTGGATGCTGCTGGATATTTGGATTTGAGGCCTTTTTGACTTTCTTTGGATCACTGTTGGATTAGAAATATTACAAGTAAGTTTGTTTGGGGCATTACAGTTGCTGCAATTAAAATTTTGGAATTTTCGATTTTTGGGCTGTTTTGGGGCCTTTTGCCCAGGGGTACTCAGTGGTGGGTGGACTGAGTCTTTCTGTGGGTTGTCTTGAACTTAAACATCATGGAGGCCATGGATGAATTGGGATTGTGCTGATTTTTCTGTGTTTTTCGATTTTTGACCTGTTGTTGGGGCCTTGACCAGGGGGTAGTGAGTGGTGCATGGGCCTAGTCTTTCTGTGGGCTGTCTTGAACTTTAACATCATGGAGGGCATGGATGGAATGGGATTGTGCTGATTTTGCAGTGTTTTTCGATTTTTGGGGGTGTTCATGGGGACAGGCCATGTGGGTGGGGGCCATTTTGAGTGCTGGTACAGGCAGGCCCTGGCCATGTGCTAGGAGGCAAGTGGCCATTTTGAATGCAGGCTTTGTTGTTAGGCCTCCAACCATTTTGCCTACTTTTCAACCTTTCTTTATGCCCAGGGGTAGTGAGTCTTGCATGGGCCTAGTCTTTCTGTGGGTTGTCTTGAATTTAAACATCATGGAGGCCATGGATGGAATGGGATTGTGCTGATTTTGCAGTGTTTTTCGATTTTTGGGGGTGTTCATGGGGAGGGACATGCCATGTGGCTGGTGGCCATTTTGACTGCAGCTACAGGCACTGGCCATGTGCTGGCAGGCAAGTGGCCATTTTGAATGCAGGCTTTGTTGTTAAGCCTCCAACCATTTTGCCTACTTTTCAACCTTTATTTATGCCCAGGGGTAGTGAGTCTTGCATGGGCCTAGTCTTTCTGTGGGTTGTCTTGAATTTAAACATCATGGAGGCCATGGATGGAATGGGATTGTGCAGATTTTTCAGTGATTTTCGTTTTTTGGGCCTGTACTTGTGGCCTTTTCACCAGGGGTATTTGAGTCTAGCATGGGCCTAGTCTTTCTGTGGGCTGTCTTGAACTTAAACATCATGGAGGGCATGGATTGAATGGGATTGTGCTGATTTTTCTGTGTTTTTCGATTTTTGACCTGTTGTTGGGGCCTTGACCAGGGGTAGTGAGTGGTGCATGGGCCTAGTCTTTCTGTGGGGTGTCTTGAATTTAAACATCATGGAGGGCATGGATGGAATGGGATTGTGCTGATTTTGCAGTGTTTTTCGATTTTTGGGGGTGTTCATGGGGACAGGCCATGTGGGTGGGGGCCATTTTGAGTGCTGGTACAGGCAGGCCCTGGCCATGTGCTAGGAGGCAAGTGGCCATTTTGAATGCAGGCTTTGTTGTTAGGCCTCCAACCATTTTGCCTACTTTTCAACCTTTATTTATGCCCAGGGGTAGTGAGTCTTGCATGGGCCTAGTCTTTCTGTGGGTTGTCTTGAATTTAAACATTATGGACGGCATGGATGGATTGGGATTGTGCTGATTTTGCAGTGTTTTTCGATTTTTTTGTGCTCTATAACTGAACTGATGTTCCTCTGTCTTCCATTTTTTTTAGGTGCACAAGACTCAAGAGAACCACCAGTGCCAGGAAGAAGTCCTGCAGCGGTGTGTGTGTGCAGCATAACGTCACGCGACGTCACGTCTGGCCTCAGACAACTCTACAATTCGTGCAACTGCGGCCTGCTGTCTGACCTGCTCTGAAGAAGATGGCCCCGCCCCCAAAGAAAGTTCTCCGTAGCTCCTCTAGCAAGAAAGTTGCTAGTAAGGAGCAGAAGAAGCAAGTTACCAAGGAGGCTGGTGTGCCACCCGCCACGTTTTTTGGGAGCAAAAAAAAAAGTACGCCTGCAGCAGCAGGATCTGCTGGGGACCAAGCTGGGAGCAGCACCCCTGCTCCATTGGGTTCAGTGCCTCCACCACCACGCCAACTTAAGTCAAAGCCCTTGAGTGCTTCAGAGGCAGTCAGTGTACTTCTCCAATCACCATCGACCAGTGATGTTGGCTCATCGCAAGAAAGTAGCAGCAATGTCCCTGAATCAACACAGGTTGTTGTAACTCATCTTACAAGTGTTGAACAACCACAGCCGCAACAACAACACCATGTGCAAGTACACGCCCAAGTACATGTGGAAGGAGAGGCAGCAAAAGGAGATGCGCAAGCAAAGGTGCATGGAGGTTCACAAGTGCCCACAATAGTTGTTCCTCCCGAAGTAGGGGCACATCAGGAAATCGACAATGAAGCCGAGGTATCATTGGAAGCCACTCCTCCTGATGATCATTCATTGTCTTCCACATCCCTAGCAAGGAAAAGATCAAGGGGGGTGTCTACATCTTCTTCAAGCCCACCTCGTTCTGATGCAAGTGATCTGTCTTGGGAACCACAACTGCGGTCTGACAGTGAGGCACACCATGATCTGACACCGGTACCTAAGCGTAAAAGGAAGGTCGTCCAAAAACTCAAACCTATGGAGTGTGATGAGGCTCAACAAGAAGTGACAGATACTGCTGGTGATGAAGCCTCTCACGATGACGACGAGCCAGTCATCACAAAGGTCACTGCAGCCCCACCGGGCATGCAGCAAAGAGACATTTTGACCCTATCCCGAGAAGCTGCTGAGCGTGATGATGATGTCGGCGAGGAGGCAATGGAAATGGAATCATTAGATTTGGAGTTAAGTAGTACACCAAAACCTACCGCTTCCATATTTCTTCCTCGCAAGAAGGTACCCACCTCGTCCTCGACCTCAATTTGTGGTGGTGAAAGTGCAAAACGTACTGAAGTTCGGCAATCCACATCCTCCACTTCATCTGGCATTAGCAGCAGGACCACCACCACCAGTATCGCCGCCTCCTCCGGCCCCCGAAGACATTTCAAGTCTCCAGTTTGGGACTTCTTTAGTGTTTGCCCAAAAAAGGAAAACGTAGCCATTTGTAGCCTTTGTAAGCTTCGATTTAGTCGTGGTAAGCTTGGTTCTAACTATGGTACCGGAGGCCAAAGAGGTCATCTTGAGAGAGCGCACCCTGTCCAATGGTTTCCGCACCTAGAGGCGGTCAAGAAAGCCGCAATTGCACGTAATGAAAACGTTGATTTTTCATCTGGTGATGACGAGGAGGTAGAAGACGATTCAAACACTTCACTTACACCCAGTTCCCCTGTCAGCAGCACACCCCATGGGAGCCACACTAAGAGTGTGGGAGAGAGTGAGACATCAATGCGGAAAAGTTCATCAGCGAGCGTAACTGGGTCGAAGAGATCATCATCATCCCGTAAATCCTTGGTCCAGGGCAACATTAAAAAGATGTTGTTTACAGAAGCGCAATATGAACGCAACCACCCAATGACCCGTCTGTATAACACTAAGCTGGCTAAAATGCTAGCTCTGGACCTTCTCCCTTTTTCTTTTGTAGAAGGGGTTGGTTTTCTAGAATTAGTGACAGCGCTCTGCCCTAAATGGAAGGTTCCTAGCCGGTTCTATTTTGCCCGAGTTGCGGTTCCAGCACTACATGAAGATGTTCTGAAGGTGATTGGGGCAGCTTTGCAGAAGAGTGCTGTTCACACTATACATCTGACAACAGACATGTGGACCAGTGGCGCAGGCGCTGATTACATGTGCATCACTGCACACTGGGTCTCTTTTTCAGGGGCTAAAGCAAAGCTAAACGCAGGTGTTGACACTAACATTGTTTTTAAAGGTGCTCGGAAACATGCAACACTAGCCATGTTTGGTTTGGAGAAACGTCACACAGCAGAAAACATTTTGGATGTCTTTAACACAAAGGTCCTTAACTGGCTGTCCCCACTAAAACGCAAGGTTGGTTATGTTTCCACGGACAATGGCGCCAATATAGTTAAGGCCATGAGGGACGGTTACTATTTCAGAGTGCCGTGTTTGGCGCACTGTATAAACCTGGTTGTCCAAAAATTCTTGGGTAATAAAGGCAGTGCAGCGTACAGTGTATTGGAGACCTGCCGAAAAATGTGCAAGCATTTCAGGCATTCTTTTAAGGCCCGGAAGCAGCTGAGGAGCCTGCTATATCAACGTCAAATGCCAGTGAAAGCACTCATCCAGGAGGTGGTAACACGTTGGAACTCAACCTTCTACATGCTTGAGCGTCTGTATGAGCAGTATACGGAACTCGATCAATATTTCCTTAAAGAGGGTACAGAGGAGCTGAGGATGGGTGGGCCGCAATGGAACATAGTTGAAAGCCTGACACGCATGCTTCGTCCTTTTGAGTTCTTCACGCGTGCAGTCAGCAAGGAGGACTCTAATTTGGGAAAAGCTATCCCATTGTTGTACATGCTGGAGGACCAACTGAAGGAGGTGTGTTCTGTGTTTGGAAAAGATGACAAAAACCAAGACTCTTTGCTTCTGGCTGAGCAATTATTAGAGCTCCTACAAGGTGATGAACGTCTTAAAAAGATCCACTCAGAACAGCATTACATTTGTGCTACTATTCTGGATCCACGCTACAAAAAGGCGCTGGCAGGCCAAGCATTCTTTCCTTTTGATGATGAACATGTTCCAAAGTACAAACGTTGGCTAGCCTTGTCAGCCAAGAAGTTTGAAACAGAACGGCTGGAAATTGAAGGAAATGGCAGTACATCAGCAGGCCATCCCCAGTCAAAACAATCCACTTCTGCACCTGTGGCTGTGGCACAAGTGACCTCTCAGCCGTTAAAGACACCGGCAACCGGATCATCTGCACGAAAGACAACAGAAACATTGGAGGCTGAAGAGGATTGGCTAGCTCTGCGTGGGTTTGGTTCTCAAAAGGTCAGAGGCACAGCAAGAGCTAAGCAAAGTGGAGGAACCTTGGATGAGGACCTTGAGTCGATGGTAAAGGACTATCTGAATGACTCAACAGAGGTCTATGTTAATTCTGACCCATTGGCGTATTGGCATGGGAAAAAAGAATTGTGGCCACAGCTCACCAACCTGGCTTTAAACTACTTGTCTTGCCCACTCGCAAGCGTGTCTTCTGAACGGGTTTTCAGTGCGGCTGGTGGGATTGTAACTCCCAAACGGAGCCGCCTCTCGCCCAAAAATGTGGAGAGGTTAACAATGATCAAGATGAATCAGCACCTCATACCACCAGATTTCAGAGTACGAGAGAGCGTGCCGGATGAAGAGGAGGTGGCCAGCAACATAGATGAGGGAATTTCTACTCTGTCAGGTGACACTGAGCTCACCCTGCCTGAATTCGCAGAGTATGATGACGAAGCCTTATTCTTATTCCTGGACCGTGATACCGAGCCCTGAAAATGAGACAACGAATCAATAACTTTCTTTTTCATCCTTATTCACTTTTATTCCTGTGTGTCTGTCTTTCTTTGTTGTGTACAGTTAATATAATTCAAACTTTAATCAGATAATCACAAAAACAAGCCCATCACCAGAACTGTCTTCCCTTGTTTGCTAATTGATTTGAAGGTGCCGCAGTCTGCATTCCTCAGGTTCACAAGTTCAGAAGAACATGCTCCTCTATCCTCCTCCTCCAGACTCCTATTTCCATCAAAGCAGAGGGCTGGTTTACGCCCAATGAAGAAAGACTCAGCACTTGTGGGGGTGTTGTTCTACCTCTCTGCAGGTGAGTTGACGGGTCTGGGGCCATTGCTGGGAAGCACTAAAAGTGGTTTGGACCAAATCCGAGGCGGAAATTTTTTTGTGTTTTTGATGACTTGCTTGCCTTTGAGGTGCTCTTAGGGGGGGTTCCGTCTGTTTGTGGGTGAGTTTCGTGGTCTGGGAGCACTGCTGGGACACTCTAATCTTGATTGCATTTGCTTTTCAGGAAATCCGTCGTGGCAACCCCGACTTATGGCCTAGCTACGCAGTGCGTTTGGACCGAAGGCCCAGAAATATTGCAAGTATGAGATTTTGCTTTTGGCCTGTTTGGGGGTGTTATGCTTCTTGGCGGGTGGGTTGGCGCCGCGGGTCTTGAGGCATTCCTGGGAAAGGTCTAATACCGGGTAGAAGTGGTTGGGACAAAATCCAGGCCGATTTTTTTTTGGCTATTTCTGACATTTTGCTCTATGTAGCGTTTTCAGGGGCCTGTTTGGGGGGCTTCCTGGTGTTTGTGGGTGAGTTTCGTGGTCTGGGAGCACTGCTGGGACACTCTAATCTTGATTGCATTTGCTTTTCAGGAAATCCGTCGTGGCAACCCCGACTTATGGCCTAGCTACGCAGTGCGTTTGGACCGAAGGCCCAGAAATATTGCAAGTATGAGATTTTGCTTTTGGCCTGTTTGGGGGTGTTATGCTTCTTGGCGGGTGGGTAGCCGGGTCTTGGGGCATTCCTGGGAAGGTCTAATACCGGGTAGAAGTGGTTGGGACAAAATCCAGGCCGATTTTTTTTTGGCTATTTCTGACATTTTGCTCTATGTAGCGTTTTCGGGGGCCTGTTTGGGGGGCTTCCTGGTGTTTGTGGGTGAGTTTCGTGGTCTGGGAGCACTGCTGGGACACTCTAATCTTGATTGCATTTGCTTTTCAGGAAATCCGTCGTGCCAACCCCGACTTATGGCCTAGCTACGCAGCGCGTTTGGACCGAAGGCCCAGAAATATTGCAAGTATGAGATTTTGCTTTTGGCCTGTTTGGGGGTGTTATGCTTCTTGGCGGGTGGGTTGCCGGGTCTTGGGGCATTCCTGGGAAGGTCTAATACCGGGTAGAAGTGGTTGGGACAAAATCCAGGCCGATTTTTTTTGGCTATTTCTGACATTTTGCTCTATGTAGCGTTTTCGGGGGCCTGTTTGGGGGGCTTCCTGGTGTTTGTGGGTGAGTTTCATGGTCTGGGAGCACTGCTGGGACACTCTAATCTTGATTGCATTTGCTTTTCAGGAAATCCGTCGTGCCAACCCCGACTTATGGCCTAGCTATGCAGCGCGTTTGGACCGAAGGCCCAGAAATATTGCAAGTATGAGATTTTGCTTTTGGCCTGTTTGGGGGTGTTATGCTTCTTGGCGGGTGGGTTGCCGGGTCTTGGGGCATTCCTGGGAAGGTCTAATACCGGGTAGAAGTGGTTGGGACAAAATCCTCGCGAAAAAGCCTTTAGTTTTGGCACTTTTTGTAACTTAGGGTTCGTTAGGGTTAGCCCTAGCAGCAGGATTGCATGTGTTTCGGGGTGTTCTAGATTTTTCCAACTGAGTTCTGGGGTCTTAGAGCACTCGTGAGAATGTGTAATTTTGGTTGCAAGTCATTTGAAGAAAATCCTGTGTGGGAAAGGGGGGATTTGGCATAGTTAAAGAAAGCCTTTGCCACTATTCTTAACTTAGGGTTCGTTAGGGTTAGCAGTATTTCTATTGCATGTGTTTGAGTGGGGGGGATTTCGAGTCTTGGAGCGATGCTGGCTATGGCTACTTTTGCTTGGTTGCTTGCAAGTGGTTTGAATGCAATCCACGGTGGGTAATGGGTAATTAGGAAGGGGGTACTTCGGCCTACTTTTACTTTCAAAGTAAGTTTTGTCACCAGTTTTCTGCTAGGCCTCGTTTTTTGAGATTTGATTGGGGGTCTTCTACATTTTTGCGACTGGCTTTAGTAAGGGTCTGGGTGGGAGCACTGCTAGGAAGATCTAATTTTGTTCTAAAACACAGTTTACAGTACACCTAGCTTGAGGGGCAAGATCCGCTACATTAATTTGCCCATACTTATTTATCCTTCAAAAGGTGACTCAGAGTACGCACTTTCAAAAATATTGTACTGTCTACTAGGAAAATCAAATTGTACTTTTTGCACTCCACAGCCTACATACCTTATATTTATTTATCAGTGGTGTTGTAATATTATATCACTTCCTGTTTTTCGTTGAATAACTACAGGCCGGGTTTCAGTCTCTGCAATGGGGAAAAAAGGATGGAGTCAGGCTTCACAGTAGCGAGCCACAATTCAGCATCAGGCAGGCAGTGGACAGGGTGTCTTCAGGTGACCAACATCGATGGACGAAGCGTCGGCTGCAATGGAGGAGTGCCGCTAATAGGAGGATTTTTTTTCTGCAGGCAACTTACTTACCACTTCCAACAGGACCACTACAACCACATAGATACAGTATCCCTTGCCTTTTTCTCTGACTGTGACTGCATTTCTTGGATCTCTCTCTGCTTCTAAATTGATCCCTTAACACATCACTTAGTCCACTCCACTATCACATCTGCACCACACATAGTCATTTGTAAGTGCTCCTACGTAATTCGCAAGTCGCAGCACGCCCCAGGCCGTAGAGGACTGGGATGGCCCCAATGATGAAGCATGTCACCAAGGGGCAACCCTGGTGAGTGAGGGGACACCTAGAAAACAAGCAATTTCTCCTTTTCTATCTACTATACCTTCCAGACCAACCCCACTGAGTGTTGTTGTGAATGGATTTATAGTGACCAGCAAGGCTCTCGGGTATCTGGCTAAGTACAGAGACCTTATGTTGAATATCGTTATCAATAATTCCACACAGGCCCTGTACTGTCGCATTCTTTCTTCCACAGTTGTCGAATGTACTACTTACTTTTCACTGACATGCATGCAGTAGTGCATGCACTTTCAAAGATTGATGGATAGGTTTGTACCCAAAGAATTGTTTATGTTCCATTCTTTGTCTATGCTGTGCTTTTTTTTACAGGGTGTCTTCTGGTGACCAACATCGATGGACGAAGCGTCGGCTGCAAAGGAGGAGTGCCGCTAAAAGGAGGATTTTTTTTCTGCAGGCAACTTACTTACCACTTCCAACAGGACCACTACAACCACATAGATACAGTATCCCTTGCCTTTTTCTCTGACTGTGACTGCATTTCTTGGATCTCTCTCTGCTTCTAAATTGATCCCTTAACACATCACTTAGTCCACTCCACTATCACATCTGCACCACACATAGTCATTTGTAAGTGCTCCTACGTAATTCGCAAGTCGCAGCACGCCCCAGGCCGTAGAGGACTGGGATGGCCCCAATGATGAAGCATGTCACCAAGGGGCAACCCTGGTGAGTGAGGGGACACCTAGAAAACAAGCAATTTCTCCTTTTCTATCTACTATACCTTCCAGACCAACCCCACTGAGTGTTGTTGTGAATGGATTTATAGTGACCAGCAAGGCTCTCGCTCGGGTATCTGGCTAAGTACAGAGACCTTATGTTGAATATCGTTATCAATAATTCCACACAGGCCCTGTACTGTCGCATTCTTTCTATTCTTCCACAGTTGTCGAATGTACTACTTACTTTTCACTGACATGTATGCAGTAGTGCATGCACTTTCAAAGATTGATGGATAGGTTTGTACCCAAAGATTTGCTTATGTTCACAATTGTTTGTCTATGCTGTGCTATTTTTTCTTGTCTCCCAAAACCTTTCCCAAAAACCCCCGTACCCATCCATTTTTCAAACCCTAACCCTCTTCCCCCGGGCTGTGTGGTTTTGATTGATGTGTGACTAAATGACAGCAATAAATCCACACACTTGCTGGGGAGGATAAGGTGATAGCAACAGGCTGGTGAAGAAATCCGAGGATATATTCTTACTCTGCTTGACAAAGAACCATTGCTAATGTGAAAGAACTTCAACCGAATTAGTAGTTATACTTTACCATTTGTTAGGCTACAATGTGGCACTGTTCTACTGTACTTCTGTCACCTGCTATATTCTCAGTTGTACCGTTGAATTGCTCAGGAGGACAAACCAGATTTCATTTTCTTTTTTTTCATAGGCATGCAACTGCCACTGTGTCACACCACTAGTACCACCGCTATGAGGAAATTTTATCCGACCAAGATTGCCAACCATATTCGCTGTCTCCCGTGGAGCCAGCCCTGGGTCTAGCCCTACTTTCAAACACAAATTACAGGTAAGATAAGCGTTTGGTGGTTTGGGGGTATAATGGAGTATTAGTACGAGAGACGAGAGACTGAAGGTAGTACTACTAAAGTCCTAGGACTCTTGGATTCACTTCGTCTGTGAGAGGCACTTAGTGTTGAAAACATTTGGGCATTTACACTTAAAGGAAGAAAATGGAACTAAACTTTCAGGAAAACAAAGTCAACGTTAAACCCCCACCCACCAGGCAAGCAGTAAGAAACGGGTATGCTCAGATAAAGTTTGAAAAAGTATATTTATATCCCTAACAAAATAATCTCCCGCAAGACCCTCCCTAACCCCAACGATTGTCCTTCAAAAGTCCCCAAAAACCCAACTCCCAATTCCCACCCCCCAAAAGTCTCTAAAAAAGGGGCAAGGGACACTATGGGCGGATGCTGTCAACTTTTTGGGCCAGGGCATCATGCTCCTGGCGGAGCAAGGCGTGCTCTACGCGGAGCCCCTCCAACTGGTTGGAAAAGTGGTGGAGCTCCTGCTGGAGGCGGGACACCATCAGGGTACTGCGGCGCAGGCGTGCCTTCAATGCCTTGTAGGTGCAACGGCTGTGAGAGGAAGCTGTAGCTGTTGTCCTTGCTACTCGGCGGTGGCGTTTGGCTTTGGCAGCCCGGCTCAGTCTGGGTGGACCACTGTGCTGGGTGGCACTGGCAGCCCGTGGGGGAACGGAGGCCGATGCAGACGACGTAGTTGTTGTGGTCGACTGCACACTTTCTTCGTCCTCCAGGGCCACCAGCCGCCGATATTTGGCCACAGTGGCATCGATCCTCCGTTGCCGGGCCGCTCTAGCCAGCTCCTTCCTCCTTGTTCGTTTGGAAGGAGAACCTATATGAAGAAAGAAAGACATCGTCTGTAACCAATGCTCCTTAAGATTAACTCAATCATTCAGCAGAAATTTGTGTTGCACTACAACTAGCAACTTGCAAACGCATTACATAACTATTGAGGCCAGTATCTATCTAACCTCACACTTCTTCATCCTTGCTCTAACATTAGTGGGAGTTTAAGGAACAAATTCAACGAGCACTATGGACTTCCATTAGAGTCGACTATGAAAGTACACCAGTCTTATTCTTCTTCTTGTCTCTTGTTTTGGAAAATTGGTACGTTATCTTCTGCAAGCCGGCATAATGCCAGCGCAGTAAACTTGCACCCGAGAAAAAGAGACGCACGCCATGAGGAGTGACCTAGACTTGCGTTGCGTTACTGTACCCGTCCAGTACATGCAGGTGGTGAAGCTCTTACTTTTCTATTACGGGTGGCACTGAGAATACTCTGTTACAACTCAAGGGCTACTCCTTAATTAATTTAACTTTCACCCTACAGTGGAAATGAGTACTAGAAATGGAAAATTGAAGAAGATAAATAATCTGATTATCTATCACTTCAAATGGGATGTTTTTGCTTATATATGGGATGACTTTTGGTGCTTTGCTTTTTATTGAGTGACCAGTGATACATCCACACATGAATGACTGAGTACTACTAAACTTATTAAGAGAGGTAGGGAGTGGCCACCGTAATAACCGGATCTATGCAGTGCTTGCAATACAAACTACTGCTACTATTGATGGTAGTATTTGGACAAAATTAAAAGTTCTTTTCCTTGCCTTTCCTACACTGGAACGGACGTGCGGGTGCAGTGTTACATGCTCTTCAAAGTTACACTTAGTTCATCCACTGACCGTCTACTCTCTCTAGATCATGGGTACTCACAAACTTTCTCTCAGGGGCTACATTTACAGTGTAGTTTGGGGCCGAGGGCCGCACTGGTGGGGGCGGAGTCAGAGGGGGCGGGGCTAAAGCAAAACGATAACTTGTGACCATGAGGTTGCACACAGGTCCCTGCAGCAGATGCCCTCACCCACTGAGCCACCAGACCCAGCATTTACATACATCTCTCTCCCTCCTGCTCTCCCTCCTGCCCTCCCTCTCCATCTCTCTCTCCCTCCTGCCCTCCCTCTACCTCCCCCTCTGTCATCTCACTGTGTGTGTGTCTATCTGTGTCAGCCTTCAGCCCGGGTTGAGACCGCTTCCTCAACGCGCACACACAGACAACAACACCAAAGTACTTAACAGGTCTTTAAAAGACCATTAACATATTATTGAGGCTTTGTTTGTTGTAGCGCCCCTGCTTCTCCACCCTGACAATCACTGCTTGCCCGGCCCCACAGAGGCTTTGTTCTATTTCACCTCTTTGTGGCCTTGCATCTCCACTCTGCTCTGTGGGGTCCGGGGGAGCAGTGATTGTCTGCAAGGTCTGCGCACCGCCAAGGAAGGCTTGCCGGGCCACCACCGGCCCGTGGGCCGTACTATGAGTACCCCTGCTCTAGATACACATATGCTATCTAAGAGTCAGATAGTAGCATGATCCAGGTATATGGACACATACAGTTTCTGTGTCACCCACCCAGGCTGTTGTCCTTCCACCCATCATTGCTTCATCATTCACCCAGCCATGCATCTCATATTCTTGCCTTCCCAGCTAGTCTTCAATCTCAATAAGTAAGGAATATATAAGAGCTTACCTCTGGCCGCCACCACCACCGTCTCAACTCTCACAGCCGCCGCCTCCTCCCCTGAAGAATCGCCCTCCGCCTCCGTGTCGAGCACCACCACCTCCACACTGGCCCCGCCACCAGATGTTCCACCTACAAAGTACATTTAAGAATGTTAGAATAAAGCACTCACTAGTCTTTGGTCTAGGAATGAAGACATGTGAAAACAATGTAATTTGTGACTGTCTACGTTAAAGTTAAAAAAATGTCCCTTTTTCCAGGGAAGGTTGTCTTGCTGCACTTTTTGGCACAACTGATGAAGGCTGTTTTTTTAACACGCACCATTTTTCTCCACACAGACAGAAGATGGACTTCTAACAACAAGATCAAGTTGAAACCAGGTGAGAGCTCGGCTCGACCACAAGAAATGTCTTCAATTAATCGTCAGCACTAACCACTTTTCCATTATCAGTTAAACGTTTAGTTTTATTATGACTTCATTTTAATAAATGTGTTTACTTTTAATAAAGCTTTTAAACTTAAATACAATCTGTGTATTTTGGTCCAGACTAGAGTGACTGAGCGAAAGGTTTTGCAATTTTTGCAAGCATGAGTCCAGATAGAACACTTCAAAAGACATTATGGACAATCCCAGAGGACTGCACTAAGTTGATAGAGCTATTGTTGACTAGAATCATGGGAGTTTCGCCAACCGTGCAATCTTAGTTAGCTACACAGACAGACTAATAAGAATAATCTAGTAATACCACAGGGAGTCATAGTAGAGGCAGGATAAGAATTTAGATACAGTCTACAAGAAGAGCAAAGACAATTTTGAAAAAAGTCAAATGAGGAACGCTAGGAAAAATAGGTACTTGTCTAAAATGAAAACTTACTGGGGCCAGCAGAGGAGCCCTCGCCTGCCCGATCCTGGCCCTGTTGAACAGCATCCGCCGCCTGCTGCTCCTGTGTCCTCCTCTCGCCCCTGGGGGGAGCTGACGTACAACATGAAAGAAAGAACAGAAAACATGGATGATTGTTGCTTGTCAATGTCAACCAAATCAAACATTTCAAAAGAACAATAACAAAATATTTCCGCGAATTTATATTGATTAAGGTTAGTTTTCATTTATTTGCGGACCTGTGACTTCGAAAGTCACGTAACTCACTAAACAAAGTACTGAAACGTTCACCTAGGACTGGCAGGCAGCAGTCCGCAGGCAAGACGCAAAGTGACAGACAAACTCCATTGTGATTTCAGTCAGATCAGTGACAACACTAACAGTTGCCTGCTACATTACCAGTCATTGAAATAGTCAAACTATCAATCCACCGCCACTATTTTTCTTATTGTCAGGGGTACAAAGGAAGGGGCAGATTTAAGCCCCTTGCGGCTCTTTTGCGCCGTTCTTGCGTGACTTTTGTGACGCAGCAGCTAAACAAAAAAGGGCGCCATGGTGCGGCGTATAATATTATAACAACGTGACGCATTTGGGAGATGCATCCCGTTATAAAGCCCTGCGCCATCAGGGGGCGTTCCGGCGCAAGGGAGGGCATTCCTGCGCTGGAACACATCCTAATAGTGGCTGAGGGAAATCTACAAAATTTCAATCAGTCACCTTTAGGACAATGATGCGTCACACAAACCCTGCACCTGCTTGAAGCAGACGTACGGCTTGACCCAGCATTGGGGAGATAGGGTACCCCAGAGCATTGCTGGAGCTGCGCCATCGTTGTGACGCAACTCCAGCAGTAAAGCTTCGGTGACGTTTTGGGCCCATGGTGCGCCGCATTGCAAATACGGCGCACCATGTTTGGTGGTGGTAGCGGGCCGCACAATTAATGGCGCATCCCTGCTACTTTGCAGGGATGCGACGGTAATTGCAATTCTGCCCCTTAGGGGCATACTTACTTACGCGTTCTGGCGCATCTCCAGAGATGCGCCAGATCAAATGCGTCACGCAAAACTACCCTTGCGACACGGCAGATGCGCCTCATTTACAATGCGGCGCGCCCTGGCGCAAGGGTAGGCACTTGCGTGACGCATCTCGTCACGTAAGAGCGGCGCATCGCTGGAGTCACGTCGCCAACGCAATGCAACTCCAGTAATGCTCAGGGCCACCCAATACTTAACATGCTGTGTCAGTCCTTTAGCCTGCTTCGAGCAGACATAAGGAATTGAATTGACGTAGCAGCGTCGCAGAAGTGCCTGCGTTAAATCTTGTAGATTTCACGCAGGCAATTTTGCGAGGCGCACAGCCGCCGGACCGCCCACCCTGCGTACTAGGAACGCACCCATTGTGGTGCAGGCCCATGGCTTTATAACGTGACGCATCTCCCTAGATGCGTCATGCTGTAAATGACTCGCAGGGATGCGGCACGTTTACGCCGCTGTTGCGTCACGCAAGGCAACGTAAACGTGGCAACGTAAACGTGGCGCAAGGGGCTTGTAAATGTAATCTGCCCCCTAGTGTCTAGCATTACGCAGTTCTGTAAAGTACACTCATACATAATAGTTACTCAGGCCAATGAGACCACGAAATAGAAAACAAATAAGCATAGTAGCAACGCCACTGAGAAGGAGAGCAGTGCACCTGAAATGCACAGAAGATTTTGAAATATAATTTAACTACAATGTAATCGTCATCAGCGGCATTATTGGCTTGCTCCATGTAAAAAACAAATATTTGCAATACAACAACACAGAGCAGGAGAAAACATCATAGTAGTGAGTGATTAAATGGCTACTACTACTCACCAAGCCCGGGGATCTCCAAGCCGAGCTGGTCCAGCAGGTCGCGCTCGCGGTCCAGGAGGTCCGTCCAGCGATGGGTGACCTGGCTGTAGGTGCGCTGGACCCCGTAGAGGTGGGATATGGCCCAGCACACCTTCTCCCACCGCTTCCGACGCTCCCGCATGTTGTAGCCGTCGGCCGCGATCCTGCCGCCTCCCGCGATGGTCCTGGGCAGGCGGCGCTGGACGAAGTAGACCAGCGCGCCCACTTCCTCCGGGCTGAATATCTCCCGTCGAGTCACCTGCTCCCCCCTCAATCTCCCGCATGCTGTCCTGGCACTGGGTCCAGCACTACTCCCCGCCGCCGCTGCGGCCCTCAAGTGCCTGGGCAGCTTCACGGCGCCTGGCTTGACCATGGTCTGGGCAGGTAAGGTAGGAAGAAGTAGAAAATTAAGAAAGAATAGGATAGGGAAGAAGAAAAGAAAAGAGTTTAAAAAAGTAGTTTAAAAGTAAAGAAAAATAGCAGAAAAGACAAAAATAAACAGCTAGGAAAAGAGAGGGATAGATAAGAAGCAAAATCGTAAAAAAAAAACTGAAAATAAGCAAAGGATGGCAAAGATACCAAGAGGATTAAACACCATGCCCAGACACAGGAAATGAATGAAAAACAAGATGGCCGGCACCCGTTCACGAGCGCGAAAGTAAGTTCGCACGAGATTTTCCTCGCGATCTCGTGCGAACCTCTAGATTTCCCGCGCGATCTCGTGCGAACCTCTACTCGCAATGCGCTTACTGCGCGAGATTATACATAGCGGGCGGAAACGGAAATACGTCACGCAAACAAAATGGCCGCGCCCGTACTCGACCTTGGGGTAAATTCGCGTGTTGCGCTGCAAGCGGCTCGCGAATACTGCAAAAAAACTCGCGAAACAACAAGCCGCAAAAAAATAAAATGCTCATTCGCACGAATTGGCGGCTTCCGCGGTCGGTTTCGCACGACGCCGCGCCCCGCGAATAGCGCGAAAAAAAACGAAAAACGATTTCAGCAAAAGCAAAAGCAATGAGCAGGTGCAAAAGGTCAACCTCATGATTTGTAACGATTCTTTGTAGTGCTTCCTGAGGGGGCCCTCCAGAATTCGGTTGCCTGCTTGCAACTATTGTGTGACCCTGCTCTGACCTTAACTGTATGCCACAAAGGTCCTGATTTACAGCTAAAGGAGCAGACAAGCAGGTGCCAGGCTGGAACTTGAAATTCTTTCAGTGACACATTAATTAGCCCCTAATTCATTATTGTCAGTTGGGGCAGGGCAGGTGTTGTTAATAAACTAACCCCAAATTAATTCATGTCAGTTCAAGCAGGGCAGGTGGGCTTGCTTTTCCCCCCCATCTTCTACAGTGATGATGAACCAGAGGGTGGCATGGGTCAAAGAGAGGGTGCCAGTGGTGAAACAGAGGGTGCTGGGAGGCGGTGATGATGAACCAGACGTAGAAACAACATAGTCGCGACCGTTGCGAGCCGACAAGTAAGTTCGCAATTGCGAACTAGTACCAAATCCTCGCGAACTGGCAGAAACAATTGCGAACACACAAAAAAAAAAATCCGCAAATTCGCGGGAATTCGCGGATTTTGCGGATTGCGAGTTCGCAAATCCGCAAAATTCGCGAACGCGAGATCCGCAAAATTCGCCCATGGTTAATCAGTGCCAACCCAGTGTCGACACTGAACAAGTCACGCAATTCTGTGGACTTCAGACGCATAAATAAATTAATAAGAATGCTCATATCAAATTGCCATCAACCCGAAACAACTACCGAGTTTAGATCCTGTGGCAAATTATTCCGGATCATGATTGCGATGCCCACAGGGGGGGAGACAGATTTCTGGTACGATGCGGCCCTTGCCCAGTTACTACAGAGATAGGGGCTCCAGTCGCATTTGTGGTGCTGCCTGCTGCCCCTGGTGACAATCATGTAATTCAACATGACGCCAGACCGCCCTCCCCTTTCAGACTCTGAAGGGGGTGGGCAGTCCGACGTCATGTCGGCGTCTTTGAACTTAAGTAAACTGATTCAGTTTACTTAAGTTCAAAGATGCCGAGGGAGCTGCTGCGGGCGGGGGGGTTATGCCCCCACACCCCAATGGACGCACCGCACCTGCTGAGTACACGTTGAGCCATGAAAATTCATTCTCAAAACTAGCTCTGTCGTCTTTGCCCTTAAACCACAAGTCAACTTGATTTCTCTTCAATTTTACAGCATCGCTCTTATTACGCCACCCTGCATGTTTGAGGTAAATGGCACTATCAGACACTTTAACAATTTCTTCTGGGTCAAGATATTTGGAAACACCTTTGAGTTGTGTATTGGGTTTTTTGATAATAGCCCATTCGCCTTTACAGAATTCTTTGTTTACAGCTCTATGTACTTTGTCGTGATACATTTTAGATTTCACTTGGCAGTCAACAATTTTCTTTCTGACCTGTAATTGATCATCATTTATGGCTACAGTGGAAGGCAAGTCATTCTTGGCACTTTCAATTTTAGGCACAGTCTCATTATCACATCTTCTCCCTCTCATCAAAAAGAACGGAGAAAATCCTGTGACGTTGTTAGGGGTGGTGTTGTATGAAAATACCCTTTCACAAATACATTTTTTCACTTGTAGTCTAGAAGCCAAAGCCAACTGGACTCCGTCCTTGAGAAAGCGATTAACTCTCTCGATCTGACCATTGGATTTCGGAGAGTACAAAGGGGTTTTCTCCTGGCGAATGCAATGTTGAGTCAAAAATGCAGTCATTTTGTTTGATGTTAGTTGCTTTCCATTATCGGATACAATGATGCGTGGGCTTCCTTCAACGGTAAAGCAAGTCTTCAAAAAGTCAATGACAGTGTCCGAGTCAATAGTATGTACAAATTTATGATATATCCATTTACTGTAGTAGTCACTTATTGCAATTAAAAATTTGGAATCCTGTTCTAAAATGTGAAAAGGACCGGCCAAGTCAATCGCTATTTTGAACCATGCTGAATTGGGAATAGACACAAGTTGCATTTCCTGCACCCTGGGTTTCCAATGTTTATCAGATCTGATTCAAATGTCACATTTGTCAACATGCAAGTTCATATCTAGATCCAGCCCGGGCCACCAATAATGTTCTTTTAATCTTTTCTTTGTCATGGTGGACCCAAGGTGGGACTTATGCGCCGTTGTTATTAACTGGTTTCTCAGCTTGGCTAGAAGACCCAGAAAATCACCTCTCATGAGGAACCCGTTAACTACATTCAATTCATCAGAAACATGCAAAAAAAATGTAAGATCTGCAGAAAGGTTGCGGGTAGGAGGCCATATACTGGACATGTACGACTTGACTTTGGTTAAGACTGTATCATTCTCCATTGCTTGGATCAATTCTTTTTCTGAAATTGCTTCGTTTGACAAAATTTCTACATTAGATACAACACATTCTGTTTCATCCTCCCTAGGGAAATCAGAATTTTCCGTTGGTAAACGGGAAAGAAAATCAGCTCTAATATTGTTCTTACCTGAGATGTGCCTGATAGAGAAATTGTATTCTTGCAGTTTAGCAAGTAGTCGTACTAGCCTGGCTGAAGCTTTTCCATTACCTCTACCGTAACCATCAAACATGAATGTGAGAGGTTTATGGTTAGTAATCAATTCAAAACTCTTACCCCATAAATAGATTTTTAATTTGTCTACAGCCCAAACACATTTGAGGACTTCCTTCTCAATTGTGCTGTAATTCTTTTCCGTATCGTTTAACCTCCTAGAAATAAAGGCTACAGTGTGGATATGCTTATCAACTTTTTGAGTGAAAACAGCGCCTATGCCGATCGAACTTTCATCAACAGTGATTATATTACAACCATTAGAATCAAAAGGTTTTAAGGTAGGCGCATTCAAAATTGCTTTTTTGATTTCCGCAAAAGATTGGTCATGTTGATCTTCCCATTTAAATTGTTGACCCTTACGTAATAGTGCTCTTAAGGGTTCAACCATTTTGGAGTAATTTTCTATGAACCTTGAATAATACTCGCTGAGACCTAAAAACAAACTCAATGAGCCTTTTTCTTCTGGTTTGGGGGCATCAGATATGGCTTTTACTAAATTCAGTTTTGGTCTAATACCTTCCTGGCTAAGAATATGACCTAAATACTCTAATTCTGTCTTGAGAAACTCACATTTGTTTTTAGAACCAGTCATACCTTTCTTCTGTAACTTACTAAGAACAGAATCTAGAATCGTGTTATGTTCTTCTATGGTTTTTGCATGAATGAGGATGTCATCTTAAAATTTCTGGACATCAATCATACCACTAAACATGCTTTCCATCAGCTTTTGGAAAACGCTAGCTGAAGATGCTAGACCAAATGGTAAGCGTATGTACCTGAATGCTCCTACTGGAGTGATGAATGTGGTTAACTCTTTGGAATCATCATTCAATTTAACTTGGTGGTACGCTGATTTAAGGTCTATGAGTGAAGAATACTTTGAGCTAGCAGTGGCGGCTAAAATTTCCTGAATTTTGGGCAAAGGAAAACAATCCATCAAAATATTTTTGTTCAACGATCTCAAATCAGCGCACAAACGAAACTCACTGCTCTTCTTTTTAATCAAAACAATTCCGGAAATCCATTCCGCTGAATTACACCTTCTTTGACTAATTTGTCTAATAACTGTTGTAGTTCATGCCTGACTGACTGGGGTAAAGGTCTAACTTTATCTCTAACCGGAATAGCATCTTTTTTAAGTTTAATCTTATGAACAAAACCTTTGACACACCCTATGTGGTCCTCAAACAGGGAATCATACTTACGTAAATTAGCAGAGATTTCATTATCATTAGATGTTGCAGCAGATATAGAAAGAATGGGTTAAAAACCCTCATCTAGAACAATTGGGTCATCTGCACCAGGTTTTAGAATTATTTTCAACTTGGCTAAATCTTTCCAGCCAACGATATTCCTACCTCGTTAGGCTACATAAATTTTGGTGATCACACACCTTCCCTTGATATTTAAAACATCATCAAAGTAGCCGAACATATTGATATCAAATTCGCCAAATGCTTTGGGGTTCACATCAGAAGATAATAAATCAACATGCGGCCAATATTGCAAATATTTTTTGTCAGAAATGATGGTTATTGGCGACCCTGAGTCAGCCATAATATGAAGTTCACCTTCGCCAACATGGGCTACGCCTAATAGACCCTTAACTTCTTCTGAAGAATCATCAATAGCTAAAACTAAATTGGCACACATGTCTTCATCAAAATCTTCAGCATTGCTTACATTTGTTTTTACGAAACGTTTTTGTTCAAACTTCACGCAAACTGTAGCAAAATGCCCTACCTTTTGACATCTTGTGCATTTTCTCCCTAAACATACACATTGAGAAACATTAGGACTGTGATTTGTTTTGTACTTACTACTTGAAATTGCAGATAATTTAACAACTTGACAAGAGGGGCTTCTTGCGCTTACAGTGTACCTATTAAATGAAAGATCTATCTGGCTTAGTACTGCTCAAAGGTTGAGATACAGTCCCTTGTCATAAACTGTAGAAATAGGCAGAAAAATTCTGTCTATATAATGAATTTTTAAACAATTCTCCTCCTGAGAAATTACTCTAGCAATATCTTAGGATCAATTCAAAAAAGGCATCCAACAAATATCAAAACAAGTCAGAAGAAATCAATCCAGTGTATTTCACAAAACTTCTTCTTTATTTTTCTTCTTTTCCAGACATTCAGTACTTTTTCTTTTCTTTTCCTTTGCCAACACGTGTTTCGTCCTAACTAAATATAGTTTACGGACTTCGTCAGGGCTATAGAAAAATTAAACAATTATAAAAATTACTAAAATTCATAAAAGTTTATATGATAAAATATCATCAATATACTACTTAACATTTTCTAAAATTCTTTCTGCTGTGCATTAAGAGGTCTATTATGGTGGAACTCACTCTTAATAATTGCAAAACAGTACAATTAATATTTCATACGTCTGGAATGCTCCCATCCAGAGACATTATTAATAGTTTCCATCCTAAAAAAGCATAATCTCATATTTACAGATTTATCAAATCATACCATAAATTTCCAACAAGTTCTTGATAAAGAGAGGAATCAATAACAGCAGTATAAAAGCTGTCTACACTTCTCCTGATATAAATGGCTACAAGTCAAACAATCTCAGAGTCTTTTTAACACAGAAATATATATATGTTTTGATGCTAGACTCACCAATGAATATCTTTATTCTATGGTATTGGCGAGACCTCAGATGATCATAACTTGAAAGTTCCTAGAGAGTACATATAGTTCCATTATTAAGTGCATGAGTCAACAGTATTACATATAATGCAGACCCAATAATATAATAGAAGATGTTTATGGACCATACTGTCATAGTCTACTTATTAAAGCCCTCATGTATACAAACATACTCGTGTGGGTGGTGGGTATTTCAACAGGTTTCTATACATTGGTATTTAATATTCCATTGAGAAAGGTTCACATACCTCAAAATGAACATATAACTATTAATGAGGTGGGGGGGCCCGTAGGAGGCTGTCCAGATCCGATTATGTTTAACCCACTAACATAATATGTGGAGTCTACCATATATCAGTCTATATTAGACAAAAAACAGGTATTAAATACACTTGACCTGAGGTCATACCCCTCTATTAAACAAGCCAAAAATTGTTCTTATTCACTCTACCTATCCTGAGCTGGTCAGTTAATGAGGCGGGGGGGCCCGTATTAGACAAAAAACAGGTATTAAATACACTTGACCTGAGGTCATACCCCTCTATTAAACAAGCCAAAAATTGTTCTTATTCACTCTACCTATCCTGAGCTGGTCAGTTAATGAGGTGGGGGGGCCCGTAGGAGGCTGTCCAGATCCGATTATGTTTAACCCACTAACATAATATGTGGAGTCTAACATATATCAGTCTATATTAGACAAAAAACAGGTATTAAATACACTTGACCTGAGGTCATACCCCTCTATTAAACAAGCCCAAAATTGTTCTTATTCACTCTACCTATCCTGAGCTGGTCAGTTATCTAGTCATTATACACGGGTATATCCATATTCAGATGAAACCCCATGTCCCAATCTCCAATATTGAGATAAACCCATTAAGCATTAAGTCAGAGCAACAAAGGGGCCAATAGTACCTTCGTAAGACGATGTCCACTAGGTACCATCTATTCTCATAATCTTCAATATCAAGGTAAAGTCACTTCGAATCTATAAAAAGAAAGTCATATCAGAGCCTAAATATTATTAACTGCCTGGTATTATATTATTAACGTTATCCTCGTCATTCTTACCGGATAAATAATACATGTGCCTCGTTTCATGGGGGTCCTGGTGTAATCGGCGTCTAGCATCGGCGCCATATTTGTTAGGGGTTTTTATACTGTCCCTGACTTCAAAAAGGAGGGAGAAGGACTTAGCTAATAATAAATCACTAAATCATGAAGTGCAGATTGCACTGTACTTGACGCTGTATTTTATTAATGTATATTTGTTGCAGCGCGCTATGATAGTCAATTTTTGAGTAGTTTCAGACGCCCTTTACAATACGCGTTTTTTTGGGGTACTAGTATCTATCCTATCATAAATTAGATTCCGTTTTCATTCTAAAGTGTATATATATTATAAATATTATAGAAAACGACTTTAAACAGAAATCATTACAAGGCGGTATCCTGACAAGTCATTAGAATTTATTGTCCAACGCGGGCGCCATTTTAGAGTGACTAATTAAATCCTCGAATTAATAGTAATTTAAGGCTTATTCTTCACTAATAGTAAATCACTAAAACGTAAAAATTAAATTGCACTGTTCCTAACGCTGCAATTATTATTATATATATTACAACGCGCTATGATGGTCAATTGTTCAGTAATTACAGACGCCCTTTACACTACGCGTTTATAAGTAGTAGTGTCTATCCTATCATGAATTAAATTCCAATTTAATTCTAAAGTATATATATACCATTACTATTGTAGCAAATAACTTTAAAGAGAGTTATTACAAGGCGGTATCCTAACAAGTCATTAGAATTTATTATCCAAAGCGGGCGCCATCTTAAAGTGGCTAGTTGAAAACCCCGAGGTAATGATAATTTAAGGCTTAATGTGCCTAATGTAACAAGCGAATCGAATTCTAATTCTAAACAATGTTATTAACTCGTCTAATAATCAAAAATGAATTAATAATATTAAAATACCCTATTAACTTATAACACTCGTGTACCTTATTAGGTCATCATATTACAGGATGAAAATGTGTTTCCTTATTCATATAACTCGATGTCCAATAATATGGAGCATATTATCATCATTTCTTAATTAATATACCTCAGTATCCACTCTTAGAGAACTGAATATCATAATTTCCAAGTACCCTCCAATAATATACAGCTTTTCTACTTCCTGTCTTTCCCCATACAGTATTTGTGAAAGTATACATATATGAAAGCCCTCTAGTTAAGACTAGTTACAGTTGAAATTGCATCTTTTCTTTTCTTATCATGTACCAAACATACATTTGAGTTTGGATTAGAAACTTTTGCCAATTCTTTAGAACCTTCCAAAGAACGTTCTATGCCTTTGGCAATGTCGATAACCTCGGACAAAGTGGGGTTCTTGCAAGTAAGTAACCGTTCTTGAATCTTTCGCTCATAACAATAGAAAACAAACTGATCACGAAATCGCATTTTGTGGCTAAAACTCTCAAACTTGCAATATACTCCTCCACATTTTCTGAATCGACTTGTTTTCTCATGACAAATCGGTGTCTGCCAACCATAATATTTTCCTTTTCATCAAATTGCCTTTCTAGTCTTTTAATAGCTTCTTGAAACTCATCCAGGGGAATGAATTGTCCAGGGGCAGGTTCGTATTCTGGCAAGCTGTCAAATATTTCTTGGCCAGCACCACCTAAAAGTCCAAACAGAATAGCTTTCTTTCTCTCAGGTTCGAACTTCTTACCATTTATTGCAACCAAGTAATTTTCGAAAGCTCTGTACCAATTGCACCATTTCATGACTGGTTTCCCCAGTTCACTGAGAAAAGCTGCAGGAGTACTGAAATTTGGTTAATTAGAAATGACTTAGTGTTTACAGTCCAATTCCTCTTCCTTAATGAAATACTCAATTGTGACTCAGATGAATGACCAATACTTATTTATATATTATGATAGGAGTCTAACAATTTTGCAACTTAGAAAAGGACTTCCGAAACTTACATACTGTGTTATGTGAATATTAAAACAACTGTAAAATTATTACAAACCCTGTCATATAAAACCTGAACCTTTAAAAATGATCTAAGTATAAGGTTGATAAAGTATTTCAACACTGCAAAACCAAATTGTTTTACCAACTATAGGAATAATACATTAATGAATTAGCTTTGTAATGGAATGTAGCTTCAGTTAAATATTTCAGATATGAATTCTCCTTTTTAATTATTCACTAATACACGGAAGTTCCTGAAATTTCCTGCTCACAGCTATATATTTCTAAATATTCGCCCGATAATTAATAAATAGCTGGAAATACCTTTATGTCACTCTCGAAGAAAAGTTCGGTGGACAAGACTTCCGAACACGGAGTTGACTGAATTTAAAATGGCATCACGTAACGTACGTTGCGGGCGCGATGACGCATGTGCGTAAGCTCGCCGGTACTTGCACAGCAGGTATGAGTGAAGGATGACAGTTGAAACCGACGTAACTGTCAGCTGTATCTGCCAAGCTGTTGCGGTTGTAACGGACATAACTGTCACCTCTCTCATTCGATGTAATCCTGAGAGACACTGCAATGTAGACGTATGGACAACAATTATGACCGTGATCAATGACTGTTACCCAAACAAGTATACGCCACTTGCCTTAAAATTCTCCTTGTAGGTCTTGGTAATTTATGATCGTCAACATCAGTGCGATTCTTCCCGTTGACCGCAGCACTTCAGAAGTGGAAATATGGACGTGAAATCAGTAGTCCCAAAAATCAATGAAGAAATTAATTAGTCGCTAGAATAAATCATTTTTAACGAAAGAATACTGAGCACTTGCCTTGAAGTAAGGTATCAGCTGCTCGAAAAGGTATCTCCTCCACAAGCCCATCGTAAGAAGTAAGTATACCGAACTCATCGCCAAATTTGCTGTATAAAGCTAAATACAAGATGCAGAACTCAAGAATAGTTGTATAACTAGATTAATTGTGAATAACGAGCTTGAGAAAGTAGATGAAGAAGCGACTGCGCAGAGTCGATCAGCTGGCTCTTCACGGAAACGTGGAGGTGACGTAACTTAAATGGCTCAGCTACGTTCTAAGTGATGTAGTGATTTGAACAAATGAACACACGGCACAAGGAGTGGACTAATAGCAACTAGACTTACAACAAACACGAGAAATAGAAACAGGAACAAAACCGCTGACATTGATTGCAAAATGGTATTAAATGAAGAGAACAGGCACGCAGTAGAAGGAGTGAAGTTTATTACTCTTCATAGGGTGCATACAGTCTTCCTCTGTGCAGCTGACAGGAGTTGCCAAGTCTCTACTGACAGGAATAGATAACATTCTAAATGCACTCTCAGAATCTTCAGTAGATCATACCAGGACCGTGGGTGAGGGGGAACTGGAGGGAATGTACCAATAATAACATTGATGGATTTACGTCACTGGTAATAACAAACAAGGGAAATGTATAAATAAATATAGAAATAATATTAAGTGAGATTATAATGCATCTACTAATCATGCAAAGAGAAAAATAGAAAAGCAAAAGAAAAAAAAAGATATACAAACAAACTTTGAGATACAGGTTGTATCTTGCTTAGAAGGAAACCTTCCAGAAAGAAGATTTGTAAATTGCCTTACAAACTTCTCTAGATATTTGTTCAGAATGCCATCTTAAAACTTCACACAAGTATCTACAGGATTATATCTTGAACTAAAGGAGGGGTTATTTCATAACGTAATCCTTTTGCCATAAGGGCGAGTATACTTCCCTTTTACCTTGTCCTCAAAAAGAATTTTCTGACGTATCTCCTTCAATGTGAACATTTTCTTTGTTTTTGCAAGGGGCTAGTCTGTCCAAGCTCTATTTTAGTCCATTTTCCATTATGACAAAATTTTTTTGGCTACTTTTATTTTCACAGGTTTGTAGCATTTGTTGTACTTCTTATAGCTTGAGTCAGTTTTCTTCATAAAGACCCAATGCCCTACTTCCCACCTCTGTTGCGTTTTACCCAATCATTTGTCAGATCCTTCTTTGTACTTTTTTGGTAATTCAGAATTTTCCCTTTGACCTCTCTATTTAATTGGAAAAACTCATCTTCAAACAGCTAGGTGAGGGTCAGGTTTGCACCAGGTATATAACCTCTGAACAAAGAAAATAGGGAACACCCTGTAACACCGTCTGGGGTCACTTAAAAGGACCACAACATATCTTTTATCAATTGAATGATAGGTTTGGTTAAAGCCATGGCCAATTGTAAGGAATCCTTTATCATTCTAATAGCGCACTCCACCAAACCATTCGCCTTGGGACAATCCAGAGGGGTGGTTATGTGTATAATAGCTAAACTAGACAAAAATGATTTCATTTCTTCTGATACTAATTGTACTCCATTATTGGTGATTAGACTATGGGGAATACCATAATTTGCAAAAACATCTGACAAAAAACATATCAATGTTTTGGTATTGATGGAATTCACAAATTTGACTGTGATCCATTTGGAAAAATAATCCACGAGAACTATGATAAATTTCTCTTGTAACCCTGATACTTGTAAAGGACCAATTATAGCTAGTCCTAATTTGTCCCAAGCCTTGGTAGATATGTCTATTCTTTCTGAAGGAGTTATCCTAGTATACATAGATTACTAGATTTATCTCTAAGGCCACATGCTTGACATTCTTGTACAAGGTCCTCTATTTGGGAATCCATATAAGGAAACCAGTACTCTCACCTCAATTTGCTTTTGGTGAGATTTCTGCCTAAATGACCATTGGGTGTTAGTTCACAAACACGGGCCCTTAAATTCTCTGGAGGAATACTTTGACCTAACTTAAACACATCATCCTCAACTATGGTAAGCTCTTCCTTCACATTCCAGAAGGGTTGTATTTCTTTAGATAGATTTCCAATTTTTTTAGGCCAACGTTTTATAATCTTTTCCTTGACTGTCATAAAGGAGAAATGTCCAGGTAAACTCTTTTCCCATTCTGATTTCAAAATGGCAGGTGTGCTGATTTTCATCACCTATATTTCTTGCTTACCATCTCCATTGGAGGCATCAATAGGTAAGCGAGATAAGAAGTCAGCAGCAACATTTTTTCTCCCTGGCACAAACTCGATTCTAAAATTGTACCCATGTAAATTATTCAGCCATTTATTAGTCCTAGGAGTGTTTTTTTCAATATTTTGTTTTGCAAAAAACAGAAATTAAATGCTTGTGGTAAGTTCTTTTTTTTTTTAAACAATTTTATTGAATTAAGCAAAGCAATTTTCATACATTATACTTGGTATGACGTGTACATAGATCACAGTATTAAGCATATAATCATTACCATCATTCTCATCAAATTCGGATAACACCCATTCCTACTTTCTCCCTTTCTCCGTGTTTTTGAACAGTCTACTTTGGCTGGTTCGTTTAAGTACTCTCATCCGAATCGTAATCCTCAGGGGCGGCGGCTCACATATATCTCCCCGATAGGAGTTCCATCTCCCCCATACCCTTTCCCACTTTTTCGGACATCCCCGATGAATAAAGGCAGACTTTTCCGCCACCATTGCCAGGTCCATGTACGTACACCACTGGGGAAGGGTAGGGCCAATCCTAGACCCCCATCGCTGTGCAATGTTCCGCTTTGCCACTGTAACCCCAAGAGTCACCCATGAGCCATCGTACTCCAGTCCGTTGGTTCCCATATATTGAGCAAGCAGTACCTTGGCTTCGGCAATATAGTGACTCCCGTGACCTGGGAGAGTGTCCTCATCACTGCCATCCAGTATCTCACTATTGTGGGGCAGCTCCAGATGGTATGGAAAAAAGTCCCCAGCTCCCTGCACCCTCTCAAGCAGTTCGTCGTGTCTGTCCGCCCAATTTTATGGAGGAGCACACTCGTGTAGTATGTGCGGTGGAGAATTTTAAGTTGGATAAGTCTTAGCCTTGACGGAATTGCCACCTCTTTAGGGGAAGCTAGCGCCTCCCTCCAGTCTGCCTCATCAATGTCTCCCATCTCTCTCTCCCATGCAGCCTTGACAGTCCCTGTGGGGTCAGGTCTATTATTAATTATTTTTTTATACGTCAGTGAGATCGCCTTTTTTTGCAGATGGTCTGTCAGGAGTCCATCCTCTAATGGTGAGGATTCCTCGGGGGTCGTGCCTGGCGGTAAGACTGATTGCAGTGCATGTCTAATCTGCATATATCGAAACCTTTCAGTTTCAGCAAGACCATAGGTAGTCTGCAGATGTGTGAACGGAACCACTTCTACTTTCTGCCACAAGTACTCTACTGTCGATGTCACTATGGTGTCCCAATTTCGGAACCCTTTGGAGTTACCCAGCCTCCCAAGCTTCTGTGTGTCCCATAGTGGCGTTGCTAGGGTAATTACTCCCTCCCATCCCAGTGCACGTTGAGCCACAAAGCAGATGCGTATTGTGTGTAGTGTTGGTCCGGTGATTGTGAGCTTTCGTTTTCTGTTATATAGGGCACTCATGATCCCTGCCGGCTCAAGAAGATGTCTATCAAGCCTGAACGTTGGCTCTCCTTGGGGGACGTGCAACCACTGGTTGATCAGGACGAGCTGGGAAGCCCAATAATATGCTCTGATGTTTGGAAGAGCGATTCCGCCATCATACAAGCTCCTACCGAGTTTCTTTTGAGCGATGCCGGCGCCTTCCCGTCCCAGAGTAAAGAAATCATCTCCGCCTCAATTGCACTTAAGTACGTTGATGGGACCGGGAACGGGGTGTTTTGCAACGCATATAAAAATTGCGGTAGCGCCGCCATTTTAAAAACCGCAGCATGGCCAAGGAGTGTCAGAGGGAGTGTTAGCCAGTGTTTAACATCCTTTTTAAGTCACATCAGCGGCTGGATCAAATTCAGTTCAATGAAATGCGTCCGATCATGCGTGACAAAAATTCCTAAATATTTAAAGCCATCAGTGACTACTTGCAAGGTACATCCCCTCGGCAATCGCGGCCGCGAGCCCCGCAAGACATACAATAGCAATTTGTCCCAATTTATTGTGTAACCGAACGCCCGACCATATGCCGCACATATATCTAGTAAACAATTAATGGACAGCGCTGAGGAAGTGAGGTATAGCAAGATGGCATCTGCATATAACGAAATTCGGTCCTCCCAGCCGATCGCCCATCGTATTTCTCGTATCGCGAGGTCCTGGTTAATCCAGGCCGCCAGCGGCTCCAACACTATTGCGAAGAGTAGGGGCGACAGCGGACATCCCTGCCTTGTCCCTCTACCCAATGGGAATTCCCTGGAAAGACAGCCGTTAACTACCACCCTCACCAGTGGCTGCGTATATAGTAATCCGACCCACTTACAGAATTTGGGGCCGAAGCCCAGGTGTTGGAGGACCGTGAAAAGGAAGGGCCACTCCACCAAGTAAAAACAACAACATCTGAGACAAAGACCTATTACAGTAGCACTTTTAATTCTATATCTGTGTTTCCAGAGGCATTAATCCATTTTATCCATCTTCCTAGTCTGTCATCTGTCTTGACATGATTCTTAGGTGAATTCTCAGATGCGTGCACTGGGCCTACTCGCGTTTCGATGAAGTCAGATGTAAAAACACCTTCATGAGGGCCGACCTACATACATTACCATTTAAAAAAAAATCCTGGGGGTACGTTGTATCTGCAATAATACAATATATTTATAAATTCCTGTGCTGTATATGGACGCCACAACATGATTATTTACATTATTAGATCATCTGTTTATGTGCAAATTAGCAGTAAAAAATATTAACCAAATATTAACCGAGGCTTCAATTCTCGGTCTAAGACCTGTTTTGTGCAAGTAAAAAAGAAAGAAAGAGGATATAGTGGTAAAAGTAAAGGCCAGCATTCCAAGATTGCTAGTCAGAGTATAGTGAGAGGACACCATGTGTATAGGTATAGAAATTTGTGACTTAAACCTTCTCCAAGAATTCAAAGGTATCAAATCTTTTTTTTGTTTTAACCTACATTTCTTCTCGATTTAGAGACTCAGTCCAGTGTCTCTGGGTCACGTTTTCTCCGTTTAATGTCAACAACAAAAAGAGAGGCTGAAGGGGGAGAAGCATAGCCTATTAATTAAATATATGCTATTTGTGCTATATTGCCGATTAAAATAAATTTATCCCGATGGGCCTACTTACTATAAATTCCCAGGATCGTTTGGTCTTTGTTTTATAATGGTTCCAAACAGGTAATTATTAAAATCGTGTCATTGATGGAAAATAAGGATGAAAAACATGATTTCATGATTAGGCGTTATGATATATCTGTTCCTTAAATTTATTTGCCTTTGAGGTATCTTACTTATAACTAAAAGTAGTATATATATATATCCTTCTATTTATTAGGGCTTAACAGGATGTAGGTGATATGATTCACCCTGGATCTAAAAAACACACGAAGGAAAAAGAGTTGGTACTCAAGATGTTAAAAAGGCAAGATATAGACGTCCTGTTTCCTATTCTCTGTGGTAGACATAGTCTCTTACCTATTATAGTATTTCAGGAGTGCATGGTAGCAGTACTTAATATGAATTATTCCTGGCAGTGCCGTAGGTGCAGGGTAGTCAAGGATTGCGGAAACCCGCAGTCTCCTGGTCTGCAATATAATCGGTATGTATATCAAACAGAGTTCCTGCTCTTGTTACAATAAGATCTTCTCTTCAAGATTATAAATCACAATTATGTCGAGTGTGTATTATCATGAATAACCTTCATTGTATCGGGGACCTCTGTCGTCGTCCGCCCTCAGATAATGAAGTAAAAACAACAGGAGTACAGTACCCATCAACCGTGTTGGGATTGGGGTTCGGTATAGTAAAGAAATATAATATCCCAACTGGTATTATTTAGAGGCAGTTAGTAAGGATATGCATACACCATTATTCGAAAGGAAGCAAGGAGACTCTGTATGATTATGGCATGTGCTCAAGGCATCATTTATACAAAAGTTTAAGGGACAAGGTAAAACAAAGGAGGTAATTTGTAGTTATTGCAGCACTGCAGTACACAATTAACAGAAATTAAGAACAACTCAAATTGTACGTGGTGCTCAAGGTGTATAAGTGAAAACCAAGGTAGCGACGCATGTGACAATGTGAAACAGCGTGGGTGGCGCAAGGTGACTGGTGCATAAATGTACAGTGAAATATTCTGTACACGGCGGTTCCAGGCAGATTTAAGAGTTCATTTTGGTTTGTTTAGTATTGTGAGCCGCTTCGTGTTTTGCGCCTGTATTCTCGCTGGATGGTCAACGGCGTTTCGATACCCTTAAATCGGGATCTTCATCAGGACTGGGTAGAGGGCAGTGCTGAGGGCGGGGCTGCAGGGACGGTACCCAGATCGGTGGCATCTGGTGGAGGACGGGCATTGCGCTCGAACAAGGATCGAAGCTAGAGGAGCCCGCTGATGAGGGGGGGCGAGATCCAGAGTCGTGTCCTCGTCGGGACGTGCAACGGATGGTACTGTTGCAGGGGATCTGGTAGGTTAAGGAATTCCTGTGCTCCGATCCAGAATGTGATTGGGAGATCGAGAATGAATCTCGGCGTTGGACAGCCTCGTTGAATATCCAGGAGTTCTGAGTAACCCTGCTGAATTTATTTAGACATACAGTGCTTTTCCCTTGTAAAAAGCTTTTTTATGGCCATATGACAGCCACGGAGAGAAATATGTCCATCTATTAGCAACAGTGAAACAAATACTATTTTCAGTCGAGCAGACAATGCTATATACGAACTTTGTCTGCATAGAAAGTGGCCAAAAATTATAATATTCCACACTATGCCTTCATTTTCTGAGTGGTATTATTTAGAGGCAGTTAGTAAGAAGATGCATACACCATTATCCGAAAGGAAGCAAGGAGACTCTGTATGATTATGGCATGTGCTCAAGGTATCATTTATACAAAAGTTTAAGGGAAAAGGTAAAACAAAGGAGCTAACTTGCAGGTATTGCAGCACTGCAGTACACAATTAACAGAAATTAAGAACAACCCAAATTGTACGTGGTGCTCTAGGTGTATAAGTTTAGTATTGTGAGTCGCTTCATGTTTTGCGCCTGTATTCGCACTGGATGGTCAACAGCGTTTCGATCCCCTTAAATCTGGATCTTCATCAGGACTGGGTCGGGGGCAGTGCTGAGGGTGGGGCTGCGGGGACGGTACACAGATCGGTGGCGTCTGGTGGAGGACGGGCGTTGTGCTCGAACAAGGATCGAAACTAGAGGAGCCCGCTGATGAGGGGGGGCGAGATCCAGAGTCGTGTCCTCGTCGGGATGTGCAATGGATGGTACCGCTGCAGGGATCCGGTAGGTTAAGGAATTCCTGTTCTCCGATCCAGAATGTGATCGGGAGAATGAATCTCGGCGTTGGACAGCCTCGTTGAATATCCGGGAGTTCTGAGTAACCAGGGTAACTCAGAACTCCCGGATATTCAACGTTATGGACTCAGATAATGAAGGCATAGTGTGGAATATTATCATTTTTGGCCACTTTCTATGCAGACAAAATTCGTATATAGCATTGTCTGCTCGACTGAAAATAGTATTTGTTTCACTGTAGCTAATAGATGGACATATTTCTCTCCGTGGCCGTCATGTGGCCATAAAAAAGCTTTTTACAAGGGGAAAGCACTGTATGTCTAAATAAATTCAGCAAAATCCATTACCTGCAAGAGTAATGACGTTAGGTTGGAAAAACTGTGCTGATTTTAAACTACTACCTTGCATTATTTATCGGGGGTCTGACTGAATATAATAGTATTCCCTACTGCCCAGAGTGGAAACGCTAGTTTGGTAAAGCTGTGCAAATATCAAGCTGATATTACGCTCTATATATCTGAGGTTATTTAATATGAACACGCAGTCCCCATGCGTCTAGCTGTCCTATATTTCTCTCACCTGCCTGTATTATTGCCACCCGCCATGTAATTCAGGTCTATATCTTATTGCTATCACATTGTACCTGTACGACTTACCTCAGAGTCGATTCTCCCAGCCTCCTGCTACCGCCCGGGTACCAACAGGTACAGATCGTTGTGTACCGGTCATTTATAAATTCCCACTGTGATCTCGAAAACCTCGCGATATTTTGTGTTTGCGTCATGAAGTGGGTATAATACTGCTCCATATTGAAAAGGAGCGATAGTATAGTAAACTAACTACAGTTTTGTAATTAGTTCAGATATCCGAGCTCTACACTGCACTAAGTCTTCCCAATATTTTATATAATTGAATGTTGATGTGTCGTAAAAAAAAAAGGCGAGTATGGCTGTTATAAAATATAAACACCATGTTATGTTCAAAATTTTTCGATCTAATTTTATATGCTGTTACGGAGAAGCTGCGTCATGTAGGTTAAGGGTCAAATATATGTAACGGATAGCATCTTAATATGTTTTCCAATTTATATACTACAATATGTTGCAGTATCGAGATATTCGGCACGGGAAAAAGGAGGGGTCTACTATTTATAGAGAATGCCCATAGAGATTTCAAAATATCCCTATATCACGTTTCTGCGCTAGCCTACTTCCAAAATTCCACGTTCCAGCCAAGTATGTATATGTATGCAATCCCAAACCCCAAGTTTTGCTCCACTGGTCGTACCCACGCTAGACTCTACATACGCCATCATGGAAAAGGAAAGACAATAGATTCCCAAGGCTCCTAGTGCCAATGCGTGTACAAAGTCAGGCAAAACTTACTGTGCGGATCTCCCGATGTTCTGGGACCGTATATGAACATATTAACATACGTGGCTAATATAACTTCCTCTGTACTTTATAACAAGTATTACGCTTGTAGCAGTACATTTCTTATGCTTGAGAAAGAAGACTGTTCAATAAATATTTTTATTGAAAACGCCAGTCTCTCTATTTTCTCAGCACCTCTGGTGAAACGAAGCATGCACGATTGACTGAGTAATATAGTTATCTATTGTTTTCTCGACTCTAGAGATTTGATTTCTTATTCTTGGGAAACAAAGTTGTCATGTTTATGAGGTTGTCAGAAACTAATCCCTTCTTGTGAATTCGAGAACATTTCTAGTGACCTCTGAGCTAGCTGGCACTCACTATTAAGTTTAATATATTCGGTAGAGACCTAGTCGACTTCAGTCCTAGTATAAACTACAGTATATATTATTCCAATGCGCAGAGCCTATTGGGACTATAGGAACCACACTACAAGGCGCCCAATGTTTGGTAAGGCGATAATTTAACGCTAGATACTAGAGTAACTCAGTCGTGCTTTTCAGACAGACCCTTTTTTCCCGTAAAATACTCCAATAGACATCTGCGGTGGGTAAAAGGTTAATATCCGCCAAAATTGAGTAGGACGAAAATCCTATGTATTAGTTTTTGGTTTATTCAACGTTGAAGGATTTAGTGTTCCAAAATATTGTGCACCTAATCTTTGTTTCCTTGACCCTATTCTGCAAAACTCATCAGTCGGAAAAATAATAATGTCTGACGAAGAATTTGCGGCAGCTCAAGCAGCTTTAGATGACAGAAATAGGCCGGATAATGACCCGGATGCTTTAATCATCCTGGTAAATGTAAGAAAAATTATAACTTACAAACTCATAAATAATGGGGTATCATCGAGAGGTAGTAAAGTAATCTTTGTTATAGAAGGCACATGTATACCGGCAAATAGAGGTATTCTATTCATGGATTCATTTTCCTCCGGCAGACGGAGGGACACACGAGTTCCACTACTACAAAGTAGAGGAACCTCCAGAGGAATATGTTCCTTATGAGGACATTGAAATTCCATTAACTTACCAAGACCATCATCTCTGGTTTAAAGGCGCCCTACAACATCAAAATCACATTACCAGGCTCGGTCCTCTAGGTAGACCAGGAGCAACATGGCCGGTACTAGCCAGCTACACACCACATCCTGACATAGAAAATATGACAGGTCGAGAACTGTTAGCCCAGCTGAAACAGTTAATTAAAATACATAAACAATTGGTTCAATATGTCATGCGGACCTTAACAGTCCAACCTACTGTAAGGATTCCACAGCACACCCCTCACCAGGGGAACACAAATAAAATCACACCACAGACTATACAATCAGTGATTGGTAAATTACCCACAAAGAGGGAACAAATTCCGTTCTGGTTAGCTCAGAAAATTACTCAAATAGAGGCAGTATTCCCTGATAGTACACCTCATGAGAAACACAGAATTCTGACAATCTGTTTACCAATGGGGATAGCACCACATGTGGAGGACTGTGACACTTGGGGTACAGTCTTTGCTTCAATCTACACAAAAACACATGGTGTTCCGTCCATGGCGGTAATACCAGATGTTCTGAGGCAGATTCGAAATGAATACGGTCCAGAAGCGGCCTTAAATCTAGGAATGAAATTACTAAAAGATTTCAAACAGGTCTCGGCTATGCTATTAGCTAACATTAAAGGTGAAGCAGCATACGTGGCAATCCGCCAAAAGTTAAAAGAAACAGATACAACAGACCGACCATATGAGCTTGCTAGAATTATTGAAAACATCTTATAAAAATTAGGAAGAGATAGTTTGGGTGGGAAACCTGTAAAACCCGAATTAACAGAAAATCCTGAAAAAGTATTTATTAAAAATAATCTCACTACTCCTAAAAAGAAGTGGGAACATACTAAACAGACACTTCCTAAAGAGAAACGTTCTCAATCCAGAGGAAGATCTCCCCAACGGGAGCCCTCTGAAAAAAGGTATAACCTTAGGAATAGGGATAATTTGAAAAAATTTGACAGATATAAAGATAATGAATCACGTCCCTCTCGATCTTTTCAGACTTCCTTGCAGAAATCGGAAAGAAGAGGACGGTCAGAACAGAAAGAGGAACGCGTCAAGTCCAAAGACAAAGAACCCGTTCACCAAAGCCAAAAAGCTAAATTCACCAAAAAGAAGATAGCAAGCATAAAGATCAAACATGCCGAGGATCTTGAGGACACAACTCAAGAACGGGGAGTAGGCTCAGACAATGCTAGACAGCGCAGCAGAAGTCACCATAGTTCGCAGGACCCTGAAGGATCATCTGGAGACAGTGGACTTGAATGAATCCATTCAAGTTGAAACTGCAGACACCAGGGTTAGTGTACCGCACAAGTTATATAAAGCAACACTCCAGATAGAGGGGGACATAACTAGAAAAATAAGAGAACTCTTTTGGGAGAAGCTCTCTAAGGGCTATGACATTCTTCTAGCTGAACGAGACTGGCCGCCTGAATTTGTCAGGGAGTGCCCAGATGGTGAAGAGATAATTATGCCAGCCTTCTCAAATCACATTCGAATTCATAAAAAATACACATATGCCAGAAAATGGGCTGTGGCCCAGGCTCCAGCATTATATAAAAATCACATAGGATGGGATGAGGACTCTCCTCACCATAAAATCCAGTTAAAAAATCAACCTACTGCACAGAGGCAGTATCCAGTTAAGCAAGAAGCTAAAAAACAAGTCAGGAAGGTTTTAAATCAACTTGAATACCAAGGGGTGATTGAAACATGCACCTCGTCAATGAACAATCCTTTGTTTACTATCTCCAAACCAGACAATTCATATAATCTAGTTTTGGATTACAGACATTTAAACTCCTGCTGCAAAACTTTTGCAGTACAAAATGCACACAGTGCAGCATTGATGAATAACATCGTGCGGAAAAAATATAAAACCAAATTAGATATTTCGAATGGGTTTTTCGGTCAAAACATTGCACCTGAAAGCAGACATTTGACCGCTTTTTCAATTATGGGGACACAGCAGCAATTTTGCCGTCTCCCCCAGGGATTCAAGAATAGTCCAGGGTTATTTTCAGCCAGAGTAGCAGAGTTACTACAAACATACCATGATGAGGCATTATCCTATGTCGATGACATCTATCTTACAGACGACGACTTGGACGTACATTTGAAAAGAGTGAACACCATAATACTTGGGTTCGCATCTGAAGGGTATGAATTCAATTTTAAGAAATCACGAATTGCCCACCTCAACGCCCTATTTCTAGGCTACGAGTTATCAAGTGAAGGCAAAAGCCTGGCAACTAACTTTCTAGAGAAATGCGCGCTGCTACAACCTCCAAAGACGCTGAAAAACTTCCAGTCAATTCTAGGTTTCCTGAATTTTGGAAGAACTTATGTTCTGAATTACGCAGAAAGGGTTAAACCTCTTTACGAATTAATCAAACCTGATTTCAAACCAACTAATTGGATCCAAACACACACAGAAATTCTGCATTCAGTCAAAACAGACATGTTAGCAAGAACACAATTACAGACACGCGAAAACGTGCGCAACCTTGTGATCCGAATCATCCCAGGGAGATGCGGATTCACGTACCTGACCCTTAATGAGGGAGAAACTGTACCAATTGCTTACAAATCACACATGTACACACAAGCAGGTTTGAAATTCACTTCTACTGAGAAAATTCTGACAGCGGTTCAAACTGCAATAGCAAAGGAGAGAGCCCTTGCACAGGGTAAACGCATAATGATCGTTACACCTGTACCTGCCTTAGGGGCAGTGACAAAAGCAAGCATTCCTAATGCAAGATGGATACAATGGGTTAACTCTCTTGCTGCAACAGACGTTGAATACGTCCTTGACCCATACTTGAAAACACAAGTATTTCTCCAATACGAACATGAATGTCCTCTACCGACCGAGATTCTGCCTCTAGAACATTACTTCTGTATAATATATACAGACGGATCAGCACAGCCTGCGATTGGGGGTAAACAAGCCCATAGTGCTGTGTGCGCGATTGTAAAAGGTCGCTGGCGCGAAGGCAAATTTAGACTAATGGTCACAAAAACTCAATCATTCGGAGACTGTACAGCTCAGCGAGCTGAACTACAGGCTTTTAAGATGGCGCTTGAAAAAACCGATCGCGAATTCCCCACACTAATAGTGTGCAATTCGTTTTTCTGCGTAGAATCTTACAACAAAAATTGGGTCAAAAACGGGTTAAAAAATTCAAAAGGTGGCACAATTAAGCATAAAATGCTCTGGGAACAAGTAGTTCTTTTACAGAAAGAACTACAAAAGACTCACGTGATCCATACACTGAGTCATTAGCGTGATGGCGTTCACGTTGCAGGGAATTCATTGGCTGATCAAGCCGCGAAGGCAGCTGTGCAAACGGCTTCCGTACCTACAAACGCTCGCTCAAAAAGAGTAATAGATGGTGAAACGATACTAGCAGTAAAAGCCTCTATGGAAGGCAATCATGCATCGTTACCTCTAAACTATCCACTGACGTATACATACATAATTGATGCAAACTCCGCTTCTTTTTCTCGAATCCCTGGAGTGGGGGACAGAGTCATTTCAACAGGAAGCGGAGCTCTTACTTGGTTCAAGAAGCACATATGGGAGAAGGTCTGACACATCAAGGGATCTTGAAATCTCTAAAAGAATTAGAAGAGATGTACTGGTGGCCAGGAATGAGCATCCAAGTTTACGAATTTGGAATCAACTGTGATACCTGTTACAGATATCATAGCTTTGACAAATGTATGTATGTATGTATAGGCATTTATATAGCGCACTACTTACCCGGAGGGTCCCAAGGCGCTTCGACCGCTGCGAAACCCTTCCTGGCTTCCCTGAGAGATGGTCCCTTAATGGGTATCTCCAGGGTGAGACCAGGCATCCCCGGCGGTCTGGTGGGGCCGTTAGTGAAGATGAGGCAAGCTAATGCCCAGAGTTGCCGAGTGTGATCGCTGATCAGAGTGGGCACCGAGGCAAGAGAATTATCGAGTCCGCTGACCCAGGTCCAGAAACCTGCCGCGCCGGGAATCGAACCCTGGTCCCGGGCCGTCCTCTGCTCTCGGGTCTGCCGCCTCTAACCAGTGAGCCACACTACTTCACTATACCAGTGTAAGAAGGCGGGTTTGATAAACAGGCGTGGAGGCAGTAGTGGTGGTTTAAAGGAAGAAGGTTTATTGAAAGTAAATGACGATGTGACAGGAATTTGTAAAGTTTCTTCGAAGTGGTCTTCTTCTTCTGAGGTCTCCGGGGAAGTGTCAGGTGATGAAGGGTCTCGTGTGGTCTTCGCCTTGTCTTCTGGATGTGGCTGGTCTCCCCGGTGGCTCATAAGAGAAGGGAGGAATAAATGAGGGGTCCGTGAGAATAACAATAATAAATTTAGAGAGATGGTGTTTCCCTTCACCACACCTTTGTGTTCACTGCCAATCAGTAGGAAGGTGACGGAGCATGCAAACAATAGAAGAGCCCGAGTTAGAGGTAGGTTTAGGTAGTAGGGCTAGGGACAAGAGTTTATAGTGCCTAGGGGAGAACTACAAGAGTGCTCATAGTTTTCCAGTGCCTAAGGTGAAACGATAAGAATGTTCACAGATTTGTCCGTTATAAGAAAATTAACAACAGTGCGCCATGCATTGCAGGTCGAGGTTCGAATATTTCACCAACTATATCACGCGCACCGACACTGAGAATCAAATGAAAGAAACCACTCTAAACAATCCCTCCCCGTATTCTTCCCACCCGCTACCCGCTAAAGTTCCCTAGAGCCGATGTCACTCACCGACCCCGCCGTAACTCTTCCTAGAGTTACGGCCACTCTCCAGCGTCCACCGGACACCACCAGTCCTCACACCAGCTGTCTTCGTCGACGTCCGGTTCGTGGGCTGTCTGGGAATCCTCGGGTCCCGCGTCTTCCTGCACCGTGTCCACGTAGTCTTCAAGGGCTCCTGCCTCTTCAACGGGTCCTGCGTCTTCTCTCTCCGTCTCTGCCAGTAAACTCCTTTCTCCGTCTTCCGCGAGGACAATTGTTTTCTCTGCCTCCGCCTCTTTGTAGGCGTCTCCCGTTCGTCCTACCATTGGATGTCGACGCCTTGCTAGGTCCGGTAACAACTCATGCATCCTGTTGTCCCCAACGGCTACCAATCCTGATGACGGCATTCATTGAGGTCTCACCAGTAAGTGTAACTGAGAGTGAGATACAAGGATCAACAGGCACACAGGTACCAACTGACATGACCATTGCTAACGCGGCAACCAGCGTTGATGGAAATGCTTCTCATCTGTGCACATTTGATCTGCTAGATGAAGTAGTTCCACTTTCATCTACTGTGGTAGATGATTTCTTTGCCAGCTTAGATGATCTGATGTTTTCTCCTGACAATGAGAATAACTTTTGATTCATCCACACAGCGTTCCCTGAACTCTGAAATTCGGACTTCAATTTTTCAAAACAAAGACTTCTAACTTTTGAGCTCTTTTTTTTCACAACCAATTGAATTTTTCTCTCAAAAGCATTTGAACTTTTTGCACAGACTAATCTGCTTAAAGTAGAACTATTCTTAGAGAACAAGAAATTCTTTTCCTTTTTGAACACTACCTAGAGAAAATATTTGGCCTTGTCCTCATATAACAATTGACACGATATGCTATGTTATGAAATGGTCTCGACCTTTCTTTCTGTATTTAAGAGCCATTTTCATAAATGTAATTTCATGATTCATTCAGTTTGCATATTTAGATACTCTATACTTAGAATGAAATCCTTTCCTTAAAATGCGTACTGTAGAAATGCTCAATATTTTTTTCTTTTGTACAACCATTTCAAGTGCATGTTATGTATTTTGGGTTGGGATTGTAAACACTAGCTTTAGATATGTTCAGTGCTTATACGTTTAGATTTATTGAACTTAAAATCGTGGAGTGGGTGTTGTAAATGAATCTAGGACCCTAGTGTCAGGCCCCTCCTTTCGATATCTTCAGGATTGTGCCAATGCTATTGGGGTTCCACCTCTCGACGGCCCCGGAGTATAAAGGGTAAATACACAGACTACCGGGATAGTCCAGTGAGGGAAGGAAAGGAAGGGGACAGCAGGGAGGGAGACCTGAAATGACAACAGAAGATGCTTAGAACACACCCACAGGATTCATAGATCATAGCACTTTCTTTGCCCGTCCTTCCTACACACCATACAAAGTACCCACACTCCTACCTGTAAAGGAAAAAACTGATGCCTTGATATGTGGAGAAATTAGGGTGAAACCAGGGATTTGGTTAACTGTAATGGGAAAGCAAGAGAACACATTGTAGCTTCAACTTATGTGTCAACTGTGCAATCATGTGGGTTCTCCACATAACATACCTAGCATTGATTGTGCTTCTTCTATGAATAGCCAAAGCCCCTTAACAGTTCACCCCTAGATTCTCTCTCCTATATAAACAAGAGACAAAAGGTTGTGGGGAAAATCATACAAGAACAACAGACTGGGTTAATGCTCCTTAACGACGTCTGTTCCACTGGTTAACAGGAGACAATAATACTCAGCTGCCAATATGCTGACTAAGACTCCAAACAATCCGGGGGTACTCCAACCAGAGATTTGAACCCAAAACCACTCCTCATGGTGAACCGCAAAACCACCAATGTCTCGCCAAATCACATGGGCATGAAATGCTCTCCCCGCATCGAGACAACTGAATGCGTGACTCGGCCAACGGGGAAAGCGGACTCAAATGAGCTGCTAAAAGAGCCCTTTAACTCAAAACCAGGGAGAGTGCCGTTTACTCTCGCTGAGAGTTCCGAACGGCACCACAGCCGAAACCTGCACCCGAATCCAGAATGGGGTGCAATGAGCTCAAGGTAAGGTAAACGAAGGTTCTTATCGCCTTTCCGTGATACCAACCCCTCGTAACCACCAGGGAAGAATAATCAGCAGCGACAGCTTCTACGGCATGGGTTTTAGTTCCGATGAAGCGTGTCTCACGTTGCAGATGCAACGTGCTGCTCGAGCATGCTGGGAGTGGTCTTCATTTGTGCGGGACTCCGCAACAGCGCAAGAAAGGGCAGCGCTTTACCGGTGACCAGATCATGACAATACATCCCCCCTCACGAGGGGCGCTGACCAGCAGCAGGCCGGTCTGCATGCAGACAATGGAACTTGGACACCAAACGAGGAGCATGCACCGCTCCAGCCGGTTCCCAAGAGTTCTCCTCAGGGCCACAGCCCTTCCAGGAAAGTAGGTATTGCAACCGCCCCCTCACAAACCTAGAATCCAAAACCCCACGAACCTCATACTCCCAGTCCTGTTGAACCCAGATAGGCAGAGGAGTACGACGTACTGGGCAATGAGAGGGTTTCAGGTGGGATACATGAAACACCGGGTGAATCCTGAAGTGCGCTGGCAGGCGCAACTTCACAGCCACCGGGTTGACGTGTTTTATAACACGGTATGGACTAATGAACCTAGGGTTAAATACACTGTATTTCTTGAACTTTATGTGATTTGTGGACACCTACACACGATCACCCTTTTTGTACACAGGACAAGGCCTACAGTGTTTGTCAGCCTGTTTCTGGTATCTATCCTTGGCTTGCACAAGGTTCCGTGTGGCAAGGAGGATCTTGCGGACACGTAAAAACCTCTCCTTGACGTCCGGCAACCTGACGTTGGAACTGGGGAGTAGAAGCGGGTTAAATCTAGGATGATGCCCATAGGAACAGAAAAAGGGAGAGTGGAGTGTGGAAGAGTGTTGCGTGCTGTTATATGTGATCTCAGCCACCCACACCCAGTCCACCCACGCCTCAGAGTTGTCCTGAACGTAGCAATGCAGGAACTGCTTCAGCGTCTGATTTAGCCTCTCTGTTTGCCCGTCTGTTTGGGGGTGAAAACTAGTGGAGAGGGAAGAGAGCACCAGGTCTTCCAAAAATGAGCCGTGAACTGAGCCCCCCTGTCCGAGACTATCACCCTTGGAAGGCCATGTAACCGCACTACGTTTACCAATAACAAGTGTGCTAATTGCCCTGCCGTAGGGACCTGACTACATGCAACAAAGTGACCAATTTTGGTAAGGTAGTCTACCACCACTACTAAAGCAGTTTTCCCTTGATCTTTGGGGAGACCGACTATGAAGTCAACGGAGAACCTTTCCCACAGGTTTTCAGAGGTAGGCATGGGTTGTAACAGCCCTTGAGGTTGCTGTCGATCGGATTTCATCCGTGCACATGTGGCACACTCTTTTACCCATCGGTTTATGTCAGGTTGAATGGAGGGCCACCAGAATTGTCTTAACTCTTTCTCCAACGTTTTTGCGTACCCCATGTGACCAGCACAAGGTGAATTGTGACACCAAGAAAAGACATGTTTTTGTAGAGTTTTATTAGGTACCAACACCTGAGGCCCTTTCATTAGTATCCCTTGCTTCATTTTCCATTCCTTATGATGCCGAAGCCAGGTCCTCCATACACATGTTTGAGTTCCTGTTCTCACTCCCATCAAGAAGTTCCCGGTTCGGGTGACACACAAAACCTTGGCGGGCTTAATGATGGCTCTCTTCGGCCTTATTGTGTGCATAATGGGGTTCTCCTGTCGTGTTAATGCGTCTGCTTTCTTATTGTCTACACCCACTCGGTAGGTAACGATCGGTATTCCTAAAAAAAAGCATCCATCGCAGCTGCCGCGGGGTGAGATGATGGGCTGCTCGCATGAACTGCAAGTTGCGGTGGTCTGTATAGATCGTCACCAGGTGTTTAGCTCCCAAGAGCCAATGTCTCCATTCCAGGAATGCGTCCCTGATAGCCAAAAGCTCCTTTTCAGCTATGGTGTAGTTAGCCTCAGCTGTACTCAGTTTCCTTGACATGAAGGCAATCGGGTGTAGGTGCCCTGTTTGTTCGTGTCTTTGGGACAGGACGGCTCCCAAAGCAACCTCAGACGCATCGGCATTCACTATAAATGGGATATCAGGGTTGGCGTGCGTGCGAACCGGAGCCGTAGAAAAAGCGGCTTTCAATCGTTCGAACGCTGTTTGTGCAGTTTTGTCCCACGCAAAACGGATGTTCTTTCGTGTGAGTCGGGTTAAAGGAGTTACCATGGCAGAGAACCCCTGTATGAAACGCCTGTAAAAGTTGGCGAAACCCAACAGGCTTTGGATGTCGTTGACGTTGCAAGGTCTGGGCCACTCTATCAGTGCCTTGACCTTTCTTTCAGCCATCACCTGACCAGACGGTGTGAGCATCACACCCAGTAATTCCACCGTAGTGACGTGGAACTCACACTTGGTGATCTTACAGTAAAGGTGGTTGTCCTGCAATGCTTGTAAGACTTGGCTCTCATGTACCACGTGTTCTCCGTTGTGGTTGAATATATCAGAATGTCGTCAATGTAGAGCACAACATAGATGTCCAGATGATCCCTCAATACCTCATTCAAGAAGAATTGGAACGCTGCCGGGGCATTGCAGAGCCCAAAGGCCATCACAAGGCACTCAAAAAGCCCATAACGCGTCTTAAAGGCCGATTTCTATTCGTCACCTTCTCTTATTCGCACATGGTGGTAGGCGCCCCTTAGGCGCCCCTTAGATCAAGCTTCGTGTATTATTTTGCCGCTCGGACTTGTTCCAATAGCACAGGAATTAGCGGCAGCGGGTATTGGTTCTTCACCGTGATGGTATTGAGAGCCCTGTAGTTGATGCAGCAGCGTTTCTCACCATTGGCCTTTGGGATAAAGAACAGAGGCAGGGGATTGCGAAGGCCGTATGTACCCAGCAGTGAGGTATTTGTCCAAATAGGCATGCAGGATCTCGTTCTCTGGTATTGTGAGGGCGTAGATTCTTCCTCTTGGGACTACCGCCCCTGGAAGCAGATCGATCCTGCAGTCGTACTCCCTATGGGGCGGGAGTACTTCTGCCTGTGTGTCACTGAACACCGCTTCAAACGCTTCATAAACCGCAGGTAACTTCATCTCCTTTTCGGCAGCAGTGGCGACCTGCTGTATCGTAGCTAACACCCTAGAGGGGCCACATGTTTCCGGGTTGCAGTGGCTCATACAATAAACGGACGTAAACCGCACGGTTTTGGAGGTCCAGTGAATGAGGGGTTTGTGCTTTTGAAGCCATGGAAGACCCAGTATGACTCCATACTGAGGTGCGTTGATTATATTAAAAAACAGGCGTTCATGATGGTAACCATCATAGGTAAGGTCATATTCAGGGGTGTGGTACCTAATGGGACCTGCTTCCAGTTCCTTTCCATCCACTGCGTACACCGTTTCTGGCTGGTTCTTGGTGATAAGAACTGCTCCCAAATGCATGGCTTCATCGTAATCCATGAAGCATCCAGTGGCTCCAGAGTCTATCATGGCACTTATGTCTTTTTCCTCAGAATCTATAACAATGGACGCCTCGAGGAACATGTGGTTCTTCTCTTGTATACAAACAGGAGTGATTGAAGGGATGACGCTCATGCTTGAGAGTTCCCCTTCACCCGCCATCAAGCATTGGAGTTTTCTGCCCTTTTCTCAGTGATTCCTGCCGCGGTTTGTCCGCTCCGAAACCTTCCGGACTTAGGCTTCACCAGACAGTCTCGTAGGTAATGCCCCTTCTTGCCACAGTATAGGCAAAAGCCTTGCTTTCGGCGATGGTCCTTCTCGCTTAATGTCAATGAGGCCCTCACAGCTCCTATTTCCATGGCTTCTGTTGGCATCGCGGTTTTTCTACCCTTGTCCAGCACGCTCGTAAGATGGCATTGGGCGGTCTTTTTTCTTATGGTCTCCTTTCTGCTCTTTCATCCAATGATCCAGGCGCAAAGTGAGTTCGATTAGAGTGGAGCAGGTGCAAGGTTGTGGATCAATGGTTGCCAACACATCTTTTAGTTCGTCAGTAAGGCCCTGATAAAAGATGGCGGATTGTTTGGCTTTCGGCCAGTCGGTTTCTGCCACCAGTCGGCAGAAATTGTTGAGATAAGTCACTAAATCAGTGGTGCCCTGGTTCAGTTCCAGTAGGTCTCTATCAGCCGAAAAGGTTTCTGCCCTCCGGTAGAATGTTTTTTCGAATTCCAGACGGAACTCCTCCCAATCGTACAACAGAGGGTCATCACGTCTAACTACGGGTACAGCCCACTGCACTGCTTCACTCCCTAAATACGAAATCAGAAACACCACCCAGGCCTGGTTAGTAGCTAACATCTTGGGTTTGCACATGACATGCAGTAACACTTGGGTCATAAAGACTTGGACCTTTTTGTTATCCCCATAAAACCTTTCGGGGGGAGCCAAGGGTATTTGTGTGGGCATCTCAACAACTACAGAGGTGGGGGGTGGGTTTCCTCCGACTACAACGGGAGTCCCCTGTAGTCTATCTACTCTGGCTTGAAGTTGGGAGGTTACTGCTCTTGAAGCGGCTACCTCCTGTCTGGAGGCTGCTAACTCTGCCTGAACCAATGCCAGAGCCACCATCACGTTTTCTAGAGTAGCATGTTTACTCAGCACAATCAGGAAGAGAAAACAATCCTGGGCTGATTATTCTGTCAGGCCCCTCCTTTCGATATCTTCAGGATTATGCCGATGCTATTGGGGTTCCACCTCTCGACGGCCCTGGAGTCTGAAGTGTAAGTACACAGACTACCGGGATAGTCCAGTGAGGGAAGGAAAGGAAGGGGACAGCAGGGAGGGAGACCTGAAATGACAACAGAAGATGCTTAGAACACACCCACAGGATTCACAGATCATAGCACTTTCTTTGCCCCTCCTTCCTACACACCGTACAGTGTACCCACACTCCTACCTGTAAAGGAAAATACTGATGCCTTGATATGTGGAGAGATTAGGTTGAAACCAGGGATTTGGTTAACTGTAATGGGAAAACAAGAGAACACATTGTAGCTTCAACTTATTTGTCAACTGTGCAATCATGTGGGTTCTCTACATAACATACCTAGCATTGATTGTGCTTCTTCTATGAATAGTCAAAACCCCTTAGCAGTTTACCCCTAGACTCTCTGCTATATAAACAAGAGACAAAAGGTTGTGGGGAAAATCATACAAGAACAACAGAAGGGGTTAATGCTCCTTAACGATGTCTGTTCCACCGGTTAATAGGAGACAATAATGCTCAGCTGCCAATATGCTGACTAAGAGCCCAAACAATCCAGAGGTACTCCAACCAGAGATTTGAGCCCAAAACCGCTCCTCATGGTGAACCGCAAAACCACCAATGTCTCGCCAAATCAAATGGACATGAAATGCTCTCCCTGCATCGAGACGGCGGAATGCGCTACTCGGCCAACCAGGAAAGCGGACTCAAATGAGCTGCTAAAAGAGCCCTTTAACTCAAAACCAGGAAGCGTGCCGTTTACTCTCGCTGAGAGTTCCGAACGGCACCACAGCCGAAACCTGCACCCGAAGCCAGACTGGGGTGCAATGAGCTCAAGGTAGGTTAAACAAAGGTTCATACCGCCTTTCCGGGATACCAACCACTCGTAACCACCAGGGAAGACTAATCAGCAGCGACAGCTTCTCCGGCATGGGTTTTAGTTCCGATGAAGCGTGTCTCACGTTGCAGACGCAACGTGCTGCTCGAGTATGCTGGGAGTGGTAGTTTTCCTGCAATGAATGCCGGGAGTTGTGGTCTTCATTGGTGCGGGACAAGAAAGGGCAGCGCTTTACCGGTGACCAGATCATGACACCTAGTGTAAATTTTCCTGATTCATGCCCTTATATCGGTATACTTTATTATATCCTTAGATAGGCATATAAATCACTACCATATTTGGCCTCAGCCTTACAGCGCAAATACGGCATGGCTACTTCCACTAAGTTCCGAGAATCAACGATTTCTTGGAAAAACCCGCCTCCAGCGGCTAGAGACTTCCCCCTGCTTGAATATTGAGTTCTCCAAGAAATCCTGGAGTTTTCAAAGAATCTAGCCTTTGAGTGACATTATTAAGTCCAATCATGCGTCAAACTCGGCACCTTCAAAGTATAAATATGCCTAGGTTTGCCCAGACAGACACACAGTGGTTTGGAGCAGATCGACTATCTACTTGCCCGACGCCCTGAAGCAGCAAGTGCGAAAGGAAGCCGACCCTCCAGCTGACACACTGAGAGACTCTGTCTTTTCTACTGCTGAGAAATCCAGCTCCAGTGTTTCTGGGCTACCCTTGCGGGTATCTGGGAAATCGAGTCCTGAGAGAGAGATACAAGACCTCTTTCAATCTAAAACCAAGGTACGGAGCGGATTAGACCTCTTAGAGAATTCTTGAAATAGATTGCTGGCAGAGAACTACTAAACTTAAGCTACTCCTCACTTACTTCCTCCCTTGTACTAGACTTAAGTTAGGTACACCGCGGTAGGCGTATTTTAGAGGCACCAGTTGAGTACTTTTAGTCATTATTTATTTCTGTATGTATTTTATACATTTTACGCACTGTTATGGCTTAGAAACCATATCATTCTTTTACAGTACTACTTTATAATACTGTTCGTATTATATGCCCTGTACTTTATAACAAGTATTATGATTGTAGCAGTACATTTCTTATGCTTGGGAAAGAAGACTGTTCAATAATTATTTTTATTGAAAACGCCCGTCTCTCTATTTTCTCAGCACCTCTGTTGAAACTGAGCATGCACGATTGACTGAGTAAAATAATTATCTATTGTTTCTGCGACTCTAGAGATTTGATTTCTTATTCTTGGGAAACAAAGTTGTCATGTTTATGCGGTTGTCAGAAACTAATCCCTTCTTGTGAATTCGAGAAAGTTTCTAGTGACCTCTGAGCTAGCTGGCACTCACTATTAAGTTTAATATTTTCGGTAGAAACCTAGTCGACCTCAGTTCTACGTCTAAACTACAGTATATATTATTCCAATGAGCAGAGCTTATTGGGAATATAGGAACTACACTACAGTGCTTAAAGGGGAGGCTATAGTTCTCAGTTTACAGTTTACGCTCCTCTGACCTAATTTTACCTGTAGTTGTGGTAGAACTAAGGGGCGTGACAATATATGTGAAGACATAGTGTTACTAATACACATGAGTCCCTACGTATTGTCTTAGGGGGAGTATGTTGGTATGTTTCATGTAGCTACTACCCATACTATTTCCTCATTTAATCCTTTACGTACAGTATCCAGGGAAAAAAACCTATAGGTTTCTCTCTGTTTTCTTGTTTTTATGGGATACTTTCCTGGTATCACTCTCACATGTTCTAGAATCACCCACCTCATATAATTTTCTGTGTGTCCATATTTTTGGTAATGATTTACTAATGGTGCTATCAATTTTTTAGTTTTTATTGCGGACGTGTGTTCTGAGAATCTGCACCTGAACTCCCTCGAGGTTTCTCCAATATAACCTAGCCCACATGGACACAGTATAGAATAGATGATGTTAGAACTCCTAAAATTTGACCTGTGGGTTATCTTCCCTGATTTTTCTCCATATGTCCATGTCTGTGAGGTTATGGCAAATTCACAGGCATGGCAATTGCCACATCTGTGATTGCCTGTTGGTGGCAATAATCCATCTATCGTTTTTTGTCTAGCCTGTGTTTCTGATTTAACCCCTTCGATGCTCATGACAAGCTCAGCTCGTCATGAGGCACAGTTGAGCTGTGCTGATGACGACCTGAGCTCGTCATGAAAAGAGGAATTCATAAAATGTTAGCACACGAGGGGAAAACCATTAGCAGCCAAGGTGTTAAACCTGCTGTGTACCAGCTTGTCTCTTAGGTTGGAGTTTCTTCTGAAGGCCACCAGTGGTTTCTCTAGAATATTTTCCCCTTCATTGGTGTTAATGATTTTCCAGTTTTTCTCTAGGGTCGGTCTAATTTTGTGATTTATACTTGAGTGATCCACTACGCATACTAGTTTGTCTGTAGTCTGCTTCGGAATGTTGTTGATAAGAGTGCCCCTGTTGTAATATTTTGCTCTTTTTAGGGATTGCCGTATTAATCTCTTTGGGTACCCACGTAGGATGAGACGTTCTTTCAACTGTTCTGCATGGTACATGAAGTCCTTCATGTGTGTCCAGTTTGTACGTATACGTAGAAATTCCCAAAGGAAATTGAGTCTTTTTGACACAGAGGATGGAAGCTACTGTGTTCTAGAATGGTATTCTTAGCAGTTGGCTTTCTAAAAAGGCTGACCTCCAGTTGACCATTCATGCCTTTAATCCAGATATCTAGGAATTCTACTTGTTTGGAAGGACTGTTGCAAGTGAAGGTCAGATTACTGTTAGCTAAGTTGAGCCAAGACACATATTCTTGTAGATCTGCTTCTGAGCCTGTCCAAATGAAAAAAATGTCATCGATGAATCTATGCAATTTTGTTACATTTTCATAGAAGGGGGCTGCCTCGTTGAAAACATGTCGCCGTTCGAACTCCCCCATGAAGATGCTCGCTATGCTAGGGGCACAAGATGCCCCCATGCTGGTGCCCTTGATCTGTTGTACAGATCTTGCTTGAATTCAAAGAAGTTATGTTGTAATATTATACTGAGGCACTCTAAGATGAAGGGGCCTGGTCTGTCACCCGGTGTCCTAGCCAAGAGCGCTGCCACCGACTCAATGGCTAGGTCCTGGGGAATGTTGGTATAGAGCGACTCTATGTCCGGAGCGACTAGCAGTTGTGTTTCATAATTGAACGGGGCCTGTTCTAAAGTGGCTATCATGTGCCCTGTATCTTTAATGTATGTATGTGTGTATGTATAGCATACTTATATAGCACGTAATGTAAGATGCATAATGTGCGGTTAACGGGCATAGAAAGGTGTCAATATATTGTGACAAAGGTTCAGTGCATGAATTAATTGACAAGACAATAGGCCTCAAAGGAGGGTCCTGGGTATCCTTCTGCGTTTTTGGTACACCATAAAGTGCAGGTGTCACAGGGTTGGGTTTAATTAAAAAGTCAATTTCCTTTTGGCAGATGTAGCCATCCACAAATGCCTTTTGTACCGTATTTTCTATTTTAGTTTTCAATGTTGTCAGTGCTTTATTATTAGTTTTCTTGTAATGTTCAGGTTTTTGCAACATATGGTTGATTTTCTCCGTATATCTTTCTGTGTCCATTACCACTATGCCACCTGCTTTATCACTTGGTTTAATTGTGATAAGCTGATTATTTTTGTAATGTCCAAAAGGCAATTCTTTCTGTGATACTCAAGTCAGGTAAGGGTTTAGGAACGAATTTTGTTATTCTATCTATTTCTTTGATCACATTTGTTTCGAAAATGCCTACCTCAGGACCCACCATTTCCAATGTAGGTGTGCGTTTAGAAGAGATATCGGTCTATACGACATGCATTCCTGCGTCTGCTTTCCAGGCTTATATATAGCAACAATGGTAGTGAGGTGCTGGTCCCTGGGCAGAGCCCCAACCGCCAAGCTCTCCTTGTATATATCTAGGATGCGTGGCACTAATTATGTAGTCCCAAGTTTATTAAACTCCACAGGAATTCCATTAGGCCCTAGTGCCTTCCCGGTGTGTAGTGCCCTGATCGCTTGCAAAATCTCTTCCTCCAAAGCAGAGACTGCGCCTTCCCTGAGGGTTGGTGTTTGTATATCGTGTAGGAAGGCAAGGTTATCTTCCACCGTTACATTGGCTACTGATGTATTTACCAAATCGTAATGCATTGCCAGCGCTTCGGAAATCTGCTGCGGGGCAGTAACCAGAGTGCAATCATTGGTACGTATCTGTGCTATCCAGTTATTCACACTTTCTTTTTTCCCTAACCAAGCCAGAAGTCTGCCTGTCTTATCTCCCTGGCCGTAAATGGTGTTTTGAGTATTGGTGAGCCTGCTGGTAACCTCTTCTCGTGTGTACGCCCTGTATGCCTGCTGTGCCAGGTGCAATGTGTGTGATGTTTCCTCCGAGTTACTAATTGTGTGCGCCCTCTCAGCCCTTGCTACATCCTCCTCTAGTTCGTCTATGTGTTTCTGATGATCCCGCTTTTTACCAGTGATCATTGATATTGTGTGGCCCCGTAGTACAGTCTTATAAGCCTCCCACAGGACCAGTGATGAAGAGACTGAGTGCTCATTTTCTTTGAAGTAGCTTTTAGTGGCCTGAAGTAAGGATTTCCGTATCCCCCGATCCCAGAGGTAACCTGGTCTAATGGGAAAGAGTCTCCGATTTTGCGGGTTAAATGATGTATATGTAATGTTAACTGGGGAGTGATCTGAGATACCCTAGGGAGATGTCTTATATCTGTCATGCCCAGCATCCCTGTGGCCAACGTGAAAATATAGTCTAGTCTGAGAGACTATTATGAGCCCCGGAGTGAAACGTGTATTGTCTGTCAGTCGGGTGCCTAGTCCTCCACACATCCAATAACCCCAGCGCCTCCACGAAGTCCAGCAGTCCCGGAGTGAAACGTGTATTGTCTGTCAGTTGGGTGCCTAGTCCTCCACACATCCAATAACCCAAGCGCCCCCCTGTCCCTCTCGGAGGCTGTCAGTCCAACTCGGGGTCCATTACTGCGTTAAAGTCTCCCCCTATAATCAATTCCCCGGTGGGTAGAGCAAGCAGGAAGCTTCCCAAGTCTGTGAAAGCAGTCTGGTGCAGCGTCGGTGGGATGTATACCGACATAACATTGTATGTTCTACCGTCCCATTGGCCTGAGACTGCTGCAAAGCGTCCCTGTTCGTCATGGTTGGCCTTCGACACTATCATAGGGAACCGTTTGTTTATTAAGACCCCGACCCCTCTAGACCCAGAGGTAAATTCCGAGTGTACTGCCATTTGGAACCCCAATCTATTTAGGGCCTTAACCGTCGTTCCTTGCAAGTGTGACTCCTGAATTAATGTCACTGCCGGATTCTGCAATACCAACCCACGTTTGATTTTGTCTCGCAGCCCCTTTACATTCCAGGAGAGCACTGTTAACTGTGGTGACTGTTGCTGAGTCCCCTGTGTGCTTGGGACCTTGTCTCTATCTCCCTGGCTTGTGACTGACATGGCAATCAATGGCTGACCAACTTCCAGGGACTGACTCAATACGATCCAACACGTCATGCTTCATAGTTACTTGCCATACATTACCATAAATGGAGGACATATCCCCAACAAAATATCCCCTTGCAAACAGACCCCCATTCCCAACCCCCCTCCCTGCTTCCCTGCCCATCGGATTTAAAACTACCCGCCACCCCAACTTAGCAAAGTGCTTCAGACCCATAACTGTGTGCTTGCGTAACAGGGGGGGAACAAAAAGGAATCCGTCCATGCCGACCACGTGCCCTTTGCATAGCGTCCTTCTAGAGCCTCAGTGGTGTCATGTACGGTCTGTATCCAGTCTCTCTTCACCGCAGTAGATCTCCCTCACATGTTACATTCATCATTGACATTGTCGGAGCCTGCTGTGCCAACGACGCTCCAATAGTGCACTTCCAACTCATCCGAAAGGAGACCCTTAAGCCCCCTATGGCTGCGGAATATGTCCGTATGAGGCGATGTTCCCACAGGTCTCTTTCCGGGTTATCGGCAGAACTGTGGCAAAGTCACTCCTCTTCGTTACCTTGTCTTGATTCTCCGTTTACATCCTGTGCCATCTCTTCCTGTTCTTCTGCGTCGTCGTTCAAGGATAGCCTCCGTCGTCGTCTTCCCTGCCTGTGGTTCCTATTTACCGGCCTCCACCCAATCTCGCGCCTCGCCAGGTGATTCAAAGAACCAAGTTTTACCTTCTGCCTCTACTTGCAGCTTGGCTGGAAATAGCATTGCATATTACAGTTCTCTACTGCGGAGCTCCTTCTTAACCTCCGTAAAGATGCGTCGTTGGGCCGTGACTGCCGCTGTGTAGTCCGGATATAATGTCACTGTGCTGTTTTCTATTCGGAGGGGAGGACCTGTTCGGGCTGCCCAGAAGATCGCATCCCTATCGTGAAAGTTGAAAAGTCTTGCCAGGATAGGCCGCGGGGGAGCTCCCGGTGTGGGTCGCCCGCCCGGGACCCTGTGCGCTTTTTCAACAAGAAGAATTTGGAGAGTCCAAGAGGGCATAGCTGAGTTTGTATCAATTCCTCCACAAATAAGTCCAATGCCGGCCCCTTGATACTTTCCGGAACACCAACTAGGCGCACGTTATTGCGCCGAGAGCGCCCTTCCTGGTCATCCAGTTTCGCCGCTAGTTGTTGATTCACCTGTTCCAATTTAGCCACTTGCCACTGCAACGTATTGGTGTCCGCCGAGAGGACTTTCTTAGTGATCTCCACCTCCGTCTTCCTGGAGCCCATCTTTGAAAAGTCCGCCATCAGCAGTGTCACTTCACTAGAGATGGAGCCTATGGATGTCTGCATCTGTAGTAGGGTGGCCATGACATCTTGCAGCGTAACTTCTTTCTGGAGCCCTGCTGTCTACCCATTCATAGCCGGATCTGCAGCTTGTTGCCCAGCTTGCTGGCCCTTTGTTAAGGCATATTTGTCTATGCGGCTACTCTGTACCGGCTGATACTCATGTCTTCGCCCAGAGGTGCTCCCGGCGCCAACGCCGTCCCACGGGGCCCTTTGGTGTGGCTTTGGACTAAGTATGGGTGAAATTTGCGAATTCGCGGTCCGCGAATTTGTGCGAAATGGCAAAAGAAATCAGCGAATTCGCAAATTTTTCCGCGAACTTGCGGATTTTTGTGCCATTTGCACAAATATGTGACCACGTGTGCCTGTAACTTTGCCAGCGCGCCAAAAGGTGCCTCTGGTTCACCACTGCCACCCTCTGGTTCATCACTGCCACCCTCTGGTTCATCACTGTCACCCTCTGGTTCATCACTGCCACCCTCTGGATCATCACCACCACCCTCTTGTTCATCACAGCACCCTCTGGTTCAACAGTGCCACCCTCTGGTTCATCACTGCCACCCTCTGGTTCATCACAGCACCCTCTGTTTCACCCCTGCCACCCTCTGGTTCATCGCTGCCACCCTGTTGTTCAACACTGTAGATTATGGGGAGAAAGCACACCTGCCCAGCCTTAACCGGGGGCTGGTTAATGTGTTACTGAATTTGAGCTTCAAGTCCGGCACCTGCTTCCTTATCTGTAAGTGATTCCTGTTGTAGTTACATTTTTGTGACAGCCTGGAGCATTGTGCCATACTTGTAACTATTCTCTGATCCTGCTTCGTGGGTCAGAGCAGGGTCAGAGAATAGTTGCAAGTAGGCAACAACTCTGGAGGCACCGCTCAGGAAGCACCTACAGGGTTACAGCAGATGCCCAAGTTGAAGTTAATTTCTTTGTAACCATTTTGTAAATGGTTACAAAGAAATTAGCTTCTACTTGGGCACCTGCTGTAACCCTGTAAGTGCTTCATGTACTTCAGTTTTTGAAAATCTGTCCCGCACGCAACTTTGCAGATTTTTCTGCAATTTCGCGAGATTCGTGAACCGCGAAATTTAAAAAAATCTGCAAATTCTTCGAACGGAACGGCTTTTACGCCCATGCTTACTCTGGACCAGAAAGGTCGGGACAAGCATCTAGAGGCTTTGTCTCTTCGCCGTTCGATATCTATAGTTTGCGTGTACACCGCACTTTATTGCGCCTCAGATGCCCACATCAATGGTGTTTTCTACTGAACTCTATCGAGTATGTGCAGAGTCCTTCTTCCTAATCTCTCTCTTAGCCCACTAGTGTTTTCCACGCTCAACGTCCACCGCTCTCTCCACACTCCCAATGTTCTTTGTGCTGCCTCCCCGCCTATGCCTCCACTTCTCTGCCTGCCGAGCTGCAGCCACCCACAGCCCCTCCGGTGCCCATGTCACATACAGCACCTGTGGCCCCGGGGTGCAGTACTGCCTCGTAGCTTCGCTTGTTAACCCGGAGCACTTAGTCCCTCGAGGCATGCAGGACTCACTGTAAGGGGAGCGCCTCTGGTATCGTATTCTCACACCTCGTTGGCCAGCGCAAGGGAACAAGGGACCGGCTATGCCTGCGATGTCGGGCCGCACTGCGTGAGCATGCGTGCGGCCCGAATGGTCACTGTGGCTCCCGGCTTCTTGCTCGGGTGTTGGGCCGTGACTCCGCCCCTCTGCACCGCTCGGTCTCGGCAACTCCTTGCGACCCACCGGATAAATCCTCCAGCACCAGAGGAAACACTGCAGCTATGCCCGTACTGCTATCGCTTCAGGCTTCAGGATATTGCCAGGATCTGCGGGGCAATGTGGCCGGGTCCCGGAGCTCCTCTAGGCTGCGGCCATATTTCCTGGTCACTAGCCACGCCCAGCTTGTGGTCAGTTCTTAATACAAAAGGTAAACCCCATAAGTAATATTTTAAATGGTTCATGACCCAGAAACAAGAAACTGCTTCTTTGTCAATGGTGGAATAGTTAAATTCTGCTTCATTTACAGCCCTGAAAGCAAGCACAGTTATTCTTTCTTTGCTCCCAACCACTTGGGAATGTGTGGCACCAAGCCCTTTATTACTCAAATCTGTTGTGAGTATGCTGCCTTTTTGCTGTCAAAATTACCAATGCAAGGTGCCAAAGCAATGGCTTCCTTAATTCTGTTGAATGTAGAATTGCGATCTGGTAACCACTCAAAGGGTGTCCCTTTCTTCAGAATAGATCGAATAGATTGAACTAAATCTGATTTTCTAAATTAAGTTGGACATATATTTTGCAAGGCCCAAAAATTATTTGATTTAGTCTTTGTTCGTTTGTATGGGAGCTTTTAAGACCGATTCAATTAAATCCATTTTAGGGGTTATACCTTCAATCAACAGAGTGTGACACAGAATCTCTACAGAAGCAACCTCAATTTTGCATTTGCTTTATTTATTTTTATTTGTTTTTTATTTAAAAAGGTTTTATATAGCCCTACTGGACCAAAGAGTATCAGTGGGCTTTACAAGGTAGGTTAGCACATCAAAAAAGAAACAAAATCAACATAGTGCAGATTTCTCACATAGGATGAGGCATTTAAATAGAACGAGAGAAGTAGGATAAAGTAACTAAGGGATAAATATCAGAAAAAAGGACAGTTGAAAAAGTTAGAGAAAGAAGGGAAGATAGAGAAAGAAAGAGAATCTAAAAGAGTGAATTAAATGACGTTAAGTACCCCAATATTTGTTAAGAAGAAACACCTTTAGTGGTTTTTTGAAGAGAGGGTAGGAGGGGTTGCAGCGAAGATCTTTGGGGAGAGAGCTCCAAATCGTAGGGGCATTGCCTGAGAATGCACGAGATTGACGGCCCTAGCAGCGCCGGGGATGCCTGGCTTCACCTTGGGGGTGCCCTCTCACAGGGAAAGCCAGGACGGGTTCCTCAGCGGTATACAGCGCCAGGATGCCACGTGATGGGGTAACAGTGCGCTTTACAAGTATACATACATTTACATTTACATAGAGTCTTTTTGCATTTGAGTAGAGGAGGGATTAAGACAAGGGCGTTGGTGCTCCGTAAAGATCTGAAACAACCTGCTTTTTGTCAGAGAGGTAAGAGGGGGTGTTTTTGTGAAGGGCTTTGTGAGTGATACAAGCAATCTTGTATGTGGATCTGCCTTCTACTGGGATCCAATTGAGGTTATTGAAGACAGGAGAGATGTGATCAAAACGCTTACAATCAGAGATAAGCCATGGCCGCCATATTGAGAACGGACTTAATTGGAGCAAGGTGGACTTAATTGGTGCCATCAAGGGTGGCATTGCCATAGTCAAATCTAGATAGGACAGGGGATTGTACCACAGTTTTGAGGTCATCAGCTGGAATGAAAGGTTTAATTTTTTTAAGGTGATGAAGGGTGAAGAGAGCACCTTTTGCAGCATTTTTAATGTGGGGGATGAGATTAAGGTTCTGGTCGATGCTAATGCCTAGGGATTTGACAGAGTTAGAGGTGGAGAGAGAGCAATTAAGTGCATTGATATCAGTAATCCATTGATGGATAGGTAGAGAGTTGTTTTTGGGAGTGAAAAGAATGATTTCAGTTTTTTTAGGATCAAGTTTGAGGTGATTAAGATGGAACCAGGCTTGGACTTTATTCAGGGTATCATTGAGGTGTAGGATGTCTTTGTGGGACTTGATCTTGTAATATAGTTGAGTATCGTCTGCATAGAGGTGATAATGAGATTTTAGCTTCTTTGAGAATGAGGGTGAGTGGTTCCATGAATAGATTGAATAGGGCTGGAGATAGGATAGAACCTTGTGGGACACCAAGTGATACAGGTTGAAGTTTAGAGAGGCAGTGACTGAGTTTAATTTGTTGGGATCGTTTTTTAAACATAAGAGGTGAACCATTTGAGTACAATGCCCTCAAACCCGAAGCGGTCTTTGAGAGTATTGAAAAGGGTGGGATGGTGGACAGTATCAAAAGCAGCAGATAGGTCAAGGAGGATTAGTAGGGAGGATTCGCCTTTGTCCAAAGAGCAGTGAATGTCATCAGTAATATTGAGCATAACTGTTTCAGTGCTACATCCTTTTCTTAAACCCGACTGGAAAACGTCAAGGAGATTGAAAGAGGCGATATGGTTGTCTAATTGAGACAGGACACATTTTTCAAGGGCTTTGGAGAGGAAGGGAAGGTTAGAGATAGGACGCAGATTGTTTAAGTCATTAGGGTCAGAGGCAGTGTTTTTGAGATTGGGGGAGATTTGGCGTAGTTGAAGGGAGGCAGGAACACAACCAGTGGCAAAAGAGGAATTGATGATATTGGTCCATATAGGGGTAATGATATACCTTCTGCCTCTACTCGCAGCTTGGCTGGAAATAGCATTGCATATTTCAGTTCTCTACTGCGGAGCTCCTACTTAATCTCCGTAAAGATGCGTCGTTGGGCCGTGACTGCCGCTGTGTAGTCCGGATATAATGTCACTGTGCTGTTTTCTATTCGGAGGTGAGGACCTGTTCGGGCTGCCCGGAAGATCGCATCCCTATCGTGAAAGTTGAAAAGTCTTGCCAGGATAGGCCACGGGGGAGCACCCGAAGTGGGTCGCCCGCCCGGGACCCTGTGCGCTTTTTCAACGAGAAGAATTTGGAGAGTCCAAAAGGGCATAGCTGAGTTTGTATCAATTCCTCCACAAATAAGTCCAATGCCGGCCCCTTGATACTTTCCGGAACACCAACTAGGCGCACGTTATTGCACCGAGAGCGCCCTTCCTGGTCATCCAGTTTCGCCGCTAGTTGTTGATTCACCTGTTCCAATTGAGCCACTTGCCACTGCAACATATTGGTGTCCGCCGAGAGGACTTTCTTAGTGATCTCCACCTCCGTCATCCTGGAGCCCATCTTTGAAAAGTCCGCCCTCAGCAGTGTCACTTCACTAGAGATGGAGCCTATGGATGTCTGCATCTGTAGTAGGGTGGCCATGACATCTTGCATCGTAACTTCTTTCTGGAGCCCTGCTGTCTACAAAATTCGTAGCCGGATCTGCAGCTTGTTGCCCATCTTGCTGGCCCTTTGTTAAGGCATATTTGTCTATGTGGCTACTCTGTACCAGCGGATACTCATGTCTTCGCCCAGAGGCACTCCCGGCGCCAACGCCATCCCACGGGGCCCTTCGGTGTGGCTCTGGACTAAGTATGGGTGAAATTTGCGAATTCGCGGTCCGCGAATTCATGCGAAATGGCAAAAGAAATCCGCGAGTTCGCAAATTTTCCCGCGAACTCGTGGATTTTTGTGCCATTTGCACAAATATGTGACCACGTGTGCCTGTAACTTTGCCAGCGCGCCAAAAGGTGCCGGGGTCCCTCGAGTGAGCTGGCCATTATAGTGGGGACGGGCGGGAAGACGTTTCATACTGCTAGTGTGTGGTGGACGGGGCCAAATGGGCGGGGCTTCTATGCGAGTTCACATGCATCTTGTTTATAAAGGGTCAGAGACCGAGCAGAGCAGCAGATGAGGAGAAAGCAGCCTCCTGGTCACAGGAGCTACACGGGGATGGCGCTCGGGAAACTCATGGATGCAAAAATACGTTTGGCACAGGACCACAGAATCCTTCAGATGTCCAAGATAGCTCTGCTGCGCGTGTTGGTACAAAGCCATTCTGATCCTGCTCAGTGGTTTCAGGCGCATGAAGCTGCTACTGCTGGACAATGTCCCATCTCATACTAAACTGCCCTGTACAGGCATATGCTGGCGCTGGGCAGTAGGGTGCAGTGGCATGCGGGTGCCCCACACCTGGTACATGCGCATACCCGTGCCAGGGGGGACACGTGTTTATTGGTGCTGAGTAGCAAGTTATGACCTTACATTTTGACTGCACTAGACAGTGGTACCACCTATTCGGATCAGGAGCATCCAAGCACCAGACTTCATGGTGCAAGAGCATAATGGTGCTGTGCGGTATGGGTATATATGTACTGGGGGCAGGAGGGCACTTAGCACAATGTGTGCTCACACCCAGAGGGCTCCCAGGCAATTAAGCACGAATGATTTTCACACTGAGAGGGCTCCAGGACAGTTCAGCAGCACGGGGGCTCACACTCACTGGGCCCCTGGGCAGTTCGGTAGCGCGTGGGCTCACAACCCCTGGGCAGCTCAGCAGTGCAGGGGCTCACACCCACAGGGCTCCCGGGCAGTTTAGCAGTGCCCCCTCTGGTTCATCACTGCCACCCTCTGGATCATCACTGCCACCCTCTGGTTCACCACTGCCACCCTCTGGTTCATCACTGCCATCCTCTGGTTCACCACTGCCACCCTCTGGTTCACCACTGTCACCCTCTGGTTTATCACTGTCACCCTCTGGTTCATCACTGCCACCCTCTGGTTTATCACAGCACCCTCTGGTTCACCACTGCCACCTTCTAGATCGTCATTGTCACCCTCTGGTTCATCAGTGCCACCATCTGGATCACCACTGCCACCCTCTGGTTCATCACTGCCACCCTCTGGTTCACCACTGCCACCCTCTGGTTTACCACTGTCACCCTCTGGTTCATCATTGTCACCCTCTGGTTCATCCCTGCCACCCTCTAGTTCATCACAGCACCCTCTGGTTCACCACTGCCACCCTCTGGTTCATCACTGTCACCCTCTGGTTCGCCACCCTCTGGTTCATCACTGCCACCCTCTGGTTCATCACTGTCACCCTCTGGTTCATCACTGCCACCCTCTGGTTCACCACTGCCCCCCCTGGATCATCACCACCACCCTCTGGTTCACCACTGCCACCCTCTGGTTCATCATTGTCACCCTCTGGTTCATCACTGCTACCCTCTGGTTCACCACTGCCACCCTCTGGTTCATCACAGCACCCTCTGGTTCACTACTCCACCCTCTGGTTCACCACTGCCACCCTCTGGTTCATCACTGCCATCCTCTGGTTCATCACTGCCACCCTCTGGTTCGCCACCACCCCCCTCCGGATCATCACTGCCACCCTCTGGTTCATCATAGCAACCCTGTGGTTCATCACAGCACCCTCTGGTTCACCACTGCCACCCTCTGGTTCATCACTGTCACCCTCTGGTCCATCACTGCCACCCTCTGGTTCACCACTGCCACACTCTGGTTCATCACTGCCACCCTCTAGTTCACCACTGCCACCCTCTGGTTCACCACTGTCACCCTCTGGTTCACCATTGTCACCCTCTGGTTCATCACAACACCCTCTGGTTCATCTCAACACCCTCTGGTTCATCTCAACACCCTCTGGTTCACAGCTGCCACCCTCTGGTTCATCACTGTCACCCTCTGGTTCATCACTGTCACCCTCTGGTTCATCACTGTCACCCTCTGTTTCATCACTGCCACCCTCTGGATCATCACCACCACCCTCTTCTTCATCACAGCACCCTCTGGTTCAACAGTGCCACCCTCTGGTTCATCACTGCCACCCTCTGGCTCACCACTGCCACCCTATGGATCATCACTGTCACCCTCTGGTTCATCACTGCCACCCTCTGGTTCATCACTGCCACCCTCTGGTTCATCACAGCACCCTCTGGTTCACCCCTGCCACCCTCTGGTTCATCACTGCCACCCTCTGGTTCACCACTGCCACCCTCTGGTTCACCACTTCCACCCTCTGGTTCATCACAGCACCCTCTGGTTCATCACTGCCACCCTCTGGTTCATCACTGCCATCCTCTGATTCATCACAGCACCCTCTGGTTCAACACTGTAGATTATGGGAGAAAGCACACCTGCCCAGCCTTAACCAGGGGCTGGTTAATGTGTTACTGAATTTGAGCTTCAAGTCCGGCACCTGCTTCCTTATCTGTGAGTGATTCCTGTTGTAGTTAAATTTTTGTGACAGCCTGGAGCATTGTGCCATACTTGTAACTATTCTCTGACCCTGCTTCGAGGGTCAGAGCAGGGTCAGAGAATAGTTGCAAGTAGGCAACAACTCTGGAGGCGCCGCTCAGGAAGCACTTAGAGGGTTACAGCAGGTGCCCAAGTTGAAGTTAATTTCTTTTTAACCATTTTGTGAATGGTTACAAAGAAATTTGCTTCAACCTGGGCACCTGCTGTAACGCTGTAAGTGCTTCATGTACTTCAGTTTTCGAAAATCTGTCCCGCACGCGATTTTGCAGATTTTTCTGCAATTTCGCGAGATTCGTGGACCGCGAAATTGCAAAAAATCTGCAAATTCTTCAAACGGAACGGCTTTTACGCCCATGCTTACTCTGGACCAGAAAGGTCGGGACAAGCATCTAGAGGCTTTGTCTCTTCGCCGTTGGATATCTATAGTTTGCGTGTAAACCGCACTTTATTGCGCCTCAGATGCCCACATCAATGGTGTTTTCTACTGAACTCTATCGAGTATGTGTAGAGTCCTTCTTCCTAATCTCTCTCTCAGCCCACTAGTGTTTTCCACGCTCAACGTCCACCGCTCTCTCTACGCTCCCAATGTTTTTTGTGCTGCCTCCCCGCCTATGCCTCCACTTCTATGCATGCCGAGCTGCAACCACCCGCAGCCCCACCGGTGCCCACGTCACATACAGCACCTGGGGCCCTGGGGTGCAGTATTGCCTCATAGCGTCGCTTGTTAACCTGGAGCACTTAGTCCCTCGAGGCATGCAGGACTCACTGTTAGGGGAGCGCCTCTGGTATCGTATTCTCACACCTCGTTGGCCAGCGCAAGGGAACAAGGGACCGGCTATTCCTGCGATGTCGGGCCGCACTGCGTGAGCATGCGTGCGGCCCCAATGGTCACTGTGGCTGCCGGCTTCTTGCTTGGGTGTTGGGCCGTGACTCCGCCCCTCTGCAACGCTCAGTCTCGGCAGCTCCGCGCGACCCACCGGATAAATCCTCCAACACCAGAGGAAACACTGCAGCTATGCCCGTACTGCCATCGCTTCAGGCTTAAGGATATTGCCAGGATCTGCAGGGCAATGTGGCCGGGTCCCGGAGCTCCTCTAGGCTGCAGCCATATTTCTTGGTCACGAGCCACGCCGCCCTTGTGGTCAGTTCTTAATACAAAAGGAAAACCCCATAAGTAATATTTAAAATGGTTCATGACCCAGAAACAAGAAACTGCTTCTTTGTCAATGGTGGAATAGTTAAATTCTGCTTCATTTACAGCCCTGAAAGCAAGCACAGTTATTCTTTCTTTGCTCCCAACCACTTGGGAATGTGTGGCACCAAGCCCTTTATTACTCAAATCTGTTGTGAGTATGCTGCCTTTTTGCTGTCAAAATTACCAATGCAAGGTGCCAAAGCAATGGCTTCCTTAATTCTGTTGAATGTAGAATTGCGATCTGGTAACCACTCAAAGGTGTCCCTTTCTTCAGAATAGATCGAATAGGTTGAACTAAATCTGATTTTTTAAATTAAGTTGGACATATATTTTGCAAGGCCCAAAAATGATTTGATTTCATCTTTGTTCGTTTGTATGGGAGCTTTTAACACCGATTCAATTAAATCCATTTTAGGGGTTATACCTTCAATCAACAGAGTGTGACACAGAATCTCTACAGAAGCAACCTCAATTTTGCATTTGCTTTATTTATTTTTATTTATTTTTTATTTAAAAAGGTTTTATATAGTGCTACTGGACCAAAGAGTATCAGAGCGCTTTACAAGGTAGGTTAGCACATCAAAAAAGAAACAAAATCAACATAGTGCAGATTTACTCACATAGGATAAGGCATTTAAATAGAACGAGAGAAGTAGGATAAAGTAACTAAGGGATAAATATCAGAAAAAAGGACGGTTGAAAAAGTTAGAGAAAGAAGGGAAGATAGAGAAGGAAAGAGAATCTAAAAGAGTGAATTAAATGACGTTAAGTACCCCAATATTTGTTAAGAAGAAACACCTTTAGTGTTTTTTTGAAGAGAGGGTAGGAGGGGTTGCAGCGAAGATCTTTGGGGAGAGAGCTCCAAATTGTAGGGGCATTGCCTGAGAATGCACAAGATTGACGGCCCTAGCAGCGCCGGGGATGCCTGGCTTCACCTTGGGCGTGCCCTCTCACAGGGAAAGCCAGGACGGGTTCCTCAGCGGGATACAGCTCCAGGATGCCACGTGATGGGGTAACAGTGCGCTTTACAAGTATACATACATTTACATTTACATAGTCTTTTTGCATTTGAGTAGAGGAGGGATTAGGACAAGGGCGTTGGTGCTCCGTAAAGATCTGAAACAACCTGCTTTTTGTAATTTGTCAGAGAGGTAAGAGGCGGTGTTTTTGTGAAGGGCTTTGTGAGTGATACAAGCAATCTTGTATGTGGATCGGCCTTCTACTGGGAGCCAATTGAGGTTATTGAAGACAGGAGAGATGTGATCAAAACGCTTACAATCAGAGATAAGCCATGGCCGCCATGTTGAGAACTGATTTAATTGGAGCAAGGTGGACTTAAGTGGTGCCAGCAAGGGTGGCATTGCCATAGTCAAATCTAGATAGGACAGGGGATTGTACCACAGTTTTGAGGTCATCAGCTGGAATGAAAGGTTTCATTTTTTTAAGGTGGTGAAGGGTGAAGAGAGCACCTTTTGCAGCATTTTTAATGTGGGGGATGAGATTAAGGTTCTGGTCGATGCTAATGCCTAGGGATTTGACAGAGTTAGAGGTGGAGAGAGAGCAATTAAGTGCATTGATATCAGTAATCCATTGTTGGATAGGTAGAGAGTTGTTTTTGGGAGTGAAAAGAATGATTTCAGTTTTTTTAGGATTAAGTTTGAGGTGATTAAGATGGAACCAGGCTTGGACTTTATTCAGGGTTTCATTGAGGTGTAGGATGTCGTTGTGGGACTTGATCTTGTAATATAGTTGAGTATCGTCTGCATAGAGGTGGTAACTGATTTTAGCTTGTTAGAGAATGAGGGTGAGTGGTTCCATGAATAGATTGAATAGGGCTGGAGATAGGATAGAACCTTGTGGGACACCAAGTGATACAGGTTGAGGTTTAGAGAGGCAGTGACTGAGTTTAATTTGTTGGGATCGGTTTTGAAGATAAGAGGTGAACTATTTGAGTACAATGCCCTCAAACCCGAAGCGGTCTTTGAGAGTATTAAGAAGGGTGGGATGGTGGACAGTATCAAAAGCAGCAGATAGGTCAAGGAGGATTAGTATGGAGGATTCGCCTTTGTTTAAAGAGCAGTGAATGTCATCAGTAATATTGAGCATAACTGTTTCAGTGCTACATCATTTTCTTAAACCCGAATGGAAAACGTCAAGGAGATTGAAAGAGGCGATATGGTTGTCTAATTAATACAGGACACATTTTTCAAGGGCTTTGGAGAGGAAGGGAAGGTTAGAGATAGGACGCAGATTGTTTAAGTCATTAGGGTCAGAGGCAGTGTTCTTGAGGATGGGGGAGATTTGGCCTAGTTGAAGGGAGGCAGGAACACAACCAGTGGCAAAAGAGGAATTGATGATATTGGTCCATATAGGGGCAGTGATGTGTTTGAGTTCCAGAACCAGATTGGCGGGCAGAGGATCTTTAGTATGAGAAGAAGGTCTGAGTTTAGAGATGATGTTGATGCCAGTTGCTTCAGAAACTGGACAACATTCACTCCAAGAAGCATCGTTTTTAGGATGGGGTTCCTTAAATGTGGAATCGGACTGGGGGAGAGCAAGGAGAGGCTGAGAAAGGTTATGAGAGGTGGGAGAAGAGGACAAAAGTGCAGTAGGAATTTTTGGGAGGAGGGGTTGGCAGAGGGGAGATTGGAATGAGAGAGGTGGGCGAGAAGGATAGCTCAATCTTGTTGACTTTACTAGAAAAGAAGCAGGCAATTTCGTCACATCTTTACCCAGTGGCTAATATTTTGGGAGGTCCAGAAGAAGTTTGTTTTTTAACAATGTTAAAGAGTTCTCTGGGACGATTCCTAGCCTGGTCAAGTTGCGAACGTAGGAAGGAGGCTTTTTCCTTGAACATATGCTTCTTGTATTTGGCTCTGGCATTTCTGAGGAGTATCAAATTATCAGAGGAAAGATGATTCCTCCAAGCACGCTCAGACTGCATGAGGGCCCGTCTTTCATTGTTAAGGTCGGAATTGAACCATGATTTGGGAGGGATGTTTTTTTGTTGTTTGAGTTTGATTGGGGCAATTTGGTCGAGGGCTTCAAGGATCAAATTATTGTAATGGTCTGTTAGGTCGTTAGTGCTGTGAGAGAGAGGTGAGAGAATTAAGTGAGATATAATAGAGGATTCCAATTCGCCAGGAGGAATAAGGTGAAGATTACGAGTATGTTTCAGAGGTAAACTGCCTATTGGGGTGGGGCGAGTAATGGAGCTGTTCATGGTGAAGAGGATAAGGTGGTGATCAGACCAGTCCACGGGTAAGATCTTTGAGAGGGAGGCCAGATTCTTGCTAGTCATAATGGCGTCAAGGGTGGCACCTTTGGAGTGAGTAGGGGATTGGCAGAGTTGAGTCAGGTCAGTAATGTCCATAGTGTCATTAAAGAGGATGACTGCAGGGTCTTCATTTTTATTCCAATTGATGTTATAATCGCCAAGGAAGATATTCCTGGAGTGAGAGAGCGAAGATTGAATAATGAGATCGGACAGCTCCTTAGTAAAGGAGATAGAATTACCAGGGGGTGGTAGATGGTGTGAAGGCGAATGGTAGGGGAACCGGTAGTAGTAAGATCAGCGAAAAAGGTATTCAAAGGTGGAAGGGTCCTGGAGATGGGCCATTGTGAGATTAAGTTTATCTTTAAATATTAGGGCAAGGCCTCCACCAAGTTGATCAAGTCTATCTTTCTTGAGGCTGTAGTATCCAGGAGGAATGAGCAAGTCGAGAATATGAGTGGAGTGGGGGTTGAGCCATATTTCAGTTAGGAATGCAATGTCGATGTTTTCACTGAGACTAGTTTCCCCAATCTCTGTTGCGTGGCAAGAGGCAGATCAGCAGTTAATCAACATGCAACAGTGGGGTGACGGGTCGAGGTAATGGGTATAGGGACATGGGGGACAGACGTTAGTTGTTGAGGAGGTCTGGGTGACGCCGGGTAAAGGGGGTGTCTGTTCATTCCCAAGAGAACAGGGATGGTAGATTGAGGGTGGAGAGGGCTAGAGGAGGAGGACGGTGTGGGAGAGACAGGGGAGTTCATAATCAAGTTAATTCCCTGGGTATGTGGGCGAGAAGCAAGTTGAGGAGGGGAGCCCAGCCTTCTTGAGTTTCTAAAAAAGACTTTTCTCAGATTACTGTTATGTTACTCTTTATAGAGACCCATACACTAAAATATCATCCTGGAAGCAAAACATTTTATCTACCCCATTTAGAACATGTTGCATAATTCTCTGAAATGCTACCAGTCACTACCAAAGCAAGACAGAACAAAGCAAACAGTAGGAGATGATGGACAGAACACTGAAACTTTTCAGACATTCACCCCAGTCACAGATCTGGGTTGAATTCATCATCGTTCTTTAGCTCACTTCGCCACTCCAGTTCAGACACAGCTATATGCAAATCAGTCTTGACCCTGTGCCTCATGGGAACAGTCCGCCCGAACAGCCAAGCCATGTCTTCCCTGGACCGTAAACAAGCATCCTAATAGCCCTCATCAGCCAGGCTAGCTTGAAAACAGTGGAAAAGTGAGCAAGGGACCCACGTCAGGGCATACCCTGCCAACTTAGGGGGAACAAAGCAAACACAAGCAAGACAGAACGTCTTTCTCAAAAATGTGTAAGTTCTAAACGGGAAAGTAAATGTTATGGGATTCGTAGTGCTGCAATTATCCAAACTCAATGGGTGCCGTGTCCCTTAAGGTCCCCCAATCCAAGACCCTCCAGTGGGCCCTGTGAGAAGCAAAAAGTCTCTAATTCCAGCACTGTACTTGATTTTCAGATCCATGACCTGCTGACATTATCCACCGTGGTGTATACTCTGCGGCGAGGCCTGCTATGTAAGTATGAAAGCTCCAAAGGCGCCCAGCTGGCACAAATGCACTCTGGCAGCAGGGACTCACCAACAGACTTCACTAGTCATGGAATAGCCTGACGCTTTTTGAAATAAGTTGTTTAATCATAGGCTTGTCTCCATATGGCACACAGCAGTTGCGCCACACCTTTATTTCAAATCTGCTGCTTCTGACAGGCTGTTGCCCTAATGAGCACAATGTAGCAGTCCCCCACAGAATTATGTGATTCATAGTGCAGCAATTATCTAACCTCAATGGGCGCTGTGTCCTGTTAGGTCCCCTAATCCAAAACCCTCCAATGGACGCCGTGAGAAGCAAAAGGTCTCTTATTCCAGCACTGCTCCCCTCATAGGGAACTGTACTTGAATTCCAGATCCACGACCCGCTGACGTTATCCACGTGTCGGAGGGACGGCGTGAACAGAAGAGAGGAGGCCGTAATCTGTTAATAGTGGTTGTTTTATCCTTCACTTAGACAAGTTATTTATGGGAAAATCTTTCCATATGCAAGTATTTATATAAGGCTGCTCGGAATGTCTTCACGCTATGGATGTGGGTGATCTTGCAGTGGAAGAAGGTGGCCAGCGAGTCGCACAGATCTTGCGAGTGCGGGATGTCATTGTGGTCATCCTCGACTCCACCCTCTCTGTGACTAAGCAGGTCAACGTCATCTCCTCATCCTGCTTCAACACCCTCCGAATGCTCCGCAGGATCTTCAAGTAGATCCCCACCGAAACAAGAAGAACAGTCACACAGGCCCTCATCACCAGCCGGTTGGACTACAGAAATGCCCTCTATGCAGGAACTTTGGCCAAGCTCCTGAGATGACTGCAACGCATCCAGAATGCCATGCACGTCTGATCCTTGACATCCCCCACCGCAGCCACATCTCACCCCACCTGAGAGACCTACACTGGCTCCCCATTAACAAGAGGATAACCTTCAAGCTCCTAATACACGTACACAACGCTCTCCACAACACCGGCCCAGCACACCTCCACAGATGACTCAGCTTCTATGCCCTCGCCCACCAGCTCGGCTCCACCGGCTTTGCCTTTGACACAGTCCCCCGCATCCGAAGAACGACTGCCAGTGGCAGATCCTTCTCCCACCTCACCACCAAGACCTGGAACACCCTTCCCACCAACCAACGGCAGACCCAAGACCTACTGGCCTTTAGAAGACTCCTCAAGACCTGGCTCTTCGATCAGTAACAGCACCCCCCCCCAGTCTTCACGCTATTCCTCTTCTTTCTTCTTTTCTTTTAGGTATTCCCCTGCTGGAGGACAAGAACCCGGGAGGCTTGGAGGGATGAAACAACACAACTAAAGGAAGCAGTAAATACCCCAGCTTTACCACCAATGACATCCCGCACTCGCAAGATCTGTGCGACTCGCTGGCCACCTTCTTCCACTGCAAGATCACCCACATCCATGACAGCTTCAACGCCACGACCACCCTGACAACCACCACGACCACACCTGCACCAACCGCCTGCTCTCCTTGACCAGCATCAACGACGAGGACACCAGCGAGATCATGAACTCTGGATCTCAGTTTGACCCTTGCCCTCACCACATCTTCAACAAAGCCTGCACAGCCATCGCACCCCATTTCCGGAAAGTAATCAACATCTCCTTCGAGACAGCAACCTTCCCGGAAAGCTGGAAGCCCTCCGAGATCAACGCCTTACACAAGAAACCCAAGGCCGGCCCCAAGGACCTCAAGAACTTCCGACCCATCTCCCTGCTCCCGTTCCCAGCGAAGGTCACCGAGAAAATCGTCAACAAACAACTGACCCAAGTAAAAAAGCATCCTGGACCAGTCCTAGTCCGTGTTCCGCAGCAACCACAGCACCGAAACCCCCCTCATTGCCGCCACCGATGACATCAGGACTGTGCTTGATAACGGAGAAACAGCAGCCCTCATCCTCCTGGACCTGTCAGCCGCCTTCGACACGCTCTGCCACCACACACTATGAACTCCCCTACACAACGCCAGGATCCAAGAGAAGGCCTTGGATTGGACCACATCCTTCCATCTCCGGAAGAACTCAGAGCATCCGCCTCCCCCCCTTCCGCTCCGAAGCCACCGAGATCATCTGCAGCGTATGCCAGGGCTCTTCCCTCAGCCCGGTGCCGTTCAACATCTACATGGCATTACTCGCCCGCGTCGCCCGAGGGCACAACCTCAACATCATTTCCTACGCCCACTACACCCAGCTGATCCTCTCCCTCACCAAAGACCCTCACACCACCAAAACCAACCTTCACGAAGGAATGACGGGCGTCGCCGAATGGATGAGCAACAGTCAACTGAAGCTGAACTTAAACAAGATGGAGGCCCTCATACTCGGCTCCACCCCATCAGCCTGGGATGACTCCCGGTGGCCGAAAAACTCCAAGAACAGCTCCAATACCCACTGACCACGCACGCAACCTGGTGGTCATCCTCGACTCCACCCTCTCTGTGACTAAGCAGGTCAACGTCATCTCCTCATCCTGCTTCAACACCCTCCGAATGCTCCGCAGGATCTTCAAGTAGATCCCCACCGAAACAAGAAGAACAGTCACACATGCCCTCATCACCAGCCGGTTGGACTACAGAAATGCCCTCTATGCAGGAACTTTGGCCAAGCTCCTGAGATGACTGCAACGCATCCAGAATGCCTTGCACGTCTGATCCTCGACATCCCCCACCGCAGCCACATCTCACCGCACCTGAGAGACCTGCACTGGCTCCCCATTAACAAGAGGATAACCTTCAAGCTCCTAATACACATACACAACGCTCTCCACAACACCAGCCCAGCACACCTCAACAGATGACTCAGCCTCTGGTTCATCACTGCCACCCTCTAGTTCATCACTGTCACCCTCTGGTTCATCACTGCCACAATCTGGTTCATCACAGCCCACTCTGGTTCACGACTGCCACCCTCTGGTTCATCACTGCCACCCTCTGGTTCACCGCTGCCCCCCTCTGGATCATCACAGCACCCTCTGGTTCACCACTCCACCCTCTGGTTCATCACTGCCACCCTCTGGTTCATCACTGCCACCCTCTGGTTCATCACTGCCACCCTCTGGTTCGCCACTGCCCCCCTCTGGATCATCACTGCCACCCTCTGGATCATCACTGCCACCCTCTGGTTCATCACTGCCACCCTCTGGTTCGCCACTGCCACCCTCTGGATCATCACTGTCACCCTCTGGTTCTTCACTGCCACCATCTGGTTCATCACAGCCACCCTCTGGTTCATCACAGTACCCTCTGGTTCACCACTGCCACCCTCTGGTTCATCACTGTCACCCTCTGGTCCATCACTACCACCCTCTGGTTCACCACTGCCACACTCTGGTTCATTACTGCCACCCTCTAGTTCACCACTGCCACCCTCTGGTTCACCACTGTCACCCTCTGGCTCATCATTGTCACCCTCTGGTTCATCACTGCCACCATCTGGTTCATCACGGCACCCTCTGGTTCACCACTGCCACCCTCTGGTTCATCACTGCCACCCTCTAGTTCATCACTGTCACCCTCTTGTTCATCACTGCCACCCTCTGGATCATCACCACCACCCTCTTGTTCATCACAGCACCCTCTGGTTCAACAGTGCCACCCTCGGGTTCATCACTGCCACCCTCTGGTTCATCACTGCCACCATCTGGTTCATCACGGCACCCTCTGGTTCACCACTGCCACCCTCTGGTTCATCACTGCCACCCTCTAGTTCATCACTGTCACCCTCTTGTTCATCACTGCCACCCTCTGGATCATCACCACCACCCTCTTGTTCATCACAGCACCCTCTGGTTCAACAGTGCCACCCTCGGGTTCATCACTGCCACCCTCTGGTTCACCACTGCCACCCTCTGGATCATCACTGTCACCCTCTGGTTCATCACTGCCACCCTCTGGTTCATCACTGCCACCCTCTGGTTCATCACAGCACCCTCTGGTTCACCCCTGCCACCCTCTGGTTCATCACTGCCACCCTCTGGTTCACCACTGCCACCCTCTGGTTCTTCACAGCACCCTCTGGTTCATCACTGCCACCCTCTGGTTCATCACTGCCATCCTCTGGTTCATCACAGCACCCTCTAGTTCACCACAGCGACCCTCTGGTTCATCACAGCACCTCTGGCCACCACTGCCACCCTCTGGATCATCACCACCACCCTCTTGTTCATCACAGCACCCTCCGGTTCAACAGTGCCACCCTCGGGTTCATCACTGCCACCCTGTGGTTCATCACAGCACCCTCTGGTTCAACACTGTAGATTATGGGGAGAAAGCACAGCTGCCCAGCCTTAACCGGGGGCTGGTTAATGTGTTACTGAATTTGAGCTTCAAGTCCGGCACCTGCTTCCTTATCTGTAAGTGATTCCTGTTGTAGTTTAATGTTTGTGCCAGCCTGGAGCATTGTGCCATACTTGTAACTATTCTCTGACCCATCTTCGAGGGTCAGAGAATAGTTGCAAGTAGGCAACAACTCTGGAGGTGCCGCTCAGGAAGCACTTACAGGGTTACAGCAGGTGCCCAAGTTGAAGTTAATTTCTTTGTAACCATTTTGTAAATGGTTACAAAGAAATTTGCTTCAACTTGGGCACCTGCTGTAACGCTGTAAGTGCTTCATGTACTTCAGTTTTCGAAAATCTGTCCCGCACGTGATTTTGCAGATTTTTCTGCAATTTCGCGAGATTCGTGGACCGCAAAATTGCTAAAAATCTGCAAATTCTTCAAACGGAATGGCTTTTACGCCCATGCTTACTCTGGACCAGAAAGGTCGGGACAAGCATCTAGAGGCTTTGTCTCTTCGCCGTTGGATATCTATAGTTTGCGTGTAAACCGCACTTTATTGCGCCTCAGATGCCCACATCAATGGTGTTTTCAACTGAACTCTATCGAGTATGTGTAGAGTCCTTCTTCCTAATCTCTCTCTCAGCCCACTAGTGTTTTCCACGCTCAACGTCCACCGCTCTCTCCACGCTCCCAATGTTCTTTGTGCTGCCTACCCGCCTATGCCTCCACTTCTCTGCCTGCCGAGCTGCAGCCACCCGCAGCCCCACCAGTGCCCACGTCACATACAGCACCTGGGGCCCCGGGGTGCAGTACTGCCTCGTAGCTTCGCTTGTTAACCCGGAGCACTTAGTCCCTCGAGGCATGCAGGACTCACTGTTAGGGGAGCGCCTCTGGTATCGTCTTCTCACACCTCGTTGGCCAGCGCAAGGGAACAAAGGACCCGCTATGCCTGCGATGTCGGGCCGCACTGGTCACTGTGGCTCCCGGCTTCTTGCTCGGGTGTTGGGCCATGACTCCGCCCCTCTGCACCTATCGGTCTCGGCAGCTCCGCGCGACCCACCGGATAAATCCTCCAGCACCAGAGGAAACACTGGAGCTATGCCCGTACTGCTATCGCTTCAGGCTTCAGGATATTGCCAGGATCTGCGGGGCAATGTGGCCGGGTCCTGGAGCTCCTCTAGGCTGCGGCCATATTTCTTGGTCACTAGCCACGCCCCCCTTGTGGTCAGTTCTTAATACAAAAGGTAAACCCCATAAGTAATATTTAAAATGGTTCATAACCCAGAAACAAGGAACTGCTTCTTTGTCATTGGTGGAATAGTTAAATTCTGCTTCATTTACAGCCCTGAAAGCAAGTACAGTTATTCTTTCTTTGCTCCCAACCATTTGGGAATGTGTGGCACCAAGCCCTTTATTACTCAAATCTGTTGTGAGTATGCTGCCTTTTTGCTGTAAAAATTACCAATGCAAGGTGCCAAAGCAATGGCTTCCTTAATTCTGTTGAATGTAGAATTGCGATCTGGCAACCACTCAAAGGGTGTCCCTTTCTTCAGAATAGATCGAATAGGTTGAACTAAATCTGATTTTTTAAATTAAGTTGGACATATATTTTGCAAGGCCCAAAAATGATTTGATTTCATCTTTGTTCGTTTGTATGGGAGCTTTTAAGACCGATCCAATTAAATCCATTTTAGGGATTATACCTTCAATCAACAGAGTGTGACACAGAATCTCTACAGAAGCAACCTCAATTTTGCATTTGCTTTATTTATTTTTATTTATTTTTTATTTTAAAAGGTTTTATATAGCGCTACTGGACCAAAGAGTATCAGAGCGCTTTACAAGGTAGGTTAGCACATCAAAAAAGAAACAAAATCAACATAGTGCAGATTTACTCACATAGGATAAGGCATTTAAATAGAACGAGAGAAGTAGGATAAAGTAACTAAGGGATAAATATCAGAAAAGAGGACGGTTGAAAAAGTTAGAGAAAGAAGGGAAGATAGAGAAGGAAAGAGAATCTAAAAGAGTGAATTAAATGACGTTAAGTACCCCAATATTTGTTAAGAAGAAACACCTTTAGTGTTTTTTTGAAGAGAGGGTAGGAGGGGTTGCAGCGAAGATCTTTGGGAGAGAGCTCCAAATTGTAGGGGCATTGCCTGAGAATGCACAAGATTGACGGCCCTAGCAGTGCCGGGGATGCCTGGCTTCACCTTGGGGGTGCCCTCTCACAGGGAAAGCCAGGATGGGTTCCTCAGCGGGATACAGCGCCAGGATGCCACATGATGGGGTAACAGTGCGCTTTACAAGTATAACATACATTTACATTTACATAGAGTCTTTTTGCATTTGAGTAGAGGAGGGATTAATACAAGGGCGTTGGTGCTCCGTAAAGAGGTAAGAGGGGGTGTTTTTGTGAAGGGCTTTGTGAGTGATACAAGCAATCTTGTATGTGGATCTGCCTTCTACTGGGAGCCAATTGAGGTTATTGAAGACAGGAGAGATGTGATCAAAACGCTTACAATCAGAGATAAGCCATGGCCGCCATGTTGAGAACGGATTTAATTGGAGCAAGGTGGACTTAAGTGGTGCCAGCAAGGGTGGCATTGCCATAGTTAAATCTAGATAGAACAGGGGATTGTACCACAGTTTTGAGGGCATCAGCTGGAATGAAAGGTTTCATTCTTTTAAGGTGGTGAAGGGTGAAGAGAGCACCTTTTGCAGCATTTTTAATGTGGGGGATGAGATTAAGGTTCTGGTCGATGCTAATGCCTAGGGATTTGACAGAGTTAGAGGTGGAGAGAGAGCAATTAAGTGCATTGATATCAGTAATCCATTGTTGGATAGGTAGAGAGTTGTTTTTGGGAGTGAAAAGAATGATTTCAGTTTTTTTAGGATTAAGTTTGAGGTGATTAAGATGGAACCAGGCTTGGACTTTATTCAGGGTTTCATTGAGGTGTAGGATGTCGTTGTGGGACTTGATCTTGTAATATAGTTGAGTATCGTCTGCATAGAGGTGGTAACTGATTTTAGCTTGTTAGAGAATGAGGGTGAGTGGTTCCATGAATAGATTGAATAGGGCTGGAGATAGGATAGAACCTTGTGGGACACCAAGTGATACAGGTTGAGGTTTAGAGAGGCAGTGACTGAGTTTAATTTGTTGGGATCGGTTTTGAAGATAAGAGGTGAACCATTTGAGTACAATGCCCTCAAACCCGAAGCGGTCTTTGAGAGTATTAAGAAGGGTGGGATGGTGGACAGTATCAAAAGCAGCAGATAGGTCAAGGAGGATTAGTATGGAGGATTCGCCTTTGTTTAAAGAGCAGTGAATGTCATCAGTAATATTGAGCATAACTGTTTCAGTGCTACATCCTTTTCTTAAACCCGAATGGAAAACGTCAAGGAGATTGAAAGAGGCGATATGGTTGTCTAATTAATACAGGACACATTTTTCAAGGGCTTTGAAGAGGAAGGGAAGGTTGGAGATAGGACGCAGATTGTTTAAGTCATTAGGGTCAGAGGCAGTGTTTTTGAGGATGGGGGAGATTTGGCCTAGTTGAATGGAGGCAGGAACACAACCAGTGGCAAAAGAGGAATTGATGATATTGGTCCATATAGAGGCAGTGATGTGTTTGAGTTCCAGAACCAGATTGGCGGGCAGAGGAACTTTAGTATGAGAGGAAGGTCTGAGTTTAGAGATGATGTTGATGCCAGTTGCTTCAGAAACTGGACAACATTCACTCCAAGAAGCATAGTTTTTAGGATGGGGTTCCTTAAATGTGGAATCGGACTGGGGGAGAGCAAGGCGAGGCTGAGAAAGGTTATGAGAGGTGGGAGAAGAGGACAAAAGTGCAGTAGGAATTTTCGGGAGGAGGGGTTGGCAGAGGGGAGATTGGAATGAGAGAGGTCGGCGAGAAGGATAGCTCAATCTTGTTGACTTTACTAGAAAAGAAGCAGGCAATTTCTTCACATCTTTACCCAGTGGCTAATATTTTGGGAGGTCCAGAAGAAGTTTGTTTTTTAACAATGTTAAAGAGTTCTCTGGGACGATTCCTAGCCTGGTGAAGTTGTGAACGTAGGAAGGAGGCTTTTTCCTTGAATATATGCTTCTTGTATTTGGCTCTGGCATTTGTGAGGAGTATCAAATTATCAGAGGAAAGATGATTCCTCCAAGCACGCTCAGACTGCATGAGGGCCCGTCTTTCATTGTTAAGGTCGGAATTGAACCATGATTTGGGAGGGATGTTTTTTTGTTGTTTGAGTTTGATTGGGGCAATTTGGTCGAGGGCTTCAAGGATCAAATTATTGTAATGGTCTGTTAGGTCGTTAGTGCTGTGAGAGAGAGGTGAGAGAATTAAGTGAGATATAATAGAGGATTCCAATTCGCCAGGAGGAATAAGGTGAAGATTACGAGTATGTTTCAGAGGTAAACTGCCTATTGGGGTGGGGCGAGTAATGGAGCTGTTCATGGTGAAGAGGATAAGGTGGTGATCAGACCAGTCCACGGGTAAGATCTTTGAGAGGGAGGCCAGATTCTTGCTAGTCATAATGGCGTCAAGGGTGGCACCTTAGGAGTGAGTAGGGGATTGGCAGAGTTGAGTCAGGTCAGTAATGTCCATAGTGTCATTAAAGAGGATGACTGCAGGGTCTTCATTTTTATTCCAATTGATGTTATAATCGCCAAGGAAGATATTCCTGGAGTGAGAGAGCGAAGATTGAATAATAAGATCGGACAGCTCCTTAGTAAAGGAGATAGAATTACCAGGGGGGTGGTAGATGGTGTGAAGGCGAATGGTAGGGGAACCGGTAGTAGTAAGATCAGCGCAAAGGTATTCAAAGGTGGAAGGGTCCTGGAGACGGGCCATTGTGAGATTAAGTTTATCTTTAAATATTAGGGCAAGGCCTCCACCAAGTTGATCAAGTCTATCTTTCTTGAGGCTGTAGTATCCAGGAGGAATGAGCAAGTCGAGAATATGAGTGGAGTGGGGGTTGAGCCATATTTCAGTTAGGAATGCAATGTCGATGTTTTCACTGAGACTAGTTTCCGCAATCTCTGTTGCGTGGCAAGAGGCAGATCAGCAGTTAATCAACATGCAACAGTGGGGTGACGGGTCGAGGTAATGGTCAGGTCAGGTCAAAAAGGCTTTATTTCGACATATAAAATATCTTAAAAAGCGTACATACAAGTAAAATTCATTTCAGAGCATTAAAAATAAATTCAAGTTTTTGTTAAAAAAAACCCTTGCATGATTTAAGACTGCAATTTAAATTGTTATTATGTAGGGGAAAAATAATTAAATTACCTAAAATAGGCATGGTTTTAAAGCAGACCATAAAAATAAAAACATAATTAAACAATTTGTCTGAGTCTTTTTGACCGAATCCGCCATGCCCACCCAAGATACTTCGAGGTGGCGCATACATAAAAAGTACGAGTGTCTGAAAGAAGAATCCTTAGTGCCACATTACAGTGTCTGGTTCCCAGTGTGCGACACATGGGTTTTAGCCATTTTGACCGTGGGACTTTATAGGCAGGACACTCGAATAAAAAGTGAGGGACCGATTCGTGGCGCTGTGGGCAAAAAGGGCACCAAGGAGCAGTCTGGTAGGGAATTTTCCAATGACTAGTAAATTCCATGACGGGGAGAAGGCCAATTCTAAATTTAAAATACAGAGATCTTTCCCAAGGGGCTGAAATAATGTCCAAATACAGTTCTCTAATGGGGACATCTTTGGACTCCATAAAGATTCTGGTCGACTTACAAATCGAGGTAGAAGAATTCCTTCTATTCGCCACCCAGTTCCAATAAAGCTGTTTTATCGTTGATTTGGGCGGGGCTGTCTGTTGGTACCATGCTTCTTCCAGCCCCAGATTGGTGAGTAATGCTTTGATATCCGTTAGCCACTTTATTTTCGCCCAACCTGTCGATCTTAATATCTCCCGCAGACCATCCGCATAACTTGAGAGTTCAGGGACTCTCCAGATGCGGGCCCACAGAAGCAAAGGGCGTAGCTTTGCTAGATCTTCAATCGCCCGACAACCCATGTCCAGTTGCAGAGGCAAGATGGGGACAGAAGGGCCAAGGGACATCAAGCTTCTCAAGAAGGTGTTCTCAGCTCGAGTAAGATCTTTCAAGTTCGACATTCCCCACAATTCCGCCCCGTACAAAGCGGCGCTTACTCCTCTGGCTGAGTAAATATCCAAAACTGCAGCTATTGGTTTGGTTGAGGCTGCTCTCTGCTCTTTCAGCAGGGTCCCGGTTACTCTTTTCAAGTTTAGCAACATTTTGGTCAGATGCTGGTCCCATTTCATGGAATCCACCAGCCGGATACCCAGGTAGTCAAAGGTCTTGGTCCTGTCCAGTGCGACAGAGCCCAATGTTGGTGGAGGGCCATGTTTTTGCGGAGGATTCAAGATAAGATACTTTGTTTTGTCTGTATTTATACAGAGTCCTCTTTGTTTACAGAAATCGTCAAAGCCAGAGAGAAGCTGTTGTAGGCCCATTGGCGATTTTGACAGAAGCAAAGTATCGTCCGCAAAAAGCAGGGTGGGAATTAAACGACCTGCCAGGCGAGGGGCATCTGCTGGTATCCTTGACAAGTGTTCCACCACCCCATTTACATAGAGCGAAAAGAGTGTTGGGGCAAGAACGCACCCTTGCCGCACTCCTCTATTCACATCTATTCTTCGGGTCTTTTGGCCATTCGGACCCCAGCGAATTTGGGCATAGTTGTTTTCGTGGAACTTCATAATCAAGTGAAGCAGATAAGGTGGCAGGCCAAGGTCACTAAGAACTTTCCATAAGTTGTTTCTGGGGACCAAATCGAAGGCCGTCCGGAGGTCGATAAAGGCAAGATATAAAGTGCCCTTCCCAATCGTGACGACCTTCCAGTGGATCATAAGTAGCCTTAACGATTGTTCAATTGTTCCTGTACCAGTTCGGAACCCTGCCTGGAGATCCGAGAGTATCCTGTTTTCATCTGCCCACTGCTGTATTCTGGTTAGGAGGACCTTGCCTGCTGCTTTTTGCGAACAGTCTATCAGGCTAATCGGCCTGTAGTTCGCTGGGTCTTCTCTTGAGCCTTTTTTGTGCAGAGGGACCACTTCGGCGGCCATCCAGGAGGCGGGCAGAGGAGCACCCGCCATGGCAGCGTTCAAAACAGATGAAATTAACATACTCCAATCGCCTAGGTCTGCACGGAGCAGGTCGCCCGGGAGACCATCGGGGCCAGCCGCTTTGCGCGGGACAAGAGATTTTATTGCACCTTCCGCTTCTGCCTTGGTGAACAGACTTTCCTCAAGTCTCTCCTTAACTCGAGGGAACTGAGGTAATACGAAATCCATTGCTTCAGCTGCAGTTGCCGTGTACAATTTCGAAAAATGTGAGTACCATAGATCCTCAGTTATGTTGCAGGTGATGACTGTGTCAAGGGGTCTGTTTTTCTTGCGTAATAAGTCCCAGAAACCTTTTGCGTTTTTTCCAACACTGGCGATTCGAAGTTCCTGCCAAAATTCGTCTTCCCAGTCTCTCCTTGCTGTTTTAAGCTCCGCTTTATAGCTCTTTCGTTTGGTGGCTATTAAGGATGCATCTCCACTTTTTACAGCCAATATCAGTGCTCTCTTTCTAGCACGACACTCCTTCGAGTACCATCCGGGTTTGCCCTGCCGCTTGTCGCGGTTAGTGTTTCCCTTTTTTACTTTAGCCTTGAATAGGTCCCCAATTGACAGCGAGACCTCGCAGAACAACGCTGTAATCCGATTTGGGCTGACAGGCTCATTTTCTAAAATGGCGCAGGCTGTAGAAGTAACAGCTCTGATACGTAACAGTTTCTCTTCATCTATTGCCACTTTGTCCCATTTCAGGCGTCTTAAGCAGTTTGAGGGAACCACCCCTCCCAATGGCCCTGTCGCTAATGTATCATGGTTTCCACAAGCTGGGTGAATCTTCCTCCACCAATATGATAGGGTCAGGGAGAGAGCGTTATGGTCGCTATCCAGGGAAGGTAGGACTATCATATCCTTCATGTGAGCCCACAAGGAAAAGTTTAAAAGGATATAATCAATCCGGGATGAGTGACCAACCCTGTTATATGTGTGTGCCCCCGCTAAGTCTGAGGGTGTCCTCCCGTTGGCTGCTCTCAGGCCATGCTCCAGTGTGAGGGAATTTAGCTGGATGATTCTGGGGGTCCAACTGTTTATGATTGGAAGATCAAGTGACGGGACACCTCTCCTTGAATCTTCGTCATATAGATCCAGGGATTCATCGGGCAACAAAGGCTCGAATGTACAATTAAAGTCCCCCATGACCATAATTAATGAATCGCTACTACACTCACCCAAAACTACCTCCAGGTCCGTGAGCGTTGGTGACAAGGCTCTCCCAGAGGCCCCTCGCGTGTAGATGTTAATAATCTCCAGTTTTTCAGCTCTCCTCGGGCATGTTACAGTGAGGCGCATCAAGTCTGGAGATTTTTGGGGATGATGGTGTACCCTCCAACCCAAGGAAATGTCTACCCAAACTAGGAGACCACCATAAGGGCGACCTCTTCCCGATGTTGGAATATCTGCCGGGACAAAAAAGGAGGTATGGCCCACTCGGTGCCTTGGTTCTACGCACCACGTCTCTTGGAATGCACAGACTGAGTGGGGTTCAATAAGTGCCACCCAGTCCGGGACATCTAGCTTGCTGTTTAAACCTGCCACATTCCAACTAATGGCTTTCAGGGATGCATGATGCATGGACTCATCGCATCCGGCATTCCCACCCTGAGGACCGGGAGTTTGAGCTCCATCCACTAACTCAGTATTCACTGACCCGTCGCCTGGGAGAGAGGACATAATTAAATTAGGCGGGGATTGGGGCACAACATTGCTGGACAAGGGTACCTCCCCAACTATGCGTATTGTATTGACCCTAGGAGGGGAGGCATTGGTTGCCGCTAAATTATCAAGTCACCAACCCCAACCCTGTGGAGGGGCTGCTTGAGTAGGTGTCCATGCCCTTGCTCTGGGGTCCAAAGTTGGATAATGCGGGAACCATGCTCCTCTGCCCCCACCTTGACGGGATTTTTTAGGCCCCATTAGAGGAGGGGGGTGATAGAAGTACCCCAAATCCCTAATTTGTATGTCGCAGAAATTGTGATGCGACTGCTGACTACAAATCATGCCTGCTGCTCTGGGGTCGTTGAAATTGATCAACACACAATCCCCAGTAATATCCTTACGTCTGTTGCCAATCCAACCCACGCGTCGGACGAAGGCTATTCTACCATCGATATGCCCTGGGAGGGGTCTATTAGCTTTGAGCCAGGAGAGCGTCTTGTGTTTAAGGTCAGAGTATGACTCACAAGAACCCTCTTCAAGCTCAGGGACCCCCGTTAAAATTACCACATAAGGCTTACAGCCAGGGGGAAGGCTAGCATTTGGCGTGTGCCTTCTTGCCCTGTCTTTAGCCGGAGATTTTACAGTGGTTTTTGTAGGAGGTTTGGGCACGGCCTGCTTAGCAGGAGTTGGAGGGGATGGGGTTGTATCACCCTTCGTTACGATCACTGTGCTTCCAGGAACCTTGATGTTAGGCACTATAGGCTTGGAATTTGCAGCAAAGTTAACCTTAAGTGCCTTGGGAGCCTGGGTACTATCTTTGTTCCTTGGTCGGGCCAGACTAGACTCAGGGGTAGGAGTTGGTGGTGGGGGTGTGGTTCCGGAGTTGGGTTGCTGCAATTGGGGAGCCATTCCCGGGGCAGGCGTCTTTTGGCAAGATGTAAGCTCAGGGTGGGCTATAGAAATAGAAGGGACTAAGGGGCAGCACCACTCCTTAGCCCTCCATTTTCTTCAACCTGGGCCTTCGCGTGAAATTTGACTAATGATTTTACCGCGTAAAAATTGTCCAGCATTGACTGTTCAAGTGAGGCTAGTTTGCGAGTGAGGCCATCAATCTTATCTACGAGAGGCATCACCACAGACTTAATTATGCTCTCAACTTGAGGGAAAATGCTAATATCTATAGGAGCCATTTGGAAAGGGGTGCCCTCCAATGAGAGATCTCCGGTGTGGGTCACGTGTGATTTTGGGTGAGAGACCTGATTTGAACTAGTGCCCCCTTTAGGTACAATGTTCCTACTTACTTTACTCTGGGGCTTTAGAGAGACTCCCCTGCGGGGGCTAGCGGGACGCTTTCTCTTCTTTTGTAAGACTGGGCCCAAAGCTAGATTCTCTGCAGGTGTGGTTTGGGGAACTACTGCTCTAGGAGTACTGGCTTCGGTGTGTCCTACAGTGAGTGGGGAATTCACAGCTTCCCTAGAAGGCACAGGGGGGCTAGAGACTTCATGGGTTTCAGGATTGCAATCCAGAATTTGACCCCCAGGCGGTGAGATACTTTGGACAGAGGAATTGGAGTGTGTCGGGTCAAGTACAATGCTTGGTGCAGTGGTAGTTACCCTTTCTAAACTAGCCCTAATCCGACTTACTCTCTCGTCGATTGTTGGGGAATCAGTTATCAGCAATGGAGTTAGGGGAATATGTCCAGGGCTAGCAGTTAGGGCAATGGCGCCCAGAGATGAGCGCTTGTTAGACATACTCATAGAATCCCGAGATAACCTTCGTTCTGCCAGGATTATCTCCTTTTCGACTATGGAAACTGCTCAAGTTATAAACTGGTCCATGGTGCCTAGAACAACGTCTCCTGCAGATTTCTTTGTCTTACAGGATCGAGTACCTGAAGCCATTGTCCAGTAAGCTCGGTGCACACTTTGCGGAGCCAAGGGATATGGCCCAGCCCGGCCTCTTCCGGCTCCGGACGGCCACAGACGGCCCGCCCTTTGCCCGGGCTTCGCTCGGCGTCCCGCTAGCGTCCCGCTAAGCGTCAGGCAGATTGTTATGTAGAGGGCGTTGCAGGTGGGGGCGTGTCAGAAGGTGGGCGCGTCCGCTCTCCGGTCTGGGGAAGCAGGGACTCCTGGTCTACTGAGTCCCTGCTTAGCGCCGGCGAGATTGTGCTTCCAGGCGCCTCCCAGATGCAGCACGCAGATCACCTCTCCCTTCTTCGACCTCGAAGCGGCACCCGCGGAGCGGGTGCGGCGAGGTGCAGCGGTGACTTCAAACCCAGCAGCAGTAGGGGTGGTGTGGGTCCAAACGAGTCCAAAACGGCAGCAAACAACCACTTTCAGGTGGGTCCAGGAGGAATGAGCAAGTCGAGAATATGAGTGGAGTGGGGGTTGAGCCATGTTTCAGTTAGGAATGCAATGTCGATGTTTTCACTGAGACTAGTTTCCGCAATCTCTGTTGCGTGGCAAGAGGCAGATCAGCAGTTAATCAACATGCAACAGTGGGGTGACGGGTCGAGGTAATGGGTATAGGGACATGGGGGATAGACGTTAGTTGTTGAGGAGGTCTGGGTGATGGCGGGTAAAGGGGGTGTCTGTTCATTCCCAAGAGAACAGGGATGGTAGATTGAGGGTGGAGAGGGCTAGAGGAGGAGGAAGGTGTGGGAGAGACAGGGGAGTTCATAATCAAGTTAATTCCCTGTGTATGTGGGCGAGAAGCAAGTTGAGGAGGGGAGCCCAGCCTTCTTGAGTTTCTAAAAAAGACTTTTCTCAGATTACTGTTATGTTACTCTTTATAGAGACCCATACACTAAAATATCATCCTGGAAGCAAAACATTTTATCTACCCCATTTAGAACATGTTGCATAATTCTCTGAAATGCTACCAGTCACTGCCAAAACAAGACAGAACAAAGCAAACAGTAGGAGATGATGGACAGAACACTGAAACTTTTCAGACATTCACCCCAGTCACAGATCTGGGTTGAATTCATCATCGTTCTTTAGCTCACTTCACCACTCCAGTTCAGACACAGCTATATGCAAATCAGTCTTGACCCTGTGCCTCATGGGAACAGTCCGCCCGAACAGCCAAGCCATGTCTTCCCTGGACCGTAAACAAGCATCCTAATAGCCCTCATCAGCCAGGCTAGCTTGAATACAGTGGAAAAGTGAGCAAGGGACCCACGTCAGGGCATACCCTGCCAACTTAGGGGGAACAAAGCAAACACAAGCAAGACAGAACGGCTTTCTCAAAAATGTGTAAGTTCTAAATGGGGAAGTAAATGTTATGGGATTTGTAGTGCTGCAATTATCCAAACTCAATGGGTGCCGTGTCCCTTAAGGTCCCTAAATCCAAGACCCTCCAGTGGGCCCTGTGAGAAGCAAAAAGTCTCTAATTCCAGCACTGTACTTGATTTTCAGATCCATGACCTGCTGACATTATCCACCGTGGTGTATACTCTGCGGCGAGGCCTGCTATGTAAGTATGAAAGCTCCAAAGGCGCCCAGCTGGCACAAATGCACTCTGGCAGCAGGAACTCACCAACAGACTTCACTAGTCATGGAATAGCCTGACGCTTTTTGAAATACGTTCTTTAATCATAGGCTTGGCCCCACATGGCACACAGCAGTTGCGCCACACCTTTATTTCAAATCTGCTGCTTCTGATAGGCTGTTGCCCTAATGAGCACAATGTAGCAGTCCCCCACAGAATTATGTGATTCATAGTGCAGCAATTATCTAACCTCAATGGGCGCTGTGTCCTGTTAGGTCCCCTAATCCAAAACCCTCCAATGGACCCCGTGAGAAGCAGAAGGTCTCTTATTCCAGTCCTGCTCCCCTCATAGAGAACTTTACTTGAATTCCAGTTCCACGACCCGCTGACGTTATCCACGTGTCGGAGGGACGGCGTGAACAGAAGAGAGGAGGCCGTAATCTGTTAATAGTGGTTGTTTTATCCTTCACTTAGACAAGTTATTTATGGGAAAATCTTTACATATGCAAGTATTTATATAAGGCTGCTCGGAATGTCTTCACGCTCTTCCTCTTCTTTCTTCTTTTCTTTTAGGTATTGCCCTGCTGGAGGACAAGAACCCGGGAGGCTTGGAGGGATGAAACAACACAACTAAAGGAAGCAGTAAATACCCCAGCTTTACCACCAATGACATCCCGCACTCGCAAGATCTGTGCGACTCGCTGGCCACCTCTTCCACTGCAAGATCACCCACATCCATGACAGCTTCAACTCCACCACCACCCTGACAACCACCACGACCACACCTGCACCAACCGCCTGCTCTCCTTGACCAGCATCAACGACGAGGACACCAGCGAGATCATGAACTCTGGATCCCAGTTTGACCCTTGCCCTCACCACATCTTCAACAAAGCCTGCACAGCCATCGCACCCCATTTCCGGAAAGTAATCAACATCTCCTTCGAGACAGCAACCTTCCCGGAAAGCTGGACTCCCTCCGAGATCAACGCCTTACACAAGAAACCCAAGGCCGACCCCAAGGACCTCAAGAACTTCCGACCCATCTCCCTGCTCCCGTTCCCAGCGAAGGTCACCGAGAAAATCGTCAACAAACAACTGACCGAAGTAAAAAAGCATCCTGGACCAGTCCTAGTCCGTGTTCCGCAGCAACCACAGCACCGAAACCCCCCTCATTGCCGCCACCGATGACATCAGGACTGTGCTTGATAACGGAGAAACAGCAGCCCTCATCCTCCTGGACCTGTCAGCCGCCTTCGACACGCTCTGCCACCACACACTATGAACTCCCCTACACAACGCCAGGATCCAAGAGAAGGCCTTGGATTGGACCACATCCTTCCATCTCCGGAAGAACTCAGAGCATCCGCCTCCCCCCCTTCCGCTCCGAAGCCACCGAGATCATCTGCAGCGTACGCCAGGGCTCTTCCCTCAGCCCGGTGCCGTTCAACATCTACATGGCATTACTCGCCCGCGTCGCCCGAGGGCACAACCTCAACATCATTTCCTACGCCCACTACACCCCTCACAGGCCCTCATACTCGGCTCCACCCCTTCAGCCTGGGATGACTCCCGGTGGCCGAAAAACCCCAAGAACAGCTCCAATACCCACTGACCACGCACGCAACCTGGTGGTCATCCTCGACTCCACCCTCTCTGTGACTAAGCAGGTCAATGTCATCTCCTCATCCTGCTTCAACACCCTCCGAATGCTCCGCAGGATCTTCAAGTAGATCCCCACCGAAACAAGAAGAACAGTCACACATGCCCTCATCACCAGCCGGTTGGACTACAGAAATGCCCTCTATGCAGGAACTTTGGCCAAGCTCCTGAGATGACTGCAACGCATCCAGAATGCCTTGCACGTCTGATCCTCGACATCCCCCACCGCAGCCACATCTCACCCCACCTGAGAGACCTGCACTGGCTCCCCATTAACAAGAGGATAACCTTCAAGCTCCTAATACACATACACAATGCTCTCCACAACACCAGCCCAGCACACCTCAACAGATGACTCAGCCTCTGGTTCATCACTGCCACCCTCTAGTTCATCACAGCACCCTCTGGTTCACCACTGCCACCCTCTGGTTCATCACTGTCACCCTCTGGTTCATCACTGCCACAATCTGGTTCATCACAGCCCAGTCTGGTTCACGACTGCCACCCTCTGGTTCATCACTGCCACCCTCTGGTTCATCACTGTCACCCTCTGGTTCATCACTGCCACCCTCTGGTTCACCGCTGCCCCCCTCTGGATCATCACAGCACCCTCTGGTTCACCACTCCACCCTCTGGTTCACCACTGCCACCCTCTGGTTCATCACTGCCACCCTCTGGTTCATCACTGCCACCCTCTGGTTCGCCACTGCCCCCCTCTGGATCATCACTGCCACCCTCTGGTTCATCACTGCCACCCTCTGGTTCGCCACTGTCACCCTCTGGATCATCACTGTCACCCTCTGGTTCATCACTGCCACCATCTGGTTCATCACAGCCACCCTCTGGTTCATCACAGCACCCTCTGGTTCACCACTGCCACCCTCTTGTTCATCACTGTCACCCTCTGGTCCATCACTACCACCCTCTGGTTCACCACTGCCACACTCTGGTTCATTACTGCCACCCTCTAGTTCACCACTGCCACCCTCTGGTTCACCACTGTCACCCTCTGGTTCATCATTGTCACCCTCTGGTTCATCACAACACCCTCTGGTTCATCTCAAAACCCTCTGGTTCACTACTGCCACCCTCTGGTTCATCACTGTCACCCTCTGGTTCATCACTGCCACCATCTGGTTCATCAAGGCACCCTCTGGTTCACCACTGCCACCCTCTGGTTCATCACTGCCACCCTCTGGTTCATCACTGTCACCCTCTGGTTCATCACTGCCACCCTCTGGATCATCACCACCACCCTCTTGTTCATCACAGCACCCTCTGGTTCAACAGTGCCACCCTCGGGTTCATCACTGCCAACCTCTGGTTCACCACTGCCACCCTCTGGATCATCATTGTCACCCTCTGGTTCATCATTGCCACCCTCTGGTTCATCACTGCCACCCTCTGGTTCATCACAGCACCCTCTGGTTCACCCCTGCCACCCTCTGGTTCATCACTGCCACCCTCTGGTTCACCACTGCCACCCTCTGGTTCACCACTGCCACCCTCTGGTTCATCACAGGACCCTCTGGTTCATCACTGCCACCCTCTGGTTCATCACTGCCATCCTCTGGTTCATCACAGCACCCTCTAGTTCACCACAGCCACCCTCTGGTTCATCACAGGACCTCTGGCCACCACTGCCACCCTCTGGATCATCACCACCACCCTCTTGTTCATCACAGCACCCTCTGGTTCACCACTGCCACCCTCTGGTTCACCACTGCCACCCTCTGGTTCATCACAGCACCCTCTGGTTCATCACTTCCACCCTCTGGTTCATCACTGCCATCCTCTGGTTCATCACAGCACCCTCTAGTTCACCACAGCCACCCTCTGGTTCATCACAGCACCTCTGGCCACCACTGCCACCCTCTGGATCATCACCACCACCCTCTTGTTCATCACAGCACCCTCTGGTTCAACAGTGCCACCCTCGGGTTCATCACTGCCACCCTGTGGTTCATCACAGCACCCTCTGGTTCAACACTGTAGATTATGGGGAGAAAGCACACCTGCCCAGCCTTAACCGGGGGCTGGTTAATGTGTTACTGAATTTGAGCTTCAAGTCCGGCACCTGCTTCCTTATCTGTAAGTGATTCCTGTTGTAGTTTAATGTTTGTGCCAGCCTGAAGCATTGTGCCATACTTGTAACTATTCTCTGACCCATCTTCGAGGGTCAGAGAATAGTTGCAAGTAGGCAACAACTCTGGAGGCGCCGCTCAGGAACCACTTACAGGGTTACAGCAGGTGCCCAAGTTGAAGTTAATTTCTTTGTAACCATTTTGTAAATGGTTACAAAGAAATTAGCTTCAACTTGGGCACCTGCTGTAACCCTGTAAGGGATTGGTGTCAGTACAACGCGATGTATTACAACGCGTTCCGTTACAACGCGATTTTTACATCGCAAATACCATTACAATGCATGCCATTACAACGCATGGCATTACATAGCAGATACTTTTACAACGCATGGCATTACATTGTAAGTATAGGTAAGTATATCTTTTTTTAAAAAAATGTAATAAAATTAATTAAATTAATTTAAAATAATAAAAATAATATAACATTTTTAAAACAGTAATTAATTTAATTATAGTAATTTAATTAATATTAAAATTGATATTAATTTAATATATTTAAAATAATATAATTAATGAAATATAAAAAATTTATAAATAGTAAATAATATAATGTAATTAATTACAATAAATATAATTATAATTTAATTAAATTATAAATAATACATAATATAATTATATTTAATATAATTAAAAGAATTTAATTAATTAAACATTTTTAAATAATATAATTTAATTATAACCGTTTATTAATACAATTAAATTAATAATTGTAAATATAGTTATTAATGTAATTAAATTAAATAAAATTAATTTAATTAATTTAATTTATATAAAGTCGTAATACCCCTGTACCCCAAAAAACAAACCCTGCCCTAAAACCTAAAAACACCCCTGTACCCCAAAACCCAAACCCTGCCCTAAAACCTAAAAACACCCCTGTACCCCAAAACCCAAACCCTGCCCTAAAACCTAAAAACACCCCTGTACCCAAAAACCCAAACCCTGCCCTAAAACCTAAAAACACCCCTGTACCCCAAAACCCAAACCCTGCCCTAAAACCTAAAAACACCCCTGTACCCCAAAACCCAAACCCTGCCCTAAAACCTAAAAACACCCCTGTACCCCAAAACCCAAACCCTGCCCTAAAACCTTAAAACACCCCTGTACCCCAAAACCCAAACCCTGCCCTAAAACCTAAAAACATCCCTGTACCCCAAAACCCAAACCCTGCCCTAAAACCTAAAAACACCCCTGTACCCCAAAACCCAAACCCTGCCCTAAAACCTAAAAACACCCCTGTACCCCAAAACCCAAACCCTGCCCTAAAACCTAAAAACACCCCTGTACCCCAAAACCCAAACCCTGCCCTAAAACCTAAAAACACCCCTGTACCCCAAAACCCAAACCCTGCCCTAAAACCTAAAAACACCCCTGTACCCCAAAACCCAAACCCTGCCCAAAAACCTAAAAACACCCCTGTACCCCAAAACCCAAACCCTGCCCTAAAACCTAAAAACACCCCTGTACCCCAAAACCCAAACCCTTCCCTAAAACCTAAAAACACCCCTGTACCCCAAAACCTAAACCCTGCCCTAAAACCTAAAAACACCCCTGTACCCCAAAACCCAAACACTGCCCTAAAACCTAAAAACACCCCTGTACCCCAAAACCCAAACACTGCCCTAAAACCTAAAAACACCCCTGTACCCCAAAACCCAAACACAGCCCTAAAACCTAAAAATACCCAAACACCCCAAAACATATACATCAGTACCCCAAAACATATACTCCTATACTCATACTTATTTTAAAAAATACTTAAATTAATATATTTAATTTATAATATTTAAAAACGAAATAAATATTTTTTTATAATTAATAATAATTAAATCAATTATAAAATATTAAATAAAATTAAAAAAAAATTAAATACTTACCAATACTTACGATGTAATGGTATGCGTTGTAATAGCATCTGCTATGTAATGCCATGCGTTGTAATGGCATGCATTGTAATGGTAAATGCGATGTAATAGCTGCGTTGTAACAGCATTACGTTGTAAAAGATGCGTTGTAGCAGTAACACACCCCCTGTAAGTGCTTCATGTACTTCAGTTTTTGAAAATCTGTCCCGCACGCGATTTTGCAGATTTTTCTGCAATTTTGCGAGATTCGTGGACCACGAAATTGCAAAAAATCTGCAAATTCTTCAAACGGAATGGCTTTTACGCCCATGCTTACTCTGCACCAGAAAGGTTGGGACAAGCATCTAGAGGCTCTGTCTCTTCGCCGTTGGATATCTATAGTTTGCGTGTACACCGCACTTTATTGCGCCTCAGATGCCCACATCAATGGTGTTTTCTACTGAACTCTATCGAGTATGTGTAGAGTCCTTCTTCCTAATCTCTCTCTCAGCCCACTAGTGTTTTCCACGCTCAACGTCCACCGCTCTCTCCACGCTCCCAATGTTCTTTGTGCTGCCTACCCGCCTATGCCTCCACTTCTCTGCCTGCCGAGCTGCAGCCACCCGCAGCCCCACCAGTGCCCACGTCACATACAGCACCTGGGGCCCCCGGGTGCAGTACTGCCTGTTAGCTTCGCTTGTTAACCCGGAGCACTTAGTCCCTCGAGGCATGCAGGACTCACTGTTAGGGGAGCGCCTCTGGTATCGTCTTCTCACACCTCGTTGGCCAGCGCAAGGGAACAAAGGACCCGCTATGCCTGCGATGTCGGGCCGCACTGCGTGAGCATGCGTGCGGCCCCAATGGTCACTGTGGCTCCCGGCTTCTTGCTCGGGTGTTGGGCCGTGACTCTGCCCCTCTGCACCGCTCGGTCTCGGCAGCTCCTCGCGACCCACCGGATAAATCCTCCAGCACCAGAGGAAACACTGCAGCTATGCCCGTACTGCTATCGCTTCAGGCTTCAGGATATTGCCAGGATCTGCGGGGCAATGTGGCCGGGTCCCGGAGCTCCTCTAGGCTGCGGCCATATTTCTTGGTCACTAGCCACGCCCCCCTTGTGGTCAGTTCTTAATACAAAAGGTAAACCCCATAAGTAATATTTAAAATGGTTCATGACCCAGAAACAAGAAACAGTTATTCTTTCTTTGCTCCCAACCATTTGGGAATGTGTGGCACCAAGCCCTTTATTACTCAAATCTGTTGTGAGTATGCTGCCTTTTTGCTGTCAAAATTACCAATGCAAGGTGCCAAAGCAATGGCTTCCTTGATTCTGTTGAATGTAGAATTGTGATCTGGTAACCACTCAAAGGGTGTCCCTTTCTTCAGAATAGATCGAATAGGTTGAACTAAATCTGATTTTTTAAATTAAGTTGGACATATATTTTGCAAGGCCCAAAAATTATTTGATTTCATCTTTGTTCGTTTGTATGGGAGCTTTTAAGACCGATTCAATTAAATCCATTTTAGGGGTTATACCTTCAATCAACAGAGTGTGACACGGAATCTCTACAGAAGCAACCTCAATTTTGCATTTGCTTTGTTTATTTTTATTTATTTTTTATTTTAAAAGGTTTTATATAGCGCTACTGGACCAAAGAGTATCAGAGCGCTTTACAAGGTAGGTTAGCACATCAAAAAAGAAACAAAATAAACATAGTGCAGATTTACTCACATAGGATAAGGCATTTAAATAGAACGAGAGAAGTAGGATAAAGTAACTAAGGGATAAATATCAAAAAAGAGGACGGTTGAAAAAGTTAGAGAAAGAAGGGAAGATAGAGAAGGAAAGAGAATCTAAAAGAGTGAATTAAATGACGTTAAGTACCCCAATATTTGTTAAAAAGAAACACCTTTAGTGTTTCTTTGAAGAGAGGGTAGGAGGGGTTGCAGCGAAGATCTTTGGGGAGAGAGCTCCAAATCGTAGGGGCATTGCCTGAGAATGTACGAGATTGACGCCCTAGCAGCGCCGGGGATGCCTGGCTTCACCTTAGGGGTGCCCTCTCATAGGGTAAGCCAGGACGGGTTCCTCAGCGGTATACAGCGCCAGGATGCCACCTGATGGGGTAACAGTGCGCTTTACAAGTATACATACATTTACATTTACATAGAGTCTTTTTGCATTTGAGTAGAGGAGGGATTAAGACAAGGGCGTTGGTGCTCCGTAAAGATCTGAAACAACCTGCTTTTTGTAATTTGTCAGAGAGGTAAGAGGGGGTGTTTTTGTGAAGGGCTTTGTGAGTGATACAAGCAATCTTGTATGTGGATCTGCCTTCTACTGGGAGCCATTTGAGGTTATTGAAGACAGGAGAGATGTGATCAAAACGCTTACAATCAGAGATAAGCCATGGCCGCCATGTTGAGAACGGATTTAATTGGAGCAAGGTGGACTTAAGTGGTGCCAGCAAGGGTGGCATTGCCATAGTCAAATCTAGATAGGACAGGGATTGTACCACAGTTTTGAGGTCATCCGCTGGAATGAAAGGTTTCATTTTTTTAAGGTGGTGAAGGGTGAAGAGAGCACCTTTTGCAGCATTTTTAATGTGGGGGATGAGATTAAGGTTCTGGTCGATGCTAATGCCTAGAGATTTGACAGAGTTAGAGGTGGAGAGAGAGCAATTAAGTGCATTGATATCAGTAATCCATTGTTGGATAGGTAGAGAGTTGTTTTTGGGAGTGAAAAGAATGATTTCAGTTTTTTTAAGATTAAGTTTGAGATGATTAAGATGGAACCAGGCTTGGACTTTATTCAGGGTATCATTGAGGTGTAGGATGTCGTTGTGGGACTTGATCTTGTAATATAGTTGAGGATCGTCTGCATAGAGGTGGTAACTGATTTTAGCTTGTTTGAGAATGAGGGTGAGTGGTTCCATGAATAGATTGAATAGGGCTGGAGATAGGATAGAACCTTGTGGGACACCAAGTGATACAGGTTGAGGTTTAGAGAGGCAGTGACTGAGTTTAATTTGTTGGGATCGTTTTGAAGATAAGAGGTGAACCATTTGAGTACAATGCCCTCAAACCTGAAGCGGTGTTTGAGAGTATTAAGAAGGGTGGGATGGTGGACAGTATCAAAAGCAGCAGATAGGTCAAGGAGGATTAGTAGGGAGGATTTGCCTTTGTCCAAAGAGCAGTGAATGTCATCAGTAATATTGAGCATAACTGTTTCAGTGCCATATCATTTTCTTAAACCCGACTGGAAAACGTCAAGGAGATTGAAAGAGGCGATATGGTTGTCTAATTGAGACAGGACACATTTTTCAAGGGCTTTGGAGAGGAAGGGAAGGTTAGAGATAGGACGCAGATTGTTTAAGTCATTAGGGTCAGAGGCAGTGTTTTTGAGGATGGGGGAGATTTGGCCTAGTTGAAGGGAGGCAGGAACACAACCAGTGGCAAAAGAGGAATTGATGATATTGGTCCAAATAGGGGCAATGATGTGTTTGAGTTCCAGAACCAAATTGGCGGCAGAGGATCTTTAGTATGAGAGGAAGGTTTGAGTTTAGAGATGATGTTGATGACAGTTGCTTCAGAAACTGGACAACATTCACTCCAAAAAGCATCGTTTTTAGGATGAGGTTCCTTAAATGTGGAATCGGACTGGGGGAGAGCAAGGAGAGGCTGAGAAGGGTTATGAGAGGTGGGAGAAGAGGACAAAAGTGCAGTAGGAATTTTCGGGAGGAGGGGTTGGCAGAGGGGAGTTTGGAATGAGAGAGGTGGGCGAGAAGGATAGCTCAATCTTGTTGACTTTACTAGAAAAGAAGCTGGCAATTTCTTCACATCTTTACCCAGTGGCTAATATTTTGGGAGGTCCAGAAGAAGTTTGTTTTTTAACAATGTTAAAGAGTTCTCTGGGACGATTCCTAGCCTGGTCAAGTTGCGAACGTAGGAAGGAGGCTTTTTCCTTGAAGATATGCTTCTTGTATTTGGCTCTGGCATTTCTGAGGAGTATCAAATTATCAGAGGAAGGATGATTCCTCCAAGCACGCTCAGACTGCATGAGGGCCCGTCTTTCATTGTTAAGGTCGGAATTGAACCATGATTTGGGAGGGATGTTTTTTTGTTGTTTGAGTTTGATTGGGGCAATTTGGTCGAGGGCTTCAAGGATAAAATTATTGTAATGGTCTGTTAGGTCGTTAGTGCTGTGAGAGAGAGGTGAGAGAATTAAGTGAGATATAATAGAGGATTCCAATTCGCCAGGAGGAATAAGGTGAAGATTACGAGTATGTTTCAGAGGTAAACTGCCTATTGGGGTGGGGTGAGTAATGGAGCTGTTCATGGTGAAGAGGATAAGGTGGTGATCAGACCAGTCCAGGGGTAAGATCTTTGAGAGGGAGGCCAGATCCTTGCTAGTCATAATGGCGTCAAGGGTGGCACCTTTGGAGTGAGTAGGGGATTGGCAGAGTTGAGTCAGGTCAGTAATGTCCATAGTGTCATTAAAGAGGATGACTGCAGGGTCTTCATTTTTATTCCAATTGATGTTATAATTGCCAAGGAAGATATTCCTGGAGTGAGAGAGCAAAGTTTGAATAATAAGATCGGACAGCTCCTCAGTAAAGGAGATAGAATTACCAGGGGGGTGGTAGATGGTGTGAAGGCGAATGGTCGGGGAACCGGTAGTAGTAAGATCAGCGCAAAGGTATTCAAAGGTGGAAGGGTCCTGGAGATGGGCCATTGTGAGATTAAGTTTATCTTTAAATATTAGGGCAAGGCCTCCACCAAGTTGATCAAGTCTATCTTTCTTGAGGCTGGAGTATCCAGGAGGAATGAGCAAGTCGAGAATATGAGTGGAGTGGGGGTTGAGCCATGTTTCAGTTAGGAATGCAATGTCGATGTTTTCACTGAGACTAGTTTCCGCAATCTCTGTTGCGTGGCAAGAGGCAGATCAGCAGTTAATCAACATGCAACAGTGGGGTGACGGGTCGAGGTAATGGGTAGAGGGACATGGGGGGATAGACGTTATTTGTTGAGGAGGTCTTGGTGACGCCGGGTAAAGGGGGTGTCTGTTCATTCCCAAGAGAACAGGGATGGTAGATTGAGGGTGGAGAGGGCTAGAGGAGGAGGAAGGTGGGGGAGAGACAGGTGAGTTCATAATCAAGTTAATTCCCTGGGTAAGTGGGCGAGAAGCAAGTTGAGGAGGGGAGCCCAGCCTTCTTGAGTTTCTACAAGACTTTTCTCAGATTACTGTTATGTTACTCTTTATAGAGACCCATACACTAAAATATCATCCTGGAAGCAAAACATTTTATCTACCCCATTTAGAACATGTTGCATAATTCTCTGAAATGCCACCAGTCACTGCCAAAGCAAGACAGAACAAAGCAAACACTAGGAGATGATGGACAGAACACTGAAACTTTTCAGACATTCACCCCAGTCACAGATCTGGGTTGAATCCATCATCGTTCTTTAGCTCACTTCGCCACCTAAGTTCAGACACAGCTATATGCAAATCAGTCTTGACCCTGTGCTTCATGGGAAGAGTCCAGCCTGAACTGCAAAGCCATGTCTTCCCTGGACCGGAAAACATGCATCCTGGGGCCGGTTATAGCAGACAGGCCTAATCAGCCAGGCAAGCTTGAATCCAGTGGCAAAGTAAGCAAGGGACCCATGTCTGGGCATGCCATGCCAACTTAGGGCAAACACAGTAAACACAAGGTGATGATGGACGGAGCGCTGAAACTTTTCAGATACTCACCCCCAGCCACAGGTCTGGGTTGAATACATCATCTTTGTTTCGTTCATTTTGCCACTCCAGTTCAGACACAGCTATATGCAAATCAGTCTTGACCCTTTACCTCATTGGAACAGTCCAGCCCGAACTGGCAAGCCATGTTTTCCCTGGACAGAAACAAGCATCCTGGGAACGGTTTCGGGCTAACTGCCCTCATCAACCAGGCTAGCTTGAATCCAGTGGCAAAGTGAGCAAGGGACCCATGTCTGGGCATACCCTGCCAACTTAGGGCTAACAAAGTAAATCACTGTAAGCCACGAGGTCCACAGTTAGCGAAAATGGCTGTATACGTTCAGCAGAGGCTTGAAAGGTGAGATGAGGACAAAAAAACAAAAACAAAAACAAAGTAAAACACAAGGAGATGATTGACGGAGCACTGAAACTTTTCAGACACTCAAACCCAGTCACAGATCTGGGTTGAATCCATCATTGTTCTTTAGCTCACTTCGCCACTCCAGTTCAGACACAGCTATATGCAAATTAGTCTTGACCCTGTGCCTCATGGGAACAGTCCGCCCGAACAGCCAAGCCATGTCTTCCCTGGACCGTAAACAAGCATCCTAATAGCCCTCATCAGCCAGGCTAGTAGCTTGAATACAGTGGCAAAGTGAGCAAGGGACCCACGTCAGGGCATACCCTGCCAACTTAGGGCGAACAAAGCAAACACAAGCAAGAAAGAACGGCTTTCTCAAAAATGTGTAAGTTCTAAACGGGGAAGTAAATGTTATGGGATTCGTAGTGCTGCAATTATCCAAACTCAATGGGTGCCGTGTCCCTTAAGGTCCCCCAATCCAAGACCCTCCAGTGGGCCCTGTGAGAAGCAAAAAGTCTCTAATTCCAGCACTGTACTTGATTTTCAGATCCATGACCTGCTGACATTATCCACTGTGGTGTATACTCCGCGGCGAGGCCTGCTATGTAAGTATGATAGCTCCAAAGTCGCCCAGCTGGCACAAATGCACTCTGGCAGCAGGAACTCACCAACAGACTTCACTAGTCATGGAATAGCCTGACGCTTTTTGAAACAAGTTCTTTAATCATAGGCTTGGTTCCATATGGCACACAGCAGTTGCGCCACACCTTTATTTCAAATCTGCTGCTTCTGATAGGCTGTTGCCCTAATGAGCACAATGTAGCAGTCCCCCACAGAATTATGTTATTCATAGTGCAGCAATTATCTAACCTCAATGGGCGCTGTGTCCTGTTAGGTCCCCTAATCCAAAACCCTCCAATGGGCCCCGTGAGAAGCAAAAGGTCTCTTATTCCAGCACTGCTCCCCTCATAGAGAACTGTACTTGAATTCCAGTTCCACGACCCGCTGACGTTATCCACGTATCGGAGGGACGGCGTGAACAGAAGAGAGGAGGCCGTAATCTGTTAATAGTGGTTGTTTTATCCTTCACTTAGACAAGTTATTTATGGGAAAATCTTTACATATGCAAGTATTTATATAAGGCTGCTCGGAATGTCTTCACGCTCTTCCTCTTCTTTCTTCTTTTCTTTTAGGTATTCCCCTGCTGGAGGACGAGATCCCGGGAGGCTTGGAGGGATGAAACAACACAACTAAAGGAAGCAGTAAGTACCCCAGCTTTACCACCAATGACATCCCGCACTCGCAAGATCTGTGCGACTCGCTGGCCACCTTCTTCCACTCCAAGATCACCGACATCCATGACAGCTTCAACGCCACGACCACCCTGACAACCACCACGACCACACCTGCACCAACCGCCTGCTCTCCTTGACCAGCATCAACGACGAGGACACCAGCGAGATCATGAACACCATCCACTCTGGAACTCAGTTAGACCCTTGCCCTCACCACATCTTCAACAAAGCCTGCACAGCCATCGCACCCCATTTCCGGAAAGTAATTAACATCTCCTTCGAAACAGCAACCTTCCCGGAAAGCTGGAAGCCCTCCGAGATCAACGCCTTACTCAAGAAACCCAAGGCCGACCCCAAGGACCTCAAGAACTTCCGACCCATCTCCCTGCTCCTGTTCCCAGCGAAGGTCACCGAGAAAATCGTCAACAAACAACTGACCCGCTACCTCAAGGAAAACAGCATCCTGGACCAGTCCTAGTCCGGGTTCCGCAGCAACCACAGTACCGAAACCCCCCTCATTGCCGCCACCGATGACATCAGGACTGTGCTTGATAACTGAGAAACAGCAGCCCTCATCCTCCTGGACCTGTCAGCCGCCTTCGACACGTTCTGCCACCGCACACTAGGAACTCCCCTACACAACGCCAGGATCCAAGAGAAGGCCCTGGATTGGACCACATCCTTCCATCTCCGGAAGAACTCAGAGCATCCGCCTCCCCCCCTTCCGCTCCGAAGCCACCGAGATCATCTGCGGCGTACGCCAGGGCTCTTCCCTCAGCCCGATGCCGTTCAACATCTACATGGCATTACTCCCCCACGTCGCCCGACGGCACTACCTCAACATCATCTCCTATGCCCACTACACCCAGCTGATCCTCTCCCTCACCAAAGACCCTCACACCACCAAAACCAACCTTCACGAAGGAATGAAGGGCGTCGCCGAATGGATGAGCAACAGTCAACTGAAGCTGAACTTAAACAAGACGGAGGCCCTCATACTCGGCTCCACCCCTTCAGCCTGGGATGACTCCCCGTGGCCGACAACTCCAAGAACAGCTCCAAAGCCCACTGACCACGCACGCAACCTGGGGGTCATCCTCGACTCCACCCTCTCTGTGACTAAGCAGGTCAACGTCATCTCCTCATCCTGCTTCAACACCCTCCGAATGTTCCGCAGGATCTTCAAGTAGACCACCACCGAAACAAGAAGAACAGTCACACAGGCCCTCATCACCAGCCGGTTGGACTACAGAAATGCCCTCTATGCAGGAACTTTGGCCAAGCTCCTGAGATGACTGCAACGCATCCAGAATGCCATGCACGTCTGATCCTTGACATCCCCCACCGCAGCCACATCTCACCCCACCTGAGAGACCTACACTGGCTCCCCATTAACAAGAGGATAACCTTCAAGCTCCTAATACACGTACACAACGCTCTCCACAACACCGGCCCAGCACACCTCCACAGATGACTCAGCTTCTATGCCCTCGCCCACCAGCTCGGCTCCACCGGCTTTGCCTTTGACACAGTCCCCCGCATCCGAAGAACGACTGCCAGTGGCAGATCCTTCTCCCACCTCACCACCAAGACCTGGAACACCCTTCCCACCAACCAACGGCAGACCCAAGACCTACTGGCCTTTAGAAGACTCCTCAAGACCTGGCTCTTCGATCAGTAACAGCACCCCCCCCAACGCCTTGAGACCCTCACGGGTATGATTGATTGATTGATTGATTGAACCTTGAGGTGAAGGGGGTTTCTTGATCGGTAATAATCTCTCTCGGAAAACCCACCTGTGAAAAGATGTGAAGCATGGCTTTAGCTATCTGTGTCTTGTTTGGATGCCGGAGGGCTACGGCCTCTGGAAATCTTGTTGCGTAGTCTACAAGGACTAATACATATCTGTACCCACTAAGGAAGGGAGAAGAGGCCCAATGATATCCATACCCACCCGTGAAAAGGGTTCGTCGATCACTGGCAGTGGTCTCAAAGGAACCTTGGGGGGTACATATCGACTATGCTTTTGACAGACTGCACACTCTTTGCAATAGCAGCGGATTTGTTGGAAAATCCCAGGCCAATCGAATCTATCTAAAATAACCTTCTCTGTTTTGTCTGTCCCGAAATGTCCCCCCAAAAGGTGGCTATGTGCCAAGAATAGGACTTTCTCTATAAAGGGTTGGGGTACTAATAACTGGGTTGGCATTGCCTTCCCTCCCTTCCTGTACAACAGGCCATGATGTATGAAAAACTGGGGACCTACTTGGTGGGGATTCTCCTGATTGGTGGCTTTTCACCAGTCCTCTTGAAGCGTAGGATCTTCCCTTTGACCAGAGTAAAAATTACAATCATGGTCCCAAAGATCTTGGCCCGGGGTAGTGAGGATTGCCGGATACCCACTTTCTTTTGTTTTTGGCTTTTCTGGTCTTTGCCTCTATTGAAATCCGGTTCCCGATCTTGAGCGAAGGGATCTGTTTCTCTCCATTCACGCCCTTCTTTCCATGTTTCCTGAAGGAGATTGTCAATATGGGGGTAGTCATTGCCCAGAACTAAGGATTCAGGTAATGTTGGTATCAAACCCACTCTCAAGGGAACTGGAGGGTTGTTTGTTTGATGTTAGACTGTTACGTCAGCCGTAGGATACTTCTTGCTGTCTCCATTAACACATAGGATAGTAACTACCCCTGTAGTTTGTGGAATACCCCCTGGAATAGCTTGGTACCGCATAACGCTTTGTAGACACCCCATATCCACCAAAGCATTACGATGTTCTCCATTGACCAACACCTTTTGCTGAAAAGGGAGGTCCTCCCCTGCGGAGTGGCAATACATGGTTCGGGCATACCCCACCTCCATAGGTTCTTCTTTTTGTGGACCTGCCCGGGCGATGTGATCAAAGGCAAGCAACAAAAAAACTGTGGTCCCGGGGTGGCGGGAGGATCATGGTGGTGTGGTTATATGGGTCAGAGTCATTGTTTCGGACTTTCGGGGGTTTGAATGAGTCTTGGTGTTCTTGCAGACGTTCCACCAGACTGTTTCCATGGAGTGTTGTCTCTTCCTCTTTGTAGCTCTTGAGCCCAGAAGTAAGCTGTTGCTGCTTCCACTGCTCTGCCCAATGTAAGGTTGGTTTGTTGCCTGACCCATCGCTGTATCGGTGGATGTAGAGATGTCAAAAACTGTTCTAAGCAGATCTTCTCTATGATTTCCTCCTTGGAAGATGTTGGTTTGAGCCATCCCTCTACCATGTTTCTCACCCTGAAATACAGAGCTCTGGGGTTTTCCTGTGGTCCTTCCTTCATCTGGCGTAATTTAATCTGAAACGTCTCCTCATCTATACCCATACGTTCTAGGTTACTCTACTTTACGTCCGGATAGGGGGTGGTACCGGTCAAATTGGCCACCTTGTAAGCTGCTTGTAGGTCTTCTATTAAAAGAGTGCCTAAATATTGTCCCCACTTCTCTTCTAGCCACATAGCAGCCCTAGCCATTCTCTGAGAAAATGAAATCAGGATCTTCACCAGGGGCATCATTTTGTAATACAACCGAGGGTAAGGAGGTGTGTCCTTTAGGTTGACCAAGGGTTTCTGCTAACTTGCCGATCATGGTCTCTTGAGAATGACTCTGTTCTTGGAGGGTTTTGTGCAGGGACGCCCGGTCTGCCTCCGCCACTTCCAGAAAGTACCGCCTCAAGCCGCAGCCCTCCTGGGTTGCGGCGGCTCCTGCGTGTCTCCCGATGTCCAACACTCTTCCCACCACACGTCTGGATCTTCTTGGACGTCTGGGTCTGTGTGGGTTTCGTCTCCTTCTGCTGCCACAGCTGTGGCTTCCTCATTCTGTATGGGGTCGTCTGCTTGTCCGGTCCTGTTTCAGGAGTTGCTCTCCTGAGAATCCTCCTTCGCATCTTCCTGGTTCCTCGCGTCTTCCTGGTTCCTGACGACGACGTTCTTTCTCGCTGTCTCCGGCTCCTTTTCGTCACCCCTCAGGACATCCGATTCGTATTCCTTCCTCACTTGCCTGATCGGGATTGGCTCTGGTCCCGGAACCACGGTAGCTCTGCACAGGGAAGGGGAAGGACCGTCCTTGGTTAGAGTTTGGTGTATTACGGGGTTCTCCTCATCCGCGTCACACGGGAACAAAGGTGAATGATCCATTGGCCCCTCAGAGCTTTGGGGGGGGTTAACTGCGGGACTTCCTCACACCACGGTAGTGCATTCTCCGCAGCGAGGCCTGCAGCGTAAGTATGAAATCTCCAAAGTCGCCCAGCTGGCAAGAATGCACTCTGGCAGCAGGAAATCACCAACAGACTTCACTAGTCATGAAATAGCCTGACACGTTTTGAAATAATTTCCTTAATCATAGGCTTGGTTCCATATGGCACACGGCAGTTGCGCCACACCTTTATTTCAAATCTGCTGCCTTCTGATAGATAGGCTGTTGCCCTAGTGATCACAATGTAGCAGTCCACCATAGCATTATGGGATTCGTAGTGCGGCACTTATCTAACCTCAATGGGCACTGTGTCCCTAAAGGTCCCAGAATCCAAAACCCTCCAATTGGCCCCGTGAGAAGCAAAAAGTCTCTAATTCCAGCACTGCTCCCCTCGTAGAGAACGTTGGCAGACTCTAAAAGATATGCACATTTTCATCATTCCTTTTAAATGACTTTCTAATATGTAATTCTTTTCTTGAAATTTTTGACTATCAATTAATGTAAATGAAGAACATGAATCTGCATAGACATACATTTTCTTGCCAAAAAGATTTCACAAGAGCGGTATTTAACTTTGTTGTTATCTTCTTGAGAATTAACCTGAAACACAAATGTGTTATCAGCTTACATTCATCATCAATATTGTTAACCATGTGCACATTCTTTACAGTAGCTTAACACTACAGATCTTTTGCAAAATTCCCAAACCTGTTACATTTTCTACATTTGACTACTTTGCCAGGACATTTAAGGTAATTGGCAGGATGATTCATACTTCTACATCTGAATCACTTCAGTTTCTCGTTTTTTTACATATTTCTTATTACTTGTTTTTCACCTTGAGTTTTGAAAACGTTGTCTTCCTCCTCTGTTAGAAATGGGGGTCTCTAGTTGGCAGGTTGTGACTCTGTCCAAGTAGGGACCCTCCTTCCTAGTCAGGGCAAGGGAGCCACGCTCCTAAAATAACCCCTGCTCACCCCATTGGGAGCTTGGCACAAGCAGTCAGGCTTATCTCAGAGGAAGTGTGTAAAGTGTTTGCACATAGCATAGAGCAATACAGTAAAAACACTACAAAAGGAAATCACACCAAATTTACAAAAGTAGCCAATATTTATCTGTGTAAAACAAGACCAAAATTATAAGAATCCAACATACAAGTATTTAGAAATATCAATAAGTAAAAATAGACTTTAAGGGTAGTTCTTTGAAGTCAATAGCTCTTTCGGGGCTATCACAGAGTCGTGAACAAACAAATCCAACAGTTCTGAGCGGTCATGGCATTTCTGGCCAGCTACAGTGTCGGGAAGATCCGCAAAACAGTACCTTTAGAAATGCAGGATGCCGGGGACCTTGCGATGAGCTCTAAAGAGCCAGCAGTTTTGAAGGTCGTGCAGATGTCGCCGGGCCTTTGTAGTCAAACGCATTGCAGATTGAACTCCATGCAGATGAAAGCGGGAGCGCCGGCGGGCGTCGGGGCAGTGGTGCGAAGTGCAATAGTGCGGCATGCAGTGTCCTCAGGTTGGCAGCGGCTCATTTCTGGCACCCAGCGGCATCAGTGAGACCAGGGCTGCGCTGTTAAGTGGGGCAATGCTGGTCGCGGTGCTGGCAGGTCATGAGGCAGGCAGTGCTGTCAGTGTTGCAACGCTGTCGTCGGCTGATGAACTGGATTTGATGGCGCCAATATGGGTGGGTGAAAGCTGCAGTGTGGGTCAGGTCAGTGTGTCATGTAACCTATGAGTGGTGCCCCCAAAACCATGGTGTAGGTAGCGGCATTGATGTCAGCTTGGAGCTGTGGCATTGGTGAGACCACAGCTGCAGTGCGAAATGGGACTGTACTCCGTTTTCTCCACGAGCGGTGTCCACAGATCACAGTGCAGGCAGCTGCAATGGTGATGGCGTCATTGCATCATTGGGGATGCCACGGTGGTGGTGTGAAGCAAGGTGGTGCGGAGTTCCATGCCCACAGGTCATGGTGGAAACAGCGGCTCGGTGGCACCTTCGAACTGTGTAATTGTGAGACCAGGGTTGCAGTGCGAAGTGCGGCAGTGCGCTCTGGTGCTTTCAGGTCACGGAGCCAGCAATGGCATTGTGTTCCTATTTTCCTCTTTGGCAACTGAAACACCCAGTTGAGAAGCTGGTACCTAGAGGATCTTGAAGTGTTTGTTGTTCCTAAGACTTAATGAACAGGGGGCAAGCTCTTTTTCAAGCCCTTGGAGACACTGAGAAATAAGTTGCAGAAAGTTCAGTCCAGTCCTTGCTCTGCCCAAGACAGAAACAGCTACTGCGGGCCAACACGGCAAAGCACATAGCTTCTCCAGCACTTTTTCTTGGCAGGTTTCTTGATCCAAAAGAGTTCTAAATCCCTGGGGTCAGTGCGCCAATATTTATACCTCATTTCCCTTCAACGTTCTGTGGTGTTGGCATAACCAAAGTTCTTCTGGTACACATAATCCAGCTCTGTCCTGCTCAGGCCAGGTTCACTACAGGAGGTGGAGATAGGATTGTGGAAGGCACACAAAGTCCATTCAGGTGCATGTGGCCACCACTCTAGACACTCACCCATCATCCAGGAAATGTGTCACCCAGGAAAGGCAGGACACACCTAAGACGCCTTGGTGTCCCTGTCTAGTGTGAGTGCACAAACTAGCCCTTGTCAGTCTAAAACCCAGACAGCTAATACACAAACAGGCAGAGGCACATGGATGGTTAGCCAAGGAAATATATACTTTCTAAAAGTGGTATTTCCAAACACACAATATAAAAATAATCTTTACTAAAAGATGCATTTTCAAATCCTGTGTTCAGGCATACCAAACTCCACTTTTCTATCAGCTTCCCCAGGCAAGCTACATGTGTAAAAGGGTTGCAAAGCAGCTTCCGTACTAACCTATGGGAGAGAGTTTCTCAACAGTGCAATGCGTAGTATTTCACCAACAGGACATGTTACAAACACCATCACATGTCCTACTTTCCCCTCACACTACACTCTGCCCACAGGGGTACCTTTGGCCTACCTTAGGAATGTCTTATATGTGAGAAAAGGGAAGGTTAGGGCCTGGCAAGTGGGTGCACTTGCCAAGTTGATATGGCAGTAGAAACTCTGTGCAGACCCTGCAGTGGCAGGTCTGAGAGCCCTTTGAAAGGCTGCTGGTGTGGGTGGCACAATCAGTGCTGCAGGCCCACTAGCAGCATTTGGTTGACATGACCTGTACACACACAGTGCACTGTACTAGGGACTTAGGAGTAAATCAAATAAGCCAATCACAGAAACACAATCCATAAACACAATTTACAGTAGTGCGCATAAACAGAACTATATAAAGGACTGGCAACGTTAGTCGCCCCACACATGCTGGACATGTGCAACGACTCGCTACAGCAGGGCAAACTACCGGAATACCGAGGACTAGCCTACATAGTGGTTATCCCAATGCAGAATGCTCCTCCTATTGACCAATCTCATTATTAAATGTGGAGGTAAAGATATTGGCCAAGGTTTTAGCGACTAGATTGACTAAAGTAAGAATGGCCCTTGTTTACCCTGCTCATTCAGGGTTTATGCTGTAGCGGAGCAACAGACTGAATGTTCGACGCTTATATAGGGTCCTACATGTGACTGAGAGCGAACCAACAGAAAATGCAGTGCTGCTCTTCCTGGATGCACGTATGGCATTCGACAACATTGACTGTCATTATCTCTTTGCGGCACTGGAACGATTTGGTCTCGGACCCAAGTTCTGTGCCTGGGTGTGGCTGCTATACGCAGGTCCCCTGGACCGAGTGAGAGGGAATGGTGTGACATCCTACGCATGCTACGGAAGATCTTCCGGTGGATCCCCACCGAGACCAGGAAGACCGTCACCCAGGCCCTCGTCACCAGCCGACTGGACTACGGCAACGCCCTCTACGCCGGTACCACCGCCAAGCTCCAGAAGAGACTCCAGCGGATCCAGAACGCCTCAGCCAGACTCATCCTCGACATCCCACGAACCAGCCACATCACCGGACATCTGAGAGACCTTCACTGGCTCCCCGTCAACAAAAGAATCACCTTCCGCCTCCTCACCCACGCACACAAAGCCCTACACGACCAAGGCCCGAGCTACCTCAACAGCCGGATCAACTTCTACGCTCCCAAACGCCACCTCCGATCAGCCAACCACGCCCTCGCCGCCGTCCCCCGCATCCGAAGAGCGACTACAGGAGGAAGGTCCTTCTCCTACCTGGCCGCCAAGACCTGGAACTCCCTCCCGACCGACCTGCGCCTGACCCAAGACCACCTCTCCTTCAGGAAGAAGCTGAAGACCTGGCTGTTCGAGCAGTAGCGGCACCCCCCCCTCCCACCCCCCCCCCCTAGCGCCTTGAGACCCTACGGGTATGTAGCGCGCTCTATAAGTGTCACTGATTGATTGATTGATTGAGGTGACATTACACCAGGTTACAAGACAGGGATGCCCACACTCACCGATGCTCTCCGTGCTTCCACTTGAACCCTTAGCGACATGGGTCAGAAGAGACCCAATAATATGAGGAATTATGGTGGGGTGTGAATGGGAGGAAGTAGAAATAAGAGCGAGATTCCAACTCACACAACTTCGAATCCTACATAGATCTTACATGACTCAGACAAAGCTACTCCGCATGGGCATAGGCGACTCTGACAAATGTGTGAGGAGATGCGGGGAAGAGGGTACCTTCTTTCATATGTTGTGGAGTTGCCCGGTTTTACAGAGATAATGGAACCAAGTTACACAAGTGATGACTGCAGTAACGGGACAGCTAATCCCTCTAGATGCATGGTGGCTTATTTTATGTGTGATGGGGGAAACCAAATGGTCAAAATATAAAAAGCTGTGGCTGTCATTAGCAGCTGTAATAGCAAAAAGAAACATAGCAAGGAGCTGGGGGTCAACACTCTCCCCCAAAGTCGCAGACTCAAAAAAGGACCTTGATTGGTGTAGCGCTGCTGAGAAGGAGGTATGTAAAGTGGGGAAAAGTATGGGCTATGTGAGTGAAACATAGAGGGATCTGATCGAATGTTAAATGTGATAAGATATACAATGAGTCGGATGTACAAAGAGACAGAAACTGCCAGATGATAGACATGTTACCTGAGAGATATGGATCCAATGAGAAATGCCTGTATTTGAAGCAGATAGTAGGTAAACCTTAAAGATTGCAAATGGTATTTTGACTGTCATTCAAATGTTATGTTATGCTGTACATCTGTAAGTTTAATAAAAATAGCCCCCCCCCCCAAAAAAAGTGTGCATAAACACTAAACCAGAAAAAACAAGATCCAGAGTACCATAAAAACCAGCCGATTAAATGCAAAACAAAAGAGGAAACACACCAATAGATGTCAGGTCTAATATCCTTGACATGTTATTTTCCTCATCATTTTTAACAATACCTTTGCTTAACTTCATTTCTTTCACGCAAATAGTGGTGTGCTCAGTACTCTTGGCTATGTTTATTGTTTCTTCCAGGCCAGGATTCTGAGTTATTACTCTCTCTTGGACTTTATGATCATTGGTACAACAAACCAATTAATCCCTAATTAGAGAATCATTTAGGGGTCCAACCTCACATGTTTGGAGGTATCTTTCTAATTTTTCCCTTGCATTCTGTTAAATCATGTAGGCCTCTCAAGTACCATGTTAACTTTATCGTTAAAATGGGCTTCTAATTTTCTTAAGGTGGCTGAAAAACCCAAATTCATTTTCTTCATCAGCATCTCTGTTATCATTGCTTTGATCTGATAAATCTTCATACATCTTTGTACCTGGTATCCCCAAATTATGTAGTAAAGTATGCTGCCTACTTACTGAAAAATACAATTCTCCCCAATACAAATAAGATATGATTGACATATTTTGTATCCATCCTTCCCAAGGAATGTCTGGTTCTCCTTCAATCTGTGAAAACGGAGGAGGCTGACTCATACTTGTTGCTGATATTTTGTACTATCTATATAAATGGAGACAAACTAAATATTTATATGCACCCAATCTTATCTATTACACAGACACGGTCGCTCCAAACGCTGCTCCCCGCTCCGCCTGCCTGCTGAAGTGCCTCTGCATCCCCACCTCGCTCTTCCGCAAGTACCCACAGAGTTTGAATTGATCTGCCTTAAGGAAGGAACCTCGTTGTGCATTAGTGTGTCATAGCGCTCCGCCTGCCTAACTACGCTGCTATTAATCAACTGGCATCTAGAATATTGTAGCGCTGCTGTTACTATTGTCTGCCTGATCTCACCGGTGCCTTTATTACTAAGATCGCGCTATTCGATTTCTGTGCCCCATTCCGGTCAGATATCGGCTGAGGCCATTTTGTGATTGCTGTTGTTGTTGTTGTTTGCTTCCTGTGCCTTCCCCGACCAGTCCCCGCCCAGCTCCCGCCTCCCAGCTGACCACCCCTCCCACTGACTCCATTTGCCCCGCTCGCCCGCTACAGCGCTGTGACCGTCCTGTTTTCAACAGACACGGTCGCTCCAGACGCTGCTCCCCGCTCCGCCTGCCTGCTGAAGTGCCTCTGCATCCCCACCTCGCTCTTCCGCAAGTACCCACAGAGTGTGAATTGATCTGCCTTAAGGAAGGAACCTCGTTGTGCATTAGTGTGTCATAGCGCTCCGCCTGCCTAACTACGCTGCTATTAATCAACTGGCCTCTAGAATATTGTAGCGCTGCTGTTACTATTGTCTGCCTGATCTCACCTGTGCCTTTATTACTAAGATCGCGCTATTCGATTTCTGTGCCCCATTCCGGTCAGATATCGGCTGAGGCCATTTTGTGATTGCTGTTGTTGTTGTTGTTTGCTTCCTGTGCCTTCCCCGACCAGTCCCCGCCCAGCTCCCGCCTCCCAGCTGACCACCCCTCCCACTGACTCCATTTGCCCCGCTCACCCGCTACAGCGCTGTGATCGTCCTGTTTTCAACAGACACGGTCGCTCCAGACGCTGCTCCCCGCTCCGCCTGCCTGCTGAAGTGCCTCTGCATCCCCACCTTGCTCTTCCGCAAGTACCCACAGAGTGTGAATTGATCTGCCTTAAGGAAGGAACCTCGTTGTGCATTAGTGTGTCATAGCGCTCCACCTGCCTAACTACGCTGCTATTAATCAACTGGCATCTAGAAAATTGTAGCGCTGCTGTTACTAATGTCTGCCTGATCTCACCGGTGCCTTTATTACTAAGATCGCGCTATTCGATTTCTGTGCCCCATTCCGGTCAGATATCGGCTTCAGCCATTTTGTGATTGCTGTTGTTGTTGTTGTTTGCTTCCTGTGCCTTCCCCGACCAGTCCCCGCCCAGCTCCCGCCTCCCAGCTGACCACCCTTCGCCCCTCCCCTTCTCCATCCACTTATGACAGTTGTAGGTTCGCGCAGCGTTCACGCGCAGCGTCCGCGCCCCAGCCGCGCCGAAGGTGCGCCAAAGGTAAGCCCGTCTACGCCCGTTCGCGCCTCGACCGCGCCCAGCGCCAGACCCCCTGGTCCTCGCAATGCCCAGCCCTCCCGCATTACTTACGACGCCTCCACCCTCCTAGCCCTTAACCCCGGCCGACTCTCCAACTGCGCCCAAGCCGCTCCTGGGCACACCCATGGACCCTTCACTTGCTACTCCTGCAAGTTCGACGGCACCAAGAAAAACTCCTCATCCACGAACACAAAACAGATATCTGACTCCACCCACCTAAAATGCATCCTGCTCAACACCCGCTCAGTCCACAGACACGCCATCGACCTCTGGAACTTACTAGACACCATTTCTCCCGACGTTGCCTTCCTTACAGAAACATGGATGAATGCCTCATCAGCTCCAGACATTACCATAGCCATCCCGGAAGGATACAAGATCATCCGCAAGGACCGCACCGACCAAACAGGAGGAGGCATCGCTATCGTCCATAAGAACTCCATCCGCATCTCAACCAGCTCTGACGTCAACCTTACCAGCGCTGAACACCTTCACTTCCAGATCCACACCGACCCCAAAACCACACTCAGAGGCGCACTCCTCTACCGACCTCCAGGACCCCGTGCACATTTCAGCGACGTAATCACTGACTTTATCACCCCACACGCCCTCCCTTCCGAGGAATACATTCTGCTGGGAGACCTCAACTTTCACCTAGAAAAGAGCAATGACAGCAACGCCACCTCCCTTCTGGACAATCTCGCCAACCTCGGACTCAAACAACTTGTCACTACGCCCACCCACATCGCTGGGCACACACTCGACCCTATCTTCACCTCCAGCAAACATGTCTCCTTCAGTCACACCACTACTCTCCATTGGACGGACCACAGCTGCGTTCACCTTATCTACAAAAAGACCACAACTCACAACCATCCTCAACCTACTATGCGAAGAAACTGGAACAAAATCACCATCGACCAGATCTCCTCATCGCTTCTCCAAAACCCCCCTGCCCACTCCTCAAACCCCGACCAAGCAGCCATTAACCTCACCCAATGGCTATCCAACAGCGCCGACTTCCTAGCACCGCTGAAAAAACGTCAAATCAAACTAGGCAGCAAAAACGCATCCTGGTTCAACGATGATCTTAAGAAATCCAAGAAACTCTGTCGCTCCCTCGAGAAGGCCTGGAAAAAAGACCCAAACACCAGCACCAGGGACGCCTTCAAAAACGCCACCCGCATACACCACCAACTAATCCGATCTGCCAAGAAAGCCGCATTCAAAGACCGACTAGACAACAACGCCCACAACAGCAAGGAATTATTCAACATCGTCAAAGAATTTACCAACCCCTCAGCCAACTCCAACGACATCACCCCCTCTCAAGCCCTCAGCGACTCCCTAGCTTCGTTCTTCCACAACAAAATCGCAGACATCCACAACAGCTTCGACAACCGACCCGGAGACCAACCCACCCAACCTTCTGCAGGACCTTCACCCCCCTTGAACTTCCTTAATGACTGGAACCCAATCTCCACTGAAGACACCATCCGTCTGATGAACTCCATCCACTCAGGATCCCCCACAGACCCCTGCCCTCACCACATCTTCAACAAAGCAGACTCCATCATAGCACCACACCTTCGAGACGTCACCAACTGCTCCCTCAACTCCGCCACCTTCCCGGAAAGCTGGAAACACGCAGAACTTAGCGCCCTTCTGAAAAAACCCACAGCGGACCCCACCGAACTCAAAAACTACCGCCCCATCTCGCTCCTTCCATTCCCAGCCAAAGTCATTGAGAAAGCTGTCAACAACCAGCTTGCCGCCTTCCTCGAAACAAACAAATCCCTCGACTCCTCACAGTCTGGCTTCCGAGCCAAACACAGCACGGAGACCGCCCTCATCGCAGCAACAGACGACATTCGAACTCTCCTGGACAATGGAGACACAGTCGCCCTCATCCTCCTTGACCTCTCCGCAGCCTTCGACACAGTCTGCCATAGCACCTTTCTACAGCGCCTCAGAAACATCGGAATACAAGGAAAAGCACTGGAATGGATCACCTCGTTCCTCACAGGAAGAACCCAGAGAGTCCGCCTCCCACCATTCAACTCAGAGGCCACTGAAGTCATCTGCGGCGTACCCCAAGGGTCCTCACTCAGTCCCACCCTCTTCAACGTATACATGAGCCCCCTCGCGGCCATCGCACGCCAACACAACCTCAACATCATCTCCTACGCGGATGACACTCAACTGATCCTATCACTCACCAAAGACCCTAGCACCGCCAAAACTAACCTACACGAAGGAATGAAAGAAGTAGCCGAGTGGATGAAACACAGCCGACTGAAACTGAACTCAGACAAAACAGAAGTCCTTATCTTAGGTACCTCCCCCTCCGCCTGGGACGACTCTTGGTGGCCAGAGGCCCTTGGAAAAGCACCCATCCCGACGGACCACGCACGTAACCTGGGCGTCATCCTGGACTCCTCACTCTCTATGAACAGACAAGTAAACGCTGTTTCATCATCTTGCTTCAACATCCTTCGCATGCTCAAAAAAACATTTCGCTGGATCCCCACCGAAACCAGAAAAATGGTCACCCATGCACTGGTTACAAGCCGCCTGGACTACGGAAACACCCTATACGCCGGTATCACCGCAAAACTCCAGAATAAACTCCAACGCATCCAGAACGCATCAGCCAGACTCATACTAGACATCCCGCGTAAAGACCACATCTCTAGTCACCTGAAAAACCTCCACTGGCTCCCTGTCAATAAGAGGATTACTTTCCGACTCCTAACCCACGCACACAAAGCACTTTATGAAATTGGACCCGAATGCCTCAACACACGTCTTTCCTTCTACACCCCCTCCCGTCAGCTACGATCCTCCAACCAAGCCCTTGCTACCGTACCTCGCATCAATAAAACCACCATGGGAGGTAGATCCTTTTCCTACCTCGCAGCTAAAACCTGGAACTCACTCCCCACTCACCTTCGTCTCACTCAGAACCATCTAGCATTCAGAAAGCAACTTAAAACTTGGATATTCGACAAATAATTCCCCACCCTTCTTCAAGCGCCTTGAGACCCTCCGGGTATGTAGCGCGCTATATAAATCTTCTGACTTGACTTGACTTGACTATATAGAGGAAATGTACATGCACAAATGCAAACTGCAACAGTAAATGCTTCAAATATCACAGTAGAAAAAATGCAATCTGGACCTACCATACAAGGACACACATTACTTACTTTATGTACCTTCAGTCAGAACATACCTTAATATTTAAAGAAGCTTTTCAATCCCCAAACAAAACTTTCCTTAAACCCAAATAGGAAGCTCTTTCTTTGAAGAAATGGGTGTGGAAAATAGCAAGACCAAAATCCATTTGCTGAGGATGTCTAGGCGTCGCCCTCCTGCTGTCCTGCACACACGCGAACATGGGTTAAGATGATATAATGCTGTGCCTGTCAGCCGAAACCAAAATTGGTCTGGAGAAGCACCAGCCCACAGGAAAATTAATCCACTGTATTGTGCCTGTCAGCTGAGGCAACCAGAGTTTATAACTGTCGGCCAACAGGCAGTAAAGTCTACACGTGCACTACACAGAGCGAGGCGCAGCGCCTATTGACAGCTTTTGAACGGTTTCCTCAGACTGATGATAGAGATCCTGTCAGTGGACACACGACAAGGATTCATGCCAGCTGTCAGGCAATACGCTGCATGCTCTCATCACAGAGCGGGCACAGCGGAATTAGAACGCCTCAATCGGAACAAGGTGCCGTATCTGTCAGCGGAGCGACAATGCTCCCTCTTCTCAGAGTCAAAATCCATCGCCACCAGCCGAAAGAACAAGGGGTCAAATTGATGCTGCTATCTTCAGGGTGGAATCTCCAACCAGCACCGGTAGGTTCACAAGCTGTTCTGATCAGTGAGGACATAAAACACGCAACTGATCTCAGCAAAAACATGCTGTGCCACTGTGCACTCTCAACGCTTCACCTGAAGGCAGAACCATGGTGCTCTCTCTTCATTGTTCCCCAGGGAGGTAAAGGGAAAGAAGTAACCAAGCGTAAAGGAGGGGATAAGGGGAATCCCCTTTCGGAACTAAAACCCTCACACACCCAGCGAGCTAGGTGTCATGCTTCATCATCTGGGTTCTGCTCCTCATCAGACTGGCGCTGCAATGTCTGACGGGCACCCATAAAGGGGATCTTTATTGGAGTTCTTTTGTTCCTGCCAGTTGGTACATGCGGGTATGGGGGCCTTAGAAGGAGTGTAGACGAAAAAAGGTATAAAGTTAAAAAAGGTCAGTGAATACACAGCAATCTTTATAGGTGTGGTACACTACCTTAATAAAACAAGCATTGGAAATGCAATAGGTCTCGCACCATTAGAGTTAGTGCTTTTAGAATTGTTTATGGTTTTTTTTTGTAAATGTTTAGCATTTTTGTTTCCTGTAGCCAATGCTAAAGAATTACAAATAAAAAAAGCCATAAACATTTCTTAAAGCTCTAACTGAAATGGTCTGAGACCTATTGCACTGTGTGAGGGTGAGGGGTTGAGGGTGAGTGAGGGTGAGGGTGAGGGTGGGTGAGGGTGAGTGAGGGTGAGGGGTTGAGGGTGAGTGAGGGTGAGTGAGGGTGAGGGGTTGAGGGTGAGTGAGAGTGAGGGTGAGTGAGGGTGAGGGTGAGTGAGGGTGAGGGTGAGTGAGGGTGAGGGGTTGAGGTTGAGGGTGAGGTGTTGAGGGTGAGTGAGGGTGAGGGTGAGTGAGGTGTTGAGGGTGAGTGAGGGTGAGGGTGAGTTAGGGTGAGGGGTTGAGGGTGAGTGAGAGTAGTTGAGGCTGAGTGAGGGTGAGTGAGAGTGAGGGTGAGTGAGGGGTTGAGGGTGAAGGTTTGAGGGTGAGGTTGAGGGGTTGAGGGTGAGTGAGGGTGAGGGGTTGAGGGAGGGTGAGTGTGGGTGAGGGTGAGTGAGGGTGAGGGTGAGTGAGGGTGAGTGAGGGTGAGGAGTTGAGGGTGAGTGAGGGTGAGGGTGAGTGAGTGTGAGGGGTTGAGGGTGAGTGAGGGTGAGGGTGAGTGAGGGTGAGGCTGAGGTGTTGAGGGTGAGTGAGGGTGAGTGAGGGTTAGTGAGGGTGAGTGAGAGGTTGAGGGTGAAGGGTTGAGGGTGTGAGGGTGAGGGGTTGAGGGTGAGTGAGGGTGGAGGGTGAGGGGGTGAGGGTGGGGGGGCGAGGGGGTGAGGGTGAGGGGGTGAGGGTGAGGGTGAGGGGGTGAGGGGTGAGGGTGAGGGGGTGAGGGTGTGGGGTGAGAGTGAGGGGGTGAGGGTTAGGGGGTGATTGTTAGGGGGTGTGAGCATTAGGGGGTGTGAGCGTTAGGCGGTGTGCGGGTTAGGGGGTGTGAGGGTGAGTGTGAGTGAGGGGGTGTGAGGCTTCGGGTGTGTGACGTTGCGTGAGTGTGAGTGTGTGTGAGGGTGAGTGAGGGTGTGAGAGGTGTTGTTATGCAGAGGGTGTGTGACGGTGTGTGAGGGTGAGGGTGTGTGAGGGTGAGTGTGAGTCATTGTGAGGTGTTGAGGGTGAGTGAGGGTGAGGGTGAGTGAGGGGTTGAGGGTGAGTGAGGGTGAGGGTGGGTGAGGGTGAGGGTGGGTGAGGGTGAGGGGTTGAGGGTGAGTGAGGGTGAGGGGTTGAGGGAGGGTGAGGGTGAGTGAGGGTGAGGGATTGAGGGTGAGGGGTTGAGGGTGAGTGAGGGTGAGGGTGAGTGAGGGTGAGTGAGGGTGAGGGGTTGAGGGTGAGTGAGGGTGAGGGTGAGTGAGGGTGGGTTTGAAAAGTCCTACGTACATCTCCTATTGTTGACCATCCTCACAATAATTCGGTACTTCAATCACATGCCGACTAACACTATGAAGATAAGGAACTTACAGTTACTCGCGCAAGTGAAATCCCGATAAATGTTGGAGGGCGGACAGTCAGACTTGCACGTGCGTATTCGCCAGTTTTACCAGCAATAAACAAGCATGACCTGCTGTAAAAATACGACGAAAAACTAACAACATTCTAAAAGGACGGCTACTGGTTAGATATCCAAATTAGCTAATTCCGAACTGGACACCGAGAAGATTGTAGTCCGTTCTTTATGTCTACCTTGGTGATTCCTCCTTTGTTTCGCTTCGGGCGGAAGTTTTAGAACGTGTACCGGAAGTAATCCATTGTTTCGTTGACCCCCCTCATACACCGCATCAGGTAGGAGGAGCATTTTTTGTAGGGGAAGTTAAATTGGAAGGTATCCGAGCTTATGCTAATATAAACATGCCGATGTAAAAGCTGATCTCAATAGATGTCCCTCCAAAAATATCCCCATTCAAGCTTCGTGACACGACTCGCAGCGTTTTATAGCAGAGTAGCTCCTTTGTGACTCCTTGTCACCCGAACACTTTTTCCACTCTTGGGATTTGATACTAGTAAGCCGGTTGCACTAATGCATCTGAACGTTAGTACTGGTAAAAAAAAGCCCATAACTGGGAAAACAGAGTCTTGATGACATGTTCAGCCTAAGATTTAAGTATGTGACCTAAGTCCTGCCAACACTGATTTTTGGCTGCACACAGCTAATGTTTTTCCTAATTGGAACGTGACTTTATTTTACCTTTCTGTCACATTTGTTTACAGGTAGTGGTGTATAATGTAAAATATCCTACCTATTGAGAGGGAATTCAATTATCGTCTTGTCTCGAACAGACGGCGGGCAGGGGAGGGGGCGGAGCGGGGAGAGGGAACAGACGGAGGGAAGGCCAGATAAGGGGAGGGGGGAGGAGAGTAGGAGGAGGAGAGTAGGGGAGGCACGGCCTAGCGGCCGTGCAATCAAGAAGTGAGGGGGCGGGAGAGTAGGCAAGGCAGGCGGCTGGGGGGAGGGGGGAGGAGAAATGCGACGCGACATGGCAGGCAGGGGAGGGGGCAGAGCGGGGGTGTGGGAGGAGTGCGGGAACAGACGGCGAGGGGAGGAGAGTAGGAGGAGGAGAGTAGGGGAGGCACGGCCTAGCGGCCGTGCAATCAAGAAGTGAGGGGGCGGGAGAGTAGGCAAGGCAGGCGGCTGGGGGCATGTGCACGCGCTTTTAAGCTCAATGCGCATGCGCATTGAGCTTATAAGTCACGGGCACTGCAAGGAATCGCCACGATTCCTTGCAAGTTGGACAAAGAGTGGATAAGCCCCCATAGTCTCGCTTGCTCGATGCGCATGCACATCGACAGGCGAGACCTAAACAGTGAGGTGACAGAACACGTTGGTGCGAAGATCCAGTGGTGTCTGTCTTATCTAAAGGTCGACATGGACATGTTTCATGCTGTCAAAGCAATTCGTCAGGACCTACAATATAAAGGAATGGTTCTACACAGTCTAGAAGGGTGTACACTACCTTCATCTGGAAGTGGGACAGCAGGCCAGGAAGTCCTGCTCAGTCCAAGTGGGACCTAGGAAAAGGGCGACAAATGGGAAAACAGTAAACCCAAGATAACGCTCTCAAGTCAAAATTAGGTCACCACAGCCTGGTTACAGTATCAGTGGCCAAACGGCCCGGAGTGTTTAGATAACCCAGTGTTTACTGAGAGATCCACAGGAAAAAGGTGGGGAAGGAGTTAAAAACAATTAAAAACAATGGGAATGGCATAGCGAGGTAGGGGTCACTACAATTGGCCGTTACAGGAATAGGCAAACAAGTTAAAATTAAGGAAAAAGTTTAATGAAAACAGGGGGTAACATTGGAAATTCTGTAAAGGAATGCCTCACCCTATTGAATCCGACAATGGCATCTCCGGTCTTCTCAGTTAAAGGAGGCACCAGGAGTTGGTACCTTAGGGTCAAAATGAGACATCGTAAGGAATGGTAAAGGGGATCCATGGGCTAAACAACAGACCCTCAAATTAAGTTTCCAGGTATAATACCCTGGTTGCGGCTCCATAATTCTCACGGGCCGCTAGTCACAGGAATGGCGGATCACTCGTCAGTAATGTAAACTCGGGGGACGTGGGCGATCGCGGGCACCTAAGCGCCAAACATGACCGATGATCCCAAGGGGTCAGCGGACTGCCGGAGTCAGGCAACCCGATGATCGCGCAGACAAGCCCGGAAGTGACATCGAAGACAGGAGCATCCTGGACTATGCAATACACAGAGAACCAAGGGTCTCACAACACGGACGTGATTACTTTGGCACCCCGATGAATGGGAGCCTGCGGTCAACAACAAAATGAGTTGTGTGAGATCAGCTGTAGTGAAGTCTCTTACCTGTCCGTAGTACGGATCACACCGATACACCTACCCAAAACGTCGGGGTCAAAGAGAAGCCGGGGCATCAATGTTTGTGAACGCGGTGCTTTTGAACTCATACTACCGGAAGTCTCAGGAAGATCCACGTGACATGATTTCACTGCAACTAAAACTAATTATTCCTCTGATGAAAGTTCAGATACTGGAAGCCGGAGGGGCTCCTCCAACAGTGATTCAAGCGGAATTAGTCAGGGACCACGCAACCAACGCCAAAATATGGCTAGGGGCTATAGCAACAGCAACGTCTATCAAGGCCCTCCCCACCTCCCACCGCCTTGGCACTAACCCTTCTATCCTCAAGGACCGCCACAGTTCTATCCAATCAACAACCCCCCTTTTTTTAGGCAGAGGCTGGGGCAGAAGAAGAGGGCGCAGCAAAAGAGGAGGACAGAAGGGCGTACAATGGCAGGTCCAGTCCACCACTCCCACAGTGGAAACTCGGAGTGTAACCAGGGGAAAGAAAGCCTAGTGGTCAACCTGTCTGAGAGATCTTTAACCAAAACTGAATTGATTGTCCTCGAGAAAGGACTGGGCTTTGTCCCTACTCGCACACCAGATGATTTCACTGAGACTTGTGAATTGAAACAATTTTCTCCACAATTAGACATCAACAAGAATGGCCAATTCACACTGAAAGAACCAATAGTCAATGCAAGAGGTTTTGAAATACCTGTCGCATTACTTGACCTCACAGTCATAGTACCCCATGCTGTGGATACACCTCTGAATAAGGCAAAGCACCTCACCAGTGCACGTCTAACAGGATATGAGTTAACGCTGCTCGCTAAATATATTACGATCAAACGATGTGCCACTCTGAACCCAGCCATGTTGCCACCCCTCCCTTCTGAGAATGAGGAGATTGACATACATGATTGTATCTTACAGACGGAACAAGAGACAAAAGTATGGGTAGACTTGACTGATGTTCCCTTATCTGACTCTCAAGGGGAACTATATGTCGATGGCTCTTGTTTTAAATTACCAGATGGCACTTCAACTGCGGCATATGCTTTTAGTACGCTGCATACAATAGTTGAGACATCACAAGTTCCCAATCAGTCAGCCCAAGCTGCAGAGCTTGTTGCCTGCAAGTTGAGTGAGGGACTGGTTGTTATTATTTATACTTTGGAGTCACCCATAATTTTGAGTGACTCTGGGCAGATAGAAGGTTCCTTACTTCCCATGGAACAAAGATTGAGCCTGGTCATCTTATATATAGGCTTTTGTTCGCTTTAACACTCCCTAAGAAATTGGCACTAGTAAAGTGTAGCACACATAAGAACGTTACTGACAATGTGGGTAAAGGAAATGCTTTTACAGATCAGACAGTTAAGGAAACAGCCCAGACTAGGATGAAAAGAATGTTCGTAGCAGGTCCCGCTAGGTGGCTGTCCGTGGTCACCATGTTTGAGGATACACTTGAGAATGCGAAGGAAATACAGAGTGAGGCCACAGTGGAGGAATTAGCATTGTGGCAAGAACGTACAGCATAATTGTATGATGAGTGATGTTGGATTGACATAGTACTTGGTGCGAGCTGTTCTGACCCTCAGAGTTAGGTGGGGCACCAACCCCAGTACCAGTAGTAAAGAGCCTGGGTCTGAAGATCGACTCTGAGATGTCGATGTCTAGCCAGGTATCTACAGTGGTGGGTACATGCATGGGCCTACTCAGGCAACTACGGAACCTTGTCCCTCTCCTCTCCACCTCCGTCCTACAATGAATTGTATCAGCTACGGTCATCTCCTGGCTTGACTATAGAACAGCAGGTCCACTTTACGAGCCTGTGCATAGCCCATAAGGCCATACACAGAGATGCGACAAAATACATAAAAGACAGAGTACAAAGTACGTGAGAATCAGGTCCCAAGTTGTCTGCCGAATAAGGTGTGGCACTAAGTTTATTATAATTTGAAGTTCATAAGGTATTTAAAAGTCTGGGTGTGAATGATTATAATTAGGAAGTGAGGCATTTTATTCTGTGTATGAGAATAGAATGCATGGATTCCAAATTGGGTTTGAATCGCCAGTCGAGAAACCTAGCTCAGAGTGTAAGTTGGTAATATTGCGAGGTAGTATATGGCTTCCGGTGGTGAGTTTGATTCCCGCTCTGTGTGTTTTTTATACTTTGATTGTTGTCAATGAGCATTCTGTTTAAGGTATTGTTTTATAATTGTATTCCAATTATTGCATGTATTGTGAAAGTTTGGTTGAACAAGCAATGGGGTCGCTGAGGCAAATCTTAGAAATCTTTCTTTGATTGGGAAGTTCCACCTCCACTGGGAAGTGATGCATATGAGATACTGCTGAATCATCTTTCTGTGGCTTAAAGAATTGCATACGTCTACTGAAGGTGATACAAGTTGCAATTTCCTGAGAATGATATGTTTGATGTGAAGAAACATGAACACCTGAGGCATGATATGTTTCATATGAGACTGCTACCAAGACTTACAAAGTTTGAGGCATTACATGAATGGTATTATTAGGCTAATGAGAAAAGACACCACAAAATGATAAAGGGTCAGATTGGTATGGCCATGAATAGTTAATTGAAAGCAATATTGCACTTACTGAAAAAGGAGTGGCATGAGAATGTGTTAAAAACAGTGGGCATGTTTCCTGTGATTTCTACTGACTCAGACAAAAACAAAAGAGAGCAAAACGGAAACCAAAAATGAGAAGAAGGATGAGAAAAAGACTTCGAAAAAAAGTGATTCTGCGGAAGTAGAAGAATTTATGGATGATTTAATAATTATGACGAAACCACCTCCATAAAATGAGCCTCATTCAGAAGCATAAGAAACTTGAAGAAGTGAATAGAATGAAAGGCATCACGAAACAATCTTGGAGGCTCTACAGTCATTAGGCAAAAGTTGTGAAAATTAACACATTGAAACTTGAAGAAGATTTAGACCAAATTATGGATTCAGTCTTTCATAAGGGTACAATTCTAAACTTTAATAAACAAACATAGAGTTTTTTAATTTGGAAGCAGGGAAACATTCTACTTGTTCATATAAGAAACTTTGGAGGATAGCTGAGGAATATGATGTAAATTTTATTCATAAATGAATGCTTGAAACATATAGAATGAGATTGACCAAAGGTGATTTGCGAAAGGAAAACATTGTACCTTTAAGAACTAATCTCAAAAAATGTATTGACTTGATCAGAGACTGTAGGGATATGAAAAAGTATAAAGATGATTGGGCTCAGTTTTCTAAAAGCCACAAAAGAGTAAACATAAAAGAGTTTTGAGTGTGAGTGATTTTAAATGCAAAGTGAAAACTGAAATAGAGTTCCCTTTGTGAGAGGCATCTGGAAGAGCATGTATGCATGTTCCTTGTACTCGACAGGATGTGTGGATGTCTATGATGTTTATAAAGAATTTTCCGAAGGTTAGAGAGAAACCAGAAATGTGATAGACTGAGGTAGAAAGAAATGTGTCAATTCCAAAGGTGCTTTTTGAATATCTGTGTGCTTCGTTTTCAGTTACTGTGTCTTAAGATTTGTGGATTGAGTGCAAGAAAATAGTATTGTGGCCGAATAAAGAATGGCAGACAGAGTGTCCAGGTTTTAAGCCATCACTGATTCTTATGCAAATGTATACTCAGTTTATTGAACATTTGAAGGCAAAGGTTCTACAGGAACTGGTTAATTGGTTACAAATCATAAATTGCAGATGAATCAGTTCATGCATATTATGAGATATTGATGCAAATTTACAGGCAGCAAAGTGAAATTGATCCTTCAAAAGAGGCATGTCAGAACTTGTTTCTGCTTACGTGTTGGGGTCGTGTCCGAGGATCAGTGCACATCTTTAACAGAGTGATGTGCTGGCAAGGGAAATAATTAGATGAGGTACTTGCCTATGCAAAGCATTGTAGTGATTGTTGTGATGCATAATAAGAAATGTCAAAGGAGAAGAAGATGGTGGCACAAATGCAATTATTTAAGAAATGGGTCAAGGTTCTTTTCAAAATGTTGTGCAAGGAGGAAAAGGTGGTTCTTGAGGTCAGCATAGAGGTTTTATTAACAATGTTAGGAATTCTATTAAAGTTTGCAATGGTCAAACAAAATCAGGAGCAAGTCACATTTGTGGTAGAGAGGGACATTGTAAAAGGAATTGTAATTATAATGTGAATAGATTTTAAAATGGGATGTGAATGGTCCCTGAAATTAATCCTAAGCAGCAGAATAAGAATTGGAACTCTATTCCAATGACACAGAATGGTATGATGCAGTCATTTGTTTCAGCCATACTGGTATATGTGCAAACAAAATTGAATTTAAGGAAGTTCAATGGAAATTTGCCCTCAGCCCCGATACTATAGGGGCCCAAGCAGAATAACACACCAGAATTTAAAACATATTTAACATTTCAGCAAAAAAAAATTAGTAATTCATGACAATTTTCTACAATTTGCAGCTATAGTGGAGTCCCTTTTGGACTGAGTCAGGCACAATGAGAGTGCCTTGGGGAGGGGGGGAGTACAAGGAATGCATGCCTGGGGCAGTGCTAGTGATAGACCAGGATGGCACATATTTGGAAGATGAGGTTAATGGCCATCCTGTATAACTTGTATTGATACAGGTGCTAACTGATGCACAGTCAGACCAGTGGAGGTTCCAGTCCTACCTCTCTCGGGTAAAGAAGTCCAAGTTATAGGCTTTTTATATAAGCTAATGATTATTAACTTTTAAGCAAATCCCCCTCTAAAATGTGATCAACTTCAAATTATCATGATTTCATAATTCACAAAACAAGTTCTGCAAATTTGTAGGGTTGTGACCGTTTTATAAGCTAAATTGCATAATTTATTACATACCTGATGGTATTTGTATTGAGACAAAAGATGAGGATGTCGACTTTAAATTAATATTTAATTAAATAAAAGTTGGCATGTATCTGGTTCTCACAACTAAGGAATTCAATCAATCAATCAATTAATCAATCGATAAGCTTTATTAGACTGTTGAAAAAACAATCATTAAAGAACATGAATATTACAAGAACTTACTAAGAAGGGTCATTTGAAAAAAAGAAACCAAACTAAAATTATCACTAACATATAAATTGCTCAGAATTATAATCTGAGTAAAGAAAATATGTATATATAATATGTTTGTGAAAAAGGCTGATGCCTCTGCCGAATCTGTCATATTGGCCTCAGTATTGGAATAAATTCAGTGGATTAGAGGAATTGGTGATCTGTGCTGTGTCAGAGCCTGTTCTACCCATGGATAGGTCGCGATTGGATTATATGTGTATGTGTATATATGTATATATGTATATATGTATATATATATATATATATATATATATATATATATATATATATATATATATATATATATATTACCTACTGGCTATCGCCAGTAGGTATATATAGTTAGGATTAATTCCCTATGGGACTTTTGAAAATTCTATGTCTAATAACTTTGGCGTTTGTGGATGGAATCGGCTGAAATTTTCAGGAAAATGGCACATTTTGTTTCTGAGCAGCTCCTGAAAATTTGGTGGGGTTTCGTCAAGGGGGGGCTGAGAAAAAAGGGGGGTCCCAAAACGCGTTTTTTGCATTGAGTTTTCCATAGGGCGGTTGGACTCACTTTTAGCTCGAACGGCTGAATGGATTTGCACGAAACTTGGCAAAATTGTAGGGACTGTTAGCCCGATGTGCCTTTGCTAGGTCTCAATATATGTGCTCCAGTAGTTTTTGAGAAATTAACGTTTAAATCAAGATATATATCTGTAACAGCGCTCTGGGCAGCGATCCGGTCCGCTTACTTTTCGCTTATCGGAACTTTGCGCGCAGAAAGCTGATTGGCTCTCCGGTGTCTGTCAACATTCTAAACAGTCCGGAGCGGCCGCCATCTTGTCTCTCGGTAGGATCGAGAGAGAAGAAGAGGTGAAAAACGAAGGGTGAATTTAATGAAAGGGGGCAAGGTATCCCCCTTTTGACCCCCTAGGAATGCTGTTGGGGTTATTAAAGGGACCCGTGGGGAAAAGAAAAAAAAAATGATTTTTCACGGTAGAAGCGCTTCACGGGCCGCGAACTGGGCCGCAAACTGGTAGCGAAACGGGAATTCGCCATTTTGTGCTTCGTAAATTAAATTACTAGTTATAAGTGGGTACGGGAGACGTATCCTAATCCCCTATGTTTCCTGAGGGTGGGTGAGGAGGCTGATATATGTTGATACATCTCTTCCAGCGGCTGTGCGTGAGCTTTTTTTTTTTTTTTGCTGCGTGACAGTCCGGAGCGGCCGCCATCTTGTCTCTCGGTAGGATCGAGAGAGAAGAAGAGGTGAAAAACGAAGGGTGAATTTAATGAAAGGGGGCAAGGTATCCCCCTCTTGACCCCCTAGGAATGTTGTTGGGGTTATTAAAGGGACCCGTGGGGAAAAGAAAAAAAAAATGATTTTTCACGGTAGAAGCGCTTCACGGGCCGCGAACTGGGCCGCAAACTGGTAGCGAAACGGGAATTCGCCATTTTGTGCTTCGTAAATTAAATTACTAGTTATAAGTGGGTACGGGAGACGTATCCTAATCCCCTATGTTTCCTGAGGGTGGGTGAGGAGGCTGATATATGTTGATACATCTCTTCCAGCGGCTGTGCGTGAGCTTTTTTTTTTTTTTTGCTGCGTGACAGTCCGGAGCGGCCGCCATCTTGTCTCTCGGTAGGATCGAGAGAGAAGAAAAGGTGAAAAACTAAGGGGGAATTTAATGAAAGGGGGCAAGGTATCCCCCTCTTGACCCCCTAGGAATGTTGTTGGGGTTATTAAAGGGTCCCGTGGGGAAAATAAAAAAAAAATGATTTTTCACGGTAGAAGCGCTTCACGGGCCGCGAACTAGGCCGCAAACTGGTAGCGAAACGGGAATTCGCCATTTTGTGCTTCGTAAATTAAATTACTAGGTATAAGGGGGTGCGGGAGACGTATCCTAATCCCCTATGTTTCCTGAGGGTGGCTGAGGAGGCTGATATATGTTGATACATCTCTTCCAGCGGCTGCGCCATCTTGCCTTTTTTCGAATGCCACAATTTTGTCGTGCACGGCAGCCATTTTAGATGCCAGGCTGGTCCCAGGCTATCACCTACCCCTGCGGATGTAGTTTATGGCCCCAGCTGTAGAGAATTCAGACATGCCAATCCTCCTGATTCAGGCGTGTGAGTACTGATTTCAGTGCTAGTCTCCCGCCTCCCGATTTCTGCAAGCAAAAACCCGGGGGCATATTACTAACAACTAGCGATAATTTTTGTCTATAACTTGTTTAGAGACAAAAATTATCGCCGCACATCGGCGATTTTTATCGCAGATAAACCTTGCTATTATCGCAGAAAAGTCAGCGATATTCATGTATTATCGACCTAATGCTCTTAGCCATGTTATCCACCTCCCATTGGATAACATGGCTAAAACCTGCTCAGGGCAGGTGTTAGCTTTTGGAGATATTCGCGCTTAGTGCGAATATCTCCAAAAGTTGGTAATAGAAGGTAGCGATGTTAGGGACTGTTTCCAGTCGCTAACATCTTGGCACGCCACTTTGCATGTCATTAGTGATAAGTATCACTGACATGCAAAGCCGGGCCCAAGATGGTCGCTATCTCCTTTTAGGTGTCACTAACTGGTGTTAGCGACAGCTTGATAATAGGGAAATAATTTTATCTCCGCTTTCATGGTTTTTAAAGCCAAAAAAGGGGAGATAAACCCCCTTGCTAATATGCCCCACGATTCCTTGGGGGTTTCAGCTGATAGGGCTTGGTATTGTGTTACATGGTAATTTTTCCATGAAACGTCAGAGGGTCGATGTAGGGGTTCTAGAAGAGGTGATAAACCATTTAAGCCTCATGAACAAGCGCATGGTCTTTTAAAGATTTCTGAAGTACTCGGGGCGGCGGTGTGTGTGTGCCCTCTTTCAGGAGCGGGCGGGGGGGCACTGCCAGCAACTTGCCAGGTCAGGTAGTGTTCAACACGTGCATCACCCTTTCTCTGCTTGCTATTGCGCTCCATGCTTCGGAAAGGTAAGAAAAAGAACGTGCATTTGAGTTTGAAATGTCCGATCCTGCAGCAGCACACTTCCAAAGCCCACACATGACAATAACCCGATTCAAGGCCCCATTCACCCGTTTTTCAAAAAATAGATAACACTCCAACAAATTAAGGTTATAAAACTTTATTAACTTTTAACGATAATGAACAGAACAAAAACTAAAAACATTTAAACATTTATTAACACAAAAAGCAACAATGGTTAGAAGCTGTCTTTTGTGCGAATAGTCCCAAGGCAGCACAACGTGCAGAGTTCTGGACGGCACCCAGGTGATGTCGCCTGGGTGCCGCACTGGTTTAGGGATCCTACAATGCTGCTCCGAAAATTGGCGTGGGGCGTCCCGGGTGGGGCGGGGGGAGGCCTCGTCAGTAGCGGTCTGTTGTGCGAATAGTCCCAAGGCAGCACAACGTGCAGAGTTCTGGACGGCACCCAGGTGATGTCGCCTGGGTGCCGCACTGGTTTAGGGATCCTACAATGCAGCACAGAAAAACAGCGTGGGGCGTCCCGGGTGGTGCGGGGGGAGGCCTCGTCAGTAGCGGTCTGTGTCCAGTGTCACATGGCTGACACAACATGTACGACAGGCACCCAGGTGATGTCCAGTAAACTGCCGCACTGGTTTTGGTATCCTACAATGCTGCTCCGAAAATTGGCGTGCGGCGGCCCGGGGGGGGGGGGGGGGGGAGGCGGCGTGAACGGGTCTCCCCAGGTGGCGGCCATCTAGCTGAGTTGCGCTCGCTCTTGCGGCCACAGCGTCTCGCTCACCATGTTGTGGAGTTGCTCCCACTCTTGCAGTGCAGCGATAGGCGGCTGCCACATGGCTGTCAAAATGGCGGACGGCTCTTCGGTTTTGGGCCTGGTCCACTGAAATGGCCCTGGGACACCTTGGAAGTCGGACGCTTGCCTGCTAGGGCTTGGGCTCCATTCTCGAAAAGCGTCCCCTCAGCCGTGAAGATTGTATAAAAGTCTTGGGGGCCCCCGACTCCCGCAGGCTTCCGGTGGGGAGCGGCTGCCATGATTGCTCGCGGAATGACCACGACGGAGCCACGAGATGGTGGTGCTCTCATGCTGACGCCAGCTTCAGTCTGAATGATCCAGAAACAAGGTGGGGCTTTCATCGTTTGGGAAAAAAAAATGTTCTAAACCAATGAAAAGTGTTATTTTTAGGTCATATGACCAAGCCTTCCATCTTTAGGAAACCAAAAGTAAAATGAACCAATGAAAAGTTTTATAAACAAGTCACATGACCTGTTATGCGACATAGGGCTACAAAAAGCGTAGAAAATCCGTTGGCACGTGAGGCGGCGTCAGTAGCGGACCGATGTGCGAATAGGCCGAAGGCAGCACAACGCGCCGAGATCCGGATGGCACCGAGGTGGTGTCCAGCAAATTGCCGCACTGGTGTGGCCATCCTACAATGCTGCGCCGAAAGACGGCGTGTCCAGCTGAATTGCGGTCACTGTTGCGGTACAGTGACTCGAACGCGCCGAGATCCGGATGGCGCCGAGGTGGTGTCCAGCAAGTGGCTGCACTGGTGTGGCCATCCTACAATGCTGCGCCGGAAGTCGGCGTGGGGTGCCCCGTTGGCTTATGAGGTGATGTCAGTAGCGGACCGATGTGTGAATAGGTCGGAACCAGCACAAGGCGCCAAGATCCGAATGGCAAGTCCTGGATGTTGAGTGCCTCAGTTGAGATTTCTGAGAAGTGCTTGTAGAACTGTCTGAAGCTTATTTGCACCTGCTGCAGCTTCACTAGGTCCGGCGGAACTTGTTGCCTTTTCCTTTGTGCTTCTTTTCCTACAATGCGTTTCTTCTGAAGACACGACCAGGTCCCTGAATGTGTGCAGGGGGACGCTATTGAATGAATGAACGCGCCGAGATCTGGATGGCACCGAGGTGGTGTCCAGCAAATTGCCGCACTGGTGTGGCCATCCTACAATGCTGCGCCGAAAGACGGCGTGTCCAGCTGAGTTGCGGTCACTGTCAGTAGCGGACCGATGTGCGAATAGGCCGAAGGCAGCACAACGCGTCGAGATGCGGATGGCACCGATGTGGTGTCCAGCAAATTGCCGCACTGGTGTGGCCATCCTACAATGCTGCGCCGAAAGACGGCGTGTCCAGCTGAGTTGCGGTCACTGTCAGTAGCGGACCGATGTGCCGAGATCTGGATGGCCAAGTTTCAAGTTTCATCTGGCAGTTTTTCTCCATCCCTCCTGGATCAAAGAAGGTGAATGCTAAATATGCCACCTGCCTCATCTGAACATATGAAGTTAACTTGTATACACTGTGGTGCTATGCTGTCCTATGGCAACATGAGCATCAACCTGATGAATACGGCATTCGAAAATCATAAATGCCCTAATGCACCCAAGAAGTAATTTTTTTTTTGCTCCAGTTGAGCCGTTTTCAATGCCTGTTTTTTGTTGTTTCCCCTCCATCAAGAACAAAACAAAAATACAAGGCGCTAAGATCCGAATGGCAAGTCCTGGATGTTGAGTGCCTCAGTTGAGAGTTCTGAGCAGTGCTTGTAAGACTGTCTGAAGCTTATTTGCACCTGCTGCAGCTTCACTAGGTCCGGCGGAAATTTTTTCCTTTTCCTTTCTGCTTCTTTTCCTACAATGCGTTTCATCTAAAGACACGACCAGGTCCCTGAATGTGTGCAGGGGGACGCTATTGATTGAATGAAAATGGCGGCTTGACACAAAGCTGACTCAAGCGTTACTGTTGGTGCTATACAGACAAAAATTGGTTTTCAGTTTGTACATTCTTCAGGTTTTTTTTCCATCTAAGTCTGATTGAGAGTTTGTAGAAAAATGGCTTCAGATTTTCCACATACTACTCTTCAACATTCTTCCTAAATGTAACAATGTGAAACTCACTAGGAGAACGGCTGTTTCTGTTTCCTTTCAAAATGCTGCCACCAATATTTTCTGAATAGAAGACACCATCTTGTAACATAAAGGGCCGAAAGGGGTTCTGGTCTGGCCGATGGTTGGTGGAGACATTTTGACTATATCTTGGACCTGCCCGGCCTCGCCCAAAATGGCGCCGGTATAAATGGGACTCGTAACTCTTTGCCCGCAAATGTATATCTAGAAAATGTTATTGTAAGTGGCCCTGTCGTATTTTAATTACAAAATGTACGTCCACCGATTCCGCAACTGTTAGACACCTTTGTTCTTGTCACCTAATGGCCCGCTCGTTACGTTCTTCTACAGTGTAAATGTCTCCTCATCATATACGATTTGAGTTTGCTCCGTGGCCGGCCCACGTGGTTATAGGCCCGTATTTGTATACTGACATTTTCACAATAAAGGTTTTTAAAACAAAACACGGTAGTAGTATTTTCATTTGTAAAGTTTTTACTTTTAGTGACTGTTTTGGAATCAGTAAAAGGCAAGTGAAATAAAGCAGTCCAATTACATGACGGATAAAAGGTATAATATGTAGGAACGCAGTAAAGATAAATGGTCAAGGGCAGTTGTGTTTTTCATGTCTGCAACATAAAGTGATCGATAAGAATCTGATAATCAGGCGTATCGGCGACTAAGACAGCAGGCCGAATCTCTTTTACTCAACGGCTCCGTCATGGAAGGAAGAAACGCCCTTTTTCTCGAAAAAGGAATATATTTTACTTGCAAGACAGTTGTAAATTTTCCGGGAAAGTACATTAGCCTGGAATATTATAACATATGTTTGAAAAAAAAATATTGTTCGAAAATAATAAAAAGCGTAATTTTTAGGTCATAAGACCAAGCTTTTCATCATTAAATTAACAAAAGTAAAATGAACCAATGAAAAGTTTTATTAACAAGTCACATGACCTGTTATGCTTACGTTACGCGCTGCGCGCCGCGCCTCGGATCACTTCCGGGTGCGCTAACGCGGCGTGTCATAAAACGCATTACGCGACAACGTAGGTCAAGAATATAGTCTAAATGTCTCCACCAACCAGCGTTCAGAACACAACCCCTTTCAGCAGTCCAAAAAGTTCTGTTAAATGACAACAGAGGGGACAGGCAACAAGAACCATCAGTCAAAGAGGGGAGGGCAAGTTCTTCTCTTCCGGGTCATGTTGGGGCGCTACCGGAACTGATCGAATTGGTAGTCTACAGTGTTTCTGGATGTTTCACACTAAAGCTGGCGTCAGCATGAGACCACTACCATCTCGTAGCTCCGTCGTGGCCATTCCACGAGCAATCATGGCAGCCGCTCCCCACCAGAAGCCTGCGGGAGTCGGAGGCCCCCCAGACTTTTGTAGAATCTTCACGGCTGAGGGGACGCTTTTCGAGAATGGGACCCAAGCCCTAGCAGACAAGCGTCCGAGTTCCAAGGTGTCCCAGGGCCATTTTAGTGGACCAGGCCCAAAACCGAAGAGCCGGCCGCCATTTTGAGAGTCCTGTGGCAGCCGCCTATCGCTGCACCGCAAGAGCGGGCGCATCTCAACTACATGGTGAGCGAGACGCTGTAGTCGCAAGAGCGGGCGGAAAACAGCTGAATGGCGGAAGAGGCACAGTGTAGCAAAAGCGGGCGGAATGGCAACTAAAACGATAAAGGGGCGCCCCACTACAGCTTGTCTTCAGGTCAAACGGATTGTGGGACAAGGTCCAGAATTGAAGAGTCATCAAAAGGCAAAAAGTACCGCCGGGAGCCGGCCGCCTATGTCGGGGGCGATCTCAGGCTACACCAGTGCTATAAGACTTGGGGAGGGTGTCGGAGCCAAGCGTCTTCTCCGAGTCCATGGCCATCACAGCGTCCCTCAGGGGCCTCCGTCAAGCTGTTTAAGAAGGTAACATATCACATTGTTTTCTAATGCAGTCAGGTCCACAAACGACACTCACTTACTTTGAGAATAGTGAAGCTGCAGTAGGTGGAAATAAGCTTCAGACAGTGTTACAAGCGCTGCTCAGAACTCTTAACTATGGCACCCAACATCTAGAACTTATGCTATTTGAGAATGGTAGTGACATCGAAGCATCTCAGGGACCAAAACCATTAACGTACTTTCACGTATGAAAATCTTACTTGGGGAGGGGGCAGGAGCGAAGCGCCCCCTCCCAGTCAGCGCCACCACACCGTATGTTGAAAATCTGAAGCCATCGTTCTACAAAGTCAACCAAACTTGGATTGAAAAATCTAGAAAAATGTACAAACTGAAAACCAGTTTTGGTCTGCATAGCATCAGTAGCAACGCTTGAGTCAGCTTTGTGTCAAGCCGCCATTTTGATTCAACAAAGCACAGGCATTGAAAAAGGCTGAAATTCAGAACTCTAAACTATGGCACCCAACATCCAGGAGCTTGCTATCCGGATCTTGGAGCCTTGTGCTGTTTTCGATCTATTCACACATCGGTCCACTACTGACATCATCTTATAAACCAACGTTATGTAAATAGTTTTTTAATAAAATGTTTTACCCTGTTTCTTTGCTGGTGTGTTGTCTATATTTTTAATATTTGCATAGGGTTTGTCATTATTTTGTGCGGGATGGGTGATGGAGCCGAGCTGTCTTGCAGCCCTCATGGTGTGGAGCTCAGTTCATGTCACTATTTTCGTATTTCTCAAGAAGGGTTGTTCCTAATATTTCTATTTTAGCGAGGTCAAAAAGAGATCCAATTAGTGGCCTACTGATTTTGCTCGATTACTTTTATTTTTTTTACACGATTTTTCACTATCTGCAAAGACTAAACAGAGTATTGCGACTTTGTGCTTGTTTGTAAATAGAGAATGATCCAAAGAGAACCAATTCTAAAACAGTAAATGCTTGGACAACAATCAATCAAATGGAGAGACAAGGAGGTACGACGGATTACAACGGAGGGGAGGGGGGGGGCAGCGTTCAAAGCACATCAGCGTGCATAAATACGAAAATGTTTTTATCTATCACGTACTTGACATTTTAAAGCTTTTCATATTTGCTATTAAAAAACCAATGAAATTCACAGAAAAAACCATAGGTTATAGTGGATATATAGTTAGGAATTTGCATTTACAAAACCTTGAAAATTCAATGAAAAAACCATAGGTTATAGGCCATATATAGTTAGGAATTAGCATTTACAAAACCTTATTTTACTCGCATAAAACCATTGAAATTCCATATATAGTTAGCTAACTATAAGCGCTAACTATATATCGCGCACCCGCAATCCACTGCTGATGATGTCACATATTACATCATTCATGACATGGTCAGTGACATCACTGATGACATCACTGATGACATCTCAAATGACATCACTGATGACAACTCAAATGATATCAATGATGACATCTCAAATGACATCACTGATGACAACTCAAATGACATCACTGATGACATCTCATTTGTCATCACTGATCACATCACTCATGTGATAATACAATGAACCTCTTCAGACTCTAATATAACCTTACATACACTCAGTATAAACAGACACTCACAGACTGTCACTCATCCATGGAGTTACTTACACACCTAGTCAGTCATGCAAAGAATCAATCACACCTCCATTTCCTCAACTATACAGTTATACACATCTTACTTATTCAAACATATAATAACACATATTTACTCTCTTATATAATCCCTGATACAAGCTCACAGTGATCGATACAGCCACTCACACATTCACTGGCTCTTATGTTCAGTTATTTATATATCTCAACTCTCACATGTATTGTGTTTTACATACGTACTTACTTGCACATGTAGCAATGAGAAATCCATTCACTCACCAACACACCCATGCACAGTCAACCGCCCATATAGCTGTTTCCACATGCACTCTTGAACTCATACTCCTAGTGAATCAACTGCTTACATATCTATGCACAGAGTCACGCACCTCCCAGCCACCCACACACACACTCAGCCTCCCATTCAAATATTTGGGCAACCAATCAATAACCCATATGGCCACTCTTATAGCTACTGATCAACACATGCAGCAGCTTACACAACATCAAACATACTGATGCACGAATTAAGACAGTTTAGTCACTAACCCATGTACTCAGTGAGACACATTTAATCACTCACTCATACAGTCAGTCATGCACCTACTAAATTCTTCATCCAGACACTTATACATCCACTCATTCTTCAATATGTGAAACATATTTAAACTTTACAGACACATACAATCATTGGATGTTGTGATCAGTGATGTCATCAGTGATGTCACTGACCATGTCATGAATGATGTAATATGTGACATCATCAGCAGTGGATTGCGGGTGCGCGATATATAGTTAGCGCTTATAGTTAGCTAACTATATATGGAATTTCAATGGTTTTATGCGAGTAAAATAAGGTTTTGTAAATGCTAATTCCTAACTATATATGGCCTATAACCTATGGTTTTTTCATTGAATATATATATATATATATATATATATATATATATATATATAAATATATATATGTTCACTGAAAAAACCATAGGTTATAGACCATATATAGTTAGGAATTATCATTTACAAAACCTTGAAAATTCACTGAAAAAACCATAGGTTATAGACCATATATAGTTAGGGATTAGCATTTACAAAACCTTATTTTACTCGCACAAAACCATTGAAATTCGCATATATCGTTAGTTGCACTAACTATATATTGCGCACCCGCAATCCACTGCTGATGATGTCACATATTACATCATTCATGACATGGTCAGTGACATCACTGATGACATCACTGATGACATCTCAAATGACATATATTGAGACATAGCAATCACTGTTGGAATCACTTTTAGCTCGAACGGCTGAATGGATTTACACGAAACTTGGCAAAATTGTAGATATGGTTTGCCCGACGTGCCTTTGCTATGTCTTAAAATATGTGCTCCAGTGGATTTTGAGAAATTAACGTTTTAAAAAACAGATATATCTGTGACAGCGTCCCGGTTAGCGCCCTGGTTCGCGTACCTGACGCGTAACGGAACTTCGCGAGGAGAAGCAGATTGGCTCCCCGGTGACTGTGAACATTCTAAACAGTCCGGAGCGGCCGCCATCTTGTGTCTCGGTAGGATCGAGACACAAGATGTGGCAAAAACAAAGGGGGAAATGAGCATAAGGGGGCAGAGTACATCCTCCCTGACCCCCTTGGTTTGATGAGGGGGCTTTAAAAGTGCCCCGCGGGGAAAAAAAAATTATTTTAATGTATTATCTTTTTTTTGCGGGGGGAGCGCTCGGTACGCGCACCGGGAAGCGGTCCTGGGAGCGTAATATAGGGAAAATAGAATGAAAGAATGTTCAAATAATGTATGTATATTGATTGTTCTTTTTGTTGTATTTTGAATTTTTTTTTTAATTTAAGTACCAACATGTAGGTACCAATGCAGAGTCTAAAAATAAAAATACACTGTTTCCTTTGTAGATATCTTGCATGTTGTTTCAGAAGTTAATGTGGTATATGGAATTCATAGCATAGTCTGTCAGGAAAGCAGAAACACCATGGACGCAGGAGATGATAAAGCGATGTTAAATACACATTGGAGATAATATAGTGGTTGAAAGGAAGTAACTATGAGCAAACTTACTATGTTACACAAAAAAGTTGCACAGTATATTTAAAGTCGGATTTTACATTATAATCAATTTGGTACTAGTTTAAAAAATACATATAAAAATGAATAATGTCTCAAACAATTTTTGAATTATTAAATATAAATTTATTTCTCTGATTCGTTTTCAAAATTTAAAAGAACTTCTAATATTTGATTGTCAGAAATGTCCTCATTTTCAATCAGGAAATCTACTGATTCTACACATTGAAGAAGTTCATAGTCCCGTGATTCATCATAGAATTCAGAGTCATTGGGTTCAATATCTGTATCTTTGTTGCTTTCCAGAACAATTTCAATGGTATTTTTTTGTTCTCCTTCCATTTTTGTGCTGTAATTTGAATTAAAAAAAAATATATCAGTAGAGATAGGGCACTGTTGGGTTTAAGTTCAGACAGGTAGTTTGGTTTTTTTAACAGTGATTTTATCTTTGGGCAGTGTATGATATCAGACTGGAAGTAGAAATATAAAAAATGTATGTGATAAAGCCTAAGTAAATTCATAATTATACAAGACAAGCCTAACTCCATCCTTAACTAAAACAGAGAAGTCTATCTTATTCTATAACTATTACAGAGGGATAGTATATAACTATCAGAAAATGTTTTCCTAATTAACTTAAAGTGCACAACATACTTCAGTTTTTAAAATAACATCTTACCTTTCAAAATGAAGTGTAAGTTCTCAGTTGAAATGCACTTGAAATGTACTTCAGGAAGTAGTAGTCAAAATGGCTGTGTTTCTCTCTCTTTCTTTATATATATTCAGGTACATAACCAATCAAATGATATGAAATAATAGAAGATATTGAAAGTAGCATTTTGATTGGTTGTCAATTCTAACACTTCATAAGTGTTTTGGTTAGGTAATTTACCTCAGGATATTTAATCAGGCTTACAGCATAATTTTCACAATGAAATTCCATCAAATTTGGGGAAATGGTAGGGACTGCTATGTAGTAGGGGCTATTCTATATTTGATGAAAGTGTCTGTAGTGGTTTTTCTGTAAATTACTTTCCCACCTTTTTTTATCGAGCGCTTACCGGTGCGTTACCCGGTACGCGAACCGGAAGCGTTACGGTAGTCCTCCATTTTGTGTATTGGTAGAATTGAGACATAAGATGGAGGACAAACAATGTACGGAATGAGAAGAAGGGGGCACGATAGACACTTTGTGACCCTCTAGGTTTTCGGAGGGAGGATTAGGATGCTGATACATGCAAAAATTAAGAATTTTTTTTTAAAAAAAATTCGCGGGGGGAGCGCTCGTTACGCGCACCGGTAAGTTAACCGGGGAGCGTACTTTGGTGAAGAAAAGAAAAAGAATACATTTTACATCTTTTGATATTTGCTATTAAAAAAACATTGAAATTCACTGAAAAAACCATAGGTTATAGACCATATATAGTTAGGAATTAGCATTTACAAAACCTTGAAAATTCACTGAAAAAACCATAGGGTATAGACCATATATAGTTAGGGATTAGCATTTACAAAACCTTATTTTACTCGCACAAAACCATTGAAATTCGCATATATAGTTAGTTGCACTATCTATATATCGCGCACCCGCAATCCACTGCTGATGATGTCACATATTACATCATTCATGACATGGTCAGTGACATCACTGATGACATCACTGATGACATCTCAAATGACATATATTGAGACATAGCAATCACTTTTGGAATCACTTTTAGCTCGAACGGCTGAATGGATTTACACGAAACTTGGCAAAATTGTAGATATGGTTTGCCCGACGTGCCTTTGCTATGTCTTAAAATATATGCTCCAGTGGATATAACTATATATCGCGCACCCGCAACCCACTGCTGATGATGTCACATATTACATCATTCATGACATGGTCAGTGACATCACTGATGACATCACTGATGACATCTCAAAAGACATCACTGATGACATCACTGATGACAACATCCAGTGACTGTATGTTTCTGTAAAGTTAAAATATGTCTTACATATTGAAGAATGAGTGGATGTATAAGTGTCTGGATGAAGGATTTAGTAGGTGCATGTTTGACTGTATGAGTGAGTAATTAAATGTGTCTCACTGAGTGCATGGGTTAGTGACTAAACTGTCTTAATTTGTGCATCATTATGTCTGTTGTTTTGTAAACTGCTGCATGTGTTGATCAGTAGCTATATGATTAACTATATGGGTTATTGATTGGTTGCCCAAGTATTTGTATGGGAGACTGAGTGTGTGTGTGGGTGGCTTGGAGGTGTATGACTCTGTGCATAGATGTGTGAGCAGTTGATACACTAGATGTATGGGTTCAAAAGTGCATGTGGAAACAGCTGTATGGACGGTTGACTGTGTGCATGAGTGTATTGGTGAGTGAATGGATATCTCAGTGCTACATGTCAAAGTAAGTACATATGTAAAACACAGTACATGTGAGAGTTGACATATATAAATAACTGTGCATAAGAGCCAGTGAATGTGTGAGTGGCTGTATGGATCATTGTGAACTTGTATCAGGGATTGTATAAGAGAGTAAATATGTGTTAGTATATGTTTGAATAAGCAAGGTGTGTATAACTGTATAGTTGAGGAAATGGAGGTGTGATTGATTCTTTGCATGACTGACTAGGTGTGTGAGTAATTCCATGGATGAGTGACAGTCTGTAAGTGTCTGTTTACACTGATTGTATCTAAGGTTATATTAGCGTCTGAAGAGGTTCATTGTATTATCACATACATGATATCATCAGTGATGTGATCAGTAATGTCAAATGAGATGTCATCAGTGATGTCATCAGTGATGTCATTTGAGATGTCATCAGTGATGTCATTTGAGATGTCATCAGTGATGTCACTGACCATGTCATGAATGATGTAATATGTGACATCATCAGCAGTGGATTGCGGGTGCGCGATATATAGTTAGTGCAACTTACTATATATGCGAATTTCAATGGTTTTGTGTGAGTAAAATAAGGTTTTGTAAATGCTAATCACTAACTATATATGGTCTATAACCTATGGTTTTTTCAGTATATATATATATATATATATATATATATATATATATATATATACTCCTCCAATCTCGCCCAAAATGTGAACGAGCCAACACATGCTAGGTTTGCCCAACTCAAATTTATTTAACACCAGGTCACAGCATTTCAATAGCGCGCAGCTCACACTTTCACAGCCCTTGGCAGACGCGTTTCGGCGGTTGCCTCATCAGTGCCGGCTGTCTGCTGTGTGATCAGTTACCAGTTTTCGCGGGGCTTTACTTCATAAGTCCTGCCAGGGAACCCCATTGGCTAGATGTTTGTGGCCATAGAAAGCGGACATATATATATATATTAACTGAAACATATTACAACAACAAAAATAGAAAAAGTTTGGTTTTATATACATTAAAATATAAAATTAACATTTAAAAAACCTTTGAAATTCACTGAAAAAAACATAGGTTTTACAGACGCTATAGTTAGGAATTAGCATTTAAAAAACCTTTGAAATTCACTAAAAAACCCATAGGTTTCAGGGACGTTATAGTTAGTTGGACATTTGATTTATATAAAACCAGAGAAATTTGCCTGTTATAGTTAGTTGAGCTATCTATAACTCGTGCGCCTGCAATGCACTGATGATGATGTCACATATTACATGACTTATGACATTGTCAGTGACATCACTTATGACATCACTGATGACATCATCCATGTGAATGTTTATTTCTGTAAAGTTTAAATATTTTTCATATATATCTATGCCAAGGTGTATTGAAGAATTAATGCATTTACAAGTGCCTCAAGGGATTATTCAGTAGGTGTTTGAATGACTGTATAAGTGAATGATTGAACGTGTCTTACTAAATGCATGGGTTAGTGACTAAACTGTGTGAAAGTCTCTATTAGTCTCCCAGTTGCTGTGTAAGCAACTGCATGGGTTGCTGAATAGCTACATGACTGTCTATATGGGTTTGTTGTCTGAGTATCTGGATGGGTCCCTGACTGTCTGTGTGGCTGGGTGGGGGGGGTGTCTGAGTCTGTGCATAGATGTCTGAGGGGGGTGATTCACTCGTTGTATGGATTCAAAAGTGCATCTGGGAAGGGCTGTATGGGTGAGTTAGTGTGTGTATGGGTGTGTTGATGAGTGAATGAATGTCTCATTGTTACATCTGTGACTAACTACATATATTTTAAGGCACTATATGTGAGTGTTGGAGTATAGGAATGACTATACGTAAGAGAAAGGTAGTTGAACAGTGGGTGTATAAATAAGTGTCTGCTTCTATCAGTGATTGTATAAGACAGTAAGTATGTGTTAGTATCTGTATAAATAAGTGATGTGGTGTGTGTATAAATAACGGAGTTGGTGTGTATAACTGTATACATGAGTAAATGGGCATGTGATTGATCCTTTGCATGACTGACTAGGTGTGTAACTAACTCTATGGATGAGTGGCGGAGTGTGACTGCATGTATTGATGTATGAGTGCATAATATAGTCCTGTATTGATGAGTAACTACATTTATAAGTGACTGGATGTGCGTGTAGACCTAGGAAATAGTGAGGGGTATGTAGTATATAGCATTCTTGTGTGTATGGTTTCAAAAATAGTAGTCTGCATTTTAGAATGGGTGTATCAAAGTTTATATTAGGGAAGCAGTATGTGCATCAGATTATCACGCAAATTATGTCATCAGTGATGTCATTTGAGATGTCATCAGTTATGTCACTGACCATGTCATGAGTGACGTAATATGTGACATCATCAGCAGTGCATTGAAGGCTCAACTAACTATAACAGGCGAATTTCTCTGGTTTTATATGAATCAAATGTCCAATTACCTATAACGTCCCTGAAACCTATGTTTTTTTTAGTAAATTTCAATGGTTTTTTAAATCCCATTTCCTAACTATAACGTCTGTAAAACCTATGTTTTTTTTGTGAATTTCAAAGGGTTTTTAAATGTTAATTTCATATTTTAATGTTTATAACCTATATTTTTTCTATTTTTTTTAAATATTTTGGAACTCTATTATGCTTCTTTTTTTAACTTTAAAAATTATGTAATGCTTTACATCTTCTCCCAAAAATATGTATATCTTTTTTTTTTAGAAAATACCGGTACCAAGCTCCATCACCACGCGAATCCTATCCGACATATTGTTAAACTCATAAAAGATGTGCATTTCGTATCCAACGGGTTCGTGGCACTGCGTCCCACCTAACATCATATACGTATGACGTCACGCCAGCTGCTACTTTGGTATCCGACAGGTATGCAGAACCAAGCCACGCATTATGTCATGTATGTATAGGGTCATGCCCACTGCGTGTTGCGTATGGGACGAGTGCACGCTGCCAGGGCCTGTGTTATGTCATAGATGTATGGTATCGCGCCGGGTACCCCATCCCTCATTTTTTATGTCTCAAAACTATATCTAAATAACTTTAAAGTGCATATAAGAGCAAGCGATAATGTAAAATATGTTAAACATTTATATATTTCTAACTGTGATAATCTTATATTATGATAAATATATTTTCTCAAAATCACGTCGGGTGCATCCTCCTTGCACCCTCGATGTGCGATTGCCATGTGACCTTAAAAAAAAGCATTTGATTAGTTCATAACATTTCCCATTATTACAGTTGGAGGACCCCACCCATTTTAGTCATTCTCTCTACAGCGTTTGATGAGACACACCCCTTCTGCAAAGTTTTTTTGCTGTGTACACATATATTATACTACACTCAACATGCAACGACCATCTTGATCAATATTCATGGTCTTTACATTAGCCTTTCAAGTGTGATGGCCATGCATCTGAAACGTTACATCAAAAAACAAATGTGTGTTACACGATGCCCCTGGTGTGTGTGTGTATGCACATTATTGTGCTGCCTTTCGGCCTGAGTATTGGTGGCTCAATGGGGTATCATCAGCCACGGGCAGAGTGCACATCCTAGATCACATGTGACAAACAGTAAAGAGTAATGTGTACATTTGTGTTGCTGTGTGCTTTGTTGTCATGCTTTCCCAGTATAGTAGTGTGTCATATCTGAAACTTTCAAATTCACGATTGACAGGCATTGCTTAACTGTAATGAGCGTTATCACTATGTAGGACGTAGCCTCACTGCTAATCCTCCCTCCATCCGAGCACATTCACATGTGCGCTTCGCGATACCAACACTTTCAATAATACTGCACACCAGTTCCATGCGTGTCTGCGTATATCCACAAGCTTGACAATGACGTGTGATGTTGGCCATTCAATGTTTTCGGACAGCATCTCATATGGCCGGGATGCCTATCACCCCCTCCCAACACAATCCCCAAGGATGGGAAGACGGACGCAGTTCTGAACTTTTGGAAGGCGGGAGGGAGTTACCCTCCCGGCCGTATTTATTAAAATATGAAACAAAATTAAAACATTAAAATAACAGTTTCATATCATGTACAATTTTCCATTTATGCATTTCACTGCAGTCACGTTTATTGGCTAACCTTAACAAGTCTCTAATACAAAGGTTCTCCTAGCCGAGTCTAAACATCCTGCAAATGCATACTTTCTAAATAAAAATTGTACATCCTAACATTACGGGCCAACGGCAAGGTCGTAACCGATGTCAGATCCCTACAACCAGAACTCCCCCCTCACGTGTGAGGGGCGGTCGCACAGAGGACTGTACCTCTGTGCCAACTTCCAATTTCCCTTGTCTTAGCGGGGGCCCCTTATTTAACTCGACGCCATCTTAGTGGTCGTCCGAGGACTCGTGTGAGGTGTCTAGAAGGTAGCGTAGACCCCCCTTCCACCCCACACTGTTCACCATATCCGCCGTCGCGGATATCCTGGCCCCGGGAAATTCCTAGGAGGGGCATCCAGCCGCCTCCTCGCCTGGGAGGGGCCTATGACCGCCTTCCCTTCGGCGACCCCATACTTAGTGGGTGCCGCCTCCCCGTGTGAGGGGCCAATGGCCGCCTCCCCCCGGGCGCTCCCATCCATAATGGGTGGCGCCCCCTCTAGAGATCTTGAAATTACTGCTCACCGATCATGACCTTACCGCCCGACCAAAATAAATACGACGTTTTTTGAACCTAATGAAGAGAGCGATAAAGCAGTTAACTGGACATTGTACTATTTATCCACTTATCTACACATGCCATACATTTAATTAGACTGTGATACTTCGCTCAACTGGATGGGAAAATTGTTATGAAGCAAATCACTTTATTGCAGTTCAAACATTGACATCTTTATTACACACTAAAACACCCTGGAAAAAAGATACTATCAACGCAAATCAACTTCATTGCATTACTAACGTTGCCATAAGGGGCTGGTGGGTGGGTCAAAATTGCTCCTTGTTCCGTCTAGGGCTCACGTGCAACGAGAGGGTGCAGCTTCCAAGCACAGGAACAAGAGGATGCTTCTTTGGATTGTTGCTCCTTTTATTCCTCTTTGGGAGGGCGTGTACCCTCCTCTGGTACGCCTACGGGGCGTGACCAACGGTGTAGGTGTCTAGGACAACCCCTTCTTGGGCGGGAAAAGGCGCGCCCCGGCTACGCCGCTTCGGGCATACCAGCCGAGACACGCCCCCGCCCAAAATGGTTTCCCGGGGGGATCCGGGCCCCTACCATACGTTCGGGGGGACCGAGTGGTCGCCCCTTTCCATATGGCCGGGATGCCTATCACCCCCTCCCAACACAATCCCCAAGGATGGGAAGACGGACGCAGTTCTGAACTTTTGGAAGGCGGGAGGGAGTTACCCTCCCGGCCGTATTTATTAAAATATGAAACAAAATTAAAACATTAAAATAACAGTTTCATATCATGTACAATTTTCCATTTATGCATTTCACTGCAGTCACGTTTATTGGCTAACCTTAACAAGTCTCTAATACAAAGGTTCTCCTAGCCGAGTCTAAACATCCTGCAAATGCATACTTTCTAAATAAAAATTGTACATCCTAACATTACGGGCCAACGGCAAGGTCGTAACCGGTGTCAGATCCCTACAACCAGAACTCCCCCCTCACGTGTGAGGGGCGGTCGCACAGAGGACTGTACCTCTGTGCCAACTTCCAATTTCCCTTGTCTTAGCGGGGGCCCCTTATTTAACTCGACGCCATCTTAGTGGTCGTCCGAGGACTCGTGTGAGGTGTCTAGAAGGTAGCGTAGACCCCCCTCCCACCCCACACTGTTCACCATATCCGCCGTCGCGGATATCCTGGCCCCGGGAAATTCCTAGGAGGGGCATCCAGCCACCTCCTCCCCTGGGAGGACCCCATACTTAGTGGGTGCCGCCTCCCCGTGTGAGGGGCCAATGGCCACCTCCCCCCGGGCGCTCCCATCCATAATGGGTGGCCCCCCCTCTAGGGATCTTGAAATTACTGCTCACCGATCATGACCTTACCGCCACAGGCCGGATAGTTGACCGGCTATCCGGACCCCCCACACTCCTACTAAAGGTCATGACTATACAAACCCCGTAACCATGCTATGAAGTCTCCTATGAGTAAGACATTCCCCTCCCGGGACAGATGAACCCCGTCTTCGAGATACATGTCATCCCCCCGGATACATCCATGCGGAATACAGTGCAATTGTCCTGAACGAAACAATCTACCCAGCTTGTTATTAACTTTCTTTACCGAATGATTCAAAGCTGACACAGAGAGGGCCCCCCGCCACACCTTCCTTGGAATCATGTGTGACCATGCTATCGTGCACCCCGGAATCCTCTTTGCCAACCAGCTAACAGTGGATAGGACCCGCTCGAGGAGTACTCGCCGACCAAGCGGCACCAAGTCATTTCCCCCCAGATGCACTATGATTATAGACGGCGGTGACCTTGTCCGCCCTAAAAGTTCCTCGACAAAACACTGAAACCGGTCAATACAGAGCCCGCCTCTTCCATGGAAGGTCACCCTGTACCCGTATTCCCCAGCTGCGTGAATCATGTCACCTGCTTTGAATACGTCCGCTGCAAAAACAACAAGTGATGGACCGAATGTGGATCAATGTCACACATTCCCCCAGTCAAAAGATCTGGGCCCAAATCCATCGTTTTTTTGCACTCCACACCACCCTGGGTTAGACAATGGCGATATGCAAATCAGCTCTGACCCTGTTGCCCCATGGGAACAGTCCAGTCCGAACTACAAAAGCCATGTCCTTCCCAGAACGGAATCAAGCATCCGAGGACCGGACCGGTTTCGAGGTAACACCTCTCATCAGCCCGGCTAGCTTGACTCCAAGTGGTGTGGAGTGCCTGGGACCCACGTCTGGGCATCCCCAGCGCACTTAGGGCGGCAATTGCAAAAACAACAAGTGATGGACCGAATGTGGATCAATGTCACACATTCCCCCAGTCAAAAGATCTGGGCCCAAATCCATCGTTTTTTTGCACTCCACACCACCCTGGGTTAGACAATGGCGATATGCAAATCAGCTCTGACCCTGTTGCCCCATGGGAACAGTCCAGTCCGAACTACAAAAGCCATGTCCTTCCCAGAACGGAATCAAGCATCCGAGGACCGGACCGGTTTCGAGGTAACACCTCTCATCAGCCCGGCTAGCTTGACTCCAAGTGGTGTGGAGTGCCTGGGACCCACGTCTGGGCATCCCCAGTGCACTTAGGGCGGCAATTGCAAAAACAACAAGTGATGGACCGAATGTGGATCAATGTCACACATTCCCCCAGTCAAAAGATCTGGGCCCAAATCCATCGTTTTTTTGCACTCCACACCACCCTGGGTTAGACAATGGTGATATGCAAATCAGCTCTGACCCTGTTGCCCCATGGGAACAGTCCAGTCCGAACTACAAAAGCCATGTCCTTCCCAGAACGGAATCAAGCATCCGAGGACCGGACCGGTTTCAAGGTAACACCTCTCATCAGCCCGGTTAGCTTGACTCCAAGTGGTGTGGAGTGCCTGGGACCCACGTCTGGGCATCCCCAGCGCACTTAGGGCGGCAATTGCAAAAACAACAAGTGATGGAACGAATGTGGATCAATGTCACACATTCCCCCAGTCAAAAGATCTGGGCCCAAATCCATCGTTTTTTTGCACTCCACACCACCCTGGGTTAGACAATGGCGATATGCAAATCAGCTCTGACCCTGTTGCCCCATGGGAACAGTCCAGTCCGAACTACAAAAGCCATGTCCTTCCCAGAACGGAATCAAGCATCCGAGGACCGGACCGGTTTCGAGGTAACACCTCTCATCAGCCCGGCTAGCTTGACTCCAAGTGGTGTGGAGTGCCTGGGACCCACGTCTGGGCATCCCCAGCGCACTTAGGGCGGCAATTGCAAAAACAACAAGTGATGGACCGAATGTGGATCAATGTCACACATTCCCCCAGTCAAAAGATCTGGGCCCAAATCCATCGTTTTTTTGCACTCCACACCACCCTGGGTTAGACAATAGCGATATGCAAATCAGCTCTGACCCTGTTGCCCCATGGGAACAGTCCAGTCCGAACTACAAAAGCCATGTCCTTCCCAGAACGGAATCAAGCATCCGAGGACCGGACGGGAATCAAGCATCCGAGGACCGGACCGGTTTCGAGGTAACACCTCTCATCAGCCCGGCTAGCTTGACTCCAAGTGGTGTGGAGTGCCTGGGACCCACGTCTGGGCATCCCCAGCGCACTTAGGGCGGCAATTGCAAAAACAACAAGTGATGGACCGAATGTGGATCAATGTCACACATTCCCCCAGTCAAAAGATCTGGGCCCAAATCCATCGTTTTTTTGCACTCCACACCACCCTGGGTTAGACAATGGTGATATGCAAATCAGCTCTGACCCTGTTGCCCCATGGGAACAGTCCAGTCCGAACTACAAAAGCCATGTCCTTCCCAGAACGGAATCAAGCATCCGAGGACCGGACCGGTTTCGAGGTAACACCTCTCATCAGCCCGGCTAGCTTGACTCCAAGTGGTGTGGAGTGCCTGGGACCCACGTCTGGGCATCCCCAGCGCACTTAGGGCGGCAATTGCAAAAACAACAAGTGATGGACCGAATGTGGATCAATGTCACACATTCCCCCAGTCAAAAGATCTGGGCCCAAATCCATCGTTTTTTTGCACTCCACACCACCCTGGGTTAGACAATGGCGATATGCAAATCAGCTCTGACCCTGTTGCCCCATGTTACCCAGGGTGGTGTGGAGTGCAAAAAAACGATGGATTTGGGCCCAGATCTTTTGACTGGGGGAATGTGTGACATTGATCCACATTCGGTCCATCACTTGTTGTTTTTGCAATTGCCGCCCTAAGTGCGCTGGGGATGCCCAGACGTGGGTCCCAGGCACTCCACACCACTTGGAGTCAAGCTAGCCGGGCTGATGAGAGGTGTTACCTCGAAACCGGTCCGGTCCTCGGATGCTTGATTCCGTTCTGGGAAGGACATGGCTTTTGTAGTTCGGACTGGACTGTTCCCATGGGGCAACAGGGTCAGAGCTGATTTGCATATCGCCATTGTCTAACCCAGGGTGGTGTGGAGTGCAAAAAAACGATGGATTTGGGCCCAGATCTTTTGACTGGGGGAATGTGTGACATTGATCCACATTCGGTCCATCACTTGTTGTTTTTGCAATTGCCGCCCTAAGTGCGCTGGGGATGCCCAGACGTGGGTCCCAGGCACTTCACACCACTTGGAGTCAAGCTAGCCGGGCTGATGAGAGGTGTTACCTTGAAACCGGTCCGGTCCTCGGATGCTTGATTCCGTTCTGGGAAGGACATGGCTTTTGTAGTTTGGACTGGACTGTTCCCATGGGGCAACAGGGTCAGAGCTGATTTGCATATCGCCATTGTCTAACCCAGGGTGGTGTGGAGTGCAAAAAAACGATGGATTTGGGCCCAGATCTTTTGACTGGGGTAATGTGTGACATTGATCCACATTCGGTCCATCACTTGTTGTTTTTGCAATTGCCGCCCTAAGTGCGCTGGGGATGCCCAGACGTGGGTCCCAGGCACTCCACACCACTTGGAGTCAAGCTAGCCGGGCTGATGAGAGGTGTTACCTCGAAACCGGTCCGGTCCTCGGATGCTTGATTCCATTCTGGGAAGGACATGGCTTTTGTAGTTCGGACTGGACTGTTCCCATGGGGCAACAGGGTCAGAGCTGATTTGCATATCGCCATTGTCTAACCCAGGGTGGTGTGGAGTGCAAAAAAACGATGGATTTGGGCCCAGATCTTTTGACTGGGGGAATGTGTGACATTGATCCGCATTCGGTCCATCACTTGTTGTTTTTGCAATTGCCGCCCTAAGTGCGCTGGGGATGCCCAGACGTGGGTCCCAGGCACTCCACACCACTTGGAGTCAAGCTAGCCGGGCTGATGAGAGGTGTTACCTCGAAACCGGTCCGGTCCTCGGATGCTTGATTCCGTTATGGGAAGGACATGGCTTTTGTAGTTCGGACTGGACTGTTACCATGGGGCAACAGGGTCAGAGCTGATTTGCATATCGCCATTGTCTAACCCAGGGTAGTGTGGAGTGCAAAAAAACGATGGATTTGGGCCCAGATCTTTTGACTGGGGGAATGTGTGACATTGATCCACATTCGGTCCATCACTTGTTGTTTTTGCATTTGCCGCCCTAAGTGCGCTGGGGATGCCCAGACGTGGGTCCCAGGCACTCCACACCACTTGGAGTCAAGCTAGCCGGGCTGATGAGAGGTGTTACCTCGAAACCGGTCCGGTCCTCGGATGCTTGATTCCGTTCTGGGAAGGACATGGCTTTTGTAGTTCGGACTGGACTGTTCCCATGGGGCAACAGGGTCAGAGCTGATTTGCATATCGCCATTGTCTAACCCAGGGTGGTGTGGAGTGCAAAAAAACGATGGATTTGGGCCCAGATCTTTTGACTGGGGGAATGTGTGACATTGATCCACATTCGGTCCATCACTTGTTGTTTTTGCAATTGCCGCCCTAAGTGCGCTGGGGATGCCCAGACGTGGGTCCCAGGCACTCCACACCACTTGGAGTCAAGCTAGCCGGGCTGATGAGAGGTGTTACCTCGAATCCGGTCCGGTCCTCGGATGCTTGATTCCATTCTGGGAAGGACATGGCTTTTGTAGTTCGGACTGGACTGTTCCCATGGGGCAACAGGGTCAGAGCTGATTTGCATATCGCCATTGTCTAACCCAGGGTGGTGTGGAGTGCAAAAAAACGATGGATTTGGGCCCAGATCTTTTGACTGGGGGAATGTGTGACATTGATCCGCATTCGGTCCATCACTTGTTGTTTTTGCAATTGCCGCCCTAAGTGCGCTGGGGATGCCCAGACGTGGGTCCCAGGCACTCCACACCACTTGGAGTCAAGCTAGCCGGGCTGATGAGAGGTGTTACCTCGAAACCGGTCCGGTCCTCGGATGCTTGATTCCGTTCTGGGAAGGACATGGCTTTTGTAGTTCGGACTGGACTGTTCCCATGGGGCAACAGGGTCAGAGCTGATTTGCATATCGCCATTGTCTAACCCAGGGTGGTGTGGAGTGCAAAAAAACGATGGATTTGGGCCCAGATCTTTTGACTGGGGGAATCTGTGACATTGATCCACATTCGGTCCATCACTTGTTGTTTTTGCAATTGCCGCCCTAAGTGCGCTGGGGATGCCCAGACGTGGGTCCCAGGCACTCCACACCACTTGGAGTCAAGCTAGCCGGGCTGATGAGAGGTGTTACCTCGAAACCGGTCCGGTCCTCGGATGCTTGATTCCGTTATGGGAAGGACATGGCTTTTGTAGTTCGGACTGGACTGTTCCCATGGGGCAACAGGGTCAGAGCTGATTTGCATATCGCCATTGTCTAACCCAGGGTGGTGTGGAGTGCAAAAAAACGATGGATTTGGGCCCAGATCTTTTGACTGGGGGAATGTGTGACATTGATCCACATTCGGTCCATCACTTGTTGTTTTTGCAATTGCCGCCCTAAGTGCGCTGGGGATGCCCAGACGTGGGTCCCAGGCACTCCACACCACTTGGAGTCAAGCTAGCCGGGCTGATGAGAGGTGTTACCTCGAAACCGGTCCGGTCCTCGGATGCTTGATTCCGTTCTGGGAAGGACATGGCTTTTGTAGTTCGGACTGGACTGTTCCCATGGGGCAACAGGGTCAGAGCTGATTTGCATATCGCCATTGTCTAACCCAGGGTGGTGTGGAGTGCAAAAAAACGATGGATTTGGGCCCAGATCTTTTGACTGGGGGAATGTGTGACATTGATCCACATTCGGTCCATCACTTGTTGTTTTTGCAATTGCCGCCCTAAGTGCGCTGGGGATGCCCAGACGTGGGTCCCAGGCACTCCACACCACTTGGAGTCAAGCTAGCCGGGCTGATGAGAGGTGTTACCTCGAAACCGGTCCGGTCCTCGGATGCTTGATTCCGTTCTGGGAAGGACATGGCTTTTGTAGTTCGGACTGAACTGTTCCCATGGGGCAACAGGGTCAGAGCTGATTTGCATATCGCCATTGTCTAACCCAGGGTGGTGTGGAGTGCAAAAAAACGATGGATTTGGGCCCAGATCTTTTGACTGGGGGAATGTGTGACATTGATCCACATTCGGTCCATCACTTGTTGTTTTTGCAATTGCCGCCCTAAGTGCGCTGGGGATGCCCAGACGTGGGTCCCAGGCACTCCACACCACTTGGAGTCAAGCTAGCCGGGCTGATGAGAGGTGTTACCTCGAAACCGGTCCGGTCCTCGGATGCTTGATTCCGTTCTGGGAAGGACATGGCTTTTGTAGTTCGGACTGGACTGTTCCCATGGGGCAACAGGGTCAGAGCTGATTTGCATATCGCCATTGTCTAACCCAGGGTGGTGTGGAGTGCAAAAAAACGATGGATTTGGGCCCAGATTTTTTGACTGGGGGAATGTGTGACATTGATCCACATTCGGTCCATCACTTGTTGTTTTTGCAATTGCCGCCCTAAGTGCGCTGGGGATGCCCAGACGTGGGTCCCAGGCACTCCACACCACTTGGAGTCAAGCTAGCCGGGCTGATGAGAGGTGTTACCTCGAAACCGGTCCGGTCCTCGGATGCTTGATTCCGTTCTGGGAAGGACATGGCTTTTGTAGTTCGGACTGGACTGTTCCCATGGGGCAACAGGGTCAGAGCTGATTTGCATATCGCCATTGTCTAACCCAGGGTGGTGTGGAGTGCAAAAAAACGATGGATTTGGGCCCAGGTCTTTTGACTGGGGGAATGTGTGACATTGATCCACATTCGGTCCATCACTTGTTGTTTTTGCAATTGCCGCCCTAAGTGCGCTGGGGATGCCCAGACGTGGGTCCCAGGCACTCCACACCACTTGGAGTCAAGCTAGCCGGGCTGATGAGAGGTGTTACCTCGAAACCGGTCCGGTCCTCGGATGCTTGATTCCGTTCTGGGAAGGACATGGCTTTTGTAGTTTGGACTGGACTGTTCCCATGGGGCAACAGGGTCAGAGCTGATTTGCATATCGCCATTGTCTAACCCAGGGTGGTGTGGAGTGCAAAAAAACGATGGATTTGGGCCCAGATCTTTTGACTGGGGGAATGTGTGACATTGATCCACATTCGGTCCATCACTTGTTGTTTTTGCAATTGCCGCCCTAAGTGCGCTGGGGATGCCCAGACGTGGGTCCCAGGCACTCCACACCACTTGGAGTCAAGCTAGCCGGGCTGATGAGAGGTGTTACCTCGAAACCGGTCCGGTCCTCGGATGCTTGATTCCGTTCTGGGAAGGACATGGCTTTTGTAGTTCGGACTGGACTGTTCCCATGGGGCAACAGGGTCAGAGCTGATTTGCATATCGCCATTGTCTAACCCAGGGTGGTGTGGAGTGCAAAAAAACGATGGATTTGGGCCCAGATCTTTTGACTGGGGGAATGTGTGACATTGATCCACATTCGGTCCATCACTTGTTGTTTTTGCAATTGCCGCCCTAAGTGCGCTGGGGATGCCCAGACGTGGGTCCCAGGCACTCCACACCACTTGGAATCAAGCTAGCCGGGCTGATGAGAGGTGTTACCTCGAAACCGGTCCGGTCCTCGGATGCTTGATTCCGTTCTGGGAAGGACATGGCTTTTGTAGTTCGGACTGGACTGTTCCCATGGGGCAACAGGGTCAGAGCTGATTTGCATTTCGCCATTGTCTAACCCAGGGTGGTGTGGAGTGCAAAAAAACGATGGATTTGGGCCCAGATCTTTTGACTGGGGGAATGTGTGACATTGATCCACATTCGGTCCATCACTTGTTGTTTTTGCAATTGAATACGTCCGCGGCACGCCTCACGTATGAGTGGCCCACGACCCACACCACTCTTTCCTCAGCCGGTGATCTTTGACCGCTGGTTCCCAGGTGTCGGGTCGACTGCACAGTCGGCCCCACCTCGCAAGCTCGCGAAACTGTAAACCAAACATAAGACAAGAAGCGTGAGTGCATGACATTAGCTTCACAACATGTGCAACCGCACATACCTTTTATAACAGTTTGAGGACCATCGTCCCAATTGTTTCACCATTTCCACACTTTGACCCCTGGCTGTAGCCTCTGTAGCAGCCCCTATCCTGAAGGAATGGGTCCCAAAATCGCTCGGGTCCAAGCCCGCTGCCGCGATTGCCAAAGTTAACACCCGCTGAAACTGAAACCTTGTCAGTGGGGTGGCGTCGGTGTGTCTCAGCAAGCTTCCCCCCCATGCTACCGCCCTTTGCGCCAGGTATTCCTCAACGCACTGCACCGGGCACATGGGGGACCCTCGCATGCGCTGGACCACAATACTGTCCCCCATCGCACCCTGGTCGGTTTTAGACCTGGCGATTGTGATTACCATTGAATCACCCTTGATCTGAACGTGTTCCCGACATAGACCTCCCCCCACATCCTTTTTATTTCTTGCCACCAGCTCGCTCACCCGCATAGCCCCATGGAATGCTAATGCGAAAGCGGCCCGGAACAGCACTGCTTCGGACTGGGAGGAACATGTCGTGGGGAGCACTGACATCAACAGGGACAATCTTTCTAACCCGATCGGGCGCCTCTCGTCTGCTCTATGACCCTCGAGGCGTTGCCACCCTCGTAGTGCCTTCGTAACCAAAAAGGACGATGTAGGGTCCTTGATGCCGTAAGCCTGCGCCATGAATGCAATGGCGGCCCGGTGCCTATTGGCCGTCGCTGCTGATCGGCCTGCCTTGTGGAGTGCTACTACAAACTTCAGTACATACTCCTCCTGTCCCCACCTATCCCCTCCTGTTGGACCCAAAAATGCACAATAGGAACGAAACGCTCCTTCGTACGCCTTCCATGTCCTGGGGGTTAAGCTGGCTCCCACGAGGTCCTGTAATCCGGGGCACCGAGTGACCAGAGAGCTTCGGGAAATGGTGCCGCCACTAGATCCGCAGAAGGTAGATAACCCCTGAAGGCCTGCATGTGGGAACGAGAGAGTGCATCAGCCGCCTGGTTTAGTACACCCGGCACATGCCTTGCCATAAACTGAACGTTCAGTCTCATTCACAGTAGTACGATTTCCTTTAACAATCTCAGAATCAACTTGCAGCGTGCTGCCTGGTTATTTATGCATTCCACCACGGTCATGTTATCAGACCAAAATACCACAGAGCGATCCCGGAACTTGTCCGGCCATGCCTTCAGGGCCACCAAAATGGGGAACAATTCAAGAAACCCAATGTTACCTGTTAGCCCACTGGTGTGCCACCACGTCGACCATCGATTACCAAAGATGGCGCCAAATCCCACGCTCCCTGCCGAGTCGGTCCACAAACCCAGCTCGTCCGAGGATGCTGGTGGTGTGCTCCATACCACTCGACCGTTGAAATCCGCCAGAAATGCCAACCATATGCGCATATCCTGGCGAACCTCTGCAGACAGTCTCGTGCGGTGGTGTCCTTCTTTGAGACCGACCATGGCTTGTGCAATAGAGCGGGAAAAGGGACGGGCCATTGGTATCACTCTGAGGGCAAAGTTAAGCTGGCCCACCGCCTGCTGCAACTGATGGAGAGTTACTTTCTCTTTGCTAATGCACAATTCTAGCGAGGCCCTAAATTTCAATACTTTGTCCCTGGGTAAACGGAAGCATCCCTCCACTGAATCGAGCTCGATTCCAAGAAACTCGAGTGAAGTAGATGGCCCCACAGTTTTCCCCGGGGCCAATGGCACGCCGAATCGTTTCATGAGATTGCAAAATTCCAGTAAAGCCTGCGCACATTCCGTGTCCCCGGCTGGCCCCAAGAACAAAAAATCATCTAGATAGTGCATAACCTGCGTATAACCCGTAGCTCTGGTGAACGCCCATTGCAGAAAACAGCTGAATTTCTCAAAATACGCACAAGAGATGGAGCAACCCATTGGCATACATCTATCCATGTAATAGCGTCCTTGAAACACAAAACCTAACAGACGCTGATCCTGAGGATGTACCGGGAGCAAACGGAATGCTGACTCAATATCTGATTTAGCCATCAGCGCTCCGGGCCCCAGGCGATTCAACATGGCGACGGCCTCATCAAAGGATGCGTACCGCACCGAACAGACTCCTGGATCAATCGCATCGTTTACCGAAAGACCCCTAGGAGCCGACAAGTTATGAATTAACCTAAACTCACCTGGGTCCTTTTTGGGGAGTACTCCCAACGGTGAACAAATTAAATTAGGAACAGGCGGGTGCCTATATGGGCCGGCGACCCGGCCCCGGGCAACTTCCTTCGCAATCTTGCTTTCTACCACAATCGGGTGCTGCTGAACGGACAGTTGATTTCTGCACAGTGAGTCCCCCCGAAAATCCCCCGCCGGGATGTGGAAACCATACGAGAAGCCGTCCCGTAACACCCCAGCGGAGACATGATCAGGGTATTCGTTTAGCCAGGGGATCATTGCCATGATATCTACGGGGGTAGGTAGTGGTACCCCTCGGCCGATATTAGACCTGTTTGTTACCTCCTCTACCCCCGGTATCCCCATTCTTGGCTCTGCACGAACTCTCCGGGTGTGAAGAATGTCCGCAACCTGCACACTCATGCCTGAACTTACATGTCCCATGTGGCCTCGTGCACTTGCCTCTGTTAAAATTCCAGCAAACCCCTTTTCTACCCCCATTCCCACCACTCCTGGGTTGGTGATCACCTGCGGGGTTTGTTCGAAAGGGCGCCGCCGATTGATGGCGGGAAGGCGCCGACCCATACTCGCCAGGCGAAGACGACTTCGTCGTGCCCGGCAAGAGCTGCTTCTGCCAAGAGACGGAGTCGAGACAGTCCCACGTCAGAGACGAATCGTGCTCCTTGGCCTTACGAAACTTACTATCATAACCCCTCCATTGATCGCCCTCATATGTTTCATAGAAATCCATTATACGTGTCTGATAACAGGCTAATTCAGTCATAATCTCTGGCTTACGTTCGCCCATAATGGCAGTAAACATCCCAAAGGCCTTGGCCCAATTAGAGATCGTCTCATCCACCCTGAAGCCCGCCATTTTTGCGCGCCACACACTCGGATGCAACAACTCCTTCTGAGCCTTAACATACTCAATCTCGTGATGGTCAGTCAGGAGCGAAAACATATTTACATATTTATCAGCCCAAATCATCTCTTTCGTGGCCAGAGGAATATGCTGAACTACTTTCTCCCTTCTTGAGGGCAAAGACCCCCCATTTGCCATAGGCAATGGCTGCTTACTAGACTCCATAGCCGGTCCTGCTGATTTTCCACCGCCAGCCGCTGGTTCTTCCGAGGGAATCTGTGAGGGGACAAGAGGGACATTCGCCTTCGCAGCATCTCGTGATTGCCACAACTGCTTCATTAGTAACCTAGCCTCTTTGGCCGTGTCTCCGGGCGCCGCTGCACCCTCGGTATTCTTTCCAAGCCATGCGGCCAACTGGGCGGCCAACTCAGGAGGCATTTCCTCCTCGCTGGTGGGCGTAACTACTACCGGAATCGGTTGGCCTGCATCCGGGATCGGTACTAGTACCGGGGCCTCGACCGGACTAACCGGGCTTACCGGGGGTGACTCGGGAACTGGGGACCCCCCCTTGCCGTCCTACTCCTGGCCCTTTTACCTCTCCCTGCGGGGACCACTCCCGGCAATGCTGGTCTGACGACCTTCTTCGGTCTGCCCGTATTATTCATTGCCGCCATTTGCTTTTTCATGTTCGCCATGTCTTTCACCAGCATGCGGAGCATCTGCTCCGTCCCTGCCTTCTTTCCGACATTCTTGCCAGGCATCGTTGTCAGATACTCGACCCTTGCTGCTTAGCTGTTCGACGAGGTCCTGGGTCCGGAGGTCCGAAGACGCTGGGAGAGAAGGCTCCTGGAAGAGAAACACAAAAATTACAAGTTCTCAAAATTGCTCCTTGTTCCGTCTAGGGCTCACGTGCAACGAGAGGGTGCAGCTTCCAAGCACAGGAACAAGAGGATGCTTCTTTGGATTGTTGCTCCTTTTATTCCTCTTCGGGAGGGCGTGTACCCTCCTCTGGTACGCCTACGGGGCGTGACCAACGGTGTAGGTGTCTTGGGCGGGAAAAGGCGCGCCCCGGCTACGCCGCTTCGGGCATACCAGCCGAGACACGGCCCCCGCCCAAAATGGTTTCCCGGGGGGATCCGGGCACCCTACCATACGTTCGGGGGGACCGAGTGGTCGCCCCTTTCCATTAGCGATAGTTGGCGCCTTCCCGATACATGCTACATTAATGTAAATTGCGTATTTTGTGACGTCAAAACTGCAAGAGAAACACACATAAGTACACTTCCTGGCGAGACAGGAACTGAACAACGCCCAGGTCCCCGGAACAACTATTCACACCCTGTGGCTGGCCTGGCGTACACAAGCCCAGCCCACTTTGCGTAGGTATAAATAGGATAACGACAACGCCCAGTTCTTCCACACTGCCTCAGGTGATATGGCCGCATCCAACTCGCATATCACAATGGGCAATGCAAAAAACGGATCCATGAGGTGTACACCATCCTGGCAATCAACACTACATCTGAATTGTGAAGACTGCTGTCCGTCGTGTTTGGACACACAACAATGACAGCAGGTGAGCAGTGGGTCCTGGGTGCACAGGGGCTACAATTGAGCGCAGTGCTGCGGGAGGGGTGCATCAGCCTGGGTGCGCAGGTGCGAACAATCGATGTTGCCGTCCGTAATGATGTGATCCCTGACCTCATTTAGTCACATTTCTGTCTCATTTTAAGGACCTGCTAGACCGTACTGTAGGCTTCAGCCAGCGGGCAGAGCTGCCCTACAGACACGTGTTGAGCGCGGTGTGGCGGGAGGGGTGGGGTGCATCAGCCTGGATGAGCAGGTGCGAACAAGCGATATTTCCTTGCGTAGTGATGTGATCTATGACCTCATTCAGTCACATCTCTGTTTAATTTTAAGGACCTGCTGGACCGTTCTGTAGGCCTGAGCTAGCGGGCACCACTGCCCTACAGACACGTGGCGTTTGCTTTTGGAACACTGTAGTGAGCTGATTACTAATTGTACATGCACACAGGCTTGCGCCACTGCATTACACGTGCACATTATGTTTCTAGCATGCGCTCTGTTCCTTTGTATGTGAACGTTGGCGTAACATATTATTATTTAACTTTGTATGTTCACCGGGACATTATATGAGCTGCACCTGGGATGTGGCGCTCCCTAGGACCATGATGCATTGGTTACTGCATAACTGCATAACTACAGAATTAGTATAAACGCATACTAACACATGTGTAGTACAGTGACCAGAGTGAAGTGAAGAGGCAGAGGAAACCCAAAAACAAAAAATATTAATCCTACCAGAGGTCGGATGACATAGTTCAATGAGCCGACAACCCATGGATGAGTAGAAACAGCTTCACGAAGAAAATGGCTCTTCAGCACAACACAAGCAAGCTCGAAATATTTTGGTGAGTGCTGCCTTCTTTTTACCTTCTCCCGCTCGTTGCCAACTTTATGTACTGAAGAGGCAGACAGCAGTGGATCGATAAGTAGATTTATTTCAGGAAAACAAGACAGCTTAAACAGCCACCAACAGGAGCAGACAGCAAGGCAACAGTCTTCTTCAGCACCGTGTACAAACTCCCCATGGTTTCCCTCATCACAGCCCTACATTCTGACATTACATACTTACATTCTACTAGCATTGCATACTAACATTCTACTACGACATACATTAGAATACTACACAGAGCACATGACTTTACAGCAATGAGCTCATGGTTTTATCCATGAGTCTTGAGACCGGTAGGGCTGTGTAGTTTGCTTCCCACTCCCTATATAGTATAGACGCAAACTAACACTACTTCCACAGGTATTCTACAGCACCCAGAGCACATCACTTTACAACATTGGGCTCACGATTTAGGCTCACGGTTTAATCCCTGAGTCTTCAGATCAGTAGGGGTGAGTAGTTCGCTTCCCACTCCCTTCATAGTATAAAAACATAGTAACACTACTAACACAGTTATATTACAGTAGCCGGTATGCTATAGCGCCCAGAGCCCATCACTTTACAGCAATCAGCTTGCTTTGATCCCTGAGTCTTCACACTGGTAGACGTAAGTACTTCGCTTCCCACTTCCTGTATAGTATAAACGCATGGTTGGGGTCAGTAGTTCGCTGCCCACTGCCTGTATAGTATAAACACAAATTAACACTACTTCCACAGGTATGCTAAGGCGCCCATTGCACATCAATTTACAGCAATGGGCTCATGATTTAGGCTCATGGTTTAATCCCTGAGTCTTCAGACCAGTAGGGGTGAGTAGTTTGCTTCCCACTCCCTGCATAGTATAAACACATACTACAGTGGCCAGTATGCTATAGTGCCCAGAGCTGATCACTTTACAGCAATCAGCTTGCCATGATCCCCGAGGCTTCACACTGGTAGGTGTGATTACTTCACTTCCGGTATAGTATAAACGCACGGTAGCGCTAAGTAGTTTGCTTCCCACTCCCTGTATGGTATAAACGCCTACTTACACTACTTGCACACGTATGCTATAAAGACCAGAGCACATCACTTTACAGCAATGAGCTCACGGTTTAGGCTCTTGGTTTCATACCCGAGTGTAGCAGCATCTCATCACAATTTCACTCTGAGCAGCACCGCACTTTCAGACCGGTAGGAGTGACTACTTCGCTTCGCACTCCCCCACAGAGGTTACAGTGCTCCTATCCTCCTCTTTCCTACTCTTTTTGCCCTTTTTTCCCCTTACTTATTTCAACAAAATCACAAAATTGAGGCCAACACTTGCTAGTTGCAAACGCTCGCAACCAATAAGCAGCAAGCTTGTGCTCACAACACCCCAGCCAATCAGATGGCAAAATTCCCAAATTTCGATATCTATAAATTGTATATATTTATATATTTCTCCAAAACTACTGAACAGATTTACACCAAATAAACAAAAGCATGCTATCTAGACTGTGACTCTTCTCCCTGCCAAGTTTGGGGTAATTCCGTTCACCCGTTCGATCTGTAGCCTTGTCTAAAGTTTCCTATAAAAATTGCTTGGAGAAAGCATGTTTTGGGACCCCCTTTTATCTCGGCCCCCCTTGATGAATCGCCCCCAAACTTTCAACATAGGACCTGATATGAACAAAAGATTAGTTTGGAAAATGTCACGAAGATTCATCAAACGACGCCAAAGTTATAAGCAAAACCAAAAATGCTCTTCCTATGGAAAGTTGGTCCACATTACTATTACCACTCCAAGCAGCACAAGAGTAGAGAAAGTGTTGGACTTTGGAGGGGTATAATTTGCTATTCCCACTCCAGGAATGTGCAACAGTAGGGAAAGTGTAGGACTTTGAAAGGGAAAGTTACTATTCCTTCTCCAGTCAGAGCAACACTAGGAAAAGTGTAGGACTCTGAAAGGGTAAAATGTACTATACCACTCCAATCAGCACAACAGTAGGGAAAGTGTTGGCCTTTAGAGGGGTAAAATATCCTATTCCAACTCTAATCAGCACAACAGTAAGGAAAGTATTGGACTTTGGCGGGGTACAATCTATTATTCCCACTCTAGTCTCTTCAACAGCAGGGAAAGCGTTGGGTTTTAAAGGGGTAACATCTACTATTCACACTCCAAACAGCGCAACAGTAAGGAAACGGTTGGACTTTGAAGGGGTAAAATTTGCTGTTACCACTCCAGTCCCACTCCAGTCTGGGAAACAGTAAGAAAAGCATTGGATTTCAGAAGGGTGAGATTTATTATTCCCACTCTGTTATGGTGATCTAACCACTCACCTGAAATCCAGGTAGTCGACAGGGGCAATGACAATATACCAACCCGCTCTGAATACCGCTCAGTACCACTTGATATTGGGACAATGGTTCTGGCAAATATACAAAGAGGGAAGGGGTTTGGGATGAGAGACAAACAGCGAGAAGAGACACTGCTAAAATCTGCTACCTGGACCGGCCGGGATCTTATATGCAGAATCATCCTCTTCTAACTGCTAAAGAAAGAAGAATAACACATCAATTATGTCTAAGTAAACAATGATTACAACAATCTAGAATACTCAGGTTGTATGTCTAATCACCTGTTACCATTTGCAATGATTTGGAGTGTGCAGCAATGTTCTAATCGTTAAGGTTCTTGTATTTTGGAGTTACTGTCCCAACATCAGATTAATATTTTGAGTATGCAACTAAACACAACAGAAAAGAAAAAACAATCACATGTAATTAGGAGTATACACATTTCAATTGTTGAGTTTCTACCTAAACAAGAAGTTGTCCCTATTTACCTTGATTAGTATCTGTTATGTCAGAATACTAGATTCAAACACTGAAGGGAAAATTCTCCAAATATATGTAGACAAAAACTGTAGGTGTTCATAAACATAAACAACTATAAATGCTTTTCTTAAATTGTCTAAAATGTCTTCAACCAAAATGTCCACAATGTCTTTATCCTTAATAACATAATAAACAACGTAGTTTTAGTTCACTAGTTTTTTTCTACACCTCGAAAAGTAAGTGGGTTCGGTGAACGAAAATCTCCAAAGTAAACCACGTCTCTTCAGCAAAAAACAAAAAAAAAAAAGTATCAAGAAACATCAGGGTCTGAATTCCAAACCAAGTTAAGCGTGGAGTTCAGGGATCGTGACTATTTATCGCCAATCCCAGGGCGATGCCGATCGTGTTACAAAGCGCTTGCTTGGAACGCGTGTGAAGCACGTTGTTGCAGAGCCAAGAAATGTGGTTGTCAGGAAGCTGGTTTCCTGGCAACCATTTCAAACAAACACTTGCGCCATCATCTACGAGTGTGAAAGGCCTAGGAAAATACTAATGTACCAGAAAACATAATAAACATAAGAAGAATACTTTAACAGGATCACAATATATGTGTGAGAATCAAAGGCACTGGATGGAACTCTAGATAGCAAATCAGGAACTTGAATAAAGGAAATAACGTTCACATGATTTAATGGCTAAAGAGTAATGGGCTTTACATGATTAAAAGGGCTTTACATGATTAAAGACTTTATCCTGTGAACACAGGCATAGTACACAATACATTAAACCTGCACCTGTGCACTCAATCCTGACACACTTCAGACAGTGCAGCAGTAGGGAAAGTGTTGAACTGCAAAGAGATCCATTTTACTATCCTTACTGCAGTCTAAAGAAGAGAAGGGCAAGTACTTCACTTCAGACACAATGCATATGTAAGTACCTTCATCAATGTGGTAAAAGATTGAACTCTTAATATAAAAATGATTAGCATAATTGTATATATATATATATATTCACTGAAAAAACCAAAGGTTTGACACTAGTATATAGTTAGCTGGAAATTTTACTGACATAAAACCATTGAAATTCCCACGTTATAGTTAGTTGGACTCACTATAACTTGCGCGCCTGCAATGCACTGCTGATGACGTCACATATTACATCACTCATGACATGGTCAGTGACATCACTCATGACATCACTGAGGACACCATCCAGTGAATGTGTGTCTTTCTGAAAAATAAATATGTTTTATATATGTATATGTTAAAGTCGATGGAAGAATAAATGTTTAAATAAGTGTCTTAATGGATGTTTTAAAAAAAATTGATTGGTTAACTGGCTTATTAAGTGTATCTTAGTGAATACATATATTAGCGAGTATTGTTTAAATATTTAAATGTTTGTATCAGTGTTTCACTTTGTGTATAAGTGGCTGCATGGGTTGGTGAGTAGCTACATGTGTGTGTATATGGGTTATTAGATGTTTTTTTATAGTATCAGTATGAGTGTCTGTATGGTTTGGTGGGGTTGTTACTTAGCACATAGATGCATCAATGACTGACTCACTGTTTGTATGTGTTTTGAAGACAGCATATGTGCAGGACTGTATGGGTGGATGAGTGTGTATATGTGTGTTAGTGAGTGAATGACTGTCTCACTAGTGTCTTTATCAGTAACTACATATGTTTTAATCTAGTATTTGTGAGTATTGATGTATAAAAGTGAGTATATGTGAGAGTGAGAGATTGAAAGAGTTCTTGTTTAAATAAGTATGTGTTTCTATAAGTGATTGTTTAAGAGAGTAAGTGTAAGTTTCCTTAGAAGTAAGGTGGTAGTGTGTGTGTATAGCTGTATATGCAAATGAATGGATGTTCAAAGTTTATTTGCATGTGTGAGTATGTGTGTGAGTAACTTTTGGATGACTGTCGGTGTGTAACAGAATGTATAGGTGTTTCACTACATATGATGAGTGAATATATGTATGAGTGACTATATAGAACTGTTGGTGAATGAGTGGATGTGTATATAGATGGTGGTATTACTGAATTGGTTGTTGTAACTGGTATGGGTATCTCCATTTTTAAAAAAATGTTAGTTTCTATTTTTGAATATGTGTTTCAAGGGTTACATTACACTGAAAGGAGGTCTGTCACTCTGTCACAAGGATGGTGTCATCAGTGATGTCATGAGTGATGTCACTGACCATGTCATGAGTGATGTAATATGTGACATCATCAGCAGTGCATTGCAGGCGCGCAAGTTATAGTGAGTCCAACTAACTATAAAGTGGGAATTTCAATGGTTTTATGTCAGTAAAATTTCCAGTTAACTATAACTGGTTTTTTCAGTGAATTTAATAGGTTTTTTAAATGCTAATTCCTAACTATAACTGGTGTGAAACCTATGGTTTTTTTCTGTGAATTTCATAGGTTTTGTAAATGCTAATTCCTAACTATATATAGGGCCTCAAACCTATGTTTTTTCAGTGAATTTCAAAGGTTTTTTCTATTGCTATGAAATATAATGTTGTTTATAATGAATCCTATATTGTATATTTATGTAATACTATTTTTTATGTATATTCTTCATTTTATTTATTTATTTATTTTTGCCCTGGAGCGCTCCCGGTGCGCGTACCGGTGTGTGCACCGGAAAGCGCAGTCTTGCGGCGCACCCCAGTGCGCGTACCGGTGAGCGTCCCGTTTGCGCTATTGCCACGAACAAAAACACCATTGTGACGTATTACGTAGCCGTGTTCGCGTGATACGCACGGCGTAAGCGCACTCGGAAGCACCAGAGCGCATACGATTGCGCTACGTAAGCGCCCCGGGGCGCACCCCGGGGCACGTAGCGTAAACGCGTCGGGTCATGTGACCTGAAAATAACATTTTTCATTGGTTCAGAACAGTTTTTTTTTCAAATGATGAAAGCCCCCACCTTCTTTCCTCATTCTCACATTGTACTTTGACTGAGGAAGACCTGTTTGCAGACCTATTTGTAGTGAGAAATGGCTACAGTAGCAGCAGCAGCAGGAGCATCTCAACCACCACCACCACCACAAGGACCACCACAACACCACAGTGGTGGAGAAGAAGAGGAAGAGGAGGAGGAGGAGGAGAGGTGTTTCCTGCCTGTAGATAATACCCCCTATAAACCAAAGGAGCACATTGTCTGGGAGTTTTTTTAAATTCTAAGGGGCCTAAAGAAAGGCAATGCTCCCAAAGTTACATGTCTGATCTGTGGCACTGTACTCTCCAGGGGGAACCCTGCCAAAAAGTATTCTTTTGGCAACAATACTATGATTCGCCACATGCAACGCTGGCACACAAACAACTATGAAGCGGCAGAGGTCAGAGAACTGACCAGAAACCCTCCCTAATCTTCTCCCAGCACCTCCCAAAGTAAACAACCCACTCCATCGGGTCCAGAGACAAGGAGATGGTCCCAAATATCCAACCCCAGTTTGGAGATTTTAAAATAGTTTGTAAATTTTGCGGGACTACAATTTGCTATGGAGAGCAAAGTATTAAACTGATTAACCGTGCTGGAGACAACCACAAGTGCAAAAACAAACCTTAATTTTTTCCTGATTTTTTTTGCTCCAGTTGAGCCGTTTACAATTCCCTGTTTTTTGTTTGTTCCCATAAAAATTACAAAAAAAATATAAAATTGTTCATAAAAGCCAAAAAAAGTAAAAAATGTTCCAAAAAACAAAAAAATATAAAACAACAAAAAGAATTAAAAAAACAGTTCTTTTTAGAACTACCTCGAATTTATAAAAAAATGCTACATTTTTTAAAAACTCTGTCATTCTTTTTTCCCCATGGTACGCTCCCCGGTACGCTCCGCGGTGCGCGTACCGGGCGCTCCCCTCACGCAAATCGGAAAAAAAAATAATGTTTTGCCCCGCGGGCCCTTTTATGGCCCCCACATCAAACCTAGGGGGTCGGGGGGGTCTACCCTGCCCCCTTTTGGTCCTTTCCCCCTTTGTTTTTTGCCACCTCTGTGTCTCGATCCTACCGAGACACAAGATGGCGGCCGCTCCGGACTGTTTGGAATGTTGACAGACACCCGAGAGCCAATCAGCTTTCCGCTCGCGAACTCGCGTAGCGCGTACCGGGGCGCGCTCAAAGATATATATATTTTTTTGAACCTAAATTACTCAAAATCCACTGGAGCACATATCTTGAGACATAGCAAAGGCACATCGGGCGACCAGTCCCTACAATTTTGCCAAGTTTTGTGGAAATCCATTCAGCCGTTCGGGCTAAAAGTGAGTCCAACCGCCCTATGGAAATTAACATGGGGAAAACATGTTTTGGGACCCCCCTTTTATCTCGGCCCCTGCTTGACGAATCCCCCCCAAACTTTCAGGGAAGGAGCGAGGCAAATTTAAGGAAAATTACAGGCAGATCCCTAAATCGGCGCCAAAGTTATTCCCAATAGAATATTGCTGATTTCCTATGGAAAACAATCCTAACTATAACGACCGCCAGTAGGTAATATATATATATATATACTATATATTTCTGAATTGGTTGTTGTAACTGGTATAGGTATCTCCATTTTTTTTTAAATTTTAGTTTCTATTTTTGAATATGTGTTTCAAGGGTTACAATACAGTGAAGGGAGGTCTGTCACTCTGTCACAAGGATGGTGTCATGAGTGATGTCATGAGTGATGTCACTGACCATGTCATGAGTGATGTAATATGTGACGTCATCAGCAGTGCATTGCACGCGCAAGTTATAGTGAGTCCAACTAACTATAACGTGGGAATTTCAATGGTTTTATGTCAGTAAAATTTCCAGCTAACTATAACTGGTGTGAAACCTATGGTTTTTTCAGTGAATTTAATAGGTTTTTTAAATGCTAATTCCTACCTATAACTGGTGTGAAACCTATGGTTTTTTCAGTGAATATATATATATATATGACTCTTTCTGCGTGAATAAAGCTGTATATACCTCAAGGTCCGTGTCCGGAGTCTGCTTGCTGTGTTTGCGCGAGCGTGCGAGCTGGGAGACAGACGGTGCACAGGATATATATATATATATATATATATATATATATATATATATATATATACATATATATATAATTCCAAGCCCCCAAGCTTCAGAGATGCACTCCACGAGAGTTTGCTTACACAGAGCCTTTATTGCGCAAAACAGCATTCAGAGCCCAGTCAATTGATGTCCCTACGCGTTTCGGTGCTCCTGCACCTTAATCATGGGATGGGCCGTTGGAACACGAAGAAAATGGACTGCCGCATTTATTACCCATCAGGCATTTTTGCCCTTTGGTGGGGTCCGTGTTTCAGCGAAATAAAAACTGCCCAATTTCGTGTCTCTGCTTCAGAGTGGCATTATTTCAAACAGCGTTTTGAACCTGGGACCCCACCAAAGGGCAAAAATCAGGACTACTGCTCCCGGCATGCTGTTCACCTGGGAACACATGCCTGATGGGTAATAAATGCGGCAGTCCATTTTCTTCGTGTTCCAACGGCCCATCCCATGATTAAGGTGCAGGAGCACCGAAACGCGTAGGGACATCAATTGACTGGGCTCTGAATGCTGTTTTGCGCAATAAAGGCTCTGTGTAAGCAAACTCTCGTGGAGTGCATCTCTGAAGCTTGGGGGCTTGGAATGATGTTTGTACACGGTTGCTCCAGCCGTGGGAGTTTGCACCGCCTACAAAACCGGAAGAAGTTCTGTGTGGCTGTAAACTGGATTACAGCCTGTTCCAGCACGAGAGTGGCATTATTTCAAACAGCGTTTTGAACCTGGGACCCACTGGAGGGTTTTAAGAAGTGCAGAGACACGAAATTGGGCAGTTTTTATTTAGCTGAAACACGGACCCCACCAAAGGGCAAAAATCAGGACTACTGCTCCCGGCATGCTGTTCACCTGGGAACACATGCCTGATGGGTAATAAATGCAGCAGTCCATTTTCTTCGTGTTCCAACGGCCCATCCCATGATTAAGGTGCAGGAGCACCGAAACGCGTAGGGACATCAATTGACTGGGCTCTGAATGCTGTTTTGCGCAATAAAGGCTCTGTGTAAGCAAACTCTCGTGGAGTGCATCTCTGAAGCTTGGGGGCTTGGAATGATATATATATATATATATATACTTATTCCAAAAGGGATCCTTCTTGAACGGTTCCCATCGTCAGGTGGCGCATGTGCCGGCAGGACCCCAAAGCCGGTAAATTTTTGCACAAATTTCAAAGGTTCCCAGAAAGGATTTAATGCGCACTCAGAGAGAGGGTAGATAACACCAAGTTTATTTCTCAATAATCGCTACGCGTTTCGAGACCCACCGGTCTCTTGATCACACGATTTTGTTTGTCTACTGCTACGTGCATAAATAAAGATATCAAGTGATTAAGGTGAGTAAACACAAAAGAGGCATTGTAGGTATCTATTATGCCATGAAAACCTGGCGGCCATCTTAGAATGGAGTATCCACAGCACAAAACAGCAATCATAACATTGAAAGTAACCATATGTTATACGTTGTTGCATAGACTATTATGTTACGCCTATATTTTCGAACAAACTATAAATTAGAATGTAAGAAAACATATATTTGGGGATTTAAATTACCAATTTTTTTACATTTGTAAACATTTTTACACAACGTGTGCTGTTGCTATATGCCAACATTTTTGCATAAATGCATCATTCTTGTATTCCTGACAGTAAAGGAGATACAACAATTTCCTGGTCGTATGTGCTCAGATACATCCTATCAATTCATTGAAATCAACATTCTTATGCTTTCGGACTAATGCCGGTAAAGTTAATATGCATTTGGTCTAGTGCCTGCACTTAAGTTCATAATCCGTTTTTACTGCAAAGATTGCTGTACCGCACCAACTGGCATAAATATCATAGCTCCATCAACAAGAGAGTAAGGGTCAGAAAAAAACACTCTCATGCCCCTTAAAAATCCATATATCAAACAACAGGAGAGTGTTAATACACACAACAGACAAAGTAAGCAAGCCAAATTCTGTTCAAAGTGCTACTGAACTGTTAGAAGAGGCTGTTATTTTCAGTAGGAAAAATAGAGTGCAGAGATCTAGCTAAAAGCACCCTCAGGCCCCAGTGAAACACTGGTAGCCGGTTGTCTTCATTGGGTCCTCCTTAGTTGCTAGGAAAGTGAAAGTGAGTTAAAAAGAGTATGCACTACTCCTCAAAATTATTTTAATAAGAGGGTAGCTCTAACTCTGTTGAAAACAGTGTTTGAAAAACGTGATTATTTTTCTGGACTACTGAAAGGTTGTGCAAGTTTGAACCAATTAGTCCCATTAATGAAGTGAAAGAAGAAAAAATATATAAAATACGGTCAACATGTTTCTGCCTATTGAGCAAAATTCGCTCGGCATTCGTCAGGACCAAGAATACAATATCACTCGCTGTTCGGAGCACGCTAAAGTGCTCAGATCCAGGGAGTAATAACACTGAATAATACGACCTGCAATTGTCGAGGCTCCTTTTAGGAAAGTCTTCCCCAAATTTCTATAAGCTCCTTGTTATAGGAGAAACGATAAGAATCTGTAAGGGTAAATAGAAAACACAAAAGCGTCCAAATTACGAACCCTTAAAAATATGAATCTACCCTATTGAACTCCAATCATGTGCACACAATTACTAAGATCAAATTGTATCTAAAATGAAGGAAATTATCCTTTTCATAATCAGAAAAAGACCATGCTGGAGGTAAATCTATTATTCATTCAGTATTACAGACAAAGACTTTTCATTGTCCTTTTGAGCATTAGATACCTACATAGAGTAAGTGATTACCTTAAAAAACAGTGCTCTCAAACCGATAAATGGTTTGAAACCTTGAAATAATTACTCCAAAAAACACCTTTGCAAGAAGCATACAGAGCGCAGTGGACTCCAAAAGGGAAAAATCAGCCAGACACTTACATGATATCTTTAGATAATAAGCCCCATGGGCATAGCGGCAGGAGGAAATCTTCACGTTTGGGCTCTGACGTGAAACACAACGGAAAAGAATTACTAAATGTTCCCAATACCGCTAATTGCAGAATATTTAAATCTCATATGGTCTAGAGCGAGACTTACTTGTCACCAAACGGCTCCCCGCTATAGTACACTATGTTTGGGTTTGTCTTTCTGTCCGACCGAATTGTTCAATTACTCCAATACCCGAGTTGACATTTTCAAATTTATAAGAAAATTAAAACTTAAGAAATGGCACACACTGTACAACAGAAAACCACCAGAAAGAGAGATTAACCCATCAGGAACAATACAACTAACTGTGGGCGACAATGAAATGTTACATTGAAATGTTACATACTGTTTATGATCTAGGTGATATACCAGGTGAAGACAATAGTAACTTGGAAATATATACTGCAGATGCCTTGAGAACTGACAAATAGAAACCAGCAAAACAGGAATACCCCCAAGAGGCCTTTTTTAGGCCAAGGCCAACAGCCCAAGAGGACACGATTCAAGCCCCAATGGGAAATGACCACACGCAAGAAGCACTACAACTCCTAAAACCATCAGCAATCATTAACATCTCGGAGAAGACTCTATCAAAAGCTGAACAAGAGGTCCTGGAAATGGGTCTTTCCTTTGTACCTGGCGTCGCCATGGACTTTACCAAGATAAAACTGGAAGTGATGGAATTTTTTCGGAAGATCCGGTTGCGATGGTTCTTTAAGGATACAAATGATCAAGTCACCACGGAAGCCTCAGGCCTGAGGAACAAATCTTCTTTCTGTCCAGCCAACCACAACGTTTCCAAAAACATTCTAGCGTTTGAACGTTCAGTAATGTCATCTCTCAATGCACTAGAGAAACAACGTCTATTTGTACCGAAAAACATCTCCGAAAAACACAGAGAAGCCATCATGGGACTCAAGACTCAAAAGGAAGCGGTGATCAGACAGGCGGACAAAGGGGGAGCGGTGGTCCTGTGGTCCAAAGATCTTTACAGGACAGAGGGACGCAGTCACGTATACAACCAGGAGTGGTATCGCAAAATCAATCACGACCCAACTGCCCAAATTCAGGATCTGATAAGAAGACTTGTGAATGGAGCCAAGGACATGGGAATTCTGGGGCCCAAGGAATCACAATATCTGATCAAACAATATCCACGGACCCCACATCTGTACTTCCTCCCCAAGGTACATAAAGATCCTAAAGTACCGCCTGGGCGCCCAATAGTGTCTGGGTGCGACTCTGTTCTCGAGCCCATTTCCAAATTTGTGGACGTCTTCCTGAAACCGCTGGTCGTCCAAGTGCCATCCTACTTGAGGGACACAATGGACTTTATCAACAAGGTCGAGGGCGTACCATTTGATCCCTCCTCCCAACTTTTGGCCACCATGGATGTGTCTTCGTTATATACCCAGATACCCCAGCAAGACGGGTTGGATGTTATGGAACTGTATCTGGAGGGTCGACCTCGCCCCCACAGGGTTCCCACTGAACTCATCATCGCGTTGGCAACAGTAGCCCTTAAGAAAAATTTCTTCACTTTTGAGGACGAAATGTTTCTACAAATCAAGGGCTCGGCGATGGGGTGTCCTTTCGCCCCCGAAATGGCCATCCTGTTTATGGGCCAATTTGAGGAGAAATTTGTCCTGAACAATAACCCCTACAGAGAGTCCATTGGACAATGGCTGCGATTCATCGACGATATTTGGTGTGTGTGGAATGGCACAGCAACACAACTTGAAGAATTCCATCTGTGGCTGAACAATAGGAGTCCAGATATCAAATTCAGCTTGAGCTATCATGATAAAACCCTTCCATTTCTGGATGTTGAGGTCTCAGTGAAAGAAAATGCATTGTCCTGCTCGTTGTACCAGAAGAAGACTGATAAAAACAATGCACTCCATTACAAGAGCTACCATCCGCGCAGCCTAAGGGACAATCTCCCTTATGGCCAATATCTTCGCGTGCGCCGCAACTGCACTTCCATTGAGCAATTCGAACTACATGGCCAAGCTCTGACCACCAAACTACAGGAACGTGGCTATCCCCAGAAGCTTCTGAAACATTCCATGAAGAGAGCGAGATGGACACCGAGAGAACACCTCCTTGAAAAAAGATCTAAACCTGCCACGGATCGGATGGTATGTGTCTCGACCTTCGGCCCCCACACTAATCAGTTGCAAAAAATCATCAGGCAAAGTTGGCACCTGGTCAAGGAAATCCTTCCCGAAATAGGTGCCCCCCTCTTTGCTCTGAAAAAAAACAGGAGCATTGGACAAATGATCACATCAACCAGACCACAACCTAAAAAGGATAACCAGAATACCATCTTTGGAGCCAACCCTGTCATCGGGCATCGGAAATGTGGCACATGCTCCGTCTGCGAATTCACCATGGAGGGGTCATTGTACACAGACGGGAAGAAGTTCTGGCGTCATAAAGAACACACAAATTGCAAAACCAAGAACGTTGTGTACGCCATCCAATGTCCTTGCAATATGTTGTATATTGGTAAAACCACCCAGGAGGTCCGGCAGCGTATCATCCAGCATCGCTCCAGAATCAATAATAAAATCATGACAGCTCCTCTGGTTTCACATTATTTGCAAAAAAAACATTCCAGTCTCGATATCAAATGGACAGTCCTAGCAGTCATCAGGGGAGGCAGCGGAGACCCTGACCTTCGTTTGTCCCAGAAAGAAGCGTATCTTATCCTGAAATTCGACACATCCAACACTGGCCTAAACGAAATGTCCGAAATTTCCAGTCTGTGAACACTATAAACCTCTCGGCTGAGCTTGGTTGTGCTGCTGTTTTAACATTGTCTTTCATTTTCAATTATGCTTTGCATTTTCTCACATAATGCAAATAGCATAAGCACCGTTGTATTGTCTTAGCACTGCGTCTATTGTAGCTAAAGTTCTGAATAACCCTAACTATGCCAGCCTGGTTAATACAGCGCGAGCACCACGGATCATGCGCTATGAAACACTAACGCCCCGGTCTGACCACGTATCAAAACCTCAGCTGCTTGAGGTTGCCCCATCAAGCGGAGATGATTTAACATTGCCTTTCATTTTTAAAAATCAGTCTGTAAACATTCTTTGTTGTAACGCCTTGGACTACATGTACCATGAGCCTTCACCCGGCCCCCAGGCCACTCCCACAAGCGAGCAGAGCAGGGAGTTTTCAAATACGTCGGAAAACGTAGAGGCACACAGACAGACTGTGCGCCAGGAGTTTCCGAGTGATTGAACCCCATCGAAAAACAACCAGTAAGTGCACCATAGGTTGTGCTAATCACGCGCAGCACCGCATTTCCTCAACCACTGGAGCTATGCGAGCGCCGGTTTGTAATATATTCGCCTTGTCTCCATGCAGATTGTGAGCGAGTTCCGAACTGATTCTTTGAAATCTGACGCCACCCGTATCACGGGCTAACAAGTCAGGTAGGAATAGATTCATGTCCCCGGCATCATTCTACGCTCTGCTCTCTGTGGAAGTAGTTTCCTAATTGTGCGCCCAAATGTTTATGTTGTCCCCAGCTTGATTGAGAAAATAATCAACATGTAAGCAGCTCTGCTCCCTCGTGTTAGTTCCGTGTGGCGGTCAGGAATTTATGAAATTCACTCACAGGCAAACCACAGGTATGAGCCATTTTCCTTTGTTGGCTTTAGATGTTATGGTTTGAACTCGAACTGGAAACATGGACTATAGTGCTAAGTCCCATTTACATGTCTTTACAGAAATCTCAACTTCCCTGGCGTTTTTACCGACATCACGGCACACTCATTGCCATGTGCAGGTAAAATTCTAATTCTTGATGTGGAGTCACTAAAAAAAGTTTTTTCTAATAGTTCTATGGTCCCCAACCCTGACACCTCTTCTGTATATTGTTACAGACACTGAACCCAGTCCCTGTCCTGAAGAGAACCGTCATTTATCCGGTTCGAAACGCGTCGACACCTCCACTCTGTGGTTATTTAAAAGGGTGCACCTAGGAAAGGAAATAATACACCATCTGGGACCCTAATGGTGCAACCCATTATAAACAATATACCGCAGTGTTGTTAGGCAGGCAGGTGTACAAAATCCATCTGTCCCCGCCTGTCCTTTGGTTTTACAACCCTACGGACTGGTTGTACTTTCTTTGTTATGTATGAATTTTCTAATTGCACATAAATGTTACTCATGTCTCAATATTGAATCACGTTATTTGTTCTTTTTGGTGTGTCTTCTGAAAATTGTCTCAAATAATTGTGTTTTCTTCACTTTGTAAATAATGTATATTGGTATATGTGTATATATGTAAATATTGTATCCATGTATTCACTGTCGTGACAGTTGTTTGGTTTGCCCATGCAGTTTTGAAAAAATTGAGAAACCAAAAAAATGATGAAATAAATTTGTTTTGGTACAGATGACCGTGGCTACGTAGTATAAATTGACTGCGTGACCTACATTTGTGAAAAAGATTTTCCCTATCCAGCCAGTTTGTTCTGTTTACCCTTGAGAACTGACAAGGCAGCACATACATATTTCAGACCCAGATCTGTATTTTGCCCTGTTATGCCCCACGACAGCATAGACACCTTCCATGAGGTGGTGACCAAAGAGCTCATAAAACAAAAGCACAAAACTGCCAACAGTGTGAAACATAACTTCAATCTAACCAAAACACAAAGAGACTTCATTTTATCCTTAGCAGAAGATGATACGGTTATCATCAGACCCTCTGACAAAGGGGGGAATATAGTTCTGTGGGGACGTGAAATGTATATTGCTGAAGCACATAAACAATTGAATGATGGTAATTACTATTGCAAAAGTAACACTGTTGAATATAAACGGTGTATTACTAATACATGGGAGAATTTAGAGAAATGGCAAAATGAAGGACTCATAACATGGTATGAGTACTGCTTCCTAAAGAGAGATTACCCCAAGTTACCCATTCTATATCTTTTGTCAAAAGTGCATAAAGATTCACGAAATCCTCCGGGGAGACCTATAGTTTCCTCAATAGGCAGTGTTAATGAAAACATCAGTAAATATATCGATCACTTTCTACGAGATTATGTTAGTGCACTGCCTTCCCATATTGAGGATACTAAGGACTTTCTAAACAAAATGTCTACTATCAAATGGGAAGAGGGGTTCACACTCATGACCATGGATGTGAGCTCACTTTATACCATAATTGACAATGAGCAAAGTATAGATGCATGCCTACATTTCATTCAGGCAAGAGACATAGCGTACCTGGAACACACGCACATGCTTGTAGAGATGCTGAGGATATGTTTGAAGAATAACATCTTTTTGTTCAACGGGGATCTCTACAGGCAAGTGCGTGGAACCGCGATGGGTTCTAGCTTTGCGCCAAGCTTGGCGAATCTGCTCCTCGGCAAATGGGAGGAGGAGATTCGCAAAGACCATCTGTTCAACTTGGAATTCGGTAAAGTCAAGACATGGATCCAATACATCGATGATTTATTCATAGTATGGAATGGATCGCAGATGGAAGCCCAGGGTTTTGTCACAAAACTCAACAATAACCCCTATAACATCATTCTAACTCTTAATACCAGCAATGAAAGCATTGAGTTTTAGGACACTAGGGTGATAGTGCAAGATGGTCACCTTTCAACTCAATTGTATAGAAAAGAGACCGCGGGGAACAGCTTGCTCCACGCCCAAAGTGCCCACCCTGAGAGCCTGAAATGGAGTATCCCCTACGGGGAGCTCCTAAGAGCAAAACGTAACTGTAGCAATGAAAAACTTTATGAGTTGGAAAAAACCACCATGCTTAAAAGATTCAGGGAAAGAGGTTATCCGGAATGGGTTCTCAACAAGGCAGTCACCAAAGTCTCTGAGAAAACAAGAGAAAGCACACTAGAACCTAGAATAGCCACAACAGTGACAGAGTCTATCACAAGGCTTATTACCACGTTCAAAGAGGACTCTAGAAAGGTAAACAAAGTATTGGTTGATAACTGGAATGCCCTTAAAAGCGATAACATCATAGGTCTTATGATAGGGGACCGCCCTTCTGTCACCTATAGAAAAGGGAAGAGTTTAAGGGACATCCTAGTGAAAGGTGATATCAGCCCAAGGAACAGTGTGAGTACACATAATCTAAAAGGCTTCTATCCCTGTGGAAACTGTCGTGCATGCAAAGACAGTACCATGGTGAAAGAAGTAGAAATTCCTGGCGCGAATAGGAGACATACCATTAAACAATTCTTGACATGTAGCAGCAATTATGTAGTATATGTTTTGGAGTGCCCATGCAAATTGAAATACCTGGGCAGCACCAGATGTATGGTTAAAAAACGTGTCCAGGAACATCTTCGGGCCATTACAAATGTTGATAAAAACTACCCTATTGCGCGCCATTTTTAGTCACACCATCAATCTAACAATGCATTTTTAAAATACTTTGCCTTAGAACAAGTTCATACAAGTGGTAGAGGTGGCAATAGACTCATAGCCTTGAGAAAAAGAGAATCAAAATGGATAATGGAACTCGAGAGTAGATTCCCGGGTGGGCACAACCTGGATGAAGAGCTAGCAACCCACCTACATGATACCTGAATATAAGAATCTAGAAAACTTGCTGTTGTAAATATGTCTGTTTCAATTGTAAATTGATGATGTACTTGAATCTATAGATGGTATTTTAACCGTGTTTTAATAGTCATTTTCCTTCTGTTTATTATTTTTTTCAGGAGGAAAAGGAAGGGGCCTTCTCACATTTCACTTTTATAAGATGCACAGTTCCCTACCCTTTTTCTTCAAATTACAAGACCTTCAGGAAGGTACAGGATAAGAAAAAGGCCACCATTATTATTATTATCACTTGAGGACTTTATTTAGCATAATCATTCACTTTGTAGATCATATATATATATGTTTTTTCATGCAATATGGAAAGTACACTATAATATATGCTAATTATTATATTTTTTCATCATCACATTTATGCACAGTGGTAAATTCGTGGGTGAAATGTTATGGTTTAAGAGGCTATGATATTTATGCCAGTTGGTGCGGTACAGCAATCTTTGCAGTAAAAATGGATTATGAACTTAAGTGCAGGCACTAGACCAAATGCATACTAACTTTACCGGCACTAGTCCGAAAGCATAAGAATGTTGATTTCAATGAATTGATAGGATGTATCTGAGCGCATACGACCATGCAATTGCTGTATCTCCTTTACTGTCAGGAATACAAGAATGATGCATTTATGCAAAAAAGTTGGCATATAGCAACAGCGTACGTTGTGTAAAAATGTTTACAAATGTAAAAAAATGGGTAATTTAAATCCCCAAATTTATGTTTTCTTACATTCTAATTTATAGTTTGTTCGAAAATATAATAGTCTATGCAACAACGTATAACATGTGGTTACTTTCAATGTTATAATAGCTGTTGTGTGCTGTGGATACTCCATTCTAAGATGGCCGCCAGGTTTTCATGGCATAATAGATACCTACAATGCCTCTCTTGTGTTTACTCACCTTAATAACTTGATATCTTTATTTATGCACGTAGCGGTAGACAAACAAAATCGTGTGATCAAGAGACAGGTGGGTCTCGAAACGCGTAGCGATTATTGAGAAATAAACTTGGTGTTATCTACCCTCGCTCTGAGTGCGCATTAAATCCTTTTGGGGAACCTTTGAAATTTGTGTATATATATAAATATATATATATAAATATATATATATATATATATATATATATATATATATATATATATATATATATATTTATATTTATATTTATATATATATATGTATATATTACCTACTGGCGGTCGCCAGTAGGTAGTTATAGTTAGGATTTTTTTCAATGTTAAATCTCAAAATTCTATTTGGAATAACTTTGGCACCGGTTGACGAATCTGCCTGAAAATTTCCTGAAAATGGCCTCGTCGAGCTCCGGTCCTTCCTTGAAAGTTTGGGGGGGATACGTCAAGCGGGGGCCGAGATAAAAGGGGGGTCCCAAAACGCGTTTTCCCCATGTTAATTTCCATAGGGCGGTCGATTTCACTTTTAGCTCGAACGGCTGAATGGATTTCAATCAAACTTGGCAAAATTGTAGGGACTGGTAGCCCAATGTGCCTTTGCTATGTCTCAAGATATGTGCTTCAGTGGATTTTGAGTAATTTAGGTTCAAAAAAATATATATATCTATAGGCGCTCTCCGGTGCGCGCACCGGAGTGCGCTCCAGGCGCGACACGCGACTTGCGCGCAGAAAGCTGATTGGCTCTTGGGTGTCTGTAAACATTCTAAACAGTCTGGAGCGGCCGCCATCTTGTGTCTCGGTAAAATCGAGACACAAGGGGTTTGAAAAAAAAAGGGGCAAATGACCATAAGGGGGAAGAGTAGACCCCCTCTGACCCCCTAGGTTTGATGTAGGGGCTAAAATAGGGTCCTGCGGGGCATTACATTTTTTTTTTTTTTTTCGTTTTGCGCGGGGGAAGCGCATGGTACGCGCACCGGCGAAGCACGGGGAAAATCCAGGACCATATTTATGAAGGCCTTGCGCTGTTAGTTTTGCGCCTCCTGTGCGTCAATTTTTGTGACGCACCAGCGGTGTAAAAAAATGCGCATTGTTATGCAATATTTAAAAAGTGACGCATCTATCTAGATGCGTCACTTTTTAAATATAGTGCAACGAGGCACATTTTATTACACTGCTGGTGTTATGCGTCACTTTTCTGTGCGCACTCCTTATGACATTCCAGATGTGTCATATTTAATGTATGACGAATCATGTTGCAAGGAGTTACAGATACGTCAGTATTTCTCACATATCTGTAAACATGAAAGTGACGCGAGGCAGGCGCAAGATTTTGACGCAACAGCATCCTAAAAGTGACGCAGAGAAATCTCATAGATTTCAGTACGTCGTTATTACCAAGCTTTTTGCGAGGGATTGCCCCCTCTGCATACATTATACCTGATGCAGATACAATGTGGCGCAGAGTTTTAAAAAGTGACCCATGTACCTAGATGCGTCACTTTTTAAAAAATAGTGTCAGGTATAATGCATGCAGAGGGGGTGTTCCTTGCAAAAAGCTTGGTAATAATGACGCAGTGCGTCACTTTTAGGATGCTGTTGCGCCAAAATCTTGCGCCTGCTTCACAGCAAACCTTTCACATGGTGCTTTTTCCATGTGAAAGGACACATTACTGGAGTTGCGTCACTTTTGTGACGCACTCCTGCAATGCGTTACTTTTGTGTTTACAGATATGTCAGAAATACTGACATATCTGTAACTCCTTGCGAATTGATTAGTCATATATTAAATATGACATATCTGGAATGTCATAAGGAGTGCGTCCAGAAAAGTGACGCATCGCTGTTTTCACGTAGCGATGCGTCACTTTTCAGAAATGAGGCCTCCAGTTTATTCACTGTGTCATAACTTTCTTTTCTAACACTCACCTTCTTTCATTCCTCCTACTTCACTTCCTTTCACCTCTCATACCTTTCTGTTCTTTCTTACTCATTCTCCTTTCAATTATCAATGCACTATATTTCACTTACTCTTCATTTTTTAAGAATATAGCTCTTTGATGAGAATTGGAGGTAGTTCTGAAAAGAACTTTTGGTTTTCTTCTTTTAACTGAACAGGAACAAAAACAGGGAATAGAAACTGCTCAACAGGAGCAAAAAGAAAAGAAAAAAATTAGGGGTGGGAAGGGCAGCGATGGTTCTCCAATGCCCGAACCATGAGCAGGACACTTTGCTCCCCATAGGTGAGGAGTTGATTGCAGTATCTGCATCTGACGACCCCATGGTTAAATGCAGGTTGTATGTTTGCTACCTGCTCCTGTGATTGTTCTCTTCCAGAAGAAGTTGCTCCTCCTGTTGATGTAGAGGCCCCATCTCTGGGAACCTCTTGTGCCAGAGCCCTGACACTTTCCCGGGCAAAATTCTGGGGGTGCCTCCTCTCCACATGGCGAATCATGGTGAAGTTGCCAAAAGAGTATTTTTTTGGGGGGTTACCCCGTGACAGGACCTGTTTGCAGATCCTGCACTCTACTTTTGGTGCATTCACCTTCTTCTGGTCTGCTGGAAACTTAAAAAAATTCCAGATGAAATGTTCTTTGACCTTCGGCTGAGGAGGCTCTTCATCAATGAAATCATTGGAGTCATCTTCACTGCTGGATGGTCTGGCAGCCATGATTAATCCAGGAATATGGAGCAGCAAAAAAGGCAGGTCTTTCAGTCACAAAAGTGAAAGAAGAAGTGAAGGAAATGGGTGGGGATTTCATTCATTGTAAAAAAAAACTGTTAGCAACCAATGAAAAGTGTTATTTTATGGTCACATGACCCGACGCGTTTACGCTGCGCGCTCCGGAGCACTTCCGGTGCGTTTACGCAGCGCGATCGTAGGCGCTTCCGGGGCGCAAACGTGGCGCGATCGTAGGCGCTTTTGCGTGCGTTTATGCGCCGCGAACGTAGGCGCTTCCGAGGGCACTTACGTTGCGCGCCGAAGTGACGTCATCAATCTTTTATAGAAATGCATAATCATTTTCCTTATTAAAAAAAACTAATTTTATTTGTATGGTACGAAATGTTTTGCATTATTATTAACTTTTCATTCATATTTTTTTTCACGAACGACAGTTGCGCTCTGGGTGCGCTTTCAGATGAGCTCTCGGAAAAGCTTACCGGAGAGCTTAGCTGAAAGCTTCCCGGAGCGCGCACCCAGAGCGCAAAAGAAAAAAATTATATAAAAAAAATGAATACTTAAAAAAAAACAGCAAATTGTAAAAAAAAAAAAAGGTTAGAAACTCGATATACAAAGGAATTAGCATTTAAAAAACCTATGAAATTCACTGAAAAAACCATAGGTTTCACACCAGTTATAGTTAGGAATTAGCATTTAAAAAACCTATTAAATTCACTGAAAAAACCATAGGTTTCACACCAGTTATAGTTAGCTGGAAATTTTACTGATATAAAACCATTGAAATTCCCACGTTATAGTTAGATGGACTCACTATAACTTGCGCGTGCAATGCACTGCTGATGATGTCTTATTAAGCCAGTTAACCAATCAATTTTTAAAAACCATCCATTTAGACACTTATTTAAACATTTATTCTTCCATCAACTTTTACATATACATATATAAAATATATTTATTTTTCAGAAAGACACACATTCACTGGATGGTGTCATCAGTGATGTCATGAGTGATGTCACTGACCATGTCATGAGTGATGTAATATGTGACGTCATCAGCAGTGCATTGCACGCGCAAGTTATAGTGAGTCCATCTAACTATAACGTGGGAATTTCAATGGTTTTATATCAGTAAAATTTCCAGCTAACTATAACTGGTGTGAAACCTATGGTTTTTTCAGTGAATATATATATATATATATATATATATATATATATATATATATATATATATATATATATATATATATATATATATATATATATGAGAGCTCCACTTCCATTCTTGACGGCACCCGTCGGCAAGAGTGCTGGATGCGCCGAGGTGGAACTTGGAGCGAGATATATATATATATCCGAACAACTTGGCTCGGTTTGGTCGACCCCTGGCGATTCTCACATCGGTGCAGAATTCCTCGTCAGAGCCCCTCCGAATTCAATCGTCAACACCTCCCCTTACGGAATGAAAACGCACTCATAGGATCTCTCTTTCCCAATTCTTTATTCATCCATAGTTCTCAATATACAAATATATACCAACGCGTTTCACCGCCAACAGACGGCTTGTTCACGGTAGATATTTACATCGCCCACTAACTTCCTTTAAGGAGTGGTTTACCAAAGCCACGTGATAGCATTGTGACTTCCTGTCAGATCTGCTAAGAGTTATGGGACTTGTAGTTTTGCTCAATATAACACTTATTTTGTTAAGAAGCACACAGAATTTGTTCTCTCAAACATGATTAACTTCATCACTGTTTTGTCATTGTTTCTATGTTGCTTCTGCAACATGAACTTGAAGTGTTATCTGAGTTTGAGTTTTTTTTCTAAATGCTAGATAGTTGTCTTCCTGTCGTAGATCTGTGGGTAATTGATTCCACAACTTGGGATCCAAATAAGAGAAGGATTTGCCTCCGAGTCTAGTCTGCTTAATGCGAGGAATGGTAAGCAGGCATTTACCTTCAGATTGAAGTGGACGCAAGGGGGTATATTTGACTAACTTTTCTGACAGGTATGTGGGGCCCATAGCATTAAGGCCTTTAAACACCAAACAGCACACTTTAAAGTGAATCCTCTTGCGAATGGGCAGTCAGTGTAGGTTCCGCAATAGAGGGAGAGAGGGGGTGCGATAAGGAGCATTGGTTACCAGGCGTGCCGCAGTGTTCTGCACCACCGGTATACTTTGGAGATCTGACTCCTTGGCCGATATCAACAAGGCGTTATTATAATCCAAACGACTGAGAATCAGAGCATCGATTAGTGTCTTACGAGTGTTCATGGGAAGAAAATTGAATATTTTCTGAAGAAGACTCAAAGCATAAAAGCATGATTTTTTAACTGCAGCGATGTGGCCTTCTAAGTTAAGGTCTCTGTTAACCAGCACCCCTAAATTTTTGACCACGGTTTTGGGGGTGGGGGCATCACCCAATTCTGCAGGCCACCACCTGGGAGACCATCTTGATATGGCATCTTTAAATAACAGAATCTCAGTTTTCGCTGTGTTTAACTGCAAAAAGTTGCTCTTCATCCAGGCAGTTATTATGTTCATGCCCTCGGAGAATATTTTCTGAACGTCAAGCGTGTATTTATTATAGGTGAAGATCAACTGTGTATCATCTGCATAGGAAATTGGGAAAAACCCAATTTTCCTAAGCAGTGCAGCCAGTGGGGCAACATACACATTAAACAGATACGGACTGATACATGAACCTTGTGGCACTCCTTTTGTGACTTGGCTGATCTTGGATTGGAAAGTGCCCAGGTCCTTTATCCAGTTTAAAGCAGAATTCTTAATCCCTGATAGGCGAAGCCTGTCAACTAGGATCTGGTGTGATATGGTGTCGAACGCCGCGGACAGGTCAAGCAGCACCAAGATTACTGCCTGACCTGCATCCGCCAGCATTCTTATATCATCGGTTACCTTCACCAGAGCCAACTCAGTACTGTAATTTGGCCGAAAGCCTGATTGGAAATCGTCCAAACATTTGGCAGATTCCAAAAAGGCCGACATATGGGTGTTAACGTGTCTCTCCAGTAATTTGCTATTAAGAGGTAGCAGAGATATGGGGCGGTAATTGGTGATAATGTCGGGTGCTACTGTGGTATTTTTACGAATTGGCATGATTCGGGCTACTTTCCAGGCATTAGGGAGTTTCCCTTCCTCAAGTGATTGGTTTAGAACAGGGCAGAGAGGTGCCGCTAATACTTCGGCCAACATTTTGGCAGACTTTGCGGGGATTAAGTTGGTTGGAGAGCCCGACTTAACTGATCTTAATAATAGTGCAGTATCTTGGACTGTCAGCCATGGAAATTCTCTAAGAACACCTGGTCCTACTGGCACAGATGGTAGGTTGATGTCAACAACATCCTTTCCAGTATCTGAGCAATACTTTTACATAATTACTATTCAATAAAATAATTACTTATGTATTAATAAACAAATGTTATTCAATTAATAATTATTTAACTTTCCACCTAGTACCCCTACAAACTCAGCAGCCTTCACCTAAAAAATAACTTAAAAATAAGTATTCCATTATTTGCATATTTAAAATCAATTAAATAGTAATTTAACAATGAATTGACTTCCCAGCCAACACCCCTACACACAATGCAGATCACAACTAAAATATTAAAATAAATAAGTAATCCATAATTTAATTATTTAAAATTGAAGTAAATAATTCATTTCCAAATAACATTTAATTGATTGTACTTATTTTCCCATTGTGTACCCCTATAAACCTAGCAACCTGCCACTAAAATATCAGTAATATAATTCAGAATTCCATATTTTACATAATTAAAAATGTATTAAATAATTAATTAACAATTATTAATAAATTGTTTCTTAATTATTACTTAATTAACATCCCACCCTAAACCCCTACAAACCTAACCTTAAAAAAGATATAATGGAAATAAAATAATATTAAATAATTTACATAATAAAATGTATTAAATAATTCATAATTATTATTAACTCCCACCCTATCCCTCTATAAATCCAACAAACTGCTACAATACTATAAATTACTTTAAAAAATAAATAAAACATTCTAAATGGCAAGCAATATTTAATAAAGAATAACCTTTATATAAGCAATGGTAACACATAAAATTAATATATCAACTAAAACCCATTCACATCATTAAAAAATGATATCTTTAACCACTATATTTTTTAAAACGATATTAATAACATAAATATTATTTAAAATATTACTTACCTCAAGAAACTATATTCTTGTCAATGATACTTGTGCATAAGGATATTTGTGACACAATATTTATTTTCTGATATGTTTGTCTCTTGATGTATTTACATCGATATTTTGTTGAAACACCATTGGTATGGTTATCAAGTTTACAAAGTTCCTTAACCAGGCACCTAATTATTTTCATTCAGGCTCTATGCACTCATTAAAAAAAAACATAGTATGGTTTTCGATATGGGGAGCCCAATCCATATCTTCACAGTCACATGAAATTTTTGAGCCTGCAAAACCAACTGACCAGAATTGTTTATCGGAGGTTTTAAGCGTAACATTGTGTACAAGTCATTTTGCCTTTCTCTTTTTGTTGCCGGGTTCGCTAAGTTGCAGACTGCCTGAGGTTAGCGGTGCTTGGATGTAGGCTACTAATGGAAGTGCCTATATCGTCCGTGTTTCCCTGTGACTTAATTGGAAGTATATCAATGGATGAAGTTGTGGCTGACAAGTCACGGAGGTCTAAAGAGAGATACATTTTTGGCAAATCAATCTCTTTGCTAAGCACTCCAATGGCCCTTGCACTGAAGTTTTCAATCATAGAGTTTTAGGTTCAATGACAGCCTTTGCGCATGGGGTTTTCCTTTTCCTATGTTGTTATTAATATTCCTATCGCTCCCAGGAGCAAAAGAAGATATGTGCCTCGGTAAATGGTAAAGGCTATGAGGACAATGGGGGTGATTGGTGGGTTAAAGTGACAGGGGATAAATACAAATTCAAGCAGTGACTAGAGCAGCAGAGTGTCAGATACCTTTTGTTCACAGCAGAAACAGAGTATTACACTTGCTTACCCTTGGATCAGAAGGGGTGGCCCTGCCCAGGATCTTCCATGCGATGACAGGTAAAGAAGGGCAGTCTTGGCCTGGTCTTGCCTGGGCTCAGTCGGGGCACATCTCAGGCGCATCCTGCACTGCGGGAGACATCAGAGTATTATACTGTGCAGTAGGTCCCTCCTCCAGCCCCTGCTGCCCTATGGATCTGAGAAATCAGAGCATTATACTGTGCAGTAGGTCCCTCCTCCAGCCCCTGCTGCCCTATGGATCTCGAAGTCCTATGTGTCCACTCTGGCAAGCACCAAACACATTTCCCCTGTGTTCTGCTCTGCAGGAGTTATCAGAGCATTACATAGCTCAGTGTCTCCTCCTCCAGCACCTGCTGCACTATTGATCTCCAAGTCTTCTGTTTCCACTGTGGAAAGCACCAAAGAAATCTCCTCTGTGTCCCCTGTGCACCTGCCTCCAGATTTACTGGATCTAATGAGGTTGGGACTTTTTAGGAAGAGACTGGACTGAAAGTTAGCCCCCCTCCTTTCTCATTCTATGATGCGCTCAATTGTAGCAGCAACCGTAATTTCACGGATCGACTATGGGAATGCCCTGTATCTTGGCCTCCCAAAAACATTGACAAACAGACTTCAAGTCGTAATGAATGACGCCGCACGACTGATCTTCGGAGTACCCAGACGAACAAAGGCCTCCCCTCTACTCCAAAATCTTCATTGGCTCCCTGTTAAAGAGAGGGTTGAGTTTAAGAGCCTCTGTATAGCGCATAAGGCGATTTATGGCCATGCGCCGGCATACATTAAAGCCCGTCTGGAAGTATACAGTCCGAAGAGAACACTCAGATCATCGGACTCTCAGCTACTGGTTTGCCCCCGCTATAAATTAGTGACCAAGGGAGGGAGAGCCTTCTCTGTTTTGGCCCCTCAGCTATGGAACAAGCTGCCTGAGGGGCTACGCAGGGAGGTGAATCTCCTACGGTTCAGGAAATCCCTGAAAACATTGCTGTTCAGAAGAGCCCTGACCGCAATGTAGGCCTGTAGTGGTGTCTCTCGGAGGAGTGAAGCTAAGTTATTGTAACAACATCTATTTCCAATGCGCTTAGAGGCCTGTAGGTGATTGAGCGCGTTACAAATCTAAACTAACAATAACAATAACAATGAATGTACAGAACCAATGAAACTTTTAGTGAAACCGAATGAAGTTTATCCCCGAATTCCTCAATAAAGGTTACTCATTAAGCAGAGGAGGGAATTACACCTGTCATTGAAAAGATAATTACACAGGGAATTTTGAGAGATAGGCTAGGGAGGCCATGAAAACTCACTTACAATAGGCCTACTGGTTTTGGAGTGGCACATTATTTTATGCAATTGTGGTCCTTGCTGTGGTGCATGCGACATGCTGGCCCCCCAATTAGAAAATGGCCCACGCAGTTTCCTCTTAATGAATGCTCTCAACTTGCCAACAATTTCTCTGATGAGACAGCTAAATACTGTTTTCTTAGGTCTACCACATTGCCACTTCCAGATGGCAAATAAGAAGCAATGATATGGGCCTGATTACGAGTTTAGAAGACAGGGTTACTCAATCACAAACGTGATGGATATCCCGTCCGCCAAATTTCAATTACATTATTTCCAATGGAACTTGTAATACAGCTGATGGGATATCCGTCATGTTTGTCGGAGAGTATCCCATCCGCCAAACTCTTAATTATGTCCTTTATTTTGAATGGAAGAAGTTGGCTTCAAGTAGTGAACATTTTTGCTCGGCTTTCCAAATAATTTTTCATGATTTTCATTTTGAAAAGCCTAGTTGGTATCTTGTTACATGTGTATTTCCCTGCTGGACATGCTCCAATTAAACATAGCAGTTCAGCATATGTTAATAACACAGAGAGTTATAGGTTCGAGCATAGCAATAGTTATAGGTTGCATCATAGAGATATTTTGGTAGGTCTCTAGCAGTTGGTTCCAGTGTATTTCAAACCATATGCTAAATATAAATTTCCTTGGACTTGCCCTTGTTTTTTCAGCAACTGCTTGTGACTTTCAATTAAAGCTGAGTATAATCTCTCAGCAAACACACAAAGTATTCATTTGCCTATTATGGTAGAGCTGACACACTTTGCAGGTATGCTCTGAATATAGTCAAGTTTAGTCTCTGGTCATCAAAGAATATTGTGTAGTCATCCACAAATATTGTGCAATATAGTAATTTCAATTAACTTTCCCTTATTGAGAAAATTGGCCAAGAAAATAGTCAAAATCTTAACTTCTGTCAGTCTCTTCTGCTTTAGACATCAATACCTCAAACACTGCCTGAACATCATTCAGACTTGGATGTCCAGTGCCAGAGATATTTTTCCTTTTTTTCTGAAAGGTGACAAGTATGTGTGACGAGTATGTGTTTCTACATTTTACGCAAACTTCCCAAATAAGTATCAATACAGCGTGTATACTAATTTAAAAAGTATCTGCCTTTGGATGTAAAAGGGAGAAGCAGAGTACATTATGTGGAAATATTGCTGTTGCCACATTCAAATAGAATTACATTTTAAGTATAATTCAGTTAGTCCTTTCTATGCAACATTACATCTGCTTTTCACAACAATGATCCTGATTATGATGTCCGTTGGAGTTGGACACCAAATTACTATCCTCCCATTTCACAATGGGAGCTTGTGTGGAGGGAGGACCCCGCCCACAACATAAGCTCTCATTGAGAAATGGGAGTTTGTGAACATCCCTGCATCATGTGATAGGCACCTCACAGCAAGAAGTCTTGATAGTAGAGTGGTCAAATCGGTGCATGTGAGCTCAAACTTTCTAGTTGTCACCTTTTAAAAGTAATTTTATCAAGTGTTTGATGACCCCCTGCACTGAGCCTGAGTCACAAACAGAGGAGGGTGTGTAGGCAAACTAACAGGGTGAGCTGAACAAGAGCCAAGTCATAGGCTTGGCTTGATTTTCAGAGTCTGTACATGAGCCGAGATATGAAGATGTTTGGTATGTAGATTTTGCAGCAAACATGATGTAAAAATATGATACAGGCTCTTCACAATTAAAAAAGAGTATTTCTGTATCATGCAGAAGCGTTTCACGTCAAAACATAAGATTCTATCACTGCGGGGATAGACATTTATTAAAAGTGATATATTTTTCTAAATATTCATGACTCGTCTCCCAACGACAAAGCTGTTAGTGAACTATGAGACCAGTCAGTAGTCATTTAAACCCTAAACGTGGCAAAGATGCTTATCGATGAGACAACATTACTGTCTATTAAATCAAATGTAAGAGGTGATTTACAAGATACACTCTTAACTGAAGTACTTAAATGTGTGCTCATATGCGATAATGAAGAAATAGGAGACTATGTGAAATGCAATATTTGCTGAGAATAAAACAATTTGGACAAGCAGGGAAATCAATATTGATTTGGTTGACGGATTTCACATTTTAAAAGTCAGCCACGAGATGGGTCTGTCTACATCTCTCTCTCCTGTTTACAGCAAAGCTCACTGTTTTGTTGTTCGCTCTTGGTTTTCGGCAAGAAAAATCGACATAAAGATGACAGACTCGGATCAGGACTACTAAGCCAAGAATGTACATATTTAGGGGGTATCACTCCCCAAGCACACCTCCCCCTGAAGCTACGACCCGCCCCTGATGATGTCACTCAGAGTGAAGCTAGCAAATTCCTCACTTAGGCAGATCGATTGCCCCATGCTATATGTTGTAGGAGGCCAAAGAAAAATGGAAATGATACAACTGTCCAATGAATGACGAGCTGGCTGAAAGCACCTAAAAGTAAGTAAATTATCTATATAATCTAGTAAAATGAAAAGGTCTTGGCTAAGTATACTTTCAGCAAGGTGTCATCACCTTATTATACAGATATATTTGTAGTTATGAAAACTATGGCCCCTAAATCAGAATAGTGTTGTAGCCAGATACACTATGTACCTTAGCTTAGTGATGCATATGTGGTCAGGTGATCTATGTACCTTGGTGCATAAATATACTTTTAATAGTGAGCTATGCACCTCAGTGCCCTGATTTATCTGCACACGGTATACTTTGGATGCCAGCTTTCCACTGTCCATATTAAACTTCGAATTCTAAAAGAAGCATGCTAGGATGCTTGGAACAAAACGGGGAAGGTGACGTTGCTGTCTGCATTCAGTGTTCTGGTGGTTTGTCTGCAGTACAACCACAGTTACTACTTCCTTGTGAAGTGAAACGTTGACGAGGACGAACCTCCCCCAAAAATAACCTGTGAAAGGCAGTGCTAAGATGCAATCTAGCTCAGGCAATCTGCAAAATAACTACCCTCTATTCAAAACAAAGTATACCCACCACAGAAACAGCGCCAGAGTTGCTGCATCGCAAACTCGCACAATTTCAATCTCATCTTGACACAAACCTGTCTCATTGCAAGTTGGGAACTATTAGGGCATGACAGTATTTCACCTGGTGTTTTTTTACAGGCCCATCAGAATAATGTCCTGTTACTTTGCAGTTCTCATATATAGAGCGAACTTGGCTCAAGTGAATTAGTGTGCTTTGCATGAGCGCCAAATTGCATTGCAAATTTTTTAGGCACAAAGAGATTAAGCGATTTGCCCAGAATCACAGAATTTTGAGAGAGGCTGGGACTCAAAACTGGTTTCCCAAGTCGACAGCTCTAAAACTGTGAAATTAACATAGGCGTTTTGACATAGAACATTTTTGGATAGCACATTTTACATGTTTATCCCCAGGCCGCATTCTCAATAAAATTGTACAGACAAGCACGAAGAGCAACATAAAACAACATTATTTAGTTTTTTTAATCTAATCTCGAGGAACCCATTGAGTCTGGCTGGAGTTTCCTGGCATGTCCTTACAAACACGATTATACACTTACATTTTTAAAACCACTTTTCTGTATTTGTTCTTATATCTCTTACAAAAAGGGAAGTACTATTGGGTCATCTCTGAAGGGAAACAGAGTGCGAGGCAACTTTGTGGCTGATTTTAAATGAGAAAGAATGACAAACAGAATTAATAAGGAAAAAGACAAACCTTTGTTTTATGTTTGCCATTTAACTGTACACTACTTTTAAACGATCCTGAAAAAGGACAAGCACATGCACACTTCTACAAAAACAATTTGTTACAACAAGTATGAAAAGCAGAAGAACATAAATAGCGTTTTAAACAGACACATGTTCTCCCAAGCTGTATGTGTTTGAGGCAAAAGGAGAGTGCTAGTTGATAAACCACGCCAGGATTTCCCTGCATGCCTACCTTACTGTCTAAGTGCATTGATTGTAATCCTGGTGAGGCACAGAGTGTGCAGCTCTAACCTCTACTTCAGTGTTATATGCTGTTTCGTACGTTTCAGTGGTGCTGCCTGGAACCGTCCTCACACCACATGTAAGCCCAACATTGTTATGTTATGTTATGTTATGTTATGTTAAAGTACATTCTCCCTGAGTCTGGCATGGGGTGAAGAATGCCAAAGGGCAGGAAGTGCCAGTAGGCTTTATGTGAGCACACACTGCACACGGGTTGTGCACAAGCTTGCTGCAATAGTGGGAGCCATGTGACCACGCACCATAAGGTGCACGCATTGCCCAAAGTGCCTCCTGCGCACTAGCTATTCTTATGCGAACATATGCAAGGGCGGACGAATTCTGTTTAGGCACTATGGTGCGTCTTAAACTACTGGCTGTAATGTGAACAGACCGTGGGGGACACGGTGCTCACGGATCGTACAATATTTACAAATGGTAGTGGCGGTCTTATTGGTAGCACATCACTCTTTGTATGCATTATACATTGGCATTATAGTGTTGGTGCCCCTCAAGGTTAAGAACGTACACCACACTACCTAAGGCAGAGCTCTTCAAACTTTTTTCGTCTGAGCCCCCCCTAAGCAAAATGTTTTGAGGTCGGGCCCCCCTCCAAAACTTTATGGGAAGGATTGGGGGAGCGGGAGGGACATGGCTGCGTGCAGGGAGCGGGGCTTATGAGATGATTTCAGGAATACTTTTTCCATAGCTTATGAACCGCCCCAAATATGAGACTTATAAAACAGCAAATGCATCAAACAAAAACAGATATCCCAAACAAACTACTCCCCATAATTGGGGTGTTGTGAGCCCCTCATACTCCTTGACCCCAATGCAACAATACCTGCTGCACTAATGATAACTGCAGTCCTGAGTCTGCCTCTTTTACCTCGTCCCCACCATGATGGATCATCACCTCTGTCCTAATGCTTGAAAGAACAATAGGCTCTGATGCCCCTTTTTTTAAAGGTAGACAGTCATGGTGGAGAAGTGTGGCTCACTGGTTAGAGCAGGCAGACCCTGAAGCAGAGGTCAGACCCGGGACCAGGGTTCAATTCCCGACGCGGCAGGGTCTTGAGCTCAAATGTCCATGGACTCGATAATTCTCGCTTCGGTGCCTGACCTAATCATGGGTTCACACTCTGCAACTCTGGGCATTAAGCTTGCTTAATCTCCACAACGGCCCCCCCCCCGCGGCGGGATGCCTGGCTTTCACCTTGGGGATGCCCTGTGGGGGCTATCTCACAGGGAAAAGCCAGGACGGGTTCCCAAGGCAAGCGCGGAGATACCCCTTCGGGGGTCGATTCAGGCGCTATATAAGAAACATAATAATAATAATAATACTTGTGATGCAGTGGGCCCCCCAAATTCCTGGCCCCCAGTCCTGCTGCATATGCTCCTTTATGATAACCAGCAGTGGCCACTTACGCACTTGGCAGCAGTACCAGCTTCACTAATGAATGACCCTTTAAAAAAATAAAAACACTTATATTGTCACCTTCTTTGGGGTATCTCTCTGAAGAAGCAGTCTCTGCCCATTTGTAAACATAAAAATGAGTGTGCATGCAGTGCTCCTTATTCTGGCCCTTCTCTTTGACAATATCTTTGAACCTTCCTAGACCATTTCTGTGAGGCCCAAAGGATCAAGAGGATTAGGGATCTGCATCTGAATGCAACCCTGCTGGCCTTCTACCTGCCACCCCATGGACTCGGCTTTCACAAAAAAACTTTCCCTGAATGGTTAATACTGACTTTGAGATGCCGGTGCCTGAAACGAAGTGTTTGGCAGTAGTGCAGAAAGTTAAAAAAGAAACTGACCTTCTTACCATCCATTCATTGATTAAGTCACTCAAAGCCAGGGCCACTGGAATTATGAGTTTCTGCAGCAGCAGCTTTTTCCACATAATTATCAGTTTAGTGCATTTGCTACATGTTCCGGAGCAGTGGAAGGCCCTTTGCAAAGATTGACTGGTAATCTTGTAGTTGCTTTATGCTGTATTTGGGTGTTCAACTGGTACTAATGAGGTGAAATATTTCCCCTGACAGCGTTACCGTGAGTTAAAATGACAAAATAATGAAGTAATGCTAACCACACAATGTGGCGCATTGTGCCACATAATTTACCTTTTCTTGCTGCATAATTTAGTCGAACCTGCCACATAATGTTGTCCTCTTCTGCTGAATAATTCCAGTGGATCTGCATAAAGCTTTATGGTGGCAAAGATCTATTCTTTTTAAGATGTAATGTAAAGGAGTTATCAGCTGGGATCTGGAATAGTGGAGACACTTACAAAAAATGTCTGCATTAGATACAGTTTGATTACTTATTACTAAAAAGTATATTTTGTAAGAACTTGTTTTATCTCATTCACTGCATCATTTTGCAGCAGCTTAGCTTAGAGTATGTAAATACTGTTTTAAAATAATGACTTACATATTCACAGTGCTTTCTGCTACAGTCTGGGACCTCATAGCACTATAAACAGGGTCATTGGAATTATGGGGCAGGAGAAGGCCAAATTATGCAGCATGGTTGACAATTCTGCAGCAAGCAAAGGCGAATTATGCTGCATATTTTGTGATAGCATTACTGCACTATTTTGCTATTGTTACACTTGTTAACATTGTCCTGGCCTTTATTGCCCCTCTTAAGTACCACATTAACACCCACATATAGTAATAAGCAACAGAAAGGTGACCAGTCTACCTTTAGAAAGGGCCTTTCACTGCGAGGTAACATGTGTTGCTGCATTTTTAAATATGCAAATTATGCTGATGGATTATGTGGCAAATGAGGGAAAAACCCTAACTATGTGCTGAGAGTGCAGGGTGAGTGTGATAGTGAAGAGTGAGAATGAGCAGTGAGTTGTTTGAATGCAGGGTGAATTCCCAGACACTTGAAGTTAATCAGCATGTTATTGATGTGGTGTAGGGTTTCAGATATAAATTAATCTATTGCTATTATGGAATTAATCAGGGAATCGAGGGTGAAATAAATAATGTGCTGATCCTGCAACAAACTTCCAGTCTTCTGATTAAGGTTGCCAGCTCCTTATATTGATATTGCAGACACTACAAAAATAAACATTCACCTAAAGCCCTATTTTCAGCACTTATATGTGCGTAATTTTTAAAGCAAATATGAAGCACTTTTAAATGTGTTCTAGGGCTGCCTGAATGATTCATGACTGAAAATAAAAGGAACAGACAGAAAGTAACTTTACAAATGAATACATACTTTTTTATTTAAGACCATATTTAGTGTCAAAGCAGGGTCTTTGCAGGCTCTTTAAACATACAAGGCTGGCATTTTTTCTATTGGCAACCCTTTTTTGTACTCCTTTTCATGAAATGCATTTTCTCACTACAGCAGTAAATTTATAATACAATTGTAAGGAATAGGCAGAGTCGGGGCCCAGGAAAAAAAACAAAAAACTAACTTTGGTAACCAGTGCCTGAAGGTATTTAAATGGTCTTTAAAGACCTGTGAAATACTCGGTTGTGCTGGAGTCTTAATAAGACTTCAGACACTGCCTGCCAAGCCCCCACTGACCTCTGGCCCCACAGCAACTTTGAGGGCTTTGGAGTAAATGAAGACAGCCTGGAAATACAGCAAATAAACAGCACTTCCAGGTGTCTTCATTTACATGTGCTTGCAAAGGCCTTTGCGCCCCCCCCCCCCTGGGAACCCATCCACGCCCCCCAGGGGGGCGCGCCCCTCAGTTTGAAGAACTGTGACCTAAGGTGTCAGCCCACTGTGCCTCAAAAGAACTCAGTGTAAATGTCAAAACATATGAATAAACTGCGGCACTCCAATCAGTTCTGTATTGATTCAAAAATAGTTCTCTATGCAAATCAATTTAGATAAACTAGCAAAACAATATTCTACTTGCTGTTCGATTTAATATATATATGGAACATGCAACTTTGACCATATATTTAGAAGCAATAGCATTGTATTTCATAAGTCTCAAAAGAATTCCGTAGAAATTTGCGGTCTTCCAGTGAAAATAATCAGTCCCTATTCGAAATGATTCATATTTTTTACCCAGAATGGAGATTGCGCCACTCAATTTCAGTGGATCTAATACTAGTCATACATTGATAGACGAAAAGTGTAGGGCTATGATATGCCCCTGTCCGTAAGCTTTCCGCCGTCTATTGAGGCTGTCCCGAGCATGTCATCAGACTTAGCCAATATTTATTGAAGCCGCGAATAAGTTACTCTGTAATGAAACACATGTCGGCTGCCGGTCCAACGCCTGACAGGAAGATTACTGTATTATGCCCTCCGTCTTTGAAATACAATGCAATTGCTTCTAAATATATGGTCAAATATATTAAATCGAACAGCAAGCAGAATATTGTTTGCTGGTTTGTCTAGATTGTATTTACCCATGTGGGGGGGCGCACAAATTGTACTCACGCACCACAGGGCCTCTGCAACACTAGCTATGATGTAAACACACGTAATAGCAACTCCTAAGTAAACAAGCCCGATCATGAAATCAAAGTAGTCCCAAGGAAGACATAAACACCTACTGTGTAAGAAAACTGTGGTTGGCCGGTGCTCCTGAGCCAGAAACAGAAGTTATCTATCCTAAGTGCCAACCAATGAGCAGCAACCAAAGAAGAGTGACAGATGAGTCACCCTATGGTAAGTAGTAGGCAGAATTACACTTAGTATACTGACTACATCAGGTCTTGCAGACAGGACATGCACGCTGAAGCCTGACCTAAATATGTAGCACCCTACAGAAAATACAGAAATTCTGTTTACAAATCTGTTACAAATAAGATAACTGCATGCTCGCTAAAGCTTATGTATTTGTTATTAATAAAACATGTGTGTTGGTGTGAAACATATTAAAGCACACAGCCCCAAAAAAAGCACAGAGATTTTTTTCCGATTTTTTTGGAAAGGTAATGAATATGTTCCTACGATTTACACAAAGTATCCAATTTAGTATCAATACAACATGTGTACTAATTTTAAAAGTATCTGGTTATGGACAAAAAAGAGAAAAGGAAAGTATATTAAATGGAAATGAGGACGCTGTTGCCACACTGGGCAGCTAGGGGCGCAGACTCACCATGTCCCCGGCGGCGCCGCGTTCAGGTGGAGTAGGCCGCAGCAAGACCCCAGCGTCGTCGGATCACGGCGTCTCTCCCAGCAGGGCTCCTCTCCACTTCTGGCCTCACATCGCTCCATACATGACTCCGGACACTGGAGGACGGCGTCTAGGAGGGAAGAAGCAAGGCTGCATCAAGGAAGGAGTGAATTTGACCGTCCGACCGGCGGAGCTTCAGGCGGATGCGGCCATCTTGGTCGCCTCCATGGCCACCCCCCCGGGCGTGATGCATCTATGATAGTATTCTAGGAAGGACCCCATGCTAAACCATTTAATTCCCTCCAGGCCAAATTCAAGTCTCAATAGACAGCCCCTGGTGTAATAAGGCAGCTTAAACACTCTTTGGTAGGTTTTTAAATGTAGTTTTTTCATAGTTTTTATGAGTTGTCCTGGAAAGGACTTGCTATTGTAGGTGATTGCAAATGGTAGTACGGCCCTGCGCACTTTTCGAATTGGGGCTGAGGTGGGGCTTTCAAGGGCTGCATGTAGTTGGCAGAGTCTGGTGGTAATGAATGAAGCCTTATCCTTTAAGTGGCTAAAATGTGTGTTGGCTGCACAATTTGCCCAGGTAGTTATAGGATTTTGCTCCTGTGATTTTTAAAGTGCCCAGAGACCAAATGCAAGCTGTTCACCTTCACGTCCTTCTGAATGTTATGACCTTTGTTTTGGAGGCGTTTACTATCATCTTATTTGCCACATTGTATATGTGTAGAATGTTTAGGGCTCTCTGGGTTCCTATTTTTGAATTGTTGAGCAGAACAATGTTGTCCTCATACTGCAATATCGTGATCTTAGTTTTGCATATTTTGGGCGACACAGGTTTGGCGTTGTTGAGTGCCCAAGACATGTCTGCTGTGTATAGTTTGAAAAACATTGGGGCCAGAACGCAACTTTGCTTTAGATCTTGGTTGGTATTGATCTTCTTGGTTAGTGTAGTGTCTGAGAGCTTAACCTGCACGCAGGTAGATGAATATAATATTACAATTTTAAGTACACTTCTAAGGCTGCCAGGACACAAGGAGAGGCACTTGGAGGCTGTCAGAGTATCGGGGAAATGTCAACAACAGGGTACAATTGAGGTCCAGTTGCTTCAGGTCCGCAAGGCACTTTTGGGAAAAGGCCTCTTCTGGCTTTTTGCATCCATGTAGCCCCTCAGGAGGCCAGTAAAAAAACTCTTGGAGTCCACTTCTAAGTCCTGGGTACAAGTTGGAGTAGGCCCAGCCCCTCAGATCTCCTTGCAGGTCTCAAACAACAGGTGCAGTCTTTCTTCTCTTCTTCCACAGGTCCAGAAACTGGTGCAAGGACGGTGCCATGAGATGCCTCATTTATGCCTGGTACTAGCTAGAGGGTGGGAGTGACCTCTGGCTATTCCCTAACCAAGGTAAAGGTAAAAGTTCACCATAACTAGTTTTGCAGCGGTTCCTGTTTACCCTACTGCAAACCCTCCTCTCCTTGTGCTGCAGAGCCTGTGTGCTCACAAAGAGGTGTTGCCAGGGTACAGAGCAGTTCTCACTCCTCCGTGGCCATTCAAAACAAGTTCTGATGCTAGCTTTATTACCACTTGGTTTGGCGTCAGCCTGACTATGGGGACAAAGGCTGTGCCTTTCAGGTATCAGGCCCGTTTTGAAGTTAACTAAGTTCTTTGGCCCACCCCAACCGGTTTTGCTGCCAGGGGAAGAAAAAAAACTCCCCATACCCAAGCCATCATACCTGCTCTGGATGCAGGTTTCGCATCCAAGTGAGTTGATGTAAATTAGCCTCCAGGAGCTTCAGACAGGGAAAAGGTAACTTTCTAAAAGTTCATTTTCCTATACAATGATTAAAATCCAAGTTCATCATCGAATTGGACTTTTGAAAAAATATTAAAAAGAGTGGTTGAATTCTTTTTCTAGCTGGTCCCAAACCCAAGATATGTCGTAATTTGACAATGATCGGGTTAGCGTTAAGCTTCGCTACACGTATTTTCCCTTATCTTGACTATAGTTGTCGGACGCCATTTTGTATGTATCGGCGGCCATTTTAGTGAATGCGTTGGCTCGTGGTCAGCATGCCCTTTTGTCCTTCCTCTGTACCACTGACCACTCGAGTTTGCCCAGCAACAGGCTATTTTTAGTATTGGTCGAGCTCACACATGCGCAGTTTAGATTGACCAGTCATCACTTAGGAATGTTTTGCCAAACTGACCAGTGGTGTTGTAGCCCCTCCCATGAGTTGGCTATGATCCAAAAATGACCATATATGTACCTAAAACTCTGTAACTATGTACCGCCTATGTTTTTATTGCTGTAAAACTGTATAAAAGAAGGATTTGCACTGATGTTCGGTGTGATACTTCTTGCATTACCGAAGGGTGCTGTAGGAATGTACCACCACCCCATGGGGTCTTAATAAACTTGTCTTTTGCATTTTCTAGTTTCCGTGCCAACATCTTTTATGGTGTAGAGGGTATTCTGCGGAGTATGTAGGCCTGGAGAACCCATACCACAAATTGGCGACCACGAAGGGACTCATCGGCGACTCGGATGCCCGAAGGAGAGGTCGTGACAAAGGATTGGAAACTCGCCATGGACGTGCACGCTGCCACTGAGTGACCCGAGTCTTGGCACCCACGGTGTTTTCTTCCTTTCCTTCTGATCTGACCTTCCAGGTGGCGCCGGTCCTCGACTGAGATCCTGCTCGTTCGAGTTGTCATACAGTGCCGATTTGGCTGATTTGATCAAAGACCTTGGCAGTTGGAACCTGGATATCTGAGATTTTGGTAAGCTTGTGATTGGTAAGGTAGTCTGCGGACTCTTACTGTGGTTCTATGAATATGTTTTGAGTTAGCTAACATTTGATCCTATGATATGAACTATATGTGCAGTGCACTTCACATAGGCAGGCATGTAGAGATATTTCTCTGAATTTGTTTGTGTTTGAACGGCACATTTGTGTTAAGTATATTAAGTGCCATTTTTGTGGTATCACGTTTCCGTGATACTTTTTGAACATGCCTGTTTTAAGCACACTCCGAGGAATGTGCTGTCTTGGAAATGGTACCACTTATCGATTAAATGAATCTCAGCCGGCTCCCCCAGAGGGGACTCCCAATCGGGAAATGTATGTAAAATTTGGCCTTCCCCCTGTCAAGGTCCGATGCGTTTCTCCTCGGAGCTGTGCTGAAAGTACCAAACCTACGATCACGCAACCCACCCGTGACCCAGCATAAATCACAGACCAGTAGGAGGGTTCCGCAATCGCGGGAAAGGAAGGGGACAGCGGGGAGGGAGATCTGGAACAACAAAGAACACAGGATTTAGTTTCACACCCCTCCCTATCTACTCTATCACACCAATACACTCTATAGCAAATCAACAAGATTCTTTTCTCCCCCACTGTTACTCAGGCCTACCTGTAAAGGAAAATTCTAACTCTTTATCTGCAGGAGATCGAGGGAAGGTCCTATTAGTGGCAATCATCTAGTAGGGAAAGAACACACAGGCACGTGTAATACTCCACAAATGTACCATAAAGCATAAGCTGCTGTTTCCACCTCACATACCCATACTTGACCAGGAATTGTCTTGATCCACTCTTTAGTTACAAGGTACCCCCCTGTTTCTTCTCCTGCAGTTTGAAAAGAAAGCACAAACAAGTTGTGGAACATGAAAGAAACAAGGAATAATACGCCAAGTTGAAGGTTAACTGCACCTTTCAACTAAATCAGTTCAGCACACCAGAATATATCGTATTTTGACATAAAAGAGAAATGCCACGTAATAGTTTGTGTCCAAAGTCTTGAATCTCACACCAAGATTCCTTGAAGTTCAAATAGATCAATAAATTCCAATTCTGCGAGTAGTTGCGTCCTGAATCCAAGGATTATTCACAAAATAGAAGCGCAGCCGCGCTTCCCAAACCCTCGGTACACAACCCTCAGCCTCCGAGAAAAAGATAACGAGAGGTGAAATTGACAGACACAGCCGTGTCCGCCACTCCCCGTATCTTTGCAAGTATCCAGCAATAATACCCAAACAGAGTCTCTGGCGACGTGAGTTCCCAGCCGGAAACACACGGTATCCTTTACTCACGGTTGACTTTAGCAGACCTGCACAGCAATTATTCTTCGGCGTCTAACCTGAATTATCGGCTCCGTTTGTGCCGTGTGTGGGGTTTATGTTTCCGGATTAGCGCGCTGACATCTCGCGCTACTACCCCATGGCCCTCTGGGGATTGTAGTCTGTTCCTACAAGGCCTCCGTTCCCCACGCATTGCGCGGACAGCGGCCCACAAACGGACCGATTCTGACAGTACACCCCCCTTTTACAAGGGGCGCTGTCCAGGAGCAGGCTTCTCGGGATGACGGCGATGAAAACAGGACACCAACCGAGGAGCATGCACAGACCCCGCAGGCTCCCAGGAATTCTCTTCAGGCCCGTACCCCTTCCATGAAAGCAGATACTGCAGCTTCCCTCTCACCCACCGGGAGTCCAACACCCTCAACACCTCATACTCAGATTCATTCTGCACCCACACAGGTACGGGAGGACGATGAACAGGGCTTCTGGAAGGCTTCAGTAGAGACACATGGAACACAGGGTGAATGTGCAAATGAGCAGGCAAACGTAACTTCACAGCCACAGGATTCACCATTCGCACCACCCTATAAGGCCCGATGAACTTAGGGTTGAATACACTATATCTACGGAATTTGATGTGTTTAGTGGCTAACCACACCAGATCCCCACGTTTGTATACAGGACTCGGCCTACGGTGTTTATCCGCCTGAACTTTGTATCTCCCCTTGGCTCGGACCAGATTCTTGCGTGTCGCTAGAAGTATCTTGCGAATGCGCAACAATCGTGTCTTGACATCAGGAAATCGAACCGAGGGTCTGGGGAGAATCAGAGGAGTAACCCTAGGGTGGTGACCATAATTGCTAAAGAAAGGGGAATGACCTGTGGAAGAGTGTAAAGTGCTATTGTAGGCCAGCTCCGCCACCCACAACCAATCCACCCAAGAATCTGTGTCAGCTTGAACATAACAGCGGAGGTACTGTTTCAATGACTGGTTCAGCCTCTCAGTTTGTCCATCCGACTGCGGATGGAAACTGGTGGATAATGAAGATGAGATTCGTAACTCTTCACACCATACTCTCCAGAACCCTGCAGTGAACTGGGCCCCCCTGTCTGACACTATCACTTTCGGTAGTCCATGCAACCTAACTATGTGTGTTAAAAGGAGATGAGCTAAGTGACCTGCAGTAGGCACCCTATCACAAGCGATAAAATGGCCCATCTTAGTAAGAAAGTCCACAACTACTATGATGGCCGTCTTTCCCTGGTCTTTAGGCAAACCCACTATGAAGTCTACAGAAATGCTTTCCCAGGGCATTTCAGGGGTTGGCAAAGGTAGCAGAAGGCCTTGAGGTTGTTGTCGATCTGATTTCATCCTGGCACATTGTGAGCACTGATTTCCCCATCTTTTCAAGTCTAGCCGAATGGAGGGCCACCAAAACTGTCTTAAAGCCTTTTCCAAAGTTTTTACGTATCCCATGTGTCCGGCGCTAGGTATTTCATGGCACCACTGAAATACTAGACGTTGTGAGGTCTTTGTGGGCACTAGCGCTTGTTTCCCTTTCATTGCCACACCTTGTCTCAATCGCCATTCCGGATGATGTCTAAGCCAGGTTCTCCAGACACATGATTGGATCCCTGAACGCAAAGATTGCACAAAATCGGTGGATTGAGTCACACATACCACCTTCGAAGGGTCGATTATTGATCTTTCGGGGGTCTGCGTGTGTAATACTGGGTGTTCCTGCCGGGTTAAGGCGTCTGCTTTTTTGTTCAATGTTCCGGGTCTGAAAGTGACAATGAAACGATATTCTTCGAAGAAGAGCATCCAGCGTAACTGCCGGGGCGTCAGATGATGTGCTGCTCTTATGAATTGCAAGTTGCGATGGTCAGTGTAAACCGTTACCTGATGAACTGCTCCTAGAAGCCAATGCCTCCACTCAACGAAAGCGTCTTTTATAGCCAAGAGCTCTTTTTCGGCTATTGTATAATTGATTTCTGCAGGGTTGAGCTTTCTGGACATGTATGCAATGGGGTGTAACATGCCGGTGTCTTCCTGTCGCTGTGATAGCACCGCCCCCAAGGCGACTTCAGATGCATCTGCTTCAACTATAAACGGCAAAGAGGGGTTGGCATGTCTCAGAACAGGAGCCTTGATGAATGCATTTTTCAATCCATCAAACGCTAATTGTGCCTCGATGTTCCAGTGAAACGGCACATTCTTCCTTGTTAGACGGGTCAATGGGGTTACCAAGGCAGAGAATCCACATATGAACCTCCTATAGAAGTTCGCAAACCCCAATAAACACTGTATGTCTTTTACATTACTGGGACAAGGCCAGTCCTTTATGGCTTGTACTTTTCGTTCAGCCATGACCTGGCCTGAAGGGGTAAGCATTACTCCCAGAAACTCGACGGTGGTAACGTGAAATTCACATTTTGTGATTTTACAATAGAGATGGTGTTTCATCAGGGCACCCAACACCTTTTTCACATGAAATGGATGTTCACTCGTCTCGGTGGAATATACGAGGATATCGTCAATGTAGACGACTACGAAGAGGTCTAGATAATCTCTCAATACTTCATTAAGAAAGTATTGAAACGCGGCGGGGGCGTTGCACAATCCAAAGGGCATCACAAGGTATTCGAAGAGCCCATACCGTGTCTTGAATGCGGTCTTCCATTCATCGCCTTTTCTTATGCGGACCAGATGGTAGGCTCCTCGCAGATCTAACTTTGTGTAAATATTGGCAGTTCGGACTTGTTCTAGTAGGACCGGAATCAGCGGTAAAGGGTATTGGTTTTTTACCGTGATGGTGTTCAATGCGCGATAATCGATGCAACACCTCTTGTCCCCGTTGGCTTTTGGAATGAAGAACAAGGGCGACGATGCCGGCGACCGAGAGGGGCGTATATACCCCAAAGCCAAATATTTGTCCAGGTACTTCCTCAAGTATTCGTTTTCTGGGACAGTAAGCGCGTAAAGCCTACCGTTCGGAATTACCGCTCCAGGAACAAGGTCAATGCGACAATCAAAGGATCTGTGGGGGGGAAGTGCCTCCGCCTGTTCCTCACTAAACACTGTGGCGTATTCAGCATAACACGACGGGAGTTGCACCTCCTTCTCGGCGGCAGTAGCGATGTTGAAAACCCTGGCCAGGGTCTGAGAAGGGCTAACAGCGGAAACCATACAATGTTCTTTGCAATATTCAGAGACAAAATTGATCGTCTTCGACGTCCAATGAATGGATGGTTCATGTTTTTGAAGCCATGGAAGACCCAAGATGATACCATATTGTGGTGCTTGGATGATATTAAATGACAAGGTTTCTTGATGCAAGTCCTTGCTAATGCACCGATATTCGGGAGTGTGGTATCTGATGGGTCCGGCAATCAGTTCGCTACCATCCACTGCATATACAGGTTCCGGGTGTTTCTTTTCAAGGAGCGGAATGCCCAACCTCTCTGCCTCCGCATAATCCATGAAAACACCAGTGGCTCCAGAATCCACCATAGCTTTTACTCCTTGCTCTCCAGTATCCATTATCAATATCATAGATAGGAAGACGTGGTTCTTGTCTTGATCGCAACAGGCTGTAATTGAAGGGATAATGGTTTGGCTTGAGGGTTCCCCTCCATTCACACTCAAGCTTTGGAGTTTCCCGACTTCTCCTCCACGGTGCCCACTGCGGTCTGGCCAGTCCTGAACCTTCCGGGTTTTGGTTTCACCGGACACTCCCGCAGATAGTGCCCCTTTTTTCCACAATATAGACAGAGTCCATTTTTTCTGCGGTATTCTTTCTCGCTAAAGGACAGTGCTGCTCGAACCGCTCCTATCTCCATCGCTTCTTGAGCGGAGGTAGATTTTTCACTGTTCCCCCCTGTTCTCTCATGTCCCATCACCACCGGTTCCTTCTTACGTAACTCCCCTCTGCGTTCTCTTATGCGGTGGTCCAGGCGCAGAGCGAGTTCTATGAGTGCGGTACATGTACGGGGTTGAGGGTCAATATGTGCCAACACGTCTTTCATGTCGTCGTTTAATCCTTGATAGAATAAGGCAGATTGCTTGGCCTCGGGCCAATCGGTTTCAGCCACCAAGCGGCGAAAATTGTTCAGATAGGAAACCAGATCGGAGGTGCCCTGCTTCAAAACCAACAGCTCCCGGTCTGCAGAAAATGTTTCTGCTCTGCGATCGAAGGTTTTCTCGAATTCCAACCGGAATTCATCCCAGTCGTGTAACAGGGGATCATCTCTCCTGACTATGGGAACTGCCCACTGCGCTGCTTCCCCACCCAAATATGAAATCAAAAAGGCCACTCTGGCTTGGTTAGTCGTAAACATTTTAGGTTTACACATAAAGTGTAGTCGTACTTGCGTCATAAATACCTGAACTTTTTTGTTATCACCAAAAAATCTCTCAGGGGGGGCTAGTGGAATCTGGGTGGGCATTTCTACCACTACAGAGGAAGGTGTGGATGTACTAGCTCCTGCACTAAATGGATTTGCATGTAGGCTATCTAAACGGGCCTTAATCTGAGCGTTCTCTGCTCTGGAAGCAGCAACCTCTCGATTGGAGGCGGCTAATTCCGTCTGGACCAATGCAAGGGCAGCCAAAACGTCATCCATAGTGGCCATTTTCTTTCAACACAGCTAAGAGGAGGACCGTCTCCTTGGGCCGATAATTCTGTCAAGGTCCGATGCGTTTCTCCTCGGAGCTGTGCTGAAAGTACCAAACCTACGATCACGCAACCCACCCGTGACCCAGCATAAATCACAGACCAGTAGGAGGGTTCCGCAATCGCGGGAAAGGAAGGGGACAGCGGGGAGGGAGATCTGGAACGACAAAGAACACAGGATTTAGTTTCACACCCCTCCCTATCTACTCTATCACACCAATACACTCTATAGCAAATCAACAAGATTCTTTTCTCCCCCACTGTTACTCATGCCTATCTGTAAAGGAAAATTCTAACTCTTTATCTGCAGGAGATCGAGGGAAGGTCCTATTAGTGGCAATCATCTAGTAGGGAAAGAACACACAGGCACGTGTAATACTCCACAAATGTACCATAAAGCATAAGCTGCTGTTTCCACCTCACATACCCATACTTGACCAGGAATTGTCTTGATCCACTCTTTAGTTACAAGGTACCCCCCTGTTTCTTCTCCTGCAGTTTGAAAAGAAAGCACAAACAAGTTGTGGAACATGAAAGAAACAAGGAATAATACGCCAAGTTGAAGGTTAACTGCACCTTTCAACTAAATCAGTTCAGCACACCAGAATATATCGTATTTTGACATAAAAGAGAAATGCCACGTAATAGTTTGTGTCCAAAGTCTTGAATCTCACACCAAGATTCCTTGAAGTTCAAATAGATCGATAAAATTCCAATTCTGCGAGTAGTTGCGTCCTGAATCCAAGGATTATTCACAAAATAGAAGCGCAGCCGCGCTTCCCAAACCCTCGGTACACAACCCTCAGCCTCCGAGAAAAAGATAACGAGAGGTGAAATTGACAGACACAGCCGTGTCCGCCACTCCCCGTATCTTTGCAAGTATCCAGCAATAATACCCAAACAGAGTCTCTGGCGACGTGAGTTCCCAGCCGGAAACACACGGTATCCTTTACTCACGGTTGACTTTAGCAGACCTGCACAGCAATTATTCTTCGGCGTCTAACCTGAATTATCGGCTCCGTTTGTGCCGTGTGTGGGGTTTATGTTTCCGGATTAGCGCGCTGACATCTCGCGCTACTACCCCATGGCCCTCTGGGGATTGTAGTCTGTTCCTACAAGGCCTCCGTTCCCCACGCATTGCGCGGACAGCGGCCCACAAACGGACCGATTCTGACACCCCCTATATTATTGTTAGGGGGCACTAGGCTTACGAGGGCACAGCCCGTCACGAACTACAATCCCCAGAAGTAGTAGCGCCATGCGCGACCGTGATCGGATTGCTTCCGGGTCACGTGGTCGCGGCGCATATCAGTAGGGAGACTGGGCAGGACGCTGCCGATTATTTTGTGTCACTGGCGACTGGAGGTTTGGACCGGAGTTTTTGGCGGCTGGTAAGGGTGCCTTTGGCACTGCTCTCTGTGAACTCATTGGAACTCCTATCACGTTCGTTTGTGGAGTTAACAAACGGCGTTTTCATTGTTTGCACGGGATCGTGCTTGCTGGAACTGAAGCTCTCTGTAACTATTTTGGTGCATCCATGTGGAGAGGGTACAGGAGCCTTCACATGGTATATTAAGGCTGGACTATTAAGTTCGTATCTGGGGGCAAGGAGTGTTACATTGCCCTGGATGATAGTACTGTACAAGGTTTCATTGGAGATCCTCAGAATCAAGGAAACCGTGTTCCATTGATTGTTTCTCTAAACCTTACTTGTTGGGGAGTGGCGTAACTCTCGGATTGTTAGAAGACAGATACAAGGTGTATCGTGTTGCATGTTATTTGATCACGGAAGGCGCCTTCCTCAAGAAAAACTGTTCATGAATACATGCTGTTCTTTTCTTTACAGGAGTTGTGTATGAATGAAGGGGTTCGTCTATTCTAGACAGGTAGTGTGCTTTACTTATGGTTTCAGTGGAGATTCTAGTGTACGTAGAGTATTGTCTGATATTCCTCATTGTTGTTTCAGCCTCCTGAAGTAGGAAGACTACTTATACACAACTCCAAAGTGAATGCCTATGTATTTTTTCCTTTACAGGTTAGTGGTAGTGCATACAAATGTATATTGTTAAAGAGAAGAAGAAAGTCTAGGGTGATTAGTAATTGTTTGTCTTTCTCTCTTCTTGTGTCTTCTAAGGTCTCCCTCCCCGCTGTTCCCATCCTTTCCTTCCTGGCTTTCTCCATATCTCCCTCGCTTGACCATCCTTTAGTCTGCGTAGTATTCATAGCAGATTTGGGGCGGTTTAGAGATGGAAACTATTTGAGCATCGAACCAACCCTGAGGATTCGAGTGGTCGCAGAACAATTATACAGTAAATTATGGAATAAGTACACAAGATCTGATCCAGAGTTGCAATGGCCACTACATGGGTCATTTGATTTACGAAAGGTTCAGTTTGTGGAGCAATGTTTGTTTCAGCGCAGGTCTAGACAAGATATGTTTGATTGTGTACGAATGTGGGAGAAAGCAGTGCGTGAACGAATGAAGCGTGAAATAGCCTTGGCGGAAAAAGAACAGCGTAAGGCTGCTCGAGATAAGGCTTTACAGCTGGAGGAGAAGGAGTTGCAGGAGAAGAAAGAGAGGGAGGCACGGGAACGTAATTTGCAAACGAATGGTCGATTTCCTATTCGGCGTCCGCTTTATCCTGTCCTTGAAGTTGATGATTTTTCATTACTAGATCGGTGCCCGCCTCCGTACGTTTCACCTACGGCCCGGACGAGGACTCGGACAATGAGGAGTACGGGAGTAAGAGTATGAGGTTAAGTGCTAGTGTAGCTGCGGAGGTGCGCAGTTTCGCTCGCAAACTTAGTTTGAATAAAATAACTATGTCAGAGATTAAAAATGAAATGAATAAGTGGTCAGAGCGAGAACAGTTGTATTTTTTAAGCGCTCTTGGAGATGAAGTTGTAGAACGATTTAGGAAATATTCAACTGATTTAGAGCCTAAGGATATATCAGCTCATCGTGAGAATATGAGTAAAGGTTTATTTGTTATTGCAGATGTGGATGAATTTTTCAGACGGTTGGTCCACCTACGGGATGAGGCGTCCAGATTACGGGAAGCACAAAAAGCAGCAGACGTGCCTGCGCCGGGGTCGACGGAGTCATCCAAACAGTGTTCTATGTTTGGAACAGATATGCGTTCTACAGTTCATGTTATGCCTATGCGTGAAGCCGCAGCTTTGTATGTTCCCCCCAAAGGGCAAGGTACAAGTGATGATAAATCGTCCGGGGATGCAAAGGGGTATTTCATATATAATTGGGTATATACGCCTTGGAATAGAGCAGATGTTATGGCATTGAAAAATGCTTTACCTGATCCCCGTAAAAATCCGGCAGCTTTCTATGAAGGAGTGGAGGGGGCTATTTATTCATGTGTTATGACGTTAGTTGATATCGATCTTTTCTTTGGGTTAATACTGCCCCCTGATATGTGGAGAGCGATTCGTAAGTTTGATGACCAAGCGATTTTGGGAGCGGATTGGAAAGTTATAGCCCAAGCTGATTTAGATAGGGAGCCTGCATGTAAGCCTTGCCAATTAATTCTAGATCTTTCGACAGCTATTTTGAATAAATTAAAAACGCTTGTTCCCCCTAAAAAGATTGATTGGACTATGTTAGCTTCCTGCAAACAGAAACAGGACGAGTCGGTGTCTGACTTCTTTTCACGTTTCGAAGAAGCGTTTCATGATTACAGTGGGCAATTATTAATGGATGATACGGGTAGGCATTTGTTCGTCGATAAGTATGTGGCTAATCTCCTGCCGGAGATTGCAAAACGTTTGAAAACTAGTGAAAGTTCCTGGACCACGGCGACCCCTGCATCCTTGTTAACTATGGCTCAGTATTATGAGCGACAGGAATTAGAGGCTAAAGAAAGTACTGACAAGAAAGCGAAGGAGTTAAAGACGAAGGTGATGTTGGCTCAGGTTCGTGCTACGCAGCCGAGAGGGAACGATAGAGGCAGGCGAGGAGGGTATGGTACGTCTTATGGTCGTACCGACATTGCTGAGGATCAATGTGCATACTGTAAAGAGTTTGGGCATTGGACTTCAGATTGTCTGGTGATTCGTGAACAACGTAATCAGCGTGGTCGAGGAGGTGGAAGGACACGGAATAGTTATTCAGGAGCGAGAGATGGAGCAAATGATCGTGGTAGGTTTGAGGCGAGGGGTCGTGGTCAGGATGATCATAATACTTTTGATCGACGGAATCAGTACCAGATATCGGAGGGTGAGAACGTGGAGTCTCAGGACTATGTGCATGCATAGGATTGCGTAGGATGGGGTGTGGAATCGGTTGAAGTGCCAGTAGATCAAAGAGGTCCATATGTATCAGCGGGCGTTTTGGGTTCTACTGATCAGTTTTTGGTTGATACAGGAGCTACTCGGAGTGCTCTGTCTAAAAACTTGGTTCCAAGGGCTCCCCTGTCTGGCGAAACGATTACATCCATAGGGTTTGATGGAACACCCTCTCTTAGCCCATTGTCACAACCTCTTACGTTTTACATTGACAGATTATTTTGCCTGTGCCCATTCTTATTGTCGCCGAATACCCCAGACAATATTATGGGCATAGATTTGCTTAAATATTTTCGAGCAACAATACGCTGCGCTCCTGAAGGAGTGCGGGTTATTTTGAATGACAATTATCCGGATGTAGGAAGACTATGTACTATGCAAGAGATTGAAGCATTAGCCTTTCTCCCACACACGTTATGGGCTACATCGGACACGGATGTGGGACAGATGCTCATTCCGCCTATTCGAATAACTGTTAAGGAGGGAAGAGTCTTTGCCACGTGTACCCCAGTATAAAATATCTAGGGAAGGTGAAATTGCCCTGACGCACATTGTTCAGGATTTGATTATTGCAGGAGTAGTGGAGGAAATTCCCTATAATGTCTGTAACAGCCCGATTCTTCCGATCCTAAAGAAAGACACTGATGACAAAGTCTATCGATTTATTATTGATTTGAGGGAAATTAACAAAATTGTAGTGCCCCAGTACCCGGTGGTGTCTGATATCACCACCTTACTTACTTTGGTTCCACCCAATGCTACCACGTTTTCTGTAATTGACCTTAAAAACGCTTTCTTTTCCATTCCCATCCATTCCGACAGCAGATATCTATTTGGTTTCAAGTTAAATAATAAATCGTATAGATTTTGTCGAGTTCCTCAAGGTTATACAGAAAGTCCTAGCATCTATAGCCAAGTGTTAAAAAGACAGCTCGATTCCTTTGATTTGCAGTCTGGAGTAGCTCTCATCCAGTATGTTGATGATATTTTACTAGCTGCAGACACATATGCACAGTGTGAGGAGAGTACTCTTGCTTTGCTCTATTTTCTTGCTCAGAATAATCACAAAGTGTCTAGGAAAAAGTTACAATATTGTAGACCAAAGGTGACCTACCTCGGTCATCTTTTGTCTAAGGAGGGATGTGCATTAACATCTGATCGAATTCAAGCAATTTTAGATACACCAGTCCCCCGTACTCAGAGAGATGTGCGTGCCTTCATAGGTTTAACGTCTTTTTGTAGACAGTGGATAATGGGGTTTTCGCACATTATAAAACCTTTGTTAGCATTACTGTCCAAAACTACACCAATGCCCCTTGAATGGACAGATGAATCAATCAATCAATCATAGGCATTTATAGAGCGCTCTACTTACCCGGAGGGTCTCAAGGCGCTGGGGGGGGGGGGGTGCTGCTGCTACCCGGACAGCCAGGTCTTGAGCTTCTTCCTGAAGGCGAGGTGGTCTTGGGTCAGGCGCAGGTCGGTCGGGAGGGAGTTCCAGGTCTTGGCGGCCTGGTAGGAGAAGGACCTTCCTCCTGTTGTCGTTCTTCGGATGCGGGGGACGGCGGCGAGGGCGTGACTGGCTGATTGGAGGTGTCGTTTGGGAGCGTAGAAGTGTCAGTGTCACTGCCAGACTGCTTTTGAACAATTGAGACAAGCCCTTTGTTCTGCACCAGTGTTAGGTACACCAGATTACACGAAGATTTTCACGTTGTATGTACATGAGAAAGATGGGTGTGCAATGTCAGTGTTAGTGCAGACACACGGGGATAAGCAGAGGCCCTGCGCATACTTTTCGGCAATACTTGACCCTGTAGCACGAGGATTACCTGGGTGCTTTCGAGCAGTCGCAGCAACAGCAGTGGCTATACGGCAGAGTGAGGGAATAGTTTTGTCACACAAATTGTTAGTGTTAGTTCCCCATGCGGTAGATGCTCTGTTACACCAAACAAAGACCCAGTATCTCACGAGTGCACGTTTAACAGGATATGAGCTTACACTGTTGGCGCCACACATCACACTAAAGAGATGTGCTACCCTGAACCCTGCCACTCTATTGCCGTATCCGGTTGCTGAGGGCCAAGAGGAAGAACACCATGATTGTGTTTTCCTGACCGAAGAACAAACAAAGGGTTGTGTCGACTTACAGGATACGCCACTTCCAGATGTGGATGGGGAACTGTGGGTTGATGGATCGTGTTTAAGGCTGCCAGATGGCACAACTTCTGCAGCATACGCGATCATGACACTTAAGACAGAGGTAGAAGCAGCACGAATACCACAGAAATCGGCCCAAGCAGCGGAGTTAATAGCCTTGACAAGAGCCTGTAAATTGAGTGCTGGCTTATGTGTGAACATCTACACAGACAGCCGGTACGCCTTCGGAGTAGCGCATGACTTTGGCCTACTCTGGAGAGAGCGTGGGTTTTTGACTTCGCATGGAGTACATATCATGCACGGAGAACTAGTGAGTGATCTCTTGAACGCGTTACTTTGTCCAAAGAAAGTGGCGATAATCAAATGCAGTGCACATAAAAAGGTCACTGACAAAGTGGGACAAGGTAACGCTTTTGCTGATAGCATAGCAAGAGAAACGGCTATGTTACGAACTGCCTCGCCAATGTATGTAGTGAAATCCCAGGCTGAGCGATGGCACGATGCTAGAGAGGAGATACTAGATATCCAGAAATCAGCGTCTGAAGCAGAACTCGCAACCTGGGCAGCAGAGGGAGTGCTGGATGATGAGGGTTGCTGGCGAAGCAAAGATATGGAAAGATGGAAATTGCCTGCAGCTTACTTGCAAGCGATGGTTCAAATGACACATGGATTGGCACATGTTGGAGCTCTTGCAATTACTCGATTGTTAACGCGAGTTTGGGAGCATCCTGAGATTGCCAATACGGCCAAAAGAGTAGTGCAGACCTGTTTGATATGTTTACAGCACAATCCTGCAAAAGGGACGCATACTCCGAAAGGAGGGTTTGTTCCACCTACTGCACCGTTTGAAGTACTGCAAATGGATTACATCCAGCTTGAGCGTTGTAATAACCTTAAGTATGTCTTAGTGGTGGTGTGTGCTTTCAGTAAATGGATTGAGGCCTTCCCCACGAAGGATAATACAGCGCTGACAACAGCTAAGGTTTTGTACTTCCCTCGATACGGCGTTTGTAAATTTTTGTGGAGCGATAACGGTCCTCATTTTGTTGGGAAAATTGTGGAATACGTGATGAAGGGATTGGGAATTCTGCAGAAGTTTCATGCTGTGTTCCATCCTCAGTCAGCAGGTCTTGTTGAGCGGTATAACGCTACTCTGAAATTAAAGCTAGCAAAGATCGTGGCATTAACGTATTTGAAATGGCCGGATGCCCTGCCATTGGCGTTACTATCTATCAGATCAGTGCCCCATTCCCGAACTGGCCTTACACCTTATGAAGTGGTGTTTGGAAGGCCTATGAATATATGGGGAGTTCCTAAGCCTCGATTGTTACATGATGTGCCTTGTATAATGATGAACGATTATTTGGCATGATTAACCAATGATTTACTTTCTATTCATCAACAGGTTCGAGAAGCGCTCCCCGACAATTCCATTGGAGAGGCTCACAATCTTCGCCCTGGGGACCATGTCATGATCCGGTCCTTTGAGAGAACAAGCAGCTTGGAGCCGAGGTGGCGTGGTCCCGAGCAGGTACTGCTCGCAACTCGTACGGCTGTGCGAGTCACCAACAAGAAGCGGTGGGTGCACTCCACTCACTGCCGCCATGTCTCTCCGGATCTGGTGAGCCCAACTGTGCTGTCTGATTATCGAGACATCTTGGACGAGGAGAAGAGCCCAGCTGTAACGTCTGTCGAATCGGAGGGAGCCTTCCCCGACCACACTGTTTCTGGAAAAGAGAGATACAACCTACGACCACGATAAGCAGTTTTTTTTTTGTGCGAGACTGGTTGAGTTACCGCTCTGGGGTTTGTGAAACGAAAGCCGGGAATATCAAGGGGGGGGGATCTGTTCTGCCAAGTGTAGTGACACCCGTCTTGAATCTCGGAGAAGAAACCAACGGCTACCTCGGAGCTCAGCACTCATATTTTTATTTTTTAGTTGTTTTTGAGACATTTTGAACTTTGACCTATGGCATCCTCTGCAGTGCGAGACAAGAGAATTCTTGGTGCAGTATTATTTGTTCTGACAATTGTTGTGATAGCTGTGATAGCTTGGGTAGTAGAACTTGTGGTGCCAGTACGAGAACATTTACTGCCAACTACCCCGATTCCATCTGAACATTTCCATTTTACTCTGCCCTATCATGAAGAACGGCACCAACAGACTTATTTGAACAACAGTTTTATTCAGATTTTGCATCACACCCACAATATGACTAACACTTCGAACTGCTGGGTATGTGGGATGTTGCCTGGACATCAAAAGAAAGGGGGCACACCACTTATCCCACTCCCGTTTTCCCATAATGGCTCTTGCAATGCCTGGTACACACTCCTATTCACTTTGCGATGGCCAACGAAAGGTGGGCTGCTTTTTCGACTCAACAAAATCTGCTTCAATGATCGAGATGGTTATCCGCAAGCTGAAGGAACTAAGTTTGAATGGGAGGAGTACCGCCCCGACAACGTGTCAGCACCACGAATCTATAGTAATCAACGAAATGTAAATATGTCCAGCTCACATGTGATTACTGTTATCGATACCAAAGCTGATCTCTGTGTTCGTAATAAAGGTACAATTCCAGTAGGCAGAAGTGAATGTAACACCACTCTTACCCTTGACACTCCAAATGGCATTTCATTTGTGGCATCCCGAAATACGTATTTTATGTGTGGAAATAAAGGCTATCACCGTCTCCCTATAGGATGGTTAGGAACCATGTTATATATCCTTTGTATTGCCCCCAGTGTTTATTGCCCCACCTATGTATCATAATAACTATATTCTCTATCATGATTTCATATTGAATAGGGTGAAGAGAGCATTAGTCCTTGAAGACATTGATCAGACTGATACTGCATTGCAGCAACATGTTGATTTTAATTTAGGCCTCTTTTCATTTGTTGGAGCTGCTTTAAACAGTCGAAAAATAAGACGGTTAACTCGTGTTGTAGAAGCTGTTGCTAATGAGACAGCTTTTGCTTTAGGAAACTTAACAGAGGAACTCCAGATTACCAGAATTGTAACGCTCCAAAACAGAATGGTATTAGACGTAGTATTAGCTGATCGTGGAGGAGCATGCCGCATTATCGGAAGTAGTTGTTGTGTATACGTGCCAGATAATTCACCTTCTGTGTATGATGCAATATCCAAATTACATAAAATTGCTGCTGAGATACATCCTGATAATGGTACATGGACATTTTCGGGGTGGTTTTGGTCAATACTCAGTACCTGGGGTTGGAAGTTGCTGACGATCCTATGTGTAATAATTGGGATATTATTCTTTTTATGCCTTTGTATCCAGTGTGGCCCTGTATTATGTTCCATGTGCTTTTCTGCTTGTATTCCATCCAGACGAGCATTTGCTAAACATGAACAGATGATTCATAAAGAAGTGGCACAAATCATGTCTATCGATATCGAAGATGAGTACCCTGATTATGTCCACTATGAGGTAGCTTCAGCTAAACGCTAAAAGGGTCGTCTGTCGTAATTTGACAATGATCGGGTTAGCGTTAAGCTTTGCTACACGTATTTTCCCTTATCTTGACTATAGTTGTCGGACGCCATTTTGTATGTATCGGCGGCCATTTTAGTGAATGCGTTGCCTCGTGGTCAGCATGCCCTTTTGTCCTTCCTCTGTACCACTGACCACTCGAGTTTGCCCAGCAACAGACTATTTTTAGTATTGGTCAAGCTCACACATGCACAGTTTAGATTGACCAGTCATCACTTAGGAATGTTTCGCCAAACTGACCAGTGGTGTTGTAGCCCCTCCCATGAGTTTGCTGTGTTCCAAAAATGACCATATATGTACCTAAAACTCTGTAACTATGTACCGCCTATGTTTTTATTGCTGTAAAACTGTATAAAAGAAGGATTTGCACCGATGTTCGGTGTGATACTTCTTGCATTACCGAAGGGTGCTGTAGGAATGTACCACCACCCCATGGGGTCTTAATAAACTTGTCTTTTGCATTTTCTAGTTTCCGTGCCAACATCTTTTATGGTGTAGAGGGTATTCTGCGGAGTATGTAGGCCTGGAGAACCCAATACCACAGATACAGTATTTTAATGTGTACTCTAATTGCAATTGAGAACTTGAAGTGTCCACTTCAACAGATACACAAGGAGACGGGAGTGAGTGCTTTCATCAAAAGGGAGGGAAGAGGAATTGTAGTCCATTCAGTTCCCCTTAGGAAGTCATTAATTAATCAACAGTGGGAATGGACAGGGGCAGAGTCCAGGGGCAGAGTCAGCACAAGCAGCACATGCTTCTGAACACGCGGCAAAGATCGCGTTACTAGCGACTCTTTTGCAACCTGATGTGGAACTTTGAACCACTTACGAAGGAATCTCAAATTGAGAACTTCGTACAAACCTTTGAAAACTACACTAATAGTGTGAGTACTTTCTATGTCCTTTTTTTGTGTTTTGTCCTGACGAAAGCTCCATAGACCTTCTGGCCCTAGGTGAGCTGAAACATGTCGACCTGTCTTTAAGAGTTATATGGTAATCCGGTAACTCAATTACTTAATATAACCATTACTTTTTTATCTAACGGTACTCACCTTCTTTGAATAAATATTATTGTTACGGGGAACTACCGTTTTTTACAACTCCTCAAAACCCCCTTGTTTTATTTATCACCTCCTGAGATCTGTCCCCCTATCTCTGGACACTTCTACACTAACTGGAGGTTGCCTCGGGTGAGGTAGGCATACAGCACGTTATTTTGACAACCCAATGACTATGCCCTGACGCTTGACTAAGGGGCGGACGAAAAGATATACCGCACGTTTTCAACAACCGATTGTGTCAGCGTCTATGAGGGTTGTCAAAGAGTAACCAATGGTTATTGTAGAGACTAGTGTCCATTCCCACTGATGATTAATTAATGACGGGAGTGAGTGTTCTAGTTACAGAAACAGACAACAGAGGACGGAAAGAGCGAGATGGCATAGTTAAAAGGGAAGATGCTGACAAGGAGAAAAAAATGCACTGAAGGATTCCCACATGTGGATCATTGTAGAAATGAGGAGCTGAAGGAATTACCAAACAGAGTTCCAGGAGAGGGGTGGCTGGAGGACAACACAGAACAGACCAGGAAACAGTGGAATGGAAGGACAACGCTGATCAATCTGCAGACGTTTGTAAGAAGGCTCTTTGGTCCCAGATGCATGACTCAGTGCCATTTACAACTTAGTTTTAGCTTTCTGGGATGGTGACAGGGATCCGGAGGGTATCCATAGCAGAGAAGATGTCTATTGAGACCAGGGCACTGGCGCAGGGGAGCAATGTTAAAATCCTAACATAGCTCCTCAAGAGGAAAAATTGTCAGGCTAAAAGAACACAATAGATGCCGGGAGCACCAAATGCCAAAGTTGAAGGTGAAGGATAAACCTATTAACATAGTGCTTTTTTTGCTTTGTGGGATGCCTCTATTCCTGACGGCCATAGTAATTAAACTTCTTCATGCACCATTTTTTTATTTTATGCAGCCTACTTAAGGACTACAAGGTCTACTAAGTGGTAACCTATGAATATTTAAAAGGAAGGTTTTCTCCTCTGTTAAAGGGTTATTTTGACAGGTCAGGCTGTAGGTTTAAACTGCAGCAGACCAGCCAGGCTACAATTAACTTTGCTTGAACCTAGTATTGTTCTGTTTTATTTTCATCTGCACTGGCGCTATGTCTCACCCCCATGTAATAATGGGACCAAACAAACTGCATTCCATTTCTTTCTAATTCTTTATAACTGACAATGTTTTTCTGCTCCCTGGGGTCTGTATTTTCCTGAAATTAGGTTCCCCTCTGATCTCAGCATTAGCATTTGTGTCAATATTTCAATTTCATCTGGGACCTAAGGAAATATGGTCCTGATTATCTTAACTACTTTAGTTAGGCACACATGTTTTAAGATTTGGCCCAGGAGTACCCTAAATCAAGACTCTCCATACTCAAAGAGATCTCCTGTAGTTTCACAGCTCTTTCCCACCTAGCTAAGAATGATCATGCCCTATTTTTAGGTCTTGCGCCTGCGTTGCACTGCGCAGCAGTGCCCGTGCAGCACAAGACCTTTAGTGAGTGAAAAACTGGGTTTTAGCACTGACCTAGGAATCGCACACGCTTTTGCGTGTGCGATTCCTTTTGTGCTATCCCAGTGACCTATGCGTGCGTCTTTTTAGTAAAGACTGCACGCAATTGGCCAAAGGCGGACGTGTCTATTACGCGTTGGTGCGTGTAATAGACAACAACAGGCCATGTATTTTCAATTATCGAACCCAGACATGGGCATGATAATTGAAAGCACATCTCCTGTGGCGCGCGCACCACTCGCAGGATTGTTCATTTTTGGATCCATTTCTCAGGGAAACAACGGAAGGAAAGATGCGCTGACGTCTTGTTAACTTTAAAGTATGCTCAGTTCGCCCTGCACAGAAACAGAAGCCCTTTATCCACCCTCCAAACCAGACCCCCTCCCACCTCTCACATGCCTGGGCGCCTTTATTTATTATTAGCTGTCCTGTGTGTTTCAGCTCGCTGGTTAAAGTCTGAACAGGCGTGTAACAGTGTGAAAACATCAGTTGGGGAATGTGTTGTGAAGCATCTTCAGTCCCACTCCCCAAAAAGCAGCAACAGAGCACCAGGTGCACAGCGCACTTAGGGGTAGAAGCTGAACCTGTGCTCTTCGCGGCCTGCCCGGCCCCCTTTGATTTCTGCAGCTGAAGATGGCACAGTAGCGCGGCATGGTGCAGGTAAATTCAGTGCCTTGTGTAGGGGCCCCGCCCCACGGACACCAGAAAAAGTTGAAAACACTGTGCCCCGACAGCCGGCGTGACCTTCCTTCGACCAGGCTCGCACTGACGGACATTTTGTGAGTGTTCGGTATTAATATGTGTGCTGAAAATTAAACCGCAGACATAGACGAATGCATTAACAATATACAAGTGGTGAAGCTGTCGTAAGAGCATTGTGTGCGAATATTGACCATGTCAGCATATGGTTTACATAGTCAGTTATTCCATACGACAGTTTGAGCATTATTTCCAAGCTAGGTACAGGTGTGTCCAATTTGCTCTTTGGGGTCATCGGCACATGATTGTTTAATTGCTTGCTACCTAATGGATAACTAATACACCTCTTTTTGAAGATGACCAATGGGGTGGCAACAGTTTTGCTTTAAGTCTTCAAGTGGTCGAGGTTAAAAAAGATAACAGCATGTGAAGAACCTTATGATAAACTGTTTTCGCTGTTCTGGTCACTATGCAATGTTTTTTTATTAGCACATCAAAACAGTGTGTCTGCTAGGTCCAGTTATTTCATCTATGTCCTTACTTCTATTTAATTCTTCTTTTCCTTAGAGATAGTTAATTTTGTTAAAAATTATTCGCACCAATCATTGCTCTGGGAAGGATGAATGACTGAGTCATCCACGTTGTAGTTTGAATCTCTAAATTCCAGATTAGACAGATGGAAGCTGCTAGTGCTTAACTGCCAGCACTATCTTGCTGGCTGTTGGATAATAGGTTTCTTTTTACAGACAGTCTTTATGAGCGATCCAAGCCGTCTTGATGCAGTGGTGTATCAGGTTTCCTTTAAGGATTAGACTGGTCAGCTTGTTCATTCTGCTTTGCATCAGCTTGGTCCTCTGTTTTTCTTCTGTACAGCAGCAGTAGTGCTCATCTTCTTTTAATTGCCTCTGTGCTGCAAAGTTCTGTTGAATACAGAAAGGCAATGACATTCTTCTGTTGTTGCTGATAAGCGGTAGAGTTCTGCCTCTACTGACACACGGGACATTACTGAATATTTTAAATTCCGCCAGCAATAGAAACTTGGTTGTATCTGAAGTGCAATTCTCTCGGACATGTTCATTTCAAGTCCGCAAAGTGATGATTTGAATTTCTAGTGCTAAGAGATCATTTAAATGCCATGTGCCTGTGTGCAATAAGTTTGTGTAACAACATTGCTCCCTAGTTTCTGCGCTGAATGAACTCTAAGGATTGTTCTCAGTTTTAGAGAATTTAATCCCTGCAGTAATGTTTCCTTTTCCGAAGCTGGGAAGACCGAAAAGGTACACAAAGAGTGCCAAACAATAGATGTCGTTATTTTTCTGTCTCCTTGTTCCTGAAAGTTGTTCTCTGCCATAACCCAGGCTGAAGTGAAATCCGTCTTCTTTTGTTGATATATTTGTGCAACACCAAACAGCAGTGCCTGTGCCAACACACCGATCTTTGGTTTTAACAACACAGGGGCATATTATCAAGAAAGGCGATAAAATTATTGCCGATTTAGCGGCAGCAAACTGCCGGTAAAATGGCGATAATGGGGTTGATAACATGTCCTTGTGAATTCCCATAGAAGCCCAGGTTCTGGTGTTAACCTGGGCTGCTATGGGAATTCACAAGGGCATATAATCAACCCCATTATCTCAGTTTTAGCGGCAGTTTCCTGACGCTAAAGCGATGATAATTTTATCGCCATTCTTAATAATATGCCCCAAAGTCCCTAAAATAATCTAAACCATAACAAGCCAAGAGAACGCCTGTACCTAATGTTACAAGCATTTGCAAAGCAACAGGTCTCGCATTTGTGAGAGTTTGAGCTATTTTTATTGTAAGTGACATGGCCTTTTTATTTATGTTTTTGTTTTTGAAACATAAATCAATCGATCAATCAGGAGTTTGTTAAAGCGCGACTACTCACCCGTAAGGGTCTCAAGGCGCTAGGGGTGGAGAGGTGGGGGGGTGCAGGTTCCATTCCATCAAGGAGGGGGTCTGTCGAAGAGCCAGGTTTTGAGGTTTCTTGCGAAGATGGGGAGCGATGTTGTCTGTCTGAGGTGGAGCGGAAGGGCGTTCCATGCTTTGGCCGCGAGGAAGGAGAAGGAGCGGCCTCCCGATCTGGTCTTTCTGGTGCGGGGGACCACGGCGTAGGAAAGCTGGGCTGATCGTAGGGTCCTTGGGGTGCGTGGAATTTGAGTCGGCTGTGCAGGCATGCTGGTCCGGTGCCGTGGAGGGCCTTGTGTGCGTGGGTGAGCATCTTAAAAGTGATTATCGCCTCGACGGGGAGCCAGTGGAGTGTGCGCAGGTGCTGGGAGATGTGGCAGTGTTTTGGCAGGTTGAGGACCAGTCTTGCGGCGGAGTTCTGGATGTTCTGTAGCTTGCGGATGAGGTTTTTGTTTATTCCGGCGTAGAGTGCGTTGCCGTAGTCGAGTCTGCTGGTGACCAGGGCGTGAGTGACTGTCTTTCGGTGTTCGAGGGGGATCCATTTGAAGGTCTTACGAAGGAGGCGGAGGGTGTGGAAGCAGGAAGATGAGACAGAGTTGATCTGGCGGTCCATTTTGAGCTCGGAGTCCAGGATGATTCCCAGGTTGTGTGCGTGGTCTGTGGGGGTTGGCGGGTTTCCGAGGGCGTTGGGCCACCAGGTGTCGCTCCAGGCGTCGGGGTTTTGGCCCATGATGAGTACTTCTGTTTTGTTGGTGTTTAGTTGAAGGCAGCTGTTTTTCATCCATTTGGCGACGGCTTCCATGCCTTCTCGAAAGTTGCGTCTGGCGGTGTTTGGCTCGTTCGATAGGGAGAGGATGAGCTGGGTGTCGTCTGCATATGACACGATGTTGAGTCCGTAGGTTCTGACGATGGGGGCAAGTGGAGCCATGTAGACGTTGAAGAGCGTCGGGCTGAGGGAGGAGCCCTGGGGGACTCCGCAGGTGATCGGTGTGGGGTCCGAGAGGAAAGGGGGGAGTCTGACCCGCTGCGTCCTGCCGGAGAGGAAGGAGCAGATCCAGTCGAGGGCCTTGTCCTGGATTCCTGCATCGTAGAGTCTGCGTATTAGGGTGCGGTGGGAGACTGTGTCGAACGCCGCTGATAGGTCGAGGAGGATGAGGGCTACTGTTTCTCCTTTGTCCAGTAAGGTGCGGATGTCGTCTGTTGCAGCAAGGAGGGCGGTTTCCGTACTGTGGTTTTTTCTGAAGCCGGTTTGGGAGGAGTCGAGGATGTTGTGTTCTTCAATGAATGTGGCGAGGTGGCTGTTGATGGCTTTCTCAATGACTTTCGCTGGGAACGGGAGCAGGGAGATGGGTCTGTAGTTTTTGAGGTCGGTGGGGTCCGCTGAGGGTTTCTTTAGGAGGGGGTTGACCTTGGCGTGTTTCCAGTCGTCGGGGAACGAGGCGGTCGCCAGGGAGCGGTTGATGGTTTGGCGGAGCATGGGTGCGATGGTGTTGGCGGCTCTGTTGAAGATGTGGTGGGGGCAGGGGTCCGTTGGGGCCCCTGAGTGGATTGACTTCATTGTCTTCAGTGTGTCTTCGGTGGTGAGGGCTGTCCAGTCATCAATCGCTGGTTTCCGGGTGTCGGGGGTGGTTGGTGAGGGTTCAGTGTGTTGGTTGTCTTCGTTGAAGTTGTCGCAGATGCTCTTGATTTTGTGGTGGAAAAAGATGCTGAGTTTGTCGCATAGGTCTTGTGAGGGAGGGATGTCGGTAGACTCGCTGGTGGGTTGGGCGAACTCCTTGATGATGCTGAAGAGTTCCTTGCTGTTGTGTGCGTGGGTGGAGATTCTGTCTTCAATCGCTTTTTTCCTCGTTTCTCTGATGAGTTGATGGTGGGCGTTGGTGGCGGCTCTGAAGTTGTTGTGGGCTTCTGTGGATTTGGTGTTTCTCCAGGCCTTTTCAAGGCGGCGGCATGTGCGCCTGGACTCTAGAAGTTCGGTGGTAAACCATCTGGCTTTCTTGGCACAGGTATTGTTTTTCTTGAGGGGGGCTATGGTGTTGGTGCTGCCCGAGATCCATCTATGCAGGGTTCGGGCTGCGGTGTTGGGGTCGTCGTTTTCCACGATGGTTGGGGTGGAGTTGTTGAGTGAGGAGGTGAGCTGGTCATCGGTGATTTTGGTCCTGTTTCTTTGTGGAAGCAGGTGCTGGTGTCTGTGGGTGGTGGGTGTTCTGAAGGTGAAGTGGACGCAACGATGGTCGGTCCATGGGAGTTTGGTGGTGTGGCTGAAGGTGATGGAGTTTCCTGTAGTGAAGAGGGGGTCGAGGGTGTGTCCTGCTGAGTGCAAGGGCTCGGTCACGATCTGGCAGAGTCCAATGTTGTGGAGGTTGTCCAGGAGGGATGTGGTGTTGGGGTCCAGTTGATTGTCGAGGTGGAAGTTGAGGTCTCCCAGCAGGGTGTAGTTGGTGGATGCGATGGCCTGCGGGGAGATAATGTCCGTGATGGAGTTGGCGAAGGGTCCGCGGGGTCCAGGGGGTCGGTAGATGAGGGTTCCTCGGAGGGCGGCGGTGGGGCTGGCCAGTATCTTGAAGTGAAGCTGTTCCATCAGTTCTGTGGACTCGTCAGGGAGTGTGCTCAGGCGGAGGCTGGATTTGTGGATGATGGCGATTCCTCCTCCTGGGTGGATGGGGCGGTCCTTCCTGGAGATCTTGTATCCTTGGGGGATGGCAATGGCGATGTCCGGTCCCGAGGTGGTGTTGGTCCAGGTTTCGGTGAAGAATGCTACGTCTGGGGTGGTGCTGTCGAGGAGGTCCCAGATTTCTGATGCGTGTTTGTGGAGGGATCGGACGTTGAGGAGGATGCATTGCAGGGTCTTCGGTTCGGTTGTGTTCTTGTGGGCGGGTTGTGCTGGATCCGTGTTCTTGGCGGTGCTGCAGGTGTGCCGGCAGCGGTGACAGCTGAAGGGTCCATGGGTGCCGGCTGGTGATGCTAGCTTGCAGTTGTTGTTGCAGCCTGGGTTGAGTGCGTGGAGTGCTGCTGGGTCGTAGCGTTGGCGGGGCGGAGGTCCAAGGTTCCTGGTGCTGGTTGCAGACGGGTCGCAGACGTGCGCAGACGTGCGTGCCTTTGACGCGCCTTCGGTGCACCAGCGGCGTGCCCGCAGCCCGCGGCCGCGCAGTGGCCGCCATTAAGTAGGGGTCGGGGAGGGCTGGACAGCTGGGAGGCGGGGAGGGGAGCTGGATTGGGCCGGTCGTGCTGGGGGGGGAGGGGCCGCGGGGGCAGCAGCGGCGGGGAAAGGTAAAGGGAGGAAAGAAGGGATAAAGAAAAAAGGGAAAATAAGCAGAAATAAGGCACAAAAGAGCAGAGATGCAGAAAAGAGCAGAAAGGTGAAAGATAGAAAGGGTAAAAAAACGAGTGAAAACGAGTGAAGGAGCAGAGGGAGAGAAAGGGAAAATGGGCAGAAATAAGGCACAAAAGAGCAGAGGTGCAGAAAGGTGAAAGATAGAAAGGGGGAAAAACGAGTGAAGGAGCAGAGGGAGAGAAAGGGAGAATGGGCAGAAATAAGGCGCAAAAGAGCAGAGGTGCAGAAAGGTGAAAGATAGAAAGGGGAGAAAAACGAGTGAAGGAGCAGAAAGAAAGAAAGGAGACAGAGGTCCACTGGACCACCAGGGATGAGGCGCAGGGAAACCTGCGGGTGGAGGAGCCATTGTCATTTACAATGCCAATAGCTCAAACTTGCATAATTGCGAGACCTATTGCATTGCAAATGCTTGTTTAAATGTTGCAGGCACCATGAAGACGTGTTTGCAAATGGCTGCCTTTCCATGGCTACCTCCCAGAATTCACACCTTCGCCTTATCAAGTGAGAGTAATCTTTTGGCACAGTATTGCCCATTATAAAGTTCCTTCAAAGCTACTCGACTTTGAGTACCTATCAGTAGCCACTTTTCCCAATTTGTTTCTAGATTTAGCCATCTCACTGCATGCTAACTTTGTTTGCTGTATAGTAAGTAGCCTTGTTGGCAAATTAGGTGCTTTCTGCTTGCTTGACTGTACCAGGACTATGCCTAAGTTAAAGTTAAATCGTACTGGCGTACTTTGCGTAATTGGTTTTCACGTTACGCTTGTTAAATAACATGCCCAGAATTACACTATTATGCATGACGCGTAATTACGCCACCGTTCATAGCAAAGTTATAACATGGGAGCACTAGAACGAGATGAATTTTTGGAAAATTAGCAACTTTTGTTCATTACAAATGTGTTTCTCACACTATTTTGGCGCAAAATGTCTTTGTGTCGAAGAGAAAATGTTGCCCATTTCACACACTGCTAGGACCAGGGCACAAGTCCTAAAAAAAGAGAAGTGGGAGGATAACCTAGTTAATCAGTATGCAAGTGGCATTGCAGCGCGAGGCATCACACCGCGTGACATCGCGGCGTGTGACATCACAGCGCGTGACATCACAGGAACTGCCATCACAAGACGTGACATCAGATCTTAAGCCCTCACGTATATGTTTAGCAGGTGTATCAATAGTACATTTGAGCACATTTTGAGTATACGTGCAAACCCTCCTGATTTAGGCAGAAGTTTCACACTTTTGTATGCTACACATAAAACACTGTTACCTTTTGCCAGCATTAAGCTTTCTATAGCCATAGTGCTTTAAAAGAAATAGTGATATTTAAATTATTACAATGCCTCCTCAGGGGTAGTAAGCGCTATATAAATGCTATTTATTTTTTGCAAATACTGGAATAGATCAAAACATCTGACGTTCTTACAGTGAATGCACATCTCCTAAACAGAGCTTGAACAAAGTGAAAAGCTGCCTCTTAAGTATGTGTGAAGTGCTAAGGTGTGAGCCTTTGTTTCCCCTCTGCTGCATTTGCATCAGGTGTGAGGCTCCTGGCTGCTGCCATCCAGGAGACTCCATCAAAAGGAAGCCTGATGACCCCTGAGATTCGGCCTCTGTTAGGGGCCCAGCAGAAGTCAGAAATAAGAGAGCCCCGTCCCCGTCTGCACGTTGTTGCAGATCAAAGCAGTTAACGTGCAGGCGCTGCTGAAAGTGTCCTGGTGTTTGGAAATTACACCAGGACGAATTCAGCATCTTTTTTTAGTGGGGCCCGACTTCTTGGCTGGGTGGACAGCGTCCACCCTGTGAAAAGAGTGGGTGGATGCCGTCCTCGATTCGTGCCCTAGGACATCTAGCTTCATTCACACACCTACATTTCCTGCCTACACAAGTGACAGTAAAAGTTGGAGTACATCCATAAAACGTTCCAACCTTGCAATACATTAACGAATGTTTTGCTCTTGTATATGGAAAATTTACTTTCAATAAAATATTTTGAAATAAAAAAAAATATATATATATATGTTCCTTCCTGCAACCTAGTGCGCCATTTCAATATTCCTCCCACCTACCTCGGTAAAAAATACGGTTATTTTACCCGGGGAAATAAACTAACTAGCCCTCGACCAGAGCAAATGTACGTGTACGTTTTCAGAAAGGAAGCTTAGGGTAGCAATATCCGAAAAATTGTGGTTATTAATATTCACTACCTCACCCCTCCTAGAAATACTTGTGTAGTTTAATTCAGAAACATTACCACAAGGTGGAGCTATTTGCCCAGTCGTAAAAATTGAAACAGCTAAAACTCGAACAAACACTACGTAAAAATACAAGTTATTAAAATGCAATTTGGGAGGTGATGTCATAAAATGCGCATAAATACTCGCGGTGGTCTATATAGTCACACATGTATTTTTTTTAATTGCACCCATTGTTCACAGCTGTCTTATTCTCCGCCGAGCGGCTTATATATTTATGAAAAGCTGTGCGCCACTGTAATGACTTTTTTTTTGGAGGGGGGGTGGGGGGGGGGGGAAGCACCTCATTGTTTTATAATTCCATCTCCCCAGTTTCCTCGCATTACCCACTGGGAAATATTTTAAATGTAACTAACCTACCCGCACAATAGAGATTTGAATGCTCGTCATTTATTATTTTTTTTATAAATTTGGTGAACAAAAGCGTGAAACAAAAACAAATAGGTTTAATAATCTCTTTACAGTGGACGACATTTGATTTGATAACATGTAGTTGCTGGATATAAAAAAAAACGATTTACAATCCGAACTGTCTCATAGTCTCCCCAGGGGAAAAGATGAAAGTCATTTCAATTAATAATATATTTTAGTCATTTCGGTAAGTTCAAACCGGTATCATTTTTACAGAAAGAAAACGCATGTGTCTACAAAAATAGCAAAAATATTACCGAGTGCAGCGCAAAATGTTTTCAAGATTCATCAAACATTAAACTGTCTGCAAAATAAGGTGTTATTACCCTACGTCAAAGCAATAGTTTGCATTCCTCGTCGTCAGCTGACAACTTCCTCCTACTGCAGATCCCTTCCATACCTGTAGATCGTAACAGCCAAAGGCGATGCGAATCCGAACTTGTGCATCTGAATAACATAGTCTAAAAGTATTTTTGGGGCCGATTCACAAAAAAATAGGGAAGCTCCAGTCTGGTTGTGCAAGTCTCAGGTTTAGAACATACTAATGGCGAAGTTCTTTGCTTTCTTTCTATTTTCCTAATGCAGAACTGTCTGTACAATACTCAACATTGGAGAAAAACAGCCGCTTTGTATTTGTATATTATTTAATTTTCAATTTTTCTCCATGAGAGAAAAAAAAATTCTTTGGAGAAGCCCCCTCCACTTCGACCCCGTCTACTTTGGGGATATTTAGGCTCCCCTTCCAGATCCGGGTCTAGAGGGAGGGAAAGTTGTCCTGGCCCACCCAAGGGAACCCATTTCCCTCTCAGGGTCTATTCTCAAGCAAAGGGCCTTATTTACAAGAAAGTAATGCAGTGGGGTGACTCAAGCCATTTGGCTGTGCTGCACTGCGTTACTTTCATAGCACAGTGATGCGCCATATGGCTGGCAGTTAATTGGCTGCCATGTGCCGAAGCAGGTGCCCCTGTGTCGGGGGGATGATTGTTTTTGTGCAGGATACCTTCCTGCTCATAAGCTATCACGATTGGTGTTTTCCTCTTTTTATGTGTGCTGCAGAATGCAGCACGCATAGAAAGAGGAACAAAACGAGAAGAAATAAAAGTATCCTCATTGTGCCTCCTTACGCCTCCCCTGGGGAGCCGTAGAATTCTGACACCATCCAAGGCTTACGAATCGTTGTAAATCTTGGAATGTAGCAGAATCCATGGGTGTTGCGTGGGAACACCAACAACAACACCCATGGAACCCTCCATTCACGTAAAGTGCTGCATGAAAAGGGGCTGTATTTCTCATTACTCCTGAGGCGGAAAGCCGGGAGGAAGCTCGCTAGACACTGCTCTTCTAAAAAAAGTGTATTGATTTTAATAATACCTGTTGCTCGATTGTTTGGACCTGTGTCCACCGCTAATTTCCTGCCGCCGCCATCACCGGCTAGACCGCTAGACACGCCCACTTGAGGCCACGCCCCCCACCCACAAGCTTTATCAGCGCTGACGGCAAGCGCCCGGTAAAATCATTACTCCTGAGGCGGAAAGCCGGGAGGAAGCTCGCTAGAAACTGCTCTTTTAAAAAAAGTGTATTGATTTTAATAATACCTGTTGCTCGATTGTTTGGACCTGTGTCCACCGCTAATTTCCTGCCGCCGCCATCAGCGGCGAGGCCGCTAGACACGCCCACTAGAGGCCACACCCCCCCTTATCTCTCTTCCGGCACACATATATAAATGTGCAACCCCAGGAAGCGCAGCGGGCGCGCCGTTTGCGCGCCGAAGGCGCGCCTAAGGCAAGCCCGTCTGCGCCCGTCCGCGACGGGCCGGGACTAGGGACTACATCCCCTGCCCCTTTACCGTCAAGGCCATCTTACATCTACTCTAGGGAAGTCCACCTTAGACTCATGCCATCCTAGCACGCCCACTGCACTATCCTGAACCCGCACGGTGCCCCTTGTACCTGCCAGACTTGCCTGCTCCCCCTTACCTCCCTCCCTTCTACAACCAACATAGCCACTTCAAACTTCCCTCCCTTACGCCCCAAACCTCTAGTTGAAGACCAGACCCTAACCAGGATGCTGATCAGCCTTAACTGCAGATCACTAGGCAAACATAAGAGAGAAATGTTTGATCTTCTTGTCTCGGAGAAACCCGCAGCTCTCTTTCTCACAGAGACATGGCTAAAAGATCACTCTGGCCCAGATATTGCTGCCGCTCTCCCCAACAACTACACTTATGTGGGGAAAAATAGACCAAAGAAAGAAGGTGGAGGTATAGCCATAATCTATAACAGATTATACTCCTGCAAATGGGAAGACTCTGCAATACCTAATTGTGAAGCCGGACTGTTCAAGCTCTCGCTCTCTCACAACTTCACTCTTTCCGGGCTACTCCTCTACCGCCCCCCAGGCCAGCGAATTCTTGGGCAGCCTCCCTCCCCGAGTATATAGCACCGCTAATTCAGATCTCAACAAATTTTTCCATCATCGGTGACCTTAATCTGCACCTGAATGACCCCTCATGCACTACCAGTAGCAATCTTTTACACAATTTGGCTGCCTTAAATATTCATTTACATAACTCTGGCCCCACGCACAAAGCAGGGAACCTTCTGGACCCCATCCTCTCCAATCTGGAGGCCATTGACTGCAAGGCTCCATCACCTATTGTATGGTCTGACCATTACATGGTGACCTTTCCTATCAAACTAGGTCAGAAAAATAACACCCCCTCTAACCCCGTAGAACCTAGACTATCCAGAAATTGGAATAAATTGGACTTAAATAAATTCAACACCTATCTCGAAAATACTAGACCTCTAATGGAAGACACGAGCACAGCAACGTCTGCCGCCATAAACATCTGGCTTACACAGGCCACGGATGCATGCCTACCTTTACGCACGCAATCGCACAATTATCATCATCCACCTGCACCCTGGTTCACTGAAGCCTTAAAAAAAGAAAAAAACATTTGCAAAAACCTGGAGCCCAAATGGCGCATAAAATATGACTCGTGTTCTAAACAAAGCTATAAAGCTGCCTTAACAAAATACCATTCCCTATGTAAAGCTGCCAAAGCTGAACATGTTAATCACACTATCCTTGAAGCAAAAAATCGCCCGAAGACGCTCTTCAAGGTAGTGCAAAAACTCTCAGGAGCACTATGCCAGCCCAAAGCTCCCTGTCTTAACACATCTCAATGTAATTCACTGGCTGAATTCTTCATCGCCAAAATTGATACTATCTACTCCAATTTCGGGATCTCATCTCCCTCCCCTCCTTCATCCAGCTCACCGGCCCCACTCCCAAACCTTGAGCAAGAGACACCAGAGGACAACAGCCCCACTCACTCCCTGTCGACCTCTTCCACCCCACCCACGTCCTCCTGTGACTCTAGGCTCACATCTGATACCTGTCCTCCGATCGCTCAGTTGATCGACACATGGGATCCACTCAATATTGAGACCCTCTCTGATATCATCAGTAAAATTAAATCTGGTTCCCCACTAGACCCCATTCCCCCTCAAATTCTAAAAAAGCTGGACAACACCTCCCTAGAACTCATCATGGAGCTTTTAAACTCCTCCCTAATAGAAGCCACTGTACCCTCCGCATGGAAACATGCGATGATAATGCCTCTATTAAAAAAGGCTAATGCCGATCCCAGCGTTTTAGCTCATTTCCGTCCCATCTCGCTTATCCCAGTATTTTCTAAAATCTTAGAAAAGCATATTAATTCTCAACTTTCCACCTATGTTGAGCTAAGGGAAATCCTACATCCATCACAGTCAGGCTTCAGATCCGGTTTTTCAACGGAATCTACCTTGTTGGGAGTCTCAGAAAACATCCGTTCTCGAGTTGACAGGGGGGAAACCGTGGCACTCATCCTGCTGGGTTTGAGTGCCGCATTCGATACGGTTTCCCATCCCATCCTTGTCAATGCCCTTCGATCATCGGGCATCACCGGCTCAGCTCTCAACTGGCTTGTTAGCTTCTTATCCAACCGTACCTTCCAAGTTTTCTCATCCTCATCTGTCTCCCAAACCTTCACATCTGCATATGGAGTCCCACAGGGTTCCATCTTGAGCCCCTTGCTCTTCAACTTATATATCAGACCTCTGGCGTCCATTGCGGAGCAAGCTGGGCTCACAATCTACTCCTACGCAGATGATACCCAGATCATCTATTCACTTTCCTCAGACTCTCATGCCCCCTCATCTGCCCTCTGTTCAGGACTGAGCAGCATTGCAGCCTGGATGCTGGACAACAAACTCCAACTGAATGGAGGAAAAAAAGAACTCCTTCTGTTTGGTCATAACACAACTTTATGGGGACCCCAACACTGGCCCGATCAAATGGGCACTCCACCCACTCCTTCTAAATCAGCTCGCAACTTAGGCGTGATCTTTGACGATCAGCTATCCATGAAAAGCCATGTGATCAAAACTTCCTCTACTTGCATCACAATTATCAAATGGCTACGTAAGATCATCTGGATGCTGCCTGCGGATACCCAGAAAACTGTTGTCCAGGCTCTAATTACTTCTAGACTGGACTACAGTAACATCCTTCTCCTGGGCCCCAGCAAAGAGGTAATCCGAAAACTTCAAACTGTCCAGAATATGTCAGCCCGTCTGCTCTGCAAACTACCCAATACGTCCCCCACCTCTAATTCCCTCCGCACGCTACACTGGCTCTGCATTGAAAATTGCACGAAATTCAAAGCTCTCTGCATTATGCACAAAATAAACAATGGTCTAGCCCCACCATATCTTACATCCTTGGTCCATCACCACTGTCCCCCCGCACTTTGCGTTCATCCAAAGAACACCTTTTTTCAGTGCCTAGAATCAGAAAAGCCAGAATGGGAGGCGGTTCCTTTGCCTGGCTAGCCCCGTCACTCTGGAACTCTCTCCCCCTTCAATTACGAAAAGAACCCAACTATCTCAGATTTCGCAAACAAGTGAAACACTGGCTATTTAACATGTAAGCTTCCTCCCCTCTGTCCTCCCCTCTCCCTTTGTTGATTTTAGCGCCGGGAAACCTACGGGTAGCTGAGCGCTTTACAAATTTAAATATAATAATAATAATAATAATAATAATTTACAAGGCCACGAAAAGCCATGCAGGGTAACTTTACATGGCCCTGTAAATATGGAGCACCACATTGCACCGCCGGTACGTCATAATAAGTGATGCACCAGTTGCGCATGGGGATTGTAAATATGCCCCAAAGTGTGTCTGGGTGCCCTTAGACTCTGCTAAATCGCCTCAATCTCTTGATGTTGACAGCCGCGGCCGGCAGTGGGAGTACCTGCAGGGCGGTGACGTGGGGAGGGGTAGGGGGAGGGGCAAGGTGGGGGTAGTAATGTATGGATTACGGAGCTTCCCATGCAAGTAAACATTTAAATAAATAAAACAAATTTCGTTACACGCCCTGCATCCCCAAATGCGACGCAGTACGCGCAACAACATTTGTTTTATTTATTTAAATGTTTACTTACCTGTAAAACTCCATAATCCATACATTATTACCCCCCATCCTTCCCCTCCCCCTCCCCACGTCACCGCCCTGCAGGTACTCCCACTGCCGGCCGTGGCTGGATGTTAACATAGGCTCCTGAAGTATCTGCATTTATAAGTGCAAAACTCAGCAGGCATGGATGCTGATGTTTTCACCCATACACAAAAGAACACTAGGTTATCTAGGACACCCCCACTACAATAAAAGGCAGTGAATGCAAGCTCCCATCAGAGGTTACATACAAGTCGACAGTGAAATGAGAGACAAACTCAAAACACACACACACAGGTATATCACACAATTGGAGAATATATATCTTAGTAGTGGTTTATTTTATTTTATTTCTAAAGTAAGGTCATTCCTAATATGCTTAAAATAGGAAAAATGTTTAGTGGCGGTTAATCAAAGAACATTCTATGGACATTTAGTTCACATGACATGCATGTGTATTAAGACAGGTATAGTGCCAGTTTTGTGACTTCTACCAGAGCCAGGTGTAATAGGACAAGGTTTTGAGCGGCAGCAGGCCTTCTCAGCATTTTATCCTTCCGAAATTGATAAAAAGTCAGAGACTGGCTTGACAATGTAGAAATTATTCCTATTTATAATGCTTTATAATGCTACACGAAACACACATTTGTATATTTGTTTAATAGAAAACAAAGGTTTCAATGGAAGTTAAAGGTACAATGACAAGTAGACTGAAAACCACACAAAAGAACAATCTTTAAGAGATTTTTTAAACATCTTAGTTTGGAGGAGGTAATCCTCAGAGTTTGTGCTAACCACTAGGGAGGGACATTACTTCCTTATTAACCCCTGTAATCTAGTTTTACAGTTTTAGCATTTAAACCTTAACAGAGTTTACTCACTTTTAGGTAGTTCTTGCTGCTCTGTGCCCCTGTTCCGCCACGGCGTGCCGTTTTATGCGGAGAGGTACAGGCCCCCTGCCTTGGGCACTTCCGGTGGGAAGGGCAGAGGTTGCATCCGGCCAGCAATAAAAACGCATGCTGAGCCGTCTGCGCCCGTCTGTGTCCAGAACGCGGCCAGGGCAGGAAATGCTGCCTTTGCTGATCCGAGCTATCACTATTCTAGAGATATGATTTTGGCTCTCGACACACATGTAAATAAGTGCCTCGTACCCCTACAAATAGACTAAGTGAACAGCCCAGCAACACGTATATGGTGTAGATATGAACTTAGCGCTCCCCCTGACTATGTCCCTATAACAGACCCTAACTCTAAGCAACTACGAGGTAGCCTAGTTAATGTAAGATCACTAGCCAAGAATGCACGAAACATCTATGATATAATCTCAAGCCTAAAATTGGATTGTCTTTTTATCACGGAAACATGGCTGAAAGATTGGTCTAACCCAGATATTGCACAAGCCCTTCCACAGGATATACCATATCCAGACAAGACAACCCTGTAGAGTGTAGAACGAGGGAGGGGGGGGGGGTAGGGGGGGGGGGTCTCGCAATAATATATCGGAATGCTCTGAAATGCTCCACATTTCATCTCCTAGAGCTAAAAGGGGCAGACAGTCCTGGCTTCTCTTTAGAAAGCTCGGTGTCATTCGCGGGATCCGTGAACTATCGGCTACCAGGGACTAGCCTTAAGTTTCTAAAAACCCTGGGAGAAAGCTTGAGTACCCTAGTAGTTAAGCACTGTAACTTTACCCTACTGGGAGACTTTAACCTATACTTAAAATCAGTAGATACCCCAAGTGCAAAAAAAATTAAACAGAATGTAGAAACTCTGGGACTCAAACAGCAGATAGCTGGTCCCACACACTGTGCAGGGCATACCCTGGATGCAATCTGTACTAACTTCACCAGTCTTAAAGTAGACCCTCCGGTCATTATAACTTGGTCAGACCGCAAGTTCATCCCTTTCAGGATCAGATGCTCCATCCTCGAGTATTCTCATGTTCTGAACTCTTGTTTATTATTGTGTAGCACTGTGTAATGCTTTATAGCTTATGTAAGTTGCTTCTAGCTGATACTCTGTAAAACGCTCTGATGCCTCCGGGTCTAGCCAGAGCTATATAAAACTCATTAAAAAAAAAAAATCAAAAAAAATCACACACCCTGTGAAAGATTCTAGTCAAACCTGCCACATAACTAGGCGAAATGGAACAAAATGCTAACTAATCCTAACCTGCAAGCTGTGGCAGAACAAGGCAGACCTACCCTAACAGGGGACCCCTCGCTAGATACTCACACCTTCAATGACTGGATGTTCCCACTCGTTAACATTTTGTGCCACCTGCCTCACCAAGTAGAATGATTTGAAATAAGATGTCGGCTCCCTGGTTCACCCAGCAGCTAAAAGAATTACAAGGCCTTTGTAGAAAACTGGAACGTAGATGGAGAAAAAGTTACAAATCAGAAGAACTCACTCCCTTTAAAGTACCTCTCAAAAACCACCATGAGCAAATTAAATCAGAAAAGAAGGTCCATTACGCAAATCTAATTAGCCAGTCAACATCTGATCAGGAAACGATTTTTAAATTTGTAAAATCTTTTACTCACCCTAAAATGCTCGAGCATGAAATGTCACCATCACAAAGCCTATGCGATTAGATCGCCGATTATTTTGACAAAAAAAGTTAAAGACTTAAAAAAAGATTTTAAGTCAAATAAAATCTGCAGAAAGAGCTGCCCTGTAAAATGGACCGAGGCTTAATTGCTATAAGGAGATTAGTCTTGAGCAGTTCCGCCAAGACATCTCCTCATGTAAATTGGGTTTCCCTCTTGTTCCCTGCCCCCTAAAATTGTGCATGCAATCATTGATATTAAAAGCCAACTATCAATCAAATAATATACTCCTCTTTCAGGCAAGCAACAGTACCAGCAAATTGGAAAATCACCTTAGTCAAGCCCCTCAAAAAAAGCAATTACTGACCCAACAGCCCTCTCAAATCTCAGGCCCATCTCCCTGCTACCATGTCTAAGCAAAATAATGGAGAAGCTAGTAAACACGCAATTAAATACGTTTTTGCAGGAAGCTAACATTTTACATCCTAGGCAATCGGGTTTTAGGTCTGGACACTTAACAGAGTCAACTCTGCTACATACCACGGACATATAGAAATGTGCCCAAGATCAAGGGAAAAATGCAGTGCTGATTCTGTTGGATCTATCAGCTACGTTTGACACTGCCTCCCACAACATCTTGGGAGACTAGTTAGTTGCAAGTGGCATCTCACACAAGGCCTTGGCCTGGCTAAAATCATTTATTGAGAACAGGAAACAAATAGTAACCCTCTGCAACTACCAATCAACTGAGAAACCTTTGCTCCCTGGTGTCCCACAGGGCTCGGACCTGAGCCCAACACACTTCAATAAATATATGGTACCTCTGCTCCAGCTGATTGCATCTTTTGACATCAAGTCTATTTCTAATCTTAACGCTAGACAAAGATTTCACAGTTGCAGAGGAAACCTTTCAGCGCGCCTCTCTGCTGTCATCGACTGGATGAAATCTAACCATCTCAAATGCAATAGCCAAAAAACAGAGATCATGCTGCTTGGGAAATCTAACTTCTTCATGCCTGTAGGAGAGTAGGGTCTGCTATCCTATGGTCACCCCAAATTTTTGCTTTTTGCTTCACTGGTTTATGACTTAATGTGGCTGTGGGCCTGCTAATCAGACCCACAGCCTGCTGTTCTCTCTCTAAATTACTGCCAATGCACTCTAGGTGCATTACGAATTGGATACTGGTTCACCTTATAGGCCCCTGTAACAGTGTACCATAGGTACCCAGGGCATAGGTGCATCCAAGGCCTACCAGGGGCTGCAGCATGTATTGTGCCACCCCTGGCCTGGCCTCCATATTTGACACAACTGGCTGATCACTCAGCTGGGGTAAGTTGGTGTAATCACCTCTTACTTAGGTATAGTATCCCTATGCCTGACCTTAAACTGGACACATATGTTCCTATCAGCCACTCCTATGGAAGGCCTCATCAATCCTGGAGGCAGAGTGCTTGGAAATATGTGAGATGGTGCTCTAGCATGAGCTGAGCCTGTCTGCAGCTGTCGGGAACCACTCCCTAAGCTGTTCCGGGATATTGCCATACCATATACTCTTAAGTGCATTATAATCCTCGCGGTTATATGCTATCTTTGGTTTGGCTTTATCAAAACATGTCGAGTAAGGTGTCATACGAATTGGAATACTATCCCCTCATAAGGGAAAAAGTAGATCTGCCCCGTATTTAATCAAGTATAGGCTCTTATAGCAGGTAACCCTTGACCTCCAGTCACCTATGCCCTTGATTCCACCATTGGAAAAGAAGGGGCGTCTAATTTATTTCTCTCCCTGTTTTAGGCAGAACGCGATTCTCGTTTCGAACCTGTTTCTACGCCCCGCTTTTTCGCCCACCATGACCACTATTTAGGTAAGAAGGGAGGTGTATTAACCTAAGTGAATAGCGGCTTAATAAGTGGTAAACTGGACTCTAAAAAATGACATTCACTTTTATGTAAGACATCAGGAAGGCGCCGAAAACGTGCCACTAATTGGAAAAGACTGGCCATCATTTTCCAACAGCACGCTATACGCGGATGTGTATTTGAATGCCAGGCAACGCCCATAATAAATAAATGTGATGTGCAATGGGGTTTGGAAACATGCTTAAAAAATCAGCGTCCTGTGATGGATTACGCAAGTGTATATATTCATATACATAAAAGATAGATGAATGAAGTAATGCTCATATGAGCAATGCTTACTGTATAAAAGCTATGAAACAGATGAATTAGTGTATGTGTGAGGGTCCACTGCATGGGTCTTAACTGCTTGTTTTTTAAGCCCTATCCTGGATGTCACCCATTTTTCGAGCTCACCAATGCCCCCAATGTATGATATTACCACTGTGTTGAAGTATTATGCGACCAGCTTCCCTATGTATTGATATACTGAAAACTGTTTAAAAAGGAAAAGGATGAGGATAACCAATGAGTGTCTCTCGTACCTGTGGATTCTTCACTGTAATTAGTTACTATGCGATCAGCACTGAATATATTACTGTAAAATGTTGTTTTGAATGGGGGCTAAACACTATACTAAAAGATGTGTTTTTTCTACAGAGTGCCTGGATATCAGAAGTACTTTTCCTACTGTCGAGTACAACCCCTCCTTCCCTTTCCCTGCCCTGACGAAGGTGCGGCCTATCTTGTGGCCTGGCACCGAAACGCGCGTCGGCGTTGAAACCATCTACCCTGAACATTTTATCATCCATCCCCGGCCTATGGCTGAGAGGGAGATTCAGGATGTTCTCAGAGCAATCTGTCTTAAATCTTATCTGAGTTGAATGTACGAATGAGCCTTGTATGAGTATGACTGGTTGTGATGTATGAATACGTTGAAGTTTGAATGCTGGAAAGTTGATGGGTTGTATATATATATATTTTTTTACCTTGTAATTGTTAAATTTTTCAAAAAAAATGATCATGTATAATTGTGCTATATAAAAAATATATGAAGAAAATAAGAATAAAAATGATATATTTTCCATAAAATTGCTTATGTCTAAATCTAATCTGACCTTGACTAATTGGTGAACGTTTAAATGGGTGACTATTGAAAATTCTGGACTCTATAAGAGCCTATACTTGATTAAATACGGGGCAGATCTACTTTTTCCCTTATGTAATTTGACTGTTTTTTCCCCCACAGATCTGCTTCACATCCGACCCCGGGGGGCCCCTCACTTTGTGACTTATTAGATACTTTTCCCAGCCAGGTGCTGTGGGGTTCTGTTTGATTGTGCTTGCAGGGACCCTCCCTTAACTGTTTGAAACATCTGGTGATTGGTGTAAATGTAGTTAGGTATATATTTCCAACAGTTGTGTGAATGTGAGTGTAACCATAAATAGAGATCGATCAAACCCTGTTTCCGTTGACTCCCCAAAGTAAAAAGCAGTGAGTCTTCCAACTGCAGGTTAGCCTCTCTATACCATCCAAAAATTGACAGTATAAAGTCCTTTGGCTTCTCTGATGAAGAGTTCTCTAAAATGATTGGGGCAGAGGGAACATCTAATACCTTTGCCCCATCCAAAAAGATTGATGGCGAGTGGGATAAACTTTTTAACTTAAAAAAGAAATCTATAAGAACAGAAGCCCATGCTTAAATACATGCTAGACTATCTGAAGGCAGGCACAATACCTATAGGCCTAAGGGTCAAAAACATCCCTGGGCTATTTGTGGAATTACGCCACTTTCTGGAAAAATGGACTCTAATCTCCAACAGATGTAGCAGGGATTATATGATGCTTATTATTGAGACCGCACGTGAGGTCCTGTCTATGCTAGCCAAAGAGATCCAAGAATTAAAAGAAAAGCTAAAAAAGGATAATCCTTCTGACCTTGGGAAACAGATTCTCGGGGAAATAAACATCGAACTGGACTCTTTCTCTGATTACCTGTTAAAGAGAAAAGTTGAAAAGTTCAGAAAAGATGTTAGACTTTTTTCGCAAGAAAAAGCATATCCGTACTTGAACCCCCAATTCTATACCACCAATGGAGGGACCAACCAATTTGGCAACCAGAGAGACACTAAGAGACGAGTACAAATGTTCTCTAATTCAACAGACTCTGAAGGCGAGAATGAAATGAACAATGACCCTAATTACAACTATGGGTTTCAACAATACCCTGAACAGTTCGATAGATCAAATGGACAGGATCATTTTTTAGGCAATCGCCGAGGCAACCATCGTCCGAGAAATCGGAGACCTCAATTTGTTCGAGGCCAGGGACCTCCGCAGAGATACATCCAAACCCGTCAAACACAGTACTGAAGGAGGTAAAAGAGATCCCGGTCTTCAATCTATCTGATCTTGATATCTCTGAAGAATCATTATCCCTACTTACCCATGGTCTATCATACGTCCCCTCTACTCAGGTCGATAGGTTTGGGATATTCAGAGACCTACATGCCTTCTTTAGAAAGATGCGCCTAAAAAAATTATTTCTAAATAGACCTGATTGTGAGAACACAGATAACATGTCTGGATTAAAACCTCCCTCTAATTTTACTCCCGGTCTTGACACTGTGGGACCTGAAGTAGGGGTCTTTGAAAAGGCGGTTGTCCTTAAACTGACAAAAGCACTTAAATTTACTCCCTCCCCCAAACATAATCTTACTGACAAGGAGACGATGGGCCTGAGAGCCCTCAAAAACAACTCTAATCTAACGATCAAGCCATGTGATAAAGGCGGAGGAATCGCGGTTATTGCGACCAGCGACTACATTGTAAAGATGGATAGCCTCCTGGCCTCAAATGCCCACTATAAGCGGATCCTGAGATGCCCTGAGGAGAACCTGAAGCGACAAATCCTAGCTATTGTGACAGAAGCAGCAGATGAGGGGATAATCTGCACGAAGGAAGCAGAGTCTCTTACCCCCACACACACAAGAATGCCCATTATTTACGGGCTCCCTAAAGTGCACAAAAGCCAAACTAACCCGCCCATGCGTCCAATTGTTTCAACTATTGGATCTGCTACGGAACCGCTGTCCAAATACATTGACAAGTTCTTGAAACCCCTAGTGTGTAAACTGAAATCGTACATCAGGGACACGGGGGATTTCATTGGGAAAATGGAAAACTGTGTATTTGATCCGGACAAAGAGCTTATGGTTACCATGGACGTGGAATCATTATATTCTAACATTCCACAGGAAGGAGCCATTATGGTCTTGGAAGAACTGCTTCTGAAGGAAGATGTCTTACTCAATGCCCAGCTCCTTATCGAATTTTCGAAAATTGTGTTGAACGAAAATTACTTTGAATTCAACCAACAGTTCTACCACCAGGTCAAGGGGGTGAGCATGGGGGCGTCATGCGCACCGAGTATAGCTTGTCTATACATGGGCCAATTCGAAAACAAAAACATCTACAACGAAATGGCCCCGTTTTCGGAAAATGTGAGAGCCTGGTTGCGCTTCATAGATGACATCTTTTTCATTTGGAGTGGCGACCAGGACTCTCTAGATGAATTCATCAAATGGATCAATCTAGCAGATGAACATATCAAACTCACTGCTAAGGCGAGCAATACACAAGTCGAGTTTTTGGACGTATGGGTGAGACACAATGGCGAATGCCTATATGTGTCATTATACACTAAACCCACCGCCAAAAACACGCTCCTAGAGTATGGAAGCTACCACCCCCGCTGTCAACGGGATTCTATCCCTTTCAGCCAGTTCTTACGACTAAGAAGAAACTGCTCCCGGATGAGTGACTTTTTAGAACAATCCGATCTTCTGAAAGTCATACTCATGAAACGAGGGTATCCCCATCGTTTAATCAAGCAGTCCTTTAAGAGGGCCAGATACTTTAATCGTGAAAGCATGTTCCAGACCCAAACAAAAGATGAACTAGACAGACTGGTCTGCATCACCAATCACTCTACGGTGAATGATAAAATCCGCCAAGCCATAAATTCACAGTGGCATATTTTGAATGGCAATGAAGGAGAGGGAATTCTTACCAAACCGATCTTTGCTTTTCGGCGTAACAAGAATCTGAGAAATCATCTTGTACAAGGTGCAGTTCGGAGCCAAGTTGGCCCTAAACAATTAGGCATATTTGGCCTACCGCCGATAAAAGGAAACCACCGGTGTGGCAGTTGCCACATATGCCCTAATGCCATTGTGGGCGAATCTCTCAGCATCGGACTTCGCCAAATAAAACTGAGCACCATAAGTAATTGCCGATCATCCAACATAATTTATGTGATCATCTGCCCCTGCGGATTGCCATATGTGGGCGAAACCAGTCGGGAGTGTAGAACCAGAGTGGGTGAGCACAAAGGAAACGTCCGAAATGAAAGGCAGGGTGCTCCCCTGGTTGCCCACTGGACCAAAATGAAACACACTGAAGATGACATAAGATGGTCCATCTTAGAAAAGATCCGAGAAATCCCAGGCAAGAACACTACCTCCATTCGGAAAAAGAGGGTGGTCTTTGGATCTTTTTATTGGATGCGGCAAACACAGGCCTGAATGAGGCATGTCCGTGGGAAAATGCGATTCACTAAAACCCTGTTTGCTACCTTAGCACTATGTAAAACTATGCTTGCTACTTACAGCACTTTGTAAAATAAAAATCCGAACTGCGGCGAACACTGGCCTAAATGAGGTTTACCCATGGTGAAAATGCAATTCTCTAAAACCCTGTTTGCTACCTACAGCACCATGTAAAATCTAAATCAAGATCCGAACTGGCACATTCCGTCTCGGGTTTTGTGAAAAACTGGGAATCCGATCCGGAGTTTACAGCTCGCATGTACCGCTCATTGTCCGAGCGCACCTGAAAGAAGTTTGGTATTGATCTCACTCCTTAAAAAGGCGGAAGCGGTGGGTTGAGCTGTCGTCCACCGGCTGCCGGATGCGAAACGAAGAGGAATCTCCACGAGCACCGCCCGTGTAAGTACCACGCGCTGGAACTCTCTCCAGCTTAGCGCTAGAAATCCAGAATAGTCGAAGCTTACTGAAGGTGTTGCATCTACTTATTTTATTGCGCAACGCCAACTCCAGAGTGTAGTGAGGCGCTGTGTCTCTAAATTATCTTTCTGCACGCATTTGCGAGGCAACGTGTAGTTTAAATTTAAATCTTTATTTGCGCCCTTTTTCAGGCAGACCCTGACGGCACCCCTCGGTGAAACCGCCGCTTGGGCTGACCTTCTAGCTGAATGCGGATGAATAGTGTGAGCTGCTAACCGCCAGAGAACCTCGGTATATAGAGGACGGAAAGCTGTGTAACCGTTTAAAACTGCAAACGCAATCTAGCAGGTAACCCTTGACCTCCAGTCACCTATGCCCTTGATTCCACCATTGGAAAAGAAGGGGCGTCTAATTTATTTCTCTCCCTGTTTCAGGCAGAACGCGATTCTCGTTCCGAACCTGTTTCTACGCCCCGCTTTTTCGCCCACCATGACCACTGTTTAGGTAAGAAGGGAGGTGTATTAACCTAAGTGAATAGCGGCTTAATAAGTGGTAAACTGGACTCTAAAAAATGACAATCACTTTTATGTAAGACATCAGGAAGGCGCCGAAAACGTGCCACTAATTGGAAAAGACTGGCCATCATTTTCCAACAGCACGCTATACGCGGATGTGTATTTGAATGCCAGGTAACGCCCATAATAAATAAATGTGATGTGCAATGGGGTTTGGAAACATGCTTAAAAAATCAGCGTCCTGTGATGGATTACGCAAGTGTATATATTCATATACATAAAAGATAGATGAATGAAGTAATGCTCATATGAGCAATGCTTACTGTATAAAAGCTATGAAACAGATGAATTAGTGTATGTGTGAGGGTCCACTGCATGGGTCTTAACTGCTTGTTTTTTAAGCCCTATCCTGTATGTCACCCATTTTTCGAGCTCACCAATGCCCCCAATGTATGATATTACCACTGTGTTGAAGTATTATGCGACCAGCTTCCCTATGTATTGATATACTGAAAACTGTTTAAAAAGGAAAAGGATGAGGATAACCAATGAGTGTCTCTCGTACCTGTGGATTCTTCACTGTAATTAGTTACTATGCGATCAGCACTGAATATATTACTGTAAAATGTTGTTTTGAATGGGGGCTAAACACTATACTAAAAGATGTGTTTTTTCTACAGAGTGCCTGGATATCAGAAGTACTTTTCCTACTGTCGAGTACAACCCCTCCTTCCCTTTCCCTGCCCTGACGAAGGTGCGGCCTATCTTGTGGCCTGGCACCGAAACGCGCGTCGGCGTTGAAACCATCTAACCTGAACATTTTATCATCCATCCCCGGCCTATGGCTGAGAGGGAGATTCAGGATGTTCTCAGAGCAATCTGTCTTAAATCTTATCTGAGTTGAATGTACGAATGAGCCTTGTATGAGTATGACTGGTTGTGATGTATGAATACGTTGAAGTTTGAATGCTGGAAAGTTGATGGGTTGTATATATATATATATTTTTACCTTGTAATTGTTAAATTTTTCAAAAAAAATGATCATGTATAATTGTGCTATATAAAAAATATATGAAGAAAATAAGAATAAAAATGATATATTTTCCATAAAATTGCTTATGTGTAAATCTAATCTGACCTTGACTAATTGGTGAACGTTTAAATGGGTGACTATTGAAAATTCTGTACTCTATAAGAGCCTATACTTGATTAAATACGGGGCAGATCTACTTTTTCCCTTATGTAATTTGACTGTTTTTTCCCCCACAGATCTGCTTCACATCCTACCCCGGGGGGCCCCTCACTTTGTGACTTATTAGATACTTTTCCCAGCCAGGTGCTGTGGGGTTCTGTTTGATTGTGCTTGCAGGGACCCTCCCTTAACTGTTTGAAACATCTGGTGATTGGTGTAAATATAGTTAGGTATATATTTCCAACAGTTGTGTGAATGTGAGTGTAACCATAAATAGAGATCGATCAAACGCTGTTTCCGTTGACTCCCCAAAGTAAAAAGCAGTGAGTCTTCCAACTGCAGGTTAGCCTCTCTATACCATCCAAAAATGGACAGTGTAAAGTCCTTTGGCTTCTCTGATGAAGAGTTCTCTAAAATGATTGGGGCAGAGGGAACATCTAATACCTTTGCCCCATCCAAAAAGATTGATGGCGAGTGGGATAAACTTTTTAACTTAAAAAAGAAATCTATAAGAACAGAAGCCCATGCTTAAATACATGCTAGACTATCTGAAGGCAGGCACAATACCTATAGGCCTAAGGGTCAAAAACATCCCTGGGCTATTTGTGGAATTACGCCACTTTCTGGAAAAATGGACTCTAATCTCCAACAGATGTAGCAGGGATTATATGATGCTTATTATTGAGACCGCACGTGAGGTCCTGTCTATGCTAGCCAAAGAGATCCAAGAATTAAAAGAAAAGCTAAAAAAGGATAATCCTTCTGACCGTGGGAAACAGATTCTCGGGGAAATAAACATCGAACTGGACTCTTTCTCTGATTACCTGTTAAAGAGAAAAGTTGAAAAGTTCAGAAAAGATGTTAGACTTTTTTCGCAAGAAAAAGCATATCCGTACTTGAACCCCCAATTCTATACCACCAATGGAGGGACCAACCAATTTGGCAACCAGAGAGACACTAAGAGACGAGTACAAATGTTCTCTAATTCAACAGACTCTGGAGGCGAGAATGAAATGAACAATGACCCTAATTACAACTATGGGTTTCAACAATACCCTGAACAGTTCGATAGATCAAATGGACAGGATCATTTTTTAGGCAATCGCCGAGGCAACCATCGTCCGAGAAATCGGAGACCTCAATTTGTTCGAGGCCAGGGACCTCCGCAGAGATACATCCAAACCCGTCAAACACAGTACTGGAGGAGGTAAAAGAGATCCCGGTCTTCAATCTATCTGATCTTGATATCTCTGAAGAATCATTATCCCTACTTACCCATGGTCTATCATACGTCCCCTCTACTCAGGTCGATAGGTTTGGGATATTCAGAGACCTACATGCCTTCTTTAGAAAGATGCGCCTAAAAAAATTATTTCTAAATAGACCTGATTGTGAGAACACAGATAACATGTCTGGATTAAAACCTCCCTCTAATTTTACTCCCGGTCTTGACACTGTGGGACCTGAAGTAGGGGTCTTTGAAAAGGCGGTTGTCCTTAAACTGACAAAAGCACTTAAATTTACTCCCTCCCCCAAACATAATCTTACTGACAAGGAGACGATGGGCCTGAGAGCCCTCAAAAACAACTCTAATCTAACGATCAAGCCATGTGATAAAGGCGGAGGAATCGCGGTTATTGCGACCAGCGACTACATTGTAAAGATGGATAGCCTCCTGGCCTCAAATGCCCACTATAAGCGGATCCTGAGATGCCCTGAGGAGAACCTGAAGCGACAAATCCTAGCTATTGTGACAGAAGCAGCAGATGAGGGGATAATCTGCACGAAGGAAGCAGAGTCTCTTACCCCCACACACACAAGAATGCCCATTATTTACGGGCTCCCTAAAGTGCACAAAAGCCAAACTAACCCGCCCATGCGTCCAATTGTTTCAACTATTGGATCTGCTACAGAACCGCTGTCCAAATACATTGACAAGTTCTTGAAACCCCTAGTGTGTAAACTGAAATCGTACATCAGGGACACGGGGGATTTCATTGGGAAAATGGAAAACTGTGTATTTGATCCGGACAAAGAGCTTATGGTTACCATGGACGTGGAATCATTATATTCTAACATTCCACAGGAAGGAGCCATTATGGTCTTGGAAGAACTGCTTCTGAAGGAAGATGTCTTACTCAATGCCCAGCTCCTTATCGAATTTTCGAAAATTGTGTTGAACGAAAATTACTTTGAATTCAACCAACAGTTCTACCACCAGGTCAAGGGGGTGAGCATGGGGGCGTCATGCGCACCGAGTATAGCTTGTCTATACATGGGCCAATTCGAAAACAAAAACATCTACAACGAAATGGCCCCGTTTTCGGAAAATGTGAGAGCCTGGTTGCGCTTCATAGATGACATCTTTTTCATTTGGAGTGGCGACCAGGACTCTCTAGATGAATTCATCAAATGGATCAATCTAGCAGATGAACATTTCAAACTCACTGCTAAGGCGAGCAATACACAAGTCGAGTTTTTGGACGTATGGGTGAGACACAATGGCGAATGCCTATATGTGTCATTATACACTAAACCCACCGCCAAAAACACGCTCCTAGAGTATGGAAGCTACCACCCCCGCTGTCAACGGGATTCTATCCCTTTCAGCCAGTTCTTACGACTAAGAAGAAACTGCTCCCAGATGAGTGACTTTTTAGAACAATCCGATCTTCTGAAAGTCATACTCATGAAACGAGGGTATCCCCATCGTTTAATCAAGCAGTCCTTTAAGAGGGCCAGATACTTTAATCGTGAAAGCATGTTCCAGACCCAAACAAAAGGTGAACTAGACAGACTGGTCTGCATCACCAATCACTCTACGGTGAATGATAAAATCCGCCAAGCCATAAATTCACAGTGGCATATTTTGAATGGCAATGAAGGAGAGGGAATTCTTACCAAACCGATCTTTGCTTTTCGGCGTAACAAGAATCTGAGAAATCATCTTGTACAAGGTGCAGTTCGGAGCCAAGTTGGCCCTAAACAATTAGGCATATTTGGCCTACCGCCGATAAAAGGAAACCACCGGTGTGGCAGTTGCCACATATGCCCTAATGCCATTGTGGGCGAATCTCTCAGCATCGGACTTCGCCAAATAAAACTGAGCACCATAAGTAATTGCCGATCATCCAACATAATTTATGTGATCATCTGCCCCTGCGGATTGCCATATGTGGGCGAAACCAGTCGGGAGTGTAGAACCAGAGTGGGTGAGCACAAAGGAAACGTCCGAAATGAAAGGCAGGGTGCTCCCCTGGTTGCCCACTGGACCAAAATGAAACACACTGAAGATGACATAAGATGGTCCATCTTAGAAAAGATCCGAGAAATCCCAGGCAAGAACACTACCTCCATTCGGAAAAAGAGGGTGGTCTTTGGATCTTTTTATTGGATGCGGCAAACACAGGCCTGAATGAGGCATGTCCGTGGGAAAATGCGATTCACTAAAACCCTGTTTGCTACCTTAGCACTATGTAAAACTATGCTTGCTACTTACAGCACTTTGTAAAATAAAAATCCGAACTGCGGCGAACACTGGCCTAAATGAGGTTTACCCATGGTGAAAATGCAATTCTCTAAAACCCTGTTTGCTACCTACAGCACCATGTAAAATCTAAATCAAGATCCGAACTGGCACATTCCGTCTCGGGTTTTGTGAAAAACTGGGAATCCGATCCGGAGTTTACAACTCGCATGTACCGCTCATTGTCCAAGCGCACCTGAAAGAAGTTTGGTATTGATCTCACTCCTTAAAAAGGCGGAAGCGGTGGGTTGAGCTGTCGTCCACCGGCTGCCGGATGCGAAACGAAGAGGAATCTCCACGAGCACCGCCCGTGTAAGTACCACGCGCTGGAACTCTCTCCAGCTTAGCGCTAGAAATCCAGAATAGTCGAAGCTTACTGAAGGTGTTGCATCTACTTATTTTATTGCGCAACGCCAACTCCAGAGTGTAGTGAGGCGCTGTGTCTCTAAATTATCTTTCTGCACGCATTTGCGAGGCAACGTGTAGTTTAAATTTAAATCTTTATTTGCGTCCTTTTTCAGGCAGACCCTGACGGCACCCCTCGGTGAAACCGCCGCTTGGGCTGACCTTCTAGCTGAATGCGGATGAATAGTGTGAGCTGCTAACCGCCAGAGAACCTCGGTATATAGAGGACGGAAAGCTGTGTAACCGTTTAAAACTGCAAACGCAATCTAGCAGGTAACCCTTGACCTCCAGTCACCTATGCCCTTGATTCCAGCATTGGAAAAGAAGGGGCGTCTAATTTATTTCTCTCCCTGTTTTAGGCAGAACGCGATTCTCGTTTCGAACCTGTTTCTACGCCCCGCTTTTTCGCCCACCATGACCACTATTTAGGTAAGAAGGGAGGTGTATTAACCTAAGTGAATAGCGGCTTAATAAGTGGTAAACTGGACTCTAAAAAATGACAATCACTTTTATGTAGGACATCAGGAAGGCGCCGAAAACGTGCCACTAATTGGAAAAGACTGGCCATCATTTTCCAACAGCACGCTATACGCGGATGTGTATTTGAATGCCAGGTAACGCCCATAATAAATAAATGTGATGTGCAATGGGGTTTGGAAACATGCTTAAAAAATCAGCGTCCTGTGATGGATTACGCAAGTGTATATATTCATATACACAAAAGATAGATGAATGAAGTAATGCTCATATGAGCAATGCTTACTGTATAAAAGCTATGAAACAGATGAATTAGTGTATGTGTGAGGGTCCACTGCATGGGTCTTAACTGCTTGTTTTTTAAGCCCTATCCTGTATGTCACCCATTTTTCGAGCTCACCAATGCCCCCAATGTATGATATTACCACTGTGTTGAAGTATTATGCGACCAGCTTCCCTATGTATTGATATACTGAAAACTGTTTAAAAAGGAAAAGGATGAGGATAACCAATGAGTGTCTCTCGTACCTGTGGATTCTTCACTGTAATTAGTTACTATGCGATCAGCACTGAATATATTACTGTAAAATGTTCTTTTGAATGGGGGCTAAACACTATACTAAAAGATGTGTTTTTTCTACAGAGTGCCTGGATATCAGAAGTACTTTTCCTACTGTCGAGTACAACCCCTCCTTCCCTTTCCCTGCCCTGACGAAGGTGTGGCCTATCTTGTGGCCTGGCACCGAAACGCGCGTCGGCGTTGAAACCATCTACCCTGAACATTTTATCATCCATCCCCGGCCTATGACTGAGAGGGAGATTCAGGATGTTCTCAGAGCAATCTGTCTTAAATCTTATCTGAGTTGAATGTACGAATGAGCCTTGTATGAGTATGACTGGTTGTGATGTATGAATACGTTGAAGTTTGAATGCTGGAAGGTTGATGGGTTGTATATATATATATATTTTTTTACCTTTTAATTGTTAAATTTTTCAAAAAAATGATCATGTATAATTGTGCTATATAAAAAATATATGAAGAAAATAAGAATAAAAATGATATATTTTCCATAAAATTGCTTATGTCTAAATCTAATCTGACCTTGACTAATTGGTGAACACTTAAATGGGTGACTATTGAAAATTCTGGACTCTATAAGAGCCTATACTTGATTAAATACGGGGCAGATCTACTTTTTCCCTTATGTAATTTGACTGTTTTTTCCCCCGCAGATCTGCTTCACATCCTACCCCGGGGGGCCCCTCACTTTGTGACTTATTGAATACTGTCCCCTCGACAGTTCTGTCGACGGGGATAGCATTCCACTCTTCTAGAGGGACACGACATGTGTGCAGCCTTAACCCCGGTTAAAGTTAACCAGAGCCTCAGCATCACAAATGGATGCTGCCACCACAGACACAAGCCTGACCTCCTACTGCTGGGAGTCCTTCCAGCGAGGGAGGCTTGGACAAAGGGTTTCCTGCCTTGGGAGGTGCGAGCACCACCCCAGACAGGGTTTTGTGTATTGGGTAGGACAGGGCTGAATAGATTGAGACATGCCCGGGGCACACAAGGTGTCCCCGTGCATAAACCAGTCCAAAACGGTCCTGGGACTTTCCGGACCCAGGCCTGGCGAGGAGCTGGACAAAGGAAAGGGGGTGTAACCGCCCCCCTTCCTGGTCCAACCCAGAGGAGGGACCTAGTAGGTGATCCACCCCTCAGATTGGGAATAAGAGTGGGAGCAGTGCCATTGCACAGCAGATCATCCTGAATCAACTTTACACGAAGAAGAAGACTGGACTTCGACATTCTGCTGCACAGAAGACTGAAGAGAATCTCCCTTGTGGCCTAGGAGTGGCCACCCTGTGAAAGCAGGTACCAACCAGCGAATGGACGTCTGCTTTGCCGCCGCCTCCCGCCGGAGCCCGAGCCCAGAGCCTGACAAGACCCAGACACCCAGACTTCGCACAGCCCGATCCACAGTCCCTGCAAAGAAGGGACCCGTGGAGGCACTGAGAGACGTGGGACCGGACATCTTGGAAGACACCCGAAGAGCTGACAGCACAGCACCAGAGGCATCCTCGACGTTGTGCTTTGGGGACTGAGAACCCCCTTGCACCGAAGATCAGCCCCCCAGCATCTCCACGATCTGCGTGGGGCCCTTTTGCATTGTGCCACTCAACGCGCATCCCGGCCACTAGCCACGTGGTCAGCGGCCATCTTGGCGACGAAACCGAAGGACTACACTGCGGGTCTGGTTGCTCCAGACTTGCCCCAGCTCCTGTAAAAAGGAGCACCCGCTCTGACCTTGCTGGTCCGAGTATTAAGCCTTTTTTGACTCCTGCATGGCTTGCATTAGCCAAGGCCTGTTTGCTCCGATCAAGTTGCCGACACCGCCAACAGCGAGAAGCCTGCGTGGGACAGCTCGTGACCGACTCCTGGACGTCCTCGACCCCCGGTGTCCACGTGGCTGCAGACAGAAGCTACACCTCCACGCCTGTTTGCACCCGACATCGCCTGGTTCCAATCTGGTTCCACGGTAGTCACTGGCTAGTGACTTTGAACATTGCCCCCTCTGCTTTCAGGTCTTCACATCTTCAGATCCACCCTTGGATCCACCGGAACTCTTCACATCGAGCCGCCTGCAGCATCTTCAGCTCCAAGCACCATCGACCAGCGTGACGAAACCCGACACTACTTCGACCCTGTGCACCCGCTTCCTGTGGGTGAGGTAACTCAGCTCCGCCGGTGTTCCTACACTGGTACACACCTCTAGGGCCTGTGTCTCAAGTTTCACCTTTCTAGGTCACTCGGAAGGTTCCGAACTAACTAACTTTGTACTTTTTACGCACCATAGACTTTGCATTGGTGAGTGCGTGCACTTTAAACACTGCACCCGAGTCCCGCGGGCCTTTCCGGACTTAGTCACTGCTAGTCCCGAACAGCTCCAGCGATTCCCAAGGCCCTAGGTCTGTTTCCTTTCAGATTGGTATCTCTTATACCACTTTCTTAGTATATGGTTTAGGTGGCCCCTAGGGCTCATCCATATTGTGCAACTTTTGTGTATTTTAAACTGTCTTGTGTTTAACGCTTGTGCTTCTGTGCTCATAAAGAGTCCAGGGGATACTTTTAGTTAATAAATCAATATATATTTTCAATATATATCTGTGTGGTGTCCTTTCATTTGGTATTCAAGGGGGTTGTGTATGGTAATACAGCTGGCTTCACATGCCTTTTAGAGTTTAGCCTAAGACTGCTTTGTCCACGTTACCACTAGGATAACTGGTCTATAAGGTTGACTTACAACCAATCATCATAAGGGTTGCTTGGCATGGTACAAAGTGATCACTAGAATTAGTGAGCATTATATACCAGGCCAATTCTCTCATTGGTGAGCAGCGGATTGGGATCTGAGCTTGCTGTTGTTTTACCATTACAATCTTTGAGATTATCATTTGAAAGATCATACAGGTACCTGCTAGGTACATATAAAACAAGACTAGTATACTTAAGTTCTACTGAACTTAGTTGTTGTAGAGGAAAGGGAGTAGCACACCCTGACTACAACTACTAGATAGGTTTAGTAGGTAAACACCAGTGTAGGTAGATTGCAACATATCCACCCACACTAGAGTAATGTCTGGAGCAGAGGGTTCCACTGGGAATGTCTCTGGTGAGAGTGACCCTCCAAGGGCACCATCCAAATTTGCTATTTTTTCCTTTAAGGAATTAAGACAGCTTTGTGTCTTAAGGGGTCTGAAGACAGGGCCTTCCCCTACTACAGACCACCTTAGAGAGCTCTTAGACCAGTCTGAGACTCTAAAGACCTCTAAGGCAGACCCCACAGGGAATGCTGAAGGAGGCCATCCTTTTGAGGATGACACTGCAGAAGCCCCTGTCCCTATAGTCCTGGTAGATGAGGAAGCCCCCATCACTGGAGCTCCTCAGACAGATGAGGAGGAGGAAGAGGAAGAAGAGACAGAAGGGGGGAGCAGTGAGTCAGATGATGACAGAAATAGTCAGGTACTGGTCAGTAGACTGAACCAGACTAACTTAAGCCTATTTGGGACTGAATCTGGAAACAATCCATTCAGACCCCCAGGTGGACTTAACCAGAAGCCTAGGAGGAGAAGGACTCACTCAGGTGACTCTAACAACTCCCATGCTTCTAGAGGTTCTCATGGTCACTCCAGAAGGGAGATGACTAGCCCTCAGAGAAGGGAACATGAGGCCAAAATGAGAGAGGCTGAATTGAGGATCCAGAGACAAGAGTTAGAGGTTGCCCTGGCCCGAGAGAAACTTGCTAGAGCAAGACAGCCCAGAGAGAGTGGGGTAATAGAACCCACTGGTGGCAGCAATATCCACAAGGATAAAGACAGGTCTTTTGATAACAGAAACCTGAGTAAGATTGTGCCCCCCTACAACGCTGGGGATGATATCCACAAATGGATAACTGCAATGGAGAGAGCCTGCAGAGTACAGCAGATCCCTCAGGAGCAGTGGGCAGCAATCTTGTGGCTCTCCTTTGAAGGTAGAGGCCGAGACAGACTCCTCACAGTTAGTGATGGGGATTCTAGAAACTACCTGGTCCTATAGAGTGCTCTGAGTGATGGGTTAGGCTTAACCACTGAACAGTACAGGTTAATGTTCAGAGATACCCAGAAGACACAGACTCAGGACTGGTCTGAATTTGTTGAGTGTGCCACTAAGGCTCTGGAGGGATGGTTGCTGGGAAGCAAGGTTACAGACTATGAAGGATTGTATAATTTGCTGATGAGAGAACAATTTTTAAATAATTGTCAGAACCAGCAGTTGCATCAACATTTGGTTGACTCAGATTTGACCTCTCCCCAAGAATTGGGAAAGAGGGCAGATAAATGGGTTAGAATCAGAGTTAAGCAAAAGAACCAGAACCAGAACAAGGGTGGTGACCAGATGAAAACAGACCAGAAGGGTGGGGAGCAGAAAGCTAAAGACCAGAAGTCTTCAACAGGGCCCCAAAATGATACAGAGGGTGGGTCCCAAACTTCCAAGAAAAAGAAGAAAGAAGGTCAGAAGAAACCCTGGTCTAAAACTTGTAAAAACACCTCTCACTGGACAAGTGAGTGTAAAAAGGGTGGAGCCCCCAGCACTGCAGCCCCTAAGGCACCTGCACCCACTAGTACAGCTAGCAGTGCTGGTCCACAAACCAAGGGGGTAGTGGGTATCACCTTGGGAACTGAAGGAGATTCTGACCTAGTCAGAACCCTTACACAGGCTGTTCTGATTTGTGAAGGGGACATATATTTGACCCCTGACATAAGTCCCAGTAACCTGGGAAAATACAGACAGACACCTTTGATTAATAACAAAGTGGCTCAAGCTTACAGGGGCACATATGCCTGTGTCACAATGGTGACACCTAACTTTGTGGACCCTGGACAATACATGCCAGGTGATAATTACCTGGTGACCAATGCCAGCAATGTCACTACTACACAGAGTGTGGCACTTGTTAACTTTTCCTGGGGAGGGGTAACTGGCCTAAAAAGAGTTGTGGTTAGTGCTGATCTCCCAGTTGAATGTTTGTTGGGCAATGACCTGGAGAACTCTCTATGGTCAGAAGTTGAGTACAGGGCTCATGCAGAGATGTTAGGGATATCATCACATGTCCTTGCTGTGACCAGGTCACAGGCCAAAAAGTGCCTCTCTGAACCTCAGGTCTTGGATCCTGGAACAATGGGCCAAGCACCTTCCAAGAAGAAGAACAGGAGGGTTAAGGCTGTGCCTTCCCAACTGCCTACAAGTGAGGATCAAGCTTCACAGGAAGCTGGTCTTGAGACCCCTGAAGGAACTGTCTCTGAAGAACTTGGACCTGATCAGGTTGAGTTTCTGGGGACAGGGGGACCTTCTAGGGCAGACTTGGGGCAGGCTCAGTTAACCTGTCCTTCTCTTGAACCCCTCAGACAGCAGGCTGCTGCTGAGGCTGCTGGGAATGCTCAAGGTGCCCATAAAGTTTATTGGGATGAAGGACTCCTTTACACAGAGGGTAGAGACCCCAAGCCTGGTGCAACCAGGAGGTTGGTTATACCTCTGCAATTTAGGGGTTTCCTTCTCACCTTGGCCCATGATATTCCTTTAGCAGGACACTTAGGCCAGAATAAGACCTGGGACAGGCTTGTCCCTCACTTTCACTGGCCTCACATGTCTGAAGACACCAAGGAGTTTTGTCGCTCCTGTGAAACCTGCCAAGCCATTGGTAAAGCAGGTGGCACCACAAAGGCCCCCCTGATACCACTACCTGTGGTGGGGGTTCCCTTTGAACGAGTGGGGATTGATATTGTAGGTCCAATGGATCCCCCTACAGCATCTGGGCATAGATTCATACTGGTGGTGGTGGACCATGCCACCAGGTACCCAGAGGCAATTCCACTTAGGACCACAACAGCTCCTGTTGTGGCCAGGGCCTTACTTGGAGTTTTCTCCAGAGTGGGGTTTCCTAAGGAGGTAATATCTGACAGAGGTGCCAACTTCATGTCAGGATATTTGACAGCTATGTGGAAGGAATGTGGTGTCAACTACAAGTTCACCACTCCTTACCATCCACAATGTAATGGGCTTGTTGAAAGATTTAACAAGACTCTAAAGGGTATGATCAAAGGATTACCTGAAAAGCTTAGGCGGAGATGGGACATCCTTCTACCCTGTCTTTTGTTTGCTTACAGAGAGGTCCCTCAAAAGGGGGTTGGCTTCAGCCCCTTTGAATTGTTATTTGGGCACCCTGTAAGAGGACCCCTATGTCTGGTGAAGGAAGGATGGGGGTTACCTCTCAAAAAGCCTAAACAGGACATAGTGGACTATGTACTTGGTCTCCGCTCCAGGATGGCAGAGTACATGGAAAAGGCATCCAAAAACCTTGAGGCTAGCCAAGAATTACAGAAAGCTTGGCATGACCAAAAGGCTGTCTTGGTTGAGTTTCAGCCAGGACAGAAGGTATGGGTGTTGGAGCCAGTAGCCCCAGCAGCACTCCAGGACAAATGGTCTGGACCCCATACAATTCTGGAAAAGAAGGGAGAGGTTACCTACTTGGTGGACCTAGGAACTCCCAGGAGCCCCCACAGGGTGCTCCATGTCAACAGACTAAAGGCATATGTCAGCAGGGCAGACATGGGCTTGCTCATGGCTACAGACGAGGGACAGGAGGAAGAGAGTGACCCTCTCCCAGACCTGCTCACTCAGAACCCTGAGGATGGCTCAGTAGATGGTGTGGCCTTAGATGGCAGCCTCACTGAACATCAGCAAAATGACTGTAGACAAGTTCTGCAGGCATACAGGCATATGTTCTCATTGACACCCAGTCAGACTAACTGGTGTACCCATGTGGTGGACACTGGTGACTGTCTTCCTGTAAAGAGCAAGATTTACAGGCAACCTCATCATGTCAGGGCATGTATAAAGACTGAGGTGCAAAAGATGCTGGAATTAGGTGTCATTGAGCCTTCAGAGAGCCCCTGGGCTAGCCCAGTGGTTCTGGTCCCCAAACCTCACACCAAAGATGGCAAGAGAGAGATGAGGTTCTGTGTGGATGACAGAGAACTCAATGCTGTCACCAGGACAGATGCACACCCTATTCCAAGGGCAGATGAGCTCATTGACAAGTTGGCTTCTGCCAAATATTTGAGCACATTTGACTTGACAGCTGGCTACTGGCAAATCAGGTTAGCTGAGGAGTCTAAAGCCAAGACAGCATTTTCTACCCCTAGTGGGCATTATCAATTTGTGGTAATGCCCTTTGGTTTGAAAAATGCACCTGCCACCTTCCAAAGGTTGGTGAATCAAGTCCTCACTGGGTTGGATGACTTTTGCGCAGCATATCTGGATGATATTGCTGTCTTTAGCTCCACCTGGGAGGATCACCTGGTCCACCTGAAGGAAGTGCTTGAGGCTCTGCAGAAGGCAGGCCTCACTATCAAGGCAACAAAGTGCCAGATAGGGCAGAGCTAGGTTGTATACCTGGGCCACCTTGTAGGTGGAGGCCAAGTTCAACCACTGGAGAGTAAGATCCAGACCATAAATGACTGGTCCCCTCCAACCACCCACACTCAGGTCAGAGCTTTCTTGGGCCTGACTGGGTACTACAGGAAGTTTGTTAAGAACTATGGGTCCATTGTGACTCCTCTTAATGATCTGACATCCAAGAAGATGCCCAAAAAGGTTCAGTGGACAGAAATCTGTCAAAAGGCATTTGATGACCTGAAGAAGGCCATGTGCTCTGCACCTATCCTGAAGAGTCCTGACTACTCAAGAGAGTTCATTGTCCAAACAGATGCTTCTGAGTTGGGAGTGGGAGCAGTGCTTTCACAGCTTAATGTAGATGGCCAGGACCAGCCCATTGCTTTTATTAGCAGAAGGCTGACCCCCAGAGAGAAACGTTGGTCAGCTATTGAGAGGGAGACCTTTGCTGTGGTGTGGGCCCTGAAGAAGTTGAGACCATACTTATTTGGCACTCACTTCAAGATTCAGACCGACCATAAGCCCCTCTTATGGCTTAATCAGATGAAGGGTGAAAACCCCAAACTACTCAGGTGGTCCATTTCCCTACAGGGGATGGACTTTACAGTGGAGCACCGCCCAGGGACTGACCATGGCAACGCAGATGGTCTCTCCAGGTACTTCCACTTAGAACATGAAGACACAACTGGTCAAGGTTAGTCTAATGTCCCTGCGTTTGTGTGGGGGGGGGGGGGTTGTGTAGGAGAGTAGGGTCTGCTATCCTATGGTCACCCCAATTTTTTGCTTTTTGCTTCACTGGTTTATGACTTAATGTGCCTGTGATCCTGCTAATCAGACCCACAGCCTGCTGTTCTCTCTCTAAATTACTGCCAATGCACTCTAGGTGCATTACAAATTGGATACTGGTTCACCTTATAGGCCCCTGTAACAGTGTACCATAGGTACCCAGGGCATAGGTGCATCCAAGGCCTACCAGGGGCTGCAGCATGTATTTTGCCACCCCTGGCCTGGCCTCCATATTTGACACAACTGGCAGATCACTCAGCTGGGGTAAGTTGGTGTAATCACCTCTTACGTAAGTATAGTATCCCTATGCCTGACCTTAAACTGGACACATATGTTCCTATCAGCCACTCCTATAGAAGGCCTCATCAATCCTGGAGGCAGAGTGCTTGGAAATATGTGAGATGGTGCTCTAGCATGAGCTGAGCCTGTCTGCAGCTGTCGGGAACCACTCCCTAAGCTGTTCCGGGATATTGCCATACCATATACTCTTAAGTGCATTATAATCCTCGCGGTTATATGCTATCTTTGGTTTGGCTTTATCAAAACATGTCGAGTAAGGTGTCATACGAATTGGAATACTATCCCCTCGACAGTTCTGTCGACGGGGATAGCATTCCACCCTTCTAGAGGGACACGACATGTGTGTAGCCTTAACCCCGGTTAAAGTTAACCAGAGCCTCAGCATCACAAAATGGATGCTGCCACCACAGACACAAGTCTGACCTCCTGCTGCTGGGAGTCCTTCCAGCGAGGGAGGCTTGGACAAAGGGTTTCCTGCCTTGGGAGGTGCGAGCACCACCCCAGACAGGGTTTTGTGTATTGGGTAGGACAGGGCTGAATAGATTGAGACATGCCCGGGGCACACAAGGTGTCCCCGTGCATAAGCCAGTCCAAAACGGTCCTGGGACTTTCCAGACCCAGGCTTGGCGAGGAGCTGGACAAAGGAAAGGGGGTGTAACCGTCCCCCTTCCTGGTCCCACCCAGAGGAGGGACCTAGTAGGTGATCCACCCCTCAAATTGGGAATAAGAGTGGGAGCAGTGCCATTGCACAGCAGATCATCCTGAATCAACTTTACAAGAAGAAGAAGACTGGACTTCGACATTCTGCTGCACAGAAGACTGAAGAGAATCTCCCTTGTGGCCTAGGAGTGGCCACCCTGTGAAAGCAGGTACCAACCAGCGAATCGACGTCTGCTTTGCCGCCGCCTCCCGCCGGAGCCCGAGCCCAGAGCCTGACAAGACCCAGACTCCCAGATTTCTCACAGCCCGATCCACAGTCCCTGCAAAGAAGGGACCCTAGAGGCACCGAGAGACGTGGGACCGGACATCTTGGAAGACACCCGAAGAGCTGACAGCGCAGCACCAGAGGCATCCTCGACGTTGTGCTGTGGGGACTGAGAACCCCCACCACCGAGCAGCCCTTGCACCGAAGATCAGCCTCCCAGCATCTCCACGATCTGCGTGGGGCCCTTTTGCATTGTGCCACTTGATGCACCATCCCGGCCACTAGCCACGTGGTCAGCGGCCATCTTCACGACGAAAACGAAGGACTACACTGCGGGTCTGGTTGCTCCAGACTTGCCCCAGCTCCTGTAAAAAGGAGCACCCGCTCTGACCTTGCTGGTCCGAGTATTAAGCCTTTTTTGACTCCTGCGTGGCTTGCATTAGCCAAGGCCTGTTTGCTCTGATCAAGTTGCCGACACCGCCAACAGCGAGAAGCCTGCGTGGGACAGCTTGTGACTGACTCCTGGACGTCCTCGACCCCCGGTGTCCACGTGGCTGCAGAGAGAAGCTACACCTCCACGCCTGTTTGCACCCGACATCGCCTGGTTCCAATCTGGTTCCACGGTAGTCACTGGCTAGTGACTTTGAACATTGTCCTCTCTGCTTTCAGGTCTTCACATCTTCAGATCCACCCTTGGATCCACCGGAACTCTTCACATCGAGCCGCCTGCAGCATCTTCAGCTCCAAGCACCATCGACCAGCGTGACGAAACCCGACACTACTTCGACCCTGTGAACCCGCTTCCTGTGGGTGAGGTAACTCAGCTCTGCCGGTGTCCCTACACTGGTACACACCTCTAGGGCCTGTGTCTCAAGTTTCAGCTTTCTAGGTCACTCGGAAGGTTCCGAGCTAACTAACTTTGTACTTTTTACGCACCATAGACTTTGCATTGGTGAGTGCGTGCACTTTAAACACTGCACCCGAGTCCCGCGGGCCTTTCCCGACTTAGTCACTGCTAGTCCCGAACAGCTCCAGCAATTCCCAAGGCCCTAGGCCTGTTTCCTTTCAGATTGGTATCTCTTATACCACTTTCTTAGTATATGGTTTAGGTGGCCCCTAGGGCTCATCCATATTGTGCAACTTTTGTGTATTTTAAACTGTCTTGTGTTTAACGCTTATGCTTCTGTGCTCATAAAGAGTCCAGGGGATACTTTTAGTTAATAAATCAATATATATTTTTAATATATATCTGTGTGGTGTCCTTTCATTTGGTATTCAAGGGGGTTGTGTATGGTAATACAGCTGGCTTCACATGCCTTTCAGAGTTTAGCCTAAGACTGCTTTGTCCACGTTACCACTAGGATAACTGGTCTATAAGGTTGACTTACAACCAATCATCATAAGGGTTGCTTGGCATGGTACAAAGTGATCACTAGAATTAGTGAGCATTATATACCAGGCCAACTTCTCACAATGCCCAAACATTGTTGGCCGACTGACACTGTACCTCCTCCAAACACAGTGGATACTGTGAGGAACTTGGGGATTAGATTTGATACCTCATTGTCCTTCCACCAGACAGTCTTCTCGGTAGCCCGGCACTTGCTTCCACATGATAAAAACCTTTAAAAAATGTTTTGATCTACTTCCAGTTACAGCTAGAAAGACAGTTGCAGTTGCCTTCATCCTGTCTCGTCTAGATTACTGTAACAGCTCATATGCAGGAGCTAAGAAGGCAGTTCTGAAAAAACTACAGATAATCCAAAACGCAGCAGCCCGTCTGGTATTGAAACTGCCAAGGGGGTCCCGGCATCAGTAGCACTCAAAACCCTCCACTGTCTTCCCAAACACAAAAGGATTTTTTTAGGATCCTAGTGATTACCTTTAGAACTTTTATGTCAATTGGACTTAAACACCTCAGGACAAGAATCTAACATTATGTTACCCAATGGCTGCAGAAATCATCCTCTGACCATTTTCTAGCACCTCCCACCTTTGATCTGACGTCCAGAGGGGGAAAGTCAATGGCAGTCCTGGGAATAAAAGCTTGGAATAGTTTACCCACTCATCTCAGACTCCCACAGACAGAACCAATGTTGAAGAAACATTTAAAAACCTGGATTTTTGCTGCCCCAGATAATATAGTGTTTTCACTCATCTGATCATTTCCCGACCGTTCTTATGACCTTCATCCTACTCCCCCCCACATTAGCGGCAAGATGCTCCAGAGAGTGAAAGCTGCGCTTTATAAATGACATCATTCATTCATTCATTCATATTACCTTAACTATTTGTGAATATTGCTGGAAGTTTCAACTTATTGTTGACCGTTCAGAAGCTGCTATAAATTCTCTATAGAACTTTGTCTTTTTTGTCAAGAAAGATATAATATATGCATATCAGATCATTTGAGATATATTTTTGTATTGTAGTCTGCACCCACTTGACTATCAACTCCTGTTGATAACTGTGCATTACATTTACACAATGACCAAGGTCCTTGTAAGGAGTTGACCTCGAACACTGCATCCGATCTTGGTAATCTGAGTAGCCTAGCCTGGTAATACTATAGTTTAGAGATTCATTATATAAACAAATCTAAGTACTACAAATCCTTATTTCAGCCTTTGAAAAACAGTAATTGTTATGCATCATTAGATAAACATCTAGCATAAGGTGCAGGCTTGGAATTGTCCCCCGTAATATGGTCGCAAAACATTATTACATGCCTTTCTGATCTGGTATTTGGAAAGGACGCTCCTTCCAAATAGTGAATCAGTATTAAATAGCAAACCTAAATTGCGATTTGGTAACAAATGACTGAATCTCAATTTGCCTTTTGTACATTGTAAAAAGATTTTTTGCGGGAGCAAATGTTGCAATTCGGAGAACTCGCCCTCTTACGACTATAAAAAAGCTTTGTACTTTTAGTACTTAGTTGTTTGCATATATTTTTTACACTCCCAACATTTGTGAAGTATGAAGTTGGCAAAGTATTTCAAAATGATCTCTTTGTTGTACTGGGCCATAATCACACCACCAGGCAATTCTGTCTTACTGGTCATGATGCTTACTTCCCTTTCTCCAATACTGGTGGTCCAGGGCAGGTATTCCAGTGGCGGCCAAGTTGAAATATGTTATTAATTTCCCTGCTGACTCTAAGCACTTAGTGGCTGCAGGAAAAACAATTCCTTTAGTTGGATGTCCTGCAAGTCTTCAGGCAATAGGATGGGTGTGATGCAAAAGGAACAGCAAGTTTATGATTTCCATTTCTGCAATTCTATAATACGGTGATTTGTGAATCTCACTAAAACTCCATAACTTAATGTTATGTAATTTCAATATCACATGCTTTTGTTACAAGAAAATGTATTTTGAAGACAGTACTGCACATCACTTCTGTATTATACTACATTCCACTGATTTCTCACCTTATGATTGTTTGATAATGTGATTGCCACTCATTATGAAAAATGAATAATTTATCACTATGATATTTAGGGCCAGATGTACGTACGTTTAGGTAAGGGATTTCCAAATAGCAATTGTATTCAAGTCGCTATTTGGAAATCGCTATTTGGAAATCGCTATTTGGAATGCACAAACGGTTGTCATTCCATATTTCCAAATAATTTCCATTTAAGTTTGCTACTTAAAGATTTTTTAATAAGTAATCACAAAATAGTGAATCGGTGTTAGAAAAGCGCAATAGGAAAAAGTTGTGTTTTGGTTGCAGAATGATGACCTCACAATGAGGAAGTCAAAAAATACATCCTCTCCCAGTGGTCTTTAACTCAGAGGAAAGCAGTGAGTGACAGGAGAGACTGTGTGGAGGCATAAAGACATTTTGCAGTGAAAAGAAGGAGCACAATATCACAGGAAGAAGGTGACACAGATGCTGCTGACAGGAAACGCAAAATTAAGCTTTCTGAGAAGGATAATTGGGAGCTGCTTGGGTGAAGTGCCTTCAGTGTGTCCGAATCCCCCAAAAACTACAATATGGAATGACATCCAGTACAAGGTAAACTGCATTGGTGTTGCGCAGTGTACCACCCCTGAAATACGTAAAAGATGATACGATTTAAGACCGCAATCCAAAGAAAAGTTTGCACCTCGCTTGGGACAGGCACCTGGGACAAGTGGAGAACCATCTCAGTAGCCTCCGACAAAACCGATTGAAACTCTTATTGTGGGAACAATTCAGCTTGAGAGTGTTGTGGGTTTTTTCAAAGTTCATATATCAAATCCAACTTCCACTACTCAAGGTAACATTATAAATTGTGTATGCCAGTTCCCTAGATTAGCAATTATGTTTAATTGACTATTTATTCTTACTGTTTATTAAGAAATAAATTGTTATCATTCTCTTTGAATCATTAATGCATTATGGGAGTTCTAGTGAAACTACAATATCTTTTTAAATATGTGTAGCAACACATGCACCTTGGTTGTGCTTTAGAAAATGTTACACTTAAAGCAGTCAGAAAACGAAAGAAGTAGATTGAACAAACTTTATTTAAATACAAAACCTTAACAGCATAGTAAACTACATCAATATCTTTTTCACACGTGTATCACAACTGAGCTACATGTTACTGTAGAAGGTCCTTTAACTATTGAGGAATCCACAGAATTATCTGCCACACAGACACATGAAGTACCAACTCTTTACAGCTCCCTGAGTTCGAAGATGTGACGGATGACCCAACCACAGGTAGGCAGAATAGGCCAAAATCTCAGAGAGGCAGACAAAAGCATTGCAAGGTGTTTCAGAGTTGTCGTAAAGCCAGTGCTTTTCGTGGTACTGGTGCTCTTTCATGCATGAGACATTTCAGTTAGTTGGGGGGTTAGAGGCCTCTATGCTTTCTGTGCAGTGCCAACAAACAATCAATCTCAAAAGTGCAAAGCAACAAATGATAAATGTAAATGTATTTGAGCTTATATAGCGCACAGCTACCCACAAAGGGTTTCCCGGCGCTTGCTTAGGGAACCCGTCCTGGTATTCCCCTGTGAGATAACCCCAGCAGGGTATCCACAAGGTGAAAGCCAAGCATCCCGCCACGAGGGGCCGTTGTGGAGATTAAGCAAGCTATTGCCCAGAGTCACAGAGTGTGAACCCGTGAGTCGAGAAGGCACCGGAGCGAGAATTATCAAGTCCGTGGAATTTTTGAGCCCAAGATCCGCCGAGGCGGGGAATTGAACCCTGGTCCAGGGCCGATCTCTGCTTCCGGGTCTGCCGCCTCTAACCCCTGAGCCACACTTCTCCACTATGAATCGTACAATGTCACAATTGATTGATGACCAAGAAAGTTATAGGAAATTAGTGGAGGATGGGAATGGCCAAAATATGATGAATCATAACTTGCTAAACTCACAGACTCTGTGGACAAACTAACTACAGAAATGCAATAACACCATATAGTGCAACAGTGTAGGCATCTCCAGCATATGTTGTGGTTTGATGTATTGAGCCAATCAATCAAACACCTAGTACAGGCCGCTACTGTGAGAAGTTGGCCTGATATGTAGTGCTCACTATTCTAGTGATCACTGTGTATCATTCCAAACGACCCTTATTGATGATTGGTTGTAAGTCAACCTTTTAGACCAGCTATCCTAGTAGCATGGACAAGAGCAGTCTTTAGGCTAAACTCTAGAGGGCGTGTTAAGCCAGCTGTTATACCATCACATATACCCCTTGAACACCAAGTTAAAGGACACCACACAAGTTATGAAAATAAAAGGATATTTATTTAGAACACAACAGCCCTGGACTCTTTATGAGGACAGGGCGCTAAGCACAATACAAAGCTCTTAAAGAAATTCTGAAAGTCGTACAATTTACACAAATGCCTGAGGGGCACGAAAAACCATACACTCTACAAGTGGAATGCGAAATTACTAGCAGGTAAGTACTACTCTCAAAGACTTTAGAAACGCTAGGCCTACAATGCTGAACCCTTGGATTAGAAGCAGGAGGCCTAGGGACGTCGTGTGCAGAGTGGAAACTCTCACGCGGAATGCGGGACAAAGTCTATGGTTGCTAGAAATTACAAAGTTAGTGTTCTCGGGCGAACCCGACTAGGTAGGTCAAAAACGAAAGTGGATCTAGACACTTAGAGAGTTGGTCTACGCTGGAGCACCGTGGTACTCGGTTTACCTAGCCCAGGGGCTGCGGCTGCATAGGGTTCAAGTGCCGTTGGGTTTCTTCGTTGACGAACCAGGAGCCTGAAGTGGAAGGTGCTGGCAGGCTACCAGTGAAGATGTTCCGGGCCGATCCAAGGACTGGATCAGCTGAAGAGGGTACCTGTAAGCAGAGGGGACCAAGTTCTGAATCACTAGCCAGTGATCAGATGGGGACCAGGATGGCTCCGGATGAAGTCACCTCGACCAGGTGAGTGGGCGACGCTTGGCGCTGCAGTCTCTCGGACCAGGAGGCGTTGTCGGCGACCAGGATGGAGGTGTGAGCTGTCCCACGAAGGCATCGGCTGTCGGCGATGCTGGACCCAGGATTGAGGCAACAACTCTTGGCAAATGCAAGCCCACGCGGTGGACTCAAGATGGGGTCTGGAGTGGACCAGGAGGGTCCGGGGTGCTCCTCTGTTGGAGGGGAGCAAGGGCCAGTCTGGAGCAACCAGACCAGCGATGGAAGTGTCGTCGTACATCATCAAGAGGGCTACAAGCCAGCAGGAAAGTGGCCGGACAACGCGGTGAGCAGCAAAGAGCAGAAGGGCCCCACACAGATCTTGTGGATGCTGGGGGCCTGGACTTCGGTGCTGGAGCTGCTCAGGGTTAGGGCTTCTCAAACCCCAAAGCACTCACTCGAGGATCCCTCGGCGGTCGTGCTGGTTAAGCGTAGTGCAGTTCTGAAGATGGCCGGTCCCTCGAGGTCTCGTCACACCCACGAATCTCAGCTGGGCTGATGATGTAGGTAGAGGTCAGAGGTGCCAGGGAAGCCGGGTCTCGTCGTGCTGGTCAGTCTGGTTCCGGAGGAAGGACGTGCAGCAAACCGCAGTGTTCTTAGTTGGCGCCCGCAGATGCAGGGTGACTACTCCTTAGTCGCAAGGGAGAAATCTTAGGAAGAAGTCTTGAGTTCCTTTCGTAGAAAGTAGTTTCAGGATTCAAAGATGATCTACTTTGGAAGGGTCCCCGCTCCCACCTTTATACTAAAGAAAGGGGCTGGTACGGGACTAGGTCCTGCCCATGGGTGGGACCAGGAAGGGGGGTGGTTACACCCCTCTCCCATGCTGGACTTTCCCCAGTTCAGGGGCTGGTGTGCCCCTGGAACTGGTTCAAACTGGCAGATGCACAGTGAGCACCGGGGTGCCACTTGCAGTCGCCTTCCTATTCAGCCCTGCCTACCTAGGATACACAAAACCCTGTCTGGGATGGTGCTAGCACCGCCCCTGACAGGAAACCCTTTGTCTAAGCTCCCCTCGCTGGAAGGACTCCCAGCTGCAGGGGGTCAGACTTGTGTCTGTGGTGGCAGCATCCATTTTGTGATGCTGAGGCTCGAGTTAACTTTAACCGGGGTTCACAGTTACATACATGTCGTGTCCCTCTAGAAGGGTGGAATCCTAACCCCGTCGCCAGAATTGGTCAGGGGTTAGTATTCCAATTCGTATGACACCTTACTCGACATGTTTTGATAAAGCGATACCAAAGATAGCAAATAACCGCAAGGATTATAATGCACTTAAGAGTATATGGTACGCGTTATCATAGAACAGCTATTAGGACTTGGTTCCGCAAGCTGCAGAAGGGCTCAGCTCATGCCAGAGCACCATCTCACATAATTCCAAGCACTCTGCCCTCAGGATTGTTAAGGCCTGCCATAGGAGTGACTGATAGGAATACATGTGTCCATTTTAGGGTTAGATATAGGTATACTATATCTACAACAAAGGGTGATTACACCACTTTGCCCCAGCTGTCGTGCAGCCAGTTGTGTCAGATTTAGATGGCCAGCCAGGGGTGGCATAATACATGCTGCAGCCCCTGGTAGGCCCTGGGTACACCTATGCCCTGAGTTACAGGGTCTGATAAGGTGGCCCAGTACCAATTGGTAAATGCACCTAAGGTACACGTGATAATTTAGTGAGAGAACAGCAAGGCTGTGGGTCTGATTAGCAGGCCCACAGCCAGAGAAGTCGTAAACCAGTGAAGCAAAAAGCAAAAATCTGGTGTGATCATAGGATTGCAGACCCTACTCGCCTACATGACCCTCCCCCCCCCCAAACTTTGGGACAATAAACTAACCTTGACCAGGTGAGTCTTCTTGCTCTAAGTGGAAATACCTGGAGAACCCATCTGCATTTCCATGATCAGTGCCAGGTCTATGCTCCACTGTAAAATCCATCCCTTGTAGGGAAATGGACCACCTAAGCAGTTTGGGGTTTCCACCCTTCATCTGATTTTGCCACAAGAGGGGCTTATGGTCGGTCTGAATCTTGAAATGAGTGCCAAACAAGTATGGCCTCAGTTTCTTCAGGGCCCAAACCACAGCAAAGGCCTCCCTCTCAATAGCTGACCAATTCTTCTCTCTGGGGGTCAGCCTTCTGCTAATAAAAGCAATGGGCTGGTCATGACCATCAAAATTCAGCTGAGATAGAACAGCTCCCACACCCAACTCAGAAGCATCTGTTTGGACAATGAATGGTTTGGAGTAGTCTGGACTCTTTAGGATAGGTGCTCTGCACATGGCCTGCTTTAGGTCATCAAATGCTTTTTGACAGCCTGCTGTCCACTGAACCTTCTTTGGCATATTTTTACTTGTCAGGTCATTAAGTGGAGTCACAATTGATCCATAATTTCTGACAAATTTCCTGTAATAACCAGTCAGGCCCAAGAAAGCTCGAACCTGAGTCTGGGTGGTTGGAGGAGCCCAATCCTTGATGGATTGTATCTTGCTCTCCAGTGGCTGAACCTGGCCTCCACCTACAAGGTGGCCCAGGTATACAACCTGTGTCTGCCCTATCTGGCACTTTGTGGCCTTGATAGTGAGACCTGCTGCTTTCAGTGCCTCTAACACTTTCCTCAGGTGGACCAGGTGATCCTCCCAGGTGGAACTAAAGACAGCTAATCATCCATATATGCTGCACAGAAGTCATCCAGCCCAGTGAGAACTTGATTTACCAGCCTTTGGAAGGTGGCAGGTGCATTTTTCAAACCAAAGGGCATTACCACAAACTGATAATGCCCACCAGGGGTAGAAAATGCTGTCTTGGGCTTGGCATCCTCAGCTAACATGATTTGCCAATACCCAGCTGTCAGGTCAAATGTACTTAAGTAGTTGGCAGAAGCCAATCTATCTATCAGTTCATCTGCCCTTGGTATTGGGTGGGCATCCGTCTTAGTGACTGCATTGAGGCCTCTGTAGTCTACGCAAAACCTCATCTCTTTCTTACCACCCTGGGTGTGAGGCTTTGGCACTAGAACTACTGGACTAGCCCAAGGGCTATCTGAGGGCTCAATGACTCCCAGCTCCAACATTTTCTGCACCTCTGTCTTGATGCAGTCTCTGACATGATCAGGCTCTCTGTAGATTTTACTCTTGACTGGCAGACTGTCACCAGTGTCAACCTCATGGGTACACCAATTGGTTTGACTGGGTGTCAGAGAGAACATATGTCTAAAGGATTGAAGAACTTGTTTGCAATCCTTTTGCTGATGTTCAGAGAGGCTGCCACAAAAGACAACACCATCTACTGACCCATCATCAGGGTTCTGAGTGAGCAGGTCTGGGAGAGGGTCACTCTCCTCCTCCTGTCCCTCATCTGTGGCCATGAGCAAGCTCATGTCCTTCCTGTCGACATATGCCTTGAGCCTATTCGCATGGAGCACCCTGAGGGGGCTCCTGGGAGTTCCAAGGTCCACCAGGTAGGTGACCTCTCCCTTTTGCTCAATGATTGTGTGGGGCCCAGACCATTTGTCTTTGAGTGCTGCTGGAGCCACTGGCTCCAACACCCACACCTTTTGTCCAGGCTTGTACACAGTCAGGACAGCCTTTTGGTCATGCCAAGCTTTTTGGAGTTCTTGGCTTGCCTCAAGGTTTTTAGAAGCCTTTTCCATATACTCAGCCATCCTGGAGCGGAGACCAAGTACATGGTCCACTATGTTGGTTGCAGGCTTTTTGAGAGGTTTCTCCCATCCTTCCTTCACCAAACACAGGGGTCCTCTTACAGGATGTCCATACAAAAGTTCAAAAGGGCTGTAGCCAACCCCCTTCTGTGGGACTTCTCTATAAGCAAACAAAAGGCAGAGTATCAGGACATCCCATCTACGCCTGAGCTTTTCAGGTAGTCCATGAATCATCCCTTTTAGGGTCCTGTTGAACCTTTCAACAAGCCCATTGCATTGTGGATGATAGGGTGTAGTGAACTTGTAGTTGACACCACATTCCTTCCACATAGCAGTCAGATATCCTGACATGAAGTTTGCACCTCTGTCAGAGACAACCTCCTTAGGGAAGCCCACTCTGGAGAACACTCCAACTAGGGCTCTTGCCACAACAGGTGCTGTAGTGGTCCTAAGGGGAATAGCTTCAGGATACCTGGTGGCATGACTTGTGACCTGATGCTGTCTGGGGTTCCATTGGACCAACAATGTCAATCCCCACTCTTTCAAAGGGTACCCCCACCACAGGCATTGGTATAAGTGGGGCCTTTGTTGTGCCACCTGACTTACCACTGGCTTGGCAAGTGACACAGGAGCGACAAAACTCCTTGGTATCTTCATTCATGTGAGGCCAGTGAAAGTGTGAGACAAGCCTGCCCCAAGTCTTTGTCTGGCCTAAGTGTCCTGCAAGGGGAATCTCATGGGCCAAGGTAAGAAGGAAACCTCTCTGTGACAAGGGGATGACCAGCCTCCTGGTTGCACCCGGATTGGGGTCTCTTGCTTCACGGTACAGGAGTCCATCATCCCAGTATACCTTGTGGGTACCTGTGGCGTTTCCTGCAGCCTCAGCAGCAGCCTGCTGTCTGAGGCTTTCAAGAGAAGGGCAGTCTAACTGTGCCTTCCCCAGGTCTTCTCTGGAGGGTCCCCCTGAACCCAGAAACTCAACCTGTTCAGGTTCAAGTTCTTTAGGCTCAGTTTCCCTCAGCTCTTTGAGGTCAGCCTCCTCTGAGACCTGATCCTCAACCTGGGGCTAGGGGGAAGGCAATGCCTTAACCCTATTGCTCTTCTTCTTGGAAGGTGTCTAGTCCATTGTTCCAGGATCCAGCACCTGTTCAGTGGGGCATCTTCTTCTGGCCTGCGACCTAGTCACAGCAAGCACAGGTGCTGGCAAGCCTAACATTTCCATGTGAGTCCTCTGCTCCACTTCTGACCATAGGGATGACTCCAAATCATTGCCCAACAAACATTCAACTGGGAGGTCTGAACTAACCACAACTTTCTTTTGGCCACTTACCCCTCCCCAGGAGAAAGCCACAATTGCCATACTATGGTGGGTAGTGACATTGCTGGCATTGGTCACTAGGTAGTCTGTACCTAGTATGATCTGTCCAGGGTCCACAAAGTTAGGTGTCACCATTGTGACACTGGCACAAGTGTCCCTATAGGCCTGAGCCATCTTTCCATTTATAAAAGGTGTCTGCCTATATTTGCCCAAAGTATTGGGACTTGCATCAGGGGATATATCCATATCCCCTGTATAGACAAGGACAGCCTGAGTGAGTGTGCCAACTAAGTTATCATACCCCTCAGATCCCAAGGTTAACCCAACTAATCCCTTGGGAGGTGCACTACCACTGCTGACTGTACTAGGGGGTGCAGGTGCCTTAGGGGCTGCAGTGGTAGGAGTTTGCCCTCCTTTCTTGGTGTACTCACTAAACCAGTGAGTTTTACTTTTACAGTATTGGCACCACCTTTTAGACTGGCCTTTTTGAGTCTTCTTTTTCTGCTGTGAAGCCTGACCCCCACCCTCTTTGGTTTGTTGGGGGCCTGTCGAAGACTTCTGGTCATTTTGCTCATTCTTATTGTTACCCTTCTGGTCTGCTTTCTTCTGACCACCCTGGTTCTGGACCTGGTTCTGCTTAACCCTTGTTCTGACCCATCTGTCTGCCTTCTTTCCCAATTCTTGGGGAGAGGTCAGATCCGAGTCAACAAGGTGCTGATGCAACAACTGCTTCTGACAATTGTTTACAATCTGTTCCCTCATGATCAGATTGTACAATCCTGTGTAATCAGTAACCTTACTGCCCAGCAACCAGCCCTCCAAAGCCTTAGTGGCACAATCCACAAAGTCAGACCAATCCTGAAACTGAGTTTTCTGGGTTTCCCTGAACCGCAACCTGCACTGCTCAGTGGTAAAGCCAAACCCATCTATCAGTGTGTTTTTCAGGACTTGGTAATTGTTAGCATCCTCAGCTCTAGTACTGAGGAGCTTATCTCTACCTTTGCCTTCAAAGGAGAGCCAGAAGACAGCTGCCCACTGACTCTGGGGGACGCACTGGACAGTGCAGGCCCTCTCCAAAGCAGTTATCCATTTGTGGATATCATCCCCTTGTTTAAAGGGGGGCACTATCTTACTCAGGTCTCGAGTGTCTAAACTCCTGTCCTTCTCTCGAGGTAAAATGCTGCCACCAGTGGGGTCTACCCCAATCAATTTCTGCTCTCTAGCAAAGGCAAGTCTCTCTTTGGCCAGGGCAAGTTCTTCCCTTTCAATCCTCAGATTGACTTCCCTCATCTTAGCTTCATGCTCTCTTCTCTGAGGGGATGTCATCCCTCTGTGAGAAGAGGTCTGAGAGCCATTGGTTCGAATGGATCTGTTAGAGCCTCTGGATAGAGACCTAACTCGTCCATTCCCAATGTTAAGCCTGCCTGAAAGTGGCCCGGGGGTCCCCCAAGTCCATTCTCATGCCTGCTTAAGTTGGTCCTGGTGAGTCTACTGACTTCTACCTGACCTTTGTCTGCCTCATCCCCAGACACTTCCTGATCCTCTTCCTCCTCATCACTACCTGTGCCATTGAGTTGGAGGTCAGGGTCCCCAAGGGTTCCCTCTAAGGGGGGCATGTTCCCATCTGGATTAGAAGGGTCTGTGTTAGCAGTCCTTCTGGCATCATAACTCTCTAAGAGACCAATCAGGAATGGGATTGTAGGGTTAGAACCCCGATTTAGCTTCCTGGAGGTACACACTTGTCTCATCTCCTGGAAGCTAAGAGCTGCATATCTTGAGACGACCTGTGGAGGGTCCACTGACACAAGGGGGGCCTCTGAGTTCCCTCCTTTGTCTGACATGCTTTTCTAGTGAGGTGTAAGTGGTGCACTTACCTACACTATTTGTTTGCCTACTGATCCCTTGCTAAGAGTTGTAGTCAGGGTGTGCTAGGCCCTGTTGAACTACAACAGCTGGTTCAGTAGAACTCAGAGTATTCTAAGCTAAGTTATATGTACCTTGGTACTTATGTGATCTTTCAAATGATATTCTTAGGATACGTGTGGTAAAACAACAGCAAGCTCAAATCCCAACCGCTGCTCACCAATGTGAGAAGTTGGCCTGATATGTAGTGCTCACTATTCTAGTGATCACTGTGTATCATTCCAAACGACCCTAATTGATGATTGGTTGTAAGTCAACCTTTTAGACCAGCTATCCTAGTAGCATGGACAAGAGCAGTCTTTAGGCTAAACTCTAGAGGGCGTGTTAAGCCAGCTGTTATACCATCACATATACCCCTTGAACACCAAGTGAAAGGACACCACACAAGTTGTTATGAAAATAAAAGGATATTTATTTAGAACACAACAGCCCTGGACTCTTTAAGAGGACAGGGCGCTAAGCACAATACAAAGCTCTTAAAGAAATTCTGAAAGTCGCACAATTTACACAAATGCCCGAGGGGCACGAAAAACCATATACTCTACAAGTGGAATGCGAAATTACTAGCAGGTAAGTACTACTCTCAAAGACTTTAGAAACGCTAGGCCTACAATGCTGAACCCTTGGATTAGAAGCAGGAGGCCTAGGGACGTCATGTGCAGAGTGGAAACTCTCACGCGTAATGCGGGACAAAGTCTATGGTCCTAGAAATTACAAAGTTAGTGTTCTCGGGCGAACCGGACTAGGTAGGTCAAAAACGAAAGTGGATCTAGACACTTAGAGAGTTGGTCTACGCAGGAGCTCGGTTTACCTAGCCCAGGGGCTGCGGCTGCATAGGGTTCAAGTGTCGTCGGGTTTCTTCGTTGACGAACCAGGAGCCTGAAGTGGAAGTTGCTGGCAGGCGACCAGTGAAGATTTTCCGGGCCGATCCAAGGACTGGATCAGCTGAAGAGGGTACCTGTAAGCAGAGGGGACCAAGTTCTGAATCACTAGCCAGTGATTAGATGGGCACCAGGATGGCACCGGATGAAGTCACCTCGACCAGGTGAGTGGGCGACGCTGGGCTCTGCAGTCTCTCGGACCAGGAGGCGTTGTCGGTGACCAGGATGGAGGTGCGAGTTGTCCCACGAAGGTATCTGCTGTCGGCGATGCTGGACCCAGGATTGGGGCAACAACTCTTGGCAAATGCAAGCCCACGCGGTGGACTCAAGATGGCGTCTGGAGTGGACCAGGAGGGTCCGGGGTGCTCCTCTGTTGGAGGGGAGCAAGGGCCAGTCTGGAGCAACCAGACCAGCGATGGAAGTGTCGTCGTTCGTCGTCAAGAGGGCTACAAGCCAGCAGGCAAGTGGCCAGACAACGAGGTGAGCAGCAAAGAGCAGAAGGGCCCCACGCAGATCTCGTGGATGCTGGGGGGCTGGACTTCGGTGCTGGAGCTGCTCAGGGTTAGGGCTTCTCAAACCCCAAAGCACTCACTCGAGGATCCCTCGGCGGTCATGCTGGATAAGCGTAGTGCAGTTCTGAAGATGGCCGGTCCCTCAAGGTCTCGTCACACCCACGAATCTCAGCTGGGCTGATGATGTAGGTAGAGGTCAGAGGTGCCAGGGAAGCCGGGTCTCGTCGTGCTGGTCGGCCTGGTTCCGGAGGAAGGACGTGCAGCAAACCGCAGTGTTCTTAGTTGGTGCCCGCAGATGCAGGGTGACTACTCCTTAGTCACAAGGGAGAAATCTTAGGAAGAAGTCTTGAGTTCCTTTCGTAGAAAGTAGTTTCAGGATTCAAAGATGATCTAATTTGGAAGGGTCCCCGCTCCCACCTTTATACTAAAGAAAGGGGCTGGTACGGGACTAGGTCCTACCCATGGGTGGGACCAGGAAGGGGGGTGGTTACACCCCTCTCCCATGCCGGACTTTCCCCAGCTCAGGGGCTGGTGTGCCCCTGGAACTGGTTCAAACTGGCAGATGAACAGTGAGCACCGGGGTGCCACTTGCAGTCACCTTCCTATTCAGCCCTGCCAACCTAGGATACACAAAACCCTGTCTGGGATGGTGCTAGCACCGCCCCTGACAGGAAACCCTTTGTCCAAGCTCCCCTCGCTGGAAGGACTCCCAGCTGCAGGGGGTCAGACTTGTGTCTGTGGTGGCAGCATCCATTTTGTAATGTTGAGGCTCGAGTGAACTTTAACCGGGATTCACAGTTACATACATGTTGTGTCCCTCTAGAAGGGTGGAATGCTAACCCCGTTGCCAGAATTGGCGAGGGGTTAGTATTCCAATTCGTATGACACCTTACTCGACATGTTTTGATAAAGCGATACCAAAGATAGCAAATAACCGCGAGGATTGTAATGCACTTAAGAGTATATGGCACGCGTTATCATAGAACAGCTATTAGGACTTGGTTCCGCAAGCTGCAGACGGGCTCAGCTCATGCCAGAGCACCATCTCACATAATTCCAAGCACTCTGCCCTCAGGATTGTTAAGGCCTGCCATAGGAGTGACTGATAGGAATACATGTGTCCATTTTAGGGTTAGATATAGGTATACTATATCTACAACAAAGGGTGATTACACCACTTTGCCCCAGCTGTCGTGCAGCCAGTTGTGTCAGATTTAGATGGCCAGCCAGGGGTGGCATAATACATGCTGCAGCCCCTGGTAGGCCCTGGGTACACCTATGCCCTGAGTTACAGGGTCTGATAAGGTGGCCCAGTACCAATTGGTAAATGCACCTAAGGTACACGTGACAATTTAGTGAGAGAACAGCAAGGCTGTGGGTCTGATTAGCAGGCCCACAGCCAGAAAAGTCATAAACCAGTGAAGCAAAAAGCAAAAATCTGGGGTGATCAAATGATTGCAGACCCTACTCTCCTACAGCTACCATGCTATCGAGGCGTACTGTAACTATACAAACATAGATGGGTCACTGCTACACAGATGTGGCACAGGGAGTAGTGCAGATAACATCTATTTTGGAAAACATGCAAACCAGTACTATATCTGGACTGGCAGTTTTAGGGGTAGGTGAGAGTGAAAAGGCATCAAGTCTTAGTAGCCTCTCGGTCCCTTAGGTCTCCATCCTTAGGTGCAAATGGAGACATATTCTACAGATGTTTGTGCTATTCCAGAGGCTAGTAATGCTAATAAAAGCAGATCGAGAAGAAAGCATTGATGTGTTTGTCATATTTCTCATATGCTACTTACTTATGAGTATTGTGTCATACTAACAAATAATGCATAGGCTAGGGAAACATTGTGTCATTTTACATTGTTTCTCACGCTGAATTTATATATATATATATATATATATATATATATATATATATATATATATATATATATATATATATATATATATATATATATATATATATATATATAAATAAACAACGAATGTGGAATCGAATGCAGGCGCAGTAGATGACAGCTACAAGGCAAAGCTCAAAACGCTGGAGGAACTGATGCGCACCGGTCCGAGATAACCAAATGGTGGGAGTCAAAATCTCTACAAAAATACAGAGAGGTGGAGCGGGTCCCTAGAGGGCTCAGAATAATGTTGGCACCTAGCTTCGAACAGCCCAACCCAGATATGCTAAAATAATAGGCTGCAAGTAACCTGGAAGCCTCAATGCGCCTTGTAATCATACTCATCAAGTATGCGGAAATTGACAGAGACAACGCGCAACGTGAAATTGACTGCATCAACAGTGAACTTGATGCCATGGACAATAAAGAGGCAATCACAAAGGGGAGAGAAGAAATTGATAAACGACTGAACAAACATGAGGAAACAATAAAAGCCTGCAATATTTTCAAATTCGCTTGTGACAAGACGGATTATGAGTGCGGGCAGATCTTCACTTTTGCCAGAAAATACTATTCCATCAGGACTCAACACATGAATAAACAAAGTCAGCAGGGACTGTCTAATCCACCACTGAGTAACACTGAGGGGGCGAAATCAACATTGCTTTCAGATATAAGCTCCCTGGCTGAAAGTGGGGCTGACTCGGATGATGGAGCAAGATGAAGAAGTAGCAATATACCCGGCAGAGTCAACCCAAGTACCGGTGAAGAGATGGATTTTTTAGTCTACGACAGGGGGCAGACCCTCAGGCCACGGCTGCCCGGAAAGAAAACACCAGCACAACAGAAGGCGGCGCGAAAGGAGGAAACGCAGGAAAGTCGAAACAAATGAACAGAAGAAGAGGCAATTGGAGAATGAAATAAGCAGGGACACTAAAACCATCATCAATCTGAGCACCATCGATCTGTCTGAGGCTGAAAAGCAACTCCTCACACTAGGCCTCACCTACTGTCCCTAAAGTACTTTTGATTACAGTAATACCAGAATCGATGTGTTCAAGTTCATCCGAAAGCTCAAGTTGATTAAGTTTTTCAAACTCAAACAATCCAACACCATTGACACTAACACGCCACAAGCTGTCCCAACCACTGAGCAACTCCTCACAGTGGGTGATATCCCTACACCACGGATACTAGTCGAACTTGAACTACCTTGCACACCTAGACCTACCCAACAAGTCCTCCAAGATGAAGGCATTGAAAGCACGATCAGAATTGCCATCTCTTTCAAACCGCGTTCTACATTTACCCCTATAATGCCAAAGGACGCCATAGACATCTTCAATGAGATTATCACTGATGAATTGAAGAAACTACACATGAAAACCAGAAGACATACGAGAACTCTCAACCAACAAAACTTGAGGTACAAAGAGTTGATGAAAAACCTTCAGAGTAACAGTGAAGTCATCATAAATAAAGCTGACAAGGGAGGGAACATTGTACTGTGGCCACGTAATCTATACCTGGAAGAGGCCAATAGACACCTCAATGACACCTTGTGCTATAAATTATCTAGCCAAAAAGAAGTAACAGACACCAACAAAGACCTCAATCGTCACCTTAATGAGTTCAGAACTAGAGGACAACTAAGCAAGGATGAATATGCTTTTCTTAACGTTGAGTCACCGGTCCTACCAATTCTATATTTTTTGCCGAAGGTGCACAAGAATATGACCCCTATCCCAGGCTGGCCTATCATCTCGGCCAGGAAAAGCATCTGTGAAAACATATCCAAATATGTGGATTTTTTCTTGCAAGATTTGGCGTCTATTCAACCATCTTATCTAAGAGACACCAGTGACTTCCTTTGTAAGGTGAAAGATATCCCCTGGTGTAATGACTATTTGCTCATCTCCATGGACATCACTTAGCTGTACACCAGCATCAATCACACAGATTGGCAGCCTGCAAATATTTCCTCAACAAACGACCAATCAACCAACACAGACATAATGAACTCATGTTATTCCTCATTCATTGGTGCCTGTCACATAATTTCTTTATGTTCAACAAAAAGACATGCCAACAACTCAGAGGTGTGGCCATGGGAGCCTGCTTCTCACCCAGATACGCATATTTACATGTTTCAAGCCAGCGAAGGGGATTAAGGCTATTATGCCCGCACCGGTGACCAAGTTCCTATTGTATACATATGTGTGGGTGCAGATGGTCTGGGATACAATCCCCTAGATCCCAAAATTAGAAAACAAAAAATCCTTTTTGTTTTACAAATCAAATTGCACAAGATGACCCTGCACACCCCAACAATTAGTAATACAGTATAGATGCTTAATATGCATATGTTCACAAAAGATCCAATTGTTCTCCCAAGAATATCCAAAGTCAGATTTCTTCTTTAAGCAATCCTTTTATTCACAGTTGAAGATTAAAACCAATAGCCAACGCGTTTCGTCTGTGACCGGGCTTCTTCAGGGCTTAAATTAAATATATCTGTATGGCACAGCTTCAGATTGGTCTTCACACTTGTGTTTCAAAAATAGGTTTCAATAAAAAAGGAGATCATGTATTAGAGATGTGCCAAAGCACCACAGTTCATCATAAAACTCAATGCTGCCAAATCCAATTGAAAATCACAAAATATAGCCATTAGTGGGCTCCCCATGTACGGCATTCTGCGTTGTAACAAGGTTCATTGCCGAACTGATGGACCGTAATCGGCCCCCAAGTAAGGAGCACTCATCGGCCCGCTGTCGTCCGCGGTAGTGCAATCCCCACGGCTGGCATGCCGCGTAATTATTGAGTTCCACCTTTGCCAAAGCTTAGGATGCACATTTCCATCAGTCAATCTCCATCGATAAAGGCAACATCGCAGTCTGCAAATACACAAGAAAAGTATCTCAGCCTTACGCGTTTCAGACAATAGTACGTCCTTGATCACAGGCATGAATGGCAGCACAATAACTGGAAAAAGACTTCTGGTATATTTTACAAGTACCATTTATTGCCCTCAGGTGCGGCAACACGTGAATGATCACGTAATGTCTTGAATTGCATTATGGGTATTTTGTGATTTTCAATTGGATTTGGCAGCATTGAGTTTTATGATGAACTGTGGTGCTTACTGAAAGACTTCTGTACCCATAATGCAATTCAAGACATTACGTGATCATTCACGTGTATGTATATATATATATATATATATATATATATATATATATATATATATATATATATATATATATTACCTACCGGTGATAGCCAGTAGGTATATGTAGTTAGGATTAGCTACCATAGGAAATCCGCAACATTCTATTGAGAATAACTTTGGCGCCGGTTGAGGAATTTGCGTGTAATTTTCCAAGATTTTGGCCAGCTCCGCTCCGCTCCTTCCCTGTAAGTTTCGGGGGGATTCGTGAAGTGGGGGCTGAGAAAAAAGGGGGGTCCTAAAACGTGTTTTCCCCATGTTAATTTCCATAGGACGGTCTGACAAGTCTACAGCCCGAACTGCTGAACGGAATAACGCCAAACTTTGCAAAATTGTAGGGACTGGTACGCTGATGTGCCTTTGCTATGTTTGGTAAAAATTACTCCAGTGGTTTTTATGAAAATTAGGTTCAAAAACACATATATATCTGGGCGGAGCCTAACCACACATCTCTTCATGAGATCTGATTGGCTGTCAGCACTTCATCCAAGAAGTGTTGGCAGCCATCTTGGGACCAATATACATGATAGCACCTCGTTAGAAAGCATTGTAGTTAATAGAGGGTGTTAGGACTTTAGTTACATCATAAATCATTTGTTGATGGTACCATACTCATTTTAGGAATTGTGGTGCGTTCTAAGGTAATTTTACCATGTGAAAAAGCTTTCTGCTGGGTTATCATGAATCATGTTTGAAAGAAAACTATTATCTCATGCTTTTCCCACAGTGGTTTGGAAGGGGCTCTATAAGCTAAACTGAAAGCATATTTTCTGTAAATTCACATTATCTTTCTCAGTCATGTGAGAATGAAGTCTGACATTCTCAGTTAAACATGTACATCCAACAAGGGCAGAGACTGTCAGTTTTGCGTTCTACTGCAGCCTCCTAGAGTGTTCTAAAGAACAACTAGAGCGCTAACAGTCCTACTTATTACAAAGGTATGGCACACCTGAAGCCACCTTGATTGGAATAAAGTGGTAACTCTTAAAACATTTAATTTAAAAAGGAACAAAATGAGGGGGTATATTTTGCCATAGAAAGTATGATTAGTACTGCAGAAAGAAAAATTAGAGCACATTTTGAGTGACTTCTCAAATCCTCTTCTATTTCATTAAAAAAACTTCTGACATGCAGACTGGAACATGCACTTTGAATACCAGCAGCAGACTTCCCTGGTGAGCAGTAGCTTTACTACAGTGATCTAATGAGCAACTAGAGTGCTAACATTCAGAATTTATGGCAAATGTGTGACACATCTGAATGCCTTCTTGATGGAACCAAAGTAAACAAGCATTGAAATGCAATAGATCTCGCCCTCGTTTAAGTTAAAGCCATTCTGTTTGTAATGAGGTGGCTTTTTAGCTTTGCATTTATTAGTGTTTTTAAAACTTTCATGTAAATAACATGCATATGTATGCATATATGTATATGTATGCCTGCATTTATATTTGTATTTATATAGATATGCAGATTATATATGTTTATATATGTATGTATATATATACACATTAATTGCAAGTTTAATTGCAAGTTTATATAGCGCTAGGATCGACTCCCGGAGGAGTATCTCCGCGCTTCGACCGCTGCAAAACCCTTCCTGGCTTCCCTGAGAGATGGTCCCTTAATGGGTATCTCCAGGGTGAGACCAGGCATCCCCGGCGGTCTGGTGGGGCCGTTAGTGCAGATGAGGCAAGCTTATGCCCAGAGTTGCCGAGTGTGATCGCTGATCAGAGTGGGCACCGAGGCGAGAGAATTATCGAGTCCGCTGACCCTGGTCCAGAAACCTGCCGCGTCGGGAATCGAACCCTGGTCCCGGGCCGTCCTCTGCTCTCGGGTCTGCCGCCTCTAACCAGTGAGCCACACTACTGCACATACATACATATATATAAATGCATATGCATATATATATGTGTATATGTGTGCGTGTAGAGAGAGGTAGAGAGGTAGAGAGGTAGAGGTAGAGAGGCAGAGACTAGTAGAGAGAGAAGTAGAGAGAGGTAGAGAGTAGAGAGTGAGTAATAGAGTTGAGAGTGAGTAGTAGAGAGTAGTAGAGAGCAGTAGAGAGAGTAGCAGAGAGTGAGTAGTAGAGAGTAGTAGAGTGAATAGTAGAGTGAGTAGTAGAGAGTAGTAGAGAGTGAGTAGTAGAGGGTGAGTAGTAGAGAGTAGTAGAGAGTAAGTAGTAGAGTGAGTAGTAGAGAGCAGTAGAGAGTGAGTAGTAGAGTGTAGTAAAGAGTGAGTAGTAGAGAGTAGTAGAGAGTGAGTAGTAGAGAGTGAGTAGTAGAGAGTGAGTAGCTGAGAGAGAGAATTGTAGAGAGTAGTAGAGAGTGAGCAGTTGAGAGTAGTAGAGAGAGTAGTAGAGAGTGAGTAGTAGAGAGTAGTAGAGAGTGAGTAGTAGAGTGAGTAGTAGAGAGAGAATGTAGTGTAGAGTGAGTAGTAGAGAGTAGTAGAGAGTGAGAAGTAGAGAGTGAGTAGTAGAGAGTAGTAGAGAGTGAGTAGTAAAGAGTGAGTATTAGAGAGAGAGTAGTAGAGAGTGAGTAGTAGAGAGTAGTATGGAGTGAGTAGTAGAGAGCAGTAGATAGTGAGTAGTAGGGAGTGAGTAGTAGAGAGAGAGTAGTAGAATAGTAGAGAATGAGTAGTAGAGAGTGAGTATTAGAGAGTAGTGGAGTAGTAGAGAGTAAGTAGTAGAGAGTAGTGGAGAATATTCCAAAGTTTGGCACAGCACCACTTGCACAATAAGTCCAATCAAATCATATCACTTAGAGTCCTTATTGAAGGGCTGAATCTTGGTGTATATTCAAATGCTTTTATTTTCCTTAAGTTTATGTACACAGCCAGCCGACGCGTTTCGTTCTGTACAACAGAACTTCTTCATGGCGTTCTTATTTCCTTCAGGTTATGTTGGTATCCTGTTGTCATATAACTAGATATTTCTTCCAAATGTTGGACGAGACGTAAGTACATTCTTATTCAAAGTGACTAGGTATCAATTTTACCCACACAATTCGGGCAGACTTGAGTAATTTATAGCATCCTCAAAGTCAGTCTTTCAAAAATTCCAAAGTATAGGACATGATAATCCAAATCCAAATGTTTCTCAAGAAAAGTCATTTTCAATTGTTCGGAATATCTGCGTTTGGGCATATATGACCCAGGGACCCCCAGTATGCAAGGGGAATTAGTCCCCCCTCTGCAAACCCGCCAGTGGCCTGCGTTGCAGAGAGGTGTAAAAAGGGGCATAGCCTCATTACACCTCAGTGAAATGCAGCCCCCTGGCGCATACTGGAGGTTCCAGGTGGGCTAGTTGGCCGCCAGTGACCCCTAGTATGCAAGGGGAATTAGTTCCCCCTCTTCAAACATGCACGGGGGCTGCGTTGCAGAGAGGTGTAAAAAAGGGTGTGGCCTCATTACACCTCTCTGCATTGCAGCCCTCTGGCGCATACTGGAGGCTCCTGGTGGGCTATTTGGCCCCCAGGGACCCCCAGTATGCAACAGGAATTAGTTCCCCCTCTGCAAATGCGCCAAGGGGCTGCATTGCAGAGAGGTGTAACAAGGGGCATAGCCTCATTACACCTCTGCAATGCAGCCCACAGGCGCATACTGGAGGTTCCAGGTGGGCTAGTTGGCCCCCAGACCCCAGTATGCATGGGGAATTAGTTCCCCCTCTTCAAACATGCACGGGGGCTGCATTGCAGAGAGGTGTAAAAAGGGGCGTGGCTTCATTACACCTCTCTGCAATGCAGTCCCCTGGCGCATACTGGAGATTTCTGGTGGGCTTTCAGGTCTTATATAGTTAGGAATTAGCATTAAAAAAACTTTGAAATTCACTGAAAAAACATAGGTTTCAGGCCTTATATAGTTAGGAATTAGCATTTAAAAAACCTTGCAAATTCACTGAAAAAAACATAGGTTTCAGGCCTTATATAGTTAGGAATTAGCATTTAAAAAACCTTTAAAAGTTTTAGGGGTGTTAGAGTTAGCTGGACATTTCACTCATACAAAACCATTGAAATTGCTCCTATAAAGTTAGTTGTACTAACTATATTTCGCGCACCCGAAATCCATCCTACTCACTTATGCAAACAATGGATCATACTTACATATTTAGTTAGCTACACACTTATACAAACACAAGTTCATCTATTCATTTAGATAGTAAGTCATACTTAGTGAATTATAAAATCATTATTACAAATATAAAGTTATCCATACAGTCACTCACACAATCATTGAGTCTTATGTATACTTATTTATATACAACAACTGACACATACACTGCCTTTTATTTTTCTAGTTTGTTGGACATGCACCATTGAGAAATATATTTGCTCATCACCACACCCATAAAGATATTCACTCACCCAAACAACTGTTAGAACATGTAGTTTTAACTTCATATATCTAGTGAATCAACTATTCACACATCTTTGGGCAGTCACACACCCCCCACCGAACCACACACACATTTACTCTCCCATACAAATACTCAGTTAACTAATCAATACCTAATATAGACTTTCACATAGCTAGTAACTAACTGGAGAACCAGTTTACACAACAACTGACAAAGTGATACAGATATTCAAACAGTTTAGTCACTATCCACTATATTTAGTGAGACACTATAAATTTGTCAAGTAAACAGTCAATTACACTTCTACTAAATCGTCCATCCAAATATTTATTTTTATATATCAACTCATTCTTCAATGTTAATTGCTTAATATATAATGCATGTTTAAATAACGAAGCAAACCACATTCACTGGATGATGTCATCAGTGATGTCATCAGTGATGTCATTTGAGATAACATCAGTGATGTCACTGACCATGTCATGAATGATGTAATATGTGACATCATCAACAGTGGATTGCGGGTGCGCGAAATATAGTTAGTACCACTAACTATATAGGAGCAATTTCAGTGGTTTTGTATGAGTGAAATGTCCAGATAACTCTAACAACCCTAAAACTTATAGTTTTTTGAGTGAATTTTAAAGGTTTATTAAATGCTAATTCCTAACTATATAAGGCCTGAAACTTATGGTTTTTTCAGTGAATATATATATATATATATATATATATATATATATATATATATATATATATATATATATATATTGTAAACACAAAGTTTTTAGCTGTCTCCCAAGCCTCTTCTTCGGCGGGCACACAGCAGGGGTAGCCACCCCCTTTACATTGAACACAGTTTTACCAACGTAATCTCTCCATCCATTCGCGGAAAGAAATAACACTGGAGCCGTGGCCTCGGTATTTGGTGCAGTTTTAATCAGTACACAACGTCCTACGTGTTTCGGAGTGTAGCTCACTCCTTCTTCACGGGCCTGCAAAACCATTTGGTGACCCCCCGCCTGGTTTTTACCCGTGCGGTAGGTGCAAAGCTTGCAAAAATAGTAAAAAGATCATAACATACAAAGTGGCAGACAATACAAGAAAAATCTGAAAGTTCCTGACCTGTACAACACCTTATACCGTATATTGTCTAGTCTGCCCCTGCGGACTGAGGTATATTGGTAGCACTATTCACCAAACAAAAATTTGCATACTAGAACATTTTACACGCCATTAACAAAGGGGACGTTAACTATCCAGTAGCTAGACACTTTCAAAAGTATCACAGAAGTAATAATGAGGTACTGTCATATTTTGCCTTAGATCATGTTCCCATGAGCGTGAGGGGAGGAGACAGATTGATGAGATTACACAGATTAGAATCTAGGTACATAATAGACCTTTGTACCAAGACACCGGAAGGTTTGAATAGTCATGAGGAACTTGCAGTACACTTAGGATAAAGGGCTCTTTATCCTGTGAAGTGATACATTCTGTATAATATGTACTTACTAAGATATTGAAGGCGCAAATGATACCACTGTAACGAATTGCACTATAGAAAATTATATAATTGGTTGAGAGTTGTGGAAAAGTAGCAGTGCACTTTTCTTGCTGAGTAGAATCATGAGAGTACTAATGTGGAAAATCGAACAAAATATTCAAATGAAATGAAAGAATTGAGAAAAATGTAATTTTATAATTTGGGGAATGCACGTTTTTTTAAATAATTTTTTATAATTTTGTAAGGACAAATGCACAAAGTAGCCCATACAGGACCTTATGAATTAGTAGAAGTTAGCCCATACAGGGCGGGATGTGGTAATGAACTTGTACGCAATATCAGGATGTGGATATAATTCTCTGGATGATATTATGATAAGTATCTAATGGCATGATGAAATATATGCATCAGGCACCGCTATAAAATGGCGCTCAAATTAAGCGTGTTTTTACATGGTTGCACTAGTCCTATGTTGATGTTTATTATTTGGAAATGTGATCACAAGGTTAACATAATAAAATAATGGCCGAGTCCGGCTCGCCCTCGTACCACAGAGGAAGGCGTATGCCGAAACACGTCTGGTGCATTTGAAAGTTTAATAAAATCTTTGACTTTTCCCCCGCGAGTGCTGTGTCTCTTTTGGCAACAAGGAAGGGGACAAGGAGCGTGATATATTGCGGTAGCACTTCCCGCAACACAGCACCCGTGTACGAGTGCGTGATTAAGGTGCAACAGGAGCGAGAATATATATATACCTTCCTTTCTTTTCATTTCCGTGAAAAATAATTGTTTGTAATCTCTGCATGATGAGCTCTACTTCTAGCAGCTGATCCATCCTGTTGGGGTTGTATTGTAGTATTCCTTCCTTAGGATCAGAATCTGTTTCTATTTCTACATTGTGAAGACCCATTCTCAAAGCAAGATTATGTAACATGTAGCTTTGATTTTGCAACATGTGTCTGGACAGTAATGGAGGCTCCACCACTGTTGAGTGGACACCTGAAGCATGGTTTTGGAACTCCAAAGGCCCTCTCTATAATGGAGTGTTAGACCTGGCACCATTGGCGTGGGTCTCCCTCTTTGCTGTTGCCTTATGTCTTTTTGCTGGTGTTGTATGCTTTGGACACTGTGCCACTACTATTCAGTGCCACAGTGCAAGTGCTCCCTATTGTAAATTGATGTATTAATCAGTGGTTCCATGTTTGACTATTTGGTTTACTTGTCAGACCCTAGTCTAGTGCAGTGAGTGTGCCCAGGGAGTGTAAATCCAAATGCTGCTGGTGGGCCTGCAGCACTGGTTGTGCCACCCACAGAAGCAGCCTTGTAAAATGTGTCTAAGGTCTACCATTGGAGAGCCTGCGTGCAGTCTGGTCCTGTCATGCTGACTGGGCAAGTGCACCCACTTGCCAGTCCCTAAACCTTCCCTTTTATTCATATCAGTCACCTCTATGGTAGGCCCAAGGGCAGGGTGCATTGTAAGTATAAAGTAGGACAAGCCCTGATGTGTGTGGCATGTCCTAATAGTGAATTACAGCCATTTTCGTTTTTCACTATTGCAAGGCTACCTGTTCTCCATAGGCCAGAGTGGGCTGAGAGTTATTACATTTTATAATCCTAACTGTCTCAGAGAACATGGTAGAAATTCGAGTTTAGAATGCCTGAACTCAGAATGATAAAATACATATTTTAGTGAAGTTGGTTCTGATATTCTGTGTTTGCAAATACCACTTTTAGAAAGTAGGTATTTGCTTGTCTAACCATTCAAACCTGCCTCTGCTAGGTTGTGTATTCCTTTGTCTGGTTTTGTGAGTGACAGGGCTGGGGAATTCCAGGAGACAGGCTGAGTCACCCGGTGGTGAATCAAGAGATCTGCATCTAGATGGGAGGGAGGAGTTGCACCTGAACCTTAATTAGGGCTGTGTCTGCCTTCCACAATGCTGGCTCCGCCCACTGGGGAGCAGCAGATGTCTCTGCCATGCACACTGAAAGAAGAGAAGGAGTCCTGTAGACAAAGTGCTCCAGGACTGTACTTGCCTTCCATAATGCTGGCTCCACCTCCTGTGGGGCGTCTGATGTGCCTGCCCTGCATTGTGAAAGGAAAGGAGAAGTCTGGTAAACAGAGTGCTTCAGAACTGGTTTGGACGGGGCAAAGGCCCTCTCCCCTCAGAGAACAAAGGATTTTGGGGTATAAATATTGGGACCCTGATCCCATGAAATTAGATCTCTTGGAACTACAAGAAGAAACCTTTTCTGAGGAGAGGAACCTGAAGAAACTGAAGAGAGACTATTCCTAAGCTGAAGTGCTGCTTAGGGGATTGGCCTGCAGTGGTTGCCTTACTGCCAAAGGAAGGAGAAAGGAACTTTGTGTACTTTGCTTTCAACTTGTGAAGGATCTCCAATGGCTTGGAAAAGAGCTTGTCTCCTGCTGAAGTCTCAGGGACAACAGACGTCAACCCCAAGCTCCCCAGAGTTCTTTGGAAGTGCCTGCTGCTGTTTTGGGCCTTCTGAGGAACTCCGCGTCACAAGGAGCTGGAAGTACGACTCAACAAGAAGAAACGTGTTGCCGTCGCTGTTCCTGCCGTAGCAACTCCGAAGGAGGGTGTCGCTGCTGGAATTGTCGCATTGCACCGCATCGCAGAGATGCGTGCCGCAACAAAGAGGAAGCGTGTCGCCGTCACTGCTGCTGCCATCGCAACTCCGAGGGAGGGTGTAGCCGCTGGAACTGTCTCACTGCACCGCATCGACCAAGAGCACCACGCATCCCTGCGAAGTGCGCCGCCATCGGAGCTGCTGTCGTCGCATCTTGGATGTCGCCTCTGTAGTTGTCGCATTGAGCGGAAGCTTCATGCATCGTGGGAGAAGAGCGTCGCCGCTGGAGCTGTGGTCATCGCATCGTAAGGGGGTCGCCGCTGCAGTCCAAGCATCGAACCCAGAACTTCTTGCATCCCCGAGAAGCGTGCCTCATCTGGAAGATCATCATGTCTTTATTTCTTTGTATCTGAACTTTGCTGCATTTCTCATCGCTGCGACATTGCTTGTTGTGGAAGCGCAACGTAACCTAAGGTACATTGACGCAGACTGTCGCATCTAAGAACTGAACTGAACTGAACTAAGCTTAAATCTACCATCTTAAAGTAATCATAGTGTGTATTTTTGTCGTTTATGGTCTTGTGGTAACTCTATATAAAGTCTACTTATTTTGTATATAAAACCTGTGTGGTGTCCATTTGTAGTGTTGTCACTGGGTGACTGTATGTGGTCACAACTGCTTAACTTACAATGCCTCTGAAGTAAAGCCCTTCTGCTCGTGCCAAGCTACCAAAGGTGTGAGCAGGGGTTATTTTAGGAATGTAATCCCCTTATCCTGACTAGAGGAGAGGGTCCCTATTTGTAGCAAGTACCTACCTGTGCCAACTAGAGACCCCCAAATCTAACATGCAGCATGTGGGTTTGCAAGCTGGTTGCACCTCTGCTCACTCCTTGTACTTGGTTTCAACAACGGTCTTAGTTCCGAATGCATATGCACTGTCTACTACAAATGCAAGGAGACTTACTTAAGTATGGGTTTTTGCTTTGTTTGGTATTGTGTGTTATACATTTTCTATAGGCTTGCCATGTAGAAAAGCATTGCCAAAATCACACTAAGACAGCCTATTATATATCCTACTGTGGCAGAACATATAGGAAACATGAACGCTGCCTGGAAATCGGGCTACGAGGTCTGCAATTATGTAGGAGACCGCACACACTACCTGTATATTAAGGAAGTGACTATTATTGTGGGTTCTATAGATACATATGCAGATGGTGGACAGATGGCAATAGTTGTATCATCAACAAATCCACTGTCATTAGGAACGTGTGCCATATGGTAAAATAACGGTTTGGTATGTGGTAAGTCTAGCTGAGATGCTGGGAAATGTACCTAATTATTCATTTTGGGCAAGATGTTATCAAGAAACCTATGGACAAAATGTGACAAGGCAACTTAGGATACTCCCCCTACTACTGTTATTACTCCCTGGTAACTTGCAGATGCTAAAATGTGTATGCAACACAATACCTGCATATTCAGTGGAATAGCATTGTTTCTGTCTGTGAAGGTCTGTAGCTGTGGATGTAAATCTCCAATTAAATCCAAAATGAACTGACTATTGAGGATGTATTTCTCAAATATCTCCTCCTCACTTTGATCAAACTAGGTTACCCTAACCCTAAAAATCCTCACCTTCTGTACATACCCACCAAAATCCTCATGGTCCTCTCCAGAACATAGTAAGACAAAATTGTAAAAGGGTCTGATGCATTTTGGCCAATTAATATAGATTGCACCGGGTGTACAACTAATTTGAGTTGGTGGTATCTGCATTTCCTAAAACTGCATTTTGCGGCTAGTCACATTTGAGAAATGCTTCACACATAGAAATTGTGATTTGCAATTCGGAAAACCCTATTTGCAATTCCTTATTTTTAATCGCAAAAAAATAACAATTTCCAAAAGGGAGGAATTTCAATTTGCCCAGCCAAATTGCCTTTCATTCATATCAAAAAGAGCTTTTGCATTTGCAAATTTCCAGAATTACTGATTCGAAAAATTTGATAATGCAAAAATCTTTTGTATATCTGGACCTGAGGCCTATTTATTAAAATATGGATTCTGAAATTACTGCTGAAGGATATTCTACTAATGATCTAAACCTAAAAAACATTGCATTTCAGAATGCATGGTCAGCTATGGTAACACACCACCTCCACCTTCACAACCCAAACACTTAAGGCATGCTCTGTAGCCAAAATGCTCTCATCTGCTGTGATCTCTGGGCATGGCTATTCTTAGGTGGGCACTGAGCACAGGAAATAGTCACTGGCCTTGCCCTCTAACAACCATGCTACGAACCGTCAAAAGGGCACTTCTTGCTGCTGTGTTCAGAGGGCAGCAGGCAGAGGGAATCATCTGCTCCCATGCCCAATCCTCTACAAATTGGGTACTGAGATGGATCGATAGTCTTTTCAATTAGAGACAACATTAGTAAACATATGTGGCTTTCACTTGGCAGACTTGTCAAAATTGGACCTATACTGCCAGTGTCTAAAACAGCACATCGTATTAAATGCTTTCATTTTCACACCCATCATCTTGGCCCACATATGTTCCTTTGTGTCTCTCCCACATCGAGAATCCTGGAATTGGGTATGTCCATTCTGATTTTACAAGAGTATTTATTCAGGCCGTTTGCAGAAGCAAATCTCTGACTATTTCTACGGTGGGAAAGGTTATAACAGGTGTTTGTGAATGCAAACAAACATACAGGTGTGTAAGCATTTACGAACTCCCAAGACAATTCATGGGGCATATTACCAAGCAATAGCGATAATTATCGCTATTGTTTGGTTAGCGGGAAAAAATATCGCCTAGCACCGAGGATTTTTACCGCTGAGATACCTTGATATTATCAAGGTTTATCTCAAAAGCGGCAAAAATCCTGCGAAATGCATGAATATCGCTGAAAAATCTGCGATATTCATGCATTATCGTGACAATGCTCTTAGCCATGTTATCCACCTTCCATTGGATAACATCTCTAAGAACTGCTTTTAGCAGGCGTTAGCTTTTGGAGATATTCGCGCTCAGCGCGAATATTTCCAAAAGTTGTTAATAGGAGTTAGAGATGTTAGCGACTTAGCGACTGTTTTCAGTCGCTAACATCTTGGCACGCCCACTTTGCATGTCATTAGCGATAATTATCGCTGACATGCAAAGTGGGCCCCTAAATGCCCGCTATCACCTACAAGCTGTCGCTAACTGGTGTTAGCGACAGCTTGGTAATAGGGCGATAAAATTATCGCCGCATTAGAGGGAAAAAGTCCCTCTAATGCGGCGATAATGCCCTTGGTAATATGCCCCACGTCTTTATATTGGATATGGCCTGGGATCGCTAGATCGTCAGGACTCTAGTGTGCACTACTCATAGAAAAGTTTTATCAAATGAAGCATAATCCGTACATATTTTCACTATTATACTTTATCGTAGATTTGGTAAGAATCATTTGCATCAAATCAACTTATACATATACAGTGCATTATAAATGATCAAACATTTATACACATTTGGTATTTCGAACAATACACAACACAGTTATTTTTTAAACCCAATGCATTTCGGGGTTAGTACCCCTTCGTCGGGGGTCTGTTGATGTTGAGCTAGACAAATTGAGTGCAATACCTCCAACTATCCACGTCTTTATATGCCAATTCCCTACCCTTCTGTGGGTTTTTATACCATAGAATCATTATATATTATCGGCCTGCTCGGAACCTGAGATCACTGGGCACAGCTAAAATGACTGTGCCTATGGTGCGGAAGGTACGGGCAGGAGGGAGTTCCTTTGACTTTCTGGCGGCTAAGGCATGGAATGACCCGCTGTAGATTTAAGGATGTGCACATCGGATACTCTGCTCCGAAAAAAACTAAAAACCTGTCTCTTCCGACACCCTCCGGGTGGTCGGAAGTAGGCCTTCTTTTTATACTGCTTGGTAGCTATAGGTGTAGGGAGGTGCGGTAGTTCAGTTCAGTTGCTGGGGCTCTGCTGGTGTTCTAGCGCGGGACACTCCATTGGAGTAACTAGGCGCTTTACAAACGAAATAATAATAATAATATACAGAATTTAACTAATCAATACATGTATGCCTTATATGTATTCTTTTGTGGAATCCTAGTAGGCATAAATGCAACCACCTTCGACTGTAAATGCAAGCTCATGTCCTGTTACATAAAAATGGAGATGGTTGTCCAAAGTTTTAAGAAAGTATTGAAGTTAAAAAGGCTGATTTGGGAAAGAGGAGCAAAAGTAAAACAAATAGAGTAAATGTACGATAAACGATATGCTCATTGATTTTTAATTTATTCTAGAATATACCATCTGATGTAAGATTAAAATAGATTAAAGAAAATAAAAAAGCCCTCAACTATTTCATGCAGAAGGCCCTATCCACAGTGGTGCTGGAACTATTTTCAGAGTGGGATACTGCCATTATTTGTACATCACCCAAGTCATTGGGATTGTGAAAAATCTAAGCATCGCTCAAAGAACAAGTGTAGCAAATATGCAACAGGCATTCAGTGGGAGAGTGGTGTATTTTTGAGCACACTGTCACAACTATATTCTAGTGGTGCACTGTCATTTACCGTAGCACATTTTCCATTAAAATGGCCACAAAATGTGTACAGACATACAGTTTAACTGATAAAGCTTTGTAGAGCATAAACAACAATGGGTGGAAATTGGGGTTAAGTGAATAAATATAATTTGCACATCACTTAACTAAAGTGTCTTGATTTATTTTGATCCATCAAAATGTTTCCATCACATGTTAGAATTGTAAAAAAAAGTGCTTCATTTGTACTTTTTTAACTGCTGACATATTTTGAAATATTTGTGCAGTTCATTTAGTTATTTAAATGTTTTTGTGTTGGAAACAAATAACATCATATGGCCTTTTCTTTCACATTCTCTGTGCTCTAACAAGATGGTCACTTAGTTCAATTTACAACATCCTCTCACTTTGTCGAAGGAGATTGAAAAAGTAAATAATGTGTTTTTTATGATTGTAGACACAAAGGGGCCCATTAGGATGACGGGTGGATTGCCCCCACCAGTCTGGCAGTAGCCACCGCCAGCCTGGCGGGGTCAATCCACCCGCCATCCGCACCTAAATTCCCCCCGCCATATTAGGATGGCGGGGGGGTCCACGGCGGACGGAAAGACTGTCGCCGCTTTTCCGCCCCGGTCGCCTTGCGGCCGGGGCGGAAAAGGTTTAATATGGTGGCGGTGTCTATGAGACACCGCCAGCCATATTAGCATGGGCTTAGTTAGATGCCTTTCCATGGCGGCGATTCCGCCACGGAAAGGCATGCGGTTCAACGTGGCAGGCACCGCGCAGTGCCTGTCACATTGTGCTTTGTAATGCATTGCATGTATCTTCAGCATTGCAAGTACAACGTGGCAGGCATCGCGCAGTGCCTGTCACGTTGTGCTTTGTAATGCATTGCATGTATCTTCAGCATTGCGGTGGGCGGTGCATTCAGCACCGCCCTCCGCAATGCTGAAGATACAGGATGCGCCCGCTACTGTGGCGGGCGCATCCTAATGCCCCCAACGGGGGGTCCCTAGACACGACAGGATGACGGGCGGACAACATCCGCCCATCATCCTAATGGGCCCCAAAGTGTATAAAGATATTTATGATGATGATGATTACAGCCATGGCCGGTAGTAGGTGTAACTGCAGGGCGGTGACGTAGGGAGGGGGAGGGCAGGGTGGGGGTTTGTAATGTATGGATTACAAACTATAACAGGTAAGTAAACTTATAAATAAATAAAACGAATTTCGTTGTGTGCACTGCATCACCAAATGCGATGCAGTGCACACAACGAAATTCGTTTTATTTATTTATATGTTTACTTACCTGTTATAGTCCGTAATCCATACATTACAACCCCCCATCCTGCCCCTCCCCCTCCCCACGTCACCGCCCTGCAGTTACACCTACTACCGGCCGTGGCTGGATGATTATATTAATAGCTCTATGTGGCCCCTATTATTTCCTACTAACATAGCAAACTCTAACATTTTGATTTTTTTAAATAAGTTTTATTAGGATGAACCACACATTGTTCATTCACAACCATTTTTCCCTTATTATTAGATGTTCCTCATTTTGTTCCTTTACATTTTAAACTAGCTTACCCGTCGCGCGTTGCTACGATCTCAGAAGAAAGGACATTTAAGGAAACTTGTTATGATAACATTCAATTTACATTGTGTCATTTTTTATTGAAACTTATTCATTTTAATATGGAAAACATTTTAAAGTGTTGTTTTAATTCTGTTTATTTATTCGAGTGCTTGTGGATACATGGTATTTTTTGTTTTTCGGTCTGGTGCGTACACGAACAAAGCAGAAGGTTTTTCCGAGGCTTGAGCTGGCCACATAAAGTTGTCCATGTGAGAAGCACGGATTCTCCAAATCTAGTCCACACACTTGGAGCGATTGTCCTTGTGCTTTGTTGATGGTCATTGCAAAAGCGAGTCGCACCGGAAACTGTAAAAGTTCAGTATTGGAAAGATTATGAGGGCCCTGGGGGGCAAAGGGGCTGATATTTAACACATTTTTCCATATTTTTTTTGGGCAGAAACCTTCGTGGGAGTGTACTCAACAACTTAAAAAAAAAATTTATTTTCTTTTTTTTTTTGCCAGAAACCTTTGCAGGGGTGTACTCAACAACTTCCCAAAGTTTCATGCCGATCGGATGAATGGTGTAGTAATGCATAAAGGACAAACAGACAGACATACATTCGTTTTTATATATATAGAAGATAAGCTAGAGAAGCATTACTGTACAGCTTGGCAAGTTTTTAAAACGAATAATCACTAATATGCCTTAAGGTATTAGATGGACTTACACCAAACTAAAAAAACATCCATTGTCAGTAAACGTCTGCTATCATGCACGTTTGGTGTAAATCTATTCAGCTGTTGGAGCTCAGTAGATATGAGCAAAATTTCATTTGGGACATAAAATGGGAAAACAACTTTTTTTAAAGCCTTTCTTAGCTTTTCTACAACTGTGTAGTTCTTCACAAAAGATAATATGGCGGACCTTAGCTAACTACACTTGTGATTTGCCAAATTACTTGCAAATCTGACTATGGGGTGTAAATCGTTGGGGAGAAACGGGCACTGAAGAAAGCAGAAAGGCTGAAACGCGTCTGCCCTGCCCTGTCCAGTAGGTTCTGGGCACAGCAATCCCCTCTGAAGTGATTTTAAAAGGACATTACTTACTCCTTTGTCTGCGCTTGCAAAATTGGCAATAAACATCATCCCCTGTCATACGAGTGGACTCCGACCCATTCTTTCGGGAGTGGGAGTGGGATTCACAGGAAAAAACAAACAATGGTTAAAGAGGTGTTATAGTTTGGTGTTGAAATGAGAAACAATCTAATGTTGAAAACCCCCAAATCTCTGAAATACGCATACTTTTAGTGGTAGTGAACTATAACTTGTGGTCCATCATATATTATGTATGACCTCACAAATTACATCACTCATGACATGAAAATTTGCATAATTTGTGACAATACTGATTATATCATTATTCAGATCATCTAATGATTCTGGTTGTATTCTATAGACTTTGTGAATGAGGAGTAATACAAAAAATCTAAAATGATGGCTGGTCTCTCCTAAGCTTGTCTGTAAGCATTTGAAATATGCAAAACAACTTGGATATTTCAGAAGTAAAGCACTTTTGATGGATGTCATTTTCATTTACTCGTATTCACCCAAAGGATGGCTGCAATGGGTAGGCCACTAGTGGATAGCTGGATGCTTACCATCATTAAACAATAGCCCCTTTAGTCTTTGCTGTGACAGGCTGAAGGCTAAGCAAGAAGGATGTTAGTTGGTCAAGGATGGGTGGGCGTGAGGCCACTGTGAGATGGCGTTGGCTAAGATGTGGCACACCATTGAGCAAGGAGGCTTGGGGGATGCGGTAGCTCTGACTGGCTGTCTTAACTGTAATTAGATGATACCACTATGCTGTTGGCCTAAATGAGGGAAGATCCAGTGCAAAAGTTCTTTTCCCCTCATGGTACCAACAGACCATCCAGCTCTCTCCTAATGTGTGTAGGCCATGGCTGTTTAAAAAGGGGACTACTTCTCACATCCCAAACCATCTGAATGAAGGCCACACTACAGACTTGGGAGGTGTGCACCCTAAGGCTTTTTCAGCAAACCTGGAAGACAAAACGTGCAGCCTGCTTTATTGATCTTATTTTTCTGCTTACAAAGCGCATAGCAACTCAGTACTGGAAAGTGAGTGCAACTTCAAGGCGTATTTGGGTGGTGTCAATCAATAGCAACATATGTAGAAGTGGAGATCAAAGCACTCAGGTGGGAAGAGGCTAGCGGACTGAGAACGCTCCTCTTATCCCTGGGCTGGGGCATGCTGCTAACTACCTTTTAGACTCAAGGATGACATCCACCCACCCTGAATAAGCTGTCCTTCACGGCGCGAATCATACTTGCCTATCTGGCTCTGTCTGACCTTGAAAGTCACACTCCACTGGAAATGCACACTAATTGTGCATAGCCCACTCACCCCTGTATAACACTACTTCACTTTCATTCACAATGCAAGTCCCAAGCTGTGTCCTTTGCCTGTGAATAATCTAATCATTGCTCTTGGTACACTACTGCCCACTGGCCTTTGTTACACTTTATAAGGATTGATTAAGATTGTAAGTCACACTCTGTTGAATGATGCAAAACTTTCCAGGTTCATGTAGATAAATGAGTACATTAGATAGAGCTTACCAATGGCACTTGTGACAAAGCGAGTGGATCAAGCAGCTGTTCTAGATAGTATGACAACAACTGTTTAGTAAAGATAATATGCTTTATTCACAATATGCTCAGATTCTTTGTACCATATACATATGGGACTATACGTGTATTGTTTTTTTGTTCTACTAAAAAACCTGATAAAGAACTAAACAAAATGGAGGGGTGGGTGCAGGGCCTGGCCACAGATGAGGCCCTGTGGCCAACACCCGCTGTGCATGTCTAAAGGACATGGGCGTCCGCATGGGGGGCAAGGAGGGGCGCTTGCCCCCCCCACCCCCGGAGCGACCCTCCTTGACCCCCATGCGGACGCCCATGAAAACCGTGACTTCAAGACGGTTCTCACTGTCTTTCCTCTTCCTTTATTTCATTTGCTTCCCTGTGAAATGGATCCAAAAAAGAAAGACGCTTTTGCTGGAAATGTCATATTTTTCTGACATTTTAATTCCAAAGTGCAGCATTGGGAATAAAAGGCTAAAAATATGAAAATAGATAAATAACTAAATAAAGTAAGACAGAGTGGTAGCAAACTGGCCAAACTGATTTTATTCACACTGAAACACATTAGCGCCAATTTTTACAGAGTTTGCCAGTGAAGCACCTACCCCCCCCCCCCCCCCCAGCGCCTTGAGACCCTTCGGGTATGTAGCGCGCTTTATAAGTGTCACTGATTGATTGATTGGTTTGATTGATTGTCTTTGTTTTCCCTGGACTTGGAACTAGTGCACCAATCCTGGAGGTACTGCAATGTGTGGATTGGAAAACAAAATGTGCACTGCGGCTCTGCGTCCAGGGATGTGGTCTTTTTACCATACTTCTTACCTTTTGTAAAGGGTATAAGCAATGGATATTGAAATGGGTCCATTCAGGGCACTTTAGTCGTGTCCTTAACTTTTCAGGCAAAAGCACTCACTGATTTCTGAATACTGAGTGTAAAAGCATTAAGGTAACCATGTTGTTCCTGCTTACATTTCCCATGGTTTGCTAAATTTTGCATTCCCTATAAGTGTTTGCTTTTTCCAGGATGTTGTAACTTTTTTTTTTGTAGGCCGCATATTGCTCTTGTCTAGTGCGTAATTTAAATTGAGCCACATCCATGTGTTCATAGCGGGCAACAATAGGGTTGTAGTTGAAGACAGTGGGAGTTTTTCTCAGTGGGGCAGTACAGTGTTCAGTGGGGGAGAGGATGTGGCACTATGGTCAGAGCTGCTGAATTGGGAACTGGGAACCAGGTTCAGCCCTAATAATCAGTCCACCAGACCACTCTTCTGCGAGAGCACAATCACATGCTAGACTTTAGAAGGCTTCGCAACACCTTAGAAGTCCTGGTGTTTTCGCACCAGCAGGTGGACCCTAGCATGACAAGTGTTGGTTAACCTTCAAGGCTTGTCCACCACTATCCATACTGAAGTTCACCTCCAGTCTTGCGGGCAGGCCTATGAAGCAGCACGCCCTAGAACAACAGTCACTGAGGTCACAGGACCCTTGAGAAGGGCCAGCTCTAGGGCGGTGCAACCAGTGTGACCGCACCGGGTGCTGAATTTAGGTTGAGGCATCATGTTTACAAGTATATTATGATTTTAAAAACGCTTGCTGCCTCCTTCCTGGCCTCCAGCAATTTTCGGCAACAATGAAAATGTCATGATGACTCTGGTGATTAATGTTCTTCCTAGAGAGAGATCACAATTTTGTCTAGTGGAACTTTTGACTCATGGAAAGGTAGCTCAGAGGGTTAATGTACCGGCTGCAGAGAACATGTGCCATGCAGATCACAAAGTGCACATAATGTAAATAGGTCAGTGGGCTACTGCTTTTGTCAGAGAGATCCTTTTGTTACTTGCAGTTTATAAGTTAAAATCCTAACTTAGAACAGTGAGCTATTAACTGTCATCTAAGAGCTGCATACAAACTGCAAGGTATAAATTAGAGTGTTATGTTCCACTCCCGCCTAGCCCCCCCCCCCACCCAGTTTTTGATTATCCTAATGTCCCAAAAAGTATTCTTTTGGACAGAAATCAATTCTGATTATTAAGGAGAACCCCCAACTATGGTATTACATTTTAAATTCCGGGCATTGTGTTTCTCCAGACCAATCACTATAAAACTATACGGGCTACTAGTATGGTTGTCATGTGACTCCTACTATTGTAGTCCTTAGTCTTATGTAACATTTTCTATACAGTGATTTACACACATATTGATTGTCTCTGTGTGATGTGTGTGATGTAAAGTGCTCTGACACCCTACAATGGTATGAGTGGCGCTGTAAACCAAATTAAATGCATCTGAGAGAGAGTAGTTATGGAAACTTGGGGGGCACAGTTAAAGGGTGGTAGTGAGGGAATCCATGGAAGAGAGGGTCATTGGGGGGCACTAACAAACATTAATGCACAGGACACCACCAGTGCTATGGCTGGTCCTGCCCTTGAGGCCAGTCTGCCTCACCCTTAGGTACCTCCATTGGTCATGTTTCAGCAGTAGTAGCTGCAACTCACCAGGGATTGGCAATGCAGGACTTGCACGCACACCAAACCAAGTTCGCAAACTTACAGTCACCCGGCTTCATTCACAAGCACTTTTAACATGAGTTGCCTGCTGTGGGGCCACTGGAATTAATCATGCAGCAAAGGATGACAACATTATGACGTAGTGTTGACTAAATTATGCATTAAAAAAAAAACTGTAGCGTAATGCAGTATATTTTCAGATATTTTATTGTTTTGACGTGTGTACACATGCTAACAGTCTCTGGAAAGATTTTGCCTTATTAGTACCAGTGTAACATACAAACGCAGCAGTGAGAATGGTGACCATTCATCCTTTACAATAGGCCATCCATCCACTCCGCAGCAACACAAGTCACATTTTATATTAACTTTTGATATGTTTGAGTAATCATGAATTCTAGCACCAAGAAGCCAATATTGGTAAATATGTGTGCTACAAATAATCCCTAACATACACTATGCATACAGTATATTCAATCTGGTGCTTTAATCATAGGCTGTTTTAAAGTATTCTGATAAAAATCGAATCGTGTTGAAGACAGCCTTGATTGGTGTTGGATCGAGGACCCGGAAGTCTGCACACCTAGTAGACAGAGATACAGCACCTTGTCAGAAAGTTTAGCGTTTTCCCTACAGGTGGTGTTTGTTGGCCTGTGGCAGGGTCAGTCACATGTCCTGGATTCCTGGCATTTAATTGAGTCTATCCCAGTTCTGCGCCCCAGTGTTTCTTGTGCCCCACCTGGCACAAATCATATTGGAGGATTGTGATGATGTTAACGTTTTGCCCCCCCCCCCCCTGGAAAAATGTCTGCAGACGCCCATGGCCATGGCCATGCACAGTGGTGTTTGGTCACATGCTGAGGTCACATGCTAAGGTTTGGGCGCATGTCTGGCCATAGAGCAAGCCCACTACCCAAACTTTTTTGAATGTTGGACTCAGGGTCTTGCATGACATCAGGCCTTGCAGACAACGTCCACTGTGTATGTCAAAATTCTGTCCATAGTGGAGGTTAGCCACCTGTTAAGGGGTGGGTTCAGATTCTGTTGACAGGCCAAGCCCTGTGTTAAATACGACCTACATGTGGTTGAATACTGAGTGCATTGGAGGTTTAATGCATATGGAGGGTTGGTACAGAGAGCTGCAGTAGCCTAGGCAGTATGTCTAAATCCTGATGCAATTGGAAGCAGTGTCAGGCCGGATTCTAAAACTGAGATGTCATGAGTGTTTTCATTAATGAAGTCATTTAACATGTACTGAGGGATGTAATGTGTGAGGTCATAAGCAGTGCATGGTAGGGGTGCAAGCTATAGTTAGACCACTAAATTATAATTTACATATTTTAGTATTTTTTTGTTTTTTTCTAACATTAGCTTGTGTCTCATTTCAACACCCAACTATAACATCACTTTCCCCGTTAGATTTTTCAGTGAATTTCTGCCTTTTTTGTCTGCTAAAATGTTACTATTATAAAAATGATGCAGCTATTAGGCAACTGTGAAAATGGGTAGACAGAGTAAACACATGTGGAAAGGAGATGCTGTACTTATGCAGAAAAATCACTCTTTTATTATTTGTAGTCTCTTCAATGTACATTATACCTCATATTACTAAAACTCATACCTTCCCTCACATTTCTAACCCAATAGTTTCATACCCGCACTAACATTTCAAAGCTAGTTTTCTTCAGCCTTACACTCAGGAAAGGATACAGATTCAACAGTTCATATGCCCACAAAATGGCATTCAGGAGTGCCTCGATTTTGTCTTGAATTCAAAAGGTTTGTGGTCTTTATGTTCAATTAAACTCTGTGGTGCCGCTAAAGTTGATACTTGGGAGTCAACTGACAGGCTGCTGCTGAAGGTGGAAGTATTTTTCACTCTGCATATCAGAGTGTTCATCTGATATGGATGAGGAAGATATTTAAAAACTCGGAGAAAAAGCAACCTAGGGGCATATTACCAACAACTAGTGATAATTTTTGTCTCTAACTTGTTTAGAGACAAAAATTATCGCCGCACATCGGCGATTTTTATCGCAGATAAACCTTGCTATTAGCAAGGTTTATCGCAAATGCGATAAAAAACGGCCGCAATGCATGAATATCGCTGAAAAGTCAGCGATATTCATGCATTATCGAGCAAATGCTCTTAGCCATGTTATCCACCTCCCATTGGATAAGATGGCTAAGAACTGCTCAGGGCAGGTGTTAGCTTTTGGAGATATTCGCGCTTAGCGCAAATATCTCCAAAAGTTGGTAATAGGAGATAGCGATGTTAGGGACTGTTTCCAGTCGCGAACATCTTGGCACGCCCACTTTGCATGTCATTAGTGATAAATATCACTGACATGCAAAGCGGGGCCTAAGATGGTCGCTATCTCCTTTTAGCTGTCACTAACTGGTGTTAGCGACAGCTTGGTAATAGGGAGATAATTTTATCTCCGCTTTCTTGGCTTTTAAAGCCAAAAAAGCGGAGATAAACCCCCTTGATAATATGCCCCTAATTTTTTCTTCCTAGAGCACTAACCATAATTTCTATAACAAAAAGAAACTCTTCATGTTATTTATTTATCACAATATCCTCTGTAAGAGATTCTTTTCAGTTTTACAGCTTTGATCCCATTAGGTTGGCGCTTAGGTGTGCCATACTTCTATTAGAAATTCAGAAGGTTAGCACTGTAGTTATTTATTATCACTTTGTGGTGAAGCTTCACTTGATCTCTAGGGAGCTAACAAACATCACTAACAGAAGTTTCGGTGACAAATTGACCAGCCTCTTTTTGTTATTTTCTAATGGGAATGATTTCAGTTTTACAGCTTTGATTCCATCAAAATGGTGTACAAGTAAATTTAGAATAAATGAAAAAAATTATGTTTAGTTAAAATGATTAGCCAATTTCTACATGTTTTAGGGGTCATCGTGCATATGCACTGAGTGTGGGACAGCATTGCCCCAGTGTGCAGTGCCTAAAAACAAACAGCACTAAAATTGAGCTAAAAGTGAGGGGTGACCATTCAAAAATGACATTTTGGTACAATCCCCCTTCCTAAATGGGTGAAAGTGAAAGAAGAGACCAACCTGACAATAAATCTTGTATTTTGGTTTTAAGGTCAGATACATTAGACTGAGCAGTTTTCCTGGGGTTAAGTGCAAATCAAATACCTAGATATTTTATCTTCATCGGACCCCATGTGAAATTGGTATTCTCAAACATATATCTCATACACAATGCATTCAATAATAGAATCTCTGTCTTATTTAAGTTAAATTTGTGACAAACAGTATGTAAGTACAAAAGAACTTCTGCGTATCAATGGCGGCCATCTTGGAAGGATGTAATTGTGGTGTATAATAACGTTGTTGAAGACAAACCAGTCGTATTGTATACTCGTTGTTTATTCATAGTTTCTGAGTCTTGACAAAACATCATAACTTGGTTTAAACTTTTATTTACATCTATCTATCGTTTCTTGCGTTCAAGGACGCGAGTGACCATGTTTCTAAATCGTTTCTAGTTGATGTCGGGAGAGTTTGGTAGTTTACAGATACAGAATAAAGGGAAATCTTTTGAACGGATTTGCTGATAGGTTGAGGTGGTATTCCAAGAATGGGTTTTCGATGGCATATATAAATGAGACAAAGCATATCAGATCCAAAATGTTAGATGCTTACTGAGATCCCGAAAAAAGTGTCCTAGATCTCTTGTACCACTTCACTTCGGTTAGTTCCCAAATGCACCCCAAAGGAATGTCATCATTGAGCCCCTGTGTGTCAGTACGCAATTTGAAAACCCATCTCTGTTCTCGTTCATGCAGTATCCTCTCAAGATTTTCTTTGTTTTTGACACATTCCAACACCATCCATGTCAAATCATTGGGTGTGTGGTTTTTCTCAATGAAATGATTGGTCATCCGAGTGGTGGCACTTTTACAGCGGATGTTGCTCCTGTGTTCCACTATGCGGGTACTGACCTTTCTGGTGGTCATACCCACATAGTGTAGGTTGCAAATACAGGTGATCAAATAGATCACCCAGCAGGTGTTGCAATTGGAAAAATTCCGTAACTCCCATCTCGTGTTGTTGCTGAAAACGACAGATTTTTGTCACAGTTGTCAAATGGCACACACTGCAATCATTACAAGGATAGTGCCCAATCGGTAATGGTTGTAGTCTCAGAGTTGAAACGGTGGGTAGAGGTCGGGTATGTACCAAATAATCTTTTAGGTTTTTTCCCCGACGGTGGCTGAACATTGATGTTGGTATGTTTAATCCGCCGCTGTTAATCATTGACCAATGTTTTTTAACTATCTTTGTTACAGTGTCAGATACTTGGTTGAAAGTTGTGATGCAGATTGGTCTTTTGTTTTCTGTTGGGGTTTTCACTTTGGGTTCCAACAAGGCATCCCTGTCATTATTTTAATCACTAACACCCACTCCACCACTATCTCACTCACACCACACATAGGGGCTTATTAGGATAGCGGATTTTCCGCATCCTCTGGGCCGGCGGAAGCCACCGCCGGCCCGGAGGATGGGGAAAATCCGCTGCGGACCCACCAAAGACCCACCGCCACATTAGGATGGCTGGTGGGTCCTGGTTTCAGTCCGCTGCTTTTCTGCCGCGGTTGGCTTACAACCGCGGCAGAAAAGCTCTAATATGGTGGCGGTGTCTCTCAGACACCGCCAGCCATATTAGGATGGGTTTCAAAACATGCTTTTCCGCGGTGGTATTTCCGCCGTGGAAAAGCATGTGGAACTTCACTGCAGGGGCCCGTTGTGGGGCCCCTGGGTGAAGGGGGGTTGGGGGTGAACATGGGGGGTACCTATGGTACCCCTCTGCATTTGTATGCAGTAATCGGCAGGCACCGCACGGTGCCTGCCGCTTTCTGCATACAAATGCAATGTATGCATTTTTAACATTGCGGCAGGTGCAGCTGGAAGCCGCACCGCCGCAATGTTAAATATAGAGGATGTGACCGCCATGGGGGCGGTCACATCCTAATTGCACGGGAGGGAACTCCACAGGCCATGCGGAGGTTCCCTCCTACTCTGGGGTCGCGGACGGACGCAAGTCTGTCCGCGATCCTAATGGGCCCCATAGTCTTTCACAACCAAGTGCTCCTACGTAATTCACAAGTCGCAGCACGCCCTTTTTCGTAGAGAACTGGGATGGCCCCAATGATGAAGCATGTCACCGTGGGGAAACCCCGGTGAGTGAGGGGACACTAGAAATACATTTTTCTTTCTCTTTGGTCTATTCTGACAAAATCTGATCAGTGACCACCACACAAGCTAGGTCTCTGAATCCAGTATATTGGGTTCCTACTTGTTGGACCCGGCCCATTAGGCAGGTTCACCCCTAGACTTTTTTTGCGTTTCCCTAGCCTATTTATGGAACCTGGTGTTGGTGATTTTAGGCCTCTGCGCACTTTTTCACTGTGGTACAGTGTAAAGTGCTTGAGCTCTCTGTGGATGAATGGTGAGTGACCTGCCCTCCCATAGGAATGAATGGGGAATATGTATGCCCATGGTAGTTCCTGATGTGTGGGGAGTGCAGGGGCAAGTTTGGTATGTATCAACTCGTGAGAGTGAATGCTGCAAAATGATGTATGCAGCATGACTGTGTCTAGTCTAGAAGTACTACTTTTGGAAGTTGGCATATTTGTGTAGGTTGTTGCTAGCGTGTGATTGGCTGGTGAGCCTGGCCCAGAGTGCATGGGCCTGCTTGTGGATTGACTGTCTGGTTTGAGGATGACAGGGGCTGGAGAGCCCAGGAGGTTGTCTGAAGTCAGCCCATGGATGAAAGGCAGCATCTGCTGCCAGGGAAGTGGGAGGAGATGGCACCTGATAGTGAAGGGCTGTTCCTGTGTAACTACAAAGCTGGCTCCACCTCCCGCTGGGCGACTGACACCTCTGTCCCTGATACTGAGGGGGACTTCCCTCTAAACCAGTCCAGCTGGTTCTCACACTGCCTGCTTCAAAGGACTTCAAAGTACTTCAAAGGTTTTGCACTGTATAAGAAGGGGTTGTATCCCCTTCCAAATTGTTCTTGTTTCTAACTTGAATCTGCCAGGGGCATGCTGCTGCTGGGGCTCAGGGGGATCCCTGGGCCCTGCCCAGCTCCTGGACATCTGATGGACTGCTGGGGGACTCTTCCTGGCTGTCCCCCTGCCTGGCTGCATCTTTGAGGACTTTTGCTGGACTTTGTTCTGCCCTGGAGACCTTAACCTGTGATGCTGGGACCCTTCTGGTTATAAGGGTCCTTTCCAGGGGCCTGTGGGTCCTGCCAGTGTCCCCAGCGCGATGGAAGCGCTTTATTTTTGTCCCATAGCGCTTGAGAGCGCTTTATTTTGGACCCGTAGCGAGCGTGTCGCTATCACGCATTTTGCGTGAGGTTTTGCAGGTGCCACCCTGCTTCATGCCCGATATCGCTATTTGCTTCGTTGCGGGTGTCACCCCGTTTATTGGATTGTTTTGCGAGTGCCCACCTTGCTTCTGAATGTCAGATACTCCTCAAGGGTGCTTACCCCTCGTTATGCCCCTTTGTTCACCGCCGCGGCCCGAGCTGTGGTGCATGGCCGCCGAGGGAAGCTGAGCGAAGGTGCCGCGCTGGGATTAGTGCGCCTGGGAGGCTCGCCCTGTTAGGCCGCGCACTGATTGGGCCGCTGTTGGAGGCGGGTCCCGGAGAGCCGCGCTGGGATTGGCGGGCCCCGGGAAGAAGTTGCCGCGTCACGAGGGGCTCGCTGGGAGAGCCGCACCCTGATTGGAGATCGTCCTCCCGGTCTCCCGTGTGCCGAGGGAGACCGGGGATCCTGCCGGCCCGGGTGAAGTGCGGGACACAGAGGCTGAGGCCGCTGGTAGCAGCGCGGAGCTCCCGTAAGGAAGGAGGGAGCCCCGCAGGTGCCGCACTGTCCGCCGGCGCAGGAGTCAGCCGAACCGGTGAGCGAGTGGCAGAGGAGAAGGGGGGGCGCCGGGACGCATTGTCGGTGTCCGCCCCCCCCCCATAGCGCGAGCTCGCGCTTCCTGTTTTTATGAAGCCACGAGGGCTTCAAGGGCGGCCCCAGCTGGCAGTGGGTCGCCCCAACACGTGTATGAGTCCAGAGAGGCTCTAGGGGGCCATTTCTTTTGATTTACGAGCCCGCGTGGCTCGAGGGCCCTTTTGTCGAAAGGACACAGAGTCAGGGCGGCCCCAGTTGGCAGCGGGTCGCCCCAACGTTGTCCAGAGCCATGAGAAGGCTCGAGGGGGGCATTGTCTGCAGAGCCTGAGGGCTCCAACATTTGGCCACAGTGGTTGTTTTAGAGCCTGTGTGGCTCCAGCATGGCGAAGTTTGCGCCCAAGGGTCAGTGAGGACCCTGTCGCAGTTTATTTTATTGCAATGCCCAGGTGCCCAGCACTTTGTGGGCACCTGCCACGTTTAGGCTTTTGTACTTTGGACTGGCGCTGCATGGCAGCGTGCCCTGACATTGGACCCAGGGCATCTTTGCCCCATCAAGGCCGGTTGGCCTAGGGACTGCCACAGGTAGTGGCTTATGTAGTGTAGGCGCAATGTGATTTCTATGCTTTTTAATAGTTATTGCTTGTGTGAGTTTTTGCGCTATTGATTTATTATGCACCTCTGAATGTGTTACTGCATCATGTGTCTTCCTTTCCATGCGCTGCACCTCTGAATGTTTAGTCATCATGTGTCTTCTTGCGCTGCACCCCTGAATGTGATTTTATTGCATCATGTGCTCTATTCTTAACACCTCTGAATGTTTAGTCATCATGTGTTTCTCCTTATTACTCCTCTGAATGTGTTCATGCATCATGGGTAAGGTGTTCTGGTTTATGCCCCTAAATGTGGTTATTCTTAGGTGGTTGTCTTTTCTACTCCTCTGAATGTAGGTTTATTACATCATGGGTAATGTATCCTTTCTTAGACCCCTAATGCTGTGTGATACTTAGGTGGTTCTTCTTTCTTAGTACAGGTGGTCCTAGTAAGGTTCTGGTTCCTGTTACCAGTGGTTACTGGTTGCTATCTTTGATTATTATTTTATGTTACATTTATCCTTCATTCTAGAAGTGATTTTAGATTCTACATTTTATCTAAAGTGCTATATCTGAATATGACAGTGGCCCTTGTGGCCCTGTCTTGTGTACATAATCCCTGTGAATATTGCCCGTGCCAGTTGGCACCATGTATATGTGTGATTTTATCTGATATGTTTTTACAATACAAAAGTTATTTTTATAATAACCTTGTGTGGAGTCTCTTCTGTGGTGTGCCTAGTATGTTGTTGCTGTTGTGCGCTGGCGCAAATGCTTTACACATTGCCTCCGAGTTTAGCCTTACTGCTTGTGCCAAGCTACCAAGGGGGTGAGCAGAGGTTATCTTGGCGTGTGACTTCCTTGCCCTGACTAGAATGGTGGTTTCTGCCTGGCTTTGGCGTCAGCCTTAGCCTACCAGAAATAGCCAGTTTTAACACTACTGTTATATTAGTATTGCTATACAGTCTTGATTTTGTGCCCCTCATTATACTGGATGTTTAAGTTAGTATATGTAAGGTGAGTTAATCATTAACTTCCCATCATCCTTTCTTTACCTGCAATATCTGTTACTTAGAATCAAAGAACAGTTTTCCTTCACACCATATAACACCATTGTTCCCCCCATGCTTTATTCTTAATGCTATTACTGCTACACCAAGAGACAAAGTTCTTTTTTAACCCTAGGCAGTGAACATTTCTACTCACCTTCATGCATTTCAAATCACCCTTCAATTAGGTAGTTGGTAGAAGATGACACATGAATATATATTCTACAGGTCAAAAGAATTAAACAAGTATATACAATCTATAATATTTAAGGAACATGATCTTATCTTTATGCTTACTGGCCTAAAGGTTCAACAATTTGTAAATAGTAGGCATAACCAATATACAGAATAAGTGGATTTTTGTAAACTAAACTACATTTTCCGAACCTCAAAGCCTAGTATTTAGTAGTTTAATGTGAACAAGAGTGGCACTCTAGGGACATTAATGCAGGCTGGGAATATTTTGTTGCATTTCATTCACAATATGCGCATCATTATAGTACTTCTTTATTCTGTTAGCAAGGAAGTGTATCTGAACATTTTATATAGGAGGCACAAAGACTTCATTCTTATTGATCTTATAAACATTTATCAATGTCTGACGTTCAGATTCTGCCACGGATGCACTATAAATTAGTGTTTAGTGTCAGAAATCATGAATAAGTTTAAATGCAGGTATATATTGTACAGATCTTTACAAATCTAAAAGTATATGTAAATGTTGCATATTAATAAAAGTGTTACCTCTTACCCAGAACAAACTTTCCAAATGCCAAACCTCTATATTTACCTATGAATCAAATGCCTTCTAATTAATCATGTGTTTTTAGCCTAATATTGGTTGGTGTGCAGGAAAGATATTTGCCCATAACATTAATAACAATAATTCAACTGGCAATCCAAAAACTGGTTTACTGCGATCAATCATATATATTGGATACTGGGATGGATAACTTCACCAATTGAAACTATACTATCATCAATACTTAAAGTCCAAATAAACCCCAAAGCTAAAACATTCGACCCTTTACCTATTTACCACAACTATGGTTGAGTTCACCTGTTTTTAACATCAAAAGCAAGCTTCTGAAACGAGTAGCTTGTGAGCTACTGGTAACTCTCCAGCCACTTGTAAGTAGTTCACCTGTGTGCAGTCCAACCTACTAACGTAGAAGCTTTTGCATGGTTAAATTAATATATGTATCCCAAAATTGAAAAGCTTGAATTCATGATAAATATGTGTGTAGTTTCAGAACTCATAAACTTAGTTAATGTAATGTTTGAAGACAAATAGCTGGATTTCAAAAAAATATTTAAATCTGATATTTGAGTGATAAACCATGAGACATTGGTGAGACATTAGTAAAATTATTACCTTTGTTCCAGGAGCATTACAGCTATGACTGTCATATATCAACCCTGTAAATTCATTGCAAATTGATAATGGCATTTTCAGATTTCTGTTAGCAACCATGCCTGGTGCACTGAGGTAATCACTGCTGGTAATCTTGCATGGGGTTGCCACTAATGAAATCTTGTCTGACATGATCACTATAACCATATTAGTTCCTCTGAATGATTTTCATTTAAGATAAGTAGCTCTTATTACAAAAAAAGCTGGAGACCCCTGGTCTAAAGATACTAATCAATATAACCAAGACAGAACACAAAAGTAAGTAGAGGTTACAGATAAGATTTATAGATGGAAAGAAAGATGGAAGACAGGAAAAAAGATACATTCAATAATATATCAGCTCATGTGAGACTACAACTACAAGCAAACAATTGCACGTCAACAGTATAACAAAAGAGCCAGCACAGCACAAAAGTAAAACATACAGACTCAACAACAATAATATCATAACTAAACTAAGACTCGGGTGAGATGTATCCATGTTTAAATGAGGAAGAAAAGACTGGAGAATTCTCTTAGCTTAGAGATGTCTTCAAAAGCTCAAGTTGACCCATCATGAGTCATCTTGTAAATAGATGGATGCAAAGTTCTGAACTCCTTGCATTTGTGACAATGATAGTTTCTTTTGATCACTAGTGGAATTCAGAACTTTCTGCAGTTCAGCAAATTCTAGGACAGCATTATAATACCACAAAGTTTTGATGATACAGAACTTCTAATTCCAAGACGATGAGCTGTTTGTAAGTTGAGAATCAGTGAGTTACAAATTCCAACCAGTTCTAGGATTTTTTTATTAGGAAAGCTAGGAGGTTACTTACTCTCAACTCCTTCCGGCAAGTCATACAGATACAAGTTATTATTCCTATTGCTGCTATCCAAAACGTCTGTATACTTTTGAAGCATTTGTATCTTCTGTTCCAACCTCCGATCTTTTTTATTTTAGCATCTTGAATATAGCTGTTCCATAGTGACTAACCTGTTTTCATAGCAGCCCAACTGTCATCCATTTGCTGTAACTTTGCATTTGCAGAAAACATTAAAAGTTACAAAACTTTAATTTAATTGAGAATCATATCAAGAATAGGGTGCAGGATTAATCAGTAGGAGAAGGAAGATCACTCTGAAGTCTTTTTGGTCTTGCACCAAACGAAGAGGGCTAGGACTTCATGGTACAAAGAGATTCAGATATCATTTTCCCATAGATTGTATTGATTTAAGTGACTTTCAAAAGGAGTCGGGATCCACCCATGCAGAGGTCTATTGAATATATACAAATACTTATAAATAATCCAAAACCAGATTTGATTACAATTAGTATAGAAAACAGGTATAACATTTGTAGAGTGCCACTGCTATTAATGAGAACAAATGAGAACAGAAGTTATTGATGGTGGAAATAGAATACCATTCCAGTCAGTATTGGAAGCATCATGCACATAATCACAAAATGGAAGTTGATGATTTATTTTAAAAAATAATGTCAATCAGTACCGATTTTATTTAATATAATTGACCAACAGTGGCGGCATATTGACTAGAAAGCACAATGAATTCCATAAATACAAAAATGTACCTCTTTAGTCCAGCTGTATGTGCTAACACTTCAAGCCGTATGATACAACATTTTTGCATATGCACCTGACCAACCCCTTCACCTCGTACAGGCAAAGAACCAGTCCAAGAGTGACATAAAAATGTGTCCCGTCACCTCCTCCTGGGGCCATTTCCTCTGAAGTCCGTAAGTGGCAGAAGCCAAAGTCTGAGCACAAAAGGGGCTGAAGCCACTGTGTCAGCTCCATGACTGCATGGAGCTCACAAAGATGCATCCATGTTGTAAACACTAGCCGCTTGCCCCCTCTTTGGCATCTTTAACAGCTTATTATTACTAGAAATGATCATCAATAGTTAATGATTGGAGCTAAATTATTGCCTTCAACTGCTGTGTGATGATCAGCAGTGTAAAGCTGTTAACCTATTAGCAACTGCTAATACTCTAGTTTTGCCTTTGAGCATACCAGATTGGCAGTTTTAGGAGAAAACTATGATAAACTGGGGTGAAATCAATGACAGCAATCAATAGATTCCGACTCGTCTCTGCCTAAAATGATAGTATCCAATGCCTGTTCCTATAAGTAGACACATGTTGTGAGTGAATAGATTATGCATAGTGGTGAACTGGTAGTGAGAGGTTGCATTTCAAAACAGCTGCCTTGGAGTATGGTGTGTGCACCCACTAAAATAGCATTTTCTGTGTGTGCTGTTGAATTCCACAAAATTGTATTGTAACAGAGAAACGATTACATCATCGCAAAACATTGACTATGTAGTTTGTTGCCTCATTATATCACCCTTTAGTCAAATTATAAGTTTAACTGTACAGATTCTGTTGCGCATTTTCTATGGAAACATGCAGGTTAGTTTGCATCACCCCATCATGGGCACTTTTTTTTAAAACTCTTTTGTTCTTCATTTTTCCAGGTACAAAAATAAGCACACAATTCAGTCAGAGAACAACCTGTTATTTTTTTTTACAAAAGAGAGGTCTCTGCTCTGTTTGTCACCTCGAGACCTTACCTCCCAGCTGTTGCATCTTTTGGCAGAGGTCTTTGACTGTCGGTAGTGCCTCGATGCAACTCTCTGCGTCCGTGACACAACTGGTAGTCTTAACCAGTGCCTGTCAAAGCAGTGCCACATCTCTGCCCACTTGTCCTATTTTAGTTTCCAGAGCCTTTGGGGATGTCTCTATGGACAGCAGAATTACAGCGATAGTCATAGGTTGTGGTGATGCAGCTTCCTTATCTACATGGCTTCATGGTGTGGCATAGTTTTACAAATGTTTAGTTTAATTTCCCCTGTTAGGGGGGTGGTAATTCATCCCTCATCATCTTCTCACCTTGCTTGGGAGTGATAAGGTTCTTGTGGCCCACCAGACTTCGGCCTACAGCACGAGAAGAACAGCCCACATGGGGCTTGTAGGCACACAAGCCTTCCAATGGGCCAAGCACCATCCACACCATCCCGTACTACCAAGTTCCTCTGGATCAAGATCATCGACGGGTGGGAGGAGTAATGTAGATGCTGGTCTATGTGCCATCCAATCTTGGACATTCCTCCTCCCTATTTTACTCACCTTAGGATCCCCAGCCTGCTCATCGATCCTGGGAGCCAGTCGCAGGACACTTACTCTGGTGACCAGTCACTGCTTTAGGAGGCAATCGGTCATTACTCTGCAATGTTCTCCAGTACTGCAGGCCTCATCTGCCATGCTCCCATTGTCTGGGCCGGTCCGCCAGGTGGTCCACGTTAGAACTTCCTCCCCCCACGCTACCTAGGGACTGCTGCTTCTCCTCACCATCTGCCTGTTGTTGCCTACCGTCTATTTGAAACGCACCCGATGCAGACGCGCGCTCTCCCATGGTACTCATGCTGCTTTTTAAAATTTCGTTGACTAAAATTGAATTTGACTGTTTCATCTGTTCTTAAAACTTGCTTTTAACCTTCTGAACCTCCAGCACTTTGCACTTTTTTGAAAACTGTTGGGGTTCCGCATTACGGACAGCATTGAGCGCTGATTGGTTGATTAGGGACAATCAGACGCAACGGGTAGTGCCTGTTTTTGCCCACTGTCTATTTGAAACGCACCCGATGCGAACACGAACTCTCTCCCATGGTACTCGCACTGAGTGCTGCTTTTTAGAATTTCGTTGACTATAATTGAAATTGACTGTTTAATCTGTTCTTAAAATTTGTTTTTAACCGCATCGCTGCTGCGGTGATTTTTGCGCTGTGCGGCACTTTTTAAATGACCGCGATACATGACGAGCTTAGCTCGTCATCCGCACACGTCACCCGTGGCTGATGACGAGCTGAGCTCGTCATCAGCATCGAAGGGGTTACACTTCTGAGCCTTCTGCACTTTGCACTTTTTTTGGAAACTGTTAAGATTTTGCACTACGGATGGGGTTGAGCACTGATTGGTTGATTAGGGCCAATCAGACGCGACAGGAGGTGCCTGTTGTTGCCCACCGTCTATTTGAAACACACCCGATGTGGACGCGCGCTCTCCCTAGGTACTCGCACTGAGTGCTACTTTTTAGAATTTTGTTGACTAAAATTTAATTTGACTCTTTAATCTGTTCTTAAAACTTGCTTTTAAACTTCTGAGTCTCCCGCACTTTGCATTTTTTTTAAAACTGCTGTGCTTCCGCATTACGGACTGCGTTGAGCTCTGATTGGCTGATTAGGGCCAATCAGACGTGACGGGGGCGACTGTTGTTGCCCACCGTGTAGTTGAAACGCCCCCGATGGGGACGCACGCAGCGGTCACACCGCTAGCGCGCCGAAGCCTCGCCTAAGGCAAGCCCATCTGCGCCCGTCCATGCTGGGACGCTGCCAGATGCCAGACACCCCACTCAAATTCCAAACAATAGGTATGGTTATACACGCTCTGAGCTGCTGTCTTTTAAAATCAATTGTTCCAGTTGTTTAAACCTGGTCTCCTTCGATTGATTCTTTTCAGTGTAAACAATGTCTCCTCAACTTTAAGACAAATGGGAGGGGTATTTCTCTCTCTGGCTCGACTGAGCTTAGGTTTTATAGCTTAAACTGTCACTCTCTTGCAAAGCAACATGCTGAGATATTTGACCTAGAACAGATGAATTGCCTGATGGACTTTTTTTGACTGAGACCTGGCTAACACAGGATTCTGGCGCAGACTCCTGGTTGGCACTTCCCCCTGGCTACTCCATGTACCAACTCAACAGATCTGTCAACCGTGGTGGAGGTATTGCACTAATCCTCAAGGAGCCTTTTTCATGCAGTTGTAGGAAGGAAGATATTCCTGAGTGTGAAAGTGCACTTTTTAAAATCACCCTTTACCACAATTTTACGGTTTCAGGGTTACTTATGTATTGTCGTCAAGGTTTATCTAAAATATTTAGGAAAGCGCTAGTTGATAGGGTTACTCTACTCGCTAGTAAAGCAGCAAAATTTCCCATTTTGGGTGCTCTAAATCTTTATCTGCAAGACAGTGGCAAAACAGGTATTGCTTGCTTTCTAGCCAACTTAGAGGCCTGTCAACTGATACAATGTGTGGCAGATAGCACACATGTTGCTGGCCATCTGCTGGACACTTTATTTTCTAATTTTGTTTCTATAACAGTGTCGCCACGGTCCCTTTGGCCTGGACAAACCACTTTTCTCTTCGGCTACCAGGGAAACCTGTTCTGAACTACCCTCGGTCCGTGATGAAACGCCTCTGGCATAAATTGGATGTTAGTCCATTTTCAGAGTCTCTGTTAAGCCTTAAACCACAGTTTCCTCCTAATATAGAGGCAGCTGATACACTCTTTCAGGACTGGCTGACTCAAGCCCTGGATACTTGCATTCCTGCTAAATTTAGTTTAAAGAAGAAACAAGGGCCTTCAAATCAATGGTTTAATGAATCCTTGGCTAAAGCCAAAAAGGTCTGGAAGCAACTGGAGCGAACCTGAAGGTATGCTTATGACTTGAAACCAAAAAATAAATACTGTGATTCAATTAAGACTAATCATAGGTAGATCCAGAAAGCTAAAGCTGAATACATTGCTGCTAAAATTCTGGAGAGTAATAATCCCCCCAAAATATTCTTTTCCCTCCTTAAAAAGATGCAACACTCCAATTTCAAAGCTGACTCCCCAGTCTCTTCCAATACTCAGTGCGATGAACTAGCAGGTTTCTTTGTGCGTAAGGTGGAGACTATAACAGCCTCCCCTCAGTCAATGCCAACATCGAACGAATAGATGAGCTTGAGGACAGGTTATTCATTTCTGAACCAACATTGTGACCTTTTCCCCCACTCTCGCTCTTTGAGACTGAATCTCTCTGCTTCAAAGTTAAATCAGGATCCCCAGCCGATCCCCTGAGACCAGACCAACTTCGTCAAGTACACAATTTAATTTTACCAGCGGTTAGGGAATTGATCAATCTATCATTGTCCTCTGCATCATTGCCTGCAACATGGAAGCTTGCAAAAGTTATACCTCTTTTAAAGAAACCTTCCTTAGAGCTCTTGGACCCAGGTAATTTTCGCCCGATTTCCCAGCTTCCTTTTTTAACTAAGACTACTGAATCCTACATAAATACCGTCTTGGATGAATTTGTAGAGCATAACTAAATCCTATACTCCTCACAAAACGGCTTTCGCCCCGCCACAGCACCGAGTCGGTGCTGTTGGCTGTGACCGAGGATATCCGTAGCTGTCATGATGTTGGGAATTCTGTGGCATTAATTCTTTTGGATTTAAGTGCCGCTTTCGACACTGTTTCCCATGACATCCTTTTATGTAGGCTGCAGGGGATCGGGGTTAGGGGACTAGCCTTGGCCGGGTTCAGTTCTTTTTGGAAGGCAGATCCTTTCAAGTTGTTGTGCCACCTCACCTTTTGCAGGTGTATGCCATCAAGCATGGGGTTCCACAGGGTTTGATATTGAGCCCTGCACTTTTTAACATCTATGTCCAACCCCTTGCAAATGTAGCAAAAAGTAGAGGGTTGTCATTGGTATCCTGTACCGATGACACCCAGCTAGTCATTGATTTTTCTAAAAAGTGCAAAAACAACCTCTTTAAATTTAGAGAGGGCTTGTTAGCAATTGCTGACTGGATGACAGCAAATTGCTTGCAGCTTAATGCTGCCAAGTTGGAAATTGTTGTGCCTGGGAGAGATAGTGTTCTTTGGTTAGAACAGTGGTGGCCTAATAAACTTAAACCTGCACTGCTGCCTAAAGAGGAGGTCAAGAATTTAGGTTTTTGGACAGATAGAGATCTGTCTTTTGATACCCAATCCAAAGCTTTAGCAGGGTCCTGTTTTGGACTTTTAAGGGGGTTGAAACCTCTGCTTGGATATTTTGAGTCAAAAATCGCCCAAACCATTCTTCAGGCTACAACTCTAGCCAGGTTAGATTATGGCATCTCTCTTTATCTAGGCGCCAATAAATTTTGTATCCTGCACCTCCAAAAAATTCAGAATGCTGAAGCACGTGCTTTGTTGGCACTTCCCAAGTCGTGTTCAGTGTCTAAGTTTCTGCCTAGGATTTATTGGCTGCCAGTAGTTAAAATAATCCAGTTTAAGTATTTGTGTGTGGCCCACAAAATTGTGACTCAACAAGGCCCTCCGATTTTAGCAGATTTGTGAGTCCAGTATGTCCCAAATCGCCCCCTGCCAACTCGGGGTTAGATTGCACCCCCGATTCCAAAGAGCTAGAGCTGGAGGATGCTCTTTTAAGATTCAGGTGGCCCACCTATGGAACTCCCTCTTGATTTCCATTAGAGGGCTTCAGAATTATCTGGCTCTTCGAAAGGTATTAAAGACCTGGCTCATCACGGCGTAATTTGCTTGCTTGTTTGAGTGGTCTCTAGTCACTTGTTCTTTGGTTAGTGCTGGGGTGCCCCTTCGCTGGGGCAGCTATGCTCTGTATAAATTCATGAATAAATAAATAAACTATTCCCGGGCTGTCTTCTCTGGGCTGCTGGAAACTTCCAACCCTTCTCCAAGTGGAACTCCAGGCCACCGCTCCCTCATGGGGCTGCTCCACCATCCGTTTTGTGAACCAGAGAGAGCTCCATGACACACCAGGATGCTCACCACCTTCCGCTTCAACACAGATCTTCTCTGCAGTTCGTTGTGAAGGACCGGAGCTCTTGATGACCTCTGTGTCTGGGTCTCCTCCACCACCATCTAGGTCCAGCGATGCCTGTCGGGATGGGGAGGGAGGGTTGCTCCCCTGAACCTGCTGCCAGCCAAGCAGTCCTCTGCTATCTTTTTCTCCTACAACTCTCTACCTCGATAAAACACACCTTTCTTTCTCTATATCACATGAATTCACTTTTTTTATTTGCTCAACCCCGCAGTTCTCTCTCTACTACCTACCCCTCTCTCTACTTTTCTCTCTTCAACACTACTCTTTACTCGACCCTTTTTTCTATACCTCGTCTCATTTTGCTTTCTCTACCTTATATTTCTTTGTTTATCTCCAAGTCTCTCTGTCTACCTCTCCCTAACTTTACCTTCTAATCCACTTCTAGTATTCTTCTTTATACCTATCTACTGCACCCTTTGGAAAACTGTGCTGCTCTGCTTCTCTCTACGTCTCCTTCTCCCTTTAGTTATTTCTCTTTACCACACTCTAAAACCTTGCCAGTTTCTCTACCACTCTTTCTGTACCAACATATTTGTTCTTCTTTCTATATCTCTTTTTCTTTCCTTCTGGTTTCCCACCATTCTCTATGTAATTCTTTCCAAACCTCACCTTTTCTATGCAATCTCTACCTCTCCCTCCTTCTCCCTCTACTTCATGTCTCTTGCTACATTGTTCTATTTATGTCTCTGTCAAACACCTGTAGCCTGCCCCATGCCATTTCTCTTACTCAGCAGGGTCTGGCAGTGGCGACTCCTCCGCTAAAGTGGAGGGGTGTCACCCCACTGGTTGTTAGTAGCGAAATAAATGAAAAATTACATGATAATAACTTACGTTATCATAATTTTATTTGCTCCTTGTGCAGCAGCTTTCCAGGGCAGGTGGGGCTGCTCCGATGACAGAGCAGGAGGAGGAGTGGTTTGCCCACTCCAAGGGCACATGAATGCTTGGCCAGTCGTCTCGGGCCGGCCAACATTCATGCGCACTTTGCATGTTCTTCACCCAGGCTGTATTACAGCCAGGGAGTAGAACATGCCCAGGCTCCCATTTCCAGCCTGAGCGCCAAACCACAGCGCTCAGACCAATCACAACGCTTCATTGCTGCGTTGTGATTGGCTCAGGGGAGCCTAGCCGCTTCCTGTTACGTTTCCGATGCGAGGAGAGACGGAGGAGTGATGCGGCAATAAGATAAGTGTTTTAAAAATTTTTTTTAGATCCTCTCCACTCCAGCGCCCCCGCCCGCCTCTCGCCTCGCCGCTCTCGATCCTTGCCGGCTGCAACTGGGGTCTGGTAACTGTTTAACCAGAGAAGTGCACATATGTAAAGAGGAGAAGAGGAACAAGGCAGGGGAAGAAAAATTAGGAGAAATGAATGAGATTTAATCAATGGAATGGTGAAAATCTAAAGAGCAGGGTTTGACTTTCACTGCTGCAGTAAGAACGCCAGAAGTGTTGAGGGGTATATTTGTGAATACAAATATTCAGCAACTAATGCTACAATTCTAAGGGGTATGTGTGTATGTCTAGATTTAATATTATGCACTAGTCCAGTAACTGTCTAACAAGTCATCCTTAGCATGCTTTACCTAAAATGGGAGTAACAACCTGGTTAGACACTGAATTCCACATAAAACAATACTTTCATAAGTAAAACAAATCTTAATCCAAACTCAGAAAGAGACAGCGTTATTAGTGCTTGCTCACACTTTCATTCGGTACTATTTGGATGACAGGCCCCAGGCAGATTGTTCTTTCTCCTGTGTTTGTGTGCCAGTTTCTGAAGATTTCAAATATAATTCAATATTGTTTGCCATCATGAGGGTGCAAAGGGGCCAAAACGGGGTAATTCATTTAACGTTTTCAAAATAGGGGGTTTCTACATAGACCTTGACCATACAAATCCTTATTTATTTATGAGTTTTATAAAGCAAGAACATGACCCAAAGGTATGAGAGTGCTTTACAGAGTAAGCACAAGAACAATAGAAAGAGGTATCTACAGATTATATAAAAGCTATTTAGTAACAGTAAACAGAGTAAACAGTATACAGTGGGATATGAAAAAGTATCTGAGTTGCATAATGCGTAAGCAAAAATACATATAAAGAAGAAGAATCCAATAGACAGTAGGACATGTGAACGCATCAGTTCTGAGGTAGTTGAGGTGGGGGTGGATGTGAGGGGGGAGAGTAGATGCATAGATATCCACTGAGGTAGAGAAAAAACATGGCATCTTAGTGCTTACGTTCATGACAACTTAGTGCTATATAGAGTAAGCGCTTCAGCAATAGCATGAGGTACATAGAGAGTAGATACAATTATATAGTAATGGTAAGAGTGAATGAAATATATACAGTGTAAATAAAAATACATGGCAACAGTAAATCAAAGAAGAATACAAACACAGGTTCTCAGGTAGTTGTGGCATGGAGGATCATGGGTGGGGAGAGTAGATGCACAGTTTTCCTAAGGCGGTGCTGCATAGATATGCGAGAGGGGTGTAGTGTAACATGGCCCAAGACTCTGGCATGTTACGGAGTGACAGGATGCAGGGGACAAAAGGAGGTCAGGGTCTAGACTGGAAACGGGGTGTGGTTGAGTCCTCAGTAAGAGAGGAATTTGTTGTTATTTTACTTCTTTACTTCAGAGGGCTGTGGATGGGTTGCATCTGATCTCAGAAGGGAGAGAGTTCCAAATATTTGGAGCCATTCCAGAAAAGGATTGGTTGTAGGTTTTCTTTTTCTTGAATTTTTGTGGCTTGAGAAGTAAGGAGCTCATTATTCTGGAGGGTCTGTTTCCACCCAAAAGGGTCAGCTTCTGGGGCAGGTAGGAATGGGTATTATGGTGCAGAGCTTTATGAGTCATGCAAGTAATTTTGAAGTGCATCCTGGCCTCGAGTGGTAGCTAATTCAGAGCTCAAAGGTTAGGGGTGATGTGATCACTTTTTTAGAATCCATGATGAGCCTAGCTGCTGCATGAAGTGTAGCAATCAGAGGAGCAAGTGAGGTTTTCGGGAGGCCCACAAGATGGCACTGCTGTATGCTCAATTGTATGCTTGCATTTAATCCTGTGAAGCTCTCTACCGCCTTTTTGGCTAGATTTGTGGTATACAAATACTAAACACAAACATGTTTGCGACCCTTAATGTTTGGGATTTTTGATTTACAACAACAAATGGCGTCCCCAACTTCTGTTGTTCACAAATAATTATCTGCTGCTCAAAAACATTTACAGCTTTACTGTACAGGCACACTTGATGATTGCAATCAACTACCTCGCCTATTACTTGTTGAATTTATGCTCATCATTTTTTTAAATATATTTTTGTTATTTTATGCATTACAAGTATCTTTGACCCTGTACACTGCTCCTCTGCCATCGGGTTAGGTGCGCAACAAAATACCAAATACAAACACAGACAAGTATACTTTTTTGTTAATCACCAATTCCAAGTGAATATTTATAACAAGGTGTTGATTTACATGTCTCCACTATCCTCAATGAAGGGGTTGAGTTTTCAATAATACAATGTATAAGTGTAAAGTTTTAGTGCAAGATTATTTTTTCCTGTTAATGCAGATTTCAGCCACCGGGGTGATGATCTCCCTGTGGGAAGGTATACAGAAAGTTAATGGAGTGTATTTTTTTTTTTAAATATATAAAATATAAATATAAGTTCATTTAAAATTATTAATATTAACCTGGACCTAATGAAATAAACTGTTATTGCACATTAACATCGAAAGATAAGTTTGTATGTAATGATGAAATGATTTAAATATATTAATTTAATTTATAAATATAATTTTTTAAACCATAGATTAAGAATGAGAACGTCCACTCTTACATGCATTGTTAGCTTTGTTTTATCTGCAATAACCATGGATAAAAGGAATCTATCCAATTAATTTAAATAGTATTTATATTTCTTGAAAAAGGTTAGGCATTTAGTTTATTTAGTTGAGTATTAAATATAAAAAAACAAGAATAACTATATATACGTTTTTATGACTGAAAATACACAGATGTTGAAATAATTTCATTGATTTAAATGAATTTTTTTGATATGTTATTTTAATTCTCTGCCTCTTTACTGTACTTTAATGAAAAAATCGCAAAACACTTCTTCACTTTTCTGGCTTGATGTGAATAGCACAAAACTAATCCTATGCTTACAAACTCTGCTAGAGAAACATACATTTCAGTCGAGCATAATTTCCATAAACCTAACCCATTTTTCTGCAATTATTCCCCATTTTTCTGACACTCCCCCATTCCCTCCAGCATTTACTACACAGAAGTATACATACGTGTCCAGAAATCTCTGCTTCGGTGGCAGAGACCTCCCCACAAAAAATAGGAATGATGGAAACGGAGGTCTCAAGTCAGAGGCTTATGAATTGCATTTTGGAATCAGTGGTACTACTGTAGTGCTACTTTAGCTACAACAATATGCAGTTTGTAAATTGTAATCTATACATCCTGCATCCCGTGCACAGAGTCTAAAGATACCATATGTGAAATATGCATGATTCTATGTAAGATAAAACCCTATACTGGGTAATGTTTCTCATATTTAATTCTAGTTTCTATAAGGAAACAAAGCCTCTTAAACTTTCGAGTGCATTTCTTTTTTGCAAAGTTGTGCTCATGAAGCAGGATAAATGATTAAATCATTTCACTGGAAATCAATTGTTCTTTTTGAAGGGAAAAGGTCTACATTTGCAAATGACATATAGAACTGAAACAGTATTTAATGAGACAAAGGCACATTACATTGTTAGGATGTCGGAGAACCAAATATCAAACAGTGCCCTTTAAAGCATAGTAAACACGAGTACAATCTATGGAACAATTTAAGAGCCGCCTTATGTGCAGTGAAAGACAATGATTTTCAAACAGTTCTCTGTATATTAATGTAACAAAAGCCTGAATATGCCTTTCAACAAGTAATGAAACATCTTATTGCTCTTGCTTTTGTATTTACAACTGGCATTTATTGCTTCTCTTGGTATTTATGATGACAGCCACTAGCACAACAAGGCAGCTATTATATTCCCTAACACAATTACTCAGCTATTGCTTTTGTACTGCAAGCATCTTGTGAGAAGCAAAATCAATCAATCTCGGTCTGTCAAGTTATGATGACATATGTCCATGCTCACCTATTATGTGCCTTAGCAGAAGCCAGTTCATTTAAGTCCGTTTGCTCTAAAGTAACTATAACTCGTGTCCGGCATGCACAGTGTTGTTATCAATGATGTGATTTCAAATGTTGCAATTCTGTTATCAATGATGTCATAGAACACATCATAAGTGACATATTATGTTGGATAATTAGCTGAGCATAGTGAAGAACCCAATTACAGTTAACTTAGGGCTTGAGTTATAGTTACTGGACACTATTATAACTGGTGAAGTTTAGTAGATTTGTGAGTCTAAAATGCTATGTTGTCACTGAAACTTTCACTTAATTATAAAGTCACTTTAACCTTTGCTTTTTTCAGCAAATTTCAATTAATTTTAATGTAAAATATTGTTTTATTACCATACGTACACTAACCCACCCCCACCCCCCAAAGCCATGCTCAGCCAAAATACATTTCTCAAGGGGATGGGGGGGGGGAGGTGCCCCTACTCCACAAGACACAAGGGGCCCCATTAAACAGTTGGGGGCTGCAGTGGGAGCATCTGTGGCCTCACCGCCTCCCTGCATGCTCCTCCCTGTGGAAGCAGCTGTTTTTGTTTGCCCCCGCTGGACAGGAGTAATCTGAGTTTCCTTGAAAACAAAAGGCTAGTTCCACCTGTCAGAAGCATATTTAAAGCTCCTGCCAAGTGGGAGTAAACATGCCTTTTCTGCCTGCAGGGCCATGGTCAGAGAATTCATGTCTTCTCCCACACGGTGGAAGCTTTAAAAATGCTCCGTCTTAGGTGGGAGCAGACATATGTTTCCCTAGCCATGCCCTTGCGAGCAGAGTAATAACAGTGCCCCGGGGGGAATTTTCCATTCCTGAACATATACAGTTATGCCCCAGCATTTGATGTATACTATACTAATCAAAGTGTTACATATCGCAATGTTCTACATTTCACATACATAAAAATTATATTTCTGCGTCACATCACGTATTGTACATCTTCCTCCACAGTATATATACAGCCCTGTAGTGCACAACATTGTATATACATAATCCACTAACAATTCCCCAACTACCCCCCTCCCCTATGGTCTCAATCCCTATCCGTCTGTTACATAGGCATATAAACACACATTGGCCATTCCCGCCATTATCTGTACATATTCTGCGCATTCAAGGGTGTAAAAAAAAAAAGGAAAATCCACAAGACCTGTCGCATTCTCGTGGTATGGGCCTCAACTCCATGAAATATCCCATATTTTAATCTTCTAAATCCGAGTCATGGGACCTCAACCCTTCTAACATTACTTCCCATTCAAGAGAAATCAGTGTCTTACGTAGACCTCTAATCTCCTCTCTACGCAAGGCAGCGCCCTCTGCGCCACCCCAACGCAGCAGTTCTGTGTTCCAAGCACGCACTTCAGGGGGTTTACGTGATTTCCATCGCATGGTGATGTTCCTAATAGCCAATGTAAGTGCAAGGTTTATGAATCGGTATTGTACCTTGTGTGTAGATACGTGAGTATGGAGACCAAAAATGCATTCCCCCAGTGTGTCAGTAATAGCAAGATGTGCGGCCGCACCAGTCATTCTAACCGCATCCCAGTATCTCCTTATCTTTTGGGCGCTCCCATACCATGTGTATGAAGCCGACCCTTCCAGCATACATCTCGGACATGAATGTTGCGTTTTATGGAAACATCTTATCCAGCCTGTTCCGCATTAAGTATGCGCGATGTAGCACCATTGTTTGGATACATTTGAACTTGGCATTCCTTGGGACTTTCCGGGGGTGTTCTAGTATTATAGACCATTCTTTATCCGACAGGTCTTTACCCATGTCTAATTCCCAAAGAGTCTTCAGTGCATGCAAGGGTGCTCTTGTGTGGGAGCCAATACCAGCATACAGCCACCTAATCAAATGGCGCCTTCTACCCATATAGTATACCATTTTAACCAATTCGTTGTCGGGGGGTGCTCTCCTCTGTGGGGCCTAGTGCATTTTAATATATCGAGTCAATTCTGCATGCATTAGGTACAGATGTGCTAGGGCGCCATTCTCATGTATAAACGTGTCATGATCCATCAGCGTCTCTTCCCCAAACAAGTTTGCCTCGGTACTAATACCCACATCCAACCAAGGCGTCAGCTTGCGTTTTGTGAGCCTGCCACTTGCTAGTGGAATACCTAATAATGGTATGTTACCTGCATTCACCTGTGTTGTATTTCTGTACTGCTGTGCCGCTTTTCAGCATTTTAGCACAGTCTGCAGTAAGGGGGAGGAGGTTTTTTGGGGTCTTACTGCCCGGTAGAAGTAAAGCATGTAATGCCCCGCTATCAATGTCTGTGTCTACGTAGTCGATTTCCTGCAAATTACGTCCCGCCGTCCAATATGATAACCATTGCAATTGACAGGCGTAGTAATAAGCACGAAAATCCGGTACACCTAGGCCTCCCGTTCGGGTACCCACTTTTAGTTTCTTAAGACTAATACGTCTCCTGCCCTTTCACCAAATAAGGTCCGTGACCAAAGTGTTCAGCAGTTTAAAGGTATTTTGTGGCACCAGCAGCGGCAAGTTGACAAAATAATATAGTAGTTATGGTAAGACAACCATTTTTGCTATAGCTGCCCTGCCTGTGAATGAGAGTGGTAGTGCTGTCCAAAAAGTGACACTAGACCTCAAAGCCCTAATTGCTTTGTTCAAGTTTCCTTCTAGAATGTCTTCATGAGTTCTATAGATTTGGATGCCCAGGTACCGAAACGTCAACTGTGTAACTTGAATGCTGGTGCCCCCAACCTCTAGGGCAGTAGTGCCCCCCTGATCCTCAAAGAAAAATGCATGCGTTTTGGTGGTATTTAAAGCCAGTCACGACAGGAGTGTGAAGTGCCGATATGTCTCGAATAATGAGGTCAGTGGCCTGCGGAGGTCAGATATGTACATGAGGATGTCATCGGCGTAAGCCGAAAATAAGTGGGTCGTATTCCCTATTTGTATCCCCCAGTCCAGGAAGTCCTGTCTGAGCTTTATGGCTAATGGCTCTAATGCCAGTATAAAAATGAGAGGCGACAGGGGACATCCCTGTCTCGTCCCTTTGTGTATGGTGTATTCTTCTGAAATGTGCCCCCCGTTCTAGTGCGTGCCGTGGGGGCATTATATAATAATCGTAACCATGTTATATACTCTTCCAGTATCCCAAACTTCGATAACGCCTGAAACATGTATCCCCAGTGTATAGAATCAAAGGCTTGCCGGAGATCCAGCAAGATACAACCAGCATGTGGGTAACGCTTCGGGTCTCTGCCATCAGGTAGTGCAGTTTCCTGATGTTAAGTGAGGTACTGCGTGCCAGTAAAAATCCAGTGTGATCTATATGGATCAACTTCTATAAATGTGGGAGCAGTCTATTGGCCAACACCGTACTCAATATTTTGTATTTAGAGTGTAATATCGATAGTGGCCAATAGTTTGCCATGTCAGTATGATCTCTTTCCGGCTTTGGCAGTGAGACGACCAAGGCTTGGGCTGTCGTGATGGGTAAAGAGCCCTTCTCCCATGCTGTTTCGTATAGCTCCACTAATTGGGGTGCTAGGGCCTCAGCATATGTATCGTAAAATTCAATGGGGAGCCCATTCAGACCTGGTGTTTTATTGCGTGGTTGCCCCTTCATCGCAACCTTAATCTCATGTGATGTAATGTGTCCTGTAAAGCCCTTTCGAAGCGATGCCGGAATTTCTGTGAATGTCAGGGTGGATAGGAAAGCCTCTGTTTGGTCCCCAGTGGAGGAGTCAGATGCCCCGTATAATGTGGCGTAGTAGTCTCTGAACGCCGCATTAATCGCTCCTTGGCTGGTGACTATGTCCCCATTTTCTTTAACAATCTGGGGTATAACCCCAGATTGAAGGGCATCACGTATGAGATGAGCAAGTAATGCTCCCGCCTTGTCTGCCTCGCTATGTGCACGTTGTGTGCATGTTGCGTAGTCTATGACCCTTAGCGATTCCAACAATTCCACATGTCGAATTCGTGCCTCCTGTGGAGGGCCTTTTTGCTCTGCATCAGTTATTGCATCTTGCTTCAGCCTACCCATTCTCTCTTCAACTTCCAACAGTGACTTGTGCAGTTCCTTCCGCGCTCCCACCGTCGTACTAATTGCTTTCCCCCTTATTACCGGCTTAAAGGCGTCCCACTCTATCAATCTACTCTTGGCCGTGTTGCTGTTTTCTGTAAAATAATGATCTATAGTAACAGAGAGGGTATTGTGGCATACTTGATCTTCAAGGAGTTGCGGCCAAAGATACCATGTTGGAAACGGTGTGGGCAACCTGCCCCATGTAATGAGTAATTCCAGTGGGTTGTGATCCGAAAAAGTCTTAGGAAGATATGTGGATTCAATCACCTGCATTGCTTTCCTGTCGGAGCAGAACACTCTATCTATTCTAGTATGGAGATCGTGCGCTGCAGAGTAATATGAGTATTCCTTATGTAGTGGGTGTCTTAACCGCCATATGTCATGTAACCCCCAGCCCTCCGCCCACCGTGTTAGTGCTTCAGCTTGTTTGTGTACACCAGTGCCGTGTAAGGGTGGGTGCAACCTGTCAAAGGATACATCCAACACTACATTGCCGTCTCCCCCCAGTATCCATGGGTGTGCCTCCCAACCGGTCAACACCCCACTCAACACATCCCAATATTGGTCCTGATCCTAATTAGGGGCATAGATATTGCCCAAGACTACCAATTGACCATCCAATGTCCCTTCAACTAGTACATATCTGCCCGATTTATCAATACTCTGTTCTTGTGCAACAAAGGGTACCCCATGTCTAATCCAGATCGTGGCCCCCCTCGCATAATTAGAATAGAGGGTGGAGAATACCTGTCCCTTCCATTTCTTTTGGAGTTTTACAACTTCACTTTCTACCATGTGCGATTCCTGCAGATAAACGATCTGGGCCTTACGGCGCTGTAGTTGGGCATGTGTCCTGTGACGTTTGTGTATAGTGCCCATTCCCCTTATATTCCAAGTTATAACTATGTAATTTCCCAGTACATGCATCGGGATATTAACCATATTGAAGAACTATACAGTGTGTCAGACCAGCTGACCAGCATATCATTAAGAACAGACAATTTGAGACCGATCCCCATCCCAACTTCCCCAATACACGGGCCAATCATAGAACTATACCGGACCACAACACTTACTAACTTAACCAATACACACTTAAGAATCACACAGAAAATCAAGTACTGAGCTAAGAAAAACAAAAAAAAGGGCATGTAAAGCACCTTCGCCATATGGGGGGACTGCGCCTGCGCTCTGCAAGCGGTGAGGTGTATCTGACGTCTACCAGGTTTAAGCTACTACAGCCCCAGAGCCCTAATAGTATCTTGCCGTCTGTAAAGTATCTAAGTAAACTTGGGAAAGGGGCAAACGCAGCCACAGCTTGTAGTTACATAAAAGAAACAATACTTGCACAAGTCCATCATCCAAACAGGTCTGTGATCAGCTGTGGAGTCACCAAGGGGAACAGGGCCACACTACCCTCTGAGTCCGACCCCTGTGATGCCTTGTCCTCCATAGAGGACTTAGTTTCTGTCCGCGGAGCGTTCGTGAAGGTTGCTGTAGCGATGACCGCCTGCTTCCTATTCTGCTTCATCTGCTGCGAGGTGACCTGTACACGCGTAGTGGTTCTTCTTGGTCTACCGCCTCTACGTCCGGTCGAGGCGCCCTGAAAGGATCTCTGCCTATACTCAGTTTGTGCTGCAATCTCCGCAGCGTTGGTTAGCTCCATTACCTCAAGCCAGTCCTCAACATCTCCAGGACTTTAAAAAAGTAAGATTTCTGTTTGTGCAATATTTTCAACCGTGCTGGGAATAGTAGTGCGTACTGTATATTTAGGTCCCTGAGCCGCCGATTCACCGCCATAAAGGAGGACCACTGCTTTTGGACTAACATCGTATAGTCCAGGTATAATGAGATTCTTGCATTTTCAAAGTTGGTCGGCGCCGCCTCCCTGGCTTTCTGCAGCAGAGTGTCCCGGTCACGGAAATTCAGTAACTTTACAATAAGGGGCCTCGGAGGGTCACCCGGTTTCAGCCTTCCGGTGGGTATTCTGTGTGCACGCTCTATGCAGTATGGTGTGGAGAGTCCTTCCATCATGACGTGGTCTTTGGACCATTGTTCCATATATCCTGATGCGTCAGACCCCTCGCTTTTCTCCGGTAGACCAATCACTTGGATGTTGTTCCTTCTTGCTCTCCCTTTTGCGTCCTCCACTCGGTCTATTAATGTGGCCACCTGCGTCTGTAACTGTTTCACGTCCGTTTCGGTCTGTTTCTGCTTTGGCAGTAGCTCTGTCAGTGTTGTCACATGGTCTTTCACCTTTTCTGCCGTTTTCACATGATCTGCCCTGAGCAAGTTCAGACCAGTGGTCAGGGTCACTATTTGAAGCTCAAGTGCTTTCCTTGAGTCCCGCACTTCCTTCAGTATAAGATCCAACTTGTCCTCCGAAGCAGGCATTGTGGTCGGGGGGACACAGCCAGATCCCAGCATGCTATCTGTACTACTTAGGCCTTCTTGTACAGTGTCCGCACTACTTTGGTCCTGTTGTTTCGGCCTATTTCGCCCCATCTTGCCTAGTGAACGTAATGCACGGGCACACCAGTCGCAGCCTACAGGGCAGAAGATTTGCACAATATTCTGCTATTGTGTCACCGAAGTTCTCGATGCTTCCCGGGGCACGGTCACCACACGTGCAGTCCACTGCGCAGAAATGTGACTACGTATCCGGCTAGTAGGTCTCACTGCAGCAGGCAAAGGTACACAATCAGGGAAGCCCGTCAGGCACCTCTCCTCGTTCTGCACACGCTATGCCCTTTGTCACCGTTATCAAAGTGTATGTCCTTGGCCTCTGGTACGACCCCGGGCCCGAACACATGACAGCAGCAGACACAGGGGAGTTACGGATTACACCAGCTTCTGAAAGGCCCCTCAGTTTTTGGCACCAGGACAGGTCAGCCGCAATACCATATACAGCCCACTTCTAATCACGTTCCCCCGGCTCTCTCTCCGCCGGAGCGCAGTAGGGGGCGTTAATCACCCCGTCGGGGAGGATACAAGGCGCCCACAATAGCAGGTTTACAGCGCCAGTCTCGACACCTTCTGGGCGCAATAATATGGTATGACAGCACACCGTATGTCTCACTGAGTCTCAGCCAAAGACTGTGCCCTTATCTGTTCGGTGTTATAGCAGTGTAGGTACACCTCCACACTCCCCACTGCGCACGTCGTCTCGCCGTATTCCTTGAGTTGGGCCTCTAGCAGAGCTTCGTGGGTGCACGCTGTGTGGTCGTGTCAGTCCCAATAGAGGAGCAGCCGAAATTGTGCGGCGCCGCTCCCTTTTAAAGCAACCAGCAGTAATCGGCACAATTACAAATGGCCGCCGCTGCAGAGGGGTTCACCTGTTAGGCCTCTGTTTCGCTTTTCACCAGCCCAATCCTCCCCGTCGCGATAGTGTCCAATATCGCTATATATACATCGCCTCCACCTCCGGTCCACAATGTGTTGCAGGAAGGGGGCCGCAGTGCCCCGTTTCAGGATATGTCTTCCAGGGTCTGTCGCCAGAGAAAGCAGGCCACCGGGCATCCACGGGCTTGCGTGATTACGCTCCCCGGATCACGGGTGCACAAGCCCTCTCTCCAGCCAGCAAGTCATCTATCACGGCACACACCTTTCCGGCGCAGGTCGTCACAGAAACGGGGTGACGCCTCCGTCATATGTGCTCGTTTCAGTTCCGATCCTTGACTTTCCAGAGGCCGTGGTGTTAATTTTTGGTCCTGCGCTGCCGCGCCACCCTCATCTGCGTTATTCAGCCGCAATGGTATTATCTCAGCCTGCCGCTCCCAGTAACTCACATCAAACCGGCACCGAGTGTCTGTGCCTGTCCCCTCGGTCGCTTTCCGCAGCTGTAGCCGTCTGCTTACAGTGTGGGGCACGTGATTTACAGGATTTTGTTGGCTCGGGTCCGGAGCTCACCTAGCAGACAACCGCAGTGCTTGGCTGCTGGCCATGCCCCCATACATTCAATACATATTTGTATATATTACTACATCTAGGTGAAATACTACACTTTTTTATATTCACCATTTCCAAGGGCAGATTTACAGCTAAGTGTAGACTTACACGTTTTCACCCCTTCAAATGTGGGGATGAAGCATACTCCTGGATTTAGGAGCGGCGAAGATGTATCTATGGAAAAGTAAAGGAAAATTATTATAGTTCATTATTCTTTAAAAAAATATAAAAAACATTTTAATGTAAAATATGTTTATTAACATAGAACAAAAACAATAAAATGTTACAACATATTAACATATCAAATTACATGTATATTAAATATCAATTAATTCAAATATACAATGGTATGTTCTGTGCCATGGCAAAATCAAGACCCAGAATCAAATATGAAACCTGGTGGCCTGCGGAGCGGGCTGCATGGTCTGGAGGGTGCCATGTCTGCGGGACCCAGGCTTGGGGCTTGTACCAGCACTTGGTGGGCCCTCATTGTGACATGCCAGGGGTGGAAGGTGAGCAGTGATGCCTGGATACGCATGGGCGGACATGCAACACTGGGCGGCGGGAGGGACTGGGGTGCATCTGCCTGGGTGCACAGGGGCGACATGCAATGATGGCGTGTGAAATTGTGTGTACTTTGCTTATCATGTATCTGGACTCTATTTCAGATGACGGATCTGTTTTAGATGAGGGACATGGCGGACTGCACCACATACCGGCACGTGGTTGGAGACACACCGGTGTCAGCAGGTGAGCAGTGAGACCTGGGTGCGCAGTGTGGGCACTCTCTCTCCCTGTCCATCTCTTCTGTTATCTGTTTCTCGCTTCCCCTCTCTGTCCGTCTTTCTCTCTCTCTCCCCCTCTCTGTCCGGCTTTCTCTCGCTCCCCCTCTCTGTCAGTCTTTCTGTCTCTCCCCCTCTATGTCCGTCTTTCTCTCACTCCCCCTCTCTGTCCATCTTTCTCTCTCTCCCCCTCTTTCTCTATCTCTCTCCTTTGCTCTCTGTCCTTTGATGAGCGCAAGTCACACCTTCTCATCTGCTTATTTGTCTTGTAGGCTATGACCTACAGATTGTCCCGAGGAGAGCTGTCATGTGTCTTCATTTCTGTCCTGTGTTTATTTTAATAAAATGATGATTGTTTATTCGAAGGTGAATGTGTGATGCTCATTTTTGTGACAACACATGCATGCCACCAAATGTGATTGTGCGACATCAGGCTGATTATTTGGTACCTGTCTCGTCTAGTTGATGTGGCATGTCTTTGTCCCGGGGGGATGGGTGCCCCGGGGAGGGAGGCTCCTGGGGGTGGTGGCGGTGGGTGTTGTGGCTCTCTTGGGGCTCCCAGATGCATGATCGTTGGATCCATGGCATCTGTTGCAGTTCAGGTGTGGCTCCCTTTTCTGGTGCAGGCTGTTGTCCGACAGTATACCAGGTCAAAGCAGGTGTCAGTTCCCTACTGCTAAGGCGGTATCGCCTGTTTTGGGTTCTTATCGCCGATCGGGCTGGTCGTGGAGAATGTTGTAGAGTGGTGTTGTTGTGACTTTTGGCACAGTAATGCCTACTCTGCATCACATTAGCGATAGTTGTCGGGATCATTTGTGGCGATATTTTTTGCGGATGCTAACACAGGTAAACTGGTGATATGGGCTGTTACCACCAGTTTGTGAATGGTGCGATAAATGTATCGCCAGTTTGGCTGCGATAAAGGCGATAAGCCCTTGAGAATATGCCCCTTAGTTCACACGATTCTGCGCACAATAAAGATTTGTGTTTGAAATACAGTAGCATTTGCACACAGGGCAGTGAGAATTGTATAACAATGAGCAAGAAAAAATGAGAGCAGAAACAAACAATCAATGACTATTGAAATATGAGTCAATTTCTCCATTAGCGATCCCTGGGTACGCTATTCAATTAAGATGGAAATAACAAATGTGCTGTAAAATGCGAAGCACTCTTTCTGTGGCCTGCAGACGGCTCCAGCATTCGCTTAAAGCTGGAAGCTAAGATTATGGCATTGGCTTAAGTGGAACCTCTCTGTCAGGTCAGCTGTTTTCCAGTGACTTGTGGTGCTTTAACGGTGTTATATTATTCCAATTACTTTTCTCCAGGTCTTTCCTTTCCCTTGAAGGATATAAGTCGTTTCTCTTCATGCAGCAAAACCTAGACTTCATTACACGTCTCTTTAGTGACCTCACAAGCCCATTACGAGAAAAGTATAAGTGAAGCCCAGAAAATAGGACTTTTAAACAACATACTGAAACATCTAGAAATGAAACCCGCTCTTGGGCACTAAGAGCACTTGCTCTAACTGAATGGAAACGTTTTTGAGGGGCAGGGAGGTATGCTGCATTAGTGCAATATTCCAATGTTTATATACCTACTACCATAACTTCTCAAAAAGAAGTGCAACACTTTTTTATAGGAGGGTGTAGGTAGTTGCATGCAACATTCAGGCTTTTTTTTAGTCATTGAGTGCCATTACTTACGTTTTGCTTTTTAGTTGAGGGATCCGATAATGATCACTGATTGAGAAAAAAGTGACTTTATTAGTTATCAAAACCCATGCACAGAGCTGCTTTGCTTTGCGGTTAGGTTCGTCCTGTGAAATTCCCTATACGTTTATCCACCTATGTATCATGGGAGGATTCTATTTTAAGTGCTAAAGTCAAGCGAAATTCAAAAGAAGAAGATTTAACACAGTACAATTTGCGGTGTTGTAGTTAATTCATCTGCTTATTTTTATTTATTTACTAAGCATAAAAAAATACAAGTAGCGGCAAAGCCACTAAGTCACAGTGTCAGATGCTAATGAATAGTATTAGGGGGAGGGAGGGATTAGAATAAAAATAAAATTTGACTTCCCTGCCGCAGACTCTCCTCCGTTCTTTTTCTGTGGATGAGGCAGGAAGTACACATGCTCCCAGACTCCCATAGCCAATAACAACGCTGCTGTCAACGGCATGACAGCAGCGTTGTGATTGATCTGAGCAACTTGGTTTGGCACTCAGACAGGAAGTGGGGGACTCTGCATGTTCTCCACCCATGCTGTGCAATACAGCTGGGTGTAGAAATGCTAAATGCACATGACTGTTTGGCCGGCCCAAGACGGGCGACCAAACTGTCATACACACTTAGTAAATGCCCACCACTCCTCCCCCTGCTGGCTGTGTCAACAGCCCAGCGCCATCCTGCACCGCACCTAAAATGCAACTGAAATGAGCCCGTGTGGAAAATTACATTGTGCTAATATCATTTTTTTTTTTGCACTGCTTAGAGAGTAGTGGGGTGACACTCCTCCGCCTTAGTGGAGGATCCACCACTGCTAGGGCTTGCCTTTGATACTATGCGCTGACCAACAGGCTTTGCATATGTTTTTTTACCCCATTTTAAGATGGACTCCCATGCACATGAATGCACATTTGAATGTCGATCTTCTTGTAAAAATGTATTATTTTGTAGGAAAAACTATTTTAAGATGGTTGCTGTATATGTGGGCATGTACTTTGGTCATCTTGAAATTGATTTTCATAAAGCATAACAAAAATTGCAAACAAGCAGTATTTGAGTATTTGAAAGAGTGGTACATCACAAGTAAGGGCAGCAATGACAGTGACCATTAAACTTTATAGTACATGTTGTAACATGAAACACTATGTGCATAAATATTTATTTTGTGGTAAAAAGTTTGGGAGGGCATACAACCATATGCTGAAGATATCCAAATCTACATTAAAATCTCTATAGAATATGACATCTTTAATGACTTACAACACAGTCTTGACACAGTTTAAAACAAGAAGAAGTGAAGCTTGCTAATATTTGGCTGGTGATTTTGTGTAAAGTGAGTGGTATCCTTGGAGAGATGCCACCCTATCCAACTACAAGTTTTTCTTGGTGCAGGAAGTCGCCAAGGAAATTTAAAGGCATTTTTTCCTGCAAAAGGCATGAGGAAAATGTGTGCAGACACTGTCCTACAATCAGGGAAAATCTCCAGAATTAGTGCCGGCTATCCAGTATACAACATGTTTTGTCCAACATTAAAGCTGAAAACCCTTGGTAGCGATACCTGGTGGGAGATGCTGGCCAGAATTGTTAACTTTGGCCCCAGTATACACCCACTAATAACTGGACATCTTGCAATTAGGCCCTTAATAGAAGTACAATGTTGATGGTGATGGTTGGGGGTTCGGAGGTTGTGGGTCTCTTATAGTTGAAGGACATAGTATTTCCCAACATTTATAATCATAAAGACTACACTGTTGTGATGATAGTTAACACCAGATTCTGGACAGCCATTGAGAATAGCTTATCTTCTGTTATAAAACCAGGGAATTCAACATCCTAGTGCATTTTGTAGACATTAGAATTGTGTATATATCGAAAAGTAGATTCTTAAAGGTACTATCAGAAAACATGCGTTTCTCAAATGGGGTAGGTCCCAAATACTGCCCTCTTTAAAATTAGCATTAAGCACCCAGTGATGAATGTGAAAATATCTAAAAAGCTCCACTCCCCTTTCCTACTGCAAAGCCTGGCTTTAACGAAAGAAACACTGTGATGGCTGTAATTCTCAACATATGGGAGACATAAGAAGTGCAACTGAGGAGGAGCATTAGTATACCACTGATAGCCCTTCTTGAGGTAGCAGCCACCATAAGTATTTTAATGTTTTATCTACAATCTCTTCATCAAGGGTCTTCTATAGCTGAAGTGCTTTAGAGTTCATCCATAATTTGTAATTTATTAAGCACTGATGATTCTTGGTAGCATTCACAATATTGTGTCATGCCACCACCTTCTCTTTGATATCAGAAGTGTAGACCTGGCTGTTCCAGGGGTGGCGGCTCCTGTATTCTCTACAAACTACGGCGTCAGTCAACTACACTACATTACATGCTCAACTCCGCTCAGACTTGCAGCGGTGGAAACATTACCCTAATTTATGGCTTGGGAGGATATCGGCTATCAAGATTGCAGTCTTGCCCAAAATCTTATACCTCTTCTAGACACTTCCTCTACGGGAACAGCTGGCTAAATCACGGACAGTTGGAGCTCTCCCCCTTCATCTGGCAGGATCGCAAGCCACGAATGAAGAAACTAGTTAGCACCCTCCCACCCAATGAAGGTGGACTTGGGATTCCTGACATTCAACTCTATTACAAAGCTGCTCAGCTACGGCACCTAGTGAAGTAGGACCGCCCTGATTCGGAGAAACATTGGCTATTTCAGGACCGGGTGGTAGCGGGCACATCCATCAGGAAGATCCCCTTCCTCAAGAAGCCTCATAGACGCCCCAAACTCTACGCTTCTCACATTACACGCACAACCTTAACAACATGGGATCAGACCAACAGGAGACACAGGCTGACTACCTTCCCCTCCCCTCTCACCCCACTTTTCGACAACCCAGACTTTAGCCCAGGGACAGGCGAGACTTCCTTTAAGCATTGGCAGACCATGGAATGCAGAGCACTGCGTCAATTATTTGATGTACACGGGTGATCCCTTTCCCTCAGCTTAAGTCTGATTATGGACTTTCTGAGTCTGAACAGCTCCATTACCTGCAACTTGGACATTGGGCACTTTACCCTGACAATAAGCCGCACACGCAGAGACACCTCACCCCGTACAAACAATGGCTAATTACAAGATCATCTGATAACAAACTGATCTCAGATCTTTATAAGATGCCACTCACTCATACAAGCACACATACAATGCAAGCCACGCAAGGTAGGAGAGGGATCTAGGACGCAAACTCAGCATTAAAGAATAGGAGGGTGTATACTACAGGGCTCGGCACACTGTAAGCAACATGGGCCCCACAGAAATACTAACCAAACTAGTCACCTACTGGTATTACACCCCAGAACGCATGCATCATGCTGACCCCAAGCAAAGCGCAGATTGCTGGAAGGGTTGTAGGAAAACCGGAACGTTGGTCCACCTCCTGGAGGACTGTGAGCACCTGCAGCAGTTCTGGGCTCGAATCCTGGACGAAATTGATACGCATCTTGACACAGAGCTACCCAGAGTCCTTGCCTTTATCCTCCTGGGAGTACTGAACCCCCTAACATACCCTCTCAAGTTCAGAAGATGTCACGAGATAGCGATAGCACTGGGCACAGCCACTCAAAATGTTCTACTTCACTGGAGGACCTCCCGGATTCCCACTCACAGGGGCTGGCTCCAGCACTTCTGGCACATATTTGGGACGGAGAAGATATCCCTTACACTAGCAGGGAAGGGTTCGACATTTAGAGAGCTCTGGCGACCACTCTTGGCCATCATAGTCCAAGAGTTTTGAGAGCTCACCTTCCCCAGATACCTACGCCTCCTACGCCCCACACCTGACATTACGATTCAATGAGCTTCGCCACAACCGTCAACGCCACACTCCCAACAAAATTTCCAACTCGTAGTGGACGGGGGTAATAGGGGGGGAATTGTTACCCTTTGTTGTCTTTTCTGTTTTCTGTTACAGACTGCTCTAAAATGCCATGCCACATACCTGGGCTCTGCGTAGACCATGATTTGATGCTTTGCGCACTGCACTTCGATACATTGGGTGTATACCCAATAAAAAGAGTTAAACCATAAAAAGGCAACAGAATAAACCATCAGTTCCGTGGTTCAACCAAAACATAAATAATGAAAGAAGGCATCTTAGGCAACAGGAACAACTGTACAGGAAGGACACAAACATTACCTCCCTCCAGCTGAGAGTGCACAGAATCTTGTACAAAAACACGTTCCAGAAAGCCAAAAAACAGCAATCAGATCCCAACTTGACAAAGAACAGGCCCTGTAAACTCTGTGACATGATAAAGCAACAGCCAGGAAAACATGCAGAACAACACAATTGCAAACATGTTGACAGACATCTGCAATGCCTTCTAAGCTTTCTTTAAAGACAACATCGCTACCATAATCACCTCTATTCACAGCAAGCAAGTCCCAAACCTAGTGAGTCCACCAGCACCATCCAAGCAACACACAGCTTGAATACTGACAAATACACCTCAACATCTCCTAGGAAGAATTGAGCCTTCTGGAAAAGTTTCAGACCTCTGTCTGAGGGGGGAAATACAGAAAACCATGCAGTCAATGAAACCTACCATACATTTCAACTATCACATTCCCTCCCACCTTCTAAAAGAGATCCACCATCTGTTACCCCCTTTTTGACAAAAATAGTGAATGCATGTCCCCAACAGTGATTCCTCCCTGAATGCCTGAAGATAGGCTAAGTATCCCCCCTACTAAAAAAACATGCATTGACCAGAATGACTTGTACAATTTCCGACCGGTATCCAGCTTGCCTTTCCCAGCTAAATTGATTGAAAAATGCATCCACAATCAGCAATGTGAATACATCAATAATTTCGACCTAATAGACAAACACCAATCTGGATTCAGACCTGAACACAATACTGAGGTAGCTATACTTTACAACCTAGATGATATACCAACATCACTAGACCAAAACAAATCCTGCCTCCGAATAATTATGGATTTATCTGTGGCGTTCAACACAGTCAGCCACGAACGGCTCAGAGAAACTCTTGAACTCCGAATGGGTTGAGCAGGTGCTGTCCTGAATTGGTTCACCTCCTTCTTGCAAAACCGACAACAAAGAGTCAAAATAGGCAACACCCTATCCAGTGTAGCAGACATTGATGGGGGTGTTCCGCAAGGATCTACAATTTCAACCCT